>NC_086282.1:9622659-10855263 GCF_021018805.1 Prinia subflava
ATGATAATTGTCTACCAGCAAAGAAATAAGATGTCATAGTAGATATAGCCACAACACTCAGAGTGCTTCAGTAAAACTTCAAAGGGCTTCAAGCATCAGCACCTTGTTAACTAGAAATCTTTCATACCTTTTCTATGTAGCCTCCCATGGGCAGCTCCACACAGCTCTTGCTCTTTCTCTCCTTCTCTCTTCCTTCTCCAGTTCTCTCCTTCCTGCCCCTAGCACAGCCACCTAACCCTGTCTGTCCCATGTATGACATCTTACCCTTTCCATCCCTTGCCCAACCTCCCATCCCTTCCTCCTCACAGCACAGCCAGCAGACTCAAACCACCTAACTCACTTTTATCACACACATAGCTGTGAGGGCAAGGCTGTTCCCACTCTTTGGTAATTAACACAGCTGCAATATATCAGGGGCAAGATTGCCTTCAGCACTATCTCTGTCTTCCCACAATAAGATACATACAGGCAGCATCCACTAGCCCTAAATGACTAACTGTTGATTTTCCTTTCTCTCACTGTGCAAAACCAGAATATAATTTGTGAATTCACTTTTGTGCTCGAAAATGGTGACAGAGAAGGAGACAAAGTGGGACTCGATAGAAAGTCATGAAAATATTAAGTGGGTATTAGCCTTTGAAAACTCGAGCTGCTTTCTTTTTAAAAAAAAGCTGTGACTTCTGAACACAAGTTATTGGAAGTAAAGCAGTGCCAGCTCAAGAAGGCATATCTACACTGTGGTAATTTCAGAGCCATTTTCTCACAACCTAAAACAAACAGTCTGTTTCCACAGCTGTTAAACCACAACCTGCCTGTTAAGGGAACTTTCCTGTCTGAGCATTCAGGATCCACTCTGTCAGTCACCTTCCCATCACTAGAGACTGTCACTGCTGGGACAGAGGCCCCTTCACCACAGGAGGCTCCAGTGACCCGATGGGTGCCCTGCTTGACTCCCTGCACTCCTCACACACACAGTCAGACAGGTTTCCTTACTCTGTTAAATGGGGTAGTGACAGGTCGTGGCCCCTTGCCATGGGCTCCAGCCACTTCCTGACATACTCAGGACAACCTGCAGCTTGCACTCCAACTGCCCACTGAGCTATCTGCAGGACGTGTATTCCACAACAATGCCCCAGTCTAAGGAACTATGCCACTGAGGAATGTACAGCCCTGGACATATGCAGGTCAGCTTGGGACAGTGGGGACAGGACTCTGTGCATCTTAGGGCTGTGATGCTATCCCAGGCTTGTATTGTCCCTGTTTGCCTTCTTGGAAACAAACAAACAAACAAACAATTGACAACTTTTATTTGTGTCTTTCAAACACAAATTTGGCAGCTTTTATTTGTCTTTGAGCTATTTCTGAGCTGTTTCTGTCTCTGAGAAGCAGAAAAGCTGCCCTGAGTGCAAGTAATACAAGCAGCTTTGCATGCAAGCTCTCAGAAAAGTTTCTGTGACTGAGATCTGAACATCAAGACACAAATCTGGTGCTTAATTTGAATCATCCCAGTGAGCTGGATTCAATCAATAGCTGCCTTTGCTTTATTCAGGAACAAACACACTCCAGGTTATTCCTGTTCCTGTCAAAACAAGGCTATTTCCTACTTTCTGTTTGCACCTTGATTTACTTTAGCTGATTCTGATAAGGGTTGCATTTTAGGACATATGAAATTAGCAGAAGCTACCTAAAATTTGTGTTCTCTCAGGGAAACCAGGTGCTTGTATGTCCCATTTGACTCATTTTTTTCAAGGGGAGCAATGAGGCCCAAAGCACAGCTTTGTAAAATTATTATAAAATGTTCAAGGGAGGGCATAAGAGCTGTATTTATGGTAAAAGAGAGGAGGGGGAAAGGGGAAAAAAATAAAATAAAAGGAACTGCAGAACCTGCTCCAGTAATGGGAGAGAAGGACTTCACACACAAAACCTCCAGGTCCATGGAAAACCCTGGGGCTCCTGAGGCATTACAAGATCTGTCTCAATGCCTGACTTAATAAAACTCAACTGAAAAACTCCTTGTGCTTTTCAGGACTCCTGTTTTGGAATTGAAGAAGAGTATGCAGGCTGGAAAGCTTGTCCATGGTTTTTTTTCTCCTGCTGTGCCAGCTGCTCTAGGAAAAGTTGCTATCTTCTGCAACTCTTTCTCCCCCAAAAATAAAAAAGTGTATTTATGCTGTTTGTTTTGTTTGGGTTTTTTTCACTTTCAGGATTGATTCACACAAGTAAAAACCTCATTTCTGTTTTAACAGAACTCTAAGGGATATAAAACCACTTGTAAATCCCTCTACTTTCTGAAAAAGGAGTTAAGGGCTAACAAAGTTAGAGGTCACTTTAAAAAGAAAATAAAAGATAAAGCACAGCATGTGCCTATGTATTTGCTGACTATGATGAAATTAGGCATATTCTTGAGTGAAATGGGGCCAAAACATCCTCGTTTTCCATGCTGGAAAGTTCAGGGGGATAGAGGTGCTAAGAAATACTTTTAAACAAAGCTGAGTTAAGAGAGTAATTCCAGTTTCCAGGCACAGTCTGTTTATGAGAGAGGGAGGCTGGCCCATTTTAAACACACTGCAGAGGAACTCTTTGGAATTATCTCATGCTTCCATTGAAAACTTTGTGAAAAATATCAATTAAACCCATGAGTGCTAAGAAATTGCACATAGCTGTTGTATATCTTCACAATATAATTTAAATTGTTCTTTTAATTGAGGTTTCTTGATGTTGAAACTAAAAGCATAATGTTGAACATAATTTAAGTTCAAAGCTGAAGACAAAAACCTGAGAGTTTTACCTTTTGTGCCTCCAGTTTGCTCTCCATCCCATCTCGAGGAGGAGGGAGTGGTTTTACTGGGAGAATTAAATTAGAGAATACCATTCCCAAACCATGACATGACCCTCTAAAAAAGTGATGACTGAAATTTTGCTTTTTCTGTCTGTAGTTAAAGACAGAATAATCATAACTGCATTAACTGGGCAGAGATTGTTTGTTCCTTGTGAAATTTGATAGTTACAAAAGCAGACAGGTACTAGGTACATAGTATGATCAAGCAATATACAGAAAATTTGCCCATGAATCACAGAATATTTGCAGAAAGACTGAAAATCAGTTTCAAACAATCCAGTTTAAAAAGTTGTGGTAATGAGCACCTTGGCACTCAGCACCTGTGGAAGGCAGGTCTTTCTCATCTCGTTTTTTTCTCCCAAATTTGCTTATGAAAAAGCATGCTTGGAGAGAAGCAAAACAGCTTAGAGAGAAGCAATTACACCTCCGTTTCCTTTGTTTTTTAAAGTTCCAAGATGCCTCCAGAAACTAATAATTTGGCAAGGTGTAAAAATTAAACTTTTTAAAAACGTAGCTCTATTTTGTCATTGTTCTTATGCTGAGAAAGAGAAAATGTATTATAATAGGTTATCACCGCGGGGCCTGACGGTAAGAAAGGGACTCCAGAGACATTTTCTGAGTTGCCAGCAGGTCACGGCCGGAAGCAGGAACTTCCGAAGTTTATTTACAAAGTCACTTATATACATTTCCTATAATATCCATTGATTGGAGGATGGAATCCCTACCTCCTAATCCACACTGGCCAAGATAACTGTCAGTCACCTTTCTCCTCCCAACTAGAAATATATAAAAAATGAAAGAAAGTTAGCAAAACATGGCCAGTGTTTACATTAACAAGCGGGAGAGAAGCTGCACATTCTCTTTCAATATGAGCGCTCGGCAAACCAGGAAAACCTCATGGCAACAATAGGTGGCACTAGAAACCAGTCTGGTAGCTTGAAAAAGCAACCCAGGTCAAGTCAGTGAAGGTGGTGAGTGGAGAGGTGATCTCATTAATAAAACAAAGTCATAAATCTCTTTACAGAAGGATGGATTATGTTGACAATCAAGTGAAGGATGCACTTGAAAGGCAAAGGTGCTGCTGGGATATTTGACCATGATGCTTCGAGACAAAGCTTGATTTAAAAAATGGAGAGAACACTCAATCTTCCATAAATGCAGGATTGTGTCCTGCTGCTCCCCACACAATAGCTCCTTTATGGGCTGCCTCCTGCTCTCTCTGCTGAGCCTCAGCTCTGACAGGATAGGTATGACTTGGACCCTTGAAGATTTTTAATGTTGGGTTGTTGTCGGAGTCTAGAACATCCCTCTGACCACCCTGGAGGGTTTGGAGACCGGACACGGGGGTCTGGGATCTGTACAAGGGGGTCAACCAGCCTCACACAGAGCCCAGGAGGACACTGCCTCTGATCCCTGTCCATGGGAGTGAATGCCCACATTGTATGAAGAATCACAAGCTGAGAGAATTCAAAATAAGTAGTAGTTAGTTTATCACAGAGTATAAATGTAGAATCTAGGATTTTTAGTATATGGGTTTGAAGAGGCAAGATAGAGGAATTGGGGAGTGGTCCTGTCCTCCTTGTTCTTGTTCTTTTCCCCCATTTTCTGCTGAGTTGTATTACAAGGATTGGTTTAGAGTAGAAATGACATGTTAACATAGGTAGTAAGTATTGGTAAAATTCTGTAAATAAAAAGTACGTTGTGAACGGTGGTTGGGTCAGAGAAATGGTACAAAGGGTCCGGGACCCTCTGATCCGCCCCAGTCCGCCGTGTGTCCTGCTCTGCTGGGGACACCTTGCAGAGCTGAGAAAGAACTGAGAGATAATGAAGAATAAACAACCTTGGAAACATGCACTGGGGGACTCAGCTTGTCTTCTCTGGCTCTGGCTCCGGTGTGAGACCTTTTGGGCAAGAGAAGCTCAAAAGCCTTATTACCTCAGGGAACAGCAACCCCAAGGAAAGTCTCAGGGAACAGCAACCCTGAGAGGTTGTTGATGGGGTGTTTTTTTTTTTTTTGGGTTTTTTTTTGGTTTGGTTTGGTTTTTTTTGTGTTTTTTGGTTTTTTTATTTTTGTTTGGTTTTTTTTTTTTTTTGTTTTAACACACTTCAGATCTCCTGAGGTACATAAAGGCTTAACTTGTTCTGAACCCAGGATTTTGAAATTCCCCTCAAGTATAAAGAGGAAAAATTAGTACTTTACTACCTGGAATACAAATAAAACATCCTTTGACTACAGTTATTGAACCCTGGCAAAATATTATTTTAAGCTGGGTAATCTGAGGCTATTTCCATGATAAACAGCACTCAAACCCTACGACTGTAACGTGGAAACTCACTGGCTGAGGCAGGGGGTGTGTGAAGGGGGAATTACTGCTCATGATAAAAACAAAGGAATGCAGTTAAGTAGCAAGAAAGGAAAACATGAAATTAATGCATTTTCCTTGTTGTTTTAACAATGCCTGTTTACTGTGGAAGAAGAAAGGTCTTCACAATAGGAAATCTAACTTCTGGATTAGAAAAGGCCTCCATCACATCCACCAGCTTTTACCAGGATACGTTGTTATATTTTGCCTGAACTCTGTTGCTATGAAAGAGCTGCTGTCTTAAGTGAAAAAATACTACATTATTTCAGTTTCCAATGTACAGAAGTTTTATTGTTTCTCTGAAATCTTTGCTTTGGTCTCTGCTGGACACTTGAGTTGTCTGAACACCTAGTGCCTGCACTTGCAGTGTCTCTCCCTGCAGAGATCTGGCAGAGGTTCCTCATCAGCTGAAGCCACCAGAGTTCCACACTGCTGCAAGAGAAGCATCTCTGCCTTTGGAGTGGGAGCTCTGTTCACTGTGCATCCAATGAAAATTGCCCTTTCCATGTGTTTTGTTGAGTCAGCTAAAAGCACAAAGTTCTTGTTAGTTTTCCCATCCAGTGTTGGACCTCTCAACAAATAATGAATCACGGGTGTGTTATGCTTCTATCGTCTTTCACCTTTACCACTTGCTAATTTTGGAACTTGCAGTTTATAATTAGAGCTCTGAGCCAGGGGTCTTGGCTTGGGAAATGAGAATGTTTTAAAGGGAAGCTTAATAGCTGCATCTTGGTTGAATACACCATGAAGAGCTGAGTCTGACCTACATTAAAAGCTTAGAGAACTTCTCATTCTGCAAATGAATAGAGGGCCCTAACACCGAGGGAAAAGCACATATTAATTTCTCTCTAAACCACTGGCATCCACAGAAATAGAAATGGAAGGGGTTTTGTGGGATCTTTCAGCGCTTGTTTCAGGATGTTATGTGGCAGTGCACTTTGTCAGTGTTTGAGTCAGTGCCTGCTGCAGTAACCTGCTGTAAACTGGACTAAGCAGACAATTTGATTTGCCATAAAACATCTCCTGAATGCCAGCAAATTAAAGGCCACTTTTATATGTTTAATTAGTTAAGTAATACAGTTAAAAGAACAGCTGATTCAGTTATTTGCAAGATTTTTCTGATGCTGCATCAGAGAGTTCTGTCTTTTAAGCAGAAGACATCCCTGACACTTGCTTCAGAGTCTGCATCTATTATACTCCTGCCATGAAGAAGGGAAGTTTGTGATTAGGGGGAAGACAATTTGAGAATAATTTCCTTTCCAGAGGCTGCACCTACAATCAAAGGAGGATATCAACTGTTGAAAAACCCCAAGCATGGGGAAATTTACTCCAGAGGAAGTCAGTGATCAGGATTCGTCTCTCTTTTTCTTCATTTCTTTATTAAATTTATTAATAAAATAAAATTAATAAAACAGTTTTTAAATGTTCTCTCAGAGTAAACCATCTGTCTGATGATTTCCCACTGACTGATACTTAGCTCTGAGAAACGACATACTCATTTTGCCAAAATTGTCTCCGGATTAGGATGCTGCATACCCCATTGCTAGGGACATGGCCTACTGCAGAAAACAATTCAATTATATTGGTGAATGCAATATTATTTGCAAATAAAATTGCCTTATTAGGATATTTAGCCTTCTTGGATCTTTAGAGATCATTAAACTAATGATCATTCCCTGTTATCTCTGTGAAAAAGGAATTAATAGGAGAGCAAAGTTATCAGAAAGGTCTGGAAGGAAATGATTATGAAGTATCCTGATATCAGCAGAGAGTTCAAAAACATTTACATTTGTTATCCGGCTTGTCATCTTTGATAAGTCCTTTCTTTACTCGCTCTGCTTTGCTTATTATATCCATAGCATCCCCTTCAATTTCTCCCTACCTTCCTCACATGTGCATATTCCTCCCAAGCACAAAGCAGGGAAATGGATGTTTCTGGCTATTTACTAAACTGAAAAATAAAACTCTGTGTTCAACTGGAATAATAATATTTTGGTCCTTCATCTAAAAGGGCTCAAAACAGAAGCCAAAAAAATCCCCAAAATATTTCTGGTCTTAACACAACTTGTCAATCTATTGTACATGATACTTCTTGGGGTTCACTTATTTATAATTTAATTTTTATTTTATTTTATTTTATTTTATTTTATTTTATTTTATTTTTTCCCCTTAAAGAGTAGGTAATTTGTAAAACAAAATGCCAAACCCATGAAACCTAAAAGAACATTTCCTTTTGAAATTCTTATGTAATTTGATATTTTATAATGGAATCCTTCCTTGAAAAATATTGGCCATAATAGGACTCCAAATGCTTCTCAGTGTAACTTGAATTAATAAAAACATGAAATTTTCAATGAATTTACCATCCATAGAAAATTTGTGGCCATGCCTACACACAAACAACGAGTAACAATATATTGTTACTCTTACTGATGTTGTATGCTTTGGCTTAAAATTTACACTGTCTTGTTGAAACAATTTCAAATGACATTCTGATTTCAATAAATGCCCCTAGTGCTTCTGATGAATAGTGCATTGTCTGCAATCAACTTTGAAATTTGAA
Source organism: Prinia subflava (assembly GCF_021018805.1). Lineage (NCBI taxonomy): Eukaryota > Metazoa > Chordata > Aves > Passeriformes > Cisticolidae > Prinia > Prinia subflava. The sequence continues at coordinate 9,630,425 of NC_086282.1, forward strand.
GCCTTTGGATTTAACAGGAACATTCAAATTAATTCAATGTTAGATTTATCTATATATCTCATAGAAATACCTTCCATCTCGAAATTTCTAATCTAAGGGCTATAAAATAACAAAGTACATAATCTTGCAAGATCACTGCCCTATTGAATAGGAGAAATACTTCCAGCCTGCTTACTCTCTTGAGGGTTTATTTTATGGCAGATTCCAGGCTCAGCTCAAATTTGCACTTGAACATAAATGCTGCTCACCATTTGGCTGTTCACCTAGATTTTATTTCTCTGATTTCTGATGGTGCAGCTCATTTTTCAGAGGAGTTAAAACAGCACCTGAATGTATCTCGGTTGTGCATTTCTTCTGGTTGTCAAGGAAACCACCCCAGGATTCCTGGCACGGGACTTCATCTCAATTGGTAATGGAAACACGACAGGTATTGGCCAGTCAGTCACCTCCCAGCAGGTGTTCTTTTGGGAACTAGTCAATAGATCAGATTCTCCTCCCCCAGCATCTCTGAAGCTGTGTGAGGGTGTGCAGCGTGCCTTTTTCTCCTGGGGGCTTAGCTCTCTGGCAGTTTCTCTGGCAGAGAGCCATCCTAGAGGTGAGGCTGTTAAACAGTGCTCTCAAGGTACAAAAAAGCCTTCAAAGCACTATGGTAAACCTGTCTCTAACGTTCCTAAAGTCTGGAGTGAAGGCTAAAAATTATCAGGGGGAAGAAGGTAGTAGCCTTTGTTTCAGATGGACATTTTCTACATGTACCAAAACTGTACAAAGGTGTTTACATTTACAGGCTTAAACAAAAAATGACTACATATTTGTAATGGAATTGTAATTTAGTCATAAAATTTCCTGAAGCTGTTGACTGAGATCTCCAGTACTGGGAATGGCAGAACACTGTGGTAATGGTTCTGGGGTTACCTGTGAGTGCCACAGGCAGTCACCCAGAGTGAGGGTCAAAGTGCCCCAGCTGCCAGCCTGTTGCCAAAGTGAGCTTGCCCAGAAAGCATCCAGAAGGGTAAAGTGCTTTATTTCCATGAGGGGGAAAGAAAAGCTTTTGGGTGTCATTGAGGATGTTCATAGGAAATGACAGAGCAAGCTGGAAGGTTACTTGAATGCTAAGGGGAGAAAATAAGACAGGATGATGAGGAAGACAGATGGTAGGAAGAGAAGTAAAACTGTGATGCACAGCTGGAATAGATATGTAAAACAGGGATTGCAAACTAGGGGGGTGGTAATGATAGATGTGTAAAAAAAAGTCACACTGGTTGTGGACAATTGGAAAACCAAGAACAGGGTATTTATGGTAAAAAATGGATGGGCCCGTACCTGTAATGGTGGGTTTTTGCTAAGCTGTTTTGAGTTCTGTATCTCAGTGGTTCTTCCCCGTTTCCCCCCGCCCAATGGGTCAAGTGCTGTCCAAGCATGCCTCTCCCTTTGTCTCTTTGTCTACCTCTCCTACCCCTGCCCTGTCCCTAGAAGCTTTGGTCAGCTGTCCGTCTTTCCCCTGACCCTGCCCTATGTTATGGAAAAACCCCTGTCCATCTGTCCTGGGACCAATCACCTGCTTGTTCCACACCCCCCACCCCTCGGTTTTGAAAGCGGGCGTGGGCTTTGTCTCCTGCTCCTTTTCCTCCCCCCCATCTTGGGGAATAAACGTCTCTGAGATTCATATGGAAAAGAGTCTTCTCTAGTCCTTGCTCTGAAGTCTAGACACTGCAACACCTGTTTGCCATAGAAGAACAGCCTTGTTCTGCACCATTACCTGAATCTGCTGGCAGATTTGGGAATGGTCCTTGGCATAGCTGGGAATCAGAGCTAGCTGGGGTTCTACCGGCCGTGTAATGTACCGTCACAGGACTGCACGGTGTTTCAGTTTGTGAGGTGAAATGCTGAGGTAACTCAGAGGGGACAGCATGAACTTCAGAGGGGAGGAATGGAATTCCCTGGCATCACCTGTAGGCATGGAGTGAACACTTTGGGGGTAAAATTAAGGAGTTTTATTTCCTCAGGACCGTGGGAATAAAAGCTGCAGTAATCTGTGGAGGACATATAGCAGAGATTTTTGGTGGGAAAATCTGAGGGGATCTCTAGGGGAGAAGGTTGGTTTGGGAAAAGGCGGGAAAAGTCTGAGCTAATTTGGGGAGGACAGGCAGAGAAAATTTTGTGAAAAAAACAGGTAATTTTTAAAGGCCAGAAGGAACATTTTTGGGGTGAAATCTCAGGTAAACTGCAAGGGAATGAATGAAAGTAAAATACGAAGTAATCTCTAAGGTATTTAAGGAGCAAAATCTGAGTTAGTCTGTAGGAAATATTTTGGAGGGAAAATCTGAAGAAGCATGTGAGGCAGAGAACAAGCATTTTTGGGATAACATCTTAGGTGATGTATAGGAAACAGCTAAGGGGGCATTTTGGAAGGAAAATCAGAAGCAGTCTTTTGGAGGGGGGCTGAAGTCACTTTCTTGTTAGAAAACCTGAGGTAACTTGTATGAAACAAATTAGCACTTTTTTGATGGGTAAATTTGGGGTAATTTAGAGAGGAAAAATGAGCACATTTGAGAGAGTCTGTTGTAACAGCAGTCAGAGGCAGCATCTTCAACAGAAAATCTGGGATAACAAAAGTGAAAGAGGTGACATTTTTAGCTGAAAACCTGGGGTACTTTAGAAAGGTATTGTCGTGGGCAGAGTGGGAGCTACAGACAAAATCTGTTAGAAAAGCCCTCCTGATGAGTCATGAGGTGCAAAACCAACCCCCTTGCTTTCTAAACTCCTCAGAGAAGAATCTGTGTGTGACATAATCATATCGCAGCCTCAGAATTAGACAGTGGTTTATGCATAAAAGATTTTATAGATGTAACTGAACATTTATACAATTTTCTCCTTTAGGATAAAGGATTCCAAACCACATATATTCATATTAACTTATATGATTTATGATGATTACAGCTACACAAAAGTACCTTAATCAGAATTATTTCCTAAACAGCGGAGATGAAATAAAAACCAGTGTAGTATAATGCACTGTTTTCAACCAAAAGTGATTATATTAAATCTAGGAAAAAAAACCAGTTCAGTGAAAGTTAATGTAATACAGCTGTGCAAAAACTGGACAAAAATCTCTACTGCTTATCTTTGAGAGGGAACTGAGGAGTGTCTACACTCAGGGAGGGATTGTTACAAACACAATTCCCAGAAGAAAAATCTTGCAAGACCTAATGTTAATATTTGGGACTGAGAGGCTCAAGGCTCAGTCTGTGGGGATGTTGGGTGGCGGTTCCCTTCAGGCACAGGAGCTTCTCAGGCCTGAGTGTCGTCGTCCTTTGGCAGAAGCCGTGGGACAACAAGGCAAGAGCAGCAGCGGCTTTGAGCTCAAGAGTGGAACGGCAAGGCAAGAGCAAGCTTGGAGCTGAAGAGGGGCCACGAGAGGCCCTCTGGGCAAAGAGCCTTCCTGGCATGGCCAGGGCACCTTCAGGGTGCCACGTCTGGCTTTGCACTGGGCGACCTCCCTGTGTGCAGGGTTTGGTCTTTGCTGTGCTCGGCCTTTTGCCCTTGTGCTCCTTTGGCTGCCCGGAGAGAGGGGCAACTCTGTAAGGAGGGTGAGAGCCCCTGTCTCCACACCCAAGGGGGGAAATGGAGCTCTCCCAGCCCCCAGCCCCCCTGTAAGCAGGGCAGGGCTTTTCCCCAGCCCCGGGAGCTTTCTGCCTGCTGCTGGCTCCTGGCCAGCGTGATGCCCTGTACTCGGGGCGCATCACAGCTTTTGTCCCCATGCCGGGCCCGAAGTGCCTCCGTGCCTCGAGGCCCCTGTGCCCTCTGCACAGTGCAGTGCTGACGCCTGGAGAGGTTACCTAGAACAGAGGCTAGGCAGTGTTAAAGGAATCAAGCCGGTATTCCTTCAAAAGGCCTTCAAAGGATACACCTTGGGCAGTACAAGAGCCCGGCCGTGGCTCCACCCAAGGCGGACACCGAGTCAGGAGTTTTCACGCTTTTACAACTTTTAGTCCATTTACATATTGAGCTTAATTGTCCAATGACAGCTTCAGGTTATGAAGTCCCGTCCTGCCAGATTGCAGTCCTCAATTTGCTGTTTGTAGTTTTTCGGCCTGAAGCTGCAATGGGCTTTTTAGGCTGGGAAAGGACAGCATCACAAGCCTGGGTTACAAAAGGTGAGTCAAGAAAAGATGTCCTACAAGGAAAGCAGGAAAACATGACATTTAATAGCAAAAAAAAATCCCTCTCTTCTAACAGCCACATAGACTATCTTTAAGTATTTCATTAATTCCTCACTGCAATATGGGCATTGCCAGTTTGCTCTTAACATTTATTCTGTTCCAATCAGGAATATAAATATAGATAACTGAGAAGTAAGATAAACATCTGATCTCCCTGTAAGACATTATCTCTCAGGATGCACAGCAATTTCTAATGCTGCAAGACCTTTGTGATCTGAGCTTCAAAGCACTATTTGGCTTTTCTAGCCACATGCTCCTCATCAGAGAACCCGAGCACTCCACAGCACTAAAGCAGATATAGTCCTAATATTGTTTTGAAGTAGAGACTTCTAAATTCCCTTCTAGAGTAACTGCCATATCGTACATTTCATTGTAGCACCACCCCACTCGATATTACCTTCAGAGAGTCTGCCTTGCTGACAGTATAAGTAGCACCTATGCTTTGCAAAATTCCTCAGTGCTGCTCTTCCCAGGCTTGTGTAAATCTCTAGGTCTTATTTCCAGAGATGCAGATTTTACCCCATATACCAGGGCCTGATGGCTTTAGATTTTTACTGGCTCCTTCCACCTTCCTTCCCAAGAAGGTGGAAATGCAAATAAAATGCAGCCCTCTGACCTACACCTTAACCACTGCAACAGTACTTCAGAATTGCTTTTAAATCTATTTAGTGTAAAAGGCTGATAAAATGGTGTAATATCTCCTGGTTTATGGGGCAATGCACACAGAATACACACTTAAGAGACATCCTGAGCTCCCATGGAAAGAAATAAGCCCGGACAGTCATCGGATCTATACCAAGACACCCAGTGGCACACGTTGCCCTAAATCTCCTGTCCAAAATCACATAGACAGAAGCACTAGCCACAAGCATATCTCCAGACCTTCCAAGATGCCACTCCTATTCAGAGATGCTAAAACATCTCATGGAAGCATTCCCTCTGGGAATCATCCCTCTCTATTGCGCAGCTTTCATCTCCCTGATGGTTCAGTGTCTCTGTAACACAGATAAAACTGACAAGGTCACCCAGGCCTTGATGTGCATTCTGTAATGAGGCACAGGGATGCCAGTATATTTTCTTAAGGCTGTTTAAGAAATAGAGACTCTAATCAATTATCACCAGCTCTGGAAATGAGGTTGATGCAGAAAATGAAAGAAAACTGCTAGAGAAGCACAAAGATCCCCACTGCACTGTTTTTCAAAATTCTTTGAAACAGTTTCTTTAAAACTTTTATTTTTTTTAACTCCCCTAATAACACTGAAATTCTAAAGACTACTTCTTTAAAGACAAGATGTCAGCTTTGATAGGAGATTGGTTTGGACATTCAGAAGTAAGGATATTTGGAAGCAACCAAAACCAAACCAGCCACTTTGTACAGCAAGACAGGAATAAAAGAAAGGGCTGCAGACAACAGGGCATTGCTAAGACATAAAGAAAATTTACTGCTGTGTTTTTAAGATATGCACCTAAGGAAAAAACAAAGAAGCAATGAAACAATCCCAAGAGAAATTTGCTTTAAATTCTTTTGACGTGTATACAAAAAAGCAAAAAAGATCTTAAGGAAGGAAAAATGCCAGGGGTGATACCACCATGACTGAATCCCAGGTACTCATCCTCTTTGTGATACATCCCTTTCTTGTTGAGATGGGTAAGTAAAAATGGAGTTCAATTTAAAAAAAAAAAAAAAAAAAAATCTCTCCCAAGGTTTTGTTAATTTGCAAAGCTCTCTTTAAACTGGCCTGTGATCTCACAGAAGGTTTATTTTAATGCATGTTCAAAATGCAGAACTTATGATGATGCCGAAGTATTAATATCAGACTATTTTCCAATACTACTTAGCAGTGAAAACAATTAAGAAACAAGAAAAAAATATTCTATGGTTTTGCTACAGTTCAAGAACTGTATTCTTTCTTAAGATAAGCAGGCACAAACTTAGCAAGGCAGTGGAGCTGAAACCATTTACACTGTCTTAATCTCAGTTCCTCATACACACCTTAGCCAGTGCAATTGCAAGTGAATGTTTCAAAGTGGCACTAAAAAGCAAGCACATTTCTGTGGCAAAGCCAACCTGAACAAGGCAGTAGAATTCCCGATTAACACTCCTTTGAAGAGGTGCTGAGGGTTCCCAGACCATATCCAGGATACAAGGAAACATTTACAAATTAGGCCAACCCTTTTCCTGAAACATAAACATTTCAGGACATCAAGGAACTCACAGCATTGGGAAGGAGAGTTTTAAAGCACCAAAGTTTACAGATGCTATGAAACAAACATTTTTCCCATATAATTCCTTTTGCAAACACAGAAAGCTGAGCATTTTGGTCCACCAAACTGCCACACACAAGCTGAACTGGGGAAACTGTACCAGGACAATAGGTTGTAGAAAGTGCAAGATAAAATACAGCTTCATTCTCCTTGATGGTAAAAGCTTCACTTGGCTGTGGTCTAAACACATAAGTGTCACAGCCCAATGAGGAGCCTGAATTTTTAATTGTTGAGCCAATCGGCTGCAGCTGGGACCAAGTTTTTCCCAGAATATTTTACTAAGAAGCAGACTGACTGTAAGCAGCTCTGTTCACTGCTGTCAAACAAAGCCTCCTATGATGCTCCTCTCAGTAATGACAGAGTCTGTTTTGGAGATGAAACCAGTGCTTATTTTTATCTGCAGTGTCAGCACATCTTTCCTGGACTGAGCAGTCCAAACTCGGCTCTCTGGACAATAAAGTCTCAGGATGATCAACAAGGAGAAAGTCAGACAGGTGTGCCATGTTTAATGAAAAGACAAATCACAATCAAAATTTTTTAAAAAAATTTTCGTCACAGTTATCCTATTTTAAGTGGTCTCTGATGGCCCTCAGGCATTTAATTCTCTTAGGTTCCTTGACAAATTCCAGCAGACATAGCTTGAACCAGATCAATTGGCATATATCACCATAATGCTGCAGCTCTGCTGAAAACCTTATCCTACGTTTTTATTCCTTCAGAATGTGATAAGCTCCCTGACTGATTGCAGCTGGGCAAAACATAGACCTGCAGGAAGTGACAACTTCTCCCTGCTAGCAGTAAAACTGCATGAACTGAAAGTTCTTCAACAAACTGCAAAACCTATTGGGAACTGAGGGTGAGTTTGTGTGTGATTAGGCCAGACTGATCTTGAGCTCTCATCCCTACTTGGCTGATTAAACACAACTGGACCCTTCACAGCTACTTTAGCTTCACCAGAGTAGAGTGAATAAAACCTAGATAGTCACTGTGTTTTAATGCATAAGGTTTTGAGAACAAAACTGTAAGCACAGCACAGAGCTCCTTTATTTTGGGGTGCCCTAACAAGCAAACAAAATTTCCTTTTATAAAGCTTTTGCATGGGAAGAAGAAAGTTACAATACATCAGTTAAACCGAGAAAGAAACATTCCTTGTTTACTGTAGGAAGAAACAGGATTAATGTCTTCTAACTCATGATGTCAAAAGGTAAAATTCATAGTTCATAAATTCTCATTAAAAATATCCCATGTTAGCTCTTAGGTTATAGATGACAAGCCTTATTGCTCAAAACCCTCCCGAAATAAGACATTCAGTTGATATTTAGATCCAAATCGGTCTTGTTTTGCATGCACTGTTTTTTTATACATTAAATCACTAGTTTTGCTGCCAGTTTTCTCCCAAGGATGGTCTTTGCTGTTCACTGAATGTCACACCTTTCTTTTCATATAAATACCATGCAATTTTTATTTATTTTTGTTTTCACAGACATTATTTTCTCTATTAGAGCTGCTATGCACTATATACTAAAGCCTTTCTTGTTAGACCCATCAATATTTTGTTTACAAGAAAAATGCCTTATTTAGAATGTGGCAGAAGCAAGATGTTTGCTGAAACATTGGTGCATAACTCACTGCTGAAGAAGCCACCTGAATAGGAAAATTTTCTCTATAAAATGCTGTTCCACGAGGAGTGCAATTGGTGTTGTAACCAAATTCACTGGATGAGCATGACTTCACATTACTGCATCTGCCTTAGGGGCCTCACAGCCTGTATCATAAACAGTGAAAATCCATCTGCTCCAAGTAAAACCATGCAACAACCAGCATGAAGAGCTACCTTGGCATTTTTCCTACAGGTCTGTAGGAAATAGTCTCTCTACCCTGTGACCCTCTTGAATTTAGGTATTTTCTGTTCTGTATCAGGACAGCATGGATGTTTTTGAAAAGGTCTTTCTTGTTTCGAGAAAAGTTGTTTTTGTGAGAAGGCATGGGGGGGGGGGGGGGGTGGGGGGGGTGGGGAGGGGGGGGAAGGTCAATATAGAAAAGAAGGAGGAGAAAATAAAAGAGTAAAAGAAAAGGGTCAAGAGGTATTTCGGTATTTCCCAGACCTGCAGGTAGCTTAGCTGATGACACATTCCCTTTCATAAGACAGTAGGAAAACTCCTATGAATTATGTGCTATGATAGTATATGTAAGTTTCCTTTCCATACCCCATACAATTACCTTACTTCTTTTTGCACTCCAGAAGACTCATTAGTTTGGGCTTGAAACACTCTTTGGAGCTTGAGAAGCTTCTCATCAAAAGAATTTTCAAAGCCAGTACCTTCCAGGTGTCAATTCAAAACCATCTTATCAGAAAATTTCCAGTCAGTTTTAATTCTACCTTGCAGTGCTGGGAAGACATGATGTAGACATTACTGAAATCAATTATGTAAGATTAAAGAGTCCACTTAGTGCCTAGTTTCTTCTTCCCATAAAGGTCCTTTGACAGAATTCAGGATACCTCCAACTCATTTTTGTAAGCTGGAGAAATGGAGTTCTTTAAAACTCTCACCACTAGAACTTTTCTCTAGCATTCAACCTATTTTCTCTTTTTTTTGTAGTTGTTTCCTGCATCTTCTCCAATTTTTTGATGATTTTCATGGTACATATTTAAGTACTTAAATGAGAACTTTAAAGGAATCTGTTATTAGGGAAATTGAACAAGGTTTGTCTTTAGGTAATTCTAACTAGTGAAGAACCTTGCATTATGTATGACTTGACTTAAGCCTTCCAATGTACTGCACTGCAGTGCATTTCTCACCCTACAAGTTACATCCCTTTACATTTTCCAACATTTACTCAGTGTTTTATTAGCTACCTCAGAAGCTCTTGACACTTTTTTAGACACAGCTTTGGATAATGTGAATAGTTTACATTCGAGGATCTACTTCCTTCAGATTTTAATTTGTTTGGGTTTTAAGTCCTGTTCTATTTTTTTCAAATGTAGCATATCTTCATATTTGTGTTCAGACTAAGTACTGGGAGTCCTTTTTCAAGTATTTATCAGAAACTGTGACATATAGAAAACTATGCTCTGTTTCTTAAACTAGTGTCTGCCTATTCCATAGCCCTAGTTTCCGCATCAGGACCAGACTTTCTAGAACATACACTTTTCCTAATTGTTGCATTCTGTTTGCAAGTAGCTGGATGAAAAGGATTATAATGAAATATTTAACGAACCATAGAAGTGCTGATGAATAGTTCCATTTCCCCCACAGAATGACTACAGGCAAACACAGTTTTCCACGCACAGATTCCCCTGGTGGCTGAGGTCGACGCCAGATCAGGAGAAGGAACAAGGATGCTTTTCCTACACTTAGCATGACAGGAAAGCTCCCTGGATCCTCTGGTTGTTACATGTAATGGCATAAAAATACATTGCTTTACAATGTCTCAGCCTCTCAGAAGGGAGCAATTTAACAAGGAGCGATGTTACTATCTTCTTCATAAAACATTTTTGGATATCAAGGGGCAAGACACCATTGAATAATGAACTGTATTACATAGGATGTGGCACCTGTGCATTTCTGTAGCACGGTCTTGAGAATTGAGCTCTCTTCTGTTTGAGAAAACAATGAATAAGCAGGAATGAGTGGAAGATGAGTTTGTTGATGATATTCTGCAGTAAATGGAGTTAGCAGCATCTGAAAGTACCCAACAGTGAATCCCACTGCCTCTGGTCCCCAGATTCCAGCCAGAACAGTAAAAGGACTTCTTGTTGAGGTAACCTCATTTCACTTGCTAAAAATATTTGCAAAAATACTGCCTGAAATTTTTCAAGGCTTTAGGTTCCTACTTCTGCTTCTCTACTACAAGCAATATATTTCCCTTCTTGGTGATTTGATAAAAGGTTCCAATCCTGGTGGGAGTTTCCAATTTGCCAATGGAGTGGAATATTCACACACACAGTTCTGTTATTCTCATTGGCTGCCCTGTCTATGCTATTCTGTGAATACTGTGTGAGATGTTGGAAACTGATCTGACAGCAGCCTGTCTTTGGAAGCAGCAATAATATTAAAAATTTTGATCATTAGGATGTCAAATGTTTTTAGGCAATTTTGGATGATCCCTGTGCCAACAGGTAAAAGGGGCACTGCTCAGTAGAAAGTGTATTTAGCTGGGAATATAAGCCTGAGTAATGACAGAATGTCTAGGACTTTGGAAAGGGATGGGGCTCTGCAGGATGGTGTGCAGAGGGACATCACAGTGCAAGAAACTTGTGTAGAGGTCACCTGAAAAGTGAGGACACTGGGACCTGGACTCATTCCATAAAACTTCAGGGGCTTAGTTAAAACCACTTAAATGAGAATCAGTGTGGATAAAGAGCAAAAATGGTGTGCCAAATCACTCTCTGAAATGGCCAGAAAGAAACGGGACACAAAAAGCAGTTCAGATTTCTTTCTGTTAATGGAAGGATGAGCACAGCAATGCAGATGTGCTACCACTGCTAGCTAAAGCACCCCCAGTTCAGTATGCAGCAATGGATGAGATAAGCCTCAGCTCACTGCCCAATCCTCCAGGGACACCTTGGTGAGAGATATTGCGCTACTGCAGCCCGGTTACCTCAAGGCATCAGTGTCATATTTACCACACAGGAACAGAGGATTTAAGCAGCAGGGTCTATATAGCTCAAAAGTATCAGCTCAGGGGAAAAATAAAGGATCAAGATATTCGTGGAAAGACTTATATTCTTAGACTAACCTCAGTATACAATGGAGGTTCAGTGTATTTTTCTTTTCCACAACTCAGGAACTGAGACTCTGAGAAGGAATCCATTAAACAATCCCTTCTCATTTTCTCCACTGCTGCAGTAAATGGCTGTGAGAAAATTAAGCTCAAATGGTAAGTTCCTCTTCAGGGCTTAACTCTGTGGAAGGCCATATCTTCTTATGAAAAGGAAGCCTCTCTGACATCCACAGCCAGAAGTGTTAGCATCTTTTTCCCTCATTCACAAGATGAAGAGCCCTACAAACTCTAAATGCATTGCAAATGGACTTCACTGTTTACGACTTATCTTTATGCCTGGAGGAGAATGCAGGCCACAGCATCTTGGTGAAATGACCTTTAAAATCATCTTATGCTGCAGTGGAAAGAGACAAGATGCCCCAAGGCAAAGCTGAGAATCCCCTGGCTCAACCTCTAAAAGTTCACCGTGGCAGAAGGAATAGAGGGCAAGAAAGAATGCAGAAATTCACAGGGAAGCTGGGACAAATCAACTGATCTGTCAGGATGTTTGAGATGGGCTCCCCACTACAATATAAAATACAATGGGGGAAATTTTTTGAGTGGGCTTGGGTTGAGAATATAACTTTCTTCACAGAAGGTGAAGAAACCTCAGCCAGAACTGTTCATCAAAGCATTTTTCAGAGAGCCAAACCCAGGAATTTAAATTCCCCTGAAACTGGAAAATCACTGACTATGTCTCCCAGCAGCCTAGAAAGTGCTGTGCACATGAAGCCCTGAGTGAATCTAGGAAGGATCTAAGAGGACTAAGTGTGAAGCAAGGACAGTTTTTTGAACTGGGTCAATCCTGGATGTGAGAGTCACAGCTATACTTCCCTAAAGTCCTTAGGGAAAAAGAAAGCCCATACTTAAAGAGGCAACATCTTTGGTGCTTGCATTCAGCCGGCAGCTTTTTGTAATGGTGTTTTTGGGCTCTGATCCCTCAATTACTGTGAACTTTTGCCTTCAGCATCTAAACATATTAAGAGGCTGTTCCTGTGACACAAGGCAGCTCAAGGCTCCATGAAGGACATCAGAGTGCTTGGTGCAGAGATCTTTCAAAATAGGACAGAGATTTCTATAAATAGCCCTGGGCAATCAGAAAGCTTTGTCCATTACATATGTTCTCTATGCTAAGTCCTCAGCAAAGATTTCAATCAGCATAAACCAAGGTTCAACAAAGGGTTGAATCAAAGGCCTAGTCCCATAAATAGTCAATTTTGTGCCATGAAAGATGACATTTATTGAACTCCTTTTTCTTTCCAAGCTATCCTATGGTGCTTGAATTTTAATCCATTCCTCAATGGATGATTGGAGCAAGCATAAAATAAAAAGTCTAAATAAAACAGAAATATCAGTAATCAAATCTGCTCTCCAGGTTCCTTGTGGCCAGTGCAACCACAATAAAACTGAGGGTTATGTCAAGGTACACTGGAAACTTGCTGCAGCCAAGCCATTTGTAAGCAGCATTCTCTAATAATGCCTCAGGTTTCTTTTTCACCTTACAGAGGACAGTTTCAGAGCATTATTGCCATGGCATACTTTGTTCCCTTTGTCACTGTAAAGCTCCATTTATAACAGGCAAACTTAGAGTCTCTGAGACCATTGTCTACTGAGACTTGACTGGCATTTTCAATTTCCTATCAAGATGTGATCAAACCAGCAGAAGTTGCCTATAGCATCTATTCCTACAAATGGCTCTGGGAGGGCTGCAAAAAATATGTAGTACATAGCAATCATGGCACAAAAAGATCAATGACTGAAATATTTGCAGCTCTGCTGCAGCATTCAACAACATCTCAACTACAGTGCATCTGCATTATCTGTTGTGCAGAAGCATTGCACACCCGTTGCATATGTCCTCTATACTGTACTTTACCCAGCTTTAGGGTCAGTTCATGGGTTATTCATGCAGCCCCACCAAAACCATAGACCTATCAAGCTGTCAGAGTGGGACAGATTTCTAGAGATGTCTCTGCAGAGCCTGTGGAAAATCCTGCTCCAACTGCTGTGACTCTGCAGCTGCTAGAAATTAGCACTTGTGAGTAGGGGTCTGTTTGCAATGGAGGAGACCAGAAGCAGTCAAAAGATGGGCCCAAATATTGCATCTTGGTTTCTCACCCTGAGCCAAAGAAAGACTGTCCCGCAGGATGCCTGTTGCAGTCTACTGTAAAGGTGCATACAAATCAAACTCAAGTGACGCATCCCTCTCTCCTCAAACCTACTCCAGACACACTGAGGTTACCAGAAAGCATGAGTGCATCTTATGTGCCTAACAGTGCCAGCTAAACCAGGCACAGGCACATCCTCAGGGAGAGCTGTCAGAGAAACTCTTTGCTAGATCATTCTCATGTGCTACTTCAGTGCCCAACAAAGAGTCCAGGAGAAAGCAGAGCCTGCACAAAAGACTCTGGTACAAAAAGGATGCCATAGGCCTCCCTCTTCTTTCCCCAAAACTGAAAGGAAACAGACCCAACAGCATCTACTGGTCTGGACAAGCCCAGAAAAAGTAGCTGCCTGAACAACACACAAAATGGCACCAACCAATCTTTCTCAGCTCTGCAGCAGGATAAGAAGGTAATGATCCCATTTTAGGAGTACCAACAGCAATTATGCACTTGACATTAGTGACATATCAGACCTTTGAATTTAAAAGGCAGCACCAATTGCAGACCCCTTCCATGTATCATTAAGAACCTGGAAGTTATTAATCTGCTTAATTGCAAGTGTAGCTTGGTGTCTGAGAACAGGACTTTGATCATTAATATTTGACAAGCACGGACTTGTCCATTATTATGTTTTGGAGTCAAATGGAAGTGTTGAAAATTGATGGGCAACTCTTAAACCATCTCTTGCATTGCCTAAGGGAGTTCTTTTTCACTCTACAATCTTAAAGTTCTATCTCTCAGCTCTTATCCTGAAACAGCATCCCTGTATTAATCTAGTGCAAGATCAGTATTCCAGTATTCATTCTCAAAAATATTCTTGCTTATCACCTGACCCTCCACCCCAGAAAAACCCCAAACCAACCAACTCACCCAAAAAAGAAAACCCCAAACGACCCACAATAAACTGACAATGGTTGGTTGAACTCTGCTATCAAAAAAATACACCTAGGATAAGCAAAATTCAGTTTTCAAGCTCCAGCAGGTATGAAAATTCAGCATTGATATGAACTGAATTTAAAATTCATATCACATAGATTTATATTAATGAGGAATCAGTTAACAGGAAAATAGCAAATCAATCAATTGTGAGTGTGTCTGTATGGGATCAGCCTTATATAAACCTTGTGAAAAAGGTTATAACAGACCAGCAATGAGTACCCTGTAGCCTGTGATGTTCATTCAGAAATCTGAAGCAGCAAAGAAGAACCATAGGCAAGGACAATCTACAAGTGAATTTTTGAACTCTCCAAGTAGGCAGTGTTATCAGGGGAAGAACAAGTTAGGATTTGATTTTCCGAGAAACAACAAATTTTCATATGGGATTGAAAAAGTTTTCATTTTAAATAAGAAAAACAAAATTGAGCTCTGAAGCTATATTGCAAAAGTCAGAGGTAGAACTAGGACCCAAATATTGAGATTAATATTAACACAAGCCCTCTCTTTTTTTAAAAAAATCAAAAGGTGGTACAAATATGATTTTTATCTTCTTTCTTTTTAATGTAATGGCCACCTGACTTCCAAGTTGCTTGAAAGAACCATTATTTCCTGCATTTTTATCCTTTTATTATTTTACTGCACCACATGGTTGCACACATAATTAAGGATTTAAATAATGAATAGATATTTGCATTATGTAAATCATCATCATTTTCCATTAATGGGAACTGGTGGTTACTGCCTGTGAATCACAAGCATTAGAAGTCACACAGACATACATTTTTAAATTTGAAACTATATGCCTATTATAAATTACAATCAAAGCAGCTCTTTTGACTACTCTTAAATTGCTCCCAACTCAATCTGTTGCACATCTGTTAACTAAACTTTACGTCCAAGGCCCTTAAGAAAATATGGAATATATCAGTATCTTGAATTAGGAGAGCACAGAGTGCTCAAACTGTGATTATCCTAACCAAAATTTAAACCTCCAAGTTAACATTATGTATGTCTATTCAAATTACACTTAGCTAAGGTCAGTTATGAAAAACAATTGCCATCTCACCACTTACTGCTTTCATCCATCTTTTTTAATAAACTCATTACCCAGCTATAATTGGAGCAGTTCACTTAGGCCAGGTCTGGAAAGCATTGCTTTTCTTAATTCTTCTTGCTCTGCCTATTTCCACTGTGGCTTGGGGCTTAATCCACTGACACTCCAAATAATGAATTCAACAAACAGGCAAGACAACAAAGTCTATTCTGAATGGCACACTGCACAGTTTTCTTGTTCTACATAAACACGTTTTAATACCAGCATCAATGAAATATATAAATCAGCAGCAAAGGCTAATAAGACACCCTCGTGCATCACACTGGGGCACTCAAGAGTCAGCAATGATGCTCACTGTGCAGCCATCCACATGCCTGTGAATGTTCTTACACTACATTTCTTGTAACATAATTTCTTTTCACAGTTCATACAGAGACCAGAAAACCCAGTGCTAAAAAGACTGGACTGTTGATGAAAAGGGGATTTGGAGGATACAGTCTAGAACTGGAAGCTAGGTACCTCATCTGCTCTTTCTCTTCCGCTTCTCCCAGCACAACAGTGCTCCTGTTCTGTAGGATAAGATTGGCTGTAGAGAAGTCTGTTGGGAGAAGTTCCATGTTCCAGCTACACATGTATACAGACACTACAGTGGACACGCTAATATTACTCTGCTTAGAGCTCCTTCATGTCCCTCAGAAATTTTTATCCCTGCTACACTTCCTTTAACCATCCTCCCTATTATTCAGTCTACTTTTTAAACATCAAAAACCAAGATCTGAATATTTCCAAAAATACTCACTTCCTGAATATCAGACTATGAAATTAACTTATTGTTAAAAGAAATTATATCAGTCAACAAGTAGACAAGTAGCAAAAGACATGCCTAACCTGTGTTTTACTGAGAAAGGAGAGAAAGTAAATATGAGTTTGGAGCACCATGGCAAGGCTAGCTTGACTGTATTGTCCATGATACATAATGCCTGGCTGAAGGCTGATACGAAAAGAGAATTGAGATAATATTAGCTGTTCAATGGCATGATATATGTAAGTTCCTCAAATCTTAGATCTGCTTTGATAAAGCAGGACAGCATTTTTATACCAGAGCCATGAGAACCATTAAAATCGCACTGAACTGTATTACTTGCTGAAACAAACTCCTTGCCCATCAGCTCAGCAACCCAGTACAACTACTGGTAGTACTACAGGTTGGCTTTACACCTGTGGCAGAAGGACTTGTCTATATGTGTCCTGGTTTGAGGGGGAAGTGAGTTTTCTAGGAAGTTGTGGGCAAACTAATCAGTGGTCAGGTTTTATGCTGGCACTTAGAGTAGCCACTGTGAGGTTAGACGCCTCTGAGAACACAAGGAGTTAAAAGGAAGGACTTCAGCTCTCTTTTTGTTTCCGGTTGCGAGGTGAGCACACATCTCTCCCCTTGCCCCCAGCTCCCCAGCTCGCAGGGCTGGGTGGGGGAGGGGAGGAGAAAAGCCATGAGGAGCCTCTTCAAGATAGAAAGGTAGAGGACTGTGGAAGTGCTTTCCGCCTCTGTTTCTCTCCCCCCCCCCCCCCCCCCCAGGAGAGAGACTGCTGCTTCGGAGCTTCAGAATTGATATTGGCGGCAGCCAGCAGTGAAGAAAGAGCGGGGGGAGGGGGGGGGAACGACAAAAGGCTCCTGGCTGCTGTGTAAGGATGTGCTGAGCCTGCTGGGAGCCAGAGAAACTTTTAACTCTTTCTTGGCAGAAGAAAACTTTTTCTAGACATTGATTCTCGTGGCTGGTAGTTTGTGAGAAAGAGAGAGAGAGAGACAGCCTGGGACTGAGAAAACAAAGAAAGATGAAAAGAATTCTAGATAAGCAGAGATGAAGAGGAGTGGCTTTTTAAGCTCGACTTTTGCATAATGTTAGCCATAGACTGAACTTGAGTCCCTTTGAACATAAACTGTATTTGAGTAGATGCAGTCAGCTAGACTTTGCTACAGTGACTAGCACTGTAAGACTGGAGCGAACAGAGGAGAGTGTAGTAGCACCCTCTGCCCTCAGAGAAGATCTCTGTTCTTAGAACCCTCAGTCCCAAGAGAAAGATGGGGAGACCCTGGCATGCAAGCATCCTTAAAAAAGCCCTATATGCAGCTTTGGCCCATGAACAGTAGTGAGAGCACTAGACATAAAACAGAGAGTGTCACCATGGCAGACTTCTCCGAGTGGTGCCATGGGTGACATAGAAACACGAAAAGAGTAGACCTGTGTTTTTCTGAGAAGCAGTCTATAGTGCGAGAGAGACTCCTCTCTCCCTTGCTGAATTGAAGATTAGTTTTGTCTGAGTAGTGATTGTTTTGATTGAGAACCCAGAGTTTTAGTTTATGGAAAGTAACGTGTAAGAGGTGAAAATTAGGAGAAGAAATGTTCTGAGAAATTTTCATTTCTGTTTTTGTGTGTTTAGAGGGGTTTTTTTTCTTTCCTTTTTTCTGTTCTTATGTAGTTTAATAAAGTTTTCTTTCTATTTTCAAGTTTTAAGCCTGCTCTGCTCTGTTCTTGATCACATCCCACAGTAGTTGTTAAGAAAAACATATATTCATGAGTTCATTAGCATCTGGCCAGTGCCAACTGTCTTAGTTTGAAAGACAGATATCTGCTAGGAAGGGGGCAGGACCTCCATAGAGACGGAGAATTTGAATCTCCTCCCTCCAAATTATTCTAATTTAAAAAATTAAAGGAGCTTTCAGACAGAGCTATGGGGATAGGAATAACAGTTCTTTACTAGTATATATGACAAAACAACAAGCAAACAACAACAACAGCATTAATAATAAACAGAACCAGGAACCTTGAGGGCTTTCTTTCACAAAAACGCCCGGGGCAGTTTGATCTCGGTGCCCCTGCAGGACTCTAAGAGGCTGAGCTGGAAGGGAGGAAAGTCCCGGGCTGGTGGATGAGATGAGGAGCTCTGCGCTGGTAGCTGGAGCGGCAGGGGTGTCCCGGCAGGGCTTGGCAGTGCAGGGCTACAGAGTAGCAGGGGAACCTCAAAGCTCCGAAGAAGCAGCGGCAGTGGGGGGAGGCTGGAGAAAGCGAGCTCAGGATTCCTGGGTACACGAACAGATGACGGTAGATTTCCCAGGACGAGACAGAGGCAGAGTGATGGCCGCAAACTCTTCCTGCAACGGGGGGCAGCTTGACTGTCCTCCTCGAGGCTGAGAGCAAGCAAGAGTGAGTTCCCCTCCCCCAGCTCTGTCTTCTTGCCTTTCCCAAAGCTCGTCATCTCTCCCCTCTGAGGGACACTCCCAGGGACTCAAATAGGTGTAGCCTTGTGCTGCCATGTCCCTCAAGTACTCCCTTTTGTTCTGACTAAGTTGTCATCAAGGCCTCTTGGAAACTTATGGGAAAAAAAATTCTGTAAGTGAATAAGAACCAAATCTAACCCCCAACACCAACCCATAACAATATGACATCAGAAAAAGAAATAACACCCAGAGAAATTAAGAGGTTGAGCTGATGAAAAGCAGACATTAGATGCTGGCTCCTAATTTAGGCTGATGCTTGTCCTGAGAGAACTCCTATACCTGATGCAGAACAAAACACCAAAGGGAAGTTATGCAATCATGCTCCAAATGTTACACAGGGTTGACTACCAATAATATGCTAATTTTAATTTGGAATATCAAAACAAAAATTTGCAAAATGTCATTCAATGAACTAGTGTTCCATAAACCCCTACTGCCACTTAGGATCTAGACAGTTAAGCCTTTCCAACTTAGTTTGTCCTTCTTAGGTGTAATTGACACATAAGTGACTTTCAGCACAAAACAAAAGAAGACAGATTGTGATTGATAACTTCAGACTTAAAAAAAAAAACCAATCCGAGATTTTACTTTGTTCAAAACATAGGTAGGCCACTTGAATTAATTAAACTCAGAAGATATGACTGAAGGACAAACTATAGTGTAGTCTTTCACATTTCCAGATTGCACATAAGGAGGCTCATCCCCTTTCTCCGTTTTGTAAACCCTTCAGGCTTTTGTCTGTAAGGAGGGTGAGACTGAGCTCTGTGTGTTTAATGTTTCCTTTATCCAGCACATATATACTCAATACTGATGGTAGAATGTATCTGCTTTGTATTGACCACTCCATAAGGAACTCTCACAAAAACTTCCACCAGTCCAGAAAAATACCCTCTAGGGATGGGAGAGCCCTTCCCATTTTATTTCAGAAAAGGACTGCTTTTTTTCTGAACAGAAATTCTACTAAAAAACAACTGCAGTTCTCACTTGTCTGCAAACTTGTGGAGTGAGGAAAAAAAAAAAAAAAAAAAAAAAAAGAGGTCATTGGCTTCCACAAGATGTATTTTAAATGTCACTGAATCCATGCCAGAACAGAGCTCCAAGGTAGTCTTTGACTGCAAGAGGAGCAAGATCAGTAAGTGGCCAGTCCTTTCAGAACAGTCCTCTTGGTATCGGCAATTGCCCTTGACACTGGTGCCGAATTAAAAAGAGAATCAGCCCTCTCCAAAATGAATCCAAAGGCTGCTTCAGCTCCAGAGAAAAATCTCATTATCAGCATGGTCAGAGATGCACAGGCAGTATGGAAAGTTCCACTTCTACTGCAAAGAAGAACTAATGGATCTGCCCTAAAGGTCTCCTGAGGGAAGAGCTGTTACGAGAACCAGTAATAGTCACAGCCATATCACCTCATTCAGAGGGTTCCAGTACTTCTGTTTCTGGACTTAGAATTAACCCAGGACAGCAGAAATGGAAAAAGGAATGTTAATAAACCTGTCACCAATATGAGATGCATTACTGAGTCCAGGGAGGCTCACATCAGCATCAAGGGCCATCCTCCCCAGCATCATGTAACTAAATTGTGACTTTTCCACACATACAAGTTAGGCCTCAAAAACTACAGCACACAGCAGAAAGAGAGCAAAAGAGGTCAAAACTACCTACCAATGTTAAGAACTCTGAACTAGCAGGGGAGTTGTTAAACGAAAATGCTTGAGCAGTCTTGGCAAGCAGACTCAGATATCACTATACAGAGGAAAGAAAGCAAGTTTGGACTGGCATTCAGCTGAGACATTCCCAATATTGCATGGGACTAATAATTTTCTGTATGAATTTTTATTATTCCCTCAGAGTCATGGAAAGAATAAATATGAGGTTTTATTTCACTTTAATGATTTTCAGAACAAGGCTCTGAAGAGAAAGTCAGAAAGCAAAAATTAGTGTTCAGTTATCTCTTGTAGTCTGCTCTGTGATACTGCCTCTAATCCCCAGTTCTGGGTGAGGAGTTCTGTGAGCTAAGTCATCAGCTTGGAGATGGAAAGGGCCTGCCCCATGTGTAATCTGTAAGGTAGGCAATGGGCAGGCAACAAAACCTGAGGGAACAAACTTGTCAGCAACATTTGGTGGACTGAGCACACCATGGGGAATACATCGCCTTAAAGTGTTTCATTAAGAGCCCTGGATAAGTAGAATGGGAAAGACAATAGTATTTAGGTGCCTTCAGAGCAATAAAATCAGGATATAGCTAAACCAGATTTTACTTTACCCTCTCGAAGCACTTCAAAACTACTAAGACCAGCTTAAGTCCAGATAGTAAACATAATATTAAGGTCATGGTTTTAAATATGCCTATTGTGACCATTGATGAGATTAGCAAATGCTTAGTGATGGATGAATGCTTATCACTGCATCCTGGGACAGTACACAATCAGGCAAATAATTAGTCCTCCCTGTTGAATGTGTACCAGTGCTGAGTGAAGAATTCATAGAAACAAAATTAAGTCCCTTAACTGCTGTGAGAAAACCTTAACTGCTAACAGAGAGCACCACTCAATGCCAAGAACATTTTTTACATTTAGGCCAGCTCAAACCCAAGGCCTTTGAAGATGAACAAGTAGATTTAGTAAAAAATTAAGTCATTTCACAAAGAATAATTCAGATGATTTTTCCTCTAATGCACTGAGTCCAAAGTCTGAGTCATTCCTCATAGTCCAGGAATCCCTGGGACAATTTTCAGGCTCTGAAAGATCACAGAGATTGGAAAATATGGCAGGCTAGGAAGGAGGTGAAAACAATAACACCTCTCTCTTCCCATTTCAGTGCCTTCCCCTCCCCTGCCATTCCCTCTGGCAGGGACATGAAAACAATAAGTGTGGCACATATATCACTCAAGGAAAGCTCAGTGCACTAACGGCTGCCTTTTCCACACAGAATTTGATCTGAAAGATGCGACATATCAATGGAGGGTTTGGGGTTTTTTTGACTGAGTTGACAGAAACAAATGAGCAGGTCATGTATTCAATCTCTCAGACAATGTAGGAACACTTCATTTGCTATAAAAGTCAAAAACAGTGACCTGGTTAAAGGCTACGTGTTTTTCTAAAGGTGAAACACTGAAAAAAGCAAAACATCATTTATTTTTGATTAACTACCAGAATGGTATTTGATTCTTCTCTAAGGACAACATAAGCACAGTATTATTCCTGTACCTGCTTATCTCTAGCAAAAAGGTATCACCGCATTCAAATGGAAATCTAGTGATCTAGAAAGTGTTCTGCAGGCAACAGGCTAAGCAACACCACAGAGTCACTGCTGATGGAAGAGCTCATTGTCGCCTTCCCAACCATCTCAATTCCCCAGGGTGAGCTAGGCACAAGAGTGGCAACTAAAAGTATTCCAAGTGCTTAACTAAGAGCTTTTCCAGCTTTGCTCCAAGGCCATTTATGTGGCAGCTGTATGAGAAATGGGGCCAAGTGGCTAAGAGGCCTGTTCCCATAATGGGGAGGGGGCTGCCAGGCTCTCACGTCCCAGCTGTGTGGATGCTCTAGCACTAAATACAGAGGCAGGACCCATAAGCCAGCAATTTGCATTTGTCCAAGATGAATCAACTCTGACAAGAGATGCCACAAGATTCATATTTAAAATAACAGCTGCCCAAATCTGCAGGAACACTTGCAGGATGGGTACTCTTGTTAGGGTTGGTTCGGAGATTGGGTCTCCCTAACCCCAAGCCAGTCCATCCTAGTGTCTGACATTCAACATCTGGCTAAATTTTGATAGCCCTAAATTTAAGAAACATTTATCCTCAAAAACTTTGCCAAAGTAGTTAAACTAATGAAACAAAGTAATATTTTTGGCAAATCAATATTTTCTATTTCACTAAAAATATCCCAGACTGCTCAAACTGTGAGACTGTCTTCAAATGCTGCTTGTATCTCCTTGGGAGAAATATCTTTTAGTATTCTTCTCATGAGGCAGAAGATTGTGACTTAGACCTTGAAACTCTGCAGCAGGGCTGAAAAACACAGGTATTTAATATGGATGCATAGGCATATGCACAAAGCTCTACCTGAAATTCAGACTCAACCAGGTGATGCTCAAAATTACTTTTTATAAGTATTAGAAAATAAGAGTTAATTCACCTCACTATACTGTATATTGGCCACAATGCTGATAAAAATCACAATGCCTTTTAAAAGGGGCCATTTTCCTTCTGTTCTCAGCATTCTTACAAAGAAAATCTTATGTGCATATTTTGATCTACGCTCCACCTAAAACCAGCTGTAGCTTGCTATCCCTTCTTATTAAGGAAATACTGTTCTGAAACTTGGCATTCTTAAGACAGAATATAATTTTTCTGAGAAGTGGAATGTCTTGAAATCTCACAGAACCTTCTCATCCATGAGCATGAAGCAGGGGACATTTTGTGCCCCACAATGCGCAGCAGAACAATCTTATCTGAATAGCTACTTTTTCTGTGAAAATTTGCTTGCATTCAGACAAGATTATTTCCCTGATCTTGTCAGGCCACATGAATACATTAAATAAGCAGACACAGACAACAGCTCACATAAATATTGCAGCCACAACCTGTGATTAAAGGTGTCCCAGACACATCTTTGTCACTGGCTGCATTCAATTTTAAACATTTCTCCCCTAAACAAACTTTGTCTCTTTTCCTCTCTCCTCTTATTTAATTAAAGCTTCTCTTTAAGATAATCTTCAGATGCACCAAGGAGTACTCCTCTCTGGTATTTTATTGTCAAGAAATTAACTACTCTTGGTGGTTTCCCAGATCTCTTGCCAATGTAACCATGGAGACCTTGCCAGCTGATGCAACATCTTGAGGAATTTTTGTCTCTCTTACTAGGTTCCCCCATGGCAAAATTATTATCCAAAACTGGCTGCAGGAGTTTTTTCATTTTTGAAACACTAGCTTACATGCTCATTATGCCAACAGTAGGATATATTGCTCATTATTAAATAGCAGTATTAGCTATTTATGTAATAATAGCATGCAGAGGAAATGTACAGATGTTATCAGGGAAATGCCTATACTCTAATATGTAGAGGGGCTAAGACTCCATGACACCCCATTTTAATAAAATAGTACCTAAAATTAAAAATGTTCAATTAGCTGAAACAAAAAGCTGTCTACATCCACTTTCAGATGATGTCAGAGCACAGCTACTGAATGAGATGAGCACAGACTCTCAAGTCAAAGGATACAGAAGCACTGCCAGACCTACACTTAACTGGTGCACCTACAACCATAGAAACAGATCCTGTTTACCACCACCTCTTTCCAGCATTCTTCATTTGGTGAAGGTAAGAACGAAAATTCAGGCAGGATGGCAAGAGGAAATAAAGTCAAGGAAAGGAGAAAGAGCACCATTCATTGTCTTAGACCTTAACTCTCATGCTTTTCTGTAGGAGGATAGCTTGTATCATAAGGTAGAGCTATCCACACCTGGGCCTCAAACTAGGCCTCAGACCAGGCCTCAGGCCTGGTCTAGCAGGCCTCAGTACGTTCAGCATACGTACTGGCAGATAAACTTATCTACTACTAAGGATGTCTTAAGGTGGTAGTGTCACTAACATAGAACAGTTACTGGGAAGACACGGTGGCTACCTTAAACTGCAATATCTTACATATTTCTGTATTCTCACTGCCTATCAGAATGCACCTGTTCTTGTAAACTATTCTGTCTGTATTTAACCCACCATCTCACAGAATAAAGGGAATTACGTGCTTAGAACCATATTGGTGTGGACGCACGTTAGTCTAGTCCCCAGTCTTTCCAGGGTTCGACGTCAGTGGCGCCTGAATAGAGACAGAGCCCTGGATTTTAATGAAATATAGAGCTTCGATGCTGTGTGATTATTTAGCTTAAATGCTGTGGATTATTTAGCTTCAATGCTGTTAATTAATTAGCTTAAATGCTGGAAGTCCTCGCTTGATTTTGGACGTGTGTGTGTCGCTTGCGACCTACAGTCCGGAATTTCCGAGGCAGGCTGGGGAGCGTCTGTCGATTGGATTGATCGGAAAAGGCGACAGTACCACCTACTGTCAGCAGAGAGAAGGTAAGAGCGGCAGACGCGGAGGGATTCAATTATGGACCGGTACCTTTTGGCTGCCATGCAGCTTGTAGCGTCCATTGTCTCGAAAAGAGGCGAAAATATCAAAGACTCTGATAGAAATCGGGTAACCCTATGGGTTCGGGAAGAAGGAACGCGAAAGCGGCCAGCATTTCTTTGCGGAGAAGCAGGACGGAAAGAGAAAGGCAGATTGCTATGGGACGTTGTAGTTTTACCCGGAAAAAGAGCAAAGAGACGTTCAGAGTTAAGCATAATTTGGGAAAAAGCAATAAATACCTTGCGAACATTCGCAGAAAAGAGCAAAACCGTAATTTTAGCCGGAGAAAAACAGATTCCCTGTCCCTCTGCTTCCCTTTCCAAGATAAAGGAACAACAGGAAAAATCTAAGGTAGCCAGACGCTTCAGTGGAGATTCCATGCATTCCACGCATTCCGAGAGTGAGAATGCAGCTTCGCTTTGCCCCTCCCTTTGTTCGTCTCTGGCAGAGAGAAGGCAGGAAATGCTCCCTGCACCTCTCGGGCCGAATGAAAACAAACAGGAAGTAGCCCAGCTGCCAGACCCGGGAGGCGGTGCGAAAGATGAGAAGGCAGGAGGGGCCGAAGGCGGAACAAGGAGGGCACAAGTGATGCAGCAAGGAGGCGGATCTCAGGGCGGCAGCAGCAGCGGAGCGACCGGCAGTGTTCCTGGCTGAGCCGTGTTTTTTTTTCTCTGTCCCGCTCAAAAATATAATAAACAAGATGTCTACTAATGAGAATGCCAGCACACCGTCAGCTCAATTAGAGGCTCCTATGCCCCCGCAGTCTGCCAATCAACTGCACTAGCCGACGGACTGGGCTCTGAAATCTTCTTACCCCCCCCCCTTCGCTGAGTGCAGAGGCATGTCAGTGTCGTCTTTGAAGATAAGCAAGCATCGTAACTCGACCTTATGTCGTGCTATTACCCAGGAAGCTTTCAAGATTGTTAAACAGAGACAGTGAAAACATGCAACAAGTGGAAATTGCAAGAAAAACACCAGAAAAAGAAGGGAAAATAGTCATCTGTCCCTCTGTTGTGAAAAAATCCATCACTGTGTGAGAAATGCAACATGAAAAAGAAAGATATATCCTATCATGAAAAAGATAAAGCAAAAAATGAAATAGAAATGAGTTCTTAGCTAGAGTTATTAACTCTGTGTAAGGATGAGTTGTTTCTACATTTTGATGTTGTTAAAATTGATTTATGTGTGATCTAATTTGAGTTTAAGGTAATTATTGTTAGACATATAATTTTAAAGCTTGTTTTTAGGATTTGGGCCCTGATAAGTTTAAGTTAAGTTTAAGTCTATATTTAAATGTTAAGGAGTTTAATTAGTAATGAATTTTTAGTGAGTTACCACACATATAGAGTTTATAAAGTTAATGAGGGTTGTAGATTTTTGTTGAAATTTACTTATGTTAGATTTAAGAGTTAGTTGATTTAAAGAGTGCTTTATAATTTGTAAAAGGTATAGTTGTTTAACTTGTAAAGTTTAGTTAGAACCACAAAAAAAAAAAAAAAAAAAAAAAAAAGAGAGAGAGAAAAAGGAAACTAAATTTAAAATTACATGAAAATAGTTATTAGTGCCATGCTAGCTGCATTTGAGTAAGTGGTGCTGAGAGGGCTCTAGCTGACATCTCCAGCTGGAGTGGTCCCCTGCTTCACTGCTAGGTCTTCTAGTAGTTGTTTTTGAGAATGATTCTCAGAGCTGAACAAAGTCTCATCTCAGAACTCTCAGCGTTGTTGTCCTGCCTAGAGAGGTGGGTGCAGCTGGCTGAAGCCAGCCCCTGGCACATCTGTTTGGGCAGAGAGGCTGTGCTACTGCTCTTGAGTTTGGTCTTCTGTGCTAGGGAGAGAGATGAGAGAAGGCTGTCTTGCACATTAGCTTTTAGTGCTTTGTCACTCCTGAGGCTGGGGAGTGAATGGCCTGAGAGAATCTGTTTTTATGACCCCTCCTTGGCGGGTTGGGGCGGTGACCAGCGGATCATTTTTCAGGAACTTTGTGCTGGCTTAGTCCCAGGCGAGCATGTCCTGTGCTGCAGCGATGGGGACGCACAGTAGTGTGCCTCAGGGGATGAGTTTCAGAGCCTGAGGGCTGTGGTGGTATGTTTTGTTCAGTGATGGCACTAGTGAGAGAGCTGAGAGCCGTGATGTCCCCATGCCTGACAGAATGGGACAAGGGTAAGGGACTTTAGCCAGTGAGACTTTTCAGTCAGTGTGAATTTTGAGAGGATCAAGATAAGTTATAATAGAGGTAATTTGAATTCAGAGCCATGACGGCCCAGCCTTCTGCTGTGCAAAGTCATGTGGCACAAATTCTCTCAAGCTGAGTGAGCTTCTCCCAGGTTCTCCAAATAGCAAATCTTCCCAGCTTCGACCACAGCCAGTGAGTTGAGAATAATGTTTCCTGAAACAGCTAAGTAATCTACAGGCTGAAATTGTACTTGTAAAGTCCATGTTTGTCGTTTGTCAGCCACATAAGAGCGTTTGGAAACATGATTCACAGCATTTTGAACTACCTGACATTCAAGAGGCAGTTGAGAGAGCCAGCAATCTTCCTGGGCAGGAGGATGCCAGGGCAGCAGAAATTCACTGATAATCCTGCCAGCAGTAGCAGTAGAGCCAAGAATTCTTTGAGAAAGGTCTTAGGCCAATGAGTAAATGAACAGTTTTGCCCAGTGAAAACAAGTTTGACATTATAACTGTGCTTAGAACCAAAAAAAAAAAAAAAAAAAAAAAAAAAAAAAAAAAAGGCGAGAAAGAGGGAAGAAACAGGTCTAACTGAAATGATAATAACAGAACATTGATAAAGAAGATTTAAAATGATGCAAATTGTTAGATCCTTGATTGTATCGTTAGTTGTGAGTTGTCCTAGTGTATGAGAGTTGTAAAAGATAAGAGTTTTAAAATATAATTCGATGACATGTTAAGTATATAAATTGGTAGCATTAGTAAGTTGATGTTCAAGTTTTTATGTTGTGTTATTTGTCTATAGGGTTTTCTAACAAGTACTTGTCATTTTAAATGATTCTATTTATCTTTTTAGCCATCTAAATATTTCATGAATGTTGTTAACAGATATGGTTGTATTATTAGGTGTAAGTCAGAATTTTTTCTTAAGTGTCATGTTAAGTATATAGTTTGTCTCTTTTGTAATCAATCTTGTATGTTTTATGCAATTTTTTAGCATGTCCTTTTGAAGCTTCATTTGATTCTTTTAACTGTGTTACGCATTTCGCTTGAAATGAGATTTTGAGCTTGTTTTGGTACCTCTTGTGTGAGTCAAGACATTGCATTTCAGTTTGCTAAATCCTTAAGTGTTTTTCAGAAGGTCTTGGGGAGAGATACCTGAAGCATCACTGATGATTTTTCCATCAGCTGCTGATCCTGTGATTGCTCCAATTGGTACTCAACTGTCTTCAAGAAGAGTTCCAGAAAAGACGAGTTCCCGAGTGATCGGAACAATCTTTTATCTTAGCTTTTAAATGTCTTTTATGTAATGATATTGTGACAGTTTGTTGTATTTTAGGCATTTTATGGTTATTGTTGTTAGAAATTGTCTTTAAAAGATATGTTAAAAACATCACTCCAATTTAAGGTTTGAGTTCTGGCCAAACTCTAACTCTAACTTGGACGGATGGTGTTTGTTAACGAAGCCCAGAGGTTTCTGCTCCAAAAAATAATATGCAAGTTATCTTAACTTGACAATTTGATCCGATCAGAATGACAGCTGAATCAGCTTGGAGTGAAGATTGTCATCTTTACCCGGGAGGAGATGTCAAGGTTCACTAAAGAAAAGCGTTTCAGCAGTTTGCAGTCTCTGGGGTGATAGCAGAAATAGTTTGATAATCGCTTATCACTTTCATTAGTAAGCAAAATTCCTATTCTATTTCCTTGTCTCTGAGAATGCCAATTCGCATACCAGGTCTGTTTTAGTTTCTTTTCTGTAAGCTGTAGAATCAATAAGATACTAACAAAAGCTGAACCAGATGAGAAGACAGCAACACAGACGCAGCATTGCAGCTGCGTTGACAGAAGTAACTCTGGCTGCCCAGTGACAGCAGAGAAGTCTTCAGCTGTGAAACACCATCAGGCAACGCAGAAGAAGAGGAGACAGCAGATGATTTGAAACTTTAACTTAGAACCTGCGTATGAACGAAGAGCAAGGACTGAATATAGTGTGCTCTCATCTTTTTGCTTTTAGCAGCTAAGATCTTTAGGTTTTTCTTAGGTAACTCAAATAGTGCTTTGCTCATAACAGTATATGTAGAAGCAGCCAACCGTGTCACAGACCCAGTTTGGATAGCTCTAAAGAAAAAAGGGGGGATGTGTAGGAGGATAGCTTGTATCATAAGGTAGAGCTATCCACACCTGGGCCTCAAACTAGGCCTCAGACCAGGCCTCAGGCCTGGTCTAGCAGGCCTCAGTACGTTCAGCATACGTACTGGCAGATAAACTTATCTACTACTAAGGATGTCTTAAGGTGGTAGTGTCACTAACATAGAACAGTTACTGGGAAGACACGGTGGCTACCTTAAACTGCAATATCTTACATATTTCTGTATTCTCACTGCCTATCAGAATGCACCTGTTCTTGTAAACTATTCTGTCTGTATTTAACCCACCATCTCACAGAATAAAGGGAATTACGTGCTTAGAACCATATTGGTGTGGACGCACGTTAGTCTAGTCCCCAGTCTTTCCAGGGTTCGACGTCACTTTTCCTCTCTCTGTTACAGATGTCTCACTAAGAGTCTGATCCCATTACAAGGCAAAGAAAGAAAAGAAATGGAGGAGAGTGAAAGAACTAGACAAGAAGATATTTCTTACTGCTCAGCTTGTTCCACAGTAAGGGCATGGCCTCCCCAAACTGGGTGAAACCTTTTGCAACACTTTATAAACTAATAGCTGAAAGTACAGTCAAGAGCAAAACTTTAAACATCCCAGGATAAGCTAGTCTGATCTTTGTTTGGATGATGGACAACAAGCTCTGCCCATTTCTCTGGTGCTGAAGTTACCAGTTAGAGTGAACATCAGGTGCAGAAACCAAATTTGTTTATTTTGCTGCTGTTATCTCAGCCCTTTAAGAGGCATTTATTTCTAATTCCTTTCAAGGATACATGATCATACTTCAAGAACAAGAATTACTGCAGTGTTAGCCAATCTCACTCATTTTGTGCTCTTTTTCAATTTTTAATTTTAACAAAGGCTTCAAAAGCATTCTTCCTCTCAAACAGCCCTAAGAAAAAATAAAGCAAAAAAGCAATATCAACTGATCATGCCTTATTTGACCCTTTACATTTCAAGCACTGCAATGATTTTTTTTTTTTTTTGGCTTTTCCTATTGCACTTATAAATTAAAGGTAGCAACTATTTCTAACAGGCATTGAAAAAGAACAGAAAAAGCACCTTCCCCCAAAACTCACTATAAAACATCCTCACCTACATCTAATATCATCTGTCCACAGCTTGGCATTTTTTCAAATACAATCCAGGGCAAATAATCCCTCTGGCCTGTGGTTTGAGATCCAAGAGAATACAGGTATCTTGAGAGCCACTTAAAACACATCCAAGAGACAGTGACAGGAAAGGGACAGAGCATTCCAAACACTCTGAACCAGTCTGTGGTAAATGGTAAAATTTTCTGGCATTGCTGTGCCCATGAATATTGACAGAAAACAAGGAAAGAGGAGAGTTGCATGGAGTGTAAGGAAAAGACCTGTCAAGAAGTGTTGGTAGCCTGAAGGGCCTGTCAGGATATCTTAGTACTTGGAAAAACTGAAGACAATTCCAACTTAGTGAGACCAAAACCAACCAGTTTTCCACCAGCATTTCCAGTCAGGTGTCACAGAATCTGCTGGAATTGCAAAACACTACTGCTAGTTCAAGACACTCTGGCTTTTGCATATTGTTTCTTGCTAGATATTCCCCCATTCCCACATGGTTTTAGGCAGACTATCAAGTCCACAGCTTCTGGGGCCTTTGTAGCAAAGAAGAGCTTCTCCTATACTGTGCTGTCCCGTAAATGGCACTGTCACTCGACAGCCTGAAAACATAGGGCTGGGTATCTTTTAAAGGTACTGGAACATTTGCTGGAGCCCTAGTTTTACTTTCAGAGTACATGAAGATACCTAGTTACTGCCAGTTTTATGTGACAAGTTTAGAATCTATTCTAAAGCAAGGCAGTGTTCACGCTGTACTAACATGCTGCAGTGATGTAGAGCTGTCCAACTTAAAGCAACCCTTGTTCTACTTCAAAGCTCTCAAAGAAAGCTGAAGTACACCTGTTAAGTGCACAGAAGCTTGTTAAGCATGGGCAATCTTTGCTGAAGTAGCTCTCTGCCTGCATTTGATGAAGATGTACGTCAGTCAAGAAGAAGGGGGACGCTACACTTGTTTTTAACACTTGCAAGGAGAATGTGCTGAATAACAACAGCTCAGAAAGTTTCACCTCTCTACCAGCCTAGCCTATGATCAATTTATTAATGAAAAGCATTGACAGTGGTGGTGTGAACAGGCCCCTTGTGCAGATTGATTAGTGGACTGCAGTAGTACCCTCAAATTTTGAGTTAGTTCCTCCCTCCCTCAATCTATCTCCATTCCAGCCTAAGAGCTGGCACAGGGTCTGGTCAGAAACAAAAGCCATGAATGATTCTCACCTACCATAAACTTTATATCAAATTATGTTTTATAATTACTTTGTGAGAATCTCTAAGTTTAGGGTAGGGAAATGTTACATTCCCCTGTGGGAATGGTTTCTCCCCCCTCAGGGACCCCTTGAGCCTGCAACCATGTAGTTTGACCCTTCCTTCCCTTTCTGACCCTACTGGCTGTGTCCCAAACTGCCCCTCCCTGGCAAGAGCTGAGAAAAGACTGTCCCTCTGTGCACGCCCTCTTTCCCTCTGGTCACCACCTGGAATAAACATCTTAACTGCAGCTGGGTGTCAGAGCCTCTTTTGGGCCCTTTATCCTGTCCATGAAATATTCCTCCAAAGCCTTCTAAGGCCTGAGCTAGCTTGGAACTCCAGAGGGGTTAAAAAGGAGGATTTATTTCAGGGAAAGACTTCATACACATGGCTTTACGAGTGGAAGAGAGCAGGCAAACACCTTTCAAGAGTTCAGTCATGTCTTGGATGTGTGTGCATCAGGGCAACCAGGTCACCCTTCCAGTGAGATGAAAATTAAGTAAAAGAGAAGAGAGGGGGAAGTCAAAACTATATGCTGAGAAAGAATCAATAATCTGGAGCAAAGGATAAGAAACTGAACAAACCCCTCTGAGCATATTTTCCTGCTCTAGCCAACCATCTTTACTGAAGAGAGAAGACAGAACATGCAATAGGAGCAAGCTTCCTGCCCTGCATAGCCTAGCACGAGCTCCAAGTTTGGCAAGCGGATACAGGGAAAGCCAGAGGCTTACCACAAGAACCTTTCTAAGGTGATCTTAAAGTGAAGTAGGCATATTGTTTCTTTTCCTTTTCTTCACTTATGTCACTATGAACACCATTTACACTGACTTTGTACCTTTTGCATTTCATTCATATACAAATGTTTCCTTTAGATTTTAACTTGGCCTGAACTAAAATTCTATGAAGCCAAGCACATTTGTCTGTGTTTGGTGACCATTCACAGCAGATATTCAAAAGAGAAACAACTTATGCTGAGATGCATTAGCCACAAAGGCTCTCTGATGGGGAGTGGGGTATCAGATAGAAAACCTAAAAACTGAGACTCCTAGGAGAGTACATAACCCCATAAAATCATTGATGTGTTTTTAGCATAAAGGGCAAAAGCCATACTTCCACTGTAAATGCAAACAAACACACATGAAAAAAAGCAAACAAAGCAAACAATACAACAAACCAACAGAAACCCAACAGGTCATCTAAACACCCTCAGCCTGGGACAGTTAATGTTCTACTACAACAGCTTATTTTTAGAAGAGCAAAGCAAGCCACAGTTTTCACATTTCAGTGAAGGTAAACTCTTCATTTTAACTCACCCTGCTAACTTGTGAGAAGATTAAAAACTGTTCTGGCATTGCTGAGATTTTTTGTGAAGTTCACTCAAATTAAGAACATCCTATCTTCTCCACAGCACCAGCCACCTACCCCACACACGTCAGCAATGGGAAGAAGCCATTCTGCTTTGAGAGCCAGTGTAGATGGGCTTCTCACAGTGCTCATCAGCAGCCTGCAAGGGCTGCTAATCCCAACAGTTTCAGTGCGCACAAAGCAAGCACAAAGCTGACCACTTCTGAAAACCTTGCCTTGCCCAAGTACATGCAAAACTGTTCATTGTCATTAGGATAAACCAGCAACTTTCACACTGCCCTTGTCTCCTAGGAGTGGCCCCTACCAGTCACAAATGTATACAAGGTGGGAACTTTTTCTCATCAGTTCATGTAATCCACAGAACACAACCTGAGCTCAAATAATTAAAGCAGAATTAGGTTAACATGTTAAATCTGATGGGTTTTTCATTGTGAAAATATCTATAGGGTAATGTCAAAATGTTTAGAAATGTGTTTCAGCTAAAGATGAAAAAAAAATCAGAAGAATTTGAGAGAAATAACTTACATTTTCAATGACTTTTTATTTCAAGCCTCCTTTCATTTAATTTTTAAAGATAAAAAAGTAATTTAATTTTAGGTTGTCCTAAGACAAAATGCAGTTTGTCCTGAAAACAATAGCCCCCTTCTAGTCAATTCAGGTTTTTTATAAATGGGCGCAGACATGACAACAAAAGAAAATGTTTTTTCTCCCCCGGCATCAATAGGAAGAGAATGTGTCAAGTATGCCAAGGCCATCTAAGCTTTCTTCAGTTAAAGAGTAACTATATAAAACATATTCCCAACATATATTATTTTTATTTGCAACAGATGATAAAGTATTTGTCAGACTTCAGGAAGAAAATGCAGAGCTGAGCTCCAGATCAAAATCTATCCTGAACGAATTAGCACACTCTCCTTCAGCAAACTACTGATTTTGCATCCCTTTGGACCCCATTTTCTCCAGGTGTTTATTGCTGAATTCACAGCAAATGAACCCCTCATGTGTTCTGTCCAACTTCCAATCTTATTTTCTACCTGCAAGCTTTCCCCCAGTGATCACTAGCTCTAAACACTACAGTGCCTGAGTTTAATGGCACTCCAGCTTAACAAAACTCTTCATGGTCATTAAGACAAAATGAATTAATTCAGAAACTCAAGAGCATTCAGCTAAACTGATATTAAACCTCAAAAATACATGAGCCAAACTCCATTTAGGAAAAAAGAAGGCAAAAATTAGTAATAAGAAATAGGCACAATTCAGTTTTAATCTAACTAAAGCAGCTTAAGAAGAAAACACTCTAATGAAGCACTTAATGACTAGTTAAAATTATTTTAACAAC
The DNA here is from genome assembly GCF_021018805.1 of Prinia subflava. Taxonomy (NCBI): domain Eukaryota; kingdom Metazoa; phylum Chordata; class Aves; order Passeriformes; family Cisticolidae; genus Prinia; species Prinia subflava. The sequence goes on from NC_086282.1 coordinate 9,664,601, forward strand.
TGATGAGTTCAGAGAGAATTTAAAAAATAATTTCCCATCAAAAGCCTTATGCAAAGTCCCACCTCTACCTATTAAGTCCAAGAATCTGGGTTGAATTACTCTGCAAAGCCACATCATAGGAAAAAAAAAAAAAAAAAAGCAAGCAGTCTAGGGAAAGATAGTATTCTGCATTTTATATGTTTATGCACAGATGATATGCAAACAGAATTACTTTCACAGAGGCATAAAATCATCAGACCAGATATCAAGCTCAGTTCTCCTCAGGCATCTCCACAAGACTTACCAGGTTGAGCATGGCCTAGCATAGAAATTAGTCCAGACTCTCGCTCCTTCCCATTCAAATCTCACAAGCCAGAAAATTTCTCCCAACACAGTATATAAAAATTTTAAGTAGGTAAAAATTTTAGGTGGAATGTGACATAGAATTAAAAAGTATCAAGAATCACTAAAATCCTTGTAATATCACAGACTTTTTCAGATGGAGATATTAAAATATTATAGAAATTAACCAGGATTCACATTACAGAGAAATCTTGCAACCAATTTCAGTTTGAACTTATAGCACCCTGGGGCTTTTTGAGCATGCATAAGATAAATAGGGTGTCTACTCCCACCTCTTTTCCAGGTGATGCCAATATGCAAATCTTTCCAGGAAGGAGGTGGGGGAACCCCTGCACTTTAATGATACTTCATATATATGGCTACAGCATGTTCAAAATAATAATTCAATTTCTGCAAGTAAACTTACACTCTCATTCTGATCTGAGCCCTGAGCAATATATTGTATCGACTACCTCCTCGTGTACACATTTTGTTCTCTCCTGTTCCTCCAATAGCTTGAAAAAGTAAAATGAAAAGAGGTCAGAGGTCTACCCACACCTACTTGGTGCACTGGGTTAGCAAGCTGTCACGATCCAAGCAGGAATCGTGATAGGTTCGTGTGATCTCAGAGTGCAAAAAGTACTTGAGGGGACAATAGTTTAATCATACAACAAATGCACCTTTATTGAGTGCCAACAACACTTGCCATAGAGGGAATGAGAAAGGAAAAATAGGATACAGAGTGAGGAAACGGGGGGCAGGGGGATATAGCTACCAACAGCAGAGGCATCCTCGTGGCGTGGCGCCTGGCCAATGGATCCGTCTTCTGTCCGTGGGGAGATCTCAAAGTGTGAGTCACAGGAGGAAGCTTTTATAGTCATTTCAGAAGCGGGGGGCACCTGGCCAACACAGGCAAAAGCAGGGGGCACCTGGCCAACGCGGGGGGAGCACCCAAGAGTCATTGTGAGGAGCCCCGTTGCTCTGGGAATCAGGTGCAACTGTTCAGATCAGGCAGGTCTGGGACAAGCAGGTCTGGGACAAGCAGGTCTGGACCCAATTGCAGGTAAGCACAGGCTGTCCAGCTGTCCACTGTCTTCGTACAAGTTCCCATGGGAACCAGCTCCGGTCCGGTGGACACACCTGCAGTTCAGTGCTTGGTACACACACACCATGGGTTAGGCCGAGCCCCTTGCACACAGTCCCTTCCTTGACAGAGGACCTTGACGAAGGTCATGAGGCAAAACCAGGGACCCTCGGGCCCCAACTCTCACACAAGCACAATACCTGTTTCCATAGCAATGGAAAAATCTGACCAGCACTACAGCTCATCCTCAATCCCCTACCCCCCAATGCTTTGCTTCTCTTTCACAGCCAGGTGAGCTGCAGGTGATTTTCAGCAGGAGCAGAGGTCACTCACCTGAGATTCTCAGCATGGGGCCCTGCCCCACCAGAGCCACTGAGAATGCAAGTCCCACATGGTGGTTCTAGATTTATTCCTGACAGCCTAAAAGAAGAACTTGTTCCTCAGGCCAAACATTTGCTTTTTTTGCATTTGCATGGTAACCTGTTCCCTTTTGCGTTTCTCCTAAAAGGCAGGCAGTTCCTCCAGTCCTCAAGTACAACCCTCCTTCCTCTAACTGGTCATGTTACAAAGAGGATGTCTTCTTCCTAATAACCACAGGGCCTGGAGTTTTGCTTCATGTGGTTAGCTCAGCTCTGCTTAGGCAAGCATCCAAGAATCTGGAGTCTAGGTACCATAAAGTTGGCCCTGAGCTCATGTGTTTGCATTAGAAATATGTTATATTACTTCACAGTATGAGAAATGCTGCTCAGCAATTCAGCTTTTCATCTAAGCTGGCCATACTAAAGCAGCAGCTCTGATACCTGATTCTCAGCAAGATAATTCCTTTACAGATGTTTTCATGGCAAACTGATTTCCCTCGTGTTTCACTCCAGTTACAGTCGGCATTGTTAATTTATTTTTCCTTCTACAAGGCAATAAACTGTTGCACATTTTCCCTGGAAGGGAGAGATATTACTGATTTATTTTGCATAACAGGAGACTCCGATACCAACCATTGATATAGATGAGAAAAACCACTGAAGAATCTTGGAGGAATTAACACGGCAAATTGCAAAATATCACTAGCTTAGTACATGACAAATAGCATCCCTCTGCCTTAACTTATATCTTTGGTATCTGCAGTGCAATTTATTTGCACTATGTGAGTACGTAAGCTGTACCTTTAGAGAAATCGTGATGTTTAATGTTTTGCCATTGCCAGCTGTCTGGAATTCAGATTGAAAATTGTTCCAGTGCAGATTTGGGGGGGTCCCCGGGGGGAAGGGGGGGGGGCAGTCCCCGGGGGGCCCCCCAGGCCCTATGTTTGCTGGTATTTGCATGCAGACAGGCAAGGAGACTTCAGACAGCTGGTGAGGTGCTGATTAGATGAGGATTTATTTGGAGTCCGACCCCAGGAAGGCAGCATGGTTTCTGAGGGAGAGGGGGAAGGAGGGGGAGAGAGGGAAGGGGAGAGGGGCAGAACCTGCAGAGGCCTCCGGATGAAGGGAGGGAGCCCCCTCCCTCTGCACCCTTAACAGGGAGATTCAAAGTGGGTGCAGATTGATTCTCGGGCCAATGGGATTACAGATACACGATACTGCAGGGGACGTTACAGACTTGGAATAAACCGTACACTTTCGAGGAGTGAGCCAGAGCATACCATTTAAATAAAATGCAATTCAACACTTCACCCTTTTTTCTGTTAGAATGTAAGATGAAGAGAAATAACAATTTAAAAATGAAACAGTAATTACACAGTTTTGCAGCATAAAAACAAATACAATTGCAGTAAGGATTATGTTTAAAATTGCATACACTGTGAACAGTCTATCTGACTTGATGTAATTGCAATAAACGGGTTATGTGGGTTCATATTGCAAAATTTAAACAAATTTATTAGCCTTTTCAGCGTGACTGGCCTAATGGTGTCTAGCTTTTTCCAACTGGCTTTTCAGACCACCATAGCCCCCAGTTCTAGGCTATGGCACTGACTTCTGCTCCCATTCCAGGGACAGGGAAACACTTGGTGCCCCCTGGACTCCAGACAAGGCTTCAGATTCTCACCCATGGATCTGAGCCAAACCACTGCTTTCACCTTTCAACTGGTTTAACCAAAGGAGCAACACTCTGCATGCAATGGTCCATATTTGCACCAGAAGTGTCGGGAGACCTGACAGAAGACCCCCAGTTTTAGGTCACCAAAAGAAAAACAAAAACAAAAACAAAACCTACAAAAACTGTCAAAGTACATTCTCAGACACTATTTTAGGTTAACAGTCACCCTCAGAACCTACTGAGGACAGCATAAACCCAAAAGCGACTCTGATTCAGCAGTCTACTACTGTCTGAATCGCACTATTCAAGAAAACAATTCAAAAACTGCTTCTTGTGGATCTACCCTTGTGACCTGAATAGGCTCCTGCTTTCTAAAACTGAAAGCAGGACAATCTGCAATATGAACACACACATAAACTAGAAAGGCATAATTGTAAAACTACTTCATGGGGATGGGAAGGAAATGGAGAAACAACAGGTTCTGGGTTTTAGGGTTGGAGAAGTAGGGGGTTGGATCGCCCTGCCGTTTGGCCAGAACAGCAAGGGGGGGTCTCAGGCATTTTGGGGTCCCTAGGCTGTCAACATTTGAGGAGTGGATTTTTTAAAAAAAAAAAAAAAGCTGAGTTTTGGGATGCTGGGCTTGGGCCTGGGGTGAGGAGAGACAGGAGGGACAGGGGCAGAATAACAGGAAAAGGAGATCATAAAGTAGCATTAACAATTCAATGAGATATACAAGGCTATAAAACTGGTATTACAAATTTACCTTAGCTTTGGGGTTTGGTTTCTTAGCTTCTCTCCTAATTCTACCCTTTACCCTGTGGGACTTGGAAAGCAGAAGGTGGGAACTAGGACCTGGAGGGGAAGCACGTGGCCATGTTGGCCATGCGGCCACAGAGCACATGGCAGCAGCTGTGCCGGGCTTAGCAGGACGGGGTGGACTCCTGGGGGTTTGTTTAGGGGAAGGCGGGTTCGGGAGAAGGAGCAGCGAGGGGAGGAGGCAGTAAGAGTGAGGAAGGAAGTCACAGAATTTACAAAAACAGTTTTGGGAGGTGCGGGGCTTGGGCAAAGCTGAAGACTGCTTTTTCCTTTTCTGGTGGCTCTCTCACTGAAACAGGTGAGCTTCGGTTCTTTTTGCCGCTGTCCAGGGTGTTGGCTGCTCGGGCTCAACGGTCTGCACAGTCTGCTTGTTCTGCGGGGCCCCTCCCACTGCTGCCACCGGGTGGGGGGAGGGCTGTCTTGGCCCCATCGCCATGGCAATAGCGCCACAGGCACCAGGCCGGGTGTGCTTCGCATGGCTTCTCTGGGTGCCGGGGCCTGAGCATGCGCAGCAGCGGGGCCGGGGCCACACCGTGTCAGGTCTTGGGCCCTCGCTGCGGCGGGGGTTCTGCTGGGCCAGGGCTCGCACTGGGGCCTCGCCGCACCAGGGCCTTGCCGTGCCAGGGTGGGCCAGGGCCCCTCGGGGCCAGGACCCAGGCAGTGGTGGGACAGCGGTCTCATGGGGCCTCTGCGCAGTGGGGGAGGGGCCGCCAAGGGCCGCGACTGCCGTCCAGGGTGGCAGCTCCATGGTGCCAGAGACGGTGCTGAAGCGGTGTTCTGCAGGGTTCTGCGCTGTGCTGGTGTTGCGGTGGTCCATCCTCGTCTCAGGGTTGTCCGTGCTCTCGCCCCAAGTTGGTGCACCATACTGTCACAGGTGCCTTCAGAACATGGTCCCGCCCTGCCCAGGCTAGCTCAGGCACTGCAGCAAGCAGCAGGTACAGCTGGCGAGCAGCGCAAGCCAAGCCAATCCAGAGGGAGGAGCCAGCTGAATAAATTCAAGGGGGTTTATTTGAGGGGTCAGGCGGAGCCTCCCCACCTGTCAAGGACTTGCTCTGACCAAGCCAGTTTTACTTTTTTCAGACCCCCTTTTATGGGGGGGCAGTACAGAGGGTGGTGAGGAGGGTACAACCAATTGGGTTCAATACAGAAGGGGCTAGGAAGGTGACTGACACAAATGAGGGCCACACACAAGGGAGGGGCGGGGATTTTTCCTGAACCTAGCCTATCCCTCGAAGCCCCTCACAGAACTTTCTAGCTCTGAGGCAGGGCTCTGAGATGACAGCCAGGCTCCAGGGAGGAGGGGGGAAAGGATTGGCACCTAACAGTTACTGGGGGAGTTCTTAGGGGCAACTATCAGGAAGGCAAAATGGGGGGTACAATGTAGCTGAGTTTCTCAGAAGCCATGGGCATGATATGCTGGAAGATGGGATTTGAGCTATTCCAAACTAGGCCGAACTAGGCCTCAGGCCTGGGCCTCATAGGCCTCAAACGTCCAACATGCGTAGTACCAGATAAACTTATCTGGTACTAGGAATGTGTAAAGTATAGACATTTACAGAATAGAAGTAATTGCACTAAAACTCCGTAGCTACCTTAACTCTAGGTTGTTTGCATACTTCTCTATTCTCACTGCCTATCAGAATGCACCTGCTAACTGTAAACGACTCTCTGTGTATATAACCCACCATCTCGGGAAATAAACCAGAGTACGTGCTTATAACCATAGTGGTCGGACTCACGTTGCTCTAGCCCCCGGTCTACCAGGCCTCAGCTTCAAATGGCGCCCGAACAGGGACTGAGCCTGGTTTATTAGCTTGAATGCGATCAGCTTAAATGCGCTTAGCTTGAATGCGAGAAGCTTAAATGCGAGAAGCCCCCGTTTGGTTTTAGGAAGCGAGTGCGTTGCTTGCGGGCCCCTATCCTGAAATTCGCGGGGCAGGCCGGGGAGCGTCTGCCGATTGGATTGTTCGGAAAGGATACAGTGCCACCCACTGTCAGCGGAGAGAAGGTAAGAGCGGTGGACGCAGATGGATACACAAGTTTACAAACAAATGGACCGAGATTTTATAGCTGCCGTGCAGCTCTTGGCGTCCATTGTCTCGAAACGAGGCTAAAAAATCAAAGACTGATATAAATCAGTTGACCCAATGGGCTCAGAAGAAAGGGAAATTACATCAGCCCTCACTTTTGTTTAGCGAGACAGAGTGGAAGGAAATCGGTAACTTACTTTGGGACTCTGTGGTTTCGCAAGGTAAAGACGCGAAAATCTGTTTGGAATTAGGTGTAATTTGGAAGAAAATTATAAATACCTTGCAAACCTTTGCCGCAGAAAGCAGAGCTGCCCAAGCCGCGATTTCCGCATTGGAGAGAATGACTCCTCGTTCTCCTGATTCGGGAGCTGTTCCTCCCCAAGCAAAAGAACAGAAAAAAGTATCTAAGGTAGCGAGATTTTTTTGGACTCAATTCCACGCATCCTGTGAAAGGGAATGCGGCCCCTCTTTGTTCGTCCCTCCGTGATGTGGTAGATGTGGCCGATCATGCGGTCGAGAAACCGGAAATGTCCTTGCCGCGGTTCAGCGAGAAAGAAGCGGGGGAAGAGACGGGTCAGCTGCCAGACCCCAGGGGCGTGGTGAAAGATGAGGAGACAGGCGGGGCCGACAGCAGCGCGGGGCGGGCACAAGTGACGCAGCAAGGGGGCGGACTTTGAGGCCGTGCTACCAGCGGAGCGGTATCAAACCCCCCTCCACCGGAACGGGAGCTGACGTCAGCAGCCCACCTGACCAAAACAAAAACAGCAGACATGGCGGCGCCCATGCCCGGATCTGACAACGCGAATTTAACTCAATCCGAGACCCTTGCGCCCCCGCAGCCTGCATCAGTGGGATCCGCCACCCATCCACAAGCGTCCCACTGTCCCCTGCCGGAATCTGATTCCGATGAAGAAGTTTTAGAACCTGACGGCAGTGGTGCGGCTCGATCACTGAAAAGCCGCAGAGATCAACGGAATTACAGCAAATTATAGCTGAACTTGCTAAGCTATCGAACCGGCAAAATCAATTAGAGCAAAGAACAATCGAATTATCTAGAACCTTCCCACAAAAAACACATGACTTGAAAACTCTGTCATCTATGCACAACAAATAGACACTGCCGTCCACTGCCCAGCAGATGGCGCTGCCTGCCAACCAAACTGATCCACTTCTGAACCGCTGGTCTGAAGCAAAGAAGAACGCCGTCCTGGATCAGGATTTTGAAGCAGCAAATCTTATAGCTTGCCCTGTGGTAATTGAACAGAACGTCGCTAAATGGCAACCGCATGAGTGGAAGGTATTACAGTCAGCCAAGCAGACGGTCTCCCAGCACAGAATTCGTTCAGAAGCTTCAAAAAATATTATACAATACATCTTTACAGCAGACCTCTTGTGCCCCGTTGATAGTCCAAATATCGCAGCGCTTCTGCTCACGCCGTCTCAATTTCTCATCTTTGAGAGAGAATGGAGACGCCTGGCAACCGAGGAAGCCAACAAGCATCAAACAGTAGGAGACCCACTTTATGGTATCCAACCAGATATGCTGACGGGCCAAGGAGCCTATGCTACAACAAATGCACAGCTAACTTTTCCCATTGAAATTCATCAGTTGTCCCAGGCACTGGCCCACAAGGCTTTGCTGTTAGTGCCAGACAAGAAGAAGCCTCCATCATATGCTAACATCAAGCAAGGATCCACAGAATCATATGGACAATTTATCGATCGTCTTTCTGCAGCTTTAAAAGATGCTCCAGATTTGCCTGCAGATGTACAAGATCATCTATTTCGTTCTCTAGCGTTTGAGAACGCCAATGCATGTACTAAAACCATACTAGCCTCCCTCCCTCAAGGTTGTGGAGTCGATGAAATGCTAGCTAGAGCAGCAAGAGCAGAGCAAAATAACCAAACCGCAGCTTTTACAGCAGCAATGCAAAATGCAATGCAGCAGCAGGGACATGTTATCGCTGCTGCATTGACAGGAAAACACTTCAGTCGTTTTAATAACAACAAGAAATCATCACCAAACTTCCCTTGCACCCGCTGCGGTGAAACAGGTCATTTTAGGCGAACCTGCCAAAAGACTGTGTGGTGTCACAAATGTGATGTAGACACCCATGCCACAGAAATTTGCAGAAAGCAGGAAAACTTCACAGCCAGCGCGCTGAGGCAGCGCGCCAAGACACAAATCGATGCCTCGACCCACAAGACTCCAAAAATGGTTTCTTAAACCAAAACAGACCTGCCACGTGGGGAAGCCTTGGTGTAGATATAGCAACGGCAGAAGTCACCCTGCAAGATAAAGAAGTAACCTTAATCCCCACTGATGTCTATGGACCTATGTATAGTACAATTTCGTTAGTTGGAGGTTTGTTATTAAGAAGATCCTCCACAAGCAAACAAGGTATTATAGTGATACCAAGAGTCATCAATGCAGATTACGCTGGACAAGTAAAAATAATGGCTTATGCCTTGCAGCCTCCTGTGACGATCCCAAAGGGGAGCAAGATTGCTCAGATCATCCCTTTTGAAAACATCCTGCCACATCGTCAGTTCCCAAAGCAACCGACAGAACCAGAAGGAGGAACTGGGAACTTTGGATCAACCTTCGCAAGGTCAATGAGCAAATGCAAGCAATGGGTGCCCTACAACCAGGCTTGCCAGCACCAACTATGATTCCTCAAGGGTGGGACATTGTGATCATCGATTTGAAAGACTGTTTTTTCACTCTCCCACTCCATCCTCAAGACACTCAACACTTCGCTTTCACTGTACCTTCCATCAAAAGAGCAGCTCCAGCGCAACGATATGAATGGGTGACCCATCCTCAGGGAAGTCGCACCTCACCTACTATGTGCCAAATATTCTTCAATTGGGCCTTGCAGCCAATTCGTCAGCATTTTTCCAACGCAATAATTTATCATTATGTTGATGACATCCTTGTTGCCACCAAAGAGCCACTGCCCAAAGAAGACTTAAACTGGCTAGTCACACAATTAAAACATCGTGGACTGACTGTAGCCCCAGAAAAAAAACAACGATCAGCTCCGTGGAAATACTTAGGATGGCTGATCACGAGTGCACATATCCGGCCGCAGAAAATTACCTTACATACCAACATCTCTACCTTATATGATGCTCAGAGACTTTTTGGAGACCTGCAATGGGTTCGTACCATTGTAGGAATTACCAATGATGACTTGCAACCATTTCTACCATGGCTGCATGGTAATGATGCCAGAAGTCCTCGACAATGCACCCCTGAACAACGAAAAGCCTTAATCAAGGTATCAGAGAAACTACAATGTGGTTGGAGTGTTTGTCGTATAGAGCACCTTCCACTGTCACTTTTCCTCTCCAACGCAGATGCCTGTCCATTTGCCATCATTTTTCAACGGCAAAAGAAAAAGGGGGAACACCAATCTAGGTTAAAGTCGACAGCTGGGGTGATCGAATGGGTGTTCTTACCTGTGCAGCCGAAGAGTCGTGTCATGACAAGAACAGAAGCCCTTGCCGTGCTCATCAGAAAGGGGGAGACAGGATTTTAGAGATAGATGGGGAAGAACCAGCAGATATCAGCGTTCCTATTAAAAATGAAGATCTGGACTGGAAGCTGAGACATTCTGTAGAACTGCAAGAAGCATTGTTAGGTTTTACAGGTGTGGTTCACAATCAACAGCCAAAAGGTCCGATGTGGACTCTGATTGTACGCCATCAGTGGCTGGAGAAGCCTCTGTGTTCCTTGACACCTGTAGAAGGTAGAACAGTTTTTACAGATGCTAGTCGAAAAACACAAAGAGCTGTGTGTGTGTGGAAACAACAAGGAGAATGGAAGCAGCACTTAATCCACAGCGAAGCAGGAGACAGCTTGCAAACCCTAGAACTGGGAGCAGTGTGCTGGGCTCTGCAAACCTGGAATAAGGAGCCTCTCAATGTGGTTTCAGACTCTTTATATGTAGTTAGAGTGGTACAAAGGATCGAGGATGCGCTCATCAAGACCACCCAGAATCAGCGCCTTGGATAACTTTCTACAACTGAGAAGTATACTGAGACAGCGTCAACATGCCTTTTGCGTGATGCACATTCGTAGTCATCAGTGCAGCAATGGTTTAAGAGAAGGCAATGCACAGGCAGATGCTGCAGTCAGTTGCGTTGCCCATGTCCCTCCTGAAAGTAAATTTATAAGAGCTCGCAACAGCCACGAAAATTTCCATCAGAACGCTAGAGCTTTGCGTTGTCAATTTCATATATCTATGAACGATGCACAAAGGATCGTGCGTGCCTGCCCTCACTGTAGTCATCATGGGCCAGGCCTTGGTCTAGGCACGAATCCTCGGGGAATGAAAGCTCTAGAACTGTAGCAAATGGATGTAACGCACGTCCCAGAGTTTGGAAGGTTCAAATATGTTCACGTTACTATTGACACTTACTCTAAATTCATCTGGGCCACAGCACAATCAGGGGAAAGAGCTCTGCATGTTGAAAGACATTTAACTGTTTGCTTTTCAGTGATAGGAGTGCCTGCAGAAATTAAGACCGACAATGGTCCAGCTTATGCCGGTCAACGAGTTGCTAGGTTTCTGCAGAAGTGGGGAGTTAAGCATACTACCGGAATTCTTCACTCTCCTACTGGCCAAGCCATTGTGGAAAGGGCTCATCAGACACTGAAAGAGTATCTGGCAAAGCAGAAACAAAATAATGACCTAGATGTGACCAGTCGATTGTCAAAAGTACTGTTCACCTTAAATTATTTATGTTTAGCAGAAGGACGAGAAGAGCCTGCAGTTGTCATCCACCACCAGGCTGTGAAAGAAGGAAGACCGCAAGCAATCCCAGGGCTTTACGTATATTATAAGGACATGCGAACAGGTAAATGGCAGGGACCCAGTTCAGTATTGTTTAATGGTCGCAGTTATATGTGTGTTCGAAAGAAAAAATACCAACCGGCGGTGGCACTCACGGTGACAATCACAGAGACAGCAGCGACTTACCTGAAGCACCTCAAGAAGACGCAGAGAGTGCTGAAAATTGACTGTTTTGATAGCAATACGCAATTGCACTGTTATAGCTTTATAATTAGAGGCGCGATAAGTTATTGTTTAGGATTTTAAGTTAAGTAATAGCCTAATCTGCACTGTTTGCTTTTCACAATAAACAAAATGCTAAGTATGAGAGTGCTTGTTTTAATCAGCGTGGTAGTAGAAACAAGAGCAGGTATGTTTAACATTGACACAAGAGAGAACATGTGGGTCACTTGGGCCAAACAAACCAATCAAGATTCCTTTTGTTTATCTCTAGCTACGCCATCCAATCCTTTTAGAACTTGTTTGATTGGAGTTCCACTGGCCTCCATGACAGAGTTCAAATTTTGGACCCCTGTCAAGATTGACCCAAATGGTGCTTTAGGGCCACAAGCCGCTGCCATAGCACAAAATCTCAGAACTGCTAGTCCAGAACCTCAAGAGTTTGATCTTTTAGGCTCTGTACCAAGAAATTATTGTTTTGTCTTTGGACATTTCACAGTAAATTCAAGTCTATTAATTATAAACGAACAGCAATTGAAAAACAATGATAAGTGGTTATCTCCCCATTCACCATTGTACTATAATTACACCAGGTACTGCAATAATTGGGTCAGATCCGTCACACCACTGACAGCAGCTGCTAAGAGATTGCCATCAGGAATCTGTGGAGATAGAGCCTGGTCTACAGTGCCCCCAAACAGTGTAGGAGGACCGTGTTATTTTGGTAAACTAACCCTGTTCGCACCTAGTATTCATCAGGTTCTAAGATTGCCACAGAAGGCCCAACGAGTCAAACGTGGTATGTCTCAACTAGGTCCCAACTGCAGAGATCAAGTTAGTTTATGGCAGCCTGCAGCCGTGATCTCAGCATCCTTTTTTGCCCCAAGAGTTGCTTCAGCACAAGCCCTCACACAATTAACACGTTTACCCTGCTAGACAGGAAAACAGATCAATATAACATCAAAGTTACTGAGTGAACTTGCTGAAGATATTAGTAGCATTCGCCATGCTGTGCTCCAAAACAGAGCTGCTATAGATTTTCTTCTTTTAGCTCAAGGGCATGGGTGCGAAAAATTTGAAGGCATGTGCTGCATGAATTTATCAGACCACTCACGATCAATTCATCAGCAATTAGCGCAGTTGAGAGACAACATGAAACATCTTGTAGTTGTAGACACCCCGTTTGACAACTGGCTTAAATCATGGAATCTCACCGGGTGGATTATGGATTTGATTTGTTTTATCATAATGATTTTTATTGCTATCATAGTGGTTTTAATAATAGTGCCTTGTTTAATACAGTGCATGCGAAAATTAGCCAGCCGTGCCTTAACATCAGTTTGGATAGCCCAAAAAGAAAAAGGGGGAACTGTAGCTGAGTTTCTCAGAAGCTGTGGGCATGATATGCTGGAAGATGGGATTTGAGCTATTCCAAACTAGGCCGAACTAGGCCTCAGGCCTGGGCCTAGTAGGCCTCAAACGTCCAACATACGTAGTACCAGATAAACTTATCTGGTACTAGGAATGTGTTAAAGTATAGACATTTACAGAATAGAAGTAATTGCACTAAAACTCTGTAGCTACCTTAACTCTAGATTGTTTGCATACTTCTCTATTCTCACTGCCTATCAGAATGCACCTGCTAACTGTAAACGACTCTCTCTGTATATAACCCGCCATCTCGGGAAATAAACCAGAGTACGTGCTTATAACCATAGTGGTCGGACTCACGTTGCTCTAGCCCCCGGTCTACCAGGCCTCAGCTTCAGTACAAGGAACAAAATATCTTACAAAGAACTTAGAGAATCTTATAAAATATAAAGAACTCATTAACACACCACTACAAGAAACTGAACTGTGGGAAGTGAAATAATATCCCTGTTTCTGTATGGTGAGAACTGATTGGGAAAATGGCCACAACTGCCTCTTTCAGGTCTAAGCTTTAGCTTCTAATGTCATTTTCTCTCCATCTCCCTCCTTTTAATAACTCTCCTTTTTTTTTTCATAAAGAAGGAAATACTTTTGCAGTGTTGCAATAATATATATCTAAAATTTAAAGAAAATCCAAACCCAGCTTTTCTTGCCCAATATTCTTGGCATTATGACATCATAACCCCTGTGTGTCCTGTCACTAAAACAAATGTATGAAACAGTTCCACTTCTCCTCTTTAATTGGAACTAGCTTGTTTCAAGGAGCTGAAGAGGCAGACTACTAACAAAGGTTAGTGTGGAGAAATATATCATTGTCTTGCAGGATGTTCTAAGTGGTTCTCTTGAGTATCAAGGTCAGAGTTTATTTAGCAGCAAATTCTACTGGTATGAATCATCAATAGTGTTTCTTAAACCATTTATCAATGCCTGGCAGTAATACTTTATTCTCTATGAAAATTCTACACTTTTTCTCAGGAAATGGTGCAATAAATTACTGGGGCAATAAATTATATTTACATTTAAATATATATTATATATATGCATATAAAAATAAATATATATATTTAATTTCTAATGGGGAAAACCACCTTCTTTTCAACTGGGAAATGAATTTTTTTCAGCAGTTAATCCATGCTTCAGTGAAATTCATGAACTAGGTATTTCTAAAAATTGAGGATGGTTTTTATCAGTTTGGTGAATGGACTCAGAAGAATGAACTTTTAACTGCTAGACTAAGTATGGGTGGACTCTCATGGCTCAAATGGCTCTGAAATTCCAGCTGCTGGCACCTGTTGTCTCTAGAAATTAACTGAAACATTTGAACTGGGGATAGATCCCGTAAGTGCTGAACATGGGTAATAAATCATGAGGTACAGCTCACTGAGTTGCCAAGACATTTTTCCACAGTTAAAGGAATACTGAAGCAGAGATGGTAGTAATAACTTGGACAGAATTTTGCAGAAGTGTAATTGGATCTTGAACTGCAGTTCAACATCTCTCTAAAAAAATAAACAAAACCAAACCCAAACAAAACCCCCCAAAACTACAAATCCAAACACCTAAGTCCCCCCTGCCAAAAAAATTCCCAAACAAAATGAAAAAAAACCCAAACCAAATAACTCAAATGAACACACTCCACACCAATGCCTTGATTACTGAGTAGGGGAGAGGCACATTTTTCAAAGAAGGCTGTTTTTCATTGTACTAACAATATCCAGTCTCACTGTCTTTGCCTTCTGGGAGCCCTGGTACCTAGCACTCATCTGTTACATGGTGCCTAAGTGACAGTGGTCCCAGACCAGCTCCTATGCTTTGCTGGAGTGTACAGGACGTGGTGAGGTTGCATGTGGCCTTACATTGCATTTCTGGAGGCACTCCTTGTTACTAATATACCTGTTTAGTCAGTTTCCCAATGTTAAATCAAACACATTATTTCTTTCTTCTCTGCTCTTATAGAATCCAAAGAAGATGACTGACATAAAATACTAACCCACTGAAAACTCATCCCCCTCCAAACCATTTATTTATCATTTCTCTGACATTTCAGGCTTCATAATGTATCTTCAAGATTTCCCTGCAATTAGACAGACTAGCAGTTTCCTTTTTGGGAAAAGCTCAGATTCCCATGGAACTGAATTCCAGGAGCTTGGTCTTCAGTGTAAATACTAAAGATCACAAGACTCCCCATGTTTCTGTGGAGTGCCTTTCCCAAGCTGTTCCTTGAGCTGCAGTTTCCTCAGGTTATTTGTGGAAATGATGACTGCTGCAGGCTAGATTGTGTCTGTGTATGGCAGAGAGGCGCTCAGCCCCAGGGAGCAGGTGTAATTGAGATTACCAATGAAGCAAATGCAGGTATGAACTGACATGTAAGTGGCAGAGCTACAGATCTTCATTCCTTCCTATCCTTTGTGTGAGACTCAAAAGTGGTGCTGGCTGACGAAGCTGTTGTGATGTGGGTGCACAGTCAGGGCAGAGACAGCATTCAGCCCTTTCTTCCAGCATGTAGCTGAATGTAGAGTTGAGATGAGAGCAAAATATTCTGCAATTAAAGAGGTTCTTTGTGTTCAGTAGTAGCAAGAGGCTATGCTGCCTTCTGATTTTTGCTCTATTATTTGGGATTCACAGCAGTGTTGATAAATTTTGGTATTAAGTGCATCAAGTTAGCCAGAGCTGCACTGTGAATGGGGTTACGGGGTGAGAAACTCACTTCCATATTTGTATTCTGCCAGGAGAGGTTTGGATTAGATTTTATTGAAGAAAAAAAAAAAAAAAAAAGAAAAAAAATGCTGGAAGAGTGTTTAGGCACTAGAATAAATTGCTCAGGGAACTGGTGGAGTCACTGTCTCTGGAAGTGTTCAGGTGGTGCCTGGATGTGGCACTCAAGGATATGTTTCAGGGGCGAGTACGATGGTTCTAGGCTGACGGCTTGACTAGATGATCTAGAGACTCTTCCAACCTTGTTGATTCTGCATGAGCTGTGCAGATTATGCAGGACTCTGGTGAGAAGTGCATAGGGTGGGAAAAGAAGATTAATGGGGTCTGTGACTGTACTATTCTAGTTACCCAGTGGGGAGATTTGTTTCTGCTATAAGCCATCAGGAAATAATAACCTCACTGGAGCAAAAAGAAAGAGGAAGAGAGCTGAGATGCAAGAGTCCTGGGATCTACATATCTCTTTAATGTAGTCATGTCTCAGAGGAGAGTGTCTGCCCTTGAATTTTGGTCAAAATTGGGTCATTCCAGCTTGGAAGACATTTACTTGAGCTGATTTGTGAACTGCACTTCAACACACACTTTCTTTTTTGTACCCACTTGATGGAACAATGAAATATTTCATCAGAAGTAAAATCAAACTGGTACAACTGAGTGTGTGTTGGCAGATGCTGGACACACCTTCTCTGTGCACAAGTTGCAAAGTAGAAATAAGGAGTTAGATTTGACAGACCTATCACCAAGTCTGAAGGCAGTGCAACCATGTCAGCATATCACTAAACCTGGAGGCAGTGGTTTATGTTCTTTGGCTCCATGCCGTGCTTTTAAGGCAGTATTGAGCCAGCTATTGAGTTAGCATCTCCTCAGGGACGGTGTTGTGCAACTAAATGTGTGCAAGATGAGAGTTCAGTGGTGTGGAGAGTTGTTTTGTGGCTTTTTGGGTGGTTTTGCTGCTGCTGTTGATTTGTGTTTGTTTTTAAAATGTATTATGGTCAGCAAAGCAGGAGCAGGAGGCTTTTTGTTGCTCTTGGCTTCAGAGCTTGCTGTTGACCTTTTTCTCTTCATCAGTGCAGGCCATATTGTCCAGGCATGAGACGACTAAGCTGCGCTGAATTTTGTGGGAATGCTTTGTGAGAAACCTGAAGTAATGCTTTAAACTTTCATACAGGCTGTACTCATAAGAAAAAGCTTTTAAGAGGAAGAGGGAAGAGCTGCAGTCTTTGAGGTAGTCACAAGGAGTTCAATGCAGAAATAATAATCTTAGTTCTTGTAGAATGCTCCAGATACATGTGTAACACCCCAGTCTCCAAGGCAGAAGATGCTGATATTTCATATAGTGAATGTCCCATCCCAGATTATTCTGCAAGCCTTGGGTACACAAAGCACAGCAGGGTTTACTGGGATACCACACAGTTTGACAAGCATTCATGAATTAAAAGAAGGCACACTCTGTTCTCAGGTTCCCTGCCCATGCCATATTTCTTTACCCAGGAAAAATTATTAGAAGGGAAACAATGTGAAAACTTGGTAGAAAGTGTCCTTTTAATTTTATTTGCTTATGAGTTATTGAGCTTACTGGTTACCTTTCAGAGTTTATTAAAGCCGATTCTGATTTCATCAGAGCCCATGATAGCAAAGGATTGTAGTCTTGGTTTTGGCTTACTTTTACAGGGCACTCCTAGAAAATGTGTTGCTTAAACACTATATTGAACAAGTAGCACTGCCGGGGAAGTAGCAATGTAAAATGATGGTGGATCAAGTGAACAAGGAGCAGCAGAACAGAACAGAGGGAATCCTCCTAATATCTTCTTATTGATCAAGTTTTCCCCTAGACAGCTAATAACTGCTTGAATATTTTCCCACTGCTTGTAAATCTTTCTTTCATGACCCAGGTGTGGTATCATAAAAATTCAGTCAGCACTGAGGCATCATAATTCCCACAGTGCAAAGAAATTACCTGGGAATTGCAGTGAAAGGTCACCTTAAATGCAATTCATGGGCATCTGGAACACCTGATCTACTTCTTTTGCACAAAATATTACTTCTCCAAGATTCTCTGAGGATAAGCTGTTCCTGTTACAGTTTTCAAAGAGATGATGGCTCTGGTTGTGATATGCACCTTGCTCTTCGTGGTAATTCTCTGAGGCAGAAGTTCCACCCTCTTCCACTGCTAAATCTCCAAGCTTGCTCACTTACCTTGTTCTTTTCTACTCTCATTTCTCTCTTTAACCAGGGACATTTATAGACCTAGACGTTACTTCTCTCCTTCAGTATTGTTTTGTGAAGTGCTGATAGCACAGAATCCTTAATCTGTCTGAGGACATTGGGGGACAGAATTTTATGTTCTTAGTGCCCTTGGTTTGGGGTAGAACTCAGCTTCAAAGGATGTCATCTGTCTTTTATGTATCTTAAGTGGAAGCTGGAGGTTGAATATTTGAGAGGTTCATGCAGATTGCTTAAATAATTCAAGCCTGCAAACCCAATAATCATAGGAACCATAGTACTAATTAGGTTGAAAGTGACCTCTAAGATCATCAAGTCCAATCACTAACCTAGCGCTGCTCTGTCCACCACTAAGTGGTGTCTCTAAGTCTACACAGCTTTATAAATACCTCAAGGGGTGGTGAATCAACCACTTCCCTGGGCAGCCTGTTTGAGTGCTTGATGACCCTTTCAGTGAAGAAATTTTTCCCAATATCCAATCTAAACCTTCCCATGAGCAACTTGAGGCCCTTTCCTCTTGTCCTGTCACTTGTTACTTGGGAGAAGTGATCCACCCCACTTCCCTACACCCTCCTTTCAGTCAGTTGTAGACAATGAAAGAATCACCCCTGAGCCTCCTTTTCTCCAGGCTTAACACCCCCAGCTCCCTCAGCCGCTTCTCTTTAACCTTGTACTCCAGACCTTTCCCCAGCTCTGTTGCCCTTCTCCAGCACCTCAATGTCCTTCTTGTGAGGGGCCCAGAACTGAACACAGGATTTGAGGTGTGGCCTCACCAATGCCCAGTAAAATGGAACAATCACTGGTCCTGCTGGACACACTGATACAGGCCAGGATTACATTGGCCTTCTCGGCCACCTGGGCACACACTGGCCCATGTTCAGTGACTGACAAAAACCACCTCCAGGTCCTTTTTTTCTTGGCAGCTTTCCATGCACATGTGCCAGCCTTTAGCATTGAATGAAATTGTGACCCAAGTGGAGGATCCAGCACTTGATCTTGTTGAACCTTGTACAGCTGGCCAGAAACTGGACCCTAGGCTCCGCAGCCAATGGGGAAACAGTGAAAGGGGACACCATGGGAGGGTGATGGACATTGGGAAAGCCAGGGAGCAGATTGCGCAATGTTTGCAAAGAACCATGGGGGAAAACCTTTGTTTCATGTGGAAGGCGTATCTTTAATCTTCACTTTTCCAAGGCAAGGCAGTTGGGAATTCTTTTAAGGACACAAGGGACTCCACATTGAACTATTTGTTTTATAAAACTGGAGAAGGAAAAAAGGCCAATTTTGTTATTTGCCTGCTTCTTTTATGTGACATGCTGGTGTTAGTGATGTTAATTTCCAAGAGGCACACATTTTACAACTTTTTTTATTATGCTGAAGCTCCACGGGGCATACATGGGAGACTGTGACTGGCATTATGAGAACAAGAAGTAGATTGAGTGTCAGAACTTGGGTGAATTGCCCAGATGAACCCTACATGACTTCTCAAATAGAAAGTCTAAAGATCATCTGACTTTGCCATGAGTTTTCCTGATGATTTCAGACATCTTACTGTTTTCAGGCACTGAATTCCACAGTATAACTCTACAATCTCTGTTTGAGCAGATCAGTAATTTCAGCCATGCCATCTTCTGAAGAATACAATGTTTTGGTTTAGTGGTGAGGCACTCTATTTGAAAAATCATTTTTCTGGGAAATTAAATTTGTGAGGTGTTGGAATTTTTTGTTAGATTTTTAAAATAAAATAGTTTGACAAAAATGTAAATGGTCTCAGATTAATGATTTGGATTCAGTCATCTGTTGTCTCTGCTCTCACTTTTCTTGCTGTTGTTATTTTCTTTTCTTACTGAAATAATCAGAAAGGAGAAGTCTTGAAGAAATAGTCTTGCTTGTCTTATATTCTAACACCAGAAACCTCCTTCTCTGACACTCTCTCTTCTTTCGGACTTATTTTCAAAGAAGTATTTTAGACATTTTTAACTGGTCTAGTAATGAAATCCTCCCTGTGTTTTTGTTATCTGAAAAGCAGGGCACAGCAGGCTGTGTCTGTGCTGTGTGCCTGTCCTCTGGGTGCAGGCACACAGGAGAGAAGCCCTTTACCATGCACTTACTGGGAAATATTTTATCTGCAGCTGTTGTATTTCCTTCTTGGCTGCTTTCCAGCACACCTAAGATGATGCTGTGAATCCAAAGAATTACCCCTGTGTCATCAGATTACAAACATTTCAAGTGACTCCCTCCCACATAGCATATGGACTGGTCCCACATCTTTAGTTCTGTGTGCTGTTCTAGAACAGCAATTCCACATGATTATAAATAATTAAAGGACCAGACTACCATTGAGAAGGGACCCTATCTTAGCAGTAAGCCTAATTTAAATCAGTCCCTCCTCCTCAGTTCTTCCTATTACCTCATCTGTTCAGTACCAGAAGTAAACTTAGGAGGGGCTGAAGGGAATGCAGTTTTACTATTCTGTGGGATACCAGAAACATCTGAGCTTTAAAAAGAGGCGTTTCTGGTCACTCAGTGAAGAGTGCTTTTCCTCTATGCAGTTTGTCTTGTCTGAAGTGAAAGTTCCATTGGAAAATAATTTTTACAGTCATCTTTCAAGACACTGAGAAGCCTTGGCTTTCTGTAATGATGCTAAGGAGAGGATTTCTTCTGTGCTAGTATGTGCTTGGCACCTGTATGCAGCAACCATGGCAAATCCAACTTCTCATGGAACTGTGCTATGAACAGCTGCTGTTACGTGGATATTTTCTGTCGCAGGTCCCATTCAGAACACGGTCCCGCCCTGCCCAGGCTAGCTCAGGCACCGCGGCAAGCAGCTGGTACGGCTGGCGAGCAGCGCAAACCAAGCCGATCAAGGGGGTCTTGGTTCCCACGAGACATCGAGGGCACAGGTGGCAAGGGGCAGACAACGGCGGAGAATAAAGGGAGGAGCCAGTCGAGTAAATCCAAGGGGGTTTATTGAGGGGTCAGGCAGAGCCTCCCCACCAGCCAAGGACTGCTCAGAAGGAGCCGAGTTTGGCTTTTTGGGACCGCCTTTTATGGGGGGGCAGTACAGAGGGTGGTGAGGAGGGTACAACCAATCGGGTTCAATACAGGAGAGGCTAGGAAGGAGACTGATACAAACGAGGACCAAACATAAGGGAGAGGAGGGAATTTTCCCTGAACCTAACCTATCATTTGAAGCCCCTCACAGAACTTTCTAGCTCTGAGGCAGGGCTCTGAGATGACAGGACGGCTCCAGGGAGGAGGGGGGAAAGGACTGACACCTAACAGTTACTGGGGGAGTTCTAGGGGCAACTATCAGGAAGGTAAAAC
This sequence comes from Prinia subflava, assembly GCF_021018805.1. NCBI lineage: Eukaryota > Metazoa > Chordata > Aves > Passeriformes > Cisticolidae > Prinia > Prinia subflava. Next base: position 9,685,600 of record NC_086282.1, read on the forward strand.
GGGAAGTACACGGAACAAACCATCTTACAAAGAACTTAGAAAAACTTATAAAATATGAAAAACTCATTAACACACCACATCTCCCCCTTTTCTTTTTAAAATGATGAGAATTAGAAGGGTGGTGGAGGATATTCGCATTGTGGGTATGATTCAGCAACCCATTCCTCATAAGGAGGGTAAGGAGGGTAGGGCTGCTCCTCTGCATCCTCTATCTCATACATTTCGTACTCTTCCGGAGCATTTGGAATGGTAACTTGATTAACGGAAGGGGGAGAGGTAGCACTCGAAATCAACTTGTTGCAAAGGGAATTGCAACAATGATAAGGATAAACACAACCAACAAACAAGTTTTTAGAATAGAACTTGCCCAACCCGAGAGCCCCCAACCTTTGAAAAGTCCACTGAACCAATCATTGTTTTCCTGCTCGATTTCGTGTACCAAGTCCTGCATCTGATTAATGGTCTTACGGATGTTTTCTGCTTTTGAGGTTAGATTAAAACAACAGAGTCCTTCAAACTCCTTGCAGTGATGCCCATGGAGGAGGAGGAGATAATTAATTGCGGCTCTATTTTGAAGTGTCGCCTGCCTTGTAATCTCCTCGTCTGCCAGGAGGTCAGCCAGGGCGTTGGAAGTAAAGTTTGCCTGTTTAGCCACCCAGCACTCTGGATGGCCCAATTCTCCGAGTGCTTTTGCCGCCGAGACCCACAGCAAAAAGACTGTGATGGCGACATCTTTAGGTCTAGACCAATGAACAATTTCCAAGTCACAGTCTGGGTCCAAATCAGCCAGATCTCTCTTTTGGATTTTTTCAGAGGCCAAAATAACAGTAGAATTTTTCTTTTTCCAATCCATAATTTGGGTTTTATTTGGGGTAACAGGCTCAAACGGCCAAGGGTGCATGGACCTCTTGTCAGGCGAGGGGGGGTGCCTGCCCACGCTCGAACACCACAAATAAGGAAACTACATTTGGGGAGGGCCAGGGGCTTATAATTTAGAGTCGAGGCCATCATTACATGGGCGATCCTGTTGCACCATATTCTGGCTTTATATACTTCCTTTATCTGGAGAACTGGGTGGAACAGCTTCTCCTGGCCTTTGGGTGGATCAAACATAAACTGAACACACCACGTGGAGCTGGAGGAACCAAGGATCTGAAACTCAACAGGGACTTCGGACAACTGAGTCATGGTGGCAACATAATCTCTCCTTAAAACTAAGGGGTTATGGATGGGTATATCTACTTTGTAGGAAATGGAGGACCGAGCGACTCTATGGGGTGGTTTCAGTCTGTTAACGTCAGCCATAATTTTCAACAGAGGAGGGGGGAATTCCTCAGGCTTAAAAGGATTCCCCACAAGACAGGTCGACAATGGATCGGCTGCTGATGCCTAGGACAAACAAACGTGGTCTTGGCCCATCGCTCTGGCAAGCGTGGCCCACACATTGGCCTTCGGCTGCAGCAAGATCCACCCTCACGTTTGCGGGACAAAGCAGGCGACCAGGAGCAGTGGTATCCACATGGTGCTCTTTTGGACTGAGGCTTGGGTCGGGGCTCGATGCAGCGTAACTTGAAAAGACTTAAAATAAAACACAATCACCTGGACAGGGACTATGGGGAAAGGGGCATTCTTCCCACGTGTCCTTCTCTTTACGCTTTCTCCATAACGCTGCCTTTGCAACCTGCGGAACGTTGTCATTTTTCCCTGAGACCTTTGGGGCGTAGGGACTCACCCACTTGGATGGGATCCATTTCAGGCCAGTGGGGGTGGACACGCAAGTGTACCCACGTCCCCACGTAACCAACTCATGAGGCCCTTCCGTCTGTCCGGTCTCAGGGACCTTTACCAGAACTGGTGGCCTGTCACAGTGGACACGGAAAAAATCACACGAGGACACGCTGGTGAGCGAAGCAGGAAAAAAATAAAGGGCGAGTTTATTTACAAAACTCAGTTATATACATTTCTTATGATGCTCGTGGATTGGAGGATGGAATTCCACCTCTCAGTCCACACTGGTCCAGCTAACTGTCAATCACTTTTCTCTTCTCACCTAGAAATATGTAAACAATGAAAGACAGTTAGCAAAACATGGCTAGTGTTTATAGTAGAAAGTGTGATAAGGTGAAATTTCTGACTCCAATATGAAGAACATTACAGAAGGCTTAGAAAAGTCTTCAAAACCAGGGTGACGTGGGCCTCTCCTTGATCTGCAGCTGTTTGTTTGCTCCAAAATGATGTATGATTGGTTGGTTCAAAACCCGAAAGGAGCAGTTTAAAAAATTGATCTTATATAATGCCCTGGCCAATCAGATGGGGGTGGTTCCACCTTTAAAACTGGTTGTTGCTGAGCAAGGACCTGCTTGATCTCGCAGTGAGTCCTTTCTACCACGGCTTGGCCCGTGAGGGAATGGGGGATGCCTGTTTTGTGCTCCACTCCCCATTGTTGCAGGAAGCTGCGGAGCTCCTCGGAGCGGTACACAGAGCCATTGTCGGTTTTCAAGGCCTTTGGGATGCCCATGAAGGAGGAAGCCTGTACGAGATGCTTGTTAGCATCCCAGGCTTTTCCCCCCTGTGTGGGCAGAGGCAAAGACTGCACCGGAAAAGGTGTCCACAGACACATGAACATATTTTTGTCTACCAAATGCTGGAATGTGGGTAACATCCATTTGCCACAGCTCACAGCTATTCAGTTCTCTGGGGTTTATGCCTGCATGTAAAGTGGGAAGGTCGTGTTGCTGACACGAGGGACATGCAGCCACGATGGCCCTGGCTTGTTGATAGGAGATGTGGAATCGTCGCACCAAGCCAGGCACATTTTGATGGAAAAGTTGAAGGCTGAGTTTTGCCTGCTCGAAAATATTCGGCAGAAGGGCCATTGCTGCAGGGGGAGCAGGAGCATCTGCCCTCCTGTTTCCCTCAGCAATGAACCCCGGCAAATCAGTATGGGACCTCGTATGCATCACATAAAACAGTTGCTCTCAGTAGGAGACCAGCTTGACAAGTTTTGAGAGCAACTCAAAAAGTGTCACATTAGACATCTCTTGCAGGATGGCTTGTTCCACTCTGGACACAACTCCTGAAACATATGCGGAGTCAGTTACCAAACTGAATGGTTCAGGGAACCTTTCAAAGGCTCTGACGACAACGGCCAACTCAGTGACCGGAAGTGACCCTTCCACCTCAGCAATATCTGCCTCCCACTGCTGAGCCCGAGTATCCCTCCAACTCAAGACTGACTTGTGGGATCTTCCGGACACGTCAGTGAACACTGTCAGGGCTTCTAAGGGTTCCCTGCTCCAAATGCTTGGCAACACCAATGTAAATTTGGCTTCTGAATTGAAAATTTTGTGGGCTGGTCGATGAATTGAAATTTGGCCTGTGAAAGAGTCCAGAGCTAATTGCAATGCTTTGTTCTCTTGAAGCAGGTGTTCTAACATGGGCTTTGTAATTTGGCCTGATTGTAAACGAATTGGAATGCGAATGCATTCGAAGTCACATCCGGCCAGTTCTTTGATTCGTGTCCTTGCCTTCTGAATCAGCTCAGCCACCAACTCTTGTGGCCTTGTCATTCTTTTGAACCTCTGGTGGCTGAGGAAGACCCGCTCTATGATTAAGAGAGGATCTCCTCCCCCTTGGTCCTTTTTAGATGTTCTTGGCACTTTTTGTGCACTGACCCATTGAAAAATCATCCCATGGAGGTGTGGCAGTCTACCTGTAATGATGAACTTAAAAGGCAGGTCCGGGTCACACTGGTTAGCCTGCCGGGTAGACTTGGTGTCTTGGACTGTTTACAGGGCCTTCCGTGCCTCTGGGGTAAGTGCCCTAGGAGAATTTAGCTCCTCTCCCCCTTTCAATGAATCGAAAAGGGAGGCCAGGTCTTTGGTGGTCAGACCCAGCCAGGGCCGCACCCAGTTCAGTGCCCCACACAGTTGATGGACATCCGCAAGGGTACTAATTTTGCTTTTTATTGCCAATTTTTGAAGCACAATGGTCTGCTTACCGATCTCCAGCCCTAGGTACCTCCAAGGTGGCATCCGCTGAACCTTGTCCTCCTGCATTTCGAATTCTTCCATAACCAGTGCACTGTTTGTGAGGTCAAGCACGTGGGTTTGCAAGTCATCGTTGGGGGTGCAAATGAGGACATCATCCATGTAATTGTTGCCATTTGATTAAAATTAACTGTATTTAGCTAGCAGAGAACCTTATAGTTGACATTAGTAGTAGTCATGCCAAGGCTTGGTAGGCCGCGTATAACGTGCAGATGAATTATCATAGTGAAATTTGTAATGTAAGCAGTGTAGCTAAGAGATAATCACTTATCTAAGGAATGTACCTTTTGGCAGGAACCTAAATGTCAAGAAGATAATAGTACCAGGCGTTAGAATTAAGTAAGATTTTGTTACGATGAAGAAATCATGTAAAGAAACATATAAAAACCCTGTAAAATTTCTGTGAGATGGGGCTCTGACTTTGGACGCTAGTTCCAGGCTCCCAGGGCCCTCAATAAAGCACCGCATAAATGACTTCGGTTGTTTGTGTTTTTCTTCGGATCGGGCAACATAATGATGGATAATTACCTTCTCCATGGCTGCGCGGACCGGGGACAGCAAGGAAGCGACATACCATTGGCAAATCACTGGGCTGTTCTTCACCCCTTGCGGGAGAACTTGCCAATGGTAGCTCTTTCTTGGGGCCTCTCGGTTGATAGAGGGAATCGAGAACGCAAACCGTGGGGTATTGTCAGGATGTAGGGGAATTTGGAAAAAGCAATCCTTGATGTCAATGACTGCCAATTTCCACTCTCGGGGGAGCATGGTTGGGGAAGGCATCCATGGTTGGAGTGACCCCATATCTTCAATAGCGTTGTTAATTTGCCTGAGGTCATGAAGGAGCCGCCATTTGCTGTTGTCAGCCATATGGATGACAAAAACAGGACAATTCCACAGTGAAGTGGTCTCCTCGATGTGACCTTTTCTCAGCTGCTCCTCCACTAGCTCATGAAGCGCCAATAATTTTTCTCTCAAGAGCAGGCACTGCTCTACCCACACTGGTCTGTCTGTTCGCCAATTCAGCTTCTGGGTAGGCTGCTTCTCAGTGACCACTGCCCAAAAGTTTTGTGAGGGGTCTGGGATACTAATTGTGACGCCCCACTGGGCCATGAGGTCTCGTCCAATCAAAGGTACCTTATAATCTAAAACAAAAGGGCAGAGGATTGCCAAGTGCCCTTTTGGCCCCTCAATTTGGACCACGTCCTTTGATTGTTTAGCTGTAGTGGTGTGTTAATGAGTTTTTAAGTTTTTCTAAGTTCTTTGTAAGATGGTTTGTTCCTTGTACTTCCCGTTTTGCCTTCCTGTTAGTTGCCCCTGGAACTCCCCCAGTAACTGTTAGGTGTCAATCCTTTCTCCTCTCCTCCCTGGAGCTGTCCTGTCATTTCAGAGCTCTGCCTCAGAGCTAGAAAGTTCTGTGAGGGGCTTCGAGTGATAGGCTAGGTTCGGGGAAAATTCCCTCCTCTCCCTTATGTGTGGTCCGCGCTTCTGTCAGTCACCTTCCTAGCCCCTTCTGTATTGAACCTGATTTGTTGTACCCTCCTCACCACCCTCTGTACCGCCCCCCGATAAAAGGGGGTCCCAAAAAACCAAAATAGGCTCAGTCAGAGCAAGTTCTTGGCAGGTGGGGAGGCTCCGCCTGACCCCTCAAATAAACCCTTTTGGACTTATTCAGCCGTCTCCTCCCTTTATTCTCTGCCGTCATCTGCCCCTTGCCACCTGTGCCCTCGATGTCTCGTGGGAACCAAGACCCCCTTGATCGGCTTGGTTTGCGCTGCTCGCCAACTGCTTTGTCAACTGCAACTTGTAAGGTTCAGAGGAAGAAGTTGTTGTTATAATTGGTCTGGCTGGATTGCATTCAAAGGGTTTTGTCATGTCCGGTAGATTGTCAATAGAACTGGACTGTGTCATGGTTCCCTCTGCATGAGAAGGCACTGTTGTGTCAGTTGACTGTTTCCCCTCCCCATTGTTCCCTGCCCGGTCCACTCTATTTATGTCCTGGCGCAGGGTTGACTCGCGCTTCCCATGTAGTTTTTTTGAACTCTTGGGCTCAGCCCAGGTTTCCCTCCCTCAGGTTTCCCCTGTCCCCCCTGTTTTTTATTTTTAAAGTCCTGGAACTCCTTCTTGAGTGGACAATCGGATATCCAGTGTCCAGACTGTCCGCATAGCATGCAGGGTTTGTCTGGAGGACACCGAAAGGATGTCCCGTGAGGCAACGGAACATTGGCAGGCCGAGCAGATGAATCTGTGATGATGGCGTCAGCAGCTGCAGCCTTCAGGGGATGATTCTGGGGCATGTGTCTCGGATGTTGTCTTGGCGGAGGGACCATGAAAGGAACCTTCACTTGGCAGACCTGTAACATGCTTCTCAAATTCCGAGGAGGGTCTAGGGGAAGACTGAGGATTGCGGCATGGCAGGCATCATTTGCATTAATAAAGGCATTCTTCTCTAGTATTCCCTCCCTGGCATGTTCTGTTTTAACTTGGGTTTCAATAGCTCGTGTGAGCCTCTCTACAAAGTCTACGAAGGATTCCAATGGCCCTTGTTGAATTTGTGTGAAATGTGGAAGGAGTCCATGTGGCTGCAGACTGAAAAAAGCCTTGCCTGCTAATTGTTTCAGGATTTCAAGGGCTGGGAAAGGAATGGCGGCAGCCTGTGCTGGGGCAGTGGCCCATTGTCCCTCACCACAAAGATGTTCTAGGGTCAGGGCATAGCCCTGTTCATCCACTGCTGTGTCTGGGTTCAAGAGCAAATCAGGAAGGGCGTCCTTCCTTGAGCAGCTGCCTCCATGCCCCTTCCCAGAGTTTATACTCTGTGGATGTCATGAGGCAGGAGAACAACTGTTTGATGTCAGCTGGGACTGCCACCACACCTGCAAGATCAGCACTGAGAAGTCCCCGAAAGTAGGGGTTTTCCCTACCATATTCTTTGTGGGCTTTACAGAGGTCTTTGATAATAGATTGGAAGAAGGAGTGCCAATTGGGATGAGTGCCTTGCCCTCTCCTGGATCGTTTCAAGGTGACCGGGGCAAGTGTTGGAATTGGGTCTGGGTCCTGAGTTTCAGGCTCCTGCCCCTCATCTTCCATGTTTCCACATGGGAACAGGAAGCAGGGGCTTGGGAACCGGAAGGAGAGGTGTGGGAACCAGTGAGAGGGGCATGGGAACTGGAGCTCTAAGATGGCCACATTCCAGGGGGGTGAGTGGTTTGGGCAGCAGTTGATGACACCCTTGGGGTGTAACGGTAGGCAAGGTGAGTGGGTGGGGTTTTCGGAGAAGGCAGGGAAAAGACATCATGAGAAGTGGGAGGATTCAGGGACAAAAAAGGTTTGGATGGATGAAAGGGATTATGGGAAGGAGAAGGGAAGGACACAGAGGACGATTGGGCCACGACGTCTCCTCCATTTTGCGTCCTGAGAGAGTGGGCACCATTTTGAGGTGGCTCACCCTCTGCAGCACTAAAACAAACTCTAGGCTTTCTAACTGGGAAAGGTGGGAGTGGGCAGGGTTCTCGGGTTGCCTGGCCAGGGCAACCCAAGAAAGTCCCAAGCAGTCTGGCCAAGACTGCTCGGGCATGGAGGTCGGGGAACCTGTGGGGAGCCTGAGCTGACAGGTTGGATGCCTGTCACTCCCTTTGGAATTCCCTAGCTTCAGGAAGAGGGTTTGGGACTGGGAAGAGGGGAAACTGGGGAGAGTCGCCAACAATTTCTCCATCCCTTTCCTTTTCAAAGCGGCAGTTTTAAACTGCAGGGCTAGATAAGCAACTTTGGGAAGTGATTCACCTCCTGCCTTGCCTAATTTCAGGATTTTGTCTTCCACAGCATGCCAAAATTGGGAGCTGTGTATAGAAGCAGGGGATGTTTGGGGAAAATGGAGAAATAGCCAGCGGACAATCTTTTTCAAATCACCCCTGGGGGGCTTAATTTGGGCAGCATGCAGAACATCGATTAAACCATAAAAAACTCCCTTTTGTGCTGCGGAGAGCTTTGTACCCATCGTGGCTCCGATGATAATCTGCAGCACACACACACAAGACTGAGCACAAACTAGGAAAACCAAACTTAAAACCAAACGCATTCTGTCTTCAAACCAGGAGGAGCTGCACGTGTCTCCAACTCCCGGGGAGCTGCGGGAACTTAGACTGGCTGGTAGCAAAGCTGACCGCGAAATCGCTGCACCGTGCCGCGCCGAAATGTCAGGGGCTATCAGCTGCGCGAACTTTGAATGGCTGGTCGCTGTGCCGAAATGCCGTAGGGGTTGTCGCTGCGCTCGGGGGCCATCACCGTGCCAGAATTTCGGCAGGCTGCTGCCGCCCGAGATGCCGCGGGGGCTGTTGTGTGCCACGTGAGCTGCCACGAGCTTTGTCTGCCCTCCCGCCGCGAAGCTGCCAAGCCATGCAAAATCAACCACGCAAATCAAAATCACGAAAACCACCAAAAGAACTAAAAGCGCCGGAGAAGGATAAGCTGGGGAGGGGGCCAACACCCACAACCTCAGGGCTGCCTTGGTGGCTTGAATTCAGAGACCACCGTGCTCCCGGTTCGGGGAAAAATAGAATCGTGGCTCCTGTCCCCGGAGGGAAAAGGAGGGGGCTCACTGAATCTCTGGTGTCGAGGGGAAAGCTCAGTCTTGGGGAAATGTCTGCCTGAGGAAGACTTCTTCTGGGCTGAAGAAGTGTCCCTCCCCGGCCGTCGGGAGCCCACCCCCACCCCCCCCCCCCCATGTGGAGAGCTGCTACAACCGACGTAGCTTGCAGTCCAGGGATGAAGCGCGGATCCAGACTCGGAGTGCCCCAGTCCACCGATCCTTTCCATGGGGTGCTTTGATGTCTCGAGGGGCCCTGCGATGGGCGTCAAGCTGTCGCTGGTGCCTTTCAGATCACGGTCCACGGTCCCGACCTGCCTAGGCTAGCTCAGGCACCATGGCAAGCGGCAGGGAAGGCTGGTGAGCAGCGCAAGCCAAGCAAATCCAGTGGTTTTTTGGCACCGACGAGACGTCAAGGCAGTGGTGGTGTGAAAAATGTGAAATGATTAATTCATGTTCTTATAGTTAATGAAATATTATTGAAAAGTATAAAGCTGTATATATGTGTGTTGTATGAAAATGTAAGTTTCAGGACACCTTGTAACATTTTGTTAAACCAAAATTATGAAAAGACAGGCACCACCCCAGAAACTCACATTCAGAAATAGACAAAAGGTTTACTGGAAACCGGCAGTCTCCTCGAGCAACAGGAGGAGACCCATCAAGATAAGGTGGCAGAACCATCAACGGTTCCCAACTACACCCTCTCCGATCATCAAGCCTCATCATCCATATCTCGACCATTCATCAGCCATAAGGATCTATAGAAACTGGACATTAACATATGAACTGAGAGAAAGAATTCTTTCCAGCCTGGTCGGAGACACCTTTGGATTTGAATAGCTATCCGGGAAACAAAGGGAAATATGGGGAAATATTGCCAAGGGCAGAATAAAATGTATAAAAACTAAGCCCTGAACCGGGCAAATTTGTGAACCGAAGGGGAGGCAGCAGACGGCCAAGTTCTGTGTCTCACGGTTCACCCTTGGCATTTTCCCGGGAAAAAGACTGTCAAGTATCTCCGCTGTTGGTGGGTTTACCAAAATTCTGTAATTCGATCTTTGTTAATAAACCAAATTATTATTTTAATTGGAATATTGTATTGGCATTTATAACAGTGGCAAGGGGCAGACAACGGTGGAGAATAAAGGGAGGAGCCAGTCGAGTAAATTCAAGAGGGTTTATTGAGGGGTCAGGTGGAGCCTCCCCACCAGCCAAGGACTGCTCAGACCGAGCCGAGTTTGGCTTTTTGGGACCCCCTTTTATCGGGGGGCGGTAGAGAGGGTGGTGAGGAGGGTACAACCAATTGGGTTCAATACAGGAGAGGCTAGGAAGGAGACTGATACAAATGAAGGCCACACATAAGGGAGAGGAGGGAATTTTCCCCGAACCTAGCCTATCACTCGAAGCCCCTCACAGAACTTTCTAGCTCTGAGGCAGGGCTCTGAGATGACAGGCAGGCTCCAGGGAGGAGAGGGGAAAGGATTGACACCTAACAGTTACTGGGGGAGTTCCAAGGGCAACTAACAGGAAGGCAAAACACAGGTACAAGGAACAAACCATCTTACAAAGAACTTAGAAAAACTTATCAAATATAAAGAACTCATTAACACACCACTACAATCCAGGATTGGGCAAAAGGTGAAAGGATCAAATGGGCTTCTTATACCCCTTATGGATGGGGGCTAACAGGTGTTCCAAAATCACTGCTTTTTGCCCAGCAGTTCCAAGCATAAATACATGCTGGATAATTCCTTCATACTAACTTTTCTGCCTTTGGAGGCAGAGTCTGTTGTGTTTACTTTTCACAGGTGAACACCGAGGGACATAAAGACCACATAAAACCATGATAAAACTGGTGATATTTTAAACATTATTGGTGTTATAGGAACAAAATTAGGAATTTTAAATAGTATTGGTTTAGAAATACTAATTAATAAATTGGTTGTTACAATTAGGAATTTGACAACACCATTCACAGTCGTCCTCATTGGCCTTGGGGATGACTCAGTGGCTATTATCAAACATATTACCAAATTGAGAACTGGTAAATGTGAATAACCACAAATTGATAATTGATGCACTCAGTGTTGCACAAAACAATATCTCTTTTGGCTCCTAGCTGCCTCCAGACTCAGTTGTGGATGCAGTTAGTGGCTGCCTCAATTATAAAAGGAGGCAGTCTTTCTACTGAAATTCAGAAAATAATTTGGGACTATGCCAATAATTTTGAAAGAGATTTTCAATTCTGGTGGAACTTAGTGAATTTTACTTATAACCCGGTGATAAACACAGACACAGATTTTGTATTGACCATACTTAATGCTTTGGTATACTTGATATTCCCTATTATTGTATTAAGATTGAATCATGATGGAGCTATTCTCTATCCTTTCGAGCATAGGGAATGGGCCCATCAAACTGATGAGAAATTGCAAATTTTTAATTTAGAATTTTGTATTGTTTGGGAACAACAAAGGTTTATTTGTGAAAGTAATAAAATTATAGCTTAGGACATTTGTTTGGACATGGAACAAAATATTTGTCATTTTGAAGTTTATCCTAACGAGACTCCTGAAACAGTGCTTCTGTATGTAGGCAATGGATGCGTATGCTTTAGGACTGCTTGTGATGTTGTAGCTGTAGAAAATGTAATATTGGACACTAGAAATCATTTAAATTTTTGTGTTTGTAACTTTACTAAAATCACAGCTTTCGATTTTTCTTATTCACCTTCAGTTACTTCTTACCACCTTTTACAATCTAATTACACACTGATCCACAAGCTATGGCCTACCCTGATTGGGATGAACCTTACTTTGATAAAGCACTTGTTGCTTCATCAGGATCTAAGTGAAATTTTAGATAAAATCAAGAAAATCTTGATAACAAATTGTGTCATCCCATCATTGTTCTATTGACTTTAGTTTTGATTGGTTTTGTTTTGTCAGCAATTTTATTCTTTATGAATTGGAGAGTGATGAAACAGCTAAAACTGTTAACCTCTGTAAAGAATGCACACAATTTGGTTTACATACCCCCTCCTATAGATGTACTTAGAGATATTGACACAAGACAAACCATACAAGTAGGCCATAGTCATGTACTGTGAAATGGATTTTTGCCAAAGTAAGATAAGAGATTTTAGAGATGCATATTTTTAAGCTAATTATGTATTTTTGATTTTGTGTGATTTGTTATGATCACTTGAAAAATTTGTTGTTATTTGAATATTGTTTTACTTTGGTTTCAATTATTTGAAAATTGTTTTAATTAATATTGTTATGATTTTTGTTTTGATTATTTGACTTTGGGAATCATTTATCATTATGACTGGTTATAGAATTTTGTTAATCAATATTGATTATCATAATGATTTGTTTGGAAGAGAATTTTATCATTATCATTTGTTTTTATCATTGTGATTTGTTTTGAGAATCAATAAGAATCATTGTTGCCTATCTTTGTTTTCTTGTTTTCCTTTTCTCTCTCTCTGTTCTCTTGTTCTCTCTGTCACTGTTTTCTGGGGTATGCTACTTGTGGAATTGCATTTTATTGAAATGGTATGCTCTGGCTCATCCCTGGAAAGTGTATGGTTTATTCCAAGTCTGTAACGTCCCCTGCAGTATCGTGTATCTGTAATTCCATTTGCCTGAGAATCAATCCATGCCTACTTCGAATCTCCCTGTTAAGGGTGCAGAGGGAGGAGGCTCTCTCTCTTGCTCTGGAGGCCTCTGGAGGCTCTGCCCCTCTCTACTTCCCTCTCTCCTTCCCTCTCTCCCCTTCCTTCCCCCCTCTCCCTCAGTAACCATGCTGCCTTCCCAGGGTAGGACTCCAAATAAATCCTCATCTCATCACTACCTCACCAGCTGTGTGAAGTCTCCTTGCCAGTCTGCATGCAAATACCAGCAAACATAGAGCCTGGGGGGCCCGCCAGGGACCCCCCCCCGGACCCCCCCAAATCTGCACTACAACAGCTACTGACATTGAGTCCTGAAGACTTCGGAACAACACAACAAACCCAGCTGCTGGAGCTCTCTTGACGACAATCATGAGTCATGGGATGGTGTGAGAGTTGGTCTAAAGATCCCTCATCTGCCTCACGACTGTCAGACAAGGACAGAGGCTGACAGCCCAAGGACCCTAAACCACAACACAGGAGTTCTGGCCTGACTAAGGTGGGACCCAGGTTTCTCCCTGCAGGTGCATTTAATGGACCAAGACGACACCTCAGAGACCTGTGCAGAAACAATTGGACTGTCACGGTATCTGGGCCATGCTTGCAGAGCTGTATTTGCTCCGGACTGACTGTGCTGAATCACCTAGTCCAGCCTGCCCTGCTTCTTCATTGTGAGAGAAAACCTGCAACACTCACGAGGTCTCCCCCCCTTCCTGGCCTGTTGCCTCTCGCCTCAAAAAAGGACTATAATAAGCACCCCGAAAAAGAGAGCCTCTGAGGCCTCCCCGATGGACAAGATGAATCTCTTGGCGCGCCACGAAGACTGCGAAAGTGGTCTATTGGCCCAGCATCAAGAGGACTCACGTCTGCTGTCGGTTGCTATAACCCCCTCTTTTTCCTCTCTCTCTTTCTCTCTCTCTTTCTTTCCCTTTTCCTCTTTTGCATATTGTGGGTATCAATAAAGATACATTGATTTTACTTGAACTAAGTTCTCTTTGCCTCTTTTTGCACTTTGAAATCAAAACAAACCACCTCGACAGTCCATCGGATTGTGACAGCTTACAAACAGTGCTTCTCTGCGCAGCAGAAACAGCAGTAATTCAGTTTTCAATATATTCTTATAGGGTAAAAATACTCTCCTCAGAAGACTGAAATTCTGCTTTCTAGGGGTTTTGAACTGCAAAAACTGAGTGCGCTTTCATCAATGCAGTTATAACAAAGCAGGGAAAGCACTGTATCAGAGGAAAAGAGAAAAAAAAAGCTTTCTTGAAAGGATAAATACCCAGCAACAAGAGTCTGACACCAGCTCCTATCTTTGCTCAGCAAGCTGTGTACACACCTACAGCCCTCAAAAGGCTAGACTGGTTGGAACTTCTTCCATTATCTTGCAAATTCAGAAGGAAGTTCTCCCTTTGAATTAAGTGGACAGCAGCTTAGATTTAGCACTTAGTTGACTACTCATTCCATACTCCATGAGATGCCTGGTACTTTGAGCCACTAAATCAAAACAATACACCAAATCTAGTAAGTATCAATAGAGATGCAAAAATGTAGACCAGTTGCCAAAGCTTTGGGACTCTGATGGAAATGTCTTTATTGTGATCCCAGGGAGACTTTCCTGATTAGTCCAGGTGTACACACATGTTCTCAGCCTCTCAGTCCTCCTTCCCCCTGGCTGTGGTTATATTCATGGACTTTCTCTGAATTTCCCTTCTGGCAGTTCTACCTTCAGACAACAGAACTTTTGATTTTTTTTTATTAGATCAAAATTTCCCATGACATCCCAAAGTGGAACCTTTCTTTTTCCAGATGACCACTGCTGCTTCAAAACAGACTGAACAAATTTTGATTATGGAAAAAACATGTCTGATTTTCAAGAAACATGACAGCATTTTTTCAAAGAAGCTGAGGCACTTGTCTTGAGGCAAAGCAATTGTAATTTTTTCATTAAACCACAGCACAAGTATCTCAGGGTTTAAATTCTCTTTTGGATTTAAAATACTCAACCAAACTGGAAATGGGAAGAAGGAGGTTCACTATTCTGTTGCTCTTTCCTTTTTCTTTCCCTTCCCTCACCTAACACACACTATTCTGTACCATTCTCCAAGTGAGGACTGCCAACATCTGTTTGCTCCTGAAGGCTCCAGGTAGAAATTAACACACCAAAAGATATATTTACCTGAAGGCTAACTCCGAGGAAGTACTCTGTCTCAGGGAGGCAGTCAAGAATGTGCCTGTTCCAAAAGACATCATTACATGTTTGAGTAACTTTCTTACACTGGGGTTTAAAGGATATAACACTGAAAAAAATTCTCATGGCCATATATAGCTAATTTTCCTAACTGGCAAAAGATATTTGCTATTTCAGTATGTATTGAAGTCCATAGCAGGTTGAGTTGCATTCTTTCTAAAGAATTCTTTCTTTTTCCCAAAGAAGTACATCTTTCCTTTATCCAGGCACACTGAAATGGCTACTCAACTGGAAAGACATTACTCGAGTTATTGATCTAACTCAGATGAAGCAGGATCTCCTAATCCCACATGAATCAAACCCTTCATCAGCTACCAGAGATTGTGGGGAGGGGGACAGGATACACTTCTTGATTTCATTCACAGACTCCTCTCTGGGTACAAGGGGATTATCTTGCACCAGAGTTAGGTGCAATGGAAGATACCACGAGGGATTCAACCCACAAATCATCTGTATGAAAGAAGTCAATGCATAGGAGGAGTTTGTGTTCTATCTGCTTAACCCTACTCCAGCAAAAGGCAACTATTTAAAGCGTAATCCACCTTTTGGTAGGAAGAGGAGGATTATCTGTGTTGCAATTCACAGACAAGGAGACTGAGGTAATGAAACATTCAATTTGGTTTCCACCTAAAAAACTGTAGCATAAGAAAGCACCTCTCCCCAAGAGCAATCTGTGAAATTTATTTAAGATGCATTTGAGAATGGTTACAATCACATTTCTGAGCCTCCTACTGGTGGCAGCTATCAGGATGAAATAGCATCAGTGACATGAACAGCATGACAGCATTATGTAAGAGATTATGAAGCCCTTTCAAACCTGCTTTGATAGGGCATTAACAATCAGGGGAAAAACTTTGTTTAATATTTCAACAACATGTTTAAAAGTTAAACACTTTCATTCCTCTGATAGTGCAAAAGCTTGAGCAGTACAGAGACAGGAATAGGAGGCATTTCAAGTCTTTTGTCTACAGTGTAAGACTATGACAGAAATCTTGTAAAAAAGCATCCTTGCATCCCAACGAGACGGCCAGCAGCAGGAGGAGACCTAATTTGCACCCATTTCCAATTCATTTCCTTATGGGCACACATTGTTTTCCCTTTCACACTTATGACTTGAAAATGAAGTTTGGGTCTAGGCAAAGAGAAGCAATTTTATAGACCCTAAATAGGGACAGGGAACCTGTCTCTAGGCTCTGATATCTTCTGGGTCTGGGGCCCAACCATGGACAAAATTTATTTCCTTAAGAACCTACAGCTCTCATATGAAAATGACTTACTGTCGAGTCTAGAACATCCCTCTGGCCACCCTGGAGGGTTTGGAGACCGGACACAGGGGTCTGGGATCTGTACAAGGGGGTCAACCAGCCTCACACAGAGCCCAGGAGGACACTGCCTCTGATCCCTGTCCATGGGAGTGAATGCCCACATTGTATGAAGAATCACAAGCTGAGATAATTCAAAATAAGTAGTAGTTAGTTTATCACAGAGTATAAATGTAGAATCTAGGATTTTTAGTATATGGGTTTGAAGAGGCAAGATGGAGGAATTGGGGAGTGGTCCTGTCCTCCTTGTTCTTGTTCTTTTCCCCCATTTTCTGCTGAGTTGTATTACAAGGATTGGTTTAGAGTAGAAATGACATGTTAACATAGATAGTAAGTATTGGTAAAATTCTGTAAATAAAAAGTACGTTGTGGACGGTGGTTGGGTCAGAAAAATGTACAAAAGGTCCGGGGCCCTCTGATCCTCCCCAGTCCGCCGCGTGTCCTGCTCTGCTGGAGATGCCTTGCAGAGCTGAGAAAGAACTAAGATAATGTACCCTGCCAGGGAGGCCTGGCAGAGCTGAGAAAGAACTGAGAGATAATGAAGAATAAACAACCTTGGAAACATGCACTGGCAGACAGCTTGTCTTCTCTGGCTCTGGTGTGGAACCCTTAGGGCTAGAGAAGACGAAAAACCTTATTACCTCGGGGAACAGCAACCTCGAGGAGACTCCCAGGGAACAGCAACCTTGGGAGAAAACCCTTTTACTTCGGGGAACAGCAACCCCGAGGAGAATCTCAGGGAATAGCAACCCTGAGAACTTACCCTTCCATCTCAGGAAAATAGGCAAGACACTAAGAGGGCAAGGCATAATATTAAACCCTGGAGAAGATGGGACAAGAAAATGTACCCCTTGAAACATATTGGAGACAAATCAGTACCTTCCTGCTTAGAGCTTTTGAAACCATAAATCAGTCTGGGTGAAAGTTAGAGGACCATCGTTCCTTTTAATGATTCCCTTTCTCCACAGACACACTGACGATTCAGGGCAAATATTTAATTCCCTTATGATGTTAGGAATTATTCCAAATATCCTCTGCATATTTTATAAATCAAGGCATGCTTCCTGTTCCAAACAACTCCTTTTCTTTTCCAGCTGTTCAGTGCTTTCAAAATGAAAGCACAGAAATACTCTGAAAATGCAGACAGACTTTTAGAGGAGTAATGATGGAAGTAATGAGGCTTAGATGGAAGTTATGAGTCATGGCAGCACTCCACATAATTTCCTACAAATGCCAGATATGATGAGAACAGTTAATTCTGGCCATCATATAAGCAGCCTCATCCAGTATGTGAGTGATGGTGAAGAGTATCTTCAAGGTATCTTTCAATCAACAGGCTTTTTTTGCCCCATCATCTCTTCGGAATGATACCCTCATTCTAGATGATAAGAACATATTCTCTCAGTATTTAAACCATATGAAAAGCAGTATCTATTTCAAAATGGTGTCAAACATTTTTAAGCACTCTGATAAACTGTATGACATTCTGATACCATTAGACCTGACTTCCTATCCAGAATTTCATAAGAAATTGAGAGTAACATACAGATTAATACATGGGATTTTTCTGCTACTGTGGGTGAAAAATAATAAACCAATGAGCCTACTCCATCAGTAAAGTTTATGACTGTCAGAACACATTATCATCTGGGGATTCAAAGGATCTTTCAGGTCCATTCAAAAATTTAACATATCTGAAAATTTGTTTCTCTCCTTGGAATAAATCTGGCTAAGTAAATTCATGCTATTAACACGAAGTGCACTGGATTTGTTTCATTACTGCTACCACTGGAATTATGATTACCAGAACAGCATTCTATCTACTATAGAAAAGGTCACAGGTCTGAATCCAGATCCTGGTGGGGATTTAGGAACACCACTGCAAATATTTCCCTGTCATTTACTCATGGAAACACAGCCTCATCTTTTCAAATGTAGTTGTCATACCTTATTCTTGCACTCTATTAATCAAAATCATTAGTCACAAAACCATGATCACATTGTTGTATAATTAACCAAGTTTAGATAATTTGGGTAATGACTGCTGTATTATTTGGGTATTGTTACTGCAAGGAGATATGTGAACAGTCAAATTCCTACTGAATGTTTAATACATTTCTAATAGGCAGTTTATGCAGTTTTTGATGGCCCACTAAATCATCCATTATTTAACCATGGCACAAAGACTGATTCAGCTTTGCAGTGGGAGTAGAACAACTGAATACAAGCAAGAGCTGAAAAATGTGTAAGTTAAGATATAAGGCTGCCATGCTAGACCTTAAAAGAATACGGAATCTTTCCCATAAAACCAAGATCTGGTAAGGTAAAGCCACTTGCTGGATCTAGATGAAGAATCATTGCCAGGATCTTGACATGCTCCTGTTTTCTTTCTTTCTCTCCCCTCCTAGTCTGTCCATTTTGGGATACCTTTTATTTTCCACAAACTGAGCTTCTTTTGACAACATGCCAAGTAAGGCAACGGTAACTGTTAAAATATTATTTAAAAAATTTAAAAAGTCAGTTCTGTGTTATTTGACGCTTCCTACAAGTCATGCCAGTGCCTTCAGCTACCTCCATATCAGTTGTGTAGTTGGAGGCAGAAAAGATGGCTGTCCTGGTTTAGGGAAAATTTGGGAGAAAACCTGGGAAGCAAACCCAAACGGCCCCTCCCCCAACTGGTCCGGGAAAGAACTTCCTCGGAGAAAAGTGGAAAAAACTATTTATTTAACAAAGTTCCCACAAGTATAAAGATTAAATTATGTGAAACAATAAAACCTTTCGTTTTGGAGTGAGATGGCAAACTGAAAAAGTCCTTGCCGTCAGTTAGCTCGGCTTGCTCAGTCTCTGAACAGTCCCAGTCCCTCCAGTGCTGCTGGAAAATGCTGAAGTCCAGGCCCCGGTGGGCCACAGGTGCGAGCTCCCGGTGCTCCTCTAGGCTTTTCAGTCCAGAGCAGGTTTAAACAGTCCCAAGAAAAAAAAAATAGTGCAGGAAACTTTTCTGCCACAGCTATCAAAAAACTAATGTCCTGGGTTGAAAAATATAATAAAAAATGTGTATTCTATTTTCATCTGTTGAAGTCGGTTGGGAGATAGTGTTCTTTATCTCTTGTAGCTCTAGGGGGGGAAGAGGGTGGATGCCCTCTGTTAATGGGACACCTGATAACACCAGATAAGGCAGTGCCTCCTGATCTCTTCCTCCACCCATCCTCCTCCAAGGGACATCACCTTTGAATGGGCCATTCAAGGCCTCTCACATGACTGATAACATTACTTCATTCCATTGTGAGATGCTCCACCCAGCGGGAGGAGCCAAAGCCTTTCCACCAGGATAAAACCAGCAATCCCAAATACCAAGGTAGCCTGTTTCCACTGGATTCCCAGAGGACGACTGGACCCTTTCTTGAGGATCATCTCTACTTCAATGGAGCCACAACTGTCACTCTGGGAGGACTTACCTCGGGCTGCTTCCAACACCCTGACCAACAGGGTGTCAGGTTTGCATTCTGACTCTGTCAGTGGTCCTTTGTACTATTGCGTTTGTCTTATTTTATTTTGTTTTTATCTTTCTTGTTGTTTGTTCTCTCTCTATTAAATTGTATTTCTGACTTGGAGTCTCACTGGTTTTGCTTTCAAACCAGGACAACTAACTAAAAGCAAAGAGATTTCTCTCCCACTGCTGTCTGTGCCTCCAACAAACACAGTCCAGGGGAAGGAATGTGTAGGAGTGAACAATTTCTCCAAAACAAACTGCTTGCTGCTGCTTCTCCCTGTTGGCTCTCAGAACCAATCTTAAAGGCACAGAACTCAATATAGAGCACAAATAGAACAGACAGTTGGGGATACAAGCATCATAAGGTCACCCTAGGACAATGGCACCAGGTCCATGGTCCTCCACTAGGACAATGCCTGTAGCAGGGTGGCTTATATCATAAAGTAGAGCTATCCCAAACTGGGCCTTAGATTAGGCCTTAGACCAGGGCCTGCTAGGCCTCAGACGTTTGCCCTACGTAGAAATAGATAAGCTTGTGTTGCACTGGGAATTATGTTAAGGTCTGGGTGTTAATAGCATAGAACAGTTACTGAGAAAACACGGTGGCTGCCTTAAACTGTAATAGCTTACATATTTCTTTACTCTCACTGCCTATCAGAATGCACCTGTTCTTGTAAACTATTCTGTCTGTATTTAACCCGCCATCTCAAGGAATAAAGGGGACAACCTGCGATATAACCATATTGGTTTGGACCCTCGTTTCTCTAGTCCCCGATCTTTATCTGATCCCAGCTTTCAACTGGCGCCCTCTGAACTGGGACAGTGTTTTCTCTTAAATGAGGTTTTTGTTTTCTCTTAAATGAGGTTTTTTGTCGCTTGAATGCGGAGTTTTTGCTTAGATGCAGAAAAGTCCTTGTGCTTGGGAAGTGATTCGTGTGCTTGCATACACCTGTTCTGAGCTCACAAGGCAGATCGGGGAGCGATTGCTGACTGGGTCATTTGGAAGGTCTGCGGTGCCCCCCCCCACTGCTGACGGAAAGAAGGTAAGCAGCGATCGCAGAAGGAGAAAAAAAAGACTTTAAAAAGAAACAATGGCAAGAGATTACCCTGCTGTTTTTCAGCGTGTAGCCATCGGTGCCTCCCAGAGGGGCGAAAAGATAAGAACTAATATGGGACAGTTAACCCTATGGGTTCAGAAAAAACGAAGGTTGAATCAGCCATCGCTTCTTTTCAGTGAAGCAGGATGGAAAGAGAAAGGTAGATTGTTATGGGACGTTGTAGTTTTACAAGGAAACAGAGCAAAGAATCATTCAGAATTAGGTGTAATTTGGGAAAAAAGCGATAAATACCTTGCAAACATTCACTGCGAACTGTAAAACTGCAATTTTAGCCACAGAAAAGACGTTTCCCTGTCTTTCTGTTTCAAAAACGTCCCTCTCCGAGCCAAAAGAGATGAAAAAGCTGTCTAAACTAATGAGGTTCTTTAGTCTGCATTCCGTGCATTCCGTGCATTCCGAGAGTGAGAACACAGCTTCCCTTTGTTTGTCCCTGGTCGGCCATGTGGGCAGAGGGCAGGAAATGCCTTCTCCAGCTCCCAAGCAGAATGAAAGCAACCAGGAAGTTCCTCAGCCGCCAGACCCCAGGGGCGGTGCAAAAGACGAGAAGGCAGGCGGGGACGAAGGCAAAGCAGGGAGGGCACAAGTGATGCAGCAAGGAGGCGGATCTCAGGGCGGTGCTGGAAGCAGGGCGGTGTTAGATTCCTCCTCACAGGAAAAGGAGCTGACGTCATCACACACAAAAACAACTAGGATGGATGCGCCCATGGCAGCCCCCGAGAAACCAGACCCTGCTCGATTGAAAGCTCCCGCACCCCTGCAGTCTGCATCAACAAAATCTGTCACTCTATCACTACTTTTTGACACGGGTGTGAGCAATTCTACTATAAATCAATTGCACTGGCCGACGGACTGGTGTTTGAGATCTCCTTACCCCCCTTCAGTGAGTGCAGAGCCTGTCAGTATCGTCTTTGAAGACAAGCAAAGCATCGTAACTCGACCCTATGTCATGCCAATGCCCAAGGAGCTTCCAGGATTGTTAAGCAGAGATAGTCAGAACATACAGCAAGTGAATATTGCAAGAAAACACCAGAAAAAGAAGAAAAAATAGTCATCTCTCCCTCTGTTGTAAAGCAATCCATCACTGTGTGAGAAATGCAATGTGAAAAAGAAACATCCTATCATGAAAAAGATAAAGTAAAAAATGAAATAGAGATGAGTTTTTAGCTAGAGTTATTAATTCTGTGTAAGAATGAGTTATGTTTCTACATTTTGATGTTGTTAAGGTTGATTTTTTGTGTGATTTAATTTGGGTTTAAGTTAATTATTGTTAAACATATAATTTTAGAGTTTAATTTTAAGATTTGGGCCCTGATAAGTTTAAGTTAAGTTTATATTTAAGTTTTAAGAAGTTTAATTAGTAATGAATTTATATTGATTTGCTACATATATAGATTTTATAAAGTTAATGCAAGTTGTAGCTTTTGTTAAGATTTACTTATGTTAGATTTAAGAGTTAGTTGATTTAAAGAGTGATTTATAATTTATAAAAGGTATAGTTGTTTAATTTGTAAAGTTTAGTTATTAAAAAAGGAAACTAGATTTAAAATTACATGGAAAATAGTCATTAGTGCCCTGCTAGCTACTTTTGAGTAAGTGGTGCTGGGAGGGCTCTAGCTGACAACTCCAGCTGGAGTAGTCTCTTGCTTTACTGCTAGATCTTCCAGTAGATGTTTTTGAGAATGATTCTGAGAGCTGAACAAGGCCCCATCTCAGAATTCTCAGCGCTGTTGTCCTGCCTGGAGAGGTGGGTGCAGCTGGCTGAAGCCAGCCCCAGGCACATCTGTTTGTGCAGAGAGGCTGTGCTACTGCTCTTGAGTTTGGTCTTCTGTGCTGGGAGAGAGAGATGAAGGAAGGCTGTCTTGCACATTCGTTTTTACTGCTTTTTCACTCCTGAAGTGGGGGAGTGAATGGCCTGGGAGAATCTGTTTTTATGATCCCTCCTTGGCAGGTTGAAGTGGTGACCAGTAGGTCATTTCTCAAGGAGTTTGTCCTGGCTTAGTCCTAAGAGAGCATGTCCTGCGCTGCAGCGATGGGGAAGCACAGTAGTGTGCCCAGGGGATGAGTTTCAGAGCCTGAGGGCTGTGGTGGTATGTTTTGTTCAGTGATGGCACTAGTGAGAGAGCTGAGAGCCGTGATGTCCCCATGCCTGACAGAATGGGACAAGGGTAGGGGGCTTTAGCCAGTGGGACTTTTCAGTCAGTGTGAATTTTGAGGGGGTCAAGATAGGTTATAATAGAGGGAACTTGAATTCAGGGCCATGAAGGCCCAGCCTTCTGCTGAGCAAAGTCATGTGGCACAAGTTCTATCAAGCTGAGTGACCTTCTCCCAGGTTCTCCAAATAGCAAATCTGGCAGCCATGACCCCAGACCAGGTTAAACAGATGGCAAAATCTGGCTACCCAAAATTCACTGATAATCCTGCCAGCAGTATCAGTGGGGCCAAGAAATTTTTTGAAGAAGGTCTTAGGGCAATGAGTGAATATACAGTTTTGCCCAGTGAAATAAGTTTAGCATTATAACTGTGCTTCACTTTGGAGGGGTCTGGCATGGACAGTGTGGACAGGTGTAGGCACACACAGGACACATGCATTGTTCTATACAACCCCCAGATGTGACAAATGCTGCTCCTCAAAGCATGCTTCTGCCTCCTTATAATCTTCACCTAGAGCTCTGTATCTGGACACCAAAGGACATCTGTTTTAGACTGGCCAGAAAACAGTAGCATATAACCATAAAAAAAAAAAAAAAAAAAAAAAAAAAAAAAAAAAAAAAGGAGAGAGAGAGAGAGAGAAAGGAAGGAAACAGTTTTAACTGAAATGATGATGGTAGAACATTGATAAAGAAGATTTAAAATGATACAATTTTATTGTTAGTTGTGAATTGTTTTAGTATATGAGACTTTTAAAATATAACTCGTTGACATGTTGAGTATATAAATTGGTAGTACTTGTAAGTTGATGTTATAGTTAAGTTTTTATGTTTTCTTATTTGTCTATAGGGTTTTCCAACAAGCATTTGTTATTTTAAATGTTTCTATTTACTTTTTAGCCATTTAAATATTTCATAAATGTTATTAACAGATGTAGCTGTATTGGTAAGTGTAAGTTAGAATTTTTATTAAGTTTCATTTTAAGTATTTCCTTTATGCAAAGATATTATAGCAGTTTGTTGCATTTTAGGCATTTTGTGTTTATTGTTGTTAGAGATTGTTTTTAAAAGAGATACTAAAGAACATCACTCCAACTTAAGGTTTGAGTTCTGGCCAAACTCTAATTTTAACTTGGACGGATGGTGTTTGTTAACGAAGCCCAGAGGTTTCTGCTCCAAAAATAATATGCAAGTTATCTTAACTTGACAATTTGATCCGATCGGAATGACAGCTGAATCAGCTTTGAGGTGAAACTTGGTATCCTTGCCTGGGAAGGGATATCAAGATCCCACTAAAGAAAAGCGTTTCAGCAGTTTGCAGTCTCTGGGGTGATAGCAGAAATTATTTGATAATCACTTTTCACTTTCATTAGTATGTAAAACTTCTATTCTGTTCCCTTGCCTTTGAAAATGCTAATTCACATACCAGGTCTGTTTTCGTTTCTCTTCTGTAAGCTGTAGAATCAATAAGATACTAACAAAAGCTGCCAAAGCTGAACCAGACAAGAAGACAGCAACACAGACGCATCATTGCAGCTGCGTTGACAGAAGTAACCCTGGCTACCCAGTAACAACAGAGAAGTCTGCAGCCATGATACATCACCAGGCAGCGCAGAAGAAGAAGAGACAGCAGATAATTTTGAGACTTTAATTTGGAACCTGTGTATGAATGAAGGGCAAGGACTGAATATAATGTGCTTTCATCTTTTTGCTTTTAACAGCTAGGATCTTAGGGTTTTTCCTGGGTAATTCAGATAGCGCTTGCTTGTAACGATATATGTGAAAGCCAGCCGTGTCACAGACCCAGTTTGGATAGCTCTAAAGAAGAGAGGGGATTTGTAGCAGGATGGCTTATATCATAAAGTAGAGCTATCCCAAACTGGGCCTTAGATTAGGCCTTAGACCAGGGCCTGCTAGGCCTCAGACGTTTGCCCTACGTAGAAATAGATAAGCTTGTGTTGCACTGGGAATTATGTTAAGGTCTGGGTGTTAATAGCATAGAACAGTTACTGAGAAAACACGGTGGCTGCCTTAAACTGTAATAGCTTACATATTTCTTTACTCTCACTGCCTATCAGAATGCACCTGTTCTTGTAAACTATTCTGTCTGTATTTAACCCGCCATCTCAAGGAATAAATGGGACAACCTGCGATATAACCATATTGGTTTGGACCCTCGTTTCTCTAGTCCCCGATCTTTATCTGATCCCAGCTTTCAAATGCCTACATGGCACTTCACAAAAAGGAAGCCCTCTCTGTGCAGAGAGGCCATCCATCACTTGGATACAGTTTCACCCTGAGTCCTGCCCCAGCCTGGCTGGCATCCAGGCAGGGACACAATGTATCCCAGCATGATGATTTTACCTTGGGCTCAGCACACAGAATTTGTGATCACACAGGTTCTACTTAGCTCCAGGTAAAACTTGAGCAGAAATCAATTATGCCTTTCTCATGCCACATCAGCAGACAATATGAGTGGTTTCAGTCTCCCTCACTGCCTTGCTGGTCAAGATTTTGTTCCCTTCCACCACCTGAGTCTCCCTAGACCTTGGCTTGTTCCTCATGTGATATCCCAAGACAGGAGCATCAATCACTCAGCTAGAAGCCTCCAACTTCTCCTGTCTTTCCATCCTGAGCTCAGTGCCTCAATGATTTCCAAAAAACAGTTTTGTTTTCCCCTACTTCTCAAGAGCATTTAGTGACAGGAAGAGGCATAATGGTTTCAAAGCGAAAGACCGTAGGTTTAGGTTTGATGGAACAGGTTGCCCAGAAAAGTTGTGTTTTCCCCATCATTGGAAGTGTTCAAGATCAGCTGGATAGAACTCTAAACAATCTGGTCTTGTGAGAGTTGTCCCTGCCCATGAACTAGATGATCTCTAAGGTCCCTTCCAACCCAAACCTTTCTAAGCTTCTATGATTCTAATGAAGAAAGTGCAAGCCCTTAATCAGAATTATGGAAATCCTGATGCAGCAGTGTTCTGTACATATCACAATGTTTATGTGCTGCATAAAAACATCACAATTCACTTGTACAAGGGCCACATCCTGAGAGATATTTAGATACCAAACTGTTGCCTCTTTATCAAGTGCCTAAATATCTGGAAAAGGATACCTACCCCTAACTGTCAGGGCATAGATATTAAGATGTACAGTTAGAATTCCTCCTGATTTCACTAGGAGCTCTGTACAGTGAAGCCTTCCCTCCTCCACTGGCCCATTTTGTATTTCTCTTCTAGGGAGCTCAATTGAAAATGTCAGTCATCCCCCACTACAGAAAAACTTTGACACTCTAGGTTTAGAGAATGCACAGAGTCTGTGATTATTTATTTATTTATGTATCTTTTCTTTTTCTTCCTTTGATTTCTGAGAATCACCATCTAGATTTCCTGGCACAATAATGATAAATACTTCATGATAGTGTATGGATGTAAAAATTCTATTTGAAGTTTTGATGAGAGTCTGTGATGAAATGTTGGCGCATTGTTTTTACTCATCTAGGGATTTCAGTGCTACAGTAATTTTTCAGAGCATGAAACTTCTGCATTTATACATTACTTCCCACTTCTCTCTTTACTTATCATTTACTTTTTCAGCTTGGAGTGTCATCTCCCAGCAGATAATTCCACCAATGTTTTTAATGTGGCACATACTCTTAAAAACTACGAGGAACAGAGCCAGATGAGGGGACATATACTTGGCAAGAATGCACACATATGAAAGCTTATTGCAGCACTAGCAAGCAACATCAAGCAAATGACAAGCTGAAAGTTACCTCTACCACTGAGAATCAGAGAATGCTGTACAGCGCAGGAGGGAAATGTAGCCTGCTCTGTACACAACTTCACAGAGGAAAAGCAATTTCCAAGACTAAACTGCTGTTTAGCCCTGAAAGTCACCACAAAGGTCTATACTTTTGGTTCCTACATTTTTGCCTCTAGTTTCTAGAGGCTGGATGACAGGGCTCTTAAATATGTGACACCAAAAATCCAAAACAAAGTACTTTTTTTTTTAAGTTGCAGCTGCTGAAATAGAACTATAAAATTATCAGCAATGCATGGCTGGTTTTCAGTCCTGAAATTCGAGTTGGAGAAGCTCATGCTGTGGCTGGAACTGGAGTCTATCACCTCCCCTGCACAGCACTTGTAAAAGGTATGCAAGAATATTGAGAAAACTCATCCTAAAGGAGCACCTTAGACTAGAAAAATACAGCAAAACAGTGGAAACTCAACAGTCTGGCAAATGCAATATGGAGCAAACTACAAATCACAAGGGGGAGAAGCATACACAGAATATAAACTCCTAACCTTTTGTCACTGAAAAATGTATGCAGCAATTAACTCAGCTGAAAAACCTGTAATTCAAAGATAAAAAATATTTAGGTTTTAGTCGTGAGCCCACTGACACAGCTGAGAAATATGTCAGACACAAAATAGAGCAAGACAGTGCTTAGCAGATGCAGCACAGGAAGAAAGCTGCAGAGATCAGATGGGCAAGGACAGCAGGGTCAGAAACTGAGCCAAATCTGGCCCTACAGCTCTGCAAGTACTGCTTCAGCTGAACCACAATGAGAGTTGACATCCCTATAAAACAGGAAAACCATTTACAGGCTTGCACACAGTTGCCCATCTTGTTTCAGAAGCAGCCTTTTGAAAAGATGCTGCTGAAGGCTGAGGTGAAAACTTCAAATGCAGCCCCTACATGCCTTTTTTTTTCCATTCCATACTAACATCCATTCATCACACCACTAAAAATTTGAAGATCACACAAGCAAATGGCTTGAAGTAGGGATGTAGAAGGATCAGGAACATGGGCCTCTGAAGTAGTTATATCAAAAGCATTGGCAGCAATGAGCTGCAGTATAAAGAAATGTAATCTTAAACAAGGGCAGTGATAACATGGATTTCAGGAAAAGAAAAAAACCCTCCCTTTTACTTCCTCCCTTCAAAAATCACATCAGCAATTCTGAGGCAGAGACCAAAGTGTAGGTGTAACTGACTTTATCTTTCTTCCCAGAGGTAGAGATTTTATTACAATTGTCACCTAAACTTAGTAGCTAATTTTTATGTTTTACTCAATGCTTGTGATTTGTTTACAATGCTGGCACTTTCAATCCTATTTCCACAAAATATGAAGACAGAAAGATATAGTGTACAACCAATACAGCAACTTTCAATCAGTCCATGTAAGCCCTTCAAAAAGGTTCCTAAATTTGCCAGACTTTGGGAAGAAATATGGGAAGAAACAGCTTTGCTCACTTCACAAATTATTATCTTTCTGCTTCTTCCCTGAACTGATCTACCTCAAACGTGCTTTTTAGGCTTGACTCTAGAAAACATTTCTGTCATTTTAAAATTAAAATAATAAAAACAGTTCCTCCTTTGAAGTCTTCATTAGCATGCATTATATCAATTTCCAGCATGGTAGTGACACTGGCGCTTTTAGATTTTCATTATGAATGTCAGACTCAGAAAACTAAAAACCACAATCAGTTGATTCCATTTGAAAACTCTTTAAAAATAAAAGACAGAAATTCTGATGAGAATGGCGAAAAAAGCCAAATCTGGATAGGAGAAAGAGTTATGCAAAATGGAAAAAGGGAAAGCCTTATTAAAAGACCTTTAAAATCATACACCCAGTTGCAATTCAGTTGCTTTCTGTCTGAGTCATTAAAACTAAACGCTCAATCCCATATGCACCAATGATGGAAAAATAAGAGGCACTTTTCCTTATAAAGCACTTGATTCACTGGACCTTTACATAATTCACTGAAAGTACAGGGGATACCCAGAGAAGTGTCACTCCAGACATTTTCCTTTGTCCCATCTGTAAAAAAGCTCTTACATGGGATTAAGTAAAAATTATGTGAATATGAACACACTCTTATGTATGGACACAAACCTGTGCCATTTCTGAAGCACGTGTACTCTCTCAAATTTTTTATTTCATGAAGAACACAAAAACATGATTACCAAGTTTTCAAGTCATTAACACTACAAATGAACTTTTTTCTATTTGATCATTAATAAAAAAAATAGAAATGGTAATGCAGTATATGCTACTTTCAGCCCATTTAAAAATACCTTTTACTTGATGCATTATGTTTTTATATATCCCAGTCAAATTAAGCGAAGGCTGGCAACTGCATATGGCAATCTGATTAATGCCATAATATGATTTATGTGCTTCATTTTAGTACATTGGGTCATTGTGAATTTTTAAATATATTCCTACAGATATGAATGAGCATCACATTAAATTCTTTCTCAGACAAAAAAATCTCCCACTGAGATTGAAATGGCTGAACATTTTCATTTAACAGGGATTGCTTAAGGGTCTTGAGTCAGATTATTTTTTTAAAGTCAGCCCAAGTGCCATCTCAAGGAACTTTCAGAAAAGGCAATACTAGCAAATATCAGACATTTTAAAGACACTAAATAGCCATTAAACTGTGTGTGTAGGCACATGAAACCTGCAGAGAATCCAGATATTTTCAGACTTGTCAGTCTTCTAGGTCTATACCCCAACTGAGATTTTGATACAGGCCCCAGTGCATTTTCACATTTGCATGAGCAACAGAGCCAAAGACCATGCATTCCAGACAAAGATAAGATTCCAAATCACTGCACTGAGGTCAACTAGCAAAGGCATAGAGGCAGAACCATAGTCTCATTGTATTTCTTCCCCCTTACAGCAGGTACTAATAGCACAAGATGAATCTACTGGATCAAGCATCTCTCTTCATCCTTCAACCACTTTCAGCTACTGCTTGTACTACATACATGTAGGAACCTGTCAGGATCAAATGAAATGCCTCTTTATATTGCTGAGTTCTTGGAATGTTAAGAGAAGTAATAACTTGGAGTAACGTAACTTTTTTTTTTTTTGCTATGAGATTCTGTCTCGAATATTTTTTTATTTCTTTATTATTATTATTTTTAACAAGTCCACAAAACTGAATGAGAAGGAATAGTTTTCTAGTCCTTATCTTGGAGTTTTCTGCTGGCCCTAACACTGCTTCCTCTCATGCTGAATGGCAAACAGAATTAAGCCATTACTGATAGCTTTGGAAATCCAGCTCACTAGTAACTACTCGAAATATCCAAATACCTTCCCATTACAATAGTTTCAGAAATAACATGGGTAAGTGATTTAAAAAGAGAGTAGGAATGGATAATCAAAATATTTGTTAGAATTCTGAAAATCTTCAACAAGCCTCTATAACCAGGGGATGGAGGGAGACAACAGGCTAAAATGCATCTAGACTGTTCTGTTGACATTTTTTATTTTATAACTACATGGTTTTGTTCAATTTCAGATATTTCTCTTTTAAAGAAAGAGCATGTCACATTATCTTTACGCTATTCCTGCAAAAGCTTCCTGTTTTATCTCTTCTTGTAGTTTTATAAATGTTTAGGCCTATCTGATACTAACGACAATTCAATTCTGTCATGGGTTGGCACTGGCCAGATGTTAATGCACCCATGAATATGTTTTTTTCCCTAACAGCTACTGTGGGATGTGATCAGGAACAGAGCAGAGCAGGCTTAAATCTTGAAAACAAAAAAAAACCCACCAAAACCTTATTACATTACATAAGAACAGGGACAGAAATACTCTTAAACACACACAGAGACAGAAATAAAAACTTCTTAGAACATTTTTTCTCCCAGTTTCTACCTCCCTACACATCACTCTTCACAGACCAACCTTTGGGTTTTAGATCAAACAATCACCACTCAAAAACAAACTAATCTTCAATTCAGCAAGGGAGAGAGGAGTCTCTCTGGCACCACAGACTGTTCCTCAGAAAACACGGGTCCACCTCTTATGTGTTCCCATGTCACCCGTGGCACTGCCTGGAGAAGTCTGCCAGGGTGACACTCTCTTTTTTCCTATGTCTAGCGCTCTCACCGCTGTCCAAAGGCTGAAAACTGCATACAGGGCTCTTTTAAGGATACTTGCATGCCGAGCTCTCCCCTTTTTACCCAGGGGCCGGGGTTCCAGGAGCAGGTCTGCCCTGAGGGCAGAGGGCGCCACCTCACCCTCCCCCTCTCTTCTCTGCTCGCTCCACTCTTCAAGTGCCAGTCACTGTAGCAAAAGCAAGGGCAGCTGTATCTACCCAAAAATGCAGTTTATGTTCAAAAGAGACTCAAGTTCAGTCTATGGCTGACATTATGCAAGAAAAGTCCAGCTCCGAAGGCTACTCCTCTCATTCTTTGCCCATCAAGTTCCTTCCAATCGTGCTTTATCACCTCGGTCCCAGGCCGCTTCCTTCTCCTTTTTTCCAAAATCACTAGTCATGAGAATCAATGTCTAAGAAAAGTTTCTTTCTGCTAAGCAAGGGTTAACAGCTTCTATCTCCCAGCAGGGTGCAGGCTCAGGCACTCCCAGGCTAGACAACCCCCACGTGGCTGGGCACCTTCTCCCGGAGTTTGGGGGGGAAGAGGGGGTGAGCACACACAGAAGGCACTTCCACAGTTTTCCACCCTTCCATCCTGGACGGGGCAGCTCAGTTCCAGTCCTGTCCACTCTCTTCTCCCTCCCCGGGGGCTCCGGCTTACCTGAGCCCGACCACGTGTTTTCCCCTCCCCCACCCAGCCTCGTGGCTGGGCAGGGGAAGGAGACCTGAGACGTCTCTCTGCTGAAACCAGAATCCAAAAAGAGACTGAACCCCCCAGACTCCTGCTTTTAACTCTTTGTGTCCTCAGAGGCGTGTCTAAACCTCTGAGTGACCAATCCAGGTGCTAGCAGAAAAGCTGATTACTAATTGGCCTGCTTACCTCTCCCTGGAAAAATTCACCTCCCCCAGCAACCACGACAAATTCATTAACCTTAATTATAAGGGATTGAAGTCAGGAATTAGTTTATTGTTTAAGCATACACACTAATTAGTACTGATGTTAAAAAGGGTATTTAATTACTAAGAGGCTCCTATTGAATTATTGCTGGCAGCATTGGCGCCAGTTGACCAAAACTGTGTCTTCAAGGTTCATCAGGATCACACAGACATATGGGATTTTTTTCATCTCTTTATTTTTACATTTTTCACTTTCCCTTGCTTTGTGAGACAACAGAAATTTTGGCTCCTTGTTGCTAAGATGCTGCTGCCAATCATTAGCAAAACCATTCCTCTCTCCTTTAACTTTTTAAGTGGTATCTGAACTGTTTTCCGAATTCATTCCTTATCCTTAATAAAATTCTTTATTATTCCTATTTTGTTTTTCAATGCTTTCTCCTCTAAGAAACTCAACACATAAAGTAGTCAAAGCAATACAATCTTCTCTCCAGTTTCTGGTTTTTTTTGGACTGGCTGGTAAAAGTTATGATCTCTTGCTTATTAGACACATCTAGGTTAATTAAAGCATCAACAGACTGTTGTATCAGGAGGGACAACAAAATTATTACAGCTTCTGAAAGCAACATATGCAATGTCTCAGCAAGACCACAATTTTGGTCTGTTTAGCAAGCAAGAGGTTACTTTGATACTTTACAGTGAGGATCATTCATCAGGAATCTACAGTTCACCTTTATTGCCTTTCCTCTGTCATAACAGGAAGTAGCAACTCGAAATAAGTGAATAATTTCTTCCATGCCCTGGAACTTGCAAAGTGTTTATAACAAGACCATTATGATACTGCCTTTTTTGTTTTAATAGAGTGATGTAATATATATCCATTTCAAAAGGCATACATGAACAGAACTTCACATATCCTGTTCTATCTTGTCTAATTTTAAGTTGGTTGAGCTTTCTACCTAATAGATATGCAAAGCTATTAGGTTCAAGAAAGTAGTCTTGTTTTTGTAAGCCCTTGCTCTAAAAAGAAAACTCTAACAATCCTGAAATCAGGATGTGTTAATGTTCTAATGCAAAACTGAAAGCACATCATTGTTATATAAAGTAAAATTAGGAATGAGGTTATTTAGGGAGTGTGTTCTGACAGCAGGTAATGTTCCAGCTTGCTATTCCTTTTTTAAGTTACAGAAGTAGTTAAAAAAACAAGAATGATTCTTGTACTCACCTGTAATAAGTCAAAGAATCATAAATTCATTTGGCTGTCAGCAAGCTGTCTGGAATATATTATACCAAATGATGGTAAGCCACTTTACAGACAAAAGCATTATACAGCATTTACAGATGGTTTTTCCTATGAATGAGTGGTTGCTTAGTCACTTCATTAAAAAAAAAATCCAAAAAATATAAAAGGAAAGTAATTCTCAAAAAAATTAGTTTTTAATATTTATGAAAGATCAAAAAATAGTATTTTTGATTTGTATATATAAGGAGTTCAATGCTAAACTAAATCTTGCTTTTGTTATTATTCTTTAACTGCTTCTAAAAGCTGTTCTATTGAGATTTTTTAAATGAAAAAAAAAAATCCTGATTAATGCAAGCAACTAAGGTATTTCTAAACTCTTTCCTTCATTTTATTTCTCTCAGCTTAGCTCTCTAGCTAGCTCAGAACATATCCCTCCCCTTTTGGAGAAGTAGAAATACTAGACTGTTGCATTCAGAAGCAGATGATCTAGGAGAAAAGCCCTAAAAAACATCCATATTCTCAGTCTCATTTCCCTTTCCCTGGGGACTGAGCACTTGCGTATTTTATCTCCTTCTCCTGCAGATACATGACACAGTTTCTCAGGAGACCGTGAAATGGCTTAAGCCATGCCTGTGCCAGCCACAGGAGGAGACTGCTCAGTTCTTATGGACTAAGACAAAATGGAAACCCAGGCCAGCTATTTCTTCTTCTGGTATCAGAAACTTTGTAGAGGCTATAACTGCTCTCTTCTCCCCCTCAAAACCAGACCCAGTTTGCTTCCACTCCATCCGGGCTTTGTCACAGGCCAGCATGATTTTCCCAAAACCTTGACTAACCAAGGAAAGCAGTGCAAAGGTTGTGGCAATTCTCTGGCCAGAGCCAGTCCTTCCTCCCTGCACTTTTGCTGAACTTGAACCAATATCAAGCTTAAGTGCCTGGCTATGAACACGATATGCCTTTGGCAGACAAGTTATTTTTCTTTAGTCTTCTGGAAATAAAGCAGAGCTTTTTTCTTTAGCCTAATAAAGATATGCCAAATCAGAAACAAAAATATTACTCTGGGGCAAATAAAAAACCCTAATTGCTCATAAAATGGCTTCTTGGAAATAAATAAATAAATTTTAAAAAAGAAAAAAGAAAAAAAATTTTACACAGTAGATTCCTTCTTTCTATGTTTTATGGGAAACTAAGCAAGCCAGTAAATCTGAATAGGAAGCAGAAATCACACTTAGTAAGAAATTCTACTGCAGAGAGTTTCTCACAAAGCCTTCCAAGCTTAGGAACCAGCATGTGTATGGTATTCCAGTATTTGCCAACATGCCTCAAAGTCTGCAGAGGTATATTACAAAATAATGCTTCTCTATATCTGTTTTCTACCACAGCCAGTACTAATAGAACTATTAATAGACAAAAAATATGGTATCACCACCAGTCTACTATTATTCTACAATTCTTTTAACTGGTTGTTATCAAGTTGTGTATTTCCTACACACTACACAGCCAGCCTGTCATTTTCAAGAATGCTTTTTGGGAAAACACACACTTGACAAGGCAGCCCAACTAGATCACCTCCCAGAGGGCCTTTTTCTACCCATCTATGCTCACTCCTAGTCAGACTCACTGTGTGCTAACGTGTGTCAGAAGGCAAACAGTTGACATTGCTTTGAGAACACCTTTCATCAGGTGTGAATTTCACCTGTAATAAAATTCAGGAGAACACAAAGATGCCTTAAAGCTTCAAAATGGCACACATGGAAAATAGGAGTTGCATCCCATTAAGCATGGCTCGTGTCCCTATGCATTGACAGGAGAGCCACATGACTTTCCAGTACACGTTACCTATAAACACATAAAAATTCAGGAAATGCACAGTGTCTATGATTAGGAAGCCAGAAGGTGGTGATCACCATCTCCTCCATCTGATCTTTCTTCATGCCACAAACCATGGCCCCCACCTCCTAAGTGCCAGACAAGCTCATGACGTCTGTCAGATCCTTAGCAGCTACTTTATGAGGTTTAGAGATTTCATCCACATTACAGTCAAGTTATGCTGGTGCTTAATTACATTCCCTGCCAAAACAATGTCTGCCTTATTCTTAGCTTCTGGCTAGTTTGTGTTGTGCAGAAATGCCTAAACTTCAAATTAGGGTTTTTTTTTGTTGTTGCCAAGGTTTCTTGTCTTCCATAAGTGAATGAATAAAATGCATCCATTTAACATGCAAAATGGCTCCTATTGGGATAATAAAATCTCTGGATCAGCTGACATGGGGACCTGTAATTCCAGTGCTGAATTGGACATCCTGGATGAGGACAATGCTCAAAAGAAAAGAAGCAGTCGAGTCAAGGAGAGGGGAAAAAAATAATAAAGTGATTTGATAACAACTGCAAGTGATATAATTTTTGCACGAGTCCTAGTGACTTGGAAATAAGTTTGATTAATTATCTTCACTTGCCAATATTTTTAGAGAAAGTGTAAAGTATGCGCATAAAGTGTGCAGATTTTATATAAATGCACATACTTGGCTATCTAAATGCTGTCTTTGTCCCCCACTTAAGAATGAAGACAATAGCATCATCCAGTCAAAGGAAGTGGCAAGAGCAGTTCAAGGGAAGAATTATTTTTATTGTAAATTTCCAGAGGGAATTAACCAATTTTCTGTATTATGATAGAATCAGCATATTGTGGATTGAACCTGTAGATAATGTCAAAGCAGAAGAGATGCTTTCAGCTTTGTGTGCCTGGTAAATCTCAAACACAAAGGGCTGCCATACTTCTGTTTGCTCTGCAGTTTTCTCATCAATGTGCACATTATTGGACCTTTCTGTGGTTGCAGTGAACACTTCAGCCTGGCTGATGAAAGAAGTGAAAATACCTGTTGGATCTCATGTGATTCAGAACTTGGCAATGATTGTCCCTCACTTCAGTGCATGTGTGATGGTGAAAGAACAGGAAGGAAATGAGATCATGATCGTATTCAAAGAATTTTTTGAGCATGGATATATGCCATGCTGTTTAAAATATTAAGAAAGTATATTATTATTATTATTACTATTATTATTATTGCTATCCTACAATCTAATGCTGAATATGATTACTTCATACAGGAAAGAATTTGGCAGGGAACTGACATGAAAATAAGGGAAATACTGAATAGCTAGGAAAAGCAAGAGAGAGCTCATAACCTTCAAATCCTGCTTCCCTACATTCAATTAGCATATACATTTTAATATGTCTCCTGCAATGCTCAGGAAAATGACACAGTGCCCTTCTGGATATATTTTATTGAAATTGGTGGCTTCAGTCCTAGATGTAATGAAATAAGCGTTAAAAATTATATTTTACTCTACAGGTTTGAATGAATTTTGAGAAAAGCAGGTGTGAATGAATAGGAAAGAGGATGGTACGGAGCTACTCACAAGCAATCACCTAAATCTAGTATACAGGTAAATTTGGTTTCACTGCAGAAAGGGGATGCCTCCTAGTTTCCTACTGGAGTTCCCTATATTTCTAGCTGTTATCTTGGTTTCTTAAGAAGCAGATATGGCAGAGCACTGCAGCTTCTAGTCTTGAGGACACTGAAATAGGTACAGTTTTGTAGGGCTGGAAATAGCACATTGCATTTTACATCCAGGAGGCTCAAAAAATAAGGAAGAAAAATAAAATCAAGCTGCCCCAGCCTCAGGGGCTACTTGTCAAATACTGTCCCCATGACTCAGGTGCTACAGTCGTCTAGAACCAGTTCTGCCTTCTAATTTCCACTCTGGTATGACACACACTAGCAAAGCTTCCTTATTTAATCTTCAGTGTGGAGTGAATCTGTAATTATGATTCAGTATTTCAGTCATTAATTATCTTGATCATTCAAAATGAAGCGGTGCTTTCAACTTTTCATTACTGTATGTTGTTGTTCCTTCAATTGAAGGCTGGACACCTGTTACTGTATTTCTCAAACATTGAAAGACACATTGCCAGACTCTGATTAGATTGATCCAGGTTTTCTTTGAGGAAATATAATTTATAACCATGTATCGCCATGCGGGCCTAGCCAGAAAACAGTCTGGGGACACAGATCTGGGTGCAACAGCGCAGCAGGGCAGAAGCCCTGCCCCTTAGTTTATTTTGCCATTATATACCTGTGGCAAGGTGACCATGGATTGGAGAAGGGTATCCCCACCTCTCCTACCACATTGGTCCAGGAGGCTGTCATTCAACCTCCCCTTCTCTTGGAGAAGGAATTCATAACATTGCCAATATTTACAAAACATGGTCCTGTGTTTACAATTCACCAGGGTGAGAAACTGCACATTTCTCCTTTAATATGAACGCTCAGCAAACCAGGAAAATTCATGGCAACAACCATGTATGCTTTTAAATAATAGCTTGGTTTTCAGGTCCTCAATTATCTTCCTCACAGTTCTCCTCAATTTTCTCACTGATTTTTAGCTATCAACATGCAAATCAAAGATGCATTCCAGCAGTGGTCCTAACAGCAACAAAGCACAATATAAACCTTGTACCCCCTTTGGTACGACTGATCCTTATACATTTGGAATTCATGTAAGTATCTTGACTCATAAGCACTGTAGGGCATTTATCCTTCAATATCCCATTCATCACCCATCAAAGTCTCTAGCTGCTTTCTGGAGACCTGATGTCCTAGGACAGAGCCTCCACCCATGCACATACAGGGAGCATTCTGCACCTTTTCACAAGATTGTGCTGGAACGCTGGAATGTTTGCAGATTTGGAATAAGCTACACACAGACTGCTATGATTTCCACTTCTTTTTTATTTGCTATTCCTTTAGCCTTAATGTCATCTGTAGATATTATCAGTATTGATTTTAGCTTTGTTTGATGAAAATGTCATACAGGCAGAGCCAAGGACTAACTCATCCAAGCCCCTACCCAACAATCTTAGATTTACACTTTCATTATAAGTTGTTTAATATAGACCATATTGATAGTACTTATTTCTGCTTTTTAAGTAAAATGACATGCAATACCATGTCTGTACTAAATCTTTTCTGCAAACTAGATATCTAGAAATACTTCTCTGTTTTTCAGAGATATGAGAGTGTACTGAAGCACTTTGATACTGTGATATTAACAGGCAAAAAAAGAAATGCAGATATCTGCTTTTAAACCACGACCATTCAACTTTCTCACAGAAAAGTAAGTGTTGGAAAGCATTTGCTGCCTTAGCACAAGACTTTATTGGTGGGAAAGCAGAGTGAAGAGATCAGTATTTCTGAAAAGTCAGGCCCAAGAGTTTCTGTAAAGAAAGACTCTAGAAATGAGAGACCAAGAACTGAAGGTAGGGTTCACTGGTAAAGCAGGCAAAGACCTTGTCATGCCAAAGTGCAAATACAGAGGGAGAAATATAAACATGTGGAAGGCTGGGGCTTAAAAATAGGTGTGAATGCAGCAGGCCTTACTAACCAGCAGTGGTAATTTTTCAGGCTGGAAACAAAATTGCTCTTCAGGTCCTGGATTCTTGGAGTCATACTTTCCAGTATGCCCTAGTTTGCCCAACTGAGGAAAAATAAGCATGGATTCAAATCCCTTGGTGTTATTGCCTGCTGAAACCAAGTCTTTCTGTGGGATTGCATTTTATGGAAATGGTTTGCTCTGGCTCACCCTTGGAAAATGTATGGTTTATCCCAAGTCTGTACCCTCCCTGCAGTATCCTGTATCTGTAACCTCATTGGCTGGAGAATGTTACCGCGCCCCTTTGAACCTCTGTGATAAGAATGCTAAGGCAGAAGGTTCTGCCCCTCTTGCCCCTCTTCCCCTGGAGGCGTCTAGACACTCCCTTTCCCTCTCCCCCTTTTCCCCTCTCCCCTTCCCTTCCCCCCTCCCTCAGTGAATAAACCCTCACCTCATCAGCACCCCACCGGCGTCTGAAGTCTCCTTGCCTGCCAGCACGGGAACACCACGACCCCAAAAGACCCCGGGGGTCTCCGGGGGGCACTCCCCAGGACCCCCCATAAATTTAAACAACAACATCTTTCTACTGTAACCTTCAGAGAGAATCCTTAACAAAATGCAGTCTAAAGATGTATGGATGAAGCTTCAAAAAACTGCTCAGCACCTCACAGCTCCCTTTGTTCTCAATGGGGGAGCTCTTCTCCCTTGTTCTGAGCAAGAGAAGGTATGAGCACTTCCAAAAGATTAGTCCATAATCTCAAAACCCCTGCAATCTATGTTAGGAATGAGATGCTTGACACGGCCAATACATCAAGCAGCAATTCAATTTAATAATTGATTAATTAGCATGGTAAAGTATGAGCAAAGACAGCTCGCTGGGTACAGTGGAAGGATTTTCACTTCCGACTGCACGCCGATTGCTGGACTTGCTGGTATTTTATTTGCTATATTCATACATATTCATAAGCTTTTCTCAGCAGTTTCTATTTCAAATTTTTAATGTCACTATTCAATACCTATTGTGGTCCATTTTAGATTTCAATATTCCAGGATGTACATCCAGGATATGTATCCCAGGTGGTGGGGTCCAGCTTCCAGATGTGGGGTCCAGCTTCTATTTTCCAGGTCTATCAGTCTTTGATAGTGATGTTCAGTTTTCCTTTTTCAGGAACTATAAATCAGCAAGCTGAAATCCTTCTTCCGTATCCAGGATGGTTTTTTAACCAGTCTATGAGAAAGCCTTTTTACATTCTAAAACTACAGTTTAAAATTCTTTAATACAAAACAAGCTTCTAAAGTTATAATTCAAAGACTCATTACAGAATAGCTTGAGATTTATAATAGGTAATTTCAAGCAAAGTTTGTTCAAAAACCTTATTCCATGCTTTCCTCGGTTGTTTATTAGAACTCATTTCTGTAACTGTCCCATGGCCGTGTTCTACAATTACAATTACACAGATTCTTTTTATTTCCCTGACACGAAACACAACTTTGTATTTCACATCTACATGATCAAAAATAACTTCTGCAATGCATAACTTTACAGTGAAAGGGATGTAATTCACACCAAAGCTGGGTAAATAATTTATTCATTTATTTATTTGGTGTTGCCTCTTAAGCAAAGTAACAAGGCAGTTTTAGTACCCAGAAATAAATTGCAATAAATAAAAGTAATACAGTAAACACTAAAATAATAGAAATATCTAACAAAAATATTTTAAAACTTTTTTTTTCCTGAAATACAGTGCATAAGCTTGCAGAATTGCTTCAAGAATAGTAGTTTACTGAAAGAAGTGATTACCATAAAAACACAGGGGCATTTCTAAAATTTGAGGGATTGTGCAGTGTCCTGTCCCTATAACAAAGACACATGAGAAGATTCTTGCAGTCTCCCTGATCAGCAGCATCAAGAAGTCATGCATCAGGCTAGCAATAAAACTGGAAAGAAAACACAGGCCCTTGTATGCACCCATTAGTGCTCTGTCCACTAATACATCAATAATTCTGAGGGCATTATCTCCTTGAAGGCACAGAAAGGCAGAGACACAGGATAGGAAAGCACCTTAGAAGAATGCCTAGTCATCTTTATCCTCTGCAAAAGCATGTCCAGGCTTTTCCTACAGTATCTCTGCTACTTGAGACTCTGCATCTGTTATAGGTTGACAGAGCTTGGCTTTTAGTTAAAGTGGAATTAATTTCCTGTGAGGACCTGGGGATAGTTTTGAGACAAGCACCTACCAGAGTCCATTTTTGAATATTGACATATTGTTGGACCATTGAGGAAGCTAGATGTGACTTTGAGGAATACCCATATAAAATTCGGAGTGAGTCTAAGTCGCTCTCTTTCCTTCCGGCTTCAAAGGAGGTAAGAAGGCAGTCCCGGCTCTCTCCTTGCCTTTCACGGGAGGCTCCCTTGGCCCGGTGACTCCCGGACCGGGGGAGGGAATGAGAATATGCCCCTGTACCGGCCCGGATCGGGTTTCTAGCAGATGTAAACACCCTGCTGCTTCCACCTGCTGGGGGTGGGGGAGCCGGCCCGAGGCCTGGCCGTGGCCCTGAGCCCTTCCCCCAGCAGGGGGAGGGGAGTCTGTGTCCCCGGATGGCAGCTCTGAGCTGAGCCCCCCCATGAAATCCCAGGGTGGGCAAGAGACGTGTATAAGCATTTATGATTCCTGACTACCCGGCTGCCCGAAGCTCTGCTCGTCCTTGAAATCTGACACCATAAGCCGCAGCCGAGGGAGAGAGGACTTGGGCAATCTGAAGCCTCCAGAATTCCAACCCTTTCCCTGAGAGAGAGAAGGAACACATCAAGAGAGACAGCATGATCAAAGTCAGAGAAAGAACTGATAAAGATTATTGGAAGGAGGGATTGAGGAGTTTGCCATTTTTGGCTGGATGTCTCTTGTGAAAACCATGGAGAATGGACTATTTCCTGTAACATGTGAATGCTGTTTGGGGGATGCGTGGCTGTAGTTGAGAGTTGTGGATTGATACAATTGAGATTTAATGGAGAATTTTGAATAGAGGAAGGGAAAGTGATATGAAGCCCTTTGCTCCTAGGGAAAAAGGAGATCTCTAGTTTTTGAGATGAAAATGATTTTGGAGACAGAAGAGAATC
This sequence comes from Prinia subflava, assembly GCF_021018805.1. Lineage (NCBI taxonomy): Eukaryota > Metazoa > Chordata > Aves > Passeriformes > Cisticolidae > Prinia > Prinia subflava. The sequence continues at coordinate 9,726,820 of NC_086282.1, forward strand.
TTTGTTTTATACTAGAAGAGGCATCCTTAAATGGTACCCTAAATAAGCAGGCATAGCCCATATGCAGTGTTGGGAAAGCTGCTAATGGGAGGGACTTCACAAAGGCAGGTTCCTGGGTGGCTGTCTTTGTGAGAGTTGAGACCCACAAGAAAACAGTGGGGAAATTCATGGGATATCAAGAGAGACTCTTCTCCCAAAGTGAGGGAAGATTAGGTTTAAACGGTGAAACTGAAAAATTATAGTTTTGTCTCTCTGTGTTGGTTGTGGGAAAGTGAACAGTTTGTGGGGAAGGGAGAAGAGTTTTGAAGGTTTCAAATTTTCTCTTTTTTCTTTTATTTCTTCTTTTTGTGTGTGTTAATAAAACTATCTTTGTAACCTTTAAGTTTGGCCTGTTTTGCCTTTTCCTCCCAAAGTCTATCTTATAGAAAGAAAAGAGAGTAAACACAAAAAAACATCAAAAAATTTGGTGTTTCCGCCCGGTTCTGAATCAAGCCAGAACAGCATCATATCCAGGCAGCACAAGCTCTTACCATTCTTATTGTTACGGTGTTTCACCTAACACATCTTTTCTAAATCATCCTTTCTGAAGTTCAGCCTTATCACTGCTTGTCCTGTCAGTGCAGCAGGCTTTTATAAACCTACAGTTACAGCTCTCCTTGATTTTCCCTTTGCAGGGAAATCCTTTCCCTTCACCAATAGCAGAATATTACTTCTTCACAGTGAAACAGAAGAACCTATGAAATTAAATGGCAGAAGATGCAGTAGGTAGGACAAGGGTCTTGTTCCTCTAGATGTGCTTTGTGATGTGATCCAATGAATGTGCTTTATTTGTGTACAGAACTGAGTACTCAGGTGCTAATACTCAGCTAGTGTTTCTAGATGTCATTTTAACAAAAAAATCCCAAACTGTAGGTTGGTGTTTCATCCTACCTGGAGAATCATGACTGGCCTCAATCAGCTGAAAATACTGTTCAGCTCGTGATATACACAGGTCTCACTCTCACAGAACACTTAAAAAAGTCAGGCAGAGAAAATATTTACTTAGGAAACTGCTTTTGTTTCTGGTTGGTTCCCTCCACAAATTCCAATACAGCCAGTTTCTATCTAAAATTTTCAAGCTAGAAACATTATTCAACAATAAAATTGGGAGGTGGGGGACATGGTGGGGGTGGAGAGGAGACAATTAGTTCAAGAATCCACTGTATAATATGCAAAGTATGTGAATAAGCATTCTAATTCTTTCCTGGATTTCTTTTGCAGGAACTCAGAACCAGCCTATGCAAATGCACTGTAATTATTCTTGTAGTCTACAAAGAGCTCAGGTGTCAGTATCTGGTAGAAAATCCACAGAGAAGGTAGCTGTGATTTTTCTCACTTGACGTGTTCCTTTTTGCTGAGGATTTTTTTATTTGAAATTTCTCTGGTATGCGAAAAATGTTTTATTCAGGCATCAATCTTCAACTTAAAGATGTAAAGTAGACAAAAAAGAATTGTGAAACTAAAGTACTTCTATGTGATAAATTTCCAACTAGGACCATTCAGGGAGAATTTATGAGGAAAGATTTATATACTTAACTACTTTTTTTAAAAATTAAATAATATGTCTTCTGAACATTTTGCTTTTCCTTCTCACCTAGCAAAATAATCTATGGCATATTGTCTGCACATTGTCTCTTATCTCACTATATGTGTAAGGAAAGCTATGCTTTTAAAGACAGTTTTTAGGTGAATTTCCAAAAAAAAAAAAAAAAAGGAAAAAAAAAAGATATCAGTTACCCTCATAATCAGGTCTGTAAAAGACAGGTACGTAGATTGTACCATATTGCATGAGACAATCTTGCTTTGGGCAAGAAATCATGCTTGACATTCACAGTTTCTCTTCTATATCCAGCCTGGTTTTTAAAATCACTTTGCAAATGGGATTTTCCAGGGTAATTTATGGCAAGACACTCACAGTCAATTCCGGATGCTTTGGAAAATTCCTCCAGCACCACCCATATTTTTATCAATCATAAAGTGCTTTCCAAAATCTGCTGCTCTCCTTACTTGTTCTGCAGCCTCTCTGTCATGGCCAACAAATTTAGGTTTTCCTGTGGCTACCAAGATATAACTTCACCTTTCCCCAAAGTAGGGGGAAAAGTAGGGAAATCCTTTCACAACGTGTAAAGACAGGCGGCCATACAGAAGAAGAGGAAAAAACATGTAATTCTGTTTTCCACCTTAGATACAGCCTGAATGTTTTTTTGACACATGGAATGGCTAGAATATTAAATATTTTCCAACAGAAATTTGGATTCTGGGATGAAAGAATCTGATTACCATAAAAACAGAGGGGCTGGGGAGCTCCTCAGGCTGTGATGCTGATAGGAGAGCTGCTGCTCTAAGGAAGCCAGACTGCTGTCAGAAACTGGATTTCATCGATTCAATTTTTTTGAGAAACTAATTTGAAAAAACGTATCTTTTTCATACAAGATGAGATCATGGGAGTGACCTGAAGCTGAACAACAATGATAAAAGTGTAGTCATTTGTTGACAGAAGCTCAACATAGCTGAGAAAAATGTAGAAGTGCCAAGTACCAGGGCTGCTATCCCCTTTTCATGCTGTTTTAGTGCCATTACACATTTCCCACAGCAGATGACAGAAGCTGGAACTAATCCAAAGCAGCACCACCCAGGCCAATGGACATGACCTTCACATCCCTGGTTAAACTAAAATAAGGATGAACAAAGGCAATGAAACCATATTCCTGGGCAGGTCCTTCCAAGTGCTCCTGCCTCTTTGTCCCTACCCTTTATCCTTTTAGACCTCTCATTCAGCATCAAGCTCAACAAGCAGCCTAAGCATGGCTGGAGTGTGTCAGCACCACTGTGATACAAGGAATAACACGAGTACAGAAAGCTACAAGGAGCAACTAAGGGCTGGCCGAAGGAAATGCACCTCAGGTGAAGAGCTCCACTGTTACGCAGAATGGCACAAGCCAACCAGAGGTTGCATACAGCTCAGGACTAACACAGGGAATACACAGGGATCTTCAGAAGGAAATTGTCAGTCTAGAAGACACCACAATGTTCTATTTGTCTAGCAAATCCATTAATTTAAACAGTAAATGACGTGGAACCCTGGAAAGACTGGGGACTAGAATAACGTGCGTCCACACCAATATGGTTCTAAGCACGTAATCCGCTTTATTCTGTGAGATGGTGGGTTAAATACAGACAGAATAGTTTACAAGAACAGGTGCATTCTGATAGGCAGTGAGAATACAGAAATATGTAAACTATTGCAGTTTAAGGTAGCCACCGTGTCTTCCCAGTAACTGTTCTATGCTAGTAACTGTTCTATCTTAATACATTCCTAGTAGCAGATAAGTTTATCTGCTACTACGTATGCTGAACGTACTGAGGCCTGCTAGGCCAGGCCTGGGGCCTGGTCTGAGGCCTAGTTTGAGGCCCAGGTGTGGATAGCTCTACCTTATGATACAAGCTATCCTCCTACACATCCCCCCTTTTTTCTTTAGAGCTATCCAAACTGGGTCTGTGACACGGTTGGCTGCTTCTACATATACTGTTATGAGCAAAGCACTACTTGAGTTACCCAAGAAAAACCTAAAGATCTTAGCTGCTAAAAGCAAAAAGATGAGAGCACACTATATTCAGTCCTTGCTCTTCATTCATGCACAGGTTCTAAGTTAAAGTTTCAAATCATCTGCTGTCTCCTCTTCTTCTGCACTGCCTGATGATGTTTCACAGCTGAAGACTTCTCTGCAGTCACTGGGCAGCCAGGGTTACTTCTGTCAACACAGCTGCAATGCTGTGTCTGTGTTGCTGTCTTCTCATCTGGTTCAGCTTTCGTTAGTATCTCATCGAGTCTACAGCTTGCAGAAAAGAAACTAAAACAGACCTGGTATGCGAATTGGCATTCTCAGAGACAAGAGAATAGAATAGGAATTTTGCTTACTAATGAAAGTGATAAGCGATTATCAAACTATTTCTGCTATCACCCCAGAGACTGCAAACTGCTGAAACGCTTTTCTTTAGTGAACCTTGACATCTCCTCCCGGGTAAAGATGACAATCTTCACTCCAAGCTGATTCAGCTGTCATTCTGATCGGATCGAATTGTCAAGTTAAGATAACTTGCATATTATTTTTTTGGAGCAGAAACCTCTGGGCTTCGTTAACAAACACCATCCGTCCAAGTTAGAGTTAGAGTTTGGCCAGAACTCAAACTCTAAAATGGAGTGATGTTTTTAGCATATCTTTTAAAGACAATTTCTAACAACAATAAACATAAAATGCCTAAGATACAACAAACTGTCATAATATCATTACATAAAAGACATTTAAAAGTTAAGATAAAAAATTGTTCCGATCACTCGGGAACTCGTCTTTTCTGGAACTCTTCTTGAAAACAGTTGAGTACCAATTGGAGCAATCACGGGATCAACACCTGATAGAAAAATCATCAATGATGCTTCAGGTATCTCTCTCTCCAAGACCTTCTGAAAAATACTTAAGGATTTAGCAGACTGAAATGCAATGTCTTGACTCACACAAGAGGTACCAAAACAAGCCTAAAATCTCATTTCAAGCGAAATGCGTAACACAGTTAAAAGAATCAAATGAAGCTTCAAAAGGACATGCTAAAACATTGCATAAAACATACAAGATTGATTACAAAAGAGACAAACTATATACTTAACATGACACTTAAGAAAAAATTCTGACTTGCACCTAATAATACAACCATATCTGTTAACAACATTCATGAAATATTTAGATGGCTAAAAAGATAAATAGAATCATTTAAAATGACAAGTACTTGTTAGAAAACCCTATCGACAAATAACACAACATAAAAACTTGAACATCAACTTACAAATGCTACTAATTTATATACTTAACATGTCATCGAATTATATTTTAAAACTCTTATCTTTTAAAACTCTCATACACTAGGACAACTCACAACTAACAATACAATCAAGGATCTAACAATTTGCATCGTTTTAAATCTTCATTTCAGTTAAACCTGTTTCTTCCCTCTTTCTCGCCTTTTTTTTTTTTTTTTTTTTTTTTTTTTTTTTTTTGGTTCTAAGCACAGTTATAATGTCAAACTTGTTTTCACTGGGCAAAACTGTTCATTTACTCATTGCCCTAAGACCTTTCTCAAAGATTTCTTGACCCTACTGCTACTGCTGGCAGGATTATCAGTGAATTTCTGCTGCCCTGGCATCCTCCTGCCCAGGAAGATTGCTGGCTCTGCCAACTGCCTCTTGAGTGTCAGGTAGTTCAAAATGCTGTGAATCATGTTTCCAAACGCTCTTATGTGGCTGAAAAACGACAAACGTGGACTTTACAAGTACAATTTCAGCCTGTAGATTACTTAGCTGTTTCAGGAAACATTATTCTCAACTCACTGGCTGTGGTCGAAGCTGGGAAGATTTGCTATTTGGAGAACCTGGGAGAAGGTCACTCAGCTTGAGAGAATTTGTGCCACATGACTTTGCTCAGCAGAAGGCTGGGCTGTCATGGCCCTGAATTCAAATTACCTCTATTATAACTCATCTTGATCCTCTCAAAATTCACACTGACTGAAAAGTCTCACTGGCTAAAGTCCCTTACCCTTGTCCCATTCTGTCAGGCATGGGGACATCATGGCTCTCAGCTCTCTCACTAGTGCCATCACTGAACAAAACACACCACCACAGTCCTCAGGCTCTGAAACTCATCCCCTGAGGCACACTCCTGTGCGTCCCCATCGCTGCAGCACAGGACATGCTCGCCTGGGACTAAGCCAGCACAAAGTTCCTGAAAAATGACCTGCTGGTCACTGCCCCAACCCGCCAAGGAGGGGTCATAAAACAGATTCTCTCAGGCCATTCACTCCCCAGCCTCAGGAGTGACAAAGCACTAAAAGCTAATGTGCAAGACAGCCTTCTCTCATCTCTCTCCCTAGCACAGAAGACCAAACTCAAGAGCAGTAGCACAGCCTCTCTGCCCAAACAGATGTGCCAGGGGCTGGCTTCAGCCAGCTGCACCCACCTCTCTAGGCAGGACAACAACGCTGAGAGTTCTGAGATGAGACTTTGTTCAGCTCTGAGAATCATTCTCAAAAACAACTACTAGAAGACCTAGCAGTAAAGCAAGGGACCACTCCAGCTGGAGATGTCAGCTAGAGCCCTCTCAGCACCACTTACTCAAATGCAGCTAGCATGGCACTAATAACTATTTTCATGTAATTTTAAATTTAGTTTCCTTTTTCTCTCTCTCTTTTTTTTTTTTTTTTTTTTTTTTTTTTGTGGTTCTAACTAAACTTTACAAGTTAAACAACTATACCTTTTACAAATTATAAAGCACTCTTTAAATCAACTAACTCTTAAATCTAACATAAGTAAATTTCAACAAAAATCTACAACCCTCATTAACTTTATAAACTCTATATGTGTGGTAACTCACTAAAAATTCATTACTAATTAAACTCCTTAACATTTAAGTATAGACTCAAACTTAACTTAAACTTATCAGGGCCCAAATCCTAAAAACAAGCTTTAAAACTATATGTTTAACAATAATTAACTCAAATTCAAATTAATTCACACAAAAATTAATTTTAACAACATCAAAATGTAGAAACAACTCATCCTTACACAGAGTTAATAACTCTAGCTAAAAACTCATTTCTATTTCATTTTTTGCTTTATCTTTTTCATGATAGGATATATCTTTCTTTTTCATGTTGCATTTCTCACACAGTGATGGATTCTTTCACAACAGAGGGACAGATGACCATTTTCCCTTCTTTTTCTGGTGTTTTTCTTGCAATGTCTACTTGTTGCATGTTTTCACTGTCTCTGTTTAACAATCTTGAAAGCTTCCTGGGTAATAGCACGACACAGGGTCGAGTTACGATGCTTGCTTATCTTCAAAGACGACACTGACATGCCTCTGCACTCAGCGAAGGGGGGGGGTAAGAAGATTTCAGAGCCCAGTCCGTCGGCTAGTGCAGTTGATTGGCAGACTGCAGGGGCATAGGAGCCTCTAATTGAGCTGACGGTGTGCTGGCATTCTCATTAGTAGACATCTTGTTTATTATGTTTTTGAGCGGGACAGAGAAAGAAAGAAAAAAAAAAAAACACGGCTCAGCCAGGAACATTGCCGGTCGCTCCGCTGCTGCTGCCGCCCTGAGATCCGCCTCCTTGCTGCATCACTTGTGCCCTCCTTGTTCCGCCTTCGGCCCCTCCTGCCTTCTCATCTTTCGCACCGCCTCCTGGGTCTGGCAGCTGGGCTACTTCCTGTTTGTTTTCATTCGGCCCGAGAGGTGCAGGGAGCATTTCCTGCCTTTTCCCTGCACGGACAGCCAGAGACGAACAAAGGGAGGGGCAAGGCGAAGCTGCATTCTCACTCTCGGAATGCGTGGAATGCATGGAATCTCCACTGAAGCGTCTGGCTACCTTAGATTTTTCCTGTTGCTCCTTTGTCTTGGAGAGGGAAGTTGAGGGACAGGGAATCTGTTTTTCTCCAGCTAAAATTACGGTTTTGCTCTTTTCTGCGAATGTTCGCAAGGTATTTATTGCTTTTTCCCAAATTACGCTTAACTCTGAACGTCTCTTTGCTCTTTTTCCGGGTAAAACTACAACGTCCCATAGCAATCTGCCTTTCTCTTTCCGTCCTGCTTCTCTGCAAAGAGATGCTGGCCGCTTTCGCTTTCCTTCTTCCCGAATCCATAGGATTACGTGATTTCTATCAGAGTCTTTGATATTTTCGCCTCTTTTCGAGACAATGGACGCTACAAGCTGCATGGCAGCCAAAAGGTACCGGTCCATAATTTAATCCCTCCGCGTCTGCCGCTCTTACCTTCTCTCTGCTGACAGTAGGTGGTACTGTCGCCTTTCCTGACCAATCCAATCGACAGACGCTCCCCAGCCTGCCTCGGGAATTCCGGACTGTAGTTCGCAAGCGACACACACACGTCCAAAATCAAGCGAGGACTTCCAGCATTTAAGCTAATTAATTAACAGCATTGAAGCTAAATAATCCACAGCATTGAAGCTAAATTATCCACAGCATTTAAGCTAAATAATCACACAGCATCGAAGCTTTATATTTCATTAAAATCCAGGGCTCTGTCCCTGTTCGGGCGCCACATGACGTGGAACCCTGGAAAGACTGGGGACTAGAATAACGTGCGTCCACACCAATATGGTTCTAAGCACGTAATCCGCTTTATTCTGTGAGATGGTGGGTTAAATACAGACAGAATAGTTTACAAGAACAGGTGCATTCTGATAGGCAGTGAGAATACAGAAATATGTAAACTATTGCAGTTTAAGGTAGCCACCGTGTCTTCCCAGTAACTGTTCTATGCTAGTAACTGTTCTATCTTAATACATTCCTAGTAGCAGATAAGTTTATCTGCTACTACGTATGCTGAACGTACTGAGGCCTGCTAGGCCAGGCCTGGGGCCTGGTCTGAGGCCTAGTTTGAGGCCCAGGTGTGGATAGCTCTACCTTATGATACAAGCTATCCTCCTACAAGTAAATCTGGAGATGAAATACCAAAGCACACCTTTGTATCTTTGGAGTTCACTTCCACAGTCTGCCTTTGAAGTTCTAGAGCCAGACTTCAAAGATGTATGAATGCACAAATCCTATTCCTACTTGGGCAATTTTTAGAATCTTACCTTGTGACAATTAAATGAAATTGATGTTTTGCGATTCTCTGGAGCCCCTTTTTAGAGGCAGTATTTCCAAAGCATTTAAGTAATTTATGAACTAGAGTAAATTAAGGTAAATAGCTATTGTCAGAACTAGGAGGCTTACAAAGCTTAGATTCCATTTGAAAAACCCACCATCTCCACACAGCAATCTGTTTTGGTCACTATCAACAATTTTCTATTGTTAAATTGTCAAAAGTAGCAAACTAACTAGCTTTACAGATAAGGCACTGCACATATCAATCATTTCAAATTGCTGTGCTCATGTTTCTGCTCAATCTATGTAACTCATCTCAGCATAAAAGTCTCTGTTGGTAAGGACAAGGTAACCAGTGCTAGGGAATCATAAATGTTTATGAAGAAAGATATGCAGATACCCAGGGGTTGAAGTTAATCCAGATGAGATTTGACACATTGATACAGCAGAGAGCTGAGAATATTTTTTCTAACATTAGTCTATTTGTTCATAAGAAATACAGCAGCAGCTCTGTTTGCAGATGTGCTTAATTTATTTAGATTTCTTCACCTGTGATGGAGACTTACAGAAAGTTATTTGGAATAATGAGCAGATGAAATAAGTCAGCATGGAATAAAGCTGTAAATAGTGCTCAATTATCAGATAACATGTAAATGCAAAAGGAGAGAATATTCAAGCTCCTATGAAGCTAAGCAAATGCATTATTCAGTTATCTGTTATTTAATTCACCCTCTATTTTCCTCACCTCTTCCCAGCAACTGCTGGAGCCAACAGTTAATTTTGATACACATTCCCTCCAGACAGAGGACCACTTGACTGCTGTCAGATAGAACTAGCCTGTCTGGGACATTTAAAAGCTTCCCATTAGGAAGTAAGGAGGTGTCACCAAAAGCCAGCTAAGTTCATCCACTTTGGATGTGTTTTGCACTAAGAGAAAACTTCATCAGCCACAGAAAGAACCTTGACTGTTAGCTTAGATGATGTGACCAATACTGGGAGAGATCAGTTTGACTCTTGGTGACTGAGCTCCTACAGTATCAGTTGGGACCATCTGCTGTCATCATCAGCAGAAAACTGATGGATCAATTCCTAGGGCAAGGAAGAAAGGAGTATGGCTTTTCCTGTATTACAGCTCTTTTCCAGCTGTTCTTCAACATGCCTCAATGTGAGTCTGGAGTGTACACAGGGAGAAAATTACCTCTGCAGTGTTTCACTTATCCTGAAAGTTGTTAAAACTCCCTACTGCTTTGACTGCATCTAAAAATCAGTGTACCACTTGCATTAATAAAGGAGTTTTTTTCATGTACTTTCACAGTAGAAGTATCATCTCACATCAAGAACTACACTTTAGTTGTCTTGTTACAGTGCCATGCCAATTTTCCAATGCATCAGAATATCATCAAACCAAATGGCTTAATCTTACTTGCAATCTAACACTACACCATGCCACATTTCAGAACACTCAGATCTTCCACAGTTGTTTTTCCCTATGCCACAAGCCCAGGGTGCATCTCTGCAAGGCAGTAAAGGTGCATGCTTCTAACCACTCCATGCATCCTTCTCCTCCCATCCACTAATCAAACTAAGAGAACCTTTACAGACCATCTCCTGGAAAATAGAGACACATTTCAATAAGTATGCCTGTGATGAATGAGGCCTGGGGGGATTCCCACATCCTATTAAAATTTCTATGGCTTATAAAGAAAAAATGTATAAAGGGCAAACACATATATGACACAAAATTATAGAAGCTATTCAGGCAGGTTTCCATATATCTGAGTTATTGCTACACCCAAATGATTTTTAGTATTATTGCCTATTTCAAGTTGCAACACAGTACTTGCATTGCAATCACTTGCCTGCAAAATATGCTATGGAACAAATCAACACATTTGACCAAGATCAGGTGTGCTGTGTTTCAGAAAACACCATGTAATTACAAAGAAAGGCATTAAGGACTCTAAACTTGTCAGGTTGATTTTACATTGGGCACAGGCAGCTGGCCATGTCAATGATGCAGGCCTTATACACAAGGCAAAACAGTTTGAACTGAGACACAAAAATATCCTTCTCAAACCCTAATGGAAATTTTTCTGGATCAAGTCAATTCTCCCAGAAATTTGAATGTGACAGCAGAATTAAAGCATGATTTTAGTCCCTCCTTTGGTTGTTTTAATGCAGATAATTCCTAACAGTAGAGCATTAACTACTGTACACAGAGGCATATGCTGACACTCTGGACACAGCAGAAGGGCTGGAAAAGCTGGTTTCAAGGAAAAAGAGATGAGGTAATTGCATCAGCTTCAGCTGGACTAAGATTTCCATCCAATATTAAAGGAGTTGCACTCAGAATTCAAGTCTTGTTACAAACACCTACTACTCAGGTTTGGGTACTTCAGAAGCACTCCACTCTACTCAGAATATCTAAAATTAGTAGGAATAAATACAGAATTACTATAAAGCTTCTATATAGTGCAGCGATATAAAGCAGGCATGCTTAAGCAACAGTTTAGGAAGATTGGCTTGCTGCCCACTGTTTAACAGTGAAAAACACATAACTTGCTTCACCCATAAAGTGAGCCAACAAAACTCCAAATTTTGAACTACTCAAACAAAATCATCATGCAGAGACCTGCAAGAAACATCTTGCTGACCCAGACACAATGAAATTAACTCCATTTTGAGCCCAAGAAGAATTCAATTGTATAAAAACACCACATTCCAAGTAGTGCAGTCTCTTGTGTCCCATGTGAATGTCCTACCGATAAACCTAGACCCTCAAATGTTTCAACTTTTCTTTCTGGCCAAGTAACATTTACGCAAAATTTAGTTGGTTTTTTTAATAGGACAGTCAGCTGAGAACATCAAACAGCATAATCCTGATTTTCAAAGAGGAAGGAGAAACATCTTTAAGAGAAACTAGGGAGAAAAATAATTTTCTATGTACCTAGAGTTCTGTGCCTTGCCAGTGGATCCTCCCTGCCAGTGGCACAAAGAGAAAGTGAGGATGCCTGTGTATGCCACAATGCAAAAATCACTATGAAGGGCTTTCAAAACATACGGAGGGAGAACAACTGGAAACACTGAAGCAATTAAACATTAAGTACCTGCTATTAAAATAAGTAAGAGATTGGCAGCAGGACTTTTGGGCTCAGTTGTCAGTCAGGAAACCACAACTTCATTAGGAGTAAACTTGAAAGAAAAATTAATCTTTTCACCTTCTGTGCTGATGTAAATGCTCCCTTTTGCATTTGATTATGTACAGTTACAAGTAGTTTTCTTTCCTAATTATCCTTGCAAAACACTTTTGCAGAATGCTTTCTTTGGCACTGTTTGATATTTGAAAAGCACTTTTCAATTTTTCTTCTTCTGTTCAGTCTATATTATTGGCGATTGATGAGAGACGGGAAGACTGATTCAGTGATCAGAATTCGATTTTACTCAGGTTTCCCAAAAACTTATATACTATTTCAAACAGGTTAATGATTTCTACTACAATAATCAGGTTAAAAATCACACAGAAAACTCATGCATTTTACAACAATTCTTTGCTTGCAGAAGTTGATTGAATCTTCTCTCTTCCTGTAAGCAGGTGTAATCCCATCTCCTGTAATTTTCACAGTTCTGTTTGTTCCTGCCATGGCATCTTGGTTATCAAACCAGCTATGCTAATCAAGTCTGTTTGACTCTCTGTCTTGTGTATTCCCAGATATATTATTAGATTAGATTAGATTAGATTAGATTAGATTAGATTAGATTAGAATCTTTATGGAGTGTTCTCCAAAGCTGTTTCTTCATCTCTGTCTTTTCTCAGCCCTTTTAAGTACAATCTATAACAAAGTAAAGGGTAAGGGAGCTATTGATTATAGCATTATAACCACTGATAGCATCTCCATAAAGATGTTAACAAACCAATCGAAGGTCAAAATTGACAGAAGGGGCTCTGCAGTGCCAAAGCATGCCCACACATGCAAGGGCTAGAGGGCGCGTAGTGTTCACCTGCAGATTTACCAGTTATGCTGCTATGGAAATTAACAGAAAATCCCAGACAGCAGCCTAAGAAAGAAGAAGTGGATAAAATGAAGCCAGAATGAATAAACTAAAATATCTGGAGTGTTGGTGCTAGGTACCCACATCATTTTGTTCTTTCCTTCTTGGATCCTGTTTCAGAAAGCTGAATGTGCACTGCCATTATCCACCTGAAAATATTCCCCTCTAGAACCTGAAGTACTATGGATATCTTGGGAGAAGCAGAAAGAAGGAAGTCCAGAAAGGACATGCTTGATTTTACTCCTCAGAGCACATAAGGTTATGCAACCCCTGGTGCATCGAAAGCACTACTCCTTTCACATTAGCTGTAAAAACTGCTGACCACTAAGCACTATAATCCAGGCAACAAGACACACTGAATTGACAAAAACCTGCTGGAAAATGTTACTCTATAGCTTTTTATTCACTGGGCTAAACCCAAATGCACGTAAACCTTTGTAGCAACATGCTTTAAAGCCAGCAGCGGTAAATCAGCCCACTGCTCCTTTTTATGAGACCAACAGTATTTTCAACTAATAAGTGTGGAGTCCTGGTACCAGACAAGGTTAGTGCTTGCACAACAGGCAGCTCAGGGTACAGAGGCTGTTTCTGTGCGCAGGGTGTGCTGACCTCCTCACTCATGGAATTAACTCTGCAGCAAAGTCAGCGTGTGAACCTACCAAGAGGTGGCACTGGAAGGACACTTTATGGAAGGAGCCAGGCAAACGTCTGCTCCACAGAAGGGTGGTGAGAATCATCCAGCACACACAAAACCTCAGGAACAGCTGACGGTTCATCTCTTTCAACAGGTAGCTGAAGGCAGCCTTTCTACCTCGTTCTGCAACTTCATCACACTAAGCCGACTCGCACAGAACAATACCCACACACACCCCCACACCAAAATATTATCAGGACTGTTTTCCTGTTTTTCAACACTACTGATAATGAATTGAAAGAATAAAGCCACTAGCGAAACATTCACATGTAATTCAAAGCTGCTACCAACTTTATGACTCTCTGCAACTCTGTGACAATTCCAAAAACCACCAGGAAGAGCAGACTTGTTTCTAGAGAGCTTAAATCTACTACACATGGAGATCTGCATCTCCCATGGAGAAATGCTAGCAATCTACAAATAACAGAACAAAGAATAAAAGACTGCAAATCATGATATTAGAAGAGGACCTGTAATATTACATATGGTATGGCACTGATGCTTGTAGAGTGTATTTTTACACATATCTATGCACAAATCTATAAATACATTACATAAATTCAATTTTAGACATTTTCCCAGTGAAACACTTTACTACTATTCATATGGGTGGTAGTCCTGAATTAATATATTGGATATTGTATTCTGTGGGAAGTGTCAGAGTCAAGTTTTTCTTATCAGCAGGTAAAGAACAGCTCTCCTTTTACTGTCCCTCTCTATCCTTCCTCAAATTCTCCATCAAAGGGAAACAATAGTTTCTGGTTACCCTGGTTTTGTTTGCTTTTACCCATTCCAACAAACCAACTTCTCACAACATATTTAAGGCCCAATAAGTGAATTTATGCACACTTTTGTTCATTGTTAAGTAACCACCTGCTGCAGTTAATGTACTCATAAGTAAATCTAGGTGTGTACATTTACATGACTGGAGTCTAAAATTAGGTTACTCAAGGCAAAAAATCGGCTAGGTACAATCTAATTGCTTATAGTATCTTCTGCATATAAAGCATTTGAATTATTTTGAATAGTTTATTTCTGAATAAAGGTTTTGTGTGCTGACTTGTGTGTAGTGACCCAATCAGTCCCCAAACATATAAGATGGAAGTAAAAAAGACTTATTTTAACTGACATTTCACATAAGCTTGGTCATTCTGTTTCATCGGAAAAAGGTGAAACATCATTTACAGCTGTTTACTGAATATTGTACAACTCTGGAGTCTTTAGGTGCCTGCGGAGGTTTACATTTCATCACAGCCAAAAATTACTAGATATCTTATTTGTTAATACTACCATATCATAATTACAATGGCACAGTTTTGAGCTGACATAAGTTCACTATAATCTACATCTAAGTTGCTAAAGTACACTTAATTCTGGTTTACTGTCATTGGGCAGCAACAGCTCTGTTGCTGGATTTATTAGCTGGGGAAATGGAGGTTTATTTGTTTGTTTGTTTTTCTTCCAATAAACATCACAGTGAAAAGAAAAATTAAGACCCAGTGCAAAAAGATTAAATTCCTCATAAGTATCTGTATGTCAAGCAGCTGAAAACTCTCATTCCTTTTGCCTTTATGAAGGAAAAAAAATATATCTGAGAAAAAAGTTGAACTCACCAATTTGTTCCAACAAAATGTTATCAGTCTGTCGCATTTCAGTTACCTGTGTAATCAAATCATAAATGAAAATCACACAGCATTCAAAATACCTCTAATGTTCCAAGTCAAAATATATTCTTTATAGAGAGAGGCAACTCACATTGTTATGCTTCAAATTGATTACCACAAACTGTACCTATAATTAGATATAACTAATGCAATTTAGGTAAGAGAAAACTAATGTTTGAAGCTAAACACTGAAAGTCATCTTGTTGCCTTCCAGTCAGTTATCAAGCAGAAAATGCAGTCTCAGTAATTTATTATTATTAGAAACATCAGACTCTTAATTTATTCTAAGGACTTAACCACATATTTAAGGTAGTATTTCCCAGATGTATTTCAAAACAGCAAGCTTGCTTGATTTTTGCTGAAATAAAAAGCCCAGAACTCCTCCACTCTTACTATAAATGGATGAACCAGGAGAGGTGGACTAAGAGCCAGCTGAAGACTGCTTCAGTATAACTAACCAACAGGATCTCGTTTTAGCTGTCTACATAGAAACAAACAAAAGAAGGATGAATTAATTAAAAAAAAAAGTATAACTGTTATAAATGCCAATCAGATATTCCAATTAAAATAATTATTTGGTTTATTAATAACAAATCAAATTACAGAATTTCGATAACCCACCAACAGCGGAGAAACTTGACAGAGTTTTCCCGGGAAATGTCAAGGGTGAACCGTGAGATACAGGGTCTGGCAGCCTGCTATCTCCCCCAATGGTTCACAAATTTGCCCTGTTTGGGGCTTGGGTTTTATACACTTTATTTAGCCCGTGGCAATATTTCCCCAGATTCACCATTGTTTCCCCACTAACTAAACAAAATTCGGGAGGCTCCCCAACCAAGCAGAAAAGAGTCCTTTTCTTAGTTCAAGTGTTAATGTCCAATTTCAATAGGTCCTTATAGTTGATGAATGGTCGAGATATCGAGGATGTGACTTGATGGTCCGCGAAGCTGGCACCCAAGGTGTGAGTTGCTGGTGCCAGCTTATCTCCGGGGTCCCCTCCCAGGTGCTTGGGCAGCTGCGGGCTTCCCCGGAAAAATCCCTTTGTTCTCTTATGAATGGAGGTGTCAGCTGTCTCCGGGCTGTCAGTTTCGCCGTCTGCTGCAAAGTCTCTTTAAAACATAAATTTCTACCTGATATCACATTATGCAACTTTATAAATTTCTAATTTATCATAAAAACATGAATTAACCATCTATGTTTATAACATAACCTTTGTGAAGTGACAGGTGTTATAGAACCAAAGCAACATTTGGCATAATTTCAGCTAATGCATCTTAGGATCCCCAACTAATTGTTGCTCTATGCAAATGACAGGACACACAAATGTGCAGGCAGTATTCCATGACAATGTGCCCCAAAGTCTTTGGGATTCTTCTCCAGCATTCTCAGCATTCTCTCATTTACACAATTAGGCCTTTACCCACCCACAGTTTTCCTTCCTACAGCAGGCACTATAGGTACCACTACCTTCTTGCTGACCTCACCTAATGTTTTTATCCACCCAATAGGCTTCTATAGATAGCAGTATCACATGTTAACTGTGGGGACTCAGACCAGTCTCCTTCCCTCCAAATAACTCCAGGGTTAGCACATGCTTTATGGTCTCCTTGGCTGAAATATCAGGCACAGATATTTGCCTGTAACTACTCAAGTAGGAAGAGGGATAGAAGTTCCCCACCACTAGGACAACAGTAACAGCATCTACTAAGTGTGAAGGTTTCCTCCTTCTCTTAGCCATCTCCTAAACCCTGCAGAATTCTCTCCTTGCCCTCTCCCAGCCATGCTAGGAATAAAAGCTGAACAATGAATCGCTCTGTTCTCCTCTGAGCAGCAGGCACTGTTGCTACTCCCTGCTGCCTCCCAAGGGCTTTTCTATCTGGTAACAAAACACAACACATAACCCAAAGCAATGAGGCAAATAGAGCTACCTTAAACTGCAGTTCTCTGAAGCAGCAGTACATGAAATTTCATGATAACCTCAAGAAGGGAGTGTGCTTGCCCCAACACACAATTTAGTTTCAATCACACAGAAGAACCTTACTGATGCTTTGTACACATTAGCAACATGGTATTTATCTCACTTATTGCTAGACGATAGCAACATCATGTCCCTTCCCATACTCTAGGAATCATCATCCCTGTCTAGTAGCCCAGCAACAGAGAAAAGTAACATAAATATCATGTACCACTAGTTACCATGACAAAAGGAGCCTAAGAGGGAGGCAGAAGGAGATTGGTCCGGTACTTCAGACCTATCCTGGGAAACCTTAAAAAGGGCCAGAACTTAGTCAAACTAGATTCAGAAGACTGAAAAAAACACAGGACTATGTTATCAACGCACAAGAGGGTCTTATGCTGGCACCATAAGAGGTCTGTTCTCTAGAGCTAAGCTTCTTCAGCTCAGGAACATTGGAAGCCTCCCCTACAATCTCCAAGACTACTTGCTGTGCTGTTACATTCATTGCTGGCTGGTAGGCCTGAGGTACTGTGGTTTCCAAGGTGATTTGTGGGTTGAAGGCCTTGCATATACAAGCAGGAATACTAGTCATTTAAACTTGCCTTATTTGTCTCAGTTTCCAAGTCCTGAAATATAAGCCCACATGGTGCAACAGCACTTCATACTGAGCCTGAGTCACCCACCTATAAGGAAATGGTCCAAGATCACTTCCACAGAGGCCATTAAACAGCATCTTCCAGAAAGTAACTCACCAGCCTGACTAATTGAAACTCTTGACGTCACACTTGATGCCTAGTTTTGTCACTGCTTATAATAGCAGCAACATTCTGAGTATTATGTTCACAATCTTTATTTAATGATCAGTGTGGCATGCAGAGCCCTCTTCCCACACAGTGGGAAGTGGAAGAGGAAATCTTATTACAAAGAATATTGTCATATGAACAGTACTGAGCTCTTGTAAAGACACAGAGCTCACTTTAAAAAACAGTTCTACACCACCAAGAGAAAAAACTATGTTTTTCCATACAGAGCTCCACATTCTGTAAAATTTAACAGGCAGGAATACTACTGTATTCATCAACTGTGTTGATCTTTAATTTCTTCCTTCAAAGTCCCCAAAAAGAAGACTGCTTTAAAGAAGCAATCTGTATTTGGCAGCAGGACAAACCATTCAGTTAGAAATCCTTCCTTTTGCAACCACATGATCTGATCCAGCATCCAGGCTAAGGTATTTTCAGGAGGTGCTTAGTGTCCCCTTTTTTACTCTGCAAGAGTAAACACATGACAATCCAAAAAGGAAAATAGCTGTGGTGGCAGAAGCAATTCTGCAACCTTAACTATAATCTGAGCTTCAGCAATTTTCCTCAACTGACCCATAATTTCACATAGTGCCATCAGCAGCTCTGAGTTAACACCACTGCCTGCTGCCAGGCCCAAATCTAAAGCCTGCCAAGACATAGTTACAGAAGCATTTAGGTTGGAAAAGACCTCCAAGATCATCCAGTCCAACCTTTGACCGATCACCACCTTGTCACCAGACTATTGCACTGAGTGCTACATCCACCCATTTCCTGAACACCTCCACTACCTCCCTGGGCAGTCTGTTCCAACGCTTAGCAACCTTTTAATAAAGGAATTCTTCCTGAATTCAAGCGTGAGCCTGTGTTATGCAGAGTTTTAAGAGCAGAGAGGGTGACAAACAACAGCATGTACATTTGTGTTCACATGTGCATGCATGCACATGTTTGAGAACCACAGATGTTGAGATGCACAGATTCACCCTCTATGCTGTAACTTCAATGTTAACCTTGGGCAAAGGGCATATGAAAGTCACGCATGCGAAAATCTGTTAGAAAGCTCAAAAACATATCTTAAGCCCTCTCCTGTTTAAAGGCATCTAAAGGTTGCACATTTAGTATAAATTCTTGTTTGTACTAATGTACCAGGAATTTTCAGAAGAGGAGAATACAAGGACACCTTGCTGACTGAAACTAGGCATGCATGAGGACCAAGGTACACCATTAAGCCGCTCAATACCTCCCACTGTTTCCCTGTGTCCCTGTGGCAGGAGGTCACACAGACCTAAGCAGGTACTGAGGAAGTCAACTCAGCATCCATCAACAGCTTTTCTGCTGGACTGGATTCAATCCCATGGACAGCAAGGTATGAAACACAAGAACACATAGGTACAGCCCCAAGTTGAAAATCCCATTTGTCTTCTACCAGAGAAGAAACAAAACAACACAAAAACACAAAGCAGCACTGTTTACATACATATAATTTGAGAGATGACCACAGAGATATAAAAAAAATTAGGCATCACACACTGATATGAGGAATGTAACCAGAACACTGTTCAATAAGAAAATATAATTTTCCTTTTTATAAACGGGGTGCAGAGGAACAGCCATGAAAATGTCCTCTGGGGAAAAAAAATATAAACTGGCATGAAAGATGAAAAAGCTACTGAGGATTATTATTGCTCCAATACTTCATTTGGTGGTGTTACCATTGGAGTTCTTAGGAACTGCAACTTGCGAAGCTTTAACACACTTTGTCAATCTTGTGAACAAATTGACCTTAATCTAACTAAAGGTCACCACTCAAAAAATCCACCCAAAACCAGAGATTGCAATCAAGGACTGTATGCAAAGAAGAAAAGGCAGATGTGGAGAAATTAACGTTATGCTTTTATAGCTCCCATGCTGATACTCAAAAACTGATGTTGCGTTTTAGTGGACAGACCATTGGTTTGTTAATAGCAGCAGTCATAAAAGCCCTAATGAAGCCCCATGAGCACTCTGACCACACAAAATCTTGTATTCTTGTGTCAGCACGCTGAAAGAATCACATCTTTCCTTTATGATCTGCCTTTTAATAACTATTTTGCTGTGGGGGTTAGGTTCCTACTTTTTCTTCCTCCTGTCACTACCCTTCTTTCCCAGTATTCTGACATCTTGAACTGTCAAGAGTCAATGTGTAAAAGCTCTCAGACTTGATTGTCAAAATACTGAAACAATTTTCTTGTGTTTATCTTTTTTGCTCTCTGAGTATTTGCAATAAGCCTGCTTCCAGATTCAATGTTTGTGTTTAAGAGGCTGTAGTATTAGCTACAAAGGATCAGAGTGCAATCCTAGTGGTATTACAAGCTATGAAGCAAGCACAAAAGAAATCCAGAGCTTTCTATAGTCAATTTTTTGTCATGTAACTTAGGAACAAACACTTTTTTTTTCCTCTCACTCTCTCTCTGAGACAGTTCATTAAAAAAGCATCAGAAATTACTTGCTTTTTTTTGTGATGGATTTTGTTCTCATGAGAAGAGACAGATAATGCTGGTAGCTGCTGTTTAGTCTCTGGGATGTTAGTCTGCCCAAGAAGCCATCCCAATTCCCAGTTCAACAGGCAGGTTTATAAATTGGACAGCGGCAATTCTTGTTAAATGGAAACAGTCTCAACACAAGACAGACTAGTTCACAGTCATGATGGTCAGGTAACATCCACACACTATGATTTATGTTAATTTTAGCAAAGCCTCAGTGGTGTCAGGCCCTAAACCGCAGCACAGGGTTGCAAAAAGCACTTAAGATGGTCCTGCCTCATGAAGAAATCTAATAATTAAATCAGTTTCATGTTTATATGTTAGTGTGGAGGTAGAATAGTGTTTGCATTGACCTCAGCTGGCTCATCAAATCTTGTCACTTTTTCTAGTTCCCTAAAATGAGGATGTTCTTTCCTTCCAGCCTCCTTGTCCTTGTTCTGGAATCCACCCTCCTTGGTCAAGAGACCAGAATAGTGCGGGTGCACACACTTCCCACATCACCACTTTCTCCTGTGGTTCTTCTGTAATTATATCATTTATTGAAGAACAAAATGGTACAATGGGGGAAAGAAATAGTCTTCAAGTGTGGAACACACTCTGCAATTCTTAGTGATCACTGATGGGTTTTTTGTCCACCAACCCTTCCCATAAATAACTAGTGTAAGGAACCTTGGGCTTATGATTTTGGGACAAAAGTGTCTTGGTTAAGGATTTTGCATTAGAAGTGAGGAAAGGGCTGAGAGTGAATTCCTGAAAAAAAGCAAAACAAAATTTGCATTTTTAAAAGGAAAAAAGCATCTTGAAAAATCTCCTTTGAAACCACTTGCACATGGAATCTTGCACTGAATCTTGTTCCAGAGCTGTCTCCGCACAAATAAGGCAGTGTACACATGGACTCAAGGGTACAAATGTGCTTTTTCTCTGCATAGCAGAACTTAATTCAAGTAATGGATTAGCACAGATAGGTTGGGTTTGAACCAGGAAGATAAATCAGAGCATGGATATAATCCAAATTGTCTAAGTTATATAATTTGTGATCACTTTATTAGAAAACTATAGTTATCTGCAGTTAACTTCTCTGGTACCTAGGCCCACAGCACAAGATATAAATGTTAGCTGCTTCAAATCATACCTGAGAAAACCGCATAAGAAGGTTTAAATGCTTTTTTTTTTTTTTTTTTTTTTTTTATCTATCAAAATTAAAGTGGATGTGTGAAATTCTCTTTTTTCTCTATACGAGCACTTTAACTCTAGAATGCAGGAACCCTTAAGTTACTCCTCATTTATCTACTGACACAGCAAAATTTTGAACTGATGTCTCACAAAGACTAGAAACTGAATACTATTTACACTGTACAGGCACAGGTTCACGAGCCCTGCACTTTGTCTTTGAATCAAGCACTCCATTTATCCAGAACTATGGAGTTGAAGTTTCACACATCTATCAGCCAGAGTACAGGCTGCAGTGAAGTGCTGCGTTTTCTGAGATAGGAACATTTTGATGAACACTGTACGAGTGACTAGTGGGATCACCTATGTCCAAAGAGGATGTATAGCAGACCAACTCACATCTTGCCCAACTCACCTCTCATCGATAAGGGGAATCACAGAGCCTGAAGGAAGCTCAATAAGTAACTGTTCCCACCTCCTACATGGCAAACAGTACAAGTGCTTAATACACTTGCTTACATTTTATTGCGTAGGTGAATACAATAGAGGTTTTGCCCATTTTCAGAACTCTCCCTTGCATCTAATTTACCTTTTTAAAAAAGAAGGGAATCTTCCTTCCCTAAGGGTGACTGAGAACGCTCTGCAGAAAGGATGATGAGAGACCAAATAATCAAGAGGACAGAAAGTCTGACTGTGGCACGCAGTACAGTTTCATGTAAGTCCTGTAAGGATCTCAGTGCACTGTTCTGTCCTAGAAAAACAAAGCCATAAGGACCAGAAGTCTTCACTTTTTATGCTCTTTCTACAAAAAAAGCCAATCAAATAAACAGAGAAGTGCAGGATATGTCCAACCTAGAGACACGATAAAATAGGGTGGGCTCTGTCCCTCTGTGAGAAGTGTACTCAACTCTTCTGCCAGAGCATGTGGGCAACATACTTTCAGTGCTTAAGGTGAAGAAGTTTTTCCTAATATCAAGCTAAGATCTCTATTGCTTCCAATTAGATTAATTGCTTCTTGGCTTAACTTCAAAGAGAGGTTCATTTTTCATTGTTCATTGCCATTCTCTTGTGAGTTCTTTATGCATAGGAAATGATTTTTTTTTTTTTTTAGATTGAACAAGCAGTTTTCTCTTCCTAAAGGTAACATTTACAGCTTATAATTCTTGGTAAAAATAATAAGGAAATCACCATGGGACTCTTAAGATGGATCTCCAGGTGACTCTTAAGATGAATCGCCATGCTCTCAGGAATACCTAAACCAGTAACACAACCACATTCACATTTTTTTCAAGTAGAGCAGAATAACTACAACTACCCCTCATGCCTGATATTATTCATTCCTATTAACACAATCCAGAATATTAACAACTGCATTTCCTGCTGTAGCATCACCTTGTTGCCTCTAGTGTGTATGCAAATACAAGAAGAGATGGTTCTCTCTCCTCACTCCATATCCCAGTTTTGAGATTTTAAGGGATCACATGTCTGAACAGAAAACAAATGTCTCAATGCCTTCAAGTTCAGACCCTGTCTTTGGCTTCAGGTAATTGTTCTGTACCACTCATCAATTTGCAAAGGCAGAAAGGAAAACGAGCTTTTTTATCCAAGAAGATGTAGAAAAAAGCATGGCAAAAATTGATGGTGTGGCTGCACTTAAATGCAATTTTTACCAAGGAGTGCTGTAACAATTCCTTCAAAATAACCCATAGCTGACCACTCCTTAATACTTGTCAGACAAGATTCAGAGGTAGCAGATAAGTTCACCTGGCCCTTTCTTACATCTACTACGTGTCCACAGAATGCATGCAGGCAGATGTCAGGAAAAATATGTTCTCTAAACCCAGTTCACTTATCTGTCTGAGATCAAAATAAGGCTTCACAACCTCCATGTTTGCAAACTAATTAGCTCCCTGAAAATTCAGTCCCTTCTATAGTTGCAATGATTTCTCTGTGGGCTCCATTTAGAGAGCATCAAGGTAGCTAGGTGAAATAGCCAAGTCATGCTAGAGAAAAGCTATTTCCATTTATTCTGCTGTGAACAAGTAAATTGGCTGGGAAGGTGTCAAGTGTTCAAAAATCGTCCAAAGGAGTTTCTCCTTACTTTGAAGAATACATTAGTCATTTGATCTAGGTTTTTAACACCAATGAGATTTTTCAAAATATCAGAAATATACACATTCTTCATTTAGACACAAGACATAATCCAAGTATTTGAATGAAATGTTATCAATTTTTAGTGACAAACTAGATTCAGTAATCTGAAAGGCTCTGTCCTGTCACCCTTTAGAACTAGGTGAAAAACCCCAGAAAAAAACCCTACCCCAATTATAGTCCAAACTTGAATTACTCCACTCACAATTTAGCAACTGGAGCTGCCTCAGAGCAGGGACCATAGTGCTCTGAGTTTTACTGCAGTTCAAAAGGCAGTATACTCTATACACTAGATGACCTTTTCCTAGTTATAACCTTTCCAACTTCTCACCTCAACAGCAGAAGCACTACAGAAAGCTGAAGCTCAACTATACAGCAAACTGTGGCCCTGGATTCTGAGAGGCTGAGCAACACCCCCGTCCAAGCCCATTTTCATTTGTTGTAGCAGAGAAGAGACAACATTCAATCCCCTTTTCAAGCCTCTGTCCTTGTGACACTTCTGTGAAACAACTGAGAGGTGCTCTCCCTTTTTTATATGGGGCAAATGATAAAAAAAAAAAGAACTTGTCCTCATGTTAGGATCAAGAAGGTATGGAAACCTAATAGCATGACTAATGCATTTAAAAGCCTATGTGGAACATAAAAAGCAAAGGTTCTCACATGCTGTAGCTTTTCTGCAAGATGATTAACACAGTTGTTCACTCCTTGGCTACTCACACATCACTCAGTGGCAATTTCCCACACAAAGTCCAAGTAAAGCACCTGGAATCCATAAGAAATCAGTGCCAAAGCAAGGGCAAATGCCAATATCCCAAGGAAAGGCCATAAAGTATCATGCCATTTTTCAGTGCAGCTCAAGTGTATGCCAACAGTATATGAAAGCTTCCTAACTTGGAAGTCTATTTGTAGATCAGTTCTAAGAACAAGGCTCTCTCTTGACCAGGATAGTCTGTGTGCTGCTCCAGGCAGATGAATATAGCTCATATGGCAGCAGTTTCACCTCCCGAAGCCTCCTATTTTCACTGCAAATTAAATTCACAGGTAAAAAGTTTGTAGTTACAGCTTGATTTACGAGGCTTGATTTATACTGATGGCACTAGAAAAATCAGACTGCAGGTGTTGTGCAAACTTCTCAAAAAGGAAAGGTAAACTGAGGCTTAAATTTGAGGTATTAGTTGTAGAGTAGATTTGGACACATTTCCCCTTTTTAACTGAAGATTGGTAATGTCAAAAGTTAAGCAGCTCATCATTAAAATCAGAATTCTAATCTGGCCTCCTAACCACCACAGATATAATAAAAAAGACAGGCAAGAAACTCTAAAATGCACTTTGACTCCTCATTATTATAATGCAGAGCATTTAAAGGCTAATTTGTCTCAAGTACCACAAAGGTAGGACCCCATTATTAACACAGCAGGGACCACTCAGGTGGAGGATCCAGCTGAACTGTCCAGAGGAGCAGAACAGGGAACACAGCCATAATATCCAATACTTTAGGAAAGTTTACTGTGGAGTCCAGCCTGCTCATACTACTCCAAGCAGATGGAAGACCACTTCTGTGTGGATTAGACATTTGAGATGAGCAAATTAGGATCAAGTTCAACATATGGGCTCCATAGTCTATAACCTGCTAATGAGTAGCACCACTAGAAAGGCCAGAGAACTGGATCTGAAGGACTACACACGAGAGTCCCCATGGCTCTGTTTCTAAATCATTTATATGCTCACACTTTATGTGAGGTGGTGCCTAAGCATCAAACAGCCTCCTGCAGAACATCGCAGTGTCAGGTGGACTGCATGCAGATCCATCTCCACGTGGGCCAGATATCATTTCCACTGTGGGATCTGAAAGGAGGCAAGTTGGTGTTTTCAGTGCTGTCTCAGATCAGCAGACACTGGAACAAAAGAGTCCAGTTCATCTTACAGCCTTTACACCACTGAAAAGCATCTAGCTAAGAATGATTTCCTAGATGGCTTCAGCTGTGGTTTGGTTTTAACTAAATTAGAACTGAAGGGAAAGTATTTCAAATACAGAAATTCACTGTCCAATGCCATTGCCAAGCAGAAGAGAAACTTATCCAGGTGTAGTCGTGCATTTCTGTACCCGAGCAGGTGTTTCCATATAAGGAAGTGAAGCTAGAATTTTCTATAGCCTGCTCACTGTAATTGGCTCAGTCCCAACACAGACACAGTGATAGGACTTTAGAAGTGCACCTCAAAGTCTAGTGTCCATCTCATTGGGCCAAGAGCCAAAAAAGCCCACCTAGACCATCGAGTACTAAAGGGCCTGCATAAGAGTACACGAGGCTTTTTGGGAGTGCCTTAGCCTGTGTAGCTGTGCTTGGTACACTGTGCTCGGCTTATCTCTTTTCATTTTGTAACGTTTATTATTTTGCTGTTATTAAAACTTTATTTTACAAAACATATCCTGAGAAGCCGTCTCGCTATTTTATTAAGCCATTTCTCCGCTGGCTAGACCCTCAGAGTTATCGGGAGAAATCTCGATAAATGGCGCCCGAACAGGGACCCTACATTAGGGTAACTGAATCGAAGTTTGCTGACAGAGAGCCCTCACGTTCAGCTAGGCCATTTTGCTCTTGGTTTCGTTTTTTTAAAAGCGAGCTCGTGGTGGTTTTTTTAGTCGTGAAAATAAAACCACATTTTTGAGTCAAAAAGGCTGAGAGGGAGCCTTTTGACTGAACCCCTATACCGGTGAGAGGGGGTCTTTGCCGGACACCGATTCTGGTACAAGGTGGATTACTCTTTAGAAGAGAGAAGCTGCAGTCTAGCAGAGCTGGAGAACAGCTAATCACCGAGTGACCTGAGAGAGTCGGAGACAACCAAGAGCTGCCGGGAGATCACAAGAGCCATTCTGGTGAGTGACAATGGGGACCCGGCAATCCGTAGAACAGCGAGACACCTTTTGTTATTTTAATTATAAACTGACTATTCAAGACTATAAGTTTGAGAGGAAAGAACTTAAAAAACTTGTGAAATGGGTCTATAAGAAGTATCCGGACACTAATACAGCTGAAACAGTAACAGTGGAATTTTGGGACAAAATAGGATTGAAGTTGTATAATTCAAAGAAAAAATCTGTGTTAAAATTAAGACCCATCTTTAAAACTGTGTTAGACTTTGTAACAGAAGAAGGTGAAAGGCTCAGCAGTGAAAAAACACTTGAAACTGCAGAAAGAGAAACCTTGGGAAAAGCCTCTAAAAGCAACCATAAAAAAGGAGCCCAGAAAGTAAAATGCAAAAAGGCTCCTGCTCACCTTAGACATGAAGATAAAAATCCAAGTTCTGATGCCCCAAGTCCCAGAAAAAACCGGTTTGATTTACTCCCGAGGAGAAGGCACGGGGCGGCTCAAAGCCCTCCCCCGAGCCGTCCTCAGACCCCCGGAGTGGGACCTGTGCCAGCCGTGGCCAAGCAGGCAAAGATTCCATTCCAACCGCCCTCCCCACCCCCTCAGTCACCCAGTACGAGATTCGGGCGATCCCGGTCCGTTAATTTTGAGCGCGCGAGTTTTGAACAAAGCCCTGAAAGCGCGGGCTCACAGAACAATGAAAAACGTGGAATTCTCCCCATCTCTGAGGCAGAAACTGTAGCTCCACGTGGGCGGGCTCAGTACAGCCCGACGCTGCGGCACGAACCATCTGATGTGTCGCTCAGTTCCTCCCACTCCAGCACGGGAGGCTCCCCCTCCATGGGCGGTCCCAAGCCTCGGGCACCGCCCCGGGTTGCCACCCACAGCCTGGACAGACACGCCCTGGCTGTGAGGAGCGTGGGAACCGGATGTGACATCCCGGAACTTGCCCTCCCCAAGATGGCGGCGCCCATGCCGGAGAAATGTAAACAAACTCCGATGAAAAATCAGAAAGTTTCCCACACGTCCTGCAGTTTCTCTGATGATTCAGAGGATTCATCAGCCAGCATAGATCCCTGGCACAAGATAAGGAAAGAAACCAGCACCCCAGAGCCTGCCCGGCTCTGGCGACAAGAGACCAAAACAAAACAAAAACAAGGACAGAACAAGACTGAAGCAGTGAAAGTTTATCATCGTCTAAAACCCTCCAAGAAAACAGAACAGAGACAGCTAACAGTTCAATTCCAGCAGCCAAGATACAAAGTAGACTTCGTCCAAAAGAAGACTGTCATGAAAACCACCACAAGAATCCACCAAAGCAGCAGGCTCAAAATACCTTAAAACCCTGACCTATTCTTTTATTTTGCAGTTTTAACAAGAAACCCAGAACTTTATAAGTTAATTTTTTCATTAAGATCTGAAAAAGACTATCAAGTAATTCCAAAACAAAAGGTTTTTCTTTTCTGTTTTGTCAATTAAGCAAGAAGATTGTAATAACTTGCCCAAAAATTTATATTCCAAACTAATTATAAAAGCGAATTCCTAAATAATTTTTCCTTTACAGGAAAAGATTCTGCAAAAATATTTTGCTTGCTCATATCTTTAATTAAAATAGCTAATTCAAAATTCAAAAGTTTTTAAAAATAGCCCGTATAAATATTACAAAAAAAAATTATTAAATTCATCTCTATAATTAAATTGAAAACCTTTCAAAATTCATACTCCTCTAAAAACAATTCGTTTTATAAATAAGTCAAAAAAATCTAAAATCTCATAACCCTGTAGTGAAATCCTAACACCAAAAAATAAAAATCAGATTTTAAGAAAGTCTAAAAACTATATCTCAAAACCAAAAAAGAACAACTGTCTACATGTTTTTCAAAGTTCATATTTTATGTTTACAAATTTTTATGTTGCAAGTTTGGTAGAGGGAGCGAAGACCTCTCAAGAAAAAGTTCTAATCAATTGTAAAATTCACGTTAAAATACTAATCTTTTTCCTTTTTTCTCAACAGCAACTGTATTGTGTCACATGTTAAAACAAACATTAAACTCCTAAGTTTTATAGCAAATAGCAAGGTAACAGCAAACTTTTAACCATACATCAAAATACATCAGCTCTTGTAAAAAGTGTCGCATATATCTCAAAGTCAAATTAAGACAATTGTGCAACCATGCCCAAACTACCAAACACTAACTACACCATCAATAGCAGCAAAAGTTAACCCTCAAAATTAAAAACAAGTATCATGCAATATCAACCATTTAAACAATTCAAACAAATTCACTTGTCTAACCACACACTTTTTAAAGTATGTTCTACCTCAACACATAAAGGAGAAAAAGACCAAAAAAGACAATTAAAACATCTCTTGTAAACATTTCTCATTCCTAAATATACAGTTCTTAAAATTACAGAAGTTTTTCAACATATCAAATCTACCACATATTATAACTAATTCATTCAAAAGCCAATCTATTGTTAAAAAACACACAAACAGCTAAAAATGCTCTTTAAAAGATAAAAATGGGAAAATGTGTAGTGCTTTCTATTATAGAAAGGCTGAACAAAGTTATATATATGTTTTTTAATCTCTCATATTCATAAAAATTCTGAAAACAAGACAAATTTGAGAGCCTGTCCTTTATGGCAGGGAGAGAGGTTTTGTTTGTCTCCACAAGTACAGACTCTAAGAAAGTTCCTGCAAAAGAAGTTGAGTCACAACTACAAAGGAAGAAAGGAGAGCAGAACACACCTCAAGAAGAGCATGCAAAAAGACCCAGAGTGACCACAGACTGTGTCTTCAAGAGGACTTCTGCATTTTGACACAGCCCAGCACTATAGACACTGAAATACGTTTGAAGCAGAGACTTAAGTTTTATAAAAGTTGCACTGTTAAAATTTCTGAAGTTATTATTGTCATGTCAAAATTGTTCGTTGTTGTATGTTAAAAGTTATTGTCAAATCTTTATGCAAAAGAAAAAGAAAATATAGTTCACTTGAAAAAATCTCCCCAAAACAAAAAGTAAAATAAGATTCATATGTAATTTGAGACTAAATATTAATTTTAAAAGATTGGCTAATAAAAAGAAAGTACCAAATTTAAAATTTTGTAATCCATAAAACTATAGCTCAACTATAAACCAAATTGTTAAATAACAATAAGTTATTGACACAATCACAATTATGAACAAAAGTGAGAATTTTTTCAAAGTAACTATTTCTCTTTTTTTTTCTTTTTTTAATATGATTTTACAGGGTGAGATGTAGTCGTGCATTTCTGTACCCGAGCAGGTGTTTCCATATAAGGAAGTGAAGCTAGAATTTTCTATAGCCTGCTCGCTGTAATTGGCTCAGTCCCAGGACAGACACAGTGATAGGACTTTAGAAGTGCACCTCAAAGTCTAGTGTCCATCTCATTGGGCCAAGAGCCAAAAAAGCCCACCTAGACCATCGAGTACTAAAGGGCCTGCATAAGAGTACACGAGGCTTTTTGGGAGTGCCTTAGCCTGTGTAGCTGTGCTTGGTACACTGTGCTCGGCTTATCTCTTTTCATTTTGTAACGTTTATTATTTTGCTGTTATTAAAACTTTATTTTACAAAACATATCCTGAGAAGCCGTCTCGCTATTTTATTAAGCCATTTCTCCGCTGGCTAGACCCTCAAAGTTATCGGGAGAAATCTCGATATCCAGGGAAAAGATAATTAACATAACAACAAATCCTACAGAAGATTTCCTGAGGCATTACCACAGGGTAATAAGTTATAATCACCAACAGTGATAATTACAGCTAACACAAGACTACAAAATGCAAGCATGTCTTCATCTATCCAGCTCCACCAGTCTCAGGTCATTGCTATTGACAGGACATGATAATCTGGAAGAATTAAGACATTTCAACACTGTTTCATCACAACATGCTTGAATTATTTAGATCAAAACAGTTGCAGCATGTCAATCATTTTTACCATAAGTCTTCTAATAGAAGGGATTTTATTATTGCTAGTTAATACATGTTGCAGTCTCCAAGGTAGGAGCATAGCATACAGCAAGTTGCATCTGTATCCAAGCTACTTCAACCCTTGTTTAGCATGTTTTCTTCAAGCTCCAAGTTTTCTGAAGTGTGATAACAGAAAGAAGAAGCATTCTTCAGTTCTCAGAGAAGGAAAAGAGGTATGTCTAGGTGAGAGTCCCAGGGGGAGGACGGGTACATCCTACCTGAGGGAACGCAATCTTAAACATCAACAAGTCCTCAATCAGAGTAATTTGCAACCCATCATTACTGATCACTGATTGCTCCTAAGTTACATGGCATACAGAGCACTTGATAACAAATTATCCCCTTCATCTCTGTGCCAGAAGAAGAAAGACGTCACTAAGTCAGTATACAGAACATTTACTATAGAAAATACATTTGGTCCCTTAAAAATGAAGCCTCCTTACCAGAGTTTGGACAGGATCTGAAAAAAATCTTCCATTCACCTAGCTCAGTTGAAAAAAAAACCAAAAAAAACCCACACAAACAAAAACCACACGTATAGAATAGGGACTCTGAGAATGGAGTTTGGAGACAGAGCAACGCACGATCCAACCAATATGGTTATAACATACGTTCTCCCCTTTATTCCCGAAATGGCTGGTTTTATATGGTGCAGAATAGTTTACAGTAACAGGTGCATTTCTATTGGCATGCAGCATGAACAAGTATGTAAGCTATCACAGTTTAAGGCAGCGACCGTATTTCCATCTTAACTATCCTAGCTAAAGCATGTACACACCCTAAGTGAATTTCTAACTGCGCCACAGGTTTATCTACTTCTAGGCAGGCCCAAATCTGAGGCCTTGCAGGCCCAAATCTGAGGCCTAATTTGGGATAGCTCAACCTTTATTCTATAAGTCATCCTGCTCTTGCTACATTTGCCTGTTTTTCTTTTGAGCTATCCAAACTGGGTTTGTAGCAGGGTTGACTACTTTTGCATACACTGTTACAAGCAGAGCACTATTTGATTCACTCAGAAAAACCCCAAGATCTCAGCTATTAAAAGCATAAGATAAAAGCACAGTACTCAGTCTTTGCTATTCATTCATACACAGGTTTTAAATTTAAAGTCCCAAAATTGTCTGCCGTCTCTTCTTTACTGCTTGGTGATGTATCACAATTGCAGGCTCCTCTGTTGTTACTGGGATAGTCAATGTTGCTTTCTGTCAACGCAGCTGCAATGATGTGTCCTTGTTGCTCTATAGCATTTTGCATGGCTGCGGTGAATGCTGCTGTCTTGTTGTCTTGTTCAGCTCTGGCGGCTCTTACTAGCATCTCATTGACTCTACAGCTTTGAAGAAGGGAAGTTAAAACAGTCTTGGTATGTGAGTTGGTATTCTCAAAGGCAAGGGAACGAAATAGATGTTTTTGCATACTAATGAAAGTAAAATATAATTATCAAATCATTTTTGCCATTACCTCAGAGACTGCAAACTGTTGAAACACTTTCTTTTAGTGAAGATCCTGATACCTTTTCCTGGGCAAGGATACCAGGTTTCACTTTAAAGTTGATTCAGCTGTTATATTAATAAGATCAAATTGCTAAGTCAAAATAACTTGCATATTATTTTTTTGGAGCAGAAACCTCTGGGCTTTGTTGGCAAACAACATCTGTCCAAGTTAAAATCAGAGTCTGGCCAGGACTCAAACTTTAAGTTGGAGTGATGGTCTCTAGTATATTCTTTTAAATATAACTTCTAATAACAATAAACATAAAATGCCTAAAATACAGCAAACTGTTATAATATCTTTACACAAAAAAAAAAAACTTAAAATGAAACTTAAGAAAAAATTCTGACTTGCACTTAACAATAGAATTACATTTTTTAACAACAGCATTTACGAAATGCTTAAACGGCTAAAAAAAAAATAGAAAAATTCAAAATGACAAATGCTTTTTGAAAAACCTTATAAAAAATGACAAAGCATAAAAACCTAACTGTAATATCAACTTACAAGTACTATCAATTTTTATATATATTTTCATACTATATAATCAATATATCAGTACTTAACATGTCAACAAATTGTATTTTAAGACCCTCATACACTAATGAATTCAAAATGAAACACAAAAGACTAAAACAATTCACAACTAACAATAAAACCAAAGATCTAACAAATGGTATCTTCTCCTCAAATCTTATTTATCAATGTTCCATCATTATCATTTCAATTAAAATTGTTTCATTTCTGGAGAAATAACTAAACTTTACAAATTAACTAAACATACCTTTTATAAACTGTAAATCACCTTTTAAATCAACTAATATTTAAATCTAACGTAAACAAGTCTTCATAAGAAATTTTACAACTTACAGTAATCTTATGAAGTCTATATGCAGCAAATCAATAAAATATAAATTCATTACTAATTAAACTTCTTGAAACTTAAATATAAACTTAAATTCATCAGGGCCCAAATCTTAACAATAAACTTTAAAATTATATATTTAGCAATATGTAACTCAAACTCAAACTAAACCACACAAAAATGAATCTTAACAACATCAAAATGTAGAAACGTAACTTTACACACAATGAATAACTCTGTCTAAAAGCTCATTTTCATTTCATTTTCTATTTTAACTTCTTTCTGATAAAATGTTTTTTTCTCACACTGTGTTTCTCACACAATGATTGATTGCTCCACAACAGAGGGACGAATGATTGTATTTTCTTCTTCTGGTCTTTTCTTACAATGTCCACCTGCTGTTCTGTTGAAACACTTGTTGAAGTGCTGTGAGAATTTCTTCGCTTTGGGCTTGGAGGATCTTATCAAGTTGAAATATGTCCACTTTGCTGTATGTTTTCACCATCTCTGCTTAACAATCCTGGAAGTTCCTCGGGCATTGGCATAACATAGGGTTGAGTCACAAAGACTTGATTGCTTTCAAAGATTATACTGACAGGTTCTGCGCTTATTGAGGGGACACTCATGCTGCCCACCCTCACCGCATGGGGGTAGGGAGATTACAGGGACCAATCCGACGGCCAGTGCAGTTGATTTATGGTAGAAGTGTTCACGCCCGTGTCGAAAAGTAGCGATAGGGTGACAAATTGCGTTGATGTAGGCTGCGGGGGTGCAGGGGCTTTAGATCGAGCCGAGTCTGAATTCCTGAAGGCTGACATGGGCGCAGCCATGTTTGTTTTGGTTACATGTGCCGATGATGTCAGCTCCTGTTCCGGCAGGGAGAAGGCTGACACCGCCTCGCTCTCAGCACCGCCTTGAACTCTGCCTCCTTGCTGCGTCACTTGTGCCTGCTCGGCTCTGCCTTCGTCCCCGCCTGCCTCCTCGTCTGTCACCACGCCCCCTGAGTCCGGTGGCCGAGCCATTTCCTGGTTGCTTTCATTCTCCCCGGGAGCTGGAGAAGGCATTTCCTGCACTCGGACCATGCGGTACGCTGCATCTACCATTCCATGCAGACAGGGGCAAAGCGGAGCTGCATTCTCACTTACGGAATGCATGGAATTTATACCATAGAACCTGGCTATTTTAGATAGTTTTTTCAGCTCTTTTGGTTCAGAGAGGGAGGCTCCTGAGTCAGAGGGACAGGGAGTCGTTTTTTCCAAGGGTATAATTGCGGTTTTGCATTTTGCAGTGAATGTTTGCAAGGTATTTATCACTTTTTTCCAAATCATTCCTAACTCTGAGCAAATCTTTGCTTCTTTCCCTTGCGAAACAACAGAGTCCCATAATAATTCACTTATTTCCTTCCATCCTGCTTCACTAAAACGAAGCGATGGCTGGTTTAACCTTCTTTTTTCCCGAACCCATAGGGTTAGCTGGTCTATATCAGTTTCTTTTATTTTTTCGTCCCTTTTTGAGGCAATTGTAGCTAAAAGCTGCAGCGCTGCTTGATAATCTTTTTCCATCTTTAGAGTCCTTAGTTTCAATTTGCGGTAGTTGCTTACCTTCCCCAGAGCGTGTCGCTGTTCTCCTTCAGGTGAAATCAGGCGACAAGCGTTCTCCAACTCCAGCCCTGTGAGCTCAGGAAATGTCTAAGCGTCAGGGATTTGCTCCGCGTTTAGGCGAAATCCGTGTTCAGACGAAAAGTTTAAAAATCAGAATAAAATCAGCATTTAAGCTCCGCATTTAAGCGTAATAAAAATCAAATAAAATCCGTATTAAAACGTATCTGCATTAAAGCAAAAATAAAAGACAAAAGCAGGTCCCTATATCGGGAGCCAGTTATAGAATAGGGACTCTGAGAATGGAGTTTGGAGACAGAGCAACGCACGATCCAACCAATATGGTTATAATATACGTTCTCCCCTTTATTCCCGAAATGGCTGGTTTTATATGGTACAGAATAGTTTACAGTAACAGGTGCATTTCTATTGGCATGCAGCGTGAACAAGTATGTAAGCTATCACAGTTTAAGGCAGCGACCGTATTTCCATCTTAACTATCCTAGCTAAAGCATGTACACACCCTAAGTGAATTTCTATCTGCGCCACAGGTTTATCTACTTCTAGGCAGGCCAAAATCTGAGACCTTGCAGGCCCAAATCTGAGGCCTAGTTTGGGATAGCTCAACCTTTATTCTATAAGTCATCCTGCTCTTGCTACACACACACAAAAACAAAAACAAAACAAAAACAAACACACAAACAAAAACTCCAACCAAACACACACATGGCATATACAAAACATTAAAATTTTATGTTGAAAAACTTACATGGCTAATGAAGATATACTATTAGATTCTACTACCTCATGCCTGATGCATGGATTGAGTAGCATACACTCCCAAAGATTACTTGAAAAAAAATATACCATGTCAAAACATTGATGATGAATGAGATGAGAATGAAGAAACAAAACAAGCCTGTCATTCCCACTCCTGGTATTGAAATGCTCAGCATTTGATATCAAGAACTGGGCAAGGACCAAAGCAAGACTTGCCTTTCTTTCCAGTTCCATTGCCATGGAAATCCTCTTTTGTTCCTCAGAACCAAGATCACCCTCTGGGTGAAGCAAGAGACTGACAGCTATGGGAAATGAAATTTTTTGTCCTGTTGCAGGCTGGACTCGAGGGCATACTCTGCCAGTGACAAAGGTACCTCTAAGGCAATCAGTGGGAGCAGAGGGTCTGCCAGCTCTTTGTAAATGTCCTGTTTAGTACTTCAGACTTGTTGATTTGGCCTGCTTACACTCAGAGAATCCAGAATATCCAGAAGGAATATATCAACTTCAAGAAAATATGCTGACTCATGACCCTAATGGAGGGGGAACATGCAGACTGTATTGAACACCTTTTTATTGCAGGAGAAAAGAGGTTGGTATCAAAGAATGCAAAAGGATAGGCAGAGGTTCTGGGGTCCCAAAGGCCTCTCACACCTTGAGCCTGAATCAGTGGGCTCTTTGTAGGCAATAAGGTTCAATTAGAGGATGTTAACATTATGATGCTGGAGGATTCTGATGAGTGAAGGAGACTGGGGGAAAGTATCAGTGCATACCCAGCTGATCCTGTACTTCCAATAAAGATGGGGAACAAAGCAAAAGAGCTTTTAATAGACAGCAGAGCCTCACATTCAATAACAATGAGCAGTAAGGGCCTGTAAGTAGTGTCACAGTACTGATGTTTGGAGCAATGGGAAATAGAACTTTGCAGTCACTCTAGCAACCTACAAAATATACAATGGAGGTACTAAACTGTCCCATGAGTATATATATATATATGCGCTAGAATGTCCTTTCCATTGTCAAGATGCAAGTTAAATGCTCAAAAAACTTTGTTTTAAAAAGTCTGTACAAGTTATACCTCCCACAGGAAACAGCATAGAAGGCTTAAATCTGTTTACTAATGGACTGGACCTTGGATGAACCTGAGATTGACATCCCAGGTCCAGTACTGAACGTGGTAATCCCTCAGGGGGACGGGCTTCAGAGAAACCAGACAAAGCAGGGAATGTGAACTCCAGGAAGAGCTCAAGCCAGGAGCACAGCCAATGAGAGTAAATCAATACCCTGTTAGACTGGAAGCGTGTAAAGGATTGGAGCCCTTGATAAATGCTGCCATGCAGTATGGACTGCTGGGGGAGTATCAGTCTGAATTAAATACTCCTATTTTACCAGTAAGGAAGCTTCATTCTCAGGACTATGGACTGGCACAGAAGTTAAGAGCCATAAACCAAATAACTATGAATATATAGACATGCACACATACCCCACCATACCACTCCTTACACCTTGATATCCTCAGTTCCGGAAACAAATGCTTATTTTAGTGGTTTTGGATTTAAAAGATACTTTTTTTTTATCCCATGAGACATCAAAGAAAAACGGTTTTGGCCTTCAAATCAGAAATCCCATAATGGGAAGAAAGATGTAGCTGTGCTGTACTGTGCCCCTTCATGATATGAAAACAGCTCTACTCTGATTGGTAGCACATTAGCAAAAGCATATTGCCACTGGAACAATGGCAAGGTTACAATAACAATGTAATTTTGTTGGAATATGTTGATGAAAGAAGAAAAATGGATTGGCAGAAATACCAAAATGTTAAAAATAACGCCCCCAAAAAAATCAGAAGAATGGTGGAGAACTCCAAATCAGCACATTCTCAGAACTGCTGAAATGATGAGATCCTTATCAAGAAGTTATATCAAGAAATTAATGTGGAAACAGATGTCCAAGAAGTATCAAAGTTTCTGCAGTTTAATGGGATTTACATACCCTCTGTAGGCCCCAGTCTAGCAAAAAGGTGGAGTATGACTGAAAAAACCAACGAATTTTTTCAAAGTTTTTCCTGGCAATTGAGATCAAATAGGTAGATGTCTTACTGACTGCCTTGATGAGACTCACCGAGTCAGAGAGTGAGTCCTTTTGAACTATTGTAGGGGAAGTCATATCCAGCTAAAAAATTGGGCAATTGAAGCAATCAAATGCATGTTAAAGGGGAAAAAATGATAAAATGTTATTTGCTATTTTGCACATTTTATCATCTTTACATAGGTACTTCAGTGTTGACAGGAGTCAATCCCCGAGGACTTAACAGCTGCCAGCTGTGGCAGACAGATGTCACTCACTTCCCACCTTTTGGAAGGTCAAAGTATGTGCACGTATCGGTTGACACGTTTTCTGGAGCAGTGTTTGCATCATCTCATCCAGGAGAGACTACACAGAACACCATAAAGCACTTCCTCCTTGCCTTCGCTACCCTGGGAGTACCAAAAAAAGATCAAAACAGATAATGGACCTGCCTATGTCTCTCGTAAGTTAAGAGTTCTTCAGTGAATGGGGAATAGAACACAAGAAAGGCATACCTGCAAATCCCACAGGACAATCCATCATAGAGAGAACACATCAAACCCTCAAAAGAGTCCTCAATCAGCAGCAAAGAGAAACAAACATCATATCTCCAGTTGAAAGACTCTGCAAGGCTCTCTACGTCATCAACTTCCTGAATGGTACAACATCGGAGCCTGACCCGCCAGTACTTCGCCACTTTGCAAATACCACCCAAGCAAAGCTTGCTGAGAAACCACCTGTGCTAGTGAAGGACCCAGAGACTCATCAAATTTCTGGGCCTTTCCAGTTAATTACGTGGGGTAGAGGATATGCGTGTGTTTCACTACCATCTGGCCCAAGATGGTACCCAGGAAAAAACATAAAACCATACCTAGGCACTACAAACACTACTCCATCAAACACTGACAAGAATTCCTCTGAGTGAAATACAAGACCCCCTCAAAACCAGACAAGTTCTGCCTGGAGACAAAGGCACCACCGAATGTCTACATTCTGAAGAAAAGACTGTCCTATCACACGACAGCAGACAAAACAGAGAAGCTGAACAACATTCTGCTGCATCAGTCAATCCATAAGCCAGACATACCCTGAACACAAATTATTCTCTGTATTATATGTTTTTACCCCTTTTTTATTTTACCCTAAAGACCCCTATTATTCCCTTTCTCAACTCTTACCAAAAACCCCTAACCTCACACCCACTTACCCATCCCTTGCTTATATATATATATATAAAAAAAAAAAAAAAAGGGGGGAGGAGGGGGGAAGGAAGAGAGGAAAGGAATAAGGTACAACACCCTAACCCTCCCATCATAAAAGACAACAAATTTTGCTTATATTCCCTATCAGAAGCCTTATCCCTGTCCAGAGATGAAAATTGGTGCTCTCCTCACTTCTGCTTGGATGCTCTTCACCGTACTGTATGCCTGCAGCTGGATTTAGCCCACAGCCTAGCCATAAATGTTTGGATAACCTTAGCAAAAACACTGAAACAGGATAACGTGCTTATCCATGGGCAACATTGATAACCCACTTTCCACATGTCTAGTAGGGATTCCTTTCGTAGCAGATGACTGGCCCGTCTATAATTCAGAGCTCCTCCACACCACAGGTAAGAGACCCAATGCGGTAGATACTTGGGATGAGTGGACAAAAATGTTGCCTAATGCTCTAGAGGAACCCCAAGAATTGGACCTTCTGGGGTCCACCAAAGCAACATACTGCATCAAATTTTACTTTAGACATCCAAAGAATAATGGGCCAGAAATTGACCAAGTAAAAAACACATACAGAAAAGACATATCACCCATTAACAAAGCTTATAACTATCCAGATTGGTGCAATTACACCACTCGCGTGATATCTGTATCCTCTCTCCATCCCAAAGTACTACCCAAAGGAATGTTTCTCATCTGTGGTGACCAAATATGGGCTGGGATCCCCTCACACCTCCAAGGAGGTCCCTGTAGCCTTGGGAGACTTTCTACCCTCACGTCAAATATTACCTTGTTACATAATTGGAAAAAAGAAAGTGAAGCAAATCGCCACAAAAGATCCTACACGGAATTTGATGAAAATTGCGATCCCATATTATACAATTGGAATAAACCAAAAAGAATTGCTGTCTCCCTATTCCTACCATGGGTAGCTGCAGCTAAGGCCCTTGGTGAAATAAATCACCTAGGCTGCTGGCTTAGTAAGCAAGCCAACGCTACATCTGCTGCTCTGAGTGATCTCTTAAAAGATGAGGAAACCACAAGACATGCATCACTCCAGAACCGAGCAGTGACTGACTTCCTGCTGCTCGCCCGCGGACACGGATGCCAAGATTTCAAAGGGATGTGCTGCTTCAATCTCTTCATGCTCAGAATCCATCCACACAAACATCCAGAAACTGAGGGAACTTGTGAAGGACTTAAAAAGAGAAAAGAACCAAGACTGGGTCCATGACCTTTTTGGTCAATGAGGATTAACAGGATGGGTTGCATCTTTTGTTAAAGGAATTCTGTGGATTTTCATTGTAATTGTCATTGTATTAGCTATGTTCTCATGCCTTGTCCATTGCTTTAAAAGAACTATTGGGAACACCTTTTTATTAAATACAGAAAGTGGATTGTTGCAGCCATGAGGCCTGAGAGGCCTCTCTGGGGGTCAGTTGCCAGAAGACAAAGAAATGCCTAGTCATGGTGACTGGACCAAATAACCCCTCTCCTGCCCTCAGACCCTCTCTTATCTTCCTGTAAGACAATAGGTCACTTTTTACCGCAACTCATTTTCATGGGTTAGCACTGGCTAGGTGTTAATGCACCCATGAATATATGTGTTTTTTCTTAACAGCTACTGTGGGATGTGATCAAGAACAGAGCAGAGCAGGCCCAAAACTTGAAAACAGAGAACAAAACTTTATTACATTACATAAGAACAGAAATAGAAAGGAAAACTCTAAACACACACAAAAACAGAAATGAAAACTTCCCAGAACATTTCTTCTCCTCCCCCAATTTCTACCTCTTACACGTTACTCTCTATAGACCAAAACCTTGGGTTTTAAAATCAAACAATCACTACTCAAAAAAACCTAATCTTCAATTCAGCAAGGGAGAGAGGAGTCTCTCTCGCACCACAGACTGCTCCTCAGAAAACACATGTCCACCCCTTATGTGTTTCTAAGTCTGCAAGGGTAACACTCTCTTTTCTATGTCTAGTGCTCTCACCACTGTCCATGGACCAAAGCTGCTATAGGGCTCTTTTAAGGATGCTTGCATGCCGAGATCTCCCCATCTTTTCCCTGGGGCCGAGGGTTCCAGGAACAGATCTTCCCTGAGGGCAGAGGGCTCCACCACACCCTCCCCCTCTCTTCTCTGTTTGCTCCACTCTTAAAGTGCTAGTCACTGTAGCAAAAGTAGAGGCAGCTGCATCTACCTAAATGCAGTTTATGTTCAAAAGAGACTCAAGTTCAGTCTATGGCTAACATTATGCAAGAAAAGTCCAGCTCAAAAGCCACTCCTCTTCATCTCTGCCCACCTGGGGTTCTTTTCATCTTCCTTTATCATCTCGGTCCCAGGCTGTTTCTCTTCTGAAACCACTAGCCATGAGAATCAATGTCTGGGAAAAAGTTTCCTTCTGCCAAGAAAGGGTTAACAGTTCTTGGCTCCCGGCAGGGTCCTGGACTCTGCACCTCTTTACACAGCCGGGAACTTCTCCTCTCCCCTCCCCCCGCTCTTTCTTTGCTGCTGGCTGCTGCCAGTGTTTGAAACTCTGAAGCAGCAGTCTCTCTTCTTGGGGGGGGAGGGGGGGGAAGGGGGGCACCTTCACAGTTTTCCACCCCTCCATCCTGGATGGGGCCAGCTCAGCTCCATTCCTGTTCACTCTCTTCCCCCCCTCCCCGGGCATCGGCTTACCTCAGCCCGGCCGCATGGTTCCCCTCCCCCACCCAGCCTAGTAAACTGGCCAGGGGAGGAGATGTTTCCCTGCTGAAACTAGAACCCAAAAGAGGCAGACCCTCTGGGAGTCCTTGCTTTTAACCCCTTGTGTTCTCAGAAGCGTTTCTAAACCTCCCAGTGGCTACTCTAAGTGCCAGCATAAAACTTGACTACTGATTAGTTTGCCCACAATTTCTTAGAAAATTCACTTCCCCCTCAACCATGACACTCATACCATTGGACCATTTCTCAAAACCTTGATACCTTATACAAACCCCACTTTTGCCCAGTTCAGTAGAAGAGCTGTCCCTGAAACCCTTCACGGAGGATGCCAATAAAGACTCATCTGTGGAACCTCATACAGCGCTTCTCCTCTCTCTCCCTGCATCTGCCAGAGGCACTTAGCAAGCTCATGAGCTGAAATCACTAAGAGCTGAACCTGCAAAGAGCTGAAATCACTGATAGCTGAGCTTGCTAAGTATTGCCTGTGCCTGGGAGCTTTGCCCGAGGTACTTGGACAGGAGGTACTTAGCGGTACCCTCTGTCCAGGAAACCCTAGGGCAGCCGGGATCGGACTGATCTTCTAGCTCCAGGAAGGATAAACTTCAGTCAGT
This sequence comes from Prinia subflava, assembly GCF_021018805.1. Classification (NCBI taxonomy): domain Eukaryota; kingdom Metazoa; phylum Chordata; class Aves; order Passeriformes; family Cisticolidae; genus Prinia; species Prinia subflava. The sequence goes on from NC_086282.1 coordinate 9,768,718, forward strand.
GAGCACCTTTGCCCTTGTTCAGTACACAATTTTCAAGATGGAAACTTTATATCCACACTTGGAGAGATGAGCCAAGGAAAGAAAACTGAAAAGGACCTTGCATTGTTCTGGTGGTTACACAGACAGCTGTAGGGCTCTTAAAGACTATATTGATGCACCAATATCTTCCACAAAATCAAAACCTATATGTTTATTGTGTTCTTTCTGGTTACAGAAATAACTGTGGTTTTTTCTAACACAGAGTGTGACTTGTAAGAAATGCTCTTTGGATATGTCCATAAGTCTCAAAGGGGAGAATTTGATATCAGTTGAGGTTAAAAATCCACAAAGAAGTTCACAGTAACTCTAGGTTGGTTTTGAAACCATTACAACAGTGTACCAGAGCAATGGAAGAGTGAAGAGTTCCCAGCAACAGAGTATTATGAATTGTTATTTCACTGACAATTAATTTTTCAAATAGACTCAAGCAGAAACTGTAATTGAGTATATGATTAAATAATAACTTGGTGTTAGCTGATAGGAAGAAAATATAACCTCAAGTTACCCCAGATTATTGTAATGCTAAAAAACACATCCAGGGAAATTTATATATGGAAATGATAACACAACGAACCAGACCAAGACCACCACACACGCATAAAGAATTTTGTTATATAATTGTGAGTGACCAGACATCTCTTTCTGTATTATTCATTCTTTATTGCCTTTTTGGATAAAAGACTCCCTGCTTCCTAGAAGGTGTGATGGTAGCTTTAGATGTCTGGCACCCTATTCTGCGGAATGGTAATTAAATCAAATATCTCAACTCCTTTTGTAGATTGGCTCTTGAACACTGGGTGAAAGAACCCTGCTTTAGGGACAGCAGTATTAACTGGTTGCCTGTTGCTCTATTCAGTGGCTCCATCAAAGCAAACATCACAGCTGGATGCCTCACTTTGGTTCCAAATCAAAGAAATACACTGAGAAAAGCACCAGTGGCCAGATCAGGTTGGTCATATTAAAACAGGAGGTCAGAAACAGAGGTTTATTTTTCAGAAAGCATTATGTGATGTTCCTGTTCAACAGGAGTCAAAGATGCTATTTTTTGACTGCTACCAGGAGCACTGCATGGTTATTTCCATTTCCAGAAAATTTTGGAGAATGTACATTTCCTGTGTCAAAGCCTGCAGTTCTGGGTACCCTACCAGCAACAACTGCTGCAAGAGCTCAGCATATGAAGGACTAGAAAGAGAAGGATGTCAAGTTTAGCCCTAGTCCTCCTGTGGTCACTTCACAGTTAAAAATATAAACTAGATACCAACAATTTGGTTTTGTTTTTTTATGAAAAAAAAATCTGCTAAATCAAGAAATTACCTCTGATTCTGTTTTTATACTGAGCTGTTACAAATGCTAAACAGTTATCCTGAAGCTTTTGATTATTCTTGAAATATACAGACATAATCTCATATAATTTCTAAATAGCTTGTAATTTCTGAATCACTTTCCTCCCACCTATTTCAAAGTTTATTATGTTATAGGCTTTATGCCAAGGTCATCAGTTTGCACACAATGTAGATGTTAGGCTATTTTATTGGCATTTCTGAATGGAAATGTCTCTTGACTATTGATTTGAAAACTCCTGAAAAATCTGTGCTTTCTTTCACAGCTGAAAAACTGAGACAATATGGTTGACACAAACACTTTATGGTGTCAGGTACACACAACTATTGTTGTGGAGAACTGTGCTTCAGTGGCTTTCAGTCTGGTCTTCATTCAGCACAAATCCTCTTGTCTCTGTCTTTCTTGTGTGTAGCATTCCCTGAAACCATTTACTTAAGTGCCTATAGAAATGTAAACAAAGACATTAAATACCTCAACAATTACTGTATTAGACCTTTGGAAAACTATTCTCCTAAATTAAAGTACACTTGAATGAGGAAATCTTATGGAAAAACATCCAATAGGGATTAAAAAATGTCTGGGATCAGAGATTCTACCAAAGTCTTTGGTAAACCATACTGTGTCCTATTACCCTGCAGTAGGGTTCTCCTTTGGTTTCTCTATTAAGCGGCTCACAGAATCCTACAAACAGCATCAGTGCTTGGCCTTTCCATTCCAGTTTGCCATGAGTCACAAAGCTTGAAATGTGACTGTGCTGGCCATGGTGACCATACTTCAGCAAAGGGGTGTTTGAAATGAGCTTACGGAACACATGGTAAATGTACTAACTCTCCCCGTGAATCTCAGAGCAACTGAATGTTCAGCTCTTGTATCTGACAAGGACCAAAGAAAACCAGGATGCTCCTGAAGAATTGCATATTCACCAAGACGAGGAGACCCTTAAGTGAAACATGCCACTTCCCAAATGCAGCTGGCAATTCTAGAAGAGATAGTTATGGACTGCTGACCCAGGAGAAGACCCTGACTTACTACCTTCAATTTTTTGAGGAAACTCCTCCTCCATCTTCTTCTACACTCCAGCCTTCCTCTATCCTGTTCTTTCTTTCCTCTCCCTTGAAGAAATTTACCTATCCACTCTGTAATCTTACTTTTTGCGCCGACAATCTGTGTTTCACAGATTTTTTTCCCCTGTGGAATGTGCTACTAAGTAGCTAAGGCTAGTGTAATAAATGATGAGAAATAATTCGTATTTTTGTAAATATGTAACAAGAAGTCAAGTTGTGTTTTATAAGTGAATAAAATTATTCGGGGTTGGAAATGAGATAAGGCCGGGAACCAGAGACACCTTTAGAGACAACAGCGAATTAGCAACAGAAAGAAGACAGCTTCAGCAGCAGATGTAGTATCATTACCAGGGAGGAGTGCAAATGACTCAGCCATCAGAACGAGATATGGATCTTGCCTCCCCATCTGAGGTGCTCATCCCCGATAGGAATCTCGAATCTCGAATCTCGCCGCACCCTTCAAAAATTGCATCCCAATACTCGGTTCCCAGAATCGAACTAAATATTCATTTCCACCCGAAAAAGGCCATTCAACCGACCAGACAGCAAAGATGAAGACTACATGAATATGAAAAAAGACTGAAAAGACAAAGAGAGTATGTCTGGGAATACACAAGACAGAGAATCAAACAGACTTGATTAGCATAGCTAGTTTGATAACCAAGATGCCATGGCAGGAACAAACAGAACTGTGAAAATAACAGGAGATGGGATTACACCTGCTTATGGGAAGAGAGAAGATTCAATCAACTTCTGCAAGCAAAGAGTTGTTGTAAAATGCATGAGTTTCCTGTGTGATTTTTAACCTGATTATTGTAGTAGAAATCATTAACCTGTTTGAAATAGTATATAAGCTTTTGGGAAACCTGAGTAAAATGGAATTCTGATCACCGAATCAGTCTTCCCATCTCTCATCAATCGCCAATAATTGGTGCTCCGTAAGACCGAAGAAGAACCGGCTATCTGCTGGCAATTGGTGACGACCCTGGAACTGATTGTGACAGCGAAGGAACAGTGTTTGGGCCTACAATCATCTGTACGTCGGACGTGACAGGTGAGCCAGGGAAACTCAAGGTATGGGACAGGACGTGTCCGACGAGAGAGACGTTAACAAAACCATGCAATGCTTGCTGAGCAATCATGTATCCCCCATCCTTAAGCAGGACCTTAAGTCGCTCCTACGATGGGCGTCACACGTTCCCCAATACCACCCCTTCCTCTGTTCTTACTCTCCGCTACTGGGACAAGGTTGGCGTAAAGCTCTACGACCTGGCTACGCTGCCTGGCCACGAGCCAGAGCTACACCTGCTTCCTGCATTGAGGGCGATTATGGAAGCAATTGAAAAAGAGGGAGGGAGCGAGGCAGCCTGTGAGGCTACCGCGGAGACGGCCCCGGAGGCCGTGCCAGACCAAAACCTGCCCAGGTCCCGCTCCCTGTCCCCCCGTCTGCACCCCCTCCCCGACGAACGCCAGAGATAAAGCCCAGCTGCCACCTGCAGCCCCACCGGGATCCCACCAGCGACCCCAGAGCCGCCGAACGCTAACCGCTTATGGGGACTCTGACTCTAGCAGTGACGGAAGCCTTTTGACCCCAGCCCCGAAAATGATCCAGACTTACTCGCTTCAAATAGGCATAACAATTGGTTACAGATAAAAAAGAAAGCCCTTAAAGACAGAGACTTTGCCTTTATTTCACTAATCAATGCCTCTTCAAGTTTCACCAAATGGCCAGCTTTTACAGCAAATCATCGCACAGGACAGCAACGAGTGCAGACACAAGTCCCACAGCCAACCCAGCAGCTGACACAGTAACCAGGAGCAACCTTCAGCTTCCAGCTGGCCCAGCCCCTATCCACTGGACCGTCTCCAATCTACGTACAGCCACCCCAAGAACTGCAGTAACGTTGTCTAATTGCTCAGTTTTTGTCTCCCTACAGGAAATCTATGGATTCTTCCCAGGTCTTCTCAGGGGTGGGTGGAAACAGTCAAAGCTATCAAAGCCAACACCTGGTACAGATCACCGGGCCTGAGGGGAGGGTGGCAACTGTCAGGCCTTATGTGTTGTCTAGTTTTGTGCGGGGGAGATGTTCTATCTCAGTAGGGAATTTTTATGCAGTCAAATTTTGTATAAAGGTCATTAAAGCGCGCGACTTTAAAACTAACCTAAAAAAAAAAGTTTGGTAAATTAATGTCTCTTAAGTTCTTAACAGGAAAAGGGGAGCCAAGGATGGCACCCCTGCTGAGAAGACTGCAGAAGGCTCTTTTACGTTTTCAGTCTTTTTTGTTCTTGATGAACTCTAAACAAATGGTTACAGCCTTTGAGTGAAAACTTAATGCAGAACTGCTTCTCTCCTTGTCTTGTCTAGTTTGTCATCAAACCGAGGTTAAATGCAAATGTGTTGAATGTATGATACTGTAGTACTGTGCATCTCTTAAAGGACGAGGTATTTGCTGTCGTGTGATCCATCAAGATGCATCAGAAATAATGCACAAATTCAACGAATAATGTGTGTATATAAGTTTGATCCACCTGAAGAATTACAGCACAGTGGCTTACTGCCACTGAGAATAAGGATATATGATGATTTCCTGACTATCATGATATTTACTGAGAATTGTTTCTAGTGCTCAGATACAGCCTGTTAAACTTACATGCTTTTGACAACTTACCTGCTTTTGACAAAGATTGTGATAACCAGTTTGATTTTTAGTTCAAAAGACATCTCCCTGGAAATATTTGGGCTGGCGAATAGGCATGCATTCAATTTCTGCACAACCCTTGCAAATTTTAACTGAAATCAAAACTTTACATGATGTACAAAAGATTTTTTGGGAGCAAGCTCCCTATTAGAAATCCCAAATGCAGAACTAAGTCTTTTGTTTAACCTGCTAAAGAGAGATTCAAACCTTTTTATCGCCTAAAAGACTTAATTTACAAGTTCAACATGCACTGCAGAGCTCAGTAAACTAGCAAGCTGCATGCTAGGCACCTAAACTGCCTTTCCTTTTAATAATTTTGCATCTAGCAAAACAACCTTATGCCTTAATATTTCAGTGGGACTCAGGAAAACCAGACCCTCTGCTAATTATCGAATGGGTCTTTTTGCCTAACAATATGCCCAAGACTATTTCCATGCAAGATGAACTTATGGCCATGTTGATTGTCAAGGCTCATCAAAGACTGACTGCTTTGGCCGGGAAAGATTTTGATCGTATCTATCTACCTCTCACAATGTTTTATTTGAATTGGTTGCTACAGATGTCTGAAAAATTGCAAATTGCTTTAACAAATTACCCAGGGCAGATATCTATCCATCCGCCTAAACACAAATTATTAAGTTTGTCTTTTAATTTAATCCCCAAGCCAAAGAGAAGTGAGACTCCTTTGCAAGCTATGACAATATTCACAGATGGGTCTGGGAAAACCCATAAATCAGTGATTGTATGGAGGGACCCTGAAACTGGAACTTGGCAATCTGATATTGCTGTTGTTGAAGGGTCTCCACAAATAGTGGAACTAGCTGCCGTGGTCAGAGTGTTTCAGAAATTCAGCACACCTTTTAATCTGATTACTGACTCCGCATATGTTTCAGGTATTGTACAGAGAGCAGAGAATTCTGTTTTGAAAAATGTTAAAAATGGCATTCTTTTTTCCTGGTTAAAACTGCTGGTCTCCCTGTTAGACCAAAGGACGGCTCCTCACTTTGTGATGCATATCAGGTCACATTCCAATCTACCTGGCTTTCTCACTGAAGGTAATGCCCAGGCAGACTTGTTAACCTTATCAGTGCAGCATGTTTTGCCTAACAAAATAGAGCAAGCTAAACTGAGTCACTCCTTTTTTCACCAAAATGCTGGGGCTTTGGTAAGACTTTTTAAATTAACTCAGCACAAGCCTCTAATATCATTTCTATATGCCCTGACTGTCAGCATTGCTCCCTTCCTAATGTGAACACAGGGGTCAACCCGAGAGGTCTACAGAGCCTGCAAATTGGGCAGACAGATGTGACACACATTCCTGAATTCGGCCGCTTGAAATTTGTGCATGCTTCTATTGATACCTTTTCAGGTGCTCTGTTTGTCTCAGCTCACACGGGAGAGACAGGGAAAGACGCCTGCAGTCATTTCGCTGCTGCCTTTGCCACCTTAGGAATTCCGCAATAGATTAAGACAGATAATGGACCCGCATACATTTCCCGTAGAGTTGCAAACTTCTTCTCCTTATGGGGTATCACTCACAAAAAAGGCATACCTCACTCACCCACAGGACAATCATAGAACGCGCCCATGGCTCTCTCAAACGTCTTCTGTTACAATAAAAGGGGGGAGCCGAGGACACTCCTGCTGAAAGATTATGCAAAGCCCTGTATGTTTTTAATTTCTTGAATTGTTCAATGACAGACTTAAATCCCCTCAAATTATTGAACTTGCTACTGTTGTCAGAGCTTTTCAAAAATTTTCCATTCCTTTTAATCTAGTAACAGATTCAGTTTATGTTGCAAAATTGTGAAGCCTCAGCCCTAAAAGAAAGTGTAAAACCTGCAAACAGATGATAGATTGGAATAGCTGAATAAACTCCTAAGAAGCTAAAGACTCCATGTTATAAACGCCAGGACAAATTTATTGCCAAATTCAATAGTTTGGTTTATTAACATCCAAATCACAAAATTTAGAATCAAATTATAACAATTTCAAACAATAAAAACAAAACAATACGAACCCCACAAACAGCGAAACTTACTTGACAGAAGTTCTCCCGGGAAAAGTTGAGCCAAGGGTGACCCCAGAGACACAGGACCTGGCAGCCGGTGTCTCTAGCTGGGTTCACGCTTTGCTCATCTAAAGGCCCAACTTAAATACCCTTAACTTCCCCCTCGGCAACCTTCCTCCCATTGTTTCTCTAATCATCGGCCATTAACTTTGTTTACATTAAATCCCGAAAGGGTCCCCGGGCACATTCAAATGCTAATGTCCAGAGTAAGTCCTTGCTTTGAGTAACTGTCGTAGAGGTGTGTGATGATCGTTGCAAGTCCTTGCTGGCATGTAACATTTGATCGTTGCAAGTCTTTGCTGGCACGTAGCATTCGACCGTTGCAAGTCCCGATGAGTTCAGCTGCACGTAGGCAGGGGTAAGTCATCAGCGCCTCGTGTTCTCACCTTCTATTTTTGGAACCCGGAAGATCAGGAGAGGTGCTTTACAGAAGTTCGTGAAACGTGCGGGTTGAGCAGACACACATACCTTTACACAATATATATCACAGTTCCCAATCTATAATTATTTATAGAACATGAATTAAATAACCATATTTCCCACACTCCATAAATAAATTAGAAATTTAGTTAAAATAAGCTTATATGTATTAGACATTATATTATGTATTGTTATAATTATTCCTTATATTTTACAGTGTGTTTAAACTGAAGGTAGAATCTGGATCTTGGCTAGATAACCTGTTTAGTGGCTGGGGTTTGACACCTTGGCTAAAAGATTTTCTTCGGATGGGAATGCATGTAATGATTTTAATAATAATTGTATTAGTTATGATACCTTGCTTGCTTCAGTTTGTGCAGAGATTAATTAATAAAGCCATCAAGGGGGTGTTCTTGGTTAATAGAGAAGGGGGAGATCTGGGAATACACAAGACAGAGAGTCAGACTTGATTAGCATAGCTAGTTTGATAACCAAGATGCCATGGCAGGAACAAACAGAACTGTGAAAATTACAGGAGATGGGATTACACCTGCTTACGGGAAGAGAGAAGATTCAATCAACTTCTGCAAGCAAAGCATTGTTGTAAAATGCATGAGTTTCCTGTGTGATTTTTAACCTGATTATTGTAGTAGAAATTATTAACCTGTTTGAAATAGTATATAAGCTTTTGGGAAACCTGAGTAAAATGGAATTCTGATCGCTGAATCAGTCTTCCCATCTCTCATCAATCGCCAATAAGTATGAAGTAATACTCTGTCCCGCTTAGAAAAACTGTATAAAAACAGACCTCGCAAAACTGAATTCATGAATGGGGGAGCTCCGGTGTGATAGAGGCCAAAGCTGAAGTTCATCCAGTGCCAATCCCGGGACTCGACACTGAATCTTTGATTGTGTGTTACCCAAAATTCTTTCCAATTGATTTTTTTATTAATAAAATTATTATTAATAATCTTAATTGGCTAACTCATTTATAACATTTTTGGCACCCAAACAGTGACCAGTTTCAGGGTCTACAGTCCCTTTTTTCTGTCCGGGAGGCACCCTGCTGATTCAGCAGCCCAGCAGAATGAGAGAGATTCCGTGGAACCAACTAGTCACCGAACTACTCAAATAAAAAGCCGCAATCAAAGGGGATAGGAAAAGCTAGCTTTAGGCTCTTGGGAACTCAGGATGAAGGCTTGGGGAGGGGGTCTTCGGGAACCGTGGTAAAAGTTCACTTGTAAAACTCAACATGCATGAAGAACCTACACAAGAAAGAGGAACCATAAGTACTGTGTGGTTGAGTGAGGTGACCAGGTGTGAATGTGTGTGAATGAGACATGATATTATCAAGAGGCGAGTGAGGACCTCGAGGCTGCATTTCCATCCACCTGCAAGGGTAGTGGTTGGGCAAAGGGGAAGCGATAGCTGTGTGTTTGTGTAAAATTTCCGATCCTCGTGAGGTCAGAAGGTCGGTCACAGGTAGACTAAAAGGGAGGGGACGTCCTTTAGAGTTCGAGGACTGGTAAACCTTTTAGTCTGAGACCAGGTAAGGTCCACAATGTGGTCTGTCCACAAGAAAAAGGAAATTGAGAGCCCATCACCAGACGAAGACCCACTGGTCGATCCCCTGCTGGGCTAGTAGTCTGGTGATATTGAGTCGCAACTTAGAAACACGGTACCAAGAACAATGTAGGTTATTACTTGAGAATAGGTAAACAGGGATAAGGCTGAGCCACTTCACAGTAGTTTGAATAAAAATGAGACTGAGCCTGGGTAGGGTTCAGGATAAATACGCAGAATAATCCGCTGGGGGAGGCATTCCAGAAATCCCATAGAGAAGCCCGCTGGAGTAGTTGTTAGACTGTTGAGAGGAATGCCTCACAAAGAAGAAGAAATCTAAAGAGAAGGTGATTCAATATTGCATAGAAATGGGGGGGGGGAAATGTATTACACTAGGCTTGCAAGAGAGTGGCAGCTTCTGAGCTTTCTGAGCGTCTAGAGACAGCTGTGCTGCTCTCTGAAAGACAAGGGCTTGATGCCATGAATAATTCAGCATCCTGCCCAAAGAGTAGGTCAGCAAGGCTGGCAGCCAGCAGCTGTAGCTGTCACAGCTCTGCTGTCCCCAGCGCCGTGAAGACACGTGCCCTGTGTGGCCATGGTGGGGCCATGGTAGCGCAAAGAGTCGGGGCTGCTGTCCCACAGAGATGTGCCCATTCCTGTGCCTGCTGGGTTGAGAGGGGTTTGCCCCTCTCTGCCTGTCCCGCTCGGTCCCCTGGCAGAGTCCCAGAGCTCTGACTCGGCCCAGGCAGGTCCGGAAGTGAGAGCTGGAGAGTCCCAGCGTGGCAGAGGCTGCTCCGGGTGCTAGATGTGAGCTGCTTTGGTAGCAGAAGTGCCTTTGAGCCTTGAGTGGCCATGGTTAAATGCGTGAGTGTGAGTGGGGGGCGGATGGGCTGCAGAGCTGCCAAAACCTCGCCTGCATGCTGCTGATCATTCTGGGGGTGTCCCTGGTGAGCAGATGTCCTGGCCGGGGCTAGCAGCATCTTTGCAGGAGCTGTGGCTCTGCTGTCCCATTCCTGACAAGTGCTGGGAGAGATGTGCTAGCACTAAGACCCTGTTATAGCCATTAGGGCTGTCTTTATGCAAAGCACACCTTTGGGGTTTGCCATACATAAAATAAAACCAGGAGATAGTGAGCTTGAGAAAGAGAGACAAAGAGTAGTAAAAAATCCCACTGTGTGAAATCCCTGCTGCGTTCGAGGTGTTTTGGAGCTCACCTGTGCAGTAGAGTTAAGGCTGGTGTTGCTAAGGTTGGTTTAAAGTTATTTGAGATGGAGTTACAGAGTTAGGAAGTTATGAACCAGCCCGGTGGTAGTTCCCCTCTGTACAGTGTGGTAGCACCGCGCTGTGAATCCCACGTTTTCCATGCCAAGCACCCCCCAAGGCTGTAAAGTTTTTTTTTTTTGAGGTTTTGGCTGAACTCTGCAGATTTCTCAGAGCATAAATTACTTTTCTGAGTGAAACAGAGCCAGGAGTTCTTGAGGCTGCAAGGACAGAAATAGAATGACCAAATCCCTTTCCAGGATGAACCAGAGCCACGTAAAATCTTTCTCTTTCACTCTGGGAGCTCTTTTTGGGGTGTAGTTGGTGATAGTGTTTTGAAGACAAAAGCTTGTTAAGTAGCCAAATGCACTAGAAATTTTACCTAAAAAAAAAAAAAAATCCCCTGAGAGCCGCATGCCAAAGGCAAGATCCTGCAAAGAATGTAGCTGAAAGAATCCAGAGAAGTGTAGTAGAGTCAGTAACATCTCCTCCCCTCCCAGCCAGCCTATAGTCAGTATTAATTTACCTCATTTGCAAATCAATGAGCCCAGGGTGTCCCTGCATGTCCCTTGAGTGTCCCAAGGCAGGAGCCAGATGACAGCCAAGCCCCAGGCAAGAGCACAGAGCTCTGCACTTTTTTCCTTTTTTGAGTTATTTTTGGTCGATTTGTTAAGTTTAGGTGCAGCCCCAGGCCCTTTGTAGCATCACCGAGCTCTTCAAGAGTGACTTGGAGAAGCAGCAAAACCCCAAATTTGGGTCATTTCCCATCCCTGACCACTTTTCTTCCACTTCCAGAGTGGAGGCTCGGAGTTTTCCCAGGTTTAGAGCCCGGGCCCAGCTCCTGGGCTGTTCCCTGAGTAAGTAAAATCACCAGAGTGAAGCTTCCCTGCCACTTTTGAAATTTTGAGAGAACTGAAAAAGAATCTAAGTTAGACTTGAATATTTTTCTTTATTTTTAACTGGAAAGGTGTAGTACAGCTTTAAGTCTTGTGAGGTTTTTTTCTTTTTTCTTTTTTTTTTTTTTTTCCTTTTCTTTTCTTGCTGTTTTCCTGCCAATGTTGTGTCTAAAGTCTAATGAAGTTTTCCCACTTCCTCCCCCCAGGAGAAGCACTGAGAGTTTAACCACTGGGGGGTCCCTTGTGATAGTATTTTTTGTTGTTTTAACACCCAAAATGTAGAGCTGAAGACCAAGCCTGGAGCAGCTTTAGTTAGATTCATATCCCCAAATCCAGGTGTTTCCCACCTTGCTATGCTCTGTTTCAGTGTTTTAAAGGCTCAACTCCAGCCAGCAGGAGGCATTTAATTGTGATTTTAGATAAGTAGAAAGAGAAAACCTTCAAGTGTTCCTAAGTTTGTGGCTACCCAAGGGGGAGTGACAGCCAAGACAGCACCTGGGCTCACCCTGGCATCAGTCTGTGCCCAGAGTAGTGCCAAAGCCAAGCCTAAACCCCTGCTCAGACCCAGCTTTGAGCCCTCAGCCCTAAGCCCAGCAAAGAAAAAGCCATTTCTGTGTTTCCTGCAGAGCAGGAAGAGCTCCCAAGCTAGAAGCTTTTTCCAAATCCTAAAGCTAGAAGAGAGTGAAAGCACTCCCCAGTTTTCCCAGTTCTCCCAGCTGAGTTGCTCAGCCCCTCTGCTATGCACACCCCCCCACTTTTGTATTAAATTTGGGTTGTACATTGTGAAAAAAGATAGACCTAAGAGTTTGTGTGCTAAGTGCTTTGAGACAGAGCAAGACCTGACTGAACATGTCTTAATACTGGCTAGACATAATTGAACTAGACTCCCCTTTGTAGTTTCAGCTATTTTGAAAAAAGATAGAGACAATTCAATGCTAGAGCACAGGACCTAGCAGTCAAGTGCCGGAAGACGGCCAAGACATCCTATAAGGTTGACCCAGTGAAACTGTCTAAGTGGGGTGTTTTTAAAAGGAAGTTCACGGCTCAAGCTCAATATAGAATTCCAAGAGGGGTACTCTTGCTGCCAAGAAGATAGATACCCTCGCCGCTGGCCGCAAATCAGTGGGCGCAGACAGAGGCAGAAAAGCATACCCATAGAAAACCCTAATAAACCCGAGCCTAGCTATATGCCAGATGGCGGGCCAGCCCTTGAAAGAGCGGCCTGGCAAAAGAGAGCAAAGCCTTAATAGATGCGAACCGAGCCTCGAGAGTACGACCCATCAGAAGTGCTGGTGTTATGGTATAAAAGGGTGTCATCCGTCTAATGGCACTAAAGTTAAAAAGTATAAATTTGAAAAAGAAATAGTATGCCACGGCATACGAGACATGCCTAAAAATGCACAGTCAAGCTTGCTCAATCCATACCGATAGTGTTGAAATAGAACAAACTATCCCCGTGTATAACCCAAATAATCACTCAAAGAGACCCGGGGGAGAGAGACTCACACCCATAACATATTTCCAAATTAACATAGCACCCCGCGAAGAAAAATCACTAAGTGTATGTGTAGCAAACAGAAAAGACTTTTAAAGTAAGAGAAACCTGAAGTATGGCAAGCCCACATTTGAGAATAAATTAACCAAGTTAAATTCTTTGAGAGAAAAAGATAACAGAATTTGCTTAAAAGTTAAAGAAATTTTCTGGGTATCAAATAAAAAAGAATTGCAAAAAGAACCCCCAGATACAAAAGAAAATCAACCATGCAAGAGAGACCAAACCCTGATCTATCTGTTGAAGAGGCTCATAAAATTACAAGCAGTAGTAGAAACTGTCTCAAGCCTCACTTTAGAATTGGCTAATCAGCATTCTCAAATATGGGTTCTTGCACACCAAAACCAACAAGTTTTAAAGAAAATAATGGCTAAAGATAAAGAAGTCCGTGAGAAATTCATAGGATCAGATTGCAGTAAATCAGCATCTCGAGCTTCATAGTTAGAACAGTTGTTTGAAAAGAAGGCATGGTAGAGAGAGATAAGAATTTTTATGATATACACCATAATCAGGGCCACATGTTTGCTTTGTCTAACACCATGCCTTGTGCTTTTAAAATATTTAATAAAACAAAGAACACAAATACTGGAAATCATGAAGCTAAAGAGACAAAAGAAGAGCAAGGCAGCAGAGACATTAGCCAGTTTTGAAGTTCAAGCCAAGAAGTAAAGAGATGGCTATAAAAGAGGTCTTAAACCAGAGTATTAATAAATAGAAATAAGAATAGTAAAACACAAATTAATGTGTTGAAATCAGAATTGGAGGAATTGTAATAAATGATGAGTAATAATTCGTATTTTTGTAAATATGTAACAAGAAGTCAAGTTGTGTTTTATAAGTGAATAAAATTATTCGGGGTTGGAAATGAGATAAGGCCAGGAACCAGAGACACCTTTAGAGACAACAGCGAATTAGCAACAGAAAGAAGACAGCTTCAGCAGCAGATGTAGTATCATTACCAGGGAGGAGTGCAAATGACTCAGCCATCAGAACGAGATATGGATCTTGCCTCCCCATCTGAGGTGCTCATCCCCGATAGGAATCTCGAATCTCGAATCTCGCCGCACCCTTCAAAAATTGCATCCCAATACTCGGTTCCCAGAATCGAACTAAATATTCATTTCCACCCGAAAAAGGCCATTCAACCGACCAGACAGCAAAGATGAAGACTACATGAATATGAAAAAAGACTGAAAAGACAAAGAGAGTATGAAGTAATACTCTGTACCACTTAGGAAAACTGTATAACAACAGACCTCGCAAAACTGAATTCGTGAATGGGGGAGCTGCGGTGCGATAGAGGCCGAAGCTGAAGTTCATCCAGTGCCAATCCCGGGACTCGACACTGAATCTTTGATTGTGTGCTACCCAAAATTCTTTCCAATTGATTTTTTTATTAATAAAATTATTATTAATAATTTTAATTGGCTAACATTTATAACAGCTAGGGACAACAACAAATAAAAGCTCTGGGAAAAAAATTATCTCACTGAGAGCAAGGTAGAGAACAACTTCCATTCTTGTCTAGAAATCTCTTCCACTACAGAGCTAAAAAGATAACTAAAGAAATAACTAATCAGAATAATAATAATAATAATAGTAATAAATAATCCCATGCATTTGAATGAATGAAAACACAGGTGAATGCAATGCTACCTTTAACACTGACACCAAAATAAATGTTTAAAAAGCAACCCTCCTGAGAAGTAAGGAAAACACAAGGATCCTTGTGAATAAGTGATCCTCTGTGAGATCCATAGAAATAAGTAGAACAAATCCCTGAATCTAGTTGCAGGGCACTTCTTAACTGAACAACTTTCCTAAAGAGAAAGGGATTCAGTTAGCACTCGAGTTCAGCCATGAAACATCCATCTGTATCTACAAACGGTCAGAGGCAGCTAACTTCAGTCTCAAGAAACACACTGATATTTTGGCTGATGGCAGCACTTCAGCTAAACCAGCATGGTAAATAGCAAGGAGTTATGCAAGGAGAAAGGAAAATGTATGTCTAAAACCAGCATGTGAGCCTAGGGCCTGCAAGTCAGTCAGCACAGCACCTCCACTGAAGCCTCAACACACTGAATGTTACAGTTGGACTATCGTTGCTCTGCGGTAGAGGAATGGATTTTAAGCACATGCATTAAACATTTTGTTAAGCTTCAGCCTGACCTGCTGACATGTATAAACAGACAGCTTCCACTCTGTTTAATCCATTTAAAACATGTCTGACGCCTTCAATGCTGTTAACTCTGGTCTTCAGTTGCATCACTCAGCTCTGGTGGCTGAGCCAGTGTTCAGGGTCCTACACATATATAATTATCTCTGCTAAGAAAGAGTATGCACAGGAAAGCCCTGCTGGTCTTGGGAGTAGAGCTGGGAGGAAGTCTGGGGGCCTAGAAACCAATCTTTTTCCTACTGCTCTGTGCACACAATTCCACCACCATCCCTCTGATTACTACACAAAAAAACTTCTATAATGGGTTTACTTTATATCATTCTCTTTTCCTGAGTATTCTTGTTAAGGAATCTCAATGCTCTTGTACAACCAGAGCACAATCTGGTTTCTGTCACAGAAATCACAGTGCAGAGATGGATTTGTTTTCTGTTTTGTCTATGTTACCTCTTAGACTATGCTTTTTATTCCTTCAGATACTTTAATTGGGCTTATAATTAGACCGTGCCTCCCTGCCTTTGTGCACCTTTTGCCAGCTTCCTTTCCTAAGTGCAAGATCCTAACAATATTAACATTCTCCTCTGGAACTCTTGAGATCTTAGCAGTAATTTCATGCACCAATAATGTTTTGCTGAAAATAAACAGACCTAAAACATTGGTAACCTGGGAATAATCAAGAAGTCACACATGTCCTGATATAGAGCCAGGCTGCCTGGTGACCTCTGTAATTATGTCACTCATTACCATATCCCCAGCCAGCCACTTTCCCTCTGGGTGATGGAGTGAATACCTGTCCAGCTAAGCAGACTGAAAAGGTGTGACCGACAAATCAATGAAAGCTGATGGGATAGAATCCCGGTGCCACAAAGGTTTAGGCTCACTGGAGTGATTTTGTTGTAGGAGCTGATGATCAGATTCCAGGTCCTGCAGCAGGAAACTAATTTTTACTCTGGCACAGCTCTAACATTATATGTTTCAAAGGATTCAAGGCATCTCTTACATTAGTAGGCATTCCTACTAATCACAGGTCAACCTCTGTAATACCATTCTGGACACAGGCATGTGAGACTCCACTACTGCCTAAAATGAGGTAACTATTCCCCTCAAAAGCACTGATGCTTCTGTATCCAAATATCTGTCCACAGGCAGCAAAGAAACCTTGGTCATGAGCTAAGGAATGTGCAAATGTCAAAATAATGTATTTAAGACAAAACCAAAATGAAACACCACACACATACACACAACAACACCACGCACCTGAATTTTAATCCTCCAAACACTGAGACATATGAAGAATGAGACAGTCTTCTGTCTTGGTACACACAGTAAATCTCTTTGCAATAGCAAAACACTTCCAGGAATCTCTTACAGCATAGATGCCTGGTGGTTCTCCAACAAATTACAAAACTTGGCACAAGTGCACACAAAAAAAGCACAAGTAAGCTTTTTAGTTTCAAGATCATCTTCCTAATTGCAAGTGGAACTTCAAGAGGCCAGAGACCACTGGAACAGGGAAATGGATTATTCTGTGGTATTTGGAATCTTGGCTGCTGGCAGGTTTTTAAAAAATTTTCAAACAAATGTGCACCAAGAAACCGCCCACAAATATATCCTCTCTCAGGTAGGAGGAAATGAGTACCTGGCCCCTGAGATTCATCCCTGAACAATTTTTCTGGGATTCCATGCAATTTCCACAAAAAAAAAAAAAAAAAAAAAAAAAAAAAATCTAAATGTGCAATATTTATTTTCCCAGAAATTATTCCTTGTTTTCCTAAAACTCAAATATAAGACATTTCAGTCTTACACATTCATGTCCTGAGGATTAACTTTCTACTCTAAGGTGGTCTAAATAGAGAAAGAAAAGCTACACCAAAGTTAGCTTCATTCACGGCCTTCTAAGACACAGATTGAATCATCCTCTGAGACTGATCTCTCCTGTTCACTGGCTTACACCAAAATCTAACTGCAAGCACAAAGGATCTCTGTTGGTCTAAGTCAACAGGAAACTGGAAAAGGTCCGTAATACTAAAAGGCAGAGAACAATACTCTACATCTTCAAGCAAATTACCTTATTCATAAAATATTTTAATTCAGTTCTGTTTCTTTGGTCTTAAACATAACAAAGCCACTTGTCTCGATTTCACTGAGCAGCTATATTTCTGAATTTGCTGCTAAACTAAAACAGAAAGAGTGAGTTTGTGGTTTTCAAAGGTTTTTTTTTTTCTCTTGTTTTTAATGGCTTGTTTAAATTCACAGAACAATCGTTTGCTCTCATTATGTCAGTCTGCAATTATAGCATGACAGAGGAGCAATCTTATTTCAAAATTACTTTTTTTAAATGGGAATAAGCCAATCTCATAATTTATTGAATTCTCAAACTTCAGCTACAATGGCAAATGCTGTACATAAGTTAAATCAAGACAACAAATTACAGTAAGCAATATAAAACCACAGAAATGTAATTAGACAGTTTCAACAGTTTTTCTTGTCAGAGCAATGGAAAGCATGCAGATGAATCTGAAACTTATACTGAATTTTGTTGAGTTCAGCCTAAGAACCACTTCATGTGATGGAGTCAGAGACTTCTGGTCCATGCCTTGGGGTCAAGCTATGGCAGACAAGTGCTTCAGGAAAAGCTGTTAAAATAGCTTTCACATCCAAGCCTTCATGGATTCATTCCCATTGGCACAAAATGGATTTTATTTCTCCTTCTAGACTTCTCAGCTCTATTAAATACCACCATGTCGGGTATTAAAGACAAACCTCCAGTCTGTCATTTTGGCATTAAGGATTCCAAGACAACAACTCAGCTTTGCCAGAGACTTTGCTATAACCCTGAGCAAACTGTTTTATCTTCTTTCTTCTCTCTTTATGACAGCAACTTAGATTGCAACTTCTTTAGGAAAGAACTCCATTTTAGCAGACAGAGTAAGAGACCTTCAACTTAATTTGATCCTCTAGGCACCACTGTAATTACAAAACAACAATAATCAGGGGAAATGATCAAATAATTAATGTGAAAAAAAACAGAGATGCATCTTATATATTATTCAAGTAGCTGAAGTTATTAATAACTTCCTAGATTATTGAAACTAAGCCAACAATAAAAATCAAATTTATTTTTGCTACCACTTCCTTCTGTTACCATCACCCTGTAAGACTGAAAACTACAATGGCACATTTAACCTAAGTGAGGAAACCACCACTGCCAAGTGCTGCCTCTGGACAGAAAACCTTGTAGGGGAGCTTTTGCATTGCAATGACTTGCAAAGTCGTAATAATATTTCTGTGTCCAGATTAAATTTTATAGAAGCCAATTTTTTACTATCAAATGTAAATCTGGGGCCTCTATTACCTGCCACACTGTCTTAAAATAGTTCCAAGGTTATGCTGTCATCGCATAACTCTAGAAATCTGTAACCCTGATTCAAGCACTGGAAATATAACACAGAATGTACAGCAAAAAAAAAATGTACCATCGAGCACAATTTTCTACAACAATAAGCTGGGGAGTGTCTGAGCAGAAAATTCATCTTTGATATTGATGTATGCATCAGCAGCCCATAAGTGAAGATCACACTTCTATCAAATGCTCACATGGTAATGGTGCTTGTGGAGCTACTTCTGAAGTGTCAGAAAACAACAGCAATAGCTTTCTTAAGTCCTGAAACTCATTGTTTGGCTATCTGGAAATGAATGTAACATAGAAACCTACTTCTGCTCCCATTCACTTTGTTCTCAGTGTACCCAGTCTTGGCTCCAGATCCTCTACCCTCAGCTTTATTTGTGATATCAAAAACAAAGCAGCACTTCTAGAAGATGCAACTTTCAATCCAGTACAGAATAATAGGAGAAAGCAGCAATAAAGCTATAAATTTCCCTATTTGCCAGGTATTAAGGAGAGCAGGGAACTTTTTTGGGCTTTGCATACAAAGACTGCTAAAAGGTCAGGAACTCCATGGAAAATACTCCACAGACACATTGTCTGGCAAGCAGCTTGTTAAAGCTCGAGTTTTGCCAGAGCAGGACAGACCGTGTACTAAGCATTTCACAGCCTCACAATTCAGGTTGCCCTACAACACAGGGGACCAAGGACTTGAGACTTCTCTTGTACAGCAGCCCCCTACACACAGATGAAAAGCACTGTTCGTGAAGCATCCTCACCTCTGTATCACACAGAAATATAACTTCACTTAGTGGGGAGACTGTCACAGATGACACTAAAAGAACCACACAAGGACACGCAGGTGTGCAGAGCAGGAGAAAAGGGGTAAGTTTTTTTACAAAACTCAATTTTATACATTTCCTATGGGGCCTGTGGATTGGAGGATGGAATTCCACATCTCAAACCACATTGGTCAAGCCAACTGTCAATCAACTTTCTCCTCCCACCTAGAAATATATAAACAATGAAAGACAGTTAGCAAAACATGGCTATTTTGTATAGTACAAACTGTGAGAAAGTAAAAATTCTGACTCCAATATGAAGAACATTACAGAAGGCTTAGAAAAGTCTTCAAAACCAGGGTGACAGGGAGACAGCAAGACACACCAGAGAACCTGCTGGCAAACATGAGGTTCAGCCAGTAACTCATCAACAGGACAGAAATGAACTGCAAAGGTCTAAATAGACTCCCATAAAGCAATAGCTTTATTGAATATGCTGGCCTATGGATGCTACATATTTTTGCACGGTGAAACAGAGTGATCTGTATCATGTTAAGAGCTGTCTCTGTGCACAAGTCTGAAAGAGATGGCCCATTTGTACACATTTCTCTAAGACAGAAACAGTTTTAAAATACTAAAAAGAAAACCAGGTGAAAATGATAAGTCTTTGTTTTACAGAAATTATTGAGTCAAAATTGTTGGCTGCTACACTGGGGATGGCTCCACTCTTCTTAGTAGCCTAGGTTTAATAACTGTATATAAAACATGCTCAAAATGGACCTCAGAACAGCATCTCTGCCTCCATCCCAAAGCAGTAAAAGTGTTATGAAGTTGTTTTTCATTATCATGC
This sequence comes from Prinia subflava, assembly GCF_021018805.1. Classification (NCBI taxonomy): domain Eukaryota; kingdom Metazoa; phylum Chordata; class Aves; order Passeriformes; family Cisticolidae; genus Prinia; species Prinia subflava. The sequence continues at coordinate 9,788,814 of NC_086282.1, forward strand.
AGGAACTCTAACTTCAGGAGTAGGAGGGCCAAACCCTGACCACCCACAAAAATACAGGGAAATCTCAATAAACAGAACACAGAAAATGAAGCAAGGGGGAAAAGCTCTGCTCAGCGGAACAGTTGAGCAGACCCTAGTCATGGTCATGTTATAAATGCCAAGCCAATTCCAATTAATAAAATAGAATTATAATAATTAAAGAATTACGGGACAAAAATTTTGGGCAAACCAACAATCAGAAGCACAGCGCCAATGCCGAGGATCGACACTGGGTGAACCTCAGTTACGGCCTCTATCGCACCGTAACTCCCCTCGTTCATGAATTGGCCCTTTTCGGGGTCCCAGTTTTATACAGTTTATTTGGCCAGCGGCAGAGTATTTCCCCACAGTTCTCTGTCTTTGGGTTGGTTTCTTCATATTCATCTCTGCCGTCTGGTCTGCTGAATGGGGTTTCCCCACAGAAAGATGAGTGTTAAGTTCATTCCTCCAGTGTATACATGGGAAGCAAAGTTCTGAATGAGAGGCGTTCTCCTGATTATATCTTTCACAATGGCTGGGTGTTTCACAGTTCTGCTGCCCCTGAAGGACTGATTTCAATCTTGATTTGCCCTTTGTTCTGGTGTCAATAGTGGGCTTCTGATTCCTGGCAAGGTATTGTCCTTCCTGGAATAGCTGCCCCTGGGTGTTGCCCGTCCTGAAATTAGTTAGTTTCATGCCCGACCTGCTTGTATTTTATTTCACGAAATATATTTACATTCTACATACACCAAAAACACGAATTAATATACAATATTTATTACAGTAGCAAGAGAACCTGCAGTCTTACATCAGAAAGGGCACTCTTTCATGAGTTACACATGAGGACAAGGCTCTGTGCTAACACCACTGTTTCCTACAGCATCAAGCACCTAACAGAAGGTAGTTAACAATGAAAAAAGCCTGTGCAGTGAACTCTGGGCAGAGACTTGTTACCAAGTCTTGTGGCAGTGTGTTAATTTAATCAGTTATACTTCATATGTTTTCTGTACTGGTTTGGTTCTATGTACCCTACCCCCCCCAATTAATATTCCTTTGTCTCCCTCACATGAGTTATTTTAGCCTGCACCTGCACCTGTTATGTGACTTTCAGTTAAGTGTCTGTCACCCTTCCCGCCTTTGTAAAACCCCTCCTACCCTCTCCTGATTAGTCCACGTTATGTTTCCCTACCCCTGGGTCCCTCAGCAACTGGCCCTGGTTGGCTAGTGGTAGCCAAACCACTCCCCTTGCTCCCCCCAGCTAGCCCCTGACAAAACCCCACTGTACCCTCCTCTCCTCGGACAGTTCTGGGATGAGGAGGTGTTTCCAATAAACCCTCTGTTCACTCAGAACTGTCTCTTCCTTTCATTCCACTGCCTGTCGCTTCTCCATCACTCACAAGAGTCCCACAGGATAAGAACCCACAGGAGTCAGCCCTGCTTGCGTCGCTCGCAGGCTGACCCTCAACGACGCTTGTCCCAGTGTCTGGGCTTGCCGGGACAGGGTCCGCTGACCCTTGTAGGCACCGCGACAAAGTCTAACATCAAATGCACTGAAAAATAGTAGCACAACTGTATTCCCCATGTTTTCATTTAGTCTGCGACTTTGCTTTAATGTGTTGGCAATAAACATCCATCCAAGAAATGGCACACATGGTAATATCACCCTTTTCCCTGGAGCTGCTTTTCAGGACTATGAGGAAAATAAAACACAGTAGCATCCATGTCATGGCTCTTTCATTTTTGTCCAGTAGGACCTTAGTAACATGAAAAAGAGAGCATGAAGGCCATGACTTGGCACACTACATTTTTATATCTATAATGTTTGGCAACCATAAAGTTTTGCATGATTTTTAACAGTGTGAACCTCATTTTCTGAACACTGAGGTTGAACTGCCTTGTCAAAGAGCAGCAATATACTCAAAATTCTGCATTGCCGAGAGACTGCTGTTTGACACCGCAGCAGAAAATAAGAATTTGCACAATCAAATAACTGAATTGAAACAATAAATTAACATTTTTACTGATTTTAGCTTGTCTCTCTGACTGTATGTCAGGTGCAGGGTGACAATGATAACAGTGAGTTGCACTCACTGATAATTCCCTTAACCAATTATTCCATATTACTGCAGGAAGCAACACTGGAAGTATCTTTTGGAAAATAAAGATGCCTTGCTTTTAGAGCAAGAGAGTGTGAAGTAGACAATGTGCAGGGACTGATTTTGAGCATGAAGAACAACCAACAGTAAGCTCCTACCAGTTCTGCAAGCACTGCTCAGGCTGAGACAGGGATTCTACAGGAAAAGCACTAAAGCTAGATCATTCAGCTAAAGCCCCATGAGAAAATATGTACAGAAAAGGACAAAAGAGCAACATAAACCCATGCAGAATCACAGAGTTTTATAATTAATTAGGATTTGATTTGGGAATCTATCCACTTTTCCCTCTTTTTTTTCCTTCTTAAATAGGTCCTAAGTTTGTTAGGTATAAAGCGTATTCTCTGTACAGGGAGACAAAAATCACACAAATCAAATGAGAACCAATGGCTGTCAGGAAGGTAAGTCCATAGTGCATGGAACTATCATGCACCCACAGGGATGGAAGGGACCTCTAGAAGTTACAGGGCAAACTTCCACCTCAAGGCAAGCTCAGTTTTGCCCATGTTATTCCTGATCAATGTCTCTGCCTGACTGGCAATTAAAGACCAGCCACAGATACCTCAGATCCTGAGCAGAAGTATCCTTGTACAGCAGCAAGCAAGCAAGCAAGACAAGCATTTCCATCTTGAAGTAACTCTGGAAATACATTTGTTTGTGAGGATGAGCCACACACATCGCACATATAGAATTATCCTCAATAAGCAAGACTTCAAGAAGCCTGCTTTTACAAAACAAATGTAGAATAGCACAATCCAGCATCAAGGACAGCTGTGCTACTGCTGGCCCAGAGCCACAAGGGACAGACACCCAGCTCTCCACGTTCACCACCCCAATGGTCTAAGTCCGGGCACCCATTGTATCCCCTGCATCTATACCAAATCTCACTGGGACAAGAACACTTGTAACTGAGACAGTATAGGCCTTTAACAGCTTTAGTAACAATATTTCAGCATTTCAAATGACAGAGCAACATTCCAACAGTGCTCAACATGAAAACTGAGCTATTGTAAAAATCTGCATTCAGAGCAATGGCAATATCAGCTGGTCCCCAAAGAGCCAGGCCCAGTCAGCCACTAGGGGAGGAAGCATTCACACAAGAAAGTCCACTGTCTTCTGAATGAAAGGGCTTAAACAATTTACTGGCACAAGAAATGCATTACTTAAGTCAAGGGTACTTATTTATAGCCTATTTGATTTAGAGATCATAGAAAACAGAAACTTCTGTTTCTTTCCTAATATGACCCTTGACCAATATCCCAACTGAATTTTAAATTTGATAGAGCCCTTCTTTCAATTTTGACACCAAAATGAGGCTGTGGTGATTCAAAATTAGCTTACAGTAAGTGGAAATTCCAGATTAGCTTTCAGTCAAAAATACCGTGGGACTGTGGTTCACAGTTCTACAACCAGCTTGCAAACATACTCTGGAAATACAAGACCCTAAGAAACAGATGATATGGCAAAACTAGTGGATGTCACATGGTGAGATGCAAAGCCATCAAGGAAAGAAGATGTCTCATAAAAAATAAATAAAAATGTAGTACCAAAATTTGACTATATTTATTTCATATTCCATAGGATTTGGTTCCATTCCCAAATGGTGCTATACCAATAAATCCTCCTTCCCTAGGAAGTTGCAGCAACACAAAGGATAGAGGAAATGACACATAAGCAATCTGTGTGTTGACAAGAAGGCAATTTTGTAATATGTTGTTATTTATGGCCAACACTTAAGCAGATGGAAGACGCATCAAAATGAGAGTTTCATTTAGAACATGCAGGCCAGGGAGAAGTCTCTGCAGGAGATGTGCTCCATGGGAAAACATGAGGCACTTCACAGCTAGAACTATGTTACAGTGTTTGTGATAACATGCTGCAGACCAGGTAAAGATGCAACAGAGAGTCTCTCAAATAGGTGGCAAAAGGAAAAGTAAGAAGTGAAACCTTATTCAGAAGTGCACATACCCTGAGCAGCCCTCTTGCTTCCTGAAGGAAGTAGCATATCCCATGACCTGTCCTGCTGGAAGTCTGCCCCTTTTCCTATTCCTTCCCCCAGGGCGGGTGACATCCCTCACTTTTATGGGCTCAGGTGCTGAACCACAGTCATGATGGCAAAAGCAGCTACACAACTTGGCCCTTGCTCTGTGCACTGACCAGATTTGCATTTGTCACCCCACCACATTCATTACACTTCCCAGAGGCCTTCTGCCTCTGGCACTGCTGGGAGCACATGGTGATGCAGTGCAGGAAAGGAATGGACTGGCCAGTGAGCGATTTCTAGCCATAACTCACAGCACAGCACACAGCTCCCAACAAATGCACTTTTTTTAGCTGTATTGCTTTCCATGACATTAGCTCATGCACAAAAGGGGAAAATAAGTTAATAAGGGAAAAATATTTATGCCTCCTCCTCTCCCTCCCCACTATTTCATTTTAATCTAAATCAGTTTGGAAGCCCTGCTGGCATCAGGGCCCTGGAGCACTGACAGCATCAGGAAGCTTTCACTGAGTCCAACTCTCTGTTTTCCTCTCGACTGGCAAGGCCCCTTAGTCATACCATGGGACACAAGAGGGAGCAAAGCAGTTTTAGAATAGCAGTCTCTTTCAAAGCTGAAGTTTAGGAGTTTCCCACCCACTGAGGTATCCCCATGCATGCTAGGGTAATAACCCCTGTAGCAGGCGCATGATGTGCTATGGAATGAAGTTTGAGCTATCCCAAACTGGGCCTCAGATTTGGGCCCATGTAGAAGTAGATTAAACTTGTGGCGCATTTAGAAATTAAGTTAAAGTGTGTGCATGCTTTAGCTAGGACAGTTAGAGTAGAAACACGGTAGCTGCCTTAAGCTAAGATTGTTTGCATTCTTTCTCATTCTGAATGCCAATAGAAATGCACCTGCAACTGTAAACTATCTGACACTGTATAAAACCAGCCATTTTGGGAATAAAGAGGAGAATGTATGTTGTAACCACATTGGTCGTATCATACGTTGCTTTGTTCCAGCCCCATATAGAGACCCTGGTTTCAAACCCCCTCACCTCCCTCTCACACCCGCTGGCAATTCAACTCCTCATGTCACATGACTGTGTTCTCCAAAGATTAAGTTTGTGGTTTGGCTTCCAAACCAGTTAAATGCTCTGTATGTGCCTTTTTGCCTTCCTCTGCTGACTCTGAGCTTATTAGCCAATTTCTGTTGCCTTTGGCAGGGAGGAAGCGCTCTCAGGAACTTTCATGGTTTTTGCAGGAATTAGCAGGAGAGGAAGTGAAAATACTGTTTAAGACCCTGGTTGGGAGAAGACTGTACCATGAATGCTCTGTCTGACCAAGCTGCAGCAAACCTATGTGAAGTTGCTCCTCAAAATATGAACACATAGGAAATTTGGGTTCATTAGCTCTGCTTCTCTCTGTGTTATTCCATTTTTTCCTAGGCTTTCTACAGCTTCATCCAAACTCTGTGAGGCTCACCACAAATTCTGCCTGAAATATTTGTCAGTATTCTCTGCCTGGCAAAGTAGTGAGGTATCCTCCCTTCCTAGTACCTCACTGCCTGAAGCATATCGATATAAGCACCCTGTTCCTGCAAAGATGCATGTAACAGGGAAATTATTCAGCGCAAGGGTCACAGGGACAGAACAAGGGGCAACAGGTAGAGGTTGCATCAAGAGAGGTTCCATCTTGATGCAAGAAATTTCTTACAGTGAAACAATCAGCCAGTCACTGGAACAACCTCCCCAGGAATGTGGTAGTATATCCATCACTGGAGGTTTTCAAGGTGCAATTGGACAGCATGCTAGATAGTCTCATCGAGGCTCCCCTTCCCACAAAGGGATGGACCAGATGATCTTTCAAGGTCCTTTCCAAACTTTTGTAATTCTCTAATGCCAAAAGAAAGGGTCTGTCCATTGCACCAATATCCAATCCCTCACACACCGCCAAACACAACTCATGCTGGGGCAAAAAGATCATAAAAAGGTTGGGGAAAAAGCCAGGACTAGGGAGGGACTTTCTTTTGGTGATGCAGGTGGCTCAAATGCACAACAAATTTCAGTTTCAGAGGTTATTTCTGGAGGTCATACCTCAGCTCTGTTATGCTAACAGTTGCTAGACAACAGTCTTCATATGAATATAAAATCAACTACCAGGAAAAAGAAGTCTAAAATATTATTCTGATTTATCTAGGAATATCTGAAAATTCAAATTAAATTTAGCTAACAGGTATGTCCAGGTAAAAGTAGAAGTGAAAGTGTTCAAACAAACTACTTTCAAAATTAAGCATTTTGATATTTCTTTCCAAAATGTTTCTCTCTCCTCTGAGAAGTAGTTTATTTTTGGTTTTGGTAAAGCACACAATTTTCCCTTTCCCTTCACTGACTGAAGCAATATTTCACCTAATACTTTTTCCAGGTTTTGATAGGCAAAAAGGATGCACTTCTTGCTTTACAAAAAATGCAAGAATAGAAGTGTCTCCATTCAGATCAATGAGTGGCTGAGGCTTTTCTTTAGAATAAAAGAAATCTGAAATTCTGTGAGAGTTTCTGTTACTTTTCATACAGCTCTTCACAACTTTGCATAGTTAAACTGCAAATTAGGCTTGGAAAAGTTATGACTTCTGCTTTGTAAAAATGCAAGCAGGACAATTTTAGGTGGGAAGCCTCAGCAGGCTTAGCTTCACTTTAACTACATTAAAGTTAGGTCACTGTCAGTATTGAGACTGCAAGGATACAGATACAGTCAAATTCATGAGCTACTATAATCGAGCTGAAATGAAAAACTTTCAATGCTATGTTAACAGCTTGAGTGGAAAATACAGACATCACAGATTGTTAAAAAGATTAGTTAAAAAGGTTAGTTAGAAAGCTTGCCAGAGTTGTTTTGGCAGTGAACACACTGATAAGCACCCTCAAGGTGAATTACAGGAATGCTGCTGAGGTCGGAGGGACATTATGCAGAGAGCACTGTCTGATGGTAAAGCAGGGCACCTTACCTGGGCAGCTTTGTCACCCTGGTTTTTCTGAGTTTTTCTAAAGCCTTCTGCTTGGTTCATAAGATGGAGTCAGTTCTTTAGTTTCTGCATAATATTAGGAGTCAGTTTTTCAGTTTCTCGCGCCTTGGAACATAAACAAACCTTGTTTCTGTTCACTGTCTTTTGTTTACATATTTTCTAGCCTGAAAATAATGTTGATTGACAGCTGGTCTGGCCAGTGGGGTGAAGGGGTAGTAACCCCAGCAGCCAATCCACAACCAGACCCACAAATGTATAAAAATTAAAGAAATAGACAGGCTTGCCCTCTTTTGGGGGAGCAGCTCTTGCACTGCAGACCTCTTGCCTCTGTGTTGTCATTTTGCGTGTCAGTTGACACATGGCTTGGAAGAGACAGTAGTAAAATGTGCCTAAGAAGTAAGCATAGAATAGATGGAGCAAAATTAAGGTTGTTTTTTCATTGTTGGGTTGTTGTCATTTTTTTAGTAGAAATTCCTTTTTCCCTAGGGATGACTATTGAAAGCCTTATTTTGCTAATTATAAAGGTTAACCTAATTTTAAACCCGTGGAAATTATTAGGGATTAAATTTTGTAAGATACCTTGTCTGATTATCCTACAGCCAGCTCACACAATCCACTTCTTCCTTGGTTTTCCTGCAACAACTCCAGAGGCACCTGCTTGGAGGAAACAGGGCAAGTCCATGTGGTGCCTGCCCCTCTTTTGAGGAGGGGTGCCACCCTCAATCTGTGCCTCTGCAGGAACAGTGACAGCTGGTGGCAACAAGGTGGTAGGTACACAGAGCAGAGCAGCCATGGGGGCCTTGGGAAGTTTTCCAAAGTGACAGGAGTCAGAAAGCCTCATTCCCAGCCCCTCAAAACAGAATAAATAAATAACTAAATCCTTGCACACATCCCCCCTAAATACATTCTTTTTATACAACTTCTCACCAACTCTCTACAACCACCTCCATGATTTTTCATAGCTGCACTTCCCTACCCTGGGAAATCTTAAGCATTGAGATATGGACAGGGAAAACCATGATGACCAAAAAAGGCTCTAAATCATGGCTGAACCCAAACCTATGGTTGAGTTACTCACATTGAGCCTTCAGGCATTGCAGCAGCTTCCATGTGTGTAAAGCAGCACAAGGGGATACTCATCTACATGTTTAAAAGAAATAAAAATACTTCTGCCAGCTAAACAGTGTCATGGGTTGGCACTGGCCAGATGTTAATGCACCCATGAATATATGTTTTTTCTCTAACAACTCCTGTGGGATGTGATCAGGAACAGAGCAGAGCAGGCTTAAATCTTGAAAACAAAAAAAAAAACCCACCAAAACTTTATTAATTACATAAGAACAGGGACAGAAATACTCTTAAACACACACAGAGACAGAAATAAAAACTTCTTAGAACATTTCTTCTCCCAGTTTTTACCTCCCCACCCATCACTCTTCACAGACTAACCTTTGGGTTTTAGATCAAACAATCACCACTCAAAAACAAACTAATCTTCAATTCAGCAAGGGAGAGAGGAGTCTCTCTGGCACCACAGACTGTTCTCCAGAACACACAGGTCTACTCCTTATGTGTTCCCATGTCACCTGTGGCACCGCCCGGAGAAGTCTGCCAGGGTGACTCTCTCTTTTTCCTATGTCCAGCGCTCTCACCGCTGTCTCATAGGCCAAAACTACATACAGGGCTTTTTAAGGATACTTGCATGCCGAGCTCTCCCCTTTTTACCCAGGGGCCGGGGTTCCAGGAGCAGGTCTCCCCTGAGGGCAGAGGGCACCACCTCACCCTCCCCCTCTTTTCTCTGCTCGCTCCACTCTTCAAGTGCCAGTCACTGTAGCAAAAGCAGGGCAGCTGCATCCACCCAAAATGCAGTTTATGTTCAAAAGAGACTTAAGTTCAGTCCATGGCTGACATTATGCAAGAGAAGTCCAGCTCAGAAGGCTACTCCTCTCATTCTTTGCCCATCGGGTTCCTTCCAATCATGCTTTATCATCTCAGTCTCAGGCCGCTTCCCTCTCTCCGAAACCACTAGTCATGAGAATCAATGTCTAAGAAAAGTTTCTTTCTGCTACACAAGGGTTAACAGTTTTTTCTCGGCAGGGTGCAGGCTCAGGCACTCCCAGGCTCCACAACTCCCACGTGGCTGGGCACCTTCTCCCAGAGTTTGGGGGTGGAGGGGGGTGAGCACACACAGAAGGCACTTCCACAGTTTTCCACCCCTCCATCCTGGACGGGGCAGTTCAGTTCCAGTCCTGTCCCCTCTCTTCTCCCCCCCCTGGGGGCTCTGGCTTACCTGAGCCGACCACGTGTTTTCCCCTCCCCCACCCAGCCTCGTGGCTGGGCAGGGGAAGGAGGCCTGACACGTCTCTCTGCTGAAACCGGGATCTGAAAAGAGGCCGAACCCCCTTGGGGTCCTGCTTTTAACTCTTTGTGTCCTCAGAGGCGTGTCCAAACCTCCGAGTGACCAATCCAGGTGCCAGCAGAAAAGCTGATTACTGATTGGACTGCCTACATCCCCCTGGAAAAAATTCACCTCCCCCGCAACCACGACAAACAGCCAGAGAAGCAGACAAACCAACATATTTTAATGCAAACAGGAATTTAGCTGTTTTAGCTATTTTCACCTCAAGGATTTATAACATGCCCTGCCTCCCAAGTCTATTTCCTTCTCCAATGTTACTATTAGTCAGAATTCTATGAAAAGGTTTACCAAAGCTTTTCAGACGAAAAATCAGAGAGAAGGTCATGCTCTGCCCATGCACCACAGCATCTCACATCAGGCAGCAAGCTGGGTTGTTTCCTCCCCATCCCCTCTCTTTTGTTCATCATGCCTGCTGTCCCAATTTTTCACATTTAAAATTCACAAGGCAATTTTTGGAGGCTTAAACCAGGGGCCAGGATGTAGAGAAAGCAAACTGGTGTAAATCCAAAGGTGTCATGGAGCCGTGGTGATTTACACGAGCTGTGTCAAAGGCTTGCTTTGCGTCCTCCAAAGCACAGCACTACTAGCGTGACCATAAAACAATAAATAACAATAATAAAAATGCTCTGCACACATTCTAACTTGAATAATTGCTTTCTGTCTCTTTCCATTCCTCTCAAAGTGGCAGCAGGACACAGCTACTCCCATTACTTGCTTTGCTAGCCCAAAGAAAACCAAGCTCTTAAAGTCATACATCCCGAGAAACATTAGGAACATGTTTACACAACAAAGCAGAGGCACCTTGGCAGCAAATGCCAACATCTTTCTGTTGCCTTGAAAGATCCAACAGGGACACAATAGCAGCAAAGTAGGTTTGGGCATATTAGCCAAGTATGAACTTCTGAGGGAAACCAGGAAGGCTTTCAGCACTTGCTCTAAATCTCCACCTCTTTCTCCTCTACTTCCAGTGCAGAACCAGTGTATTGTCTCAGACACCAGTAAGTGCCTTGCTGGCTGGTCACACCAGACTAGCCTCCTTAGTCACCAAAGCAGATATCCAGCTCACTGGAAGCATTTGTACCTTGGCTGTGGGCATCTTGCTGGTGCATCTTCAGTGGCTGCCTTACCTATGTCAATGCAGTACGCTACACATTTGCTTGGGCTTGCTGTGATCACACTTATTTTGTTACAAAGAGCCCAAACAAAATTGCCTGAAGCGTCCAGACAGAGAAATCATTGTCAGCTCTGTCATACAAGTGCCTCATTACACAATGACAAATGGTGACAGAGGAGTCTGCTGGTTTGCTGACCTCCAGCTGTTGCTCAAGCCTATCCAGGATCAGGAGGACAGAACTGGTATCTACAGCTCTTAGAGGTCTAACTTTGGCCTAGGACATTCACAGTTCCTCTAATCTTTTCCCTTCTGACACAGCCTGTGCTTCCTGACCCAAACTCTACTGTAACTGCAGACATGAACACAATGGAAGAAAGAAATCAGTAAAGACCCCTAGGAAGCAAAGAGGAAAGACAGTCTAAGGGTCAGAGATTCATGAATGTAAACATTGCAGAGAAAAAGGAGATTGGTAAGAAATGGTGCAAGGACGGAAAAAACTTGAAATCCATGCAGATTTATACTGGAATGCAGCTGGGAGATGCAAGGTGGACTGTCAGAAGCTCTGTGCACTGGTCTGGGCCTTCTGTTTATCTCTGTGATAGTGCCCTCACCAATATCAATCTTTAGGTTAGTGGTAAAGAGCTCAGGAGCTCCTTGCAGGGAATGTGCCACACATTAAAATGAGAGTGCAGAACTGGAGGAAGAGGGGCTGGAGAAAAGATAAGAGGAAGAACAGAATCCTGCTGCTTCAACAGGCATGTGTCTCTGTGTGATTTTACCAACCCAGTGACATGCTGTTAAATTTCCTCTGTCTTCAAGAATGGGAAAGTCCATACCTATGCAGCCATGACAACAGCACACAAATACAATTATCGGCACAGCAAAACATGAACCTTAAGAGACTGATGAAGGCATAAAATCCTCTACAAGGTTCGCAAGATGAGTCTCTACAGCCACTAAATCACCAGGATGAAGGCACTCACCACTGTATATTTGAAAAAATTTTAGAGGCTCATTCAATATTGTTGGGAACAGCTGAACCTTTTTTGGTATTGCTAAAAGAAACCAGTAAACAGAAAAAATCACTCAGTAATACTAAGCTATCACTTCTCTTTAAACTTGGAAATACATTGACATTTTTGGTTTTGTCATTATAGCTCCAGACTGGTGTAAGACTTAATGTCTGGAATAACTGCATTGATCCATTCACCATCACCTGCTGCCAGAAGTTACAAAAAATATACTAATGGCACTCAGCTTAGTTTGAATACTGTAGGAAAAATAAAAGCCACCTTCCCCAGAGTAGGAAACACCACAACAACTCAGAGAGTGCAGTTTTCCCTCTGGCTACAGGAAGACATCTGGCAGTCATGGTTTTGAGGACCTGAGGTGATTTACAGATTGCTCAAGCCTGCCAGAAACCGGTGTGAAAGTGCATCTCTGTATTAGGTAGAGGTATGTGGAGCCAGTCAAATACACCTCAGAGACCACCCTTCTAGGACTCTTTGTGGGAATAGCTTTGCTAGGCTGTCTGTAATGAGTTATTCTTGCTAACCTTTATATTGCTTTAGCAATCTAGAAGCTCTGAGCAAGATCAGGGCACCAGTACATTTTTGCACAGTATTCTCAGGAAGAATACCTGCTGCAAGCCTCTCTAGCTGAAAGCCTGGCACATTTCAGTGGAGCCAAAATACAACTCTGACCCAAGAAGAGAGCAGAAAGCCACACTGAGACTGTGCCTCCTGATCACCCTGATCTGAGACCCCGGCTAGCAGGCACAGCAGTCAGCTGGGGATACTCCTCAGTGCCCTGGGGTACTGAGGGGTGGCTTTTCAAGTGCAAGCACTCCATCAACTGCAACCTGAAAGGCTCATACGTATCATGGGTTATCAAAATGGCTACCTTTTCAGGTAGTTGTACTGCATCCAATAGTCTCAGTATTTCTTGGGCATGTTTAATATTTTTCTCTTGTGATTTCAACAGTCCTCTGTCTTTCTAAATGGCTCCATGTGCATGAACTACTCCATATGCATACCTTGAGTCGGTATAGATATTAATTCTTTTTCTTTTTGCTAGCTTTAGGGCTCAAATTAAGGCAATTATCTCAGCCTTCTGCACAGAGGTATTTGTTGGTAGTGGTCCAGACTGTTACCTCTCTGCTTGTGGCAACTGCATACCCAGCATTCCTTTTTCCACTGATGGCATAGCTGCTCCCATCAGTAAACCAGGTCTTGGCATTCTCAAGAGAGGTATCCTTCAGATCTGGGCGACTGGAGTAGGTGGCTTCGACGGTCTCCAGGCAATCATGGATCACTGGTTCTCCCATACTTCCGCTGAGGAAGGAAGCTGGGTTCACAATGTTAGTTATCACAATCTCAGCATCATCTTGTTCTACCAGTATAGCTTGGTACTTCAGGAATCTCTGTGGGGAGAGCCAATGCCCCCCTTTCGCTTCCAGGACTGTAGACACTGTGTGGGACACTAGCACAGTCATCTTCTTGCCCAGGGTGAACTTGCGTGCCTCTTGGATGTTCATTGCTACTGCTGCAACAGCTCTGAGACACCGCAGCCACCCCTCAACTGCTGTATCCAGCTGTTTGGAGAGGTAGGCAACTACCCTTCGGTATGGGCCCAGATTTTGTGCTAGTGTTCCTAAAGCGATTCCTGTTGTAGTTTAAATTTATGGGGAGCTCCCGGGGGTGGTCCCCCGGGAGACCCCCGGGGTCCTTGGGGTCGTGGGTGTTCCCGTGCTGGCAGGCAAAGAGACTTCAGACACTGGTGGGGTGCTGATGAGGTGAGGGTTTATTCACTGAGGGAGAGGGGAAGGGAAGGGGGTGAAGGGAGGGGAGGGAAAGGGAGCATCAGGAGGCCTCCAGGGGAAGGGGGGCAAAGAGGGCAGAGCCTTCTGCCTTAGCATTCTTATCACAGAGGTTCAAAGGGGCGCGGTAACATTCTCCAGCCAATGAGGTTACAGATACACGATACTGCAGGGAGGATACAGACTTGGGATAAACCATACATTTTCCAGGGGTGAGCTAGAGCAAACCATTTCCATAAAATGCAATCCCACAATTCCTTGCTTCTCATGAGAAAACAAAAAGAACGGCTTACCCACGTCTGGAAGTCCCAAGGCTGGTGCTGACATGAGGGCCTTCTTTAGCTGGTCGAAGGCTCAAGTTGCTTCTTTTGTCCATTCAAGATCTCTGCTCCCTTCCGTGATCAAGGCATACAGAGGTTTAACAAGCAATCCATAATTATAAATCCACAGTCTGCACCACCCTGTCATGCCTAGAAAGGTTCTCAGTTCTTTCACTGTCTGAGGCTTTGGGGTCTGGCATATTGCCTCCTTGCGATCTTGTCCCAAGGTTCTTTGTCCAGCACTTCCTCCATAGCCCAGGTAAATAACTGTCTGCTTTACCATCTGAGCCTTCTTTTGGGATACTCCATACCCTTGCAGGCCTAGAAAATTTAGGAGGCTTACTGTCCAGTCCAAGCATGTTTCCTGAGTCTGGGTGGCTATTAAGAGGTCATCCACATACTGGAGGAGCTGTCCTTCTCCTGGAGGATGTTCCCAGGACTCCAAATCCTTTGCAAGCTGCTCCCCAAATATAGTGGGTGAGTTCTTATACCTCTGTGGTAATGCACACTATGCGAGCTGAGTTTTACGTCCAGATCTAGGGCTTTCCCACTAGAATGCAAAAATTTTCTGTCTGGCTTCATGGAGAGGTAGGCAAAAGAAAGCATCTTTCAAATCTAAAATGGTAAACCAGGTTAATTCAGGTGTTAAACGGGTTAACAGGGTGTAAGGATTGGCAACTACCGGGTACAAGTCCTCAGTTACCTTGTTAACAGCTCTTAAATTTTGTGCCAACCTGTATGACCCATCAGGCTTCTTCACTGGCAAAATAGGAGTGTTGAAATCAGACTGACACTCCCTCAGTAGTCCTATCCTCAAAAGGTTTTCAAAAATTGGACTAATCCCTTCTCTATCTTCTTTCTTTAGGGGGTATTTTTTAACCCTTACTGGCTGTCCTCCTTCTTTAAGTTTAATCTGTAGTGGTAGTGCATTCTTTGCCTTTCCTGGTATATCAGAAGCCCACACTCCAGGAAATACTTGATCTATTATTTTCCTGAAATTTTCCTCTTCATTTGCAACTTCAATTTCTTTGGTCATCATCATTAAACTTAACAGTTCTACATATTGTTGATCTTTTACTTCCAAAATAATTTCCTCATTATTAAATATTATTTTTGCCTCCAGCTGCTCTAGCAGGTCTCTGCCCAAAAGTGCAGATGGATCTTTAGGCATCTATAAAAATCGGTGAATTCTCCACTGTTTCCCCAATTTATACTTCAGTGGTTTGCAAAAATAAGCTCTTTCAGATTGGCCAGTCTCCCCTTTTACCATAACATAGTCATTGGTTACAGGTATTAGGGCCTTATTCAACACTAAAAAGGTTGCCCCTGTGTCTGTCAAAAATTCCACCTCTTTCTCTTTGTTCCCCAGTTTGACTATAAGCAGAGGGTCCTCTAGGGTAGGGCCCTCCAGTCTCTCTCAGTCCTCTTTTACATGAGCAACCACTCTTTCCCCTTTCTGACCATCTTTTCTATGTTCATCACTCCTTCTTAATTCTGGGCACTGGTTTTTCCAGTGACCAAGTTTTTTGCAAAATGCACACTGATCTTTTCCCAGTCGGGGTGGTCCCTGTTTCAGTGGACCTTGCTCACGTTTCCTTTTTTCTCCTTCTTTTACTACTGCTACTAATTTCTTCATCCCTTGTTTATATCTTTCTTCCCCATTACTAAAAACTCTCCTGGTCTCATCCAGTAAAGCTTCTAAATTCTGGCTGTTTGGACCCCAGATCTTCTGGAGTTTCTGCCTGATGTCTCCTGTAGACTGTCCTAAAAATAAATTTATGAATTGCTGCGTCCCTTCATGAGATCCAGGATCCAGGGTGGTGTGTCAGTGCATTGTGTCTCGCAGGTGATCTAGAAATTCAGAAGGTGTTTGAGGGGGGCCCTGTTTGATAGCATATAAGGCTGACCAGTTTATGGTTTTGGGGATTGCTCTTTCCAGCCCTTTTGCTATCAATTCCTGGTATCTCTTTAACCGTCCCAACCCCTCATCTGTGGGTACTGACAATGGTCTGAATTGTAGGCTTCAGGCACTGCTAGAGTCTGTGTGAAAGACAAGTGAGCAACTTTCTCATTCCAGCCTGGGAAGGTCCTAAGAAAGAATTCAAACAATTCTTGGGAAGTGAAAACCATCAGCAGGTAGTGTTTTTCCAACATGTTTACTGGCAAAAGATGTTTACAAAAGGGTGTAGGCTCTGAATGACCAATCATATTCATTGTACCAAAGTACTGTATAAAAGGAGAATTTAGAAGAATAAAGATTGCTCTCATTTCTGCATCACACTGAGAGTCAATGTCATTATTCCATGCCGTCCGAAAACCGTAACGACACTCATCATTATTAGGATCTCAGCCTGGGTCTTGAAGGGGAAGTTTGGGAGCTGGTGGGGGAGGTTCAGGTTCATCCCACTCACTGTCGCTGCTAGGCATTGGTGGATCCCTGGGTTCAGGAGTGGGTGGAGAAACCTGTCGCCCTGTTCTTTTGGAATTTACTTAGCCTTCTGATTGTTTACCTTCTTGGAGTCAGTTTCTCATGCTTCTAACAGTCTCTTAATGTAAATATAGCTCTGTTTACCTAATGGTTGTTTCTTGTTTACATTTCTTTCTGAAGGAGGAGAAAAACTGATTGACTGTCTGTTTGACCAGTGCGGTTGGAGGGGTCGTGATCCCATCCTCCAATCCACAACCAGTGCCAAAAATGTATAAATATGAAAGAAAGTAAAGTTCTGCCCTTCTTTCCTGTTTGGCATCTCTGAGTCCGTGTGGTTCTTTGGTGTCCGATTGGTACAGAAACCCCTACCTCAGCTGCTGTCCTTCCAAAGGAAGATGAAGTTAGAGATGAAGGGGGGGAGGTTGGAGTTAATGATAGTTCTGAATCTGCATTCCCCCAGCACCCTCTGCCTTTCCTGCCTTTTAGGAGGTGGTTTAAGTATGTCTTCTGTCTCTTGTTCCAATGCCTCTGCTTGGTATACCTTGTCAGGGTGTGTGCACCTCTGATTTATCAAGCAGGTACTACAACACCATTTGGGCTTCCCTTTGGTAACTTTATTGTCCTTTTCAAGGGCCAGTACTAAAGGATCAGGTGGTGGCCTCATTCCACAATCCCTTTGCCACTCAGGGTGATCCCTAAGCGTAAAAAACATATTAGCACCACTAAATCAGAAATCCCATGTGACACTGACTATATTCAAACAAATACATTTGAAACTAAATATTTCATCTGCCATGCGTGGACTCCCTAAAAGAACCTTGTCTGA
Source organism: Prinia subflava (assembly GCF_021018805.1). NCBI lineage: Eukaryota > Metazoa > Chordata > Aves > Passeriformes > Cisticolidae > Prinia > Prinia subflava. Next base: position 9,805,913 of record NC_086282.1, read on the forward strand.
TAGAAAAAAAAGGCGGGGGGGGGGGGGGGGGGCGGGGGGGAGGGGGGAGGAAGAAGGCAAGATCAAGATTTAACCTTAGCAAAGAGTTCACACTGACCTTTTTCTGGAATGGTCTTGATCTCCAATGGTAATGGATTGAGGCAAAAATTTAGTCTCTAATTCAATGATTTCATATGGTAATGGATCTAAGCAAAATTTTAGTCTTTAAATCCACATAACATGAGGTAGAGTATGCTTTTCTTTCTCAGCACTGGGGACAAGCTAAAAGAATCCCATATCACATGTGAAAAATGCCTAGTTAATTTCATAGGGAGAGCTAAGCTGGGCTGCACTTAGGGTGAGAACAAGAGGCTTGCACAGACAAGACTGGGAATACACATACTTCAAGGTTAAAGATGGAGCACTCCTTTAAGGGCAGACATGCAATGTTAATTTAAGTACTCAAAGTGATTTTTTATAAGCGGGAGCGCAAAGGGACACCAAGTTCTCTTACTTTGTCACTGGGTCATACAATATAGTAGCTGGAAACCTACTAGAAACTTATAATTAAAGGTCTCTGCAGAATATATGATGGTTCTGCTGAGCTTCCTGCATAATTCTCAGTGAAAGGAGATGAAAAATTCCTTTGAAAATATAGGAGGTAGTGAATCTGTCCTCTCTGTGTGAGAGAACTTCATCAGAGCTGCTGAGGCCTGATGTCACTGAAGGGATGTAATACTTGAAGTACAGCATGATCAAATAAAATATGCAAAACGCAAGCACAGCCTTAGGCTCATTTCCTTTTAAGCAAACAAATTAAAAAATGTAAGGATATGACAGGGGAAAACAACATAGGGAAGAAAGCAAACCTTTCATTCAGGAAATTGAGGTACCCAGAAGTCACTTGTGTGGCCACAACGGGACACAGATATTATTTGACCCAAGTTATGGACCACGCTCTGTGGTAGCCTCTGTGTTTCTGAGGGTGCAGAATGTGGTAGCCAGAGGTGTCTGCTCAGGCCCTGCTCTTTCAAATTGACTGGTTTGGGTGGACCTGGGTGCCTGTAAAGGATCTCTGTTGCATTTGTGTCTTGGTTTGAGGGGAAGTGAGGTTTTCAGGAAGCTGAAGTCAAACCAATCAGTGGTCAGGTTTGAATGTTGGCACCTTCGGTGGCCACTGAGGGCTTAGACACGCCTCTGAGGACACAAGGGGTTAAAAGCGAGGCCTCCCAGAGGGACTTCCTCTTTCTGGCTCCGCTTTCAGGAGAGGAGCATCTTTTCCCTCTTCCCCTGCCCAGCTGACCAGGCTGGGTGGGGAAGGGGGGCCAGGTGGCCAGGCTGAGGTAGGCCCGGGCCCCGGGGGGGGGGGGGGGGGGAGGAAGAGAGAGAACGGGACTGGACTGGGCCAGCCCCATCCTGGATGGAGGGGTGGAGAACTTTGGAGGTGCCTTCTGTCCCCCCGTCCCTCCGCCCCCCGTCCCCCCCCCCTCGTCCCATCTCCTCCCCCTCCCCCCCCCCCAAGGAGAAGGTGCCGAGCTGCATGTGGGAGTTGTCGAGCCTGCGAGTGCCTGAGCCTGTGGCCTGCCAGGAGCCAGAAGCTTTTAACTCTTTCTGAGACAGAAGAAAACTATTCCCAGACATTGATTCTCATGGTTGGTGGTTTTAGAAGAGAGAGAGAGACAGCCTGGGACCGAGATGATAAAGGACGCTGAAAAGGACCCCCTCGATGTGCAGAGATGAAGAGGAGTGGCTTTTGGGCTGGACTTTTCTTGCGTAATGTTAGCCATAGACGGACCCTGAATTCTCCTGAACATAAATAAGACTGTATTTGGGTGGATGCATTTGGCTCAAAACCAAAGACTTTGTGGCCTGTTCTAAGAATAATACCCCCATCACCCTGTGAAGATCCTAGCACCACTCAGTGCTATCAGACAAAACAGAAAAACCCAGCCTTAAGGCATCAGTTTCCCCCCCTTTAGAGGCTTGACAAGGCCTCTACCTTGTCGAGTCTCTACCTAAATAGCAACCAGCATCTAGCAAAAAATAAATATTTAACAGTAACAGTATCTAACAAAATTATGTCTTACCCAGCCAGAAATGTAAAGAAAACAGTAATTAAACAAAGAAAAGAATTCATTTACAATGTATTATCATTTGCATCAGTCTTTGTTGTCGCAATTGTCTCAGGGGCAGAAGCCTTCTTAATTCTGGAGTAGTGGATCCATGGTCCTTAGCCAGCGACTTTTACTGCGGTGAAGGTGGTCAGCAGGACTTGAAATGGTCCTTTCCATTTGGCTTGTAAAGGATCACTGTCCCACCACTTAACATAGACCCAATCTCCAGGTTGGAAAGGATGTACAAGTGTATCCAATCCTATGGGTCTAGATAACACGACGTAGGTTTGAAGCTTCTGCAAAGTAGAACTTAGAGCTATTAAATATCTTTGTAAATCGAGTTTCCCTTTCATATGAATCTCACCTGGGATATGTGGGATTTGATAGGGTCTCCCATACAATATTTCATACGGACTGATGTTATCCCTTCGCCTGGGTTGGATGCGAATTCTTAGTAAGGCTATAGGCAGTGCTTGGACCCACGTCATAGATGTCTCTTGACAAATTTTACTAATTTGTGTCTTAAGAGTCCCATTCATACGTTCAACTTTACCACTCGCTTGGGGCCTATATGATGTGTGCAAGTCCCAATTCCCAAGATTTGGCTGATCTCTTTAATCACCTTTGCAACAAAGTGTGGTCCCCTATCTGATGACATTCCCAAGGGAACCCTGAACCTCAGAATGATATGGTTAAGCAAGACTTTTGTTACTTCCCTAGACGTGTTGGTGCGACAGGGGTAAGCTTCCGGCCATCCACTGAAAGTATCCACTAGTACCAGCAAGTATCCGTATCCCTCTTTACGTGGTAACTCCGCAAAATCTATTTGCCAGTAATCCCCAGGAAAATCCCCTGCCTTTGTTACTCCTAACACCACTCTTTTCCTACTGTCAGGATTGTTTTTACAACAAATTTCACATTTACTCACTACTGATTGTGCAATGTCAGCCATTCCCTTCCCTATCACTGCCTTTTTTAAATGTTTTAGAATATTCTCAACCCCAAAATGTGTGTTTTCATGTTCTTTCTGGGCTAGTTCCCAAAGGATCAGGGACGATACTACAACCTGATTTGCTGGTGTAACAGCCCATCCACTCTCTGTGATCTTAGCCTTAAGGAACTTAATTAGTTTATGATCTGCTTGATCATATTTTGGGGTAAACTCAGATAAATCAATTTCTTTTTGTGGAATTACTGCTAGGATACCTTTCTCTGCAATTCCTCTTGCCACTTTATCAGCAAAGCAATTTCCCAATCCTGGAGCAGTTTTCCCTTTTTTGGTGACCTTTATAGTGCATAATAGCTACTCCTGTGGGTTTTTTAATGCTCTCTAAAAGAGCAAGTATTTGTTCAGCATGTTTAACTGGATTGCCTTGGGTGTTCAGAAGTCCTCTCTCCTTCCAGATGGCTCCATGAGCATGGACAACACTGAACGCATACCTAGAATCAGTCCACATATTTACCTTCATTCCTTAACTCAAGTCTAAGGCCCTCGTCAGCGCAATCAATTCAGCCTTCTGCGATGATACATCTGCCGGCAGGGCCTTGGCCTCAATCACCTTGTCCTGTGTGGTCACAGCATAGACAGTCATTCTTTTACCATTTTTCACAAAGCTACTCCCATTGTGAAGAGTTCCCAATCTGGATCTTCCAGGGGCCTGTCCTTCAGATCTGGTTGACTAGAATGGACTTCTTCAATTGTTTGTAAGCAGTAATGTTCAGGCATACCGTCAATTAAAGTGGGAGACAAAAACATAGCCGGGTTAACGACAGAAGTGGTTTTCAAAGTAACGTCATCCTGCTCTAGCAGCAGTGCTTGGTACTTAAACATCCGGCTACCAGATAACCAATGTACCCCCTTTTGCTCAAGTACAGCTTCTACAGCATGGGGTACATACACCACAATGTGTTGCCCAAGGGTGAGCTTTCGGGCTTCTTGAATCAGGATGACAGTGGCTGCCACAGCCTTCAGGCACCCTGGCCAGCCTTGGGCAACATGGTCTAGTTGTTTAGAGAAGTAGGCCACAGCCCTCCGTTGGTTCCCGAGCCGCTGTGCTAGTACCCCCAAAGCCATATTCAGTCTTTCATATGTGAACAGTTCGAAAGGTTTAGTTAAGTCTGGCAGACCCAGCGCCAGAGCTGACATCAGAGAGTGCTTCATCTGTTTAAAAGCTGCTCTGCTTTTTTCAGTCCATATGATAATCCCTCTCTCAGCATCCTTTAAGGCTTCATATAAGGGTTTTACCAGCAGCCCATAGTTTGCTATCCACAACCGACACCAACCTACCATTCCCAGGAAGGCTTGCATTTCCCTTGTAGTGTGGGGCTCTGGGAATCGACAGATGGCTTCTTTCCGTTCTTTGCTGAGCTGTCGATGTCCATGAAAAATCTCAAGTCCCAAATAAACTACCGTTTCTTCAGCAATCTGTGCTTTGTCTTTTGAAACTCCATACCCACTCAGTCCCAAGAAATTTAATAAACTTACAGTAAGTTGTATACAGTCCTCTCTGGTTCCGGCTGCTATCAAGATGTCGTCTACATACTGTAGAATAACTGCTTTTGGCTCCTGTCTTTTCCAGTCCTCTAATTCCTTTTCTAGCTGATTTCCAAATAGAGTCGGCGAGGACTTAAAACCCTGTGGTAGCACTGACCAGGTAAGCTGACTTTTTCTCCCTGTCTGAGGGTTTTCCCACTCAAAAGCAAAAAGCTCTTGGCTGTTTTTACGCACAGGAATGCAAAAAAAGGCATCCTTCAGGTCCACCACAGTAAACCACCCTAACTCGTCTGTCAGCGCAGTCAAAAGGGTATAGGGATTGGCTACTACTGGGTGTATGTCCTCTGTAATCTTATTAATCGCTCTTAGATCTTGTACTAATCGGTAACTCTTACCATCAGCTTTCCTAAAAGCTAAAATGGTGTTAAGTTTAACACCATTAACATTAAGTGTTAAATTTAGACTCACATTGCACTAATAAACCATGTTCTAAGAATTTTTCAATTATAGGCATTAGTCCTTTACGGCTCTCTAATTTCAAAGGGTATTGCTTTTGCCTTACTGGTGTAGCTCCTGGTTTGAGTGTAACGATCACTGGTTCTGCGCGTTTGGATCTTCCTGGGATATCACCAGCCCACACTATTGGATTTACCTCCTTCTCAACTTCAGCAGGGATTTCATTATGTCTTTCCTGCACAAAAAGTGCAGCTACTTCAACAAGTTTAGATTCAGGTATTATAACTTGTACACCCTTTCCCTTTTTAAACTTAATTTCTACTTCCAATGTTTCTAGTAAGTCCCTCCCCATCAATGGTCATGGGGACGTAGGCATATAGAGGAATTGGTGGTTTACCAAATGCTTTCCCAATTTAAAGTCTAAAGGTTCAAAGAAAGGCCATGTTTCTCTTACCCTGGTTGCTCCAATAACATGTGCAGTATCGTGACTCAGTTTCCCTTTTAAAGTATTTAACGCGGAGTAGGCCGCTCCAGTATCTACAAGAAACTCAACATCTTCATTCCCCAGCTTAGCTATAACCGAGGGCTCTGCTGGGGGGTTAACCCTCGGTCCCCATCATTCAGATCCTGAGCCGCTTGAAGTTTGTACTACTGGGAGTTGGGGGACTGAGGATTTTCCTTTCAACACTGGGCAGTCCTTTTTCCAGTGCCCCAAATTCTTACAATATGCACACTGGTCTTTCTCTGCAGGGGGAGCTTTCTTAAATGGCTTTTCCTGAGCTGCCTTCTTACCAGGTTGGAATTTGCCTCTCTCATTTGGACCTCTATCTCGAAACACTTTCCAGGCCACTTCTAGAAGTTTATCTAGATCTCAAACTCCCTCTATCTTTTGCAGTTTTCTTCTTATATCATTTGTAGCTTGACCCATAAACAGCAAAACCAGATGTGCTTTTCCATCACCTGATTCAGGGTCTAGATCAGTATATTTGATGGCAGTTTCTCTTAACCTGTTTAAAAAATCAGTAGGTGATTCATCATAATTTTGCCTCACTTCATAAAGTTTTGACCAATTTATAGCCTTAGGGACACCATGCTTCAACCCATATACCACAAGGTTTTGGTATCATTTTAACCTTGCCATCTGTCCTGGTACATTCGGATCCCACTCTGGGTTTTCAAGCGGAAATATCTGAGTGACAGTACCTTGAAGCAGTCCACTAGCTATGCCCCCTTCCACGAAAGTAGTAATTGCCTTACTAACCATTCGTCTCTCAGTAGGATCAAGTAATGTGTCTAACATAGAATTCAAATCAACCCAATCAGGATTTTGGGAGTTGACAGCTTGCTCTACTAGTTGTGCTACTTTATCTGGGTTCTCCTTATACTTCCCCACAGTGGTTTTCCACTGTTCTAACTCTATGAGGGAGTATGCGACCTTCACATATACTGGCCCTTGATTACCGACAGCGTGTCTCAGCGGAGCTTGCAGAACTGGCTGTCTTTCCTTTTTCCTAGTACGTCGGGCAATTGCGCTCCTCTCTCTAATCGCTCTTCTTGCTATCTTTCCCCTCCTTCGCCTATTTGGGGCAGCACTGATCTCATCAGTTTTGTCCTCAGTTTCTTCCCCCTCAGAGCTGTCAGACTCGGTTGTAACAAGTTGCCCAGCTCGGCTAGTCCCAATTCTGGAAAGAGTCACACAAGACTTGCTGCGGCAAACCCTCTGTGCTGCGTGTCTGCTGTCCTTGAAAATATCTTCCCCGGAGGCAGCTCCTTGGCCTTCGGGGTTGCTATAGTAACTCACAGGCCTGAGGATGGGGGAGGCACCCCTCCCCCTTCGGGACGTTCCCTCCCTGCTCTCTCCATGAAAGGCTCTATCCCTCTGCCTGCCTTCCCTGGGCGGCTGCACAGCCCCACAGTCTCTCCCCCCCTTCCCCGCCCCTTGGGGTGGCGAAGGAGGTGGCGACAGGGACGGTGCCCGTCGCTGCCGGTCCGCGCCTTCCTCCCTCTTCACCGACCAGGGCCTGACCCGAGCTGCCCGCCCCCCCGCTGCCCCCCCCTCGCGATGGTGACTGAGGGGATGGTGGGGAAGGGGCCGCCCCTTGGCCCGAGCCTGCTGCAAGCGTGGCTGGGACCGGCCCTGCCCTCATGGCAGGTGCAATCAGATCGGTCTCTGCCTCCTCTGGGTTCCTATACATGTTGTTAATGGTCAGTTTTTTCTTTTTACCCTCCAAGACCAATATATTTTCTTTCTTATCACCCAAGTCCCGTTCGCAAGCCAACACCATAAAGAGCCGAGCATATTTCAACTCCTCAAAAGCCCTGTCCCAGCGCAGGAAGACATCAAATCTGATATCAGTTTTGGATCTGCACTCCCAAATCTAGGCCATGTCTTTCCATTATCTAATTGATACATCGGCCACATCCTCTCCAACAGCCTAATAAGCTTAGGCATGGAAAGGCCCGATTCCTCCCCAACCAAATACACCCAGTTTTTCATTATCAATCCCAGAGGGCTATCTCTCGGGATGATATCATTATTCCCTTCGCCAGAGAACACACAGCCCATTCTGATATTCACAACAAAGAACAAAACAAATATTTCTGGTACCCCCCTTTATTCACTCACGTGCCTCTGTTTCAAAGGTTCTTGGCTCTGGCACTTCTGGACCTCTGCTGGCAGGGTGAAGGCGGGGGGGGGGGGGGTGCTGCCTTCTTTCGGTCTACAGAAGATTTCCCAGACGCCTCCCGTCTCCTGCCTGGCTCGCCAAAGCATGATGCCTTGAGGCTGAAACAGAGGCTAGACAGAGTGAAAGGAACAAAATGAGTGTTTATTCAAGCCCATGCCCTTGCGTCTCCAGACCCACAGAAGTGTCCCAGCCCGAATATTTCCAAGATGGAGACGAAAAGGGGCTTGTCCCCAGATCTTACCCCTTTTACAAGTTTCCATTCATTTGCATATAGCAATGCACCGTCCAATCAATAACCCCGAATCACCGAACACCATCCTCTCGGCTTGCCCTTCTCTTCCAGGTTGTTTGTGCTCGGGTCTGGAGCTTGGAGACAATGTCCTTGAACAAGACTGCCCTACCCCCATCACCCTGTGAAGATCCTAGCACCACTCAGTGCTATCAGACAAAACAGAAAAACCCAGCCCTAAGGCATCACAAGTGTTAACCGTTAGAGCATGTAAGGGATGGAAATTGGGGGAGGAGAAGAAATGTTCTGGGAGGTTTTCATTTCTGTTTCTGGGTGTTTAGGTTTTCTTTTCTTTTCTATTTTCTGTTATGTAGTTTAATAAAGTTTTTTTTCTATTTCAAGTTTTAGGCCTGCTCTGCTCTGTTCTTGACCACATCTCACAGTAGTTCATTAGGAAAAACATACACTCATGGGTGCACTGGCATTTGGCCAGCGCCAACCCATGACAATCTTTTAGGGCTGTTTGCAGATGTGGTTTTACTGTGTGCCTATGTTCATCCATTCTGGAGAAGGAAGGATAAATAAAGCTCATTTGCTAGAACATCCCTAATTGTCACTGGGAACTGATCTCCCACCACTGGTGCCGAACCAGTGGATTCAGTCTCTCAGGAATTTTTGAGCTCAGATGTTGTCTTGGTTTGAAAGACAGGTATCTGCTAGGAAGGAGGCAGGACCTCCCTAGAGATGGAGAATTCGAATCTCCTCCCTCTAAATTACTCTAATTTAGAAAATTAAAGGGGCTTTCAGACAGAGGTATGGAGATAGGAATAACAGTTCTTTACTAGTATATATGACAAAACAACAAACAAACAACAACTACAGCATTAATAATAAACAGAACTAAGAACTTTGAGGGCTTTCTTTCACAAAAAAACCCGGGGCAGTTTGATCTCGGTGCTCCTGCAGGACTCTGAGAGGCTGAGCTGGAACGGTGGAAAGTCCCGGGCTGGTGGATGAGATGAGGAGCTCTGCGCTGGTAGCTGGAGTGGCAGGGGGTGTCCCGGCAGGGCTGGGCAGTGCTGGGCTGTGCTGGGCTACAGAGTAGCAGGAGAGCCTCAAAGCTCCAAAGAAGCAGCGGCGGTGGGGGGAGGGCTGGAGAAAACGATCTCAGCATTCCTGGGTACACAAGCAGATGACGGTAGATTTCCCAGGAAGAGGCAGAGGCAGAGTGATGGCTGTGAACTCTTCCTGCAGCGAGGGGCAGCTTGACTGTCTTCCTCGATGCTGAGAGCAAGAGTGAGCCCCCCTCCCCCAGCTCTGTCTTTTTACCTTTCCCAAAGCTCGCGTTATCTCTCCCCTCTGAGGGACATTCCCAGAGACTTAAAAACAATAGGTGTAGCCTTGTGCTGCCATGTCCTTCACCTACTCTCTTTGTTCTGGCTAAGTACTGTCATTAGGGTTTCTTAGAAACTTATGGGGAAAAAATCTGTAAGTGAAAAAGAGGCAAATCTAACCCCCAACAGATGTGCATCTGGTGGACCTCTTGGGGGGGAACTTTGTGATCCCTTGTCATCTTCCTCTGCTTCCCCTTCCCGTGTGCTTGCCATCCAGACAAGGTACATTTGGGTAGCTTGTGAGCAAAAAGTGCAGCTTCACCAGATGCAAATTTGTTTTGATCAGTTTTGATCTGCTCCCCCACCATGCTCCCCAAGTTTGTGGTTTAAAAGAATTGTTTCTGTTTTACAGTCCCTGTGCTCTGATAAGTCTTCTTGTCCACTAGTCTTTCTGGACCAGAATTTTGTCTTTGATCTTTGACAGAAACTGGATAGATGAATTAACATATCAAAACAAACAGGCTTCTTTTATTACCTTTCCCCCAAGTCAGCTAACCTGGAGCTTTTCCAGGAGCAGAAGCTCCTCTATTACATCTTTTTATGCTGATCAAGGTTTGCCATCTTTGTGTAATAGGACACAGAGCTGGAGATAGAAGATTGTTCCTACCAATTTCTATTTGATCTTCTGTCTTGGGTTATGTAACCAAACAAAAAATGTGTATTCTGTTTCATCTGTAGAAAGCAGTTGGGACATGGTTTCTTTTTTTCTTTATCTCTTGTAACTCCAGGGGGAGGAGGGTGGATGCCTTCTGATAATAGGCCAGCTGTTATAACCAGGTGGGGCAATGTTTCTTATCTCTTTCATCAACTTTGTCCACCCTCCAGGGGATATCTTCTGTTAATGGGCCATTAAGGCTCACCAATGACATTACACATTACATCACCCCATTGTGAGATGCACCACCCAGTGGGGAAGAGCCAACCATTCCCTACCCAGATAAAATGGGGACACAGGGACCCCAGATCATGCTCTTTTCCACTGGATTCTCAGAGGAAGACCAGACTCATCTCACCACCACTACAGGATCATCTCTACTCCAACAGAACCACATCTGTCACTCCAGGAGGACTTATTTAGGCTGCTTCCAGCATCCTGGCCAACAGAGTGGCAGGTTGTATTCCTGACACTGTCAGGGTTTTCTAGGACTTTTGTTTGTTTGCTTGCTTGCTTTTTTGTATTACTGCATTTGCATTTTTAATATTCCTAGTAAAGAACTGTTACTCCTACTCCCATATTTTTGCCTGAAAGCTCCTAATTGCAAAATTGCAATAATTTGGAGAGAGGGGGTTTTACATTCTCCATTCCAAGGGAAACTCCAGTTTTTCCTGACAGGTACATGTCTTTCCAAACCAAGCCATCTTCTCTTCACCACACTGCCATTGAAAGATTTTCCCCCCTTCTGCAGCTTGCTACAGTATATAAAATCACTTGCTGCTAACAGTGCTCTGCTGTTCTTTCTCAATTTTTCTGCAAGGTTTTATTTTTGGCACTCAGCAACTGATAGACTTGTTTCAGCCTGATAGTGGAGGGTTAAAAAAAAAATAATAATTTCTGTACAGCTAACTGCGGGTGGTGGGGGGAAGCTAGAAGACGCACGGCCTGAAACCTGACGCAGCCTGGCCTTGGAACAAACGTCAGCTTTCTGCAACCAGCCTCATACAATTGTTTTAACTGAATCAAGTGTGACTCCAGCCCAAGAGATAATTGAGAAGCATTGTTTTAACCAAATCAAGTATAACTCAGGGTAAAGCATAGGTATGATTTAAGATAGTAACTAAGAAATAGGAGAGCCAGTATCTAGGGGTGGATGTTAGTTAACGTATGTATAACTTGAAGCTATAAAACCACAAAGCAACTTTGTATCCTTGGGCACAAGATTTGGGCGTCTCACTGCCCCTGTGTCCCACGCGCTCAAATAAAGAACCGCATATGATCGCCTTCGTGTGGTTATATGTTTTCCTATGCTAACATTTTGGCTACCCAGGACGGGACCTTGTGGGCCCAGCCAGGACCCTGCGACCTGATCACGCTCCAGCCGGCACCGGGTGATTTCTCGGGGAGCCCATCGGGCCCGTGACCCTCGCCGTTTACAACGACCCCTGGTGAGAGGTAAGGTTCTTTATTTTCTGGTCTGGTCTGGGGCCTGCCATTAAGACGCAGCGAAAGCTACGCTTGGTTGGGCAAAAGGAATTCCTGGTGGTATTGCCTAGGCAGCCGTCCGTCAGACATCGCGAAAGCGTTGCAGGATCGGCATCAGTGGTTTTTAATGTATCTGTAATATGGAGAAACTAAATGGGTTAAAAGAGGTTTGGGGCAGCAATAATGCCTCTATACCACGTTCTTCTCCTTTGGGTTGTTTGTTGGCACATTGGAAAGAGGGGAATTTCAGTCAGGAATTACGAAAAAATAAATTGATTGAGTATTGTAATGTGAGCCGGCCAAAATATGCTTTGCCTGAAAACCAGAGCTGGCCACAAAACGGGTCTTTGGATGTAAAGGTTATTACGCAACTTAGATCACTTTGTACACAAGACGGAATGTTGGAAAAGATCCCATACCTAGATTTATTTCTATGCTTGCTCGAGAAACCGGTTTGGTGGGTTGACAGCAACCTGAAAGCAGTAAGGCTTGAAAATAATAAGTGCCTGGCTTGCATCCAAAATAATCGTTGTATGCAGCATGCGATTTTAAGTGAAGCTTTGGGGGGAGAAGGAGATGAACTGGACCCAGATTTATTAGTGGCACCTATGGCCCCTGCTTCCACCACAACCCCCTCGACACCGAGTTCTACCCCGCTCACCCTGACCCCACCCGATTCTCTTACACCTCCCTCGCTCATGCCAGCACAATATGTTTCCCCGCCCCCCTTTGTTTGCTGAAGGAAATTATCCTTCTTTGCCTGTGCCTGCTCCTCCTCCGCCTGTTCAGAGAAACCCCCCTTCTCCACATATACCTGCTCAAAGCTATCCTGCCCCCCCACCGACACCTGCTGAAAGATTTATTCCTCCTCCAACACCAACTCAAGGGTAGCCTCCCCTCCCACCTACACCTCCTTCACCAGCTCCTGTCCCTTCTGCCCCTCTGTACCCTCCTCTGCCAGATTCGCCTGTCCAGAATGTGATTGTGAGGCAGAAGCAAAGGGAGGATGCAGAGAAGGCAGATAGAATGGAAAGTAGTGACAGTGAAGAGGAAGAATTAGATGCCCCAGTAGCTCACCGAACACGAGGGAGACTGGCTCCGGCGTGGCCTAAGGCAGGAAAGAGTATATTGAAATCAGGCAAACAAAAGAGAACAATTATTGCACCACTAAGACAAGGGGTGGGAACTAATGGACCTGTCTTTGTAAAGGTACCCTTTTCACCAGCTGATTTAGTCATATGGAAACAATCAGCTGGAACATATAGAGAAAACCCAGATAAGGTAGCTCGCGTGGTTAAGATGATAATGAAAACTCAGAACCCTGATTGGGAAGATATTCATGTGATATTAGACACTCTGATGGATGAGACAGAAAGGGACATGGTACTTCAGGCAGCGAGAGAAAGAGCTAGAGAAGACATACGAAAAGGTTTGGTGACAGGGTGTCACGAGCCAAAGGATGGTCGTGATGGTTCGTTTTGATTTCAGAGTGCAAAAAGAGGCAATGAGAACTTAGTTCAAATAAAATCAATTGTATCTTTATTGATACACACAATTATGCGATAGGAGAGGAGGGAAAGAGAGAGAGAGAGAGAGTGAGAAGAGGAAAAGCTACCGAATGCAGACGTGAGTCCTCGTGACGCTGGAGCCCAAGACCACCTTTGCAGTCCTCGTGGCGCACGCCAATAGACCGTCGTGTCCGCCGGGGAGATCTCAGAAGCCTGCTCTTCTGGGGGTGATTGTTATAGTTCTTTATCGAGGCGAAGGGCAAGATGCCATGAAGGGGGGAGGTCTCATGGGCACTGCAGGTGTTTTCTCACAATAGAGGGAGCGGTTCAGCCCGAACCTTACAGCAGGTACGGTCGGTCTCTGAGGAGGGCGTTTCGGTCCAGTCAAACACGGCCTCCGCAAACACGGCCCAGAAACCGTAACAGCCCCCCCATTATTCATGTGCGGGTCTCTGAGGAGGGCGTTTCGGTCCAGTAACAGCATCTGCAGGGAGAAGCTTAGATCCCGCTTCGGTCAGGCCAATGGCCCAGGGTCCGTGGGGGTCTCGGCTTCTGGCAGTCATGAGGCAGATGTGGGCCTTTTTGACCGAGTCTTACACAGGGATACCGGATTACCATTTTCCCACTGCAGATCCGGAGTTGGACGCTAATGACCCATCTGGAGTAGATATGCTGAGGCTAAAGAGTTATCAGGAGTGGATTTCAATAGGTGTTCAACAGGCAATACCTAAGAGTATGAACTGGTCTAAGTTGTATGAAATTCGACAGGAAAAGAAACAATCTCCCACCTCCTTTCTAGAAAGACTTAAGGAAGCAGCCAGAAGATGTATTGATCTTCAGGTAGACAGTGAGCAAGGAAGAATTCAGCTTGCCTTTATTTTTCTGGGCCAAGCACAGGAAGATATTAGGAAAAAGCTACAGAAACTGGAAGGTGAAGAGTTAAGAAATCTGGATAAACTCCTAGAGGTTGCCTGGAAGGTTTACAATAACAGAGACAGAGAAGTTGCCAAGAAACAGGGGCAAAGTCTTTTGGCAGTTTTACAGAGACAGGGGCGAGGACGTGGTAGAGCCTGGAGTGGCGGTAATAGAGGTGGCTTTGGCAGAGGTTCTGGTCGTGGGGGGCTAGGACTGAATCAGTGTGCGTATTGTCGAATGGAGGGACACTGGAAAAAGGAGTGTCCGAGGCGATTTAGCCAGAATGGGCAGCCTCAGTTAGACAGCATGTTTAGCCAGAGTGGTGAGCCCCAATTGGATGGTGTAGCCAGGGTCATGGTTTTACATGAGAGAGAGCTAGGATCAAGGGAGCCCATGGTGACTTTGCATTTAGAAGGAAAAGACGTAGATTTTCTCATTGACACAGAAGCAACACATTCTGTATTAAATTATTTTGAGGGGCAAGTTGGGAACAAGTCAGCAGCAGTCATAGGAGACACCGGGAAGGAGGAGATACGGCCATTCCTGCAACCCTTAGATTTGAGCTTTGAAGATATGATCTTGACCCATGAATTCTTATACATGCCCGATTGCCCAACTCTGCTCTTAGGGCACCATTTACAGGCAGCACTGGAGGCAGTAATTACTTTTGAGAATGGTGAACTTGTAATGAGAATACCTGAGTCTAACACAGGAAAGACTTTGATGATAAAACAAAAACCAATTTCTAATATTCCTAAGGAAGGAGAGGATGCAGTAATTCCCTCTGTCTGGGAAACAAATGTACCTGGAAAACCTAAGTTAGCAAAACCGGTACACTTAGAATTAAAGGAAGGAGCAAAGGCTGTACAAATCAAACAGTACCCTATAAAACCAGAAGCACGACAGGGAATAGCAAAGACCATTGATAAATTCTTAAAATATCAAATTCTAGAGGAATGTGAGTCAGAATACAACACCCCAATATTCCCGGTAAAGAAACCCAACGGTGAGTATAGACTCATACAGGATTTAAGAGGCATAAATGAAATAACCAAAGACATTCATCCAGTGGTTGCCAACCCTTATACGTTGTTAGCATCCGTAAAAGAGATATATAAATAGTTTTCTGTAATTGACTTAAAAGATGCCTTCTTCTGCATACCCCTTGACCAAGAAAGTAAGAAACTATTTGCCTTTGAGTGGGAACATCCAGAAAATGGAAGAAAAACCCAGCTCACCTGGACCCGATTACCGATGGGGTACAAGAGCTCCCCCACTTTATTTGGGAGTTAACGGGCAAAGGAACTGGAAATCTGGACCAGAGAAGGGCAAGTACCAAGAGACCAATATCTATTACTCCAGTATGTAGATGACATTTTGATTGCAACAGAGGAAGAAATGACCTGCATAAAGGTAACCACTGAGATTTTAAATTCATTAAGACTGGGAGGGTATAAGGTATCCAGAGAAAAAGCACAAATTGCCCAACAGACTGTGATTTACCTGGGATGTGAAATCTCACAAGGGCAGAGAAAACTGGGTACTAATCGTATTCAAGCTATCTGTGCTATTCCAGAGCCCCAGAATCTACACGAGCTGCGGATCTTCCTTGGAATGACAGAGTGGTGTCGCCTATGGATCATGGACTATGGACTGATTGCAAAACCCTTGTACGAGGCTCAGAAGACGCAGCCGTTCACCTGGGGCAAACCACAGAAAGAGGCCTTCCAGAAGTTAAAGGAAGCACTGACAACTGCTCCTGCTTTGGGGTTACCTGATCTGTCTAAAGACTTTCAGCTGCATGTGCATGAAAGGCAGCGACTGGCACTGGGAGTCCTGACCCAACGACTGGGAAGCTGGAAAAGGCCGGTGGGCTACTTTTCCAAACAACTCGACAACGTAAATGCTGGGTGGCCTTCATGTCTGCGGGCAGTGGCAGCTACCGTGCTGCTGATACAGGAAGCCAGGGAGCTCACGATGGGAAGACACATAGATGTCTATGTGCCACACATGGTAACTACGGTCCTGGAACAAAAGGGGGGCCATTGGCTCTCTCCAAGCCGGATGATGAAATTCCAGGTAACCCTGACTGAGCAAGATGACGTTGCACTACAAACAACTTATCTCTTGAATCCAGCTTTATTTCTAGGTGCCACAGCTGAGGAAGGTCCATTAGAGCATGACTCTTTAGAAGTAATTGATCACACCTATTCAGCAAGAACAGATTTGAAGGACGTTCCCCTAGAGCAACCAGAGTGGGAACTCTTTACAGATGGAAGCAGCTTCATGGAGAACGGAACTTCTATTCATCCCCATATCACTTCACATTTGAGGCACAAGCTTACTAAGAAGGTGCATTTCTTTTAAAGCCAGAGGGGCTGAAGATATGTACAGGCTTTACTTGCAGGACCAGGAGTTTAAAGCTTGGGAACTCAAGGAGGGATATTCAAAACAGCTCAGCTTTGGAATTCCTCTGCTTTTAACACACCAGTGATAAGACTCCCATTGTCTACAAAGTGGTAAGTGCTACTATTTCACTTGGAGAAAGAGGATCAGCAGCATGCGATTTAAAAATGCCCAGCAGTTTTGAAGTCCTTGGTACCAGGAAAACATGTCTTACCACTTCTTACACAGTCAGCAGGTTAGGAAATGTGCATTTGGGAGGGCTGTCTTGTTTTAAAGATGAAAGTTGAGTCCCACTGAAACACCTGCCTTAGGAAGATGGAATACTGAGCTGACCTTCAACTACTGAGACAGCATAAAATCCAGAGTCAGCAACCATAACAGGGGACTTTGACAGTTCAAAGCAACTTGTCCTCTTCTTTTTCTCAGTCTTCTCTAAGCTAATTCCTACAGCTATGATCCAGGAATAAAAAAAAAAAAACCACAAACCTCTTTATGAAAACATGGTGACATTATATTTTGTGCTTTTGGCTGCACTGCTACCTCAATTGTGAGAAAACACCTGCAGTGCCCATGAGACCTCCCCCCTTCATGGCATCTTGCCCTTCGCCTCGATAAAGAACTATAACAATCACCCCCAGAAGAGCAGGCTTCTGAGATCTCCCCGGCGGACACAACGGTCTATTGGCGTGCGCCACGAGGACTGCAAAGGTGGTCTTGGGCTCCAGCGTCACGAGGACTCACGTCTGCATTCGGTAGCTTTTCCTCTTCTCACTCTCTCTCTCTCTCTCTCTTTCCCTCCTCTCCTATCGCATAATTGTGTGTATCAATAAAGATACAATTGATTTTATTTGAACTAAGTTCTCATTGCCTCTTTTTGCACTCTGAAATCAAAACGAACCATCACGACCATCCTTTGGCTCGTGACACCCTGTCACCAAACCTTTTCGTATGTCTTCTCTAGCTCTTTCTCTCGCTGCCTGAAGTACCATGTCCCTTTCTGTCTCATCCATCAGAGTGTCTAATATCACATGAATATCTTCCCAATCAGGGTTCTGAGTTTTCATTATCATCTTAACCACGCGAGCTACCTTATCTGGGTTTTCTCTATATGTTCCAGCTGATTGTTTCCATATGACTAAATCAGCTGGTGAAAAGGGTACCTTTACAAAGACAGGTCCATTAGTTCCCACCCCTTGTCTTAGTGGTGCAATAATTGTTCTCTTTTGTTTGCCTGATTTCAATATACTCTTTCCTGCCTTAGGCCACGCCGGAGCCAGTCTCCCTCGTGTTCGGTGAGCTACTGGGGCATCTAATTCTTCCTCTTCACTGTCACTACTTTCCATTCTATCTGCCTTCTCTGCATCCTCCCTTTGCTTCTGCCTCACAATCACATTCTGGACAGGCGAATCTGGCAGAGGAGGGTACAGAGGGGCAGAAGGGACAGGAGCTGGCGAAGGAGGTGTAGGTGGGAGGGGAGGCTACCCTTGAGTTGGTGTTGGAGGAGGAATAAATCTTTCAGCAGGTGTCGGTGGGGGGGCAGGATAGCTTTGAGCAGGTATATGTGGAGAAGGGGGGTTTCTCTGAACAGGCGGAGGAGGAGCAGGCACAGGCAAAGAAGGATAATTTCCTTCAGCAAACAAAGGGGGGCGGGGAAACATATTGTGCTGGCATGAGCGAGGGAGGTGTAAGAGAATCGGGTGGGGTCAGGGTGAGCGGGGTAGAACTCGGTGTCGAGGGGGTTGTGGTGGAAGCAGGGGCCATAGGTGCCACTAATAAATCTGGGTCCAGTTCATCTCCTTCTCCCCCCAAAGCTTCACTTAAAATCGCATGCTGCATACAACGATTATTTTGGATGCAAGCCAGGCACTTATTATTTTCAAGCCTTACTGCTTTCAGGTTGCTGTCAACCCACCAAACCGGTTTCTCGAGCAAGCATAGAAATAAATCTAGGTATGGGATCTTTTCCAACATTCCGTCTTGTGTACAAAGTGATCTAAGTTGCGTAATAACCTTTACATCCAAAGACCCGTTTTGTGGCCAGCTCTGGTTTTCAGGCAAAGCATATTTTGGCCGGCTCACATTACAATACTCAATCAATTTATTTTTTCGTAATTCCTGACTGAAATTCCCCTCTTTCCAATGTGCCAACAAACAACCCAAAGGAGAAGAACGTGGTATAGAGGCATTATTGCTGCCCCAAACCTCTTTTAACCCATTTAGTTTCTCCATATTACAGATACATTAAAAACCACTGATGCCGATCCTGCAACGCTTTCGCGATGTCTGACGGACGGCTGCCTAGGCAATACCACCAGGAATTCCTTTTGCCCAACCAAGCGTAGCTTTCGCTGCGTCTTAATGGCAGGCCCCAGACCAGACCAGAAAATAAAGAACCTTACCTCTCACCAGGGGTCGTTGTAAACGGCGAGGGTCACGGGCCCGATGGGCTCCCCGAGAAATCACCCGGTGCCGGTTGGAGCGTGATCAGGTCGCAGGGTCCTGGCTGGGCCCACAAGGTCCCGTCCTGGGTAGCCAAAATGTTAGCATAGGAAAACATATAACCACACGAAGGCGATCATATGCGGTTCTTTATTTGAGCGCGTGGGACACAGGGGCAGTGAGACGCCCAAATCTTGTGCCCAAGGATACAAAGTTGCTTTGTGGTTTTATAGCTTCAAGTTATACATACGTTAACTAACATCCACCCCTAGATACTGGCTCTCCTATTTCTTAGTTACTATCTTAAATCATACCTATGCTTTACCCTGAGTTATACTTGATTTGGTTAAAACAATGCTTCTCAATTATCTCTTGGGCTGGAGTCACACTTGATTCAGTTAAAACAATTGTATGAGGCTGGTTGCAGAAAGCTGACGTTTGTTCCAAGGCCAGGCTGCGTCAGGTTTCAGGCCGTGCGTCTTCTAGCTTCCCCCCACCACCCGCAGTTAGCTGTACAGAAATTATTATTTTTTTTTTAACCCTCCACTATCAGGCTGAAACAAGTCTATCAGTTGCTGAGTGCCAAAAATAAAACCTTGCAGAAAAATTGAGAAAGAACAGCAGAGCACTGTTAGCAGCAAGTGATTTTATATACTGTAGCAAGCTGCAGAAGGGGGGAAAATCTTTCAATGGCAGTGTGGTGAAGAGAAGATGGCTTGGTTTGGAAAGACATGTACCTGTCAGGAAAAACTGGAGTTTCCCTTGGAATGGAGAATGTAAAACCCCCTCTCTCCAAATTATTGCAATTTTGCAATTAGGAGCTTTCAGGCAAAAATATGGGAGTAGGAGTAACAGTTCTTTACTAGGAATATTAAAAATGCAAATGCAGTAATACAAAAAAGCAAGCAAGCAAACAAACAAAAGTCCTAGAAAACCCTGACAGTGTCAGGAATACAACCTGCCACTCTGTTGGCCAGGGTGCTGGAAGCAGCCTAAATAAGTCCTCCTGGAGTGACAGATGTGGTTCTGTTGGAGTAGAGATGATCCTGTAGTGGTGGTGAGATGAGTCTGGTCTTCCTCTGAGAATCCAGTGGAAAAGAGCATGATCTGGGGTCCCTGTGTCCCCATTTTATCTGGGTAGGGAATGGTTGGCTCTTCCCCACTGGGTGGTGCATCTCACAATGGGGTGATGTAATGTGTAATGTCATTGGTGAGCCTTAATGGCCCATTAACAGAAGATATCCCCTGGAGGGTGGACAAAGTTGATGAAAGAGATAAGAAACATTGCCCCACCTGGTTATAACAGCTGGCCTATTATCAGAAGGCATCCACCCTCCTCCCCCTGGAGTTACAAGAGATAAAGAAAAAAAGAAACCATGTCCCAACTGCTTTCTACAGATGAAACAGAATACACATTTTTTGTTTGGTTACATAACCCAAGACAGAAGATCAAATAGAAATTGGTAGGAACAATCTTCTATCTCCAGCTCTGTGTCCTATTACACAAAGATGGCAAACCTTGATCAGCATAAAAAGATGTAATAGAGGAGCTTCTGCTCCTGGAAAAGCTCCAGGTTAGCTGACTTGGGGGAAAGGTAATAAAAGAAGCCTGTTTGTTTTGATATGTTAATTCATCTATCCAGTTTCTGTCAAAGATCAAAGACAAAATTCTGGTCCAGAAAGACTAGTGGACAAGAAGACTTATCAGAGCACAGGGACTGTAAAACAGAAACAATTCTTTTAAACCACAAACTTGGGGAGCATGGTGGGGGAGCAGATCAAAACTGATCAAAACAAATTTGCATCTGGTGAAGCTGCACTTTTTGCTCACAAGCTACCCAAATGTACCTTGTCTGGATGGCAAGCACACGGGAAGGGGAAGCAGAGGAAGATGACAAGGGATCACAAAGTTCCCCCCCAAGAGGTCCACCAGATGCACATCTGTTGGGGGTTAGATTTGCCTCTTTTTCACTTACAGATTTTTTCCCCATAAGTTTCTAAGAAACCCTAATGACAGTACTTAGCCAGAACAAAGAGAGTAGGTGAAGGACATGGCAGCACAAGGCTACACCTATTGTTTTTAAGTCTCTGGGAATGTCCCTCAGAGGGGAGAGATAACGCGAGCTTTGGGAAAGGTAAAAAGACAGAGCTGGGGGAGGGGGGCTCACTCTTGCTCTCAGCATCGAGGAAGACAGTCAAGCTGCCCCTCGCTGCAGGAAGAGTTCACAGCCATCACTCTGCCTCTGCCTCTTCCTGGGAAATCTACCGTCATCTGCTTGTGTACCCAGGAATGCTGAGATCGTTTTCTCCAGCCCTCCCCCCACCGCCGCTGCTTCTTTGGAGCTTTGAGGCTCTCCTGCTACTCTGTAGCCCAGCACAGCCCAGCACTGCCCAGCCCTGCCGGGACACCCCCTGCCACTCCAGCTACCAGCGCAGAGCTCCTCATCTCATCCACCAGCCCGGGACTTTCCACCGTTCCAGCTCAGCCTCTCAGAGTCCTGCAGGAGCACCGAGATCAAACTGCCCCGGGTTTTTTTGTGAAAGAAAGCCCTCAAAGTTCTTAGTTCTGTTTATTATTAATGCTGTAGTTGTTGTTTGTTTGTTGTTTTGTCATATATACTAGTAAAGAACTGTTATTCCTATCTCCATACCTCTGTCTGAAAGCCCCTTTAATTTTCTAAATTAGAGTAATTTAGAGGGAGGAGATTCGAATTCTCCATCTCTAGGGAGGTCCTGCCTCCTTCCTAGCAGATACCTGTCTTTCAAACCAAGACAACATCTGAGCTCAAAAATTCCTGAGAGACTGAATCCACTGGTTCGGCACCAGTGGTGGGAGATCAGTTCCCAGTGACAATTAGGGATGTTCTAGCAAATGAGCTTTATTTATCCTTCCTTCTCCAGAATGGATGAACATAGGCACACAGTAAAACCACATCTGCAAACAGCCCTAAAAGATTGTCATGGGTTGGCGCTGGCCAAATGCCAGTGCACCCATGAGTGTATGTTTTTCCTAATGAACTACTGTGAGATGTGGTCAAGAACAGAGCAGAGCAGGCCTAAAACTTGAAATAGAAAAAAAACTTTATTAAACTACATAACAGAAAATAGAAAAGAAAAGAAAACCTAAACACCCAGAAACAGAAATGAAAACCTCCCAGAACATTTCTTCTCCTCCCCCAATTTCCATCCCTTACATGCTCTAACGGTTAACACTTGTGATGCCTTAGGGCTGGGTTTTTCTGTTTTGTCTGATAGCACTGAGTGGTGCTAGGATCTTCACAGGGTGATGGGGGTAGGGCAGTCTTGTTCAAGGACATTGTCTCCAAGCTCCAGACCCGAGCACAAACAACCTGGAAGAGAAGGGCAAGCCGAGAGGATGGTGTTCGGTGATTCGGGGTTATTGATTGGACGGTGCATTGCTATATGCAAATGAATGGAAACTTGTAAAAGGGGTAAGATCTGGGGACAAGCCCCTTTTCGTCTCCATCTTGGAAATATTCGGGCTGGGACACTTCTGTGGGTCTGGAGACGCAAGGGCATGGGCTTGAATAAACACTCATTTTGTTCCTTTCACTCTGTCTAGCCTCTGTTTCAGCCTCAAGGCATCATGCTTTGGCGAGCCAGGCAGGAGACGGGAGGCGTCTGGGAAATCTTCTGTAGACCGAAAGAAGGCAGCACCCCCCCCCCCCCCCCGCCTTCACCCTGCCAGCAGAGGTCCAGAAGTGCCAGAGCCAAGAACCTTTGAAACAGAGGCACGTGAGTGAATAAAGGGGGGTACCAGAAATATTTGTTTTGTTCTTTGTTGTGAATATCAGAATGGGCTGTGTGTTCTCTGGCGAAGGGAATAATGATATCATCCCGAGAGATAGCCCTCTGGGATTGATAATGAAAAACTGGGTGTATTTGGTTGGGGAGGAATCGGGCCTTTCCATGCCTAAGCTTATTAGGCTGTTGGAGAGGATGTGGCCGATGTATCAATTAGATAATGGAAAGACATGGCCTAGATTTGGGAGTGCAGATCCAAAACTGATATCAGATTTGATGTCTTCCTGCGCTGGGACAGGGCTTTTGAGGAGTTGAAATATGCTCGGCTCTTTATGGTGTTGGCTTGCGAACGGGACTTGGGTGATAAGAAAGAAAATATATTGGTCTTGGAGGGTAAAAAGAAAAAACTGACCATTAACAACATGTATAGGAACCCAGAGGAGGCAGAGACCGATCTGATTGCACCTGCCATGAGGGCAGGGCCGGTCCCAGCCACGCTTGCAGCAGGCTCGGGCCAAGGGGCGGCCCCTTCCCCACCATCCCCTCAGTCACCATCGCGAGGGGGGGGCAGCGGGGGGGTGGGCAGCTCGGGTCAGGCCCTGGTCGGTGAAGAGGGAGGAAGGCGCGGACCGGCAGCGACGGGCACCGTCCCTGTCGCCACCTCCTTCGCCACCCCAAGGGGCGG
This sequence comes from Prinia subflava, assembly GCF_021018805.1. NCBI lineage: Eukaryota > Metazoa > Chordata > Aves > Passeriformes > Cisticolidae > Prinia > Prinia subflava. Next base: position 9,829,124 of record NC_086282.1, read on the forward strand.
GGAAGGGGGGGAGAGACTGTGGGGCTGTGCAGCCGCCCAGGGAAGGCAGGCAGAGGGATAGAGCCTTTCATGGAGAGAGCAGGGAGGGAACGTCCCGAAGGGGGAGGGGTGCCTCCCCCATCCTCAGGCCTGTGAGTTACTATAGCAACCCCGAAGGCCAAGGAGCTGCCTCCGGGGAAGATATTTTCAAGGACAGCAGACACGCAGCACAGAGGGTTTGCCGCAGCAAGTCTTGTGTGACTCTTTCCAGAATTGGGACTAGCCGAGCTGGGCAACTTGTTACAACCGAGTCTGACAGCTCTGAGGGGGAAGAAACTGAGGACAAAACTGATGAGATCAGTGCTGCCCCAAATAGGCGAAGGAGGGGAAAGATAGCAAGAAGAGCGATTAGAGAGAGGAGCGCAATTGCCCGACGTACTAGGAAAAAGGAAAGACAGCCAGTTCTGCAAGCTCCGCTGAGACACGCTGTCGGTAATCAAGGGCCAGTATATGTGAAGGTCGCATACTCCCTCATAGAGTTAGAACAGTGGAAAACCACTGTGGGGAAGTATAAGGAGAACCCAGATAAAGTAGCACAACTAGTAGAGCAAGCTGTCAACTCCCAAAATCCTGATTGGGTTGATTTGAATTCTATGTTAGACACATTACTTGATCCTACTGAGAGACGAATGGTTAGTAAGGCAATTACTACTTTCGTGGAAGGGGGCATAGCTAGTGGACTGCTTCAAGGTACTGTCACTCAGATATTTCCGCTTGAAAACCCAGAGTGGGATCCGAATGTACCAGGACAGATGGCAAGGTTAAAATGATACCAAAACCTTGTGGTATATGGGTTGAAGCATGGTGTCCCTAAGGCTATAAATTGGTCAAAACTTTATGAAGTGAGGCAAAATTATGATGAATCACCTACTGATTTTTTAAACAGGTTAAGAGAAACTGCCATCAAATATACTGATCTAGACCCTGAATCAGGTGATGGAAAAGCACATCTGGTTTTGCTGTTTATGGGTCAAGCTACAAATGATATAAGAAGAAAACTGCAAAAGATAGAGGGAGTTTGAGATCTAGATAAACTTCTAGAAGTGGCCTGGAAAGTGTTTCGAGATAGAGGTCCAAATGAGAGAGGCAAATTCCAACCTGGTAAGAAGGCAGCTCAGGAAAAGCCATTTAAGAAAGCTCCCCCTGCAGAGAAAGACCAGTGTGCATATTGTAAGAATTTGGGGCACTGGAAAAAGGACTGCCCAGTGTTGAAAGGAAAATCCTCAGTCCCCCAACTCCCAGTAGTACAAACTTCAAGCGGCTCAGGATCTGAATGATGGGGACCGAGGGTTAACCCCCCAGCAGAGCCCTCGGTTATAGCTAAGCTGGGGAATGAAGATGTTGAGTTTCTTGTAGATACTGGAGCGGCCTACTCCGCGTTAAATACTTTAAAAGGGAAACTGAGTCACGATACTGCACATGTTATTGGAGCAACCAGGGTAAGAGAAACATGGCCTTTCTTTGAACCTTTAGACTTTAAATTGGGAAAGCATTTGGTAAACCACCAATTCCTCTATATGCCTACGTCCCCATGACCATTGATGGGGAGGGACTTACTAGAAACATTGGAAGTAGAAATTAAGTTTAAAAAGGGAAAGGGTGTACAAGTTATAATACCTGAATCTAAACTTGTTGAAGTAGCTGCACTTTTTGTGCAGGAAAGACATAATGAAATCCCTGCTGAAGTTGAGAAGGAGGTAAATCCAATAGTGTGGGCTGGTGATATCCCAGGAAGATCCAAACGCGCAGAACCAGTGATCGTTACACTCAAACCAGGAGCTACACCAGTAAGGCAAAAGCAATACCCTTTGAAATTAGAGAGCCGTAAAGGACTAATGCCTATAATTGAAAAATTCTTAGAACATGGTTTATTAGTGCAATGTGAGTCTAAATTTAACACTTAATGTTAATGGTGTTAAACTTAACACCATTTTAGCTTTTAGGAAAGCTGATGGTAAGAGTTACCGATTAGTACAAGATCTAAGAGCGATTAATAAGATTACAGAGGACATACACCCAGTAGTAGCCAATCCCTATACCCTTTTGACTGCGCTGACAGACGAGTTAGGGTGGTTTAATGCTGTAGTTGTTGTTTGTTTGTTGTTTTGTCATATATACTAGTAAAGAACTGTTATTCCTATCCCCATACCTCTGTCTGAAAGCCCCTTTAATTTTCTAAATTAGAGTAATTTAGAGGGAGGAGATTCGAATTCTCCATCTCTAGGGAGGTCCTGCCCCCTTCCTAGCAGATACATGTCTTTCAAACCAAGACAGATTTTTTTGGGCCCAACGTGGGGATTGAGGGCATTGAGAGGAAAAGGAATAACAGTTCTTAAGTGACCTTGTGCACTGGGTATAGAAACCTCCCTAAATAGCATCATGGGGTCTAGCTTACCTTGGTTTGGGTGGCATGTGGTTGTGGCTGTGTTTCTCCCATTTGCAGGTCCTTTTTTAAACTTGGGCTCTATAACTAAGGCCACTGTGGCTGTTATCTAGTTTGCACTATGAGTTAATAAGGTGAGGAATTCATGGATTTTTAACTTCCTCTTCAAAGCAGGCACATAGATACATGGCTATCACACTCTAAGTTTTTGTTTGTGGGGTTACTTTAACAATGGTACCTACTGTGAGGAAATGACACCAGGGGAAATTTTTTCCCAACCCTTCACTCAGCTGTTTGGGTCTATTCCACCAGTTCTTGAAGAGTTTAAATCTTCCCTGAATGCTAATGATATCATACAATGGCTAGTATTGCTCACAGGCCTATTCTATTTAGTATTCCGAGATAAGGGGAGATTGACCTGGATAACCACCCTGATACCTACCCCAGAGAATAAGGATACTGTCCTAGAGACTGAGGGTGCTGCCATGGAGCCTGACACTGCCCCACAGACTAAGGATGCTGCCCCACCACCTGACCCTGACATAAAGCCCACCTCAGAAATGAACCACCCAGATGTGGTGGGAGTTCTGGTGAAGGAGATGAGCCAGATGCTGAAGGAGCACCTTTCCCCAGTGGTGGCCTCATTAGCCCCAGGTAGTGGTAAACCTCCCCCTGCCCTGAAGAGGGAGAGTCTGAAGGTGCAGCAGTGGAACCCACAGACCTTACAACCGTCCAGGTTCCAGCTGAACCACAGGGGCAGTCACAAACAGCAGCAGTTGCCCCTGTGGAAAGGAAGAAATATAAGGTGAAATCAGAGCACCCAAGTGATAAGGATAAAAAAGGAAGGCCCTCACAACCCACAGGGGAGCCAGAAGTTGAGATCATCACCGAGTCCCTGTCGTATGAAAATCTCCATAGTCTGCAAAAAGATGCTGCACGACGGGGATGTGAGCCTTATACAACCTGGTTACTTAGGGTTTGGGACCTTATGGGTAGAGGTGTGCAACTGGATGGTGGTGAGGCAAGGAATATGGGACCCTTGACCCAAGACTCAGGTGTGAATCAGGTATTTGTAAAAGAGCAAGGACCCCTTCACCTTTGGGACTGGCTTTTAATGAGTGTAAGGGAGAGGTTTGTCCACAGAGACAGAATGCAGGAGCACCACCATAGCATGCGCTGGAAGACTCTTGAGGAAGGGATCCAACAGCTGAAAGAAGTGGCAATACTGGAGGTAGTTTTTGGGAGGGGTGGACAGCATGACAATGACCCCGACAAAGTCAGGTGCACAGGGCAAATGTTGTAGAATCTAGCAACTAAAGGGCCATCTCAATATACCACATTCATGTCAACGATTAATGCTGATACCAACCGAGTGACTGTAGGTTCTGTAGCCAGCAAGCTTAGAAATTTTGACAGTATGATCAGTGGCCCACTGCAGACTCAAGTCTCTGCCGTAGTTAAAGAACTCCAAGAAGAGATAAGGGAGGTAAGGGAGGAGATGAGGAGGAACAGTTCCCATGTGGCACTGGTGCAAGTCACAGGCCCCAGAGTCAGAGCCCAACGTCCCTCAGCTAGAGAGAGAAGGTATACCCCACGAGCTGACCTGTGGTCCTTCCTGCGTGACCATGAGGAAGACATAGGAAGGTGGGATAGAAAACCCACTTCTGTTGTAGCAGCACAGGTGCGTGAGCTCAAGGAGAGAAACACTAACCAAGGGGGTTCCACTAGAAAGAAGGTAGCCTCAGCCTCCCATGACCAGGCTGTCAGGTATTACAGAAATGAGGATGCTCTGTCAGATCCCCTTGAAGGAACCTCTACTATGTATGCACAGGAAGAGAGTAGTAACCGGTGCTAGAGGCGCCCTGCCTCTAGCCAGGAAGAGGCACGGGAAAACCAAGTCTTTTGGACTGTGTGGGTTCTATGGCCTGGCACATCAGAGCCACAGAAATATAAAGCTTTGGTCGATATTGGTTGCAGTGTACCCTAATGCCATCGGAACATGTGGGGACAGAACCTATTTCCATTGCTGGTGTGACAGAGGGATCACAAGAATTGACTCTGTTGGAAGCCGAGGTGAGCCTGACTGGGAAGGAGTGGCAGAAACATCCGATTGTGACCGGCCCAGAGGCTCCGAGTATTCTGGGCATAGACTTTCTCAGGAATGGCTATTACAAAGACCCTAAGGGACTCAGATGGGCTTTTGGAATAGCTGCTGTGGAGGCAGAGGGCATTAAGAAATTGAACACCTTGCCTGGATTATCAGAGAACCCATCTGCAGTAGGACTCCTGAAGGTAGAAGAGCAATGAGTACCTGTTGCCACCTCAACAGTGCATCGCCGGCAGTATCGGACGAATCAAGATGCTGTGATCCCCACCCTCAAGATGATCCAAGAGCTGGAGATGCAAGGGGTGGTTGGCAAAACCCACTCACCCTTCAACAGCCCCATCTGGCCTGTGCGCAAGTCTGATGGAGAATGGAGACTGACTGTGGACTATCGTGCCTTGAATGAAGTGACTCCGCCACTGAGCGCTGCCGTGCCAGACATGCTGGAACTCCAGTACGAGCTGGAGTCCAAGGCAGCAAAGTGGTATGCCACAATCGACATTGCTAATGCGTTTTTCTCCATTCCTCTGGCTGCAGAATGCAGGCCTCAGTTTGCTTTCACCTGGAGGGGCATGCAGTACACCTGGAACCGACTGCCCCAGGGGTGGAAGCACAGTCCCACCATCTGCCATGGACTGATCCAGGCTGCACTGGAAAAGGGTGAGGCTCCGGAACACCTACAGTACATTGATGACATCATTGTGTGGGGAAACAGAGCAAGGGAAGTATTTGAGAAAGGAGAGAAGATCATCCAGATTCTCCTGGAAGCTGGTTTTGCCATCAAAAAGAGCAAAGTCAAGGGACCTCCCAAGGAGATCCAGTTCCTGGGAGTGAAGTGGCAACATGGGCGGCGTCAGATTCCCACTGAGGTCATCAATAAGATCACTGTGATGTCTCCACCGACCAGCAAGAAGGAAACACAAGCTTTCCTAGGTGCCATAGGCTTTTGGAGAATGCACATTCCTGAGTACAGGCAGATTGTGAGCCCTCTCTACCTGGTTACCCGCAAGAAGAATGATTTCCACTGGGGCCCTGAACAGCAACAAGCCTTTGCCCAGATCAAGCAGGAGATCACTCATGCAGTAGCCCTTGGCCCAGTCAGGACAGGACCAGAGGTGAAGAACGTGCTCTACTCTGCAGCCGGGAACCATGGCCTGTCCTGGAGCCTTTGGCAGAAGGTGCCTGATGAGACTCGGGGTCGACCACTGGGATTCTGGAGTTGGATCTACAGAGGGTCTGAAGCCAACTACACCCCAACAGAGAAAGAAATCTTGGCTGCCTATGAAGGAGTCCAGGCTGCCTCAGAAGTGATTGGCACAGAAGCCCAACTCCTCCAGGCACCCCGACTACCTGTGCTGGGGTGGATGTTCAAAGGAAAGGTTCCCTCTACCCACCATGCCACCGATGCCACATGGAGCAAATGGACTGCCCTCATCACTCAGCGCGCCTGTATCGGAAACCCAAATCGCCCTGGGATTTTGGAGATAATCACAAACTGGCCAGAAGGTGAAAACTTTGGTCTCACTGATGAAGAGGAACAAGAGCAAGTGATACGCGCCGAAGAAGCTCCACCGTATAATCAGCTGCCAGCAGAAGAAACGTGCTACGCTCTTTTCACTGACGGTTCCTGTCGCATCGTAGGGATGAACCGCGAGTGGAAAGCAGCCGTATGGAGCCCCACACGACAAGTTGCACAAGCCACTGAAGGAGAAGGTGGATCAAGTCAACTTGCAGAACTCAAGGCTGTTCAATTGGCCCTGGACATTGCTGAAAGAGAGAAGTGGCCAAAGCTCTACCTCTACACTGATTCATGGATGGTGGCCAATGCTCTGTGGGGTTGGCTGGAAAGGTGGAAAAAGGCCAACTGGCAGCGTGGGGGAAAACCAATCTGGGCTGCTGATGAGTGGAAAGACATTGCTGCTCGGGTAGACAAGCTACCTGTAAAAGTCCGCCATGTAGATGCCCATGTCCCCAAGAGTCGGGCTAATGAGGAGCACCGAAACAACAAGCAAGTAGATCAAGCCGCCAAGATAGAAGTGTCAAAGATAGACCTAGATTGGCAACACAAGGGAGAGTTGTTCCTAGCTCGATGGGCCCATGACGTCTCAGGTCATCAGGGTAGAGATGCCACCTATAAGTGGGCACGAGACCGAAGGGTGGATCTAACCATGGACAGCATTTCTCAGGTTATCCATGACTGCGAGACGTGTGCTGCAATCAAGCAGGCCAAGTGAGTGAAGCCGCTATGGTATGGCGGGCTGTCGTCCAAATACAGGTATGGGGAAGCCTGGCAAATTGACTACATCACCCTTCCCCAAACCCGCCAAGGCAAGCGCTACGTGCTGACCATGGTGGAAGCCACCACTGGATGGCTGGAAACCTACCCTGTGTTTCACGCTACTGCCCGGAACACCATCCTGGGCCTGGAAAAGCAAGTCCTGTGGAGACATGGCACCCCTGAGAGAATCGAGTCGGACAATGGGACCCATTTCAAGAACAGCCTTATAGCAGCCTGGGCTAGGGAACATGGCGTTGAGTGGGTGTACCATATTCCTTATCACGCACCAGCAGCCGGGAAAGTTGAACGGTGCAATGGCCTGCTTAAAACCACCTTGAAGGCACTGGGTGGGGGGACTTTCAAGAACTGGGAGATTAATTTAGCAAAGGCCACATGGTTAGTGAACACTCGAGGTTCCACCAACCGAGCAGGCCCTGCACAATCTGAGCCCCTGAGAACAACACATGAAGATAAGGTTCCAGTAGTACACATGAGAGGTATGCTGGGGAAAACCGTTTGGATTAATTCTGCCTCCAGCAAAGACAATCCCATCCGTGGGGTTGTCTTTGCTCAGGGACCAGGATGCACCTGGTGGGTGATGCAAAAGGATGGAGAGACCTGATGCATACCTCAAGGAGACCTTGTTTTAGGATGAACTACCCACATCACGTGTCTGTACCCATATCTGTATGTATAGATGTATATAATTTAGGTCATGCATGTGTGCATATATTTTTAAATTCAATGGAATATGTTGGTATGGAAAAAAATTCGGGGTGGATAATGTTGGGGGTTAGATTTGCCTCTTTTTTTCACTTACAGAATTTTTTCCCATAAATTTCCAAGAAACCTTAATGACAGCACTTAATCAGAACAAAAGGGAGTAGTTGAAGGACATGGCAGCACAAGGCTATACCTATTGTTTTTAAGTCTCTGGGAGTGTCCCTCAGAGGGGAGAGATAACGAGCTTTGGGAAAGGTAAAAAGACAGAGCTGGGGGAGGGGGGCTCACTCTTGCTCTCAGCATCGAGGAAGACAGTCAAGCTACCCCTCCCTGCAGGAAGAGTTCACAGCCATCACTCTGCCTCTGCCTTGTCCTGGGAAATCTACCGTCATCTAGCTTGTGTACGCAGGAATCCTGAACTCGCTTTCTCCAGCCCTCCCCCCACCGCCGCTGCTTCTTTGGAGCTTTGAGGCTCTCCTGCTACTCTGTAGCCCAGCACTGCCCAGCACTGCCGGGACACCCCCTGCCATTCCAGCTACCAGCGCAGAGCTCCTCATCTCATTCACCAGCCCGGGACTTTCCTCCCTTCCAGCTCAGCCCCTCGCAGTGCTGCAGGGGCACCGAGATCAAACTGCCCCGGGCTTTTTGTGAAAGAAAGCCCTCAAAGTTCTTGGTTCTGTTTATTATTAATGCTGTAGTTGTTGTTTGTTTGTTGTTTTGTCATATATACTAGTAAAGAACTGTTATTCCTATCCCCATAGCTCTGTCTGAAAGCTCCTTTAATTTTCTAAATTAGAATAATTTGGAGGGAGAGGATTTGAATTCTCCATCTCTAAGGAGGTCCTGCCCCCTTCCTAGCAGATACCTGTCTTTCAAACCAAGACAACAATACATCACCCTCTCTGTTCCTTCAAGCTGTCCCAATAATATACATGAAAATGGCTACAACAGAAACTCAGGATTAGAAACGTATGTACCATTGCCTTTGTCACTTTGAACACTGCAATGTGCAGACAACACTACATAAATGTTTTCTCCTGCCCTCTTGTTACAGAGCCTGCATTGAAGTGTTTTCTGTGGGCTCAGCACATGGCGTTGCTGCATCAATCAGCGTGACACCCCATGGGTTAATGCACAGAAACTCCCAGGTTAAGCCATCCCTCTCTCACTTCCTGATGTCAATATACAACAGAGCCATCTTGTTGCGTTTAAACTTTAGTTGCTCCACGGGTGGATGAACGGCATAAAGCCCTGTGCCAGGTCTGAAGTCAGCCTCACACCTTTGAAACTTTTGGGGTTTCCAGAACTCTCTGATGGACTTAGATCTCCAGCTTTCCTGAATGTTTTCAATAATAGCCATCCAGAGACTGAAGTCCAGTTCTAAAGCAGCCTATGTTATGCGAGAGCAAACATTTTGGGTAGATTGTAGATTTTAACACCAAAAATTTCAATTCACACCTACATGCATTTGTCAGTTCTACTTAAGTCTACCTGGCTCAGTGACTACAGTCTGTGAGGTCGAGTTGGCCCTTTCCAAAATAAACTTCCACTCTCATCTGGAGAGAAAATTGATCTATGGCACAAGATAAAGAGGGCTCTAACATATGCTATTTTATATTGTGAGCACTGAGCAAACCTATATGGCAACTGTGCTTAGACAGCCATGCAAAATAAAATTATCTTTGGAGGTAAAGGCAAACTGTCAGCTAAACCAAGGGAGTTGCTATTTATTTTTGTGATAAAAAAGCACTTCTCTCCACCAACATATTTAATTTTTCAATTCAAATTGGAAATTCCTCTTTGGAAACCACTGCTGTCAGTAATCCTTTTAATTAATAGTGTCCGGAATACAATACTTTCTATATTCTGTACCTTAAATCAACAGAACCCTTACATATTGCATTTCTTTCACAACATATTAACTTTCTGGTCAGGTGCTCCAAAAGAATTTAAACATGAAGAGCATTACCCTAAGAAAAGCAACAGACAATGCTTTAAGGTCAATCTTCAAGCCACAGTGTGGAATGAATTTGGCATCCACTGGATGTCAATGGAGGTCTGAATTTTATCTGTATGCAGGAGATGGATGTATGTTATTTTAAAACTAGATCTCATTACTGATTTTATTAGGATAATTTTGCAGGTTTTTAGAGGGGATGGCTCATTTCCCAGTATTATTATTCAGTGCCTTCTGGTAGATGATAGCGGGAGCTGTTATCACAAAATGTCAAATGCCATTAATACAGAGACAACGTCTATTATCTCACTTCCACTAAAGGACAGAGGTAGATTCAACACGTTTGGTGCTCAGTAAGGACTGGGAAGTGCAAGAAATACTGAAGATAGTGCAGGGATGGCAGCAGTGAGACTGGCATGATGAGAGAGAGGTTTTGCAGTGAAGTGGAACATGCCAAACTGATGCTTGGAAACCATGAGAAGTATCATGTTTAATTAGTGTGGCTGTGCAAATAATGTAATGAGGAATTTGAGAATGAATTTGAATAGCAGTTGGATAAAAGATTAGTAATCAGGATGTCTGCCATCCATCAGAGGCCCAAGAGAGGGGTGCACAAGACACGTTGTCATATGCATCAGAAATGTCCAGATATAGAAATACACACTGACACAGGATGTTGTAAAGATATGGTGGAGTAGCCAGTTGTAAGGAAAATCTGGGCAGCTGCAAAGGGGAAAGCTGAGAATGGGGCAGGACCCCACAGCACCTAGAAATCCAGTAATCCCTGATACACCAGTAATTACCAGTGTGACAGAGCCCAGCTGTGGACAGCAGCTTATGACAGTAAAATTCAAGATTTCACGGAGTGTCTTATAGCAAATGCACAGTTCAAGGAAGTGAGGGATAAAGGATGAGATTTGCACAGAGGTAGCTCAATGAGGAAATTGCAAATTGCTACTCTGCAGAAATTTCTGGTAAAGTGGTAAAGGTGTCATTATTCGCTCACTAGCCAAAAGCAATGGCCAAAAGTTGGCAGACAGCACCATCCCATTGCTCTACAAGGTCTGCAAGTCAAAACAGATAGAGAGTTATTTGGTGAGGGAGGGAATACCTTTATTAATATTAAATAAATTACACCACACCTCTGTTAGAATTCAGCTGATGGGCAATGACCAGACCTAGCTACAGTGATTAAAAGACCTCATTCATATCTAATAATCACAGAGTAATAATCTCATTGTAAAAGGCAATCAGACACTTGTTCACTCTTCTTATCTCTGCTCCACATTTGTAGTTACTAAGAAAGGATCTGCCTTTGATCCTGTGCTTTTCCTGTGCTGCTCTTTAAGCCATTTCATTAAAGGGCCAGAGTTTCCTGGATTAATGTCCATTTGTCATTTCCCCAAATCAATCTCGCCTTGAGTCTGTTGAGACCTTCCAAACATTTTCTCAAATGTTTTTTCAGAATTACAGTAGTTTCTAATGCTGTGCTCAGAGGAGGTTTTATTTAAAAAGACAACAAAACCAAAACCAAACACCTGCCAGAGCAGCTTCTATTTTTTATTTAAAGGTATGAAAATCTTAACCGAATTTTTATTTTTAAAAAGCAATAAATATATTGATTGACTCCAGTTTTGTCTGCATATCTAAGAAGCCTTATTCTTTCAGCTTTTCAATCTGATTATTTTTTTTTGAGTTGCCTCCAGAGCCTGGGCTCAGCCCATCTGTCACTGTTGAACTCTTTACTATTTCTATTTAATTTATATCTACCACATCTGCTTTTTAGGCTCAAGTCTGACCAGTAAAATTTTTTTAGAGCCAAATATTTTAATAAAATCAGTGCCATGCTAAAACCTCATTTTTTTTGGAGGGGGGAAGACTACCACCTCTCCTGTCTCAGGGAAGCATAGCCATTCTGGTTGTTCATAAAGCAAATTCAGTTCTTCATACCAGTGGAGGGCTGAAGTTCAGTGTCAGAGCTTTTCTTCAGCATTCAGATTTACCTGGGAGCTGGTACTACTGCCATCCTATGAATGAGGGGGAATTTTAGTATTTAGCAGGGTTATTAATTTTGATTTGGGGTTTGTGGCTTTTTCTTCTACAGACAGAAACAACTTTCCAGTTCTTCAGTGACACAAGACCGTGAAGTGCCATTGGTCATACCCATCCTATGACAAGATTGCTTCCCATACAACTCTAGCATTCTTGCTAAGAGGCATACCAAATTTAATACAAGCCACCCAGAGACCTCTTATCCTTTTCAATCAATCCATGCATTCTTATCCATGCAGGTGTAATCTACTCCACTTTTACAGTGGTGGTATAGGGATGACAAGACACTAAACATTCAGTAATTGAGTCTCAGCTCTTGGATGCTAACACAAGACACATGTCACTAGATTTTCACAGTGCTGTTTAGTCAGGCAATTCCTTTGCACATGGATTTCAGAGCTTCTAATGTGTTAGTCATTAGGGTGATACCAGAGACCTAACTGAGGCTCTTAAAATGTTCATTCCAGAGCTGCTAGGCTGTGACTGGTACCAGCTAAGACTGTTAGCAGGCCTCTTTCCTAAGCAATGTGATCCAGGCAGAAACATGCTGGGCCATCCACCATCCAGGTGAAGCTCCTGCAAGTAACAGGTATTTCTCACCTCTCCAGATAAAGTGCTTGCTGTGTAGTTTGGACAGGGGAGTGACAAAGGTGTAGCCTTGGTTTGAGGTTTCAGCTCATGACACATTATTCCTGTCCTTAACTGGGGTAAAACCACACATTTGTGTGTTGAAAGTCACAATTTGACTTGCTCCTGGCAGCCCTCTTTGACGAGCTTGTGCCACAGAGGAACATACACGCTCATCACATTGAATGTTAATTGGCCCTGTTGAAAAGTGGGCCTGTCGGAGTTTGCTCCTGCTCAGCCTCAGCACTGTGCAAGCCACAACATAACATTCTGGTTGTCTAATTAGATACCTCCATTGTAGGGTTTGGTTTATAATTGTAAAAGTGTTTCAGGCTGATGCTCACCAGAAGGCCCCATGGGAAAGGCACAGCTGCAGGCTGAGCGGTTGAAGTCGGTTGAGGGGTGAGAGGCAGTTGGGAGTGAGGAGAGTCTGCTGAGAGACAGCTGGAAGTGAGATTGTGATTGGCTGGAGGGATGCGTGGCCAGCGTATGAGCAGAACAATGATTGGATGGTAGGACGTGTGGACAGCAGCACTACAGCTGGAACAGCCAATGGGTGCCTTCCTTCTGTTAAGGTCTGTTAGGCCTTGGTTTGGTTTCAGTTATGTCGGGTAGAGATTAAAGGTATAAAAAGGGTGCCATTTTTACAATAAAGCGATCTCCTTTGGATGCATAATGGGGTTTTGTGTGTCTTTGTTCCCCATTGCTACGCTCCATCAAACACAGCTACAGTTTGTAAATGATTGCATTGCTTTGATTTTTCCTGTTTCAATAGTAATTCACCTGACTCCCGTTCAATGGAGAGGTGTATACAGGTCACACTTCATTCAACTGGGGCAGTTCAGTTCTATCAGCATTCAATTGTTGCAATGAAACATTCCACAATTAGGCTGGCCAGGATCTGCAAGATGAAATTGTGATAACAAATTACATTCTTTTTGAAAGAGGCCTGAAATGCCTGACTGGCAAGACAGAAGGCAGCAGAGAGCTGAGGAATCAAACCTCACAACAGCTCGTGTTAAACCCACAGTGATGTAGCTACCATGCATCTTATTGAAACAATAAAAGCTGTTTTATATGGATCCAAAAAAACCAAGGGTTTCAAGGAAATGTTTCTCACAGCTGAGTGGGTATTTCCCAGGACTTGTTGGTTTTATTACCTCATCTGTGCCCTTAGCTATGAGCAAAGTAGTGCTGAAAGCTCCCCATTTAAAGCAGGCCATAGCAGAGATTTACCATCTTTCCAAAGCTTGTTTCAATTTACTGTGGGCACAAGCTCAACAAAAGCTTATAAAAGAGGTACCTGTAGCTTCCAAATTAGGCCCATTTTCTCTAATTAGCCTCCTTCTTCACAATTTTCCTTTTTCCTTGACTCTTAAAACAGAAAAAAAAAGCAATGGAAATACTGTGAAGGCCATAAAATCCACGTGCTTGCACTGAGCAGGGACTTGACATGTTGGAATTTTGCTGGAAGAGAAGTACAAACTTCAGCTGCAAAATGGACAAGGGAAATTAAGCATTCTAGTTGACTTGGACATGGTTGTGAGAAACCTTATCCATTTGCCTAACATTAATTTCCACCTGGTTATATTCTGAAGGAGTTTTTCTTTTCCTTGGAAGTTAATTCTCAGCATAACTGTTCATTGTTTACAAGCCAGTTTCTTTTAACTCCTGCTGACAGAGCAGAACCTCATTTCATCCTTTAATCTGATGACAGTCTTACTGAAAGCGACCGGCACAGAAGTAGTTTATGGCAAATGCTGTCTTTGCTGTTAGGTTATCATTGCAAAGAGCAGGGACAGGTAATTTGTTTGTTACTGTTAAGCAACCGCAAATAAGAGACTTCTACTAGGACCATTCTGTAACAGAGGACCTCTAAGCTAATAATTTTAATAAGTAGATTAAGAGGAGTGAATGGCTCTAATAATTAGAAATAGTTACAGAGCAAAGAACATGGTTCACGCAGCCTGTGCTGGGCTCAGAATTAAATCTTGACTCTGCACTGAAGCCCAGTTCATCTAGCCCTGCTTTAAGCTGTCTCTACAGCACTGGGAGAGTGTGTACAGAGAGTGCAAGGTGAAAATTCTCAGTTATCTTTGGCTCCCTGTTTGGATTCTTTAGGACTTAAGAGCATCTCATCTTTCCCAGCTCTGTCACAGAGGCAAAGGATACCTGCTGCCACTTCCCTAGGGGGCATGAAGCATCAACTGGGCAACCCACAGCCTGTGCCAAGCAGCAGAACTATCCCATCCTTTATTTTCAGCAACTTGAAATTTCAGCCTGTTCTCCTGGAAGACAGTGATATTCAGGGATCAGAGAAATCAGAGGGTGGGGGGGAAGCAATTCCCTCTAAGACATGGACATTCAAAGCCAAGGAGTTTGTAGTCTCTAAATCCAGATTGAAAGGCCTAATAAAAAGTGCTTCAGATCTGAACAGTGGCCCAGGCATTGCACTAGGAATTATTCCTGTGTTTTATTTAGCCAAGCAAGAGGCATGCTTCTCTGGTGAAGTATGCCAATGCCTTAGACAGATCTTGCTCCTAGGTAAGCATCTCAGAGACAAAGTTTCTCTTCATCCTCTTGGCTGGCAAATTTATGTATGCTTATATGAAAAATTCCTTTGTGTTGGGCATACACTGTTGTTTGCCTCAAAAGAAGGGTGAGCATGGCCATGGCACCTGGACCTATTAGCCCATCAGTTCTTGGCAGCAGTTCTGCTGTCTGTAGAGGTTAGAGCCCTTCAGCTACCCTCTTTCTCCCCACTGGGTCAATACTGCAGCTAAACACAGTGTGAGTAGCCACCCTTTGCTGACCATATTGCCCTTGGCTGAAGCAGGGTAGAAGGTACAGTGATGTCCAGGTAGGAGAGGCATTAAACAGGGCAGTCTGGCATCTCTGTATGCAGCACCTGCAGCCCTAGGGGATGACCCAAACACACTCTAAGCCAGCCAACAGGCATTTGTATCCACAAAGCAGTGAAAAAGCATTGTGCTTTCAAACAGTCTCCTGTCCTGACTTAATTGCAGGAGGGGAAAAATAAGTTCTACCAGAAGGACAGGTAGCTGAATCACTCACAACTTACAGCCTGCAGGGATGAGCCTGGATAAGCAGGGAGGCCCTTTCTGCTTCTAAGTACACATTGATCTATTTGCTGCGTGCTGAAAAACTTCAGGCTTTTATTCTGTACCAACAAACCGTAGTGTCATTTAGGTTGTAGCAGATATTTATTCCCTTCCTGTTTCTCCTCAGAGACATGAATGGTGTTATAAACACAAAGAAAATATCTGTGAAAAATAAAAAGTCTCACAATCAGTGGAGCCCAAGCTGAAATAAACTTAACAGAGCAAGCCTGGAAAAACTTCAGTTCTCCATAAAGATATCATATAGAGGCAACATGCATATAACACAATACTTGATGAAAAAAACTGTTTGTTTGTTTGTTTAGCAAAATAGAGTTATTGTCATATTACTTCAAAATGTTTACACTGCATGTGAGGTTTTTCTCTCTTTATTTGTTGTTTGCAAAATATGGTCATCTTTTATCTTTACACAAAGATCTTGATTTTTTACCTTTATCCAAAGTTAACAACACTAACCCAAAAATTAATTCAGTGAAGCTGCTTAACAGGACAATAGCAATAAATTCCTTCAAAATAGCTGGAGAAATTAAGGACTATTAAGACATGGAAATGATGAATCAGACAGGGTTTAAGTGATCATCTAGCAGTTGCTAAGCCTAATTTAAATACAGAAAGAATATCACATTTCATCAACTTCCATCTTCAGATTTAAGAGCTTCTCAAGCTCTCATTTATACCTGAAGTGTCACTGGCACATATATTAAAGCTGAAAAAATCCATTTACTGCAGCAAGCATGTTAATTTTCCTTTAGTGTTCTTTGTTTATAATAAAAGAAACAAACAAGCAGTTTGTGTTTATTAGTCTGAAGTTCTCCCACAAACATTTATGTGCATTTAGGAGTTGCACTTGTGAGTACTGCTGGCATTCAGTCCAATTGTTCTTTAAAATCCCCAGCATCTCTGATCCTCTGGACACTGCTCCTCCCTATCTCACAAAAAACCCAAACCAACAACCAGCCTTATAAAACAACCTGCCCCCAATAAACACTTTTCCTTAAAGGGTGATCAAAGTCTTATGAAGCCTGCAGCCATCTGATGTATAAACAGAAAAGTAAATGAGAGCTTTATCTGAGGTTCCTAGACATTACTGTTCAAGGAAAGTCATGCATCCTTTCTCATCCCCCCTCAGCCATGGGAAGAAACTCTGGAGAAGACAGCCCACACCTTTTCCAGCATCCTCATTATAATCCTATTTTTTTTCCCTAAGAAATGTGGAACTTTTTCTGCTCTTGTTCTGCTCTGCGAAGCAGAGATGGCAGCAACCTTATGACTTGATTCTTTGGTATCTAGCAAAGCACATGCTCCAAAGAAAGCTCAGCACTTGTTTCCTGCCCCTGCTTAGGCCCCAGGTCCCATGAAACCAATACCCTAACACATCTGCCACCTCACTTACATGTGTGTGTCTGACCAGTTTGAAAATACGTTCTTGGGGAAGGACAAGAGGGAGTCAGATATAGAAAGAAATGTCATAGCAGCCTCATATTCTCAACACACAGATTAAAAAAAAAAAAAAAAAAAAAAAAAAAAAAAAAAAAAAAAAAAGTCTTTTTCAGGGTCTTTCTCATTAGGGAAAGATTATTTCCTCCCAATATAGGCAGAGCCCTCCAAACCCATTTACTTTTTAGAGAATCAGTCAGAGGGGTCAGACCAGCCCATCCCAACAGACATATGAAGTAAAACAAGGGAACTTTTTAAACAGTGTCAATTCATCACTGCATCTTAATCCCCTTGATAGAAAAAGCACAGCACATTACAACAGCTGAAATACTGGGCTGTGTCCCTCACTGTTGTTCATTAGCTGCCCTTTATTAATTTATGCTGGCTGTTTTCTGCTCCATCCAGTCGTATTTTCAGTGCTGTTAAGAACACAGTCCTGGTAAAAAGCTTCAGAAGTTCCCTGTGGTAGCACAACCATTTCTTATCCAGGTATCCTATCTGCAGGTTTAAATCCCACTGTTTCTGCACCATCACCCCGCAGCCATCCCTGGCATCCCAGTACTTCCCCAGTCCCTTTGCAAGAGTTTGTTTTCTTTCTTTTGTTCCTTTTTCCCTGTAGTCTTTGCCCAAACTCACCTGTCTCTTGAAGGGAGCCCTGCTCATCTCCTCTCTCTTTTTTTGCCTCTTCTTCCTTGGGAAGTCAGCAATCAGGTGAACTTGAAAATGGTTCATTGCTGGAATTTTTCACCATCAAAGATATTTAAAGTACATTAAATCTTTTCTTTTAATTTACCTCCTGGTGGTTGTACTTCTGTGTGAATGAATGCCTACAAGGGACCTGAACAGTGGGCATCTCAGCCATACCATACCAGCCACACCTCATACCATGCATTTCTTTGAGCTGAGACCAACTCTAAAGCCTTATGCTACATCCTATGTCTTATTATTTCTACCTATGGCTATGGCTTAAAGTAGTGCTGCATTCCCGCCTTCTCTATCATCTCTACATGTTGCCTCCATAAAAATCTTGATCCTCCAAAACGTTCATTTCTGTCTCAAACCTGAGCTTGCCCCTTCCTTTCACATCACAAACCTTGCTGGGATCTCTCTCACTGTCAGACCAGGTGTGAGAAGTTTGCTTGCAAAAATGATGCTGCTAGGGGACAGTTCATCTCACAAAGCGAAAGAAAAATGAAACAAAAAATCTTAACAAAACCCACCGAACAAAGGGATATTTTTGCCCCTTAACTCTTATTCTTTTTTTTTTCCCAGCAGTTTCCTTTTTCCTTTACTTTTTTTTTTCCTTTTTTCCCCTCTGCATTTATTCCGGGCTCTTCTCCTCCTGCTGTCTCCAAAACCTGTTATGCTCAGATCACATGTAGATCTATCTACATGTCTGAAGATAAGCACCCTAACAAGATGAGATCATTTCACACATGCTGTTTGTTTCCTGTTATATTGGGGAATTTACTGTGGCTGCTGGCCATTATAAATACTGAACCATCAAGACAGCTTTTTCATATATTTCACTGCAATAGTCATTGCTGCATTTTTGTCCTAAAAGTAATTTGATTTGTTGTAATCGATTTGGGTGGGTTTTCATTCTTAATTAACTGCTGTTATGATGCAATGATGCAGTCCTTGTTCACAATTTAGAGGCCAGAAATTAAATTCAGAACAGGGTAATAGCAAGAAGATGGAGGAGAGACTTACCTGCCAGGAAGGTGAAGCAGTGGGCTGAGGAGCCAATTAGCCATGGTGTTGATTGGTGTGCTCTCATTAGTGGTGTGAAGGAACAAACTCAATCTTCTCAGGCTAGTGGCCAGCACCCTGCAAAATTCATTTCTTTGTCTTAAAAAAAGGACATATATCAATAAGAGCTCCCTAGTGCTGTTTTGGCAGACCCTGCCTTTTGCTGGCGATTGGGCAAATCTGCCCATCACTAGGTCATGTAGTGGAAAGCTGAGGCCATGGAACCTTACAAACACACATTCACTGCCACCTCTGCAAAATCCTCTCTTGCAGTCAGAGCCCCCAGCTGCTGATGGACATGTGCAAGGCAGAAGCATTTCCCACCATCGATCTGTCAGTCACGCCAATGCACTTACCTTTGTTATGTGGAATTTATGCTGTTATAACTCTGCTTTTTTTTTTTTGTTGTTGTTTGGTTGGTTTTTTTCATAATATTATTAAGACTGCTTAAAATTTCTTAGCTGGAACACTTTTCAGTTTCTTTGATTTTGGGAGTGGACTGAAACCAGGAATCACACAAATTCTTCCAGAATACAATAATCATGAGTGTTATTTCAGAGATGCCTTTTGAAAAGATTGTTGTACAAGTCAGAACATTCTGTAAACTCAGACTTGAGATGAAAAGACTTTATTGGCAGCACTCTAAAATTCTCCACTGCTTTTGCAATGCTGTTGCAGCTGCTGCTGTTCTGTTGGTCTTCTGGTATTTCTACTTCAATCAGATAACAGTAAATGCAAAAACACCTGTGTATATCACTTGAGGAACTAAACTAGGTATTATTGATCACAAACAGCACCTAGTTCCCCTTTCTTTTTTTTTCTTTTTTTTCTTTTTTTTTTTTTTTTTTCCCCATGGAGAAACCAGTCAGTGAAAACTAGGTGTTTTAATCAAACCAGAAAAGGTGTGCATTTGGTAATGATTTTTGTATGGTTTTTGACACTCTATGGTTCAAATGCTGTGGGTTGTCATTCTTTTCTGCAGAAAACGCTCTAAGCTAGTTTTTATGATGCACCATGGTCAAGATGTTCATGATGCCACTGACCTCCCTCCCTGCTCAGGAGTCAAGAGTGGCTACAAAGATCAAGCCAGGTAATTTGTGTATCTGACTTTTCCTGTTTAGCCCAGAATTGCAGTTTCCATAAGGTAAAAGAGAAGTATTTATAAATTAATTTATTTGTGGATTTAAGCCACAATATTTCTGTTTCCCACTAGAACATTCTAATACACTGTTTTCCACAGGGGGAAAAAATAATCTTGCTGAAAAAAAACCCAATACTTTTATAATCAGTCCTAATAACTAGCTCTGGGCACGATCTTCCTTTGCCTCGAATGAACAATATTATGGTAGTTTTTTTCCCTCTCATTTCAAACAGATAAGCTGAGCTGAGCCAAGATAATGGTAAATTTTCCACAAATCACAGCCTCTGGGACATTATCCTTTTTTTATGTTCTATGAGGTTGTCTAGGTGACGAGTAGACAGTTGTCCTCATCTGAAACACTAATGGACTTACAAGGAAGAAGTAACATTAACAAACTATTCAAGCCATGTGTTGTAAAGAGCATAAATTATGCTTTCCTCTTGGAACAATATCTCTTCTGATCTTGGGTTTCAAATTGTGGCATGTTTGTGAAGGAGTCCCAGAATAAATAAATGCAGATGCTCTTGCCCTGTTTTGTGCCCGAAAAAATTCTGCTTAATTAAGAGGAAACCCTCGCATCTCCAGTGAGAAGCTGATTCTCTCATTTCCTTTTACCCCTCTAATTCCTTAATAACAGATGGCCACACAGGTGTTAATAATATTCCCAGCATGCCCAATGGAAATACTGAGGACATCTAAATGTTGCTATTTACATTAATTGGCAACATTGCCCCAATGGACGAGCTTTAGTTGTCCTCCTAAGCTTTAGTTGTCTCTGTCTGAATACTTATCTTTATCCAACCAGTAAAGTCAAGGTCCTACTCTATTGTTTTCTCCCACAGAGGGTGATTTAATTGATAATGTGGTTTCAAATACAATCTCTTCCTAAATTATCCTATCAATTCCATTAATTCTTTTCTATTATCCTGAAAGTCTAAAAGAGTAGGTAAAAAATTAGGTGCCAAATTCACTGTAAGTTTAGGAACTCAGACTGACATCTCTAAATCCCTTTGATGAGATTTTTGTGATGTCATTCTCTCCAATTAACTTGGAGTGGTGTACTGGTGATAAAAAGATTTGGTCAGTATTTGTCTTCCAGATATTGAGTAAATACAAGTCTCTCTACTTCATCTACATTTAGTCTTTGTTGCAGATGTGATGAATATTTTTTATTTGATAAAGGTCATGCTTACTTTCTTTCCATGCCACAAAGAAACATTCTGTATGTGTGAAAAGTGTCATAACTGAAGGAAAAAAATAGTCTGGAACAGGGACTAGTCAAAAATGCTCTTGGGGAAAGCA
Source organism: Prinia subflava (assembly GCF_021018805.1). Taxonomy (NCBI): domain Eukaryota; kingdom Metazoa; phylum Chordata; class Aves; order Passeriformes; family Cisticolidae; genus Prinia; species Prinia subflava. Next base: position 9,850,059 of record NC_086282.1, read on the forward strand.
GTTACATTTATATTATCAGGACAGGCAAGTCTTTTAATGCTGTGATACTGTAGTAGCAATTCAAAGCTAAGCCACTTTATAAATATTAAATTCCTAAGGAAATAGAAATTCATGGTGTACTAGTTTCAGAATGTTACTTCCACCTGTCACTTTGATCCTGAATGTATGGTCTTTGAACAGCAAAGGGCTTTTCCAATATTAAGATGTAGGTGTCAGGTATTTCCTTGTAGCTGTGTTTAAGAACATTATTTTTTTTCTTGCTCTGCTTTTCTCCTGAAGGATATGTAAACTGCTTTCCTCTCAGCAACATCCTCTGCTCACAAGAAGTGATCTGTGGCCCTGTTCTGCTGTTGCGTATCTCAATTAACATCTAACACCCAAGTATTAGCAAAAATTAGTAAAAAACCTCTCCTGGTTATTCAAGGAACAGCTATTTGAGCCAAATGCTCTTTGATGACCAATGCTCAAGGCCAAAAAGCAAACCCATTTTGTTTGGCTAGCATAATAGCGAGCAGGCTGGAGCATGGTTCCTACAACGCTGCACCTTTGGCCCTGTTCACTAGACTTTTCTCAAGACAAGCCATTACAGAACAGGCAGAAAGGCTGGCAAAATTGCAACTTGAGATCTCTGCAAAAATACCTATGGCACCATCCCAGAAACAGATTTGTATAGAAATGTCCTTTAGTTGTCATATGTGTAGAGTTACTTGTAAGCGGACCTCTGACTTGCCTGACCAGCATGTGAGAATCTGCCTGAAGAACAGCTCTTAAAAGCCTCATACAACTCATGTCTTTCACTAACGCAGCCCCCGGGTGCACTTAGTTTGTCCCTTTCACATATTCACTCTGAAGGTCTTAGTCTATTTATCTATGCAGTGCTGAGTGAAACTCTTTGTTACTGTTTTAAAAGATGTGAAAAAATGCCTTACTGCTTCTTGTCTGGGGTGAGAGCCTTTCTCAACTTTCAGGAAACATCTTGCAGACAGCCAAGGAGAGATCTGTGTGCTCAACATCTTGTAATAACTTGAAATCTTTGCCTCGAACTCACAGCTTTCTCAAGAGCAGGGTCACTGTACTGAAACAAAGAGAGCAAAGCCCCAAGCTATCAAGCAGAGTACAAGCAGATTAGGAATGTAATAAATAACATGGGATAATTCGTGTTATAGTGTATATATATATATTGATATATGTCTTTAAGAATAAATGAAACGAGCAAGTCCGGGCTTGTAGCGAATGCACTTTAAGACAAAAGCTGCTGCCAGGAATCCAAGGTGGAGCTGGAAACGCAAGAAGCACCGACATTAACAACAGAAAAGAGGGTGGACTAGCCCTTCTGGATGATGGGACTGTGAAGTGCCCAGCCATCAAGAACGATATTGATCTAGCAGCAATATCGGGAAAGACGCCCCTCTATTCACCATTCCATCTCCCTATTCAGGCTTTCTGAGAAACTAAATTATTATTCATCTTTTCCTCGGAAAGCCCCATTCAGCAGACTGGACGGCAGAAAGAAACTCATAAAGAAAAGAAAGAAGACAAAGAACTGTGGGGGCCACAGGCAAAATAAACTGTATAAAAGGGGACCCCAAGAAGGGCTGAATTTGTGAACAGGGAACTACGGTGCAATAGAGGCTGTAGTTAAGGTTCACCCAGTGCCGATCCCAGGACTCGACACTGAACTTCCGATTGCTGGCTTGTCCAAAATTTCTGTTTGTCGATTCTTTAATTAATAAAAAAATATTTTATTAATTGGAAATTGGCTGAGTATTTATAACAGGAATATTATAAATGCCAATACAATATTCCAATTAAAATAATAATTTGGTTTATTAACAAAGATCGAATTACAGAATTTCGGTAAACCCACCAACAGCGGAGATACTTGACAGTCTTTTTCCCGGGAAAATGCCAAGGGTGAACCGTGAGACACAGAACCTGGCCATCTGCTGTCTCCCCCTAGGTTCACAAATTTGCCCGGTTCGGGGCTTAGTTTTTATACATTTTATTCTGCCCTTGGCAATATTTCCCCATATTTCCCTTTGTTTCAAATCCAAGGGTGTCTCCGGCTAGGCTGGAAAGAGTTCTTTCTCTCAGTTCATATGTTAATGTCCAGTTTCTATAGATCCTCATGGCTGATGAATGGTCGAGATATGGATGATGATGCTTGATGCTTGGTGAGGGTGTCAGCTAGGGTGTTGATGGTCCTGCCGCCTTATCTTGATGGGTCTCCTCCTGGTGCTTGAGGAGACTGCCGGTTTTCCCGTAAACCTTTTGTCTATTTCTGAATGTGAGTTTCTGGGGTGGTGTCTGCCTTTTCATAATTTGGTTTAACAAGATATTACACGGTGTCCTGAAACTTATATTTTCATACAACACACATATATATACAGTTTTATAGTTTTCAATAAATTTCATTAACTATAAGAACATGAATTAACATACTACATTTTTCACAAGGAAGAAATGAAATTCATCAATACAAAGTGCCCTTTTGGTCAAAAGTTCACTAAAAGAGAAGGGAGCTGTACAATGCACCCATCTCCTTTTAATTGGCTTGAAGCTGCTTCCTACCATGCTCAAGCAGATATGGTGTCAGTGGAAGCCATGCTAAAGCAGAAACTTTTAATTATTTTGAAATAGCCTACTTCATCTTGAGGAGCTGTGGTTAGGACTTGACAGGGAGAAAGAAAAAAAAGTGAGAATAGGCTAATATTTTCTGGAGTAAATCTCTGCATTTACTTCCAAAACTCTTGTGTCCAGCATTTATTAGTGCAAAGGTAAGTTGTTCAGCAGCATATAAGAAGAAATAAAAATGCTGTAAACATTTCTGAAACCATGCATATTTGTGGTTGAATCATTGGGTGATTACATGGGATTTATTTATGTCCTTAACTCAAAAAATCGTGTCTGTCAAGAGGGAACAAAACAGGTAACATAGAGCTTATAACAAACCACAAAACAACTGGCTGTGTATTGGATATTTGAACCATTAGTTATAAGGCAGAAGTTAGACTGAAATACTGCCACATATATATGACAACTATTATTCTTGAGCAGACGTAATCTCTCATAGATAACTGAGGGCCAAACAATAGCTAAGGTGATTAAACCTGTTGCTCACCATGAGTAGGTCTGCAGCAGATAACATGGGTTACAATAATTTTAATTACCTTCAGTCTTCCAAAGTAGTATGTGGGGAAGCAGAGAGGGACATGCACTTTTGCTGAGGTGCAATTGCTGTTCTCTGAGCCTCTCCTTCCCTCTGAAAAGGGCTGTGCATGATCAGTGAGGGGTTGCTACCACAGGGCAAAGATGTATTGGCACTCTGTGGCAGGGAGAGTCCAGAAGACACTAAAGTAATTGAAAGAAAAAAAATGTTTGAAGACACAGAAAAGAACTTTGCAGTTCTTTTTGCAACGAGGAGGCAACAAAAAGCTGCTGGTCAGAAAGAAAACCCTCAGCAAAAACATCCTATACAAGAAAGAAATGTTTTTATAAACTTTGTTGATTGAATTTTCTCTTAAAGTGCAACAGTTGTAGATCCACATCTAACAAAGGCTAAAATCTGAAAAAAAAGTCCCAGGATGTGCCTGGGATCTGTTCCTTTAAACCCACGGTTCTGGAAGACCCATCTGAGAGATGAGACCATTGTGGAATGGATCACAGACCCATGATATGTTCACATGGCAAGTATGAAACTTTGCTACAGGTAGTCCATGTAATGATAAACATCTGTACATCTTGGTGTGGACTCTAACGTGTGATAAATGTAGAGTTAATAAGCGTTAAAAGGCAAAACCAACTTTCACCCTACTATGCTGTTAAAAGTTCTTTCACGTGCTGATTTTGCATTTCTCTCAAATATTTTATCAACCAAACCTTCATGGCACTGTGAAATTAGGCCACAACTGATACCCTCTGGTAAAACACAGCTCCAAGTCCTATGTTGTTCTGGTACCTATAAGCAATAGACTATAAAAAAAGTGTTTACTGTTGGCATAACTTACCTCCCACTGATGCTACAGGGCTTTATATCCTTGAGTTCAAAAAGAAATTGAGACTAGTCTAGTGAACAGATCCCAGCCTACCTTTGTTTTCAGTCTTATGAAGCAAGAGTGAGATCAGAGGAAATACTTATCAAATATTGATGTATTACAGTAAAAAAAAATCTGGCCAATTAGAATGACCTGTTTGTTATGTTTATGCAGGGCTCCTCTTGGTACCTGTGCCTGCTGGGATTTAGTTTAGCACATCAAAGTGTCTGTCAGGATCAGCATTTCTTCATAGTGCTAACAGGATCAGTTGAACACTAACTCCACTTCAGTGCACATGTGTGGAGCATCCTAGAAAAACATTTCTCATGAAAAGAAAAGAAAAGAAAAGAAAAGAAAAGAAAAGAAAAGAAAAGAAAAGAAAAGAAAAGAAAAGAAAAGAAAAGAAAAGAAAAGAAAAGAAAAGAAAAGAAAAGAAAAGAAAAAAGAAAAAAATTTGTGCTGTGTTGCAGCCATGAGGCCTGAGAGGCCTCTCTGGCGGTCAGTTGCCTAAGATAAAGAAATGCCTAGTCATGGTGACTGGACCAAGTAACCCCTCTCCTGCCTTCGGACCCTTTCTTATCTCCCTGTGAGACAATAGGTCACTTTTACCCCGACTCATACCATTGGACCATTTCTCAAAACCTTGATACCCTATAAAAACACTGTAGCAAGAGCAGGACGACTTATAGAATAAAGGTCGAGCTATCCCAAACTAGGCCTCAGATTTGGGCCTGCAAGGCCTCAGATTTTGGCCTGCCTAGAAGTAGATAAACCTGTGGTGCAGTTAGAAATTCACTTAAGGTGTGTACATGCTTTAGCTAGGATAGTTAAGATGGAAATACGGTCGCTGCCTTAAACTGTGATAGCTTACATAATTGTTCACGCTGCATGCCAATAGAAATGCACCTGTTACTGTAAACTATTCTGTACCGTATAAAACCAGCCATTTCGGGAATAAAGAGGAGAACGTATGGTAAAACCATATTGGTCGGACCTGCGTTGCTCTGTCTCCAACCCCGAGATAGAGTCCCAACCTTCAAAACCCCACTTTTGCCCAGCTCAGTAGAAGAGCTGTCCCTGAAACCCTTCACGGAGGATGCCAATAAAGACTCATCTGTGGAACCTCATACAGCGCTTCTCCTCTCTCTCCCTGCGTCTGCCGAAGGCACTTAGCAAGCTAATGAGCTGAAATCACTAAGAGCTGAACTTGCTAAGAGCTGAAACCACTTAGAGCTGAGCTTGCTAAGTATAGCCTGTTCCTGGGAGCTTTGCCCGAGGTACTTGGACAGGAGGTACTTAGCGGTACCCTCTATCCAAGAATACCTACAGCAGCCGGGATCAGACTGATCCTGAAGCCCTAGGAAGGATAAAGTGCTGGAAGTGGAAATAAGAGAGGAAAAATAGGAAATGGTTCTGATGGCTAGAAACTAATCTGACAGAATTAATGAGCACTTGCTACAAAGTCTCCATAGATTCTTTCACATGGCAAATATCCTCTTTTTAAAGCTTAGAAGATACCTAGCATGATGTAGCCCTTTATCCTCTCAGACAAGTCTCATGTCTGCAACCAACCCCACAACAGACACCTTCAGGCAAGCCGGCAAGCCCTCCTGATTCTGCAGACCATCTTGTCTTTCCAGATGGAGGAGAAGGTGCTCTCCTCCCCACAGGCTCGAGATCCTGACACCACATGAAGTTGCCAGCTGTGCTGAGGCACCCAGACAGGTCTTGGATGGTCTCAAGGTAGATCCAGTGATGCCCAAGCCCAGACTTGTAGCTCACACATCTGTTCTGAGCACAAACGTCCTTTCAAAGAGAACCCTGGAGCATGGGGGAGGCTGGGCCAAGAGCAGCCCTTGCCTAATGTGTCAGTTACAGGACGTACTTAAGCACTTAGAGAATTGTGGCACTGCTTGCCACTAAACATGCTCATAACCATCCTGAAAACTTAACTGCTCGATTGTGGTACTGACAATGGTCAGAATTTAGGCATCAGGAAGCAGAAGTGTCTGTGTGAAATCATCACATACTACCTTCATACAGGCTTGAGAAAGTGGCTTGGGAAATATTAAGGAGAAAACCAAAAACAATCCTTGAGAAGTGAGAAATGTTTACAAAAAGGTGTAGACTCTGAAGACGAATCATATTCATAGTGCCAAAGTACTCTACAAAAGGACTATGTAGAAGAATAAAGTTTGCTCTCATTTTACCATCATATAAAGTCATGTTGATATTTCCTGCCTTTCGAAAATCATAACACTTGATGCTATAAATAACTGGTTTCCTTTTTCCCCGGTGACTGATACTGCATTTCTTTAAGCTTCTCACTTTAAAATAAGACAAAAACAATGCTCTCAAAGTGCCAAACTGTACATAAGGGAAAGGCATGTGCAAGAGTGCAAGCTATTCCTGAAAGTCTGACAGACTCACTGTGATGGTTTTTTTGTGTTTACTCTCTTTTCTTTCTGTAAGATAGACTTTGGGAGGAAAAAGGCAAAACAGGCCCAACTTAAAGGTTACAAAGATAGTTTTAACACACACAAAAAGAAGAAATAAAAGAAAAAAATATTTGAATCCTTCTGTCCTGGGGTAACAGGACATTTTCATGCTTTGTATCCCAATCGTGTGTTTCTCTTCCTGTGTTCTCTGTTTTGTCTATAGCCGCACCCCTCCCCCCAGCTGCTGGCTCTCGCTTGCTGCTGCTAGCTTTAGGTTCGCTTTGCTGGCTTTGCTCTCTCTCACTTTTTGCTTTTTGCCTGCTTTTTTGCCATTTTTCTGTTTTTGTTTTTCCCCTTCTTTCCTTCCTCCCCTTCCCTGAAGACATCGGACCTGCTTCAGACCTTGATTCGGGAACGTCAAGGGACTCCCCCGGAGTCTGCATCTAAGAGAAGCTTTGGCACCCTCCCCAGCAGACTGCCCAAGCCGTTCGGCCTCTCTTGGACTGGTGAAAACGTTTGTTGTCATCTCGGGCTGTTTTTCTTGTGTTGGGGAGTGGGGGTTTTTTTGTTGTTTCTTAATAAACAAGTTTTTTCCACTTTTCCTCCGAGGAAATTCCTCCCAAACCCGGTGGTGGTGGGGGGGAGGAGTTGTGGAGGTTTGTTTCCTTTAAGGGGCTCCTTTGGAGATTTTCACCCTAATTTGTCCTAAACCAGGACACCTTCAAAACTCTTCTCCCTTCCCCACAAACTGTTCACTTTCCCACAACCAACACAGAGAGACAAAACTATGATTTTCAGTCACTTTCACCATTTAAACATAATCTTCCATCACTTTGGGAAAAGAGTCTCTCTTGATATCCCATGAATTTCCCCACTGTTTTCTTTTGGGTCTCAACTCTCACAAAGACAGCCACCCAGGAACCTGCCTTTGTGAAGTCCGTCCCATTAGCAGCTTTCCCAACACTGCATATGGGCTATGCCTGCTTATTTAGGGTACCACTTAAGGATGCCTCTGGGCCTGACATTGGTCTGAATTTAGGTTTCAGGCTCTGTCAGTGTCTGTGTGAAAGGCAAGCGAGCAACTTTCTCATGTTGGCCTGAGAAATCTTAAGGAGGAATTCAATTAAACCTTGGGAAGTGAGAAACAATCTGCAGGTTGTGTTTTTCCAACATGTTTACAGGAAAGAAATGTTTACTAAAGGGTGTAGACGCTCAATAACCAATCATGTTCTTTGTACTGATCTACTCTATAAAAGTAGAATTTAGAAGAATAAAGTTTGCGTTCATCTTTACCATCATAGAGTCATGCTGTTATTTCTGTGCCATCCGAAAACCATAACAACAGATGCCTCTTCTAGTATAAAACAAAGATTCTCTTCTTCTGTCTCCAAAATCATCTTCATCTCAAAAACTAGAGATCTCCTTTTTCCCTAGGAGCTAAAGGGCTTCATATCACTTTCCCTTCCTCTATTCAAAATTCTCCATTAAATCTCAGTTGTATCAATCCACAACTCTCAACTACAGCCGCGCATCCCCCAAACAGCATTCACATGTTACAGGAAATAGTCCATTCTCCATGGTTTTCACAAGAGACATCCAGCCAAAAATGGCAAAATCCTCAATCCCTCCTTCCAATAATCTTTATCAGTTCTTTCTCTGACTTTGATCATGCTGTCTCTCTTGATGTGTTCCTTCTCTCTCTCAGGGAAAGGGTTGGAATTCTGGAGGCTTCAGATTGCCCAAGTCCTCTCTCCCTCGGCTGCGGCTTATGGTGTCAGATTTCAAGGCCGAGCAGAGCTCTGGGCAGCCGGGTAGTCAGGAATCATAAATGCTTATACACGTCTCTTGCCCACCCTGGGATTTCATGGGGGGGCTCAGCCTGGAGCTGCCATCCGGGGACACAGACTCCCCTCCCCCTGCTGGGGGAAGGGCTCAGGGCCACGGCCAGGCCTCGGGCCGGCTCCCCCACCCCCAGCAGGTGGAAGCAGCAGGGTGTTTACATCTGCTAGAAACCCGATCCGGGCCGGGACAGGGGCATATTCTCATTCCCTCCCCCGGCCCGGGAGTCACCGGGCCAAGGGAGCCTCCCATGAAAGGCCCGGGCCTGGGCAGGCCCCGGGCCATCCCAGCCCCCTCCCGCAAAGAGAGAGCCGGGACTGCCTTCTTACCTCCTTCGAGGCCGGAAGGAGAGTGACTTGGACTCACTCATAATTTTATAGGGGTATTCCTCAAAGTCACATCTAGCTTCCTCAATGGCCCAACAACATGTCAATATTCAAAAATGGACTCTGATAGGTGCTTGTCTCGAAACGATCCCCAGGTCCTGACAGGGAACTGTTTCTACTTTAAGTAAAAGCCAAATTCTGTCAACCTATAACAGATGCAGAGTCTCAAGTAGCAGAGATGTTTCCCTTAGTTTAATAATAAATAATACTTACACTTAAAGCACACGTATTACATTAACAAGCACTAGATGACGCACAAAAAAAAAAGATGCTTATTTTTTTTGGCTGCTGAGACTTAGTTACATCAACTACTTGCCAGAACTGACAGCTAGAAAGGAGATGGGATGCATCTTCCTGGATCTTGTGGGCCTTTCATCTAAATTCTAACTACTGCAGGTGCCTCTCATTTATCTACTCTCTTCTTTTGACCCATTTAAGTTGATATGGCTTCTGGAGTTTTTTGATAAGGATCACTAGGGTAGATGGAGAGATTGCAGCTGAGTGAGGACCTTCTAACCCAGAAGAGAATCCGATACCTTAAACAAGGTGCAGTTGAGGGACAGAAGTCTGATCAATATGGATGGCCTGAGGTTGTCCAGTGGTCAGGAATGGTCAGGGACCTTCAAAGATTAGCAAGCAAGGACCAAGGCAAACACAAACTCTTGGTAAAAGGAAACCATGGAGAATACAATATAACTGTGTCCAAAATAACACAGATCAACCAGGTATGAGGAAGAACAATCCCTCAGCAGCAGAAAGCAAGAATGAAGGCAGATCTACAGAAATGCAGCTACAACCAAGTAGTGGATTGAGCAGCCCAGAGAAATTGCTCTTGCCAGGGGAAGTTTTGTCAGACTTTTAATGGACAAGAGAGGCAACATTTTAGGCTCCTATGTTCTTTGTTCTCTCAAGTTCTGGAGCTTTGTAGCTCAGGACATAAGCAGATGGCTCCTGGCCCCTTTGGACAGAACATCTGCTATCCATGACAGCAAAAGTATTGACCTGTCTGTGACTAGGCTAGGTCACTGGTTGAATTTCAATCCACAGAATTGTGTTGCTGTTACTCTGAGTGTTCACTGAAGGCAAACACATCACAATGCACTCTTGTTCTTGTCCCACATCTTCTTACATTCTTTATGGTCTCAGAGATCCTGGCAGCATCCAGTAGTTGCTGCTCCCAACTCACCTTCCTTTCCTTCTGGCTTTTCTTGCAGCTCTGGAAATCAGAGAAGCCATTTTGTTTTGCACCACACATATAGCTTTGCATTTTGTTAGGCAGAAAACCATGCTGGCATTAATGTTCAGTTTGTTTTATTCAGCTGTTTTCCACTCCCATATGTACAAAAGCTGCTTTTAATTCTCACCTCTCATTCTGATGCTTATATATGCCTCTGCTTTTCTGAGTTATACTTGCTTTATGACCTTCTGCTCAGTCAGAAAGTTGGCAGGTATTTGCTGCATTCCTATGAGGAATATTTCTCTTATCTTCAGCAAAACTGGCCTGGAGATTTTTATCTGGATTGCAGGAGATTTTTATCTGGATTATACCTAAGAACATGTTGTCCATGTGAAAGAAATGGTAGAACTTTCACTAGTGCTGCACTGCTTTCTGGGTCTGGATTTCTCAGTCAGTTTCAGAAGTTAATGGATAATGAAGACTTACCTCAAACAACAGAGACCACCAGGTGTGGAGGAGATCACTTCAGAGAGAGAGTGAGGAAACCAGGAATAGTTTCGCCTTCAGAAATGAATGCTGAGAGTAATATCATACCCTGACACTTTACTGGCCACAGCTGGAAAACATTCTGCTGCTTTTTAAATATGAAAGTCATTGTATATTTATATTTCATAATCATACACACTTTACATTTTTAACATTGCTGGGAAGACCGTTTAAATGTCTTAGCACAGAGGGACTGTTTGCCATAATAATGTCTCCTGAAGAGACATAGCCCACAGAGCTCAGGATGGGCTTGGCTGCCAACTGTCCTTTTAGCAAATGAATTCCCATCTCTGTGAGATGAGGGCTGTGCTGGAAGATTTCATAGCAGGATCAGAACATATTTCTCCACCAGAATTACAGTTAAATAAAATTTGGTGTAAACTCAGTCTAACTTAACATACCAGGTCCTCAGTTTGACTAACTACTTTGTCATAGTTATCTTAGTTACACACACATATATGGTGCTTTGTAAATTTTTTTAAACCTTTTAAATTACTGAGAACAAAAATAGTACACTGAAGTTTAGATTTTGCAATCAGACCCTCTAACAGTAATGCTTCCCTACTGATTTCATACCATTTATGCTCAGTTGTACCTTCCACACTTTTATATAAAAAAGCATGAGCATTATTGTATACTAGATTTAGATAATGCTTTGAATATAAACCTGACCAGACTGGAAGCTTGTACACATTTCATGGTAGGTCTGAAGGTCTTGAGCCATAGTGTGGAACATGACCAGACCTCACTGGGTAATTTTTGTAAAAATGGAATCCCATCGTTTTGGGTTCCCTCACTTTCATACTAAACAAAATTTAAACTTTTCTTGCATGCAACCTTATGGCTACATCATTCATTTAAGTCTTCTTTTTATTCTTTAGTCTGAATCAGAGCAATTTTTCTCCTTGGATGACTGCAATTTAGAGGGCAAGGGTCTGAACCTGCTTTTTTTTTTTTTTCATCCAAAGCTGGTGTGCTAAACTCCATGAGTTTAAGAAAACAGAAAATGTGGAAACATCCCTAAAAGCAATATATAGTTAAAAATAGTTATGATGTGGCATGATGTCATGTTGTCAGAGCAACTAACTCAATTAGAAATGTTCTTACTGGTCCTTATATGGTTTGGCTGAGGGTACCTCCTGTAAGCATCAAAAGTGATTACTGAATTGCAGGTCATGAAATAATTTCTTTGATACAGCACAGGTGCCACTGCAGTAAATCAGGATATCTCCATGCAATTTTACCAGTTGTGTGTAGCAATGCATCTGTATAACAGGCCATTTTGATGCACCAGCCAAACTGTTTGTGAGAAATCTTATCAAGCCACCTGCAGTCTTGTTTTCAGGGTTCTCAGGGATTCATCAAGGTTTCTAGGAAAATAACAGGGTTAAAATAAGAACAGAGGGCCTGAGAAACTGTCCACAAGGAATGTAAACCCTAGATACAGAAGACGCAACATGATGATGAACATTTGACCAATTAGATGTCCTGAAGGAGATGTACCTGCCTCTTGAACCAGTGACTTGGCCAACCAGGAGTGTGTGCCCATGTGGGCTGTAGATTTTAGAATCTATAACTGGGATTGTAATATAAACAATAAATGGTTTCTGGTGAAATCATATTGGTTTGCTATTCAGTTGCCCATATCCCCCTGCAGTTGTGTATCTAACTCAAGGTGTACCCCTGTTTGTGTCGCTTATTAAGCCAGAGGGTGAAATGCAGATATTTTGAGGATGGGGTGTATACTATGTTAAGTATGAGTAGTCCACAAATGCTTGCTTGCATCCCTTGGGTATTCAACCAGTGGCAGATTTGCAGTTTCCATTTAGAGCTGACCCAACTCTGAGAAATTTGCCAGGCCATGACTCTCAGCTGGGTTCTCCATTTCAGTCAAAAGCAGCTATACTCTAAAAGCTATCCAAGTTTATTGGGAGAAAGACTCCACATTCTGCCTTAAAATAAGTTACACAGATTGAAAAATACAGCCCAGGTCTTTCATCGTTTGTTCATGTTGTACAGACAGGAGTCCTTAGCATGCTGGAGCAGAGCTTGTAGCACCATGGTTTTACAAAGTCAGAGTAAATTAGAAAGAAAATGGATAAAATCCCCTCATAGTTCACTGTAAAGAATAATCATATAGCATCTGCCTTCATGTCTATAGCTGCATTACAATGAAGGACACAATCAGTCTCTCAAACATACATTTCTAGCTTGGCTTATCATCTCCTACCTCTCAAATTGATTCTTCTGCCTCTATTAAGTAGTTTTCCATTGACATTTTCTGTCCTTTTTCAATACACCAGGAGCTTTTGATGACATTGGCTATTACAGGACTTTCAAAACTTCATCTTTTTTAATATGAGGACAATCTGACTTTCTGATATCTTTTCTTCTGCATTTATCCTTACATGGTGCAGGTTTTTTGAAGGACTGGATTTCTCTTAATGGATTTCTCTGGAGTTCCAGTCTGCTTCTGTAAAGCCCAGGAAGCATAGGTTGGGAGGAACAGGAAGGTATTGCTGAATATGAGCCTTTTTTGAAATTTACTTGCTCTTAGGGTGGGGAAGTGAGGTGAGCTGATATTGCTGAAATATTTTTAAAATTTCAGGGATACAAAACTTTGCATTTTATGACATTTTTTAATGGGACCTTCTGCCTATGAAGGTACCCGTAACCTCTCCTTCTAATTTAATCCTCATTTTACCTCATGTATTTATTTATATATTTAATGTTGCTGGTTTCTCTTTAACATCACCTATTATGAGGAAGGTTGTTAACCTGTCATAGTTCCGTTGAGTCATTATACCCACCCTCACCTTCTCTTAGTAATATTGTAACTCTGAAATTGGTAGTAAGTCATTCTTTTGCCAGATATTTTCTTCTGTCATGATGCTGTTACAAAACTGCCTGGCTGCTTTCAAGCAGTCAAGATTAATATGTTGGATCACAAAAGACAGTGTTTCCATAGGAATTCCACTCCATTCCTCTTTAGGTTCACAATGGCAGTAAAGGAAAATACACAGGGACTTTCCAAGGCTGTAGCTCTTCATCCTCATGTGCACTGCTCATAAGAACAGAGTCCCTTACTCTTGTTGAGCTGAGGTGGTGTTAGCAGCAAGTGTCAGCTGGCACTCGGGAAGGACAAGCCTGGCCTGCAGGTTGCACACTGTGCTTCTCTGAAGGGCTGTGGCACTAAACCCCCCAGGTCATGGCATTTGCTGCAATCTGAAATGCAGTCCCCCACATGCTGCTTTATGGTCACAGTCAGTAGAGAGCAAGAATCACAACTCCTTTAGCTGGTGATGATTCCCTCTCCGTGCTCCAGCTAGCTTCGTGTCTTAGTTTGGAAAGACAGGTATCTGTCAGGGAAAACTAGAGTTTCCTTTGGAATGGAGAACGTAAAAACCCCTCCATCCAAATTATTACAATTTTGCAATTAGGAGCTTTCAGGCAAAAATATGGGAATAGGAATAATAGTTCTTTACTAGGAATATTAAAAAACTACAAATGCAGTAGTACAAAAAAAAAAACCAAAAAAACAAACAAGCAAACAAACAAAAGCCTTAGAAAACCCTGACAGAGATACGACCTGACACCTTGTTGTCAGGGTGTTTGAAGCAGTCCGAAATAAGTCCTCTTGGAGTAACAGATGTTGTTCTGTTAAGTAGAGATGATCCTGTAGAAAAAAGGGTCCAGTGCTGGCGAGATAGGTCCAGTCTTCCTCCAAGAATTCAGTGGAAAACCAGCTATCTTGTTGTTTGGGATTGCTGGTTTTATTCTGGTGGAAAGGCTTTGGCTCCTCCCACTGGGTGGAGCATCTCACAATGGAATGAAGTAACGTTATCAGTATGTGAGAGGCCTTAAATGGCCCATTCACAGGTGATGTCCCTCAGAGGAAGATGGGTGGAGGAAGAGATAAGGAGGCACTGCCTTATCTGGTGTTATCAGTTGTCCCATTAACAGAAGGCATCCGCCCGCTTCCCCCACCCCTAGAGTTACAAGAGATAAAGAACAACATCTCCCAACCGGTTTCAACAGATAAAAATAGAATACACATTTTTTGCTACATTTTTCAACCCAAGACACTTGGTAATAAGTCTCTGTCCTGGATTGTGACGCGCATCTGTGATTTAAGGCTGCTGTTTACTTCTTTGCTAATTTTCAGCACTTGTCATAGGTCTTGTGTTTGTGTAGCATTACCATCATCTATTTGGATGGTGTTACAGAATAGGGTACAGCATGGTCAGTTGTGGAATACACAAGACAGAGAGTCAAACAGACTTGATTAGCATAGCTGGTTTGATAACCAAGATACCATGGCAGGAACAAATAGAACTGTGAAAATTACAGAAGATGAGATTAAACCTGCTTACAGGAAGAGAGAAGATTCAATCAACTTCTGCAAGCAAAGAATTGTTGTAAAATGCATGAGTTTTCTGTGTGATTTTTAACCTGATTATTGTAGTAGAAATCATTAACCTGTTTGAAATAGTATATAAGCTTTTGGGAAACCTGAGTAAAATGGAATTCTGATCACCGTATCAGTCTTCCTGTCTCTCAATCAATCGCCAATAGTCAGTAACACTTCAAATCCCTTTTTCTCTTAGCCATCACAAAAGCATTGGTAGATTGAGAACTGCCTGAATGGCATATATCAGGGTTGTGATCACTGGCACAAGGTCCACTTGGAGGCCTGTCACTAGCGGTGTCCCACAGGGGTCAATACTGGGCCCAGTTTTATTTGACTTGTTCACCCATGACTTGGATGAAGGGGCAGAGGCCTCCTCAGCAAGTTCACTGATGACACAAAGCTGGGAGGAGTGGCTGATTCCCCAGAGAGATGTGCAGCCCTTCAGCAGGATCTCGACAGGATGGAGAGATGGTCAGAGAGGAACTGTCTGGAATTCAGAAAAGTGCAGGGTCCTTCTCCTGGTAAAGAATATCCCCAGGCACCAGCACAGGCTGGGGGTGCGCTGCTGGAAAGTTGCTCTGTATAAAAGGACCTGGGGGTCCTGGTGGACAACAAGTCATCCATGAGCCAGCTGTGCCCTGGTGGCCAAGAAGGCTGATGGTATCCTGGGGTAAATTAGGAAGAGCATTGACAGTGGGTTGAAGGTGGTGATCCTGCCCTCTACTCAGCCGTGGTGAGGTGCATCTGGAGTGCTGTGTCCAGTTTTGGGCTCCTCAGGGCAAGGGAGACATGGAGCTCCTGGAGCAAGTCCATTGGAGAGTGACAAGGATGATGAGGGGACTGGAAAACCTCTCTTAGGAGAAAAGACTGATGCAGCTGAGCCAGTTTAGTCTGGATCAGAGAAGATTGAGAGGGACCTTATCAATGTATGTGATTAACTGAAGGGACCATATCAAAAGGATGGAACCAGACTCTTCTCAGTGGTGCCAAGCGATAAGACAAGAGGCAATGAGCAGAAACTGATGCACAAGAAGTTTCACCTGAACAAGAGTGCATTACAGACCATGGGAGCAGGCTGCCCAGAGAGGTTCTGGAGTCTCCCTCACTGGAGATATACAAGAACAATCTGAACACAATCCAGAGCTCAGTGCTTTAGGGAAAACCTGCCTGAGCAGGGAGGTTGGACCAGATGACCTCCAGTGGCCCCTTCCAACCTTAAATCATAGGATCTCAGAATCAGTAAAGTGTTGACAAGTAGGAATCAAGACTTTGATTCAGAAATGTGGGATGACTAGTAAGGACATGCCTAAATATAGGTATATGTTTAAATACACTCCTGAAGCTAAGCCCAAACATTTGCAGATAGAATCTGAGCTGATTAGTACCCATAATCATGCTAGATTTTTACTGAGCCCATAATAAGCTCCTCCTTAATGCTGCGGCAAGGGATTAGCATACACTCACTTCTTATTCAAACACTTAGGAAATTGATTCCAGAACTAATTAACTGGACTACATCTTAATCATACAGACGTAAGCAAACCATCATATGATTCCCTACCAGCCTGATATATTTTCAATTTCAATGTAACTAAATAATTGCAGTACCAATTAGTTAAAATGTAAGTAGGAAAAAACATGGGATGAAGACATCTTAATTTAAATA
Organism: Prinia subflava; assembly: GCF_021018805.1. Taxonomy (NCBI): domain Eukaryota; kingdom Metazoa; phylum Chordata; class Aves; order Passeriformes; family Cisticolidae; genus Prinia; species Prinia subflava. The sequence goes on from NC_086282.1 coordinate 9,866,556, forward strand.
TAATCCATTAAGTAAAAACTGCTATTCTAATTAGTGATAATGTAGCACAATTAGGAAATAAAATTTGATTGGTACATGGGATTTTAAACTTAATTAGTAGCTGCTATCCTAATTAGTAAATGCAGTACAGTTTGAGCAGCATTTTCTTGGGGAGAAGTGCATGTACAGTAGAGATGATGGTGAGGAAAGAGACCTCAGGAGAGCTGAGGAGGGGAGTGTGGAATCCAGGAGTTCAGCAAGTGTCAAGCCCAAAGTCCTGCTTCTGAACCAACACTGACCTTAGAGCAGAGGAGTTCGATCTCGATCAAAAAAGTTGATGTGAAGGATAGTTTGCTGTCACCTTTGGGCAATCTCTCCCTGCAGTTAATTACTTCCAGTGCCCAGATGGAGTGTTTCACTTTGACATTTACAGCTTTCTGTTTCCAAATCTGGACTGGTAAACTTTGATAAACTAGGGAAAAAAGATATGGTAGTCAACTAAATTGAAGAGCTCAGCATTTTGAATTAGGAGAATGTAAAGTTGTCCTAGACATAAAGATGCTACAATACCATGGGTCTGCACTCTTATAACAGGGAGGATATTGAAGGAAGGAGCTTGAGACCTAGCAGGATCTACAGCCTTCTTAGAAAGATAACATTTCTTTTAATGAGAGGAGGTGAAAAAAAAAAGTTTTGGCTGTTATTTCCATTGAACTCCCCATAATTTCAACTTCTTTCTCCTGGAAAATATTTCACCTAAGCCCCCTATTATGTACACATACTTATCATCATTCTTCATTGTATTACTTTGCATTTATTGACACTGAATTTTGTCTGCTGTTTTATCAGCCAGTCACTTAATGTCATCAACATTTCAATGTCAAGTTTAGATTTGTGTTTCTGGACTAGCATGAAAATACCAGGAAATTTTATTGCTTCCTAATCACTCCTTTTGCAATCTCCTGTGACTACACAGAACATACCAGGTCCTGGAAGCACTGTATAGACTGCAATTACCTCTTCATTACTTACCTTTTAAGAGAGGAAAAAAAAGTATTTGGAATAAATTAATTACAAACATTTAATACATAGGAACAAGATATACAAGTTAACTAACCTTATCCCCTGATATCCCTAAAAGACTGGTCAGAGAATCTCTGTCAAAAGATTTTAAAAATCTGGTACTTTGTATTGATTGGATTCTTGTTATTAATACACACATTGCAGACAGTTTCAATAGATTTGTATGGTAATGGTTTCTTTTTATAAAAACTGCATAGTTGTTTTTTTCCTTACTGGATCAATTTATCCAAATGCCTACTCATTCTATTCTTAATTAGAGTTTACACCAGATGCTTCAAGACTTTACTTCAAAAATATTTGTTATATTTACCACTTTCCATCCCTGTAGTACCAAGAGCTATTTAAAGAGTACATGAAAAGAACAGTGCTGGTAGGTCAACACTTTCATACTTACATTCCTTGGCACCTCTTGTGTGAATATTAGTTAGCTTTTGCAGTTGGTTACTATTCTTCCTGCTAATTTACTTGGAAACCTTTTCTATCAGTAATTTAATTAGTTAGATTGTCAGAAAAGCACCCCAGAAAGAGATGTTGCAATATGAGAAAGCTCCTCACTTTACTCAAAATAATTTTTAAATGCCTTTATATTACATAGTCTGATCCTCTCTGGGTGCCCCTGACTGTGCCTCAATCATTTATTAACCCTACAGTACTGACAGCAACATCCCTTTTTCTGATGTATGTAGGAGGTGGAAAGTGCATTTAGCAGGCTCAGCTCCACAATCACTCCCCTCTCCCCCCCTTTTTTTTCTCCCATGGCTCTTCTTCTTAGGGTTTAACATTTAACTTTCCAGAATTTGGGCATGTCTTTTTGTGTGTGTACATGAGTGTTGAAACATCATTTCTAGCTTTCCTTAGTGCCTTTTTTTACTGCACTGTTTGACTGTAATCCTTTTTTTTTTTTTCTCCTCATGGGTAACACACAGTTACTCTGAGCTTCTACTTAAAGCATTTATGCTATAATCCAAGAATTTGACCCTTTTGACTGTTCCTTTTATGTATTTATTCCTGTCTGGCTTGCCTAGATGGTTAGAGAGTTTAGCCAATGAAGAGGCAAATAGACATCAAGTGTTGGGAGATCCATTTTATGGGCTCCAGCCAGATATGCTAACAGTACAAGAACCATATGCTACAACCAATGTTCAACTCACTTTTCCAGTTGAGATCCATCAGTTGTCTCAAGCATTGGCTCACAAAGTTTTGCTCTTAGTCCCAGACAAGAAAAAAACCTGCATCTTATGCTAACATTAAGCAAGGGGCCACGGAGCCATACGGGCAATTTATTGATAGGCTCTTGGCTGCTTTGAAAGATGCCCAAGATTTACCTACAGAAGTGCAAGAACATCTGTTTCATTCCCTTGTCTTTGAGAATGCCAGCTCACATACCAGGGCTGTTTTAGCTTCTCTCCCTCAAGGTTGTGCAGTTGATGAAATGTTAGTAAGAGCTACCAGAGCTGAACAAGACAACGAGACAGCAGCGTTCACAGCAGCCATGCAAAACACGATGCAGCAACAGGGACACATCATTGCAGCTGCGTTGACGGGAGGCAACGTCAACCATCCCAGCAACAACAGAAGAGCCTGCAGTTGTGATACATCACCATGCAGTGAAAGAGACCACAGGCGATTTTGGGACTTTATATTTATCACAAGAACATGCAAACGGGTGAATGGCAGGGATCGAGTCCTGTGCTGTTTAATGGCTTGGGTCATGGGGTTTCACTGGGTGGATCAAAGATTTAGTCCGTTTTGGTGTGGTGATTTTTATTGTTATTATAGTTATTTTGATTACTGTACCTTGTTTGTTACAGTGTATGCAAAAGTAGCCAGCCATGCCTTGGAATCAGTTTGGATAGCTCAAAAGAAAAAGAGGGAATTGTAACAGGATGACATGTTACGGAATGAAGTTTGAGCTATCGCAAACTGGGCCTAAGGTTTGGGCCTGCTGGGCCCCAGTTTTGGGCCTGTATAGAAGTAGATAAGCCTGTGGCGCAGTTAGAATTTAGGTTAAGGTGTGTGTATGGGTTAGATAGGATAGTTAGAGTAGAATCATGGTAGCTACCTTAAACTGAGATTGTTTGCATTCTTTTTCATGCTGAATACCAATTAGAAAACACCTGCAACTGTAAACTGTTTGAAACTGTATATAACCATCCATTTCGGGAATAAAGAGGAGAATGTTGGATTTCACCATATTGGTCGTGTTCTGCATTGCTCTGTCCAGCTTCCATATAGTTAATAGAGACCCTGGGTTCAAGAGAGTAAGCTTTTTTATTCTTCCACATTCTCTTTTAATTCTCCCCTTTGAAGTTAAAAATTAAGCAGTACATTTTCTGTTCCTGAATGTGAAGGTGGAGAAGCAAAACACCAGCATGCACCTGCCAAGTAGACTGTGGATGTTTTCTCTGCTCAATGTCTTCATAAATGGGTTACACAAATATCAATCAGGAATATTATCAGGATGACTGGATTGGCTTTGAAGTGAGGGTAAGAACTACTTAACCATGAATGTTTTCCTGCAATGCTGTTTTTCTGCAATTTTACAAAATATATGAGGGCAATAAACACCAGGAGAGAAAGAAAAGCCTCTCATGCTGAGGGTTAAGGCTGGTACAAAAGCAAATACCTTCACTTAAGTAATGAATAAATTAAGACTGTCAAGTTAGAAGATGGTTCATGTCTGTCAATAACAGATTTCCAATCAGAAGAGTAATTTAGGAAAATGCTAACCAGTTTTAATAGGAGGATTCCTAAATCATTGGGTAAGATCATGACTCCCTTTCTGTGACAGTAAGGGCTTAATTTTCTAACTGAAAAAGATCTTTCCTAGGTGGTTCAGGACATTTTTGTGCCCTTTACTGTTAGAGGATCCTCCTCTCTGAAATCTTTAGTTTTTGCTCCCCAGCTTGAAAGACAATTCAAGATCTGATTCCATTTTGGCAATGACTTTGGCAACATAATTTACCACTGTCAGAAAAAATCCAAAAGTTTATTTTGTTTGTACTAAGTCTGATACTCTATAATCTCATTTGATGTTCTTGACTCCTGAGTTATAAGATCAACCAACTTCCCCCTTTCCACCAAACTCCTATAATTTTCCCATGTATCTTACCCCCAGACACTTTTTTTTCCCCCCACATCAAGTAGCCTTGGACCATTTAATTACCCCTTAGAGAAAGCTGTTCCATACTACTGATAATCCTTCTTGCCTTGCTTTGGAGGTTGCCCAGATCTGCTAGATAATTTTTGAGCTAGACAAACAAATTTCATGCAGCACTCAAGATGAAAAAACACCATGTATTTAAGCAGCAGCCTGGGGGGATTTTCTATTCACTATTCCTAATAATTTTTAGCATAACTACTAATGAGGACTGAGCAGATGATGAAGCTCTAAAACCTCTTTTCTTACTGGCAGCAGTCACTTTGGAGCCCACAACTACATGTGCAAAGTTTTGAAGGATTTTTTACTCCATGCTGTTGTTTCCAATGTGTTTTTCAAATCCTGCAGAAAAAAAAGGTGTGAGTCACCCCAATTGGCAAATTGTCATCTGCAGCATATCAGTCCCTCCTGAATACAGACCAGAAGCCATTCACAGACACACAGCTGCATTCACCCAGTGCTCCAGACAGCTTATCAACCCAGATTTGGGATATTTTCCTACTGCAGTACCCTCTCAGATTTCTATTCAAGAAAGTCACTCAAACATCTGTTTAATACCACTCTAGTTAGCTAAATATTTAAGCACAAAGCTACCATTATACACCTAACAAATCCTTTTCTATTGTCATGGGTTAGCACTGGCCAGATGTTAATACGCCCATGAGTGTATGTTTTTCCCAATGAGCTACTGTGAGATGTGGTCAAGAACAGAGCAGAGCAGGCTTAAAACTTGAAAACAGAGAACAAAACTTTATTACATTACATAGGAACAGAAATGGAAAGGAAAACTCTAAATACACACACAAATAGAAATGAAACCTTCCCAGAACATTTCTTCTCCTCCCCCAATTTCCACCCCCTACACGTTACCCTCCATAGACCAAACCCTTGGGTTTTAAATCAAACCATCACCACTCAAAAAAAACTAATCTTCAGTTCAGCAAGGGAGAGAGGAGCCTCTCTCTCACCACAGACTACTCTTCAGAAAACACGGGTCCACCCCTTATGTGTTTCTATGTCACCCGTGGCACTGCCCGGAGGAAGTTGCCGTGGTAACACTCTCTTTTCCATGTCCAGTGCTCTCACCACTGTCCATGGGCTAAAACTGCATATAGGGCTCTTTTAAGGATGCTTGCATGCTGAGCTCTCCCCATCTTTCCCCTGGGGCCAAGGGTTCCAAGAGCAGGTTTCCCCTGAGGGCAGAGGGCACCACCACACCCTCCCCCTCTCTTCTCTGCTCGCTCTACTGCAGCAAGTCGAGCCGGCCACATCCACCCCAAAATGCAGTTTATGTTCAAAAGAGACTCAAGTTCAGTCTATGGCTAACATTATGCAAGAAAAGTCCAGCTCAGAAAGCTACTCCTCTCATTCTTTGCCCATCCAGGATTCTTTTCATCTTCTGACTTTATCATCTCAGTCCCAAGCTGTTTCTCTCTCTCTTCTGAAGCTACTAGTCATGAGAATCAATGTCTGGGAAAAAAAGTTTCTTTCTGCCAAGAAAGGGTTAACAGTTTCTGGCTCCCGGCAGGGCGCTGCAGGCTCAGGCACTCCCAGGCTCGGCAACTCCCACGCGGCTGGGCATCTCTTGGGGGGGGGGGAACACACAGAAGGCATCTCCACAGTTTTCCACCCCTCCATCCTGGATGGGGCTAGCTCAGCTCTACTTCTGTCCATTTTCTTCCCCCCCTCGGGGCCCCAGCTTACTTCAGTTTGGCTGCATGGTTCTTCTCAGCCCAGCCACGTGGCTCCCCTCCCCCACCCAGCCTAGTAACTGGGCAGGGGAGAGGCGATGTTTCTCTGCTGAAACCGGAACCCAAAAGAGGCAGACCTTCTGAGAGTCCTTGCTTTTAACCCCTTGTGTCCTCGGAGGCGTGTCCAACCCCTCAGTGGCTACTGATTGGTTTGACCACAGCCTCTTGAAAAAAAACTCACTTCCCCTCAAACCAGGACATCTATTCACCAGGATTTCTGAATTTGCTTGAATTTAAGTATAAACTTTGGCATTTTGCTGAGTGGAGATGCCTTCCTGAACAAAGCTTTTATCAAATGAATTAACCAAACAAACCAAAGGAGACTTCCTAAATCCTAGGCTTTCACCTACTGGAAATGGGTTGAGTGTGTGCATAGCTTAAGAAATAAACAGACGTGGGAGTTCTCCGTCAAAATTATTTTCTGCCAGCAAACACAAACAGTGCCTTATTTATCCTATGTGTGGATTGAATTGTATTATTTGTGCCTCACCTGAGTCAAACTTCACTGAGCAAGAGATGCAGACCAAGGGGAGGTCTGGAAGAGAAAGGCAGTAGCAGCAGCCCACCAGGCACAAACATTGCCATTACCAAATTTGAATCAACATAAAACATAATTTCTCTTGAGAATGCCTCTCTGACCTTGGCTTACTGCCACAGGAGTCCCTTGAGGTGTGTGCACATCCCATGAATTGTACTTAGGTTTTTTAAAAAATCTAATTATTGAGCTTAAGATTTCCTCTGATAAGTCAGTCATAAAGCCTGCAGTTCTGCCTACCCTTCGGCTGGGAGAAGCAAGAGCCCTTTAATCTGTCAGTTTGTGTTTTACCAGGGAAGTAATTCCTTCTGGTCTTATTGTACTGCCCAGGAAATGGAAAACTGCAGTCTGTTTTGAGACCTACTGTAGCTTGGAGCAGGGACAGAGGGTCTTCCTGCAGGATTTCTGAGTTCTGGCACCATGGTATAATGGCAGCAAGAACAGAAAACACAAAAGTCTTACCAAAGGGGTAGGTGTTGTGACTGGCAGCTGGAAGCCTGCATTGGGTCACATATGTGTATATTTGAACAAGCATCAATTGTTTTACCAGTTTTGCACAGTTATTTGTTATTTCCAAAATCCTCTCCAAACTCATTTTTTACTGTGTATTTTTATAGCCTCTAGTACAGTACAATAGGGTTTGAGCCCTTGACCACAGCTCTTAGGTAAAAACCACAATTCAAAGACCCAATGGGCAGCCAACAGGTCCCTGCCAAGCTGGTAATGCTTTTCTGCAGACTGCCTGGGAGAGCAGGGGCACAGGTAAGTGGGAGTAGGGGGCTCACTTAGAGTCACATCATGAACTAATGCTTGAGGGAAGAACATTACCTGCCTGCTCTGGGCTGTACAAATTGCATTTCTGCTCCATCTGCATGAGCAGAAATTAGAGTTTGCCTCATACAATGGACCTGAAATAAGCAGAGTGCTCACAGTGAAGGGCTTTTACCATTAGGCCCTAGTGGATAAGTAGCATTTGTTCCTAGAAAATGATGGTCATGCCCTCTAAATGCCTTTTATTGTAATACATTTTGTTATAAATGCCAGGACAATTTATTACCAAATTCAATAATTTGGTTTATTAAAAATTCAAATCACAAAATTTGGAATCAAATAACAGAATTTTAAGTAATAAAAAAACAAAACCCCACAAACAGCGACACTTACTTGACAGAATTTCTCCCGGGAAAAAATGAGTCAAGGGTGACCCAGAGACACGGACCCTGGCAGTATGTGTCTCTAGCTGGGTTCACACCTTGCCCACCTAGAGGCTTAACTTAAATACCCTTAATTTTACCCTCGGCAGCCCTTCTCCCATTGTTTCCACTAAGCACCGGCCATTAAGTTTGTTTATTCTGAAAGAATCCCTTGGCCCATTCAAATGCTAATGTCCAGAGTTAGTCCTTGCTTTGAGTAATTGAACCGTCGTAGAAGTGTGTGATGATTGCTCTGCACGTAGCATTCGACTGGTGTAAGTCCTGGTAATTTTCGCTGCACGTAGGCAGGGGTAGGTTGGTCCGTGTTCATTGTCTCATCAGTGCCTCGTGTTCTCACCTTCTATTTTTGGACCAGGGAGATCAGGAGAGGTGCTTTACAGAAGTCCGTGAAACGTGCGGGTTGAGCAGACACACATACCTTTATACAATATATTACAGTTTCCAGTCTATAATTATTTATAGAGCATGAATTAAATAACCCTATTTTCCATACATTTTGATTAAGCATTCTGATGAATCCTCTGATGAAGAGTAAGCCTGCCCTCATGCCACACTAAACACTGTGGAACAGCTCAGCTAATTTCAGCTGCCAAAAAATTAACTACCTAGACACAGCAGTCACTGGGGTATGCTGTGCTCAGGAGAGATTCAGGGCTCAGGCAGGCTTCATTTCCCTCAGAGCTACCTGCCTCACCACAAGAGAGGGTGATTCATCCTATCCTAAAATAGGTATGTAAACCAGGGATTTGCATCACGCTCTGGTAACGCTCTTCCTCAGCTCCTGATGACTCTCCTGGGAGCCCAGTATTCAGCACTGACCAGCCCTGGGGCCAACTGGCTGAAATAATTTAAGTGCCAAGTAATATGCTTTTTCCCACCCCAAGTAGCCAGCCATCTAAATAAAGGAGTAGATTTTCAGAAGAGAGGTTTTCAGCTGTCAGATCTGCTCCTCTGTGCAAGACAAGTGCCATCCTTCCTTACAGTCAGGGCTTGCAAGCAATTGCATTTCAGACAAGATTTTCTATCCTCACCTCTGCTGAGCAACAGGGGGATGTTCTCATTTCAACATACAACAGAGTGTGGCTTTGGCATGTTCTGTGCAGAGTCTATTTGACATTTTAATTGATGTCATTTGTTAATTAAGAAGGATAAATGATGACAGGGAGAGAAGAAGAGATCTTACAAAGAATGAATAATAACCTTGTTCAAAAGCAGGTAATGAGACACTGGGTTAAAATTATGTACGCACTTGCAAAAATGTCTAAATGTTTTTCAGAAATTAGGTGCTGCCCATCTTTTCCTTATCGCAGAAATGTCAGGGAGTGAAATTCATCAGCTGTAGTAGTGGTGTGTTAATGAGTTCTTTATATTTTATAAGTTTTTCTAAGTTCTTTGTAAGATGGTTTGTTCCTTGGACACACACCCCCCCCCCCCCCCCCCCCCATTTGCACTCCTGATAGTTGCCCCTAGAACTCTCCCAGTAACTGTTAGGTGTCAATCCCTTCCCCCCTCCTCCCTGGAGCCTGCCTGTCACCTCAGAGCCCTACCTCAGAGCTAGAAAGTTCTTTGAGGGGCTTCGAGTGATAGGCTAGGTTTGGGGAAAATTCCCTCCTCTCCCTTGTGTGTGGTCCTCGTTTGTGTCAGTCACCTTCCTAGCCCCTTCTGTATTGAGCCCAACTGGTTGTACCCTCCTCACCACCCTCTGTACCGCCCCCCCATAAAAGGGGGTCCCAAAAAGCCAAAAGTGGCTCGGTCAGAGCAGTCCTTGGCAGGTGGGAAGGCTCTGCCTGACTCCTCAAATAAACCCCTTTGCACTTACTCCGCCGGCTCCTCCCTTTATTCTCCGCTGTTGTCTGCCCACTTGCCACCTTTGCCCTCGACATTTTGTCGGAACCAAGACCCACTGGATCGGCTTGGCTTGCGCAGCTCGCCAGCCATAGCTGTTGCTTGCCGTGGTGCCTGAGCTAGCCTGGGCAGGGCAGGACCGCATTCTGAAAGGCACCAGCGACAATCAGCTACTTACAACACGTTCTCTTTACTGAAGGATTTTCTAGCAGAAAAAGCTTTGCATCCCTGAGTTAAGCAACAGCTGGTCTCCTGCCACAGCGTGGACTGGAGCTCACTATTCGCTTTGTCTCCACTTGCCATTACTGCAGCTGCCACCAAGGCACAGGACAAGGTCACACCACTGCCAGGCTCAGTCTGTCCAGACTGGGCTGTCCCCCAGTTTTGCACAGAAAGATTCCAGGCAGCAGCAACTTCCCTCAGCACTGATGAAGAAAACAATGGAGTTGGTAGCATGATGCTCAACACTAATCCCCTTTTCAGATGCACCAGCAGCTGTGTTTGAGGCTTGTTTTCCCTTAATGCCCTTAAAGTGTGTTATGCAAAGCCCTTTAATAGAGAGCAGGGCAGAGTCTGTTAGCCAGGAGAGCGGCAGAAAAGCAGATCCAAATGAGCCTTGGGTCTAGCTCCTTTCTGTGCAGATGCACATTTAAGCAGAGACAAAAGGAAAGACCAAGCAAATGCTAGAGAGAGAGGAAAAGCAATTTTCATCAGCTGATGTACGGAGTAGAGACAAAGGCTGTCATCCAAATTTCCAGTGTCAGTTCCTGGAAACAGAAAATTTCCAAGCTTGGTGTTTTGAACTGAGAAGGGCTTTTGACATCGAGCAAGAGACAGCATTCATCTAGACTCTCCTGTCCAGTTTGAAGTGACATTTCTGTCTCCTGCTCCTCTGCCCACCCCAGCAGAAGCACTGATATCAAAATCAGCATTGATGTAGAGTATACCATAAGTCCTCATATCTTATAGACATCAGTGTTATAAATGCCAATCCAATTCCAATTAATAAAATAGATTTTTTTTAAAATTAAAGAATTACAAGACAAAAATTTAGGCAAAACCAACAATCGGAAGCACAGTGCCGATGCCCGGGATTGACACTGGGTGAACCTCAGTTACAGCCTCTATCGCACCGTAACCCCCTCGTTCACAAATTGGCTCCTTTCGGGGTCCTTGTTTTATACAGTTTATTTGGCTGGCGGCAGAAGATTTCCCCACAGTTCTTTGTCTTTGGGGTGGTTTTTTCAAATTCATCTCTGCCTCTGCCGTCTGGTCTGCTTAATGGGGTTTCCCCATGAAGAGATGGGTGTTAATTTCTTTCCTCCATTGTATGAATTGGAGGTGAAGTCCTGAATGAAAGGCATCCCCCTGATGGTATTTTCGGTGATGTCTGGGCGTTTCACAGTTCTGCTGCCACTGGAGGACTGATTCTGATCTTGATTTGTCTTTTATTCTGATGTCAGTAGCAGGCTCCCGATTCCTGGCAAGGCATTGTCCTTCTCTGAATAGCAGCCCCTGGGTGTTGCTCATCTTGAGATTAGTTGGTTTCGTGCCTGACCTGCTTGCATTTTATTTTACAGAACATATTTACATTCTACATACACCAAAACCACGAATTAATATACCATATTTATTACACCAGGAAAACTGTACAGGTATGGGAGCTATTTACTAAGGTCTGTAATAAGTATATTGTTTGTGTCTCCGAGGATGAAAGGTGAGAGAGTTTACAGAGTTTCCATGTCCAGGAGCTCAGCAGCCAAGCTGCAATTTTGGAGGAGCCACCAGAGCACCCAAAAGATGCTGAGTCCCTATTCTGACTCTCCTACAGATTCTGGGTTACTTGAGCATGTCTCCTGCCTTTCCCAGCTCTCAGTTTGCTTCAGCAGGGTGAGAAGGGAGCAGTGAGCATTACAGCAACCTTGTCTGGTCTCTGAGATGAGCACCAGCACTGGGGCAGTGGCAGGGATTTCCACACAAAGGTATACTGCAAAATTGCTAGAAAAGTTCATTTGCAACTTCCATTAAAAAAAAAAAATCTGTGAAAACTTTAGGGAGTTGATTAATACCAGCTCCAGACTGGTGCAGGCTGATTGTGGGTTTTTTCCTGTTTGTTTTAGGTTGTTTACTCAAAGTACTCATTTGTTTACCTTGTTGTTTTCCACTCCTTGAATCTATTCATTTGTTTAAGTATGAGCCTCTGTGTTTTGCACTTCTGTTTCCTCTCATTACAGTGGAGCATCTGCTTAGCACTTAAAAAAATAAACCAAAAATAATCTTATACCATGGAGCAGAAAGTTTTCGTAAACTATGAGTGAAGAATGATTATTGTCTATGTAATCCCTTTTATTATTACTATTCATTTAGACTTCAGTTTGACTATAATCTGGATGACCTTGACAAACTTTTTTTTGGGGAAAAAGGTAGGAATCACAGCCTAAGAGAACATCTGAGATAATCAGCCCTCCCTGAAAATCAAGGAAACAAGACTTGTCTTTCCCTCCCTCTGCCAGTCACTTTAAATCCAGTCTTGAGATGGGGATAGCCTGCAAAAGTTTGTTTTTCCCTGCTAGCCAAAAATCCCAAGAGAAGATGAACCTGGCTAGATGTGATTCGGCTGCAAAACATCTGCACAAAGCTCAGATGGGCACGTTTGTGCAGTGTCACAAGAAATGCAGCATCACTGTCACCTTCACCAGCCCCCCAAACCTGGCCAAAACTCTCCTTTCTTCCTTTTCCAGCAGCTGCTGAGGGCTCTCAGAGTCGTGTGCACTCTTCCCTCCCTATAGGAGGGGAGCTGGGGAAAGCATCCCCACACCCCTTTGCCTCCCTGCCTACACAAGCAACCTCAGCCCTCCCTGGTTCTTCACCATGAGTAATGTCATCTGACCAAGTGACATTTAGAGGAAATTGTCTTGTTGATTAAAGGAAACATGCAGTATCTGTGGAAAAGATAACAAGAGCACATAAGGGGGTGATGTGAGGCTGAGTGTCCTCTTGCTGACTAACAGCTGCAGGCAACAATTATTCATTGATGTAATCAAGTCACATGAAATTCCATTACAATGTTGGGGAGTTCTGCATGAGTGATTAAACCAAACAGCAGGTAGATGAGCCTCTATCAGGTTTTCCAGAAACTGCCTGAATTGCTTCTAGGTTCAATTTTAGATCTAAGAGGTGATCCTGTTACCAGCAACCTGTCATGAGTGACTCTGAGTTCCCTTTCCACGTCTCCTGGTGTTACTGACATCCAATAAATCTTTAAAAAAGCAAGCAAACAAACAAACTAAAAACAACCCCAAAAAACCTCCCACACAGCAACACCATTTAGACACCACCACATTAGGAAACCCCAGTGCCTATGATGAAATATTCAGATAAAAAGCACCTGGGCTGAGCTGAGGGTGGACCAAAACCTTGTGAATCAAAATAAACTCAGTGTGTTTCTGCCTGTTTACACAAACATTTATTTCTCCTCTCACTAGATAGAAGAAAAGGAAGATTTTCTACAAAACAAGATAATAGTTGCTGCATAAAAGTACTGTTCTCATAAGCAGCGATATTCATGACAGTGAGTGGAAGAAAGCTTTTTCCCTTGCTCTATTCTGCTGTAAAGATGTGCTATCATTTAGAATATCACTTAATTAAATACTAAAAACGAGGATACATTGGAATTGAATAACTCTTTTCTCCAATAATTTTTTCTAGTGTTCAGATATTGGTCGGAAATAAACCCCTAGCCTTGTCACAGTCATCTAGTACTTAATTGGTTTTTTATTTAGTTCAGTATTAAAGCATGAACTTTGAGGAAAAAATTAATTCATTGCTCTCCAGTGTGGACAACTGGCAATGAGTGATTGTGTGGAAAGAAAGAGAACAACTCCAAATCTTTTTAAAGCCCAAGATCCGATCTTGGTATCATCTCTCATCTTTTACAAAACTCTAGCTGACACAGGAAGCACATCTTTTCTCTGTTAGCATTAAAAAGTAAACTGAAGGTAGGATTTTTCAAAGGCACTTACTTCTTGCTGCTCTCTTGATTCCCATTGAAACCAATGGCAAAATTCTTTCCTTCCTGACCAGAAACTAGGGCATGATGCCAAGCACATCTGAGCACCCCACATACACAAAAATCAATAAATGCTTGTTTGTGTCATCTAGACTGTGTCAGGTCAATGATGTGGAGACCCAAAGGTCATTTTGACCAGCCAAATCCACTGGGGAGACTCCTCCCTTTGAGTTGCCTCTTTAGCCCAACAGCACAGCTCTTTTCATGGTGCCAGGTTTTTTTGGGGAGGCAGGAGAGTTCTTGCTGGTACTGCCTTTTCCTTTCAGCTTTGCTCCAATTTAGACAGTTATGGGAGAGGATAACCAGGATTCCCCACAGCAGGAGAAGGGAGTGGTGGGATTACTTTGGCCTGTCACAGTGCACAGGGCAACACCAATCTCCATGCCAGGGCTGGGCAGAGCTACTTAGGGCCAAACTGGGAGTCAATTGGAGGAGCTGGCAGGGCATTTGGGGGCTGGCCTGAGGGGCCATCATTGCACTTCTTTTAGACAGCAGGCATAGGCACAAACCAGATCAGCTGGAAAGTGATAACAAGACTTGTGTTAACACCAGGAATGGAGGGCTTAATGCAGGCAATAAAAGACAAAGACCATCTCAGGCATCCAGGAAAGCTTGATTTTATAGGGCAGCTGCTGTCCCCATCCTCCCCTTTCAACTGTTTTACACAGTTCTGTCTCAGAGATGCTGGTCCCCATCCCTGCTCCTGCATCAGTGATGTCCTGCCAGGCAAGGGTGACTGAAGGACAGTCACATGTGTGAGACTCTATTAACTGGAAAAAGCCCTGACAGCACATGCCTCTATCAATGTGCTCTTAGAAGAAAGGCAGCTTGATAGGGATTTTGGCCCAGTGCTAAAACCAGGCTAGCAAAGACAAGGTGAGTCACACTTTCTGCACACCTGTGGATCACTGTGATCATTAAAAACTATAGACTACCTTGTTTTATTTGGCTGGATATCATACAGCAGCTAAAATGGTCTGGGGACAGCACTCGTCCTGGTGAGAGGGGATAAGGGAGGGAACAGGAATCAAAAAGATGCTGCAGAATCAGTGGAGAGCTAACACACAAGGAGACTGAAGTCTCCTTATTAGCACCACATAAGAGCAGTTTTGAAACACATGAAACACTTTGCTGCACCATCTGTTTTGCCTCACATTAATCATCTTTATTCCTTGTGAGTAATTCCCTTATGGGAAATCTACTGAGCATGTTTAAATTTATTAAAAACTATCACAGTTTATTAAGAGTCCATACCCAGTGTCTTCTGCCTTACACACCTGATGAAGGGGAGAGAAAAACAGCTGTAATCACAAAATAGTTTCTCTCATCTCTGTACCTCCCAGTGTTATTCATGGCAGTAGAGGGTATTGTTTGCAGTGACATTTCTTGCATGCCCACAGCAGTGCACCAAACACCATGTTTCTCTGGAAACCACGTGCCAAAACTTTTAGAAGAGAGGCAGATGTGGTTACATCTGGTTTAAAGAGAAAAGTTCTCACCAGCTCTCCTCTAAGCTAAAGTACGTAAGCCTGTTCCTAATTTTTAACATGGACAGATTTACCAGCCACCCTAGATAGGCATCAGCCACTTGATCAACTCTGGATCACATCTCCCAAGACAGCAAAAAAGACTTTTTGCCTTCATTACCCTTTGCAGGTAACCAAAGGGAGGCAAAGAACAAGGCTGGCATCATGAGGAACCAGGGAACATTTGCTATATGGCAGGACTTTGTATTCCAGAGGTCTTCAAGATGCTCATCTCTGACAGGACAAGGAAATACTGAAATGGTTTCCATTAAGTTTGTGTTGCAGCTGCATCAAAAGGGAATTTTTAACGACAGAAGAGTGACTCACTTTCCTGGTGTGAATCATCACACTATCTCAGTTTCCACACTTGTATTAGGAATACCAAAACATTTTCTTCTTATCAATAATGGAAATTACTTAATGTGTATAAAGGGCTGTCAAGCCACACCCAAAGACTGAGCAAGACTGCAGAATCCAAGCCTGGGGCCCCTTCTCTTAAGCCTGTCAAACCCACAAGTGGTGTCAGAGGAGGAGCTGTGCTATCCCATCAGTCACACTGGCAACACAAATCCATCTCATAGAGACATAACTGCTTCACCACACCCTTGGCTGGAGCAGGAGCACTGCAGGGGCATGGCTCTTTGTGCCCACTTTGCACCAAGACCAGTAACCTCTGTGAGCTGCCACATCCCAAGTCCCCAGCTTTTGTCCTCCCTAGACTGCAGCCCAGAGCTGTTTCACCTCATGCACACTTTAGTAAAGCTATCTTGGCTTGGTTTGCATGGCACAGAGAAATAGGAAACTTGAGCACAGCCAGTTTTATCCAGTCAAAAGCAAACACAGAGGCAATTATCCCTGCAAAACTCCCTTTGCAAGCTTAACGCACACCATCCAGGCAACCTCTTTAATCTGTACTGCCTAGTGACTCCCTGCTGAATAAGCTCACTTCTCCTTGAGGGGGTTGCCAGCCTAACTCATGTGCCTAAACTGGCAAAACCCACTGAAGTGTGAACAGTCCATCCAAGGAGTTCAGAGACCCATTCCTGGGTAATTAGCTTCCATAATGACACATACACACACAAACACAAACCACAGGAAAGCTTCCCCTCAGGTTTGCTCAGAGTACATACAGCTTTTCACCTGTGATGAATGATAAAGAGCTTGTCTTTTTATTCCCATGAATTAATCAGGTAAGGAAAAAGGGGGATCTGGATGAGTGCCATGGGCTAAAGGATAAAAATCCCATGCACACTCACACAGAGCAGGGACATGCAGAAATGCCATATGGAGAGTAAACAAGCTGTAGTAACCTTCTCGGGCTTTATCAAGTATTCATGGGAAGCAGACTCATGGGGATACAAAACTAATAATAATAATGAACCCACCAGCATCCTGGCATGTTCTGGTTCTCCCTTCTGGCAGCGTTGCCTCCCTGTTTGCATGCCAGATGCCTGTCAGCCCAGCAGCCCAGCCTGCCTGGTGGCCTTCAGCCCTTTGCTATTGGAGCTAAAGCAAAGGAGGGTGCAGCCATGTAGAGGATTTCTTTGCAACCCAGGCCTTTTAAAATAGAAAAGATCAGACAATGTCAGACCTTCAGGGAGACCTGGCAATCCATGGACTCCACTAGTTTAAAAGGTGACGACTAGCACCTTGCAACACCAGCGTCAAATTTTATACTCTTGTGCCTTCAACACAGACCTTGGGGTTTTTTTCCAGCCTCTGAGTAGCATGGTCATTAGGCACTTTCTGGAGATCAGGGATGGCATATGTTACCAAGTTAGTGACCTCAGACATGAAAGGAGTCATCTTAGTAGAAGCTGGCCATTCGACCATAGAAAATTACATTTCTTGAAGGATTTCAGCCTTGAATTTTCATTTCACAATATATTTCAAAGGAAAAATGGGACCTCCTAAACAGATAGCTGGAGGAATGAACTATGAAAGATGGGATGATTTTTCTAAAGGACAATGACCTATTTAAAAGCAACACAAATACCCTGAGTGGAAACCATCCAAATTATGTTGATGTGACTACTTAAGAAAGCTAAATGCAGGCAAGTCTTTGCATCATTAGTGCTTTCAGTTTTAATCTCTCAGAAGTAAAGAGAAAAAATGGCAATGTTGTCATTTCTTGAAAGACAGTGGCAGTATCTTGATTTTGGCATTCTTTGCTTCTCTTTGAACTGTTTTTTTCTCTCCTACATGTCAGATCTCAAAAAAGTTATTTTAAAATAACAGATATAATTGCCTAGAGGTGAGATAGAAAGGAGACAAAGAAGACCTGTATAAAGACTGAGTGCAAAAATGGCTGGACAGCATCTATAAAAATGACCCGGTCACCAATAAAACAGAATTGGAAGCTTTTGAGGGCTTATATGTTGCAGAAAGCAGCTTAGGTCAACTGCAGCAACTACCTGAAGGTGAATATTACAGCCATTTCAAGGAGGTTTTGTGAGCTCAGAAAATATTTACAGGTATGTAGGGGTAGAGCCAAAGCCTTCTGAAGCTGCCATCCCTCAGCCTTGCCCCACTGGGCAGCAGGGGCTTTCCAGGATGAACAAACCACTCTACCACAGAGCTGCTGCTTTGATTTCCTCCCTATACTTTCAAATGACTCTTGTATCTCTCACTTTCTCAGGCTATAAAGTGTCCCTGTGATAAGTTAAACAGTGGTGCTGTTTAATACTGAGATCTATACCTTGTGCTGGAGTAGCTGGGTGCAGGGTGAATGTGTCATGGAATAAGCTGCATTTCTCCTGTATTTTTAAGCACCTCCCTCATGCTTAGCCCATTAATCCAATATATATGGACAGACTTCTTATATTCCAGGCACCTGAACAGGTCCTGCTGCTAATAAACCCCCCTCCCCCCCCCCCCCCCCCCCCAAAAAAAACCCCAACAAAAACCCAACAAACCAAACAAAGCCCACCAGGGATAAAAACAGAGGTTTTTTCTCTGCCCTCAAGTGAAATTGCTTCAAGAAAACCACATTCATTTGTGTTTTATTGGTGAATAAATTGCTATTACAGTACTGGGAAATGCTTAGTGAAGAAGGCCAAAGAGGAGGCAAAACAAAACTCAGCCCTTCAACTACCTGAGGGGGAAAGCTTGAGGAGAGAGGCAAAGAGAAGATGGTAGGAATGGTTGAAAATCTGTGAAGTTCCAGGGATGAATGGGAAGATGAGGGCAAGGAGGCATCCATACACAAGAGGCAGTGCAAGAACACATTACTGATTATGATGCAATTTTAACCCTTGAGGTGTTTTGCTCATACTCATTACACACAAGAATTTTCCCTCATGAGCAGGCACAGGCACTCAAGCACACATCTACATCCGAACTCTAAACCAGCATCCACCACCTTATCAGAAGCAGTCTCTGCCTTTGGACTGGCACACCAGCTGTTACATCATGCTATAATTCCTTATTTTGCCTAAACCAGCTTCTCTCTCCCTGCACCAGGGGCTCCTAAGCACAGACTTGTATCCCATCTGACCCATGGGAACATGACACACTTTGGTTTTAATTCAATCCAACCTTTCCACTTGCTTTGGTGTTCTTTGCTCAATGTCACAGCAAGAGCAGCTTCCTTATTACCTTGCTACATGTTTATAATTAATTTCTCTCAGGGGAATTACAGCCAATATTATTACCAAACACATTTCCTAAGTACTGAAGCAGGATTGGTTCCAAAAAATATATGTGATTTATTTTCTTCCTAGGGAGCAGACATTTCTAAGTAGCAGATTACTGACATGCCACAACCAGAAAGCAAAACATAATAGCAATTAATACAGCATTGTGAAGGAAAGCCTGCCTGCTGCAGAGACCTCTCAATGGCAGAAAGCTGACAGCACCCGTGTCACAAAATCTGTCACAGGACTCAAAATACCAACAAATATTAAGAATAATACTGTGGGATTTAAGCTCCTTGCAGCAGAGACTATCCTTTTATTCTGCTTTTGAGCAGCACTGGGCAGGCAGAGGTCCTGCCCTACAATGGGTGCTACGAGCATCAGCACTAGGGATGAGGGTAACACACATCCATACTAAAGCACTGTGGGTGTTTCAGAGGAACCGAGGCCTTTTGATGGGATAGCTTTCAGAATAAATTTCAATTTTTTTTTCCCTTTTTAAACCTTTTTTTACAGAGAGAGAGATTTTTCCTTTTTTTCTTAAAAATTCATGAAGTTCCCCCTCTTCCCCTGCTTTCCATACTCTTTTGCTTAAAATTTCCT
This sequence comes from Prinia subflava, assembly GCF_021018805.1. Lineage (NCBI taxonomy): Eukaryota > Metazoa > Chordata > Aves > Passeriformes > Cisticolidae > Prinia > Prinia subflava. The sequence continues at coordinate 9,885,956 of NC_086282.1, forward strand.
CAAATGTGTGACACAGTAACTTCAGCTGAGATTGTCCTTAGGCAAAAGTAGCTTCTCCTAGGAAAATTGGCTTCTGGAGAATATACTTTTGATCAGCCCTGAAGTAATAACACAAGTGGCCATGGCATGATTTTAAATCACTACTCTCTTAACACAAATCATAGGAAACTGTGTCGTGGTCCTACTCAGTTCAGTGGCCATTTAGCCCTATGCTTCCTTGAGGAGCCACTCCGTGAAAGGAGTAGAGGGGTCTGTCTTAAAAAAAACCACTTACTGCCTTGCCAACCCAAGCCACAGGTGCTTGCCAGAGGCATCTCTGCAGCACAGAGAACCACAGCATCACAGCAAAGCTTCAGTTCACCTGGCCTCGCAGCCAGGTGTCCCCTTCAGCACAGCTCCAGGTCACAGCCCAGGCTCTTTAGTGAGGGTCCTCTAGGAATGAGTTTGTGCACAGCTCATCTTCTCCCCTAGGGCTGCCTTTATTGCAGACACTGCAGGCTGAAAAGGGCACTGCAACGTGCCTGTGGCTGACTTGGTGAACCTGAGCCCTGTAACTCTCCAGCCTCTCTCCCTCATTAGCTCCAAAGACAACAGAAAGACGGTGACAGAGCATAGGGGCAAACCAGCCACCCTGACACCCAGAGCTGCAAAAAGCCACGTTAGCGAGGGCTGGCAAGCCCCTGCTTGTGGATGATTTGAAAATCAATTTCTAAATGCCCCTGCAAGTGTGACCCCAGACAAAATCTTGAGATCTTGTGCAAGAAAACTGCTTTCACTGAAAAATTACCAGTGAAGATTTTCAGATTTTCCCAGCAACACATGGCCAGCAGGGCTGAAAAGGAATAAAGAGGATGGGAAGATCCCTCTATCCCTCTCTAATTTATTTATCCACCTGTAAAAATAGCACTAAAAATTTCACTATGTGAAGAGGGTAGTTTTCAAATGTTAGTAAAACATTTTGCAAGCCACAGAAAGGAGAGAGAATCAAAATTTTAAGTGTGATTTTCTCTATTCCATTGTAGATTTTACAATTGTTTCTATGGACAAGCATGGGGCTGATGATAATTGGGGCTGTGCTTGTAGAAATTCTGGACATTGATGAGATCTTTTCACAGATATCCCAGTTATTGCAGCATGAAAACTCACTTAAAGTGTTTCTGCCTATTAAAATAACTTTCTGAATCCTGAAATAACCATGATAATAGATATAGAAACTTTCCACCTATGCTTTCCAGCATAATGACCTAAAAGGTTTTTAGAACCTAATTAATAATGTTAAAGTGTCAACAGCCTTTTCACTACCTGATGCAGAATATCCCACCTGGTGCTGGCAGCCTGTGGTTGCCACAGTTGCCTTTGATGAGCCATGCATTTGAAAGGATGGCATGCTCCAATTAACTCTGTGGATCTGGACTACATAAAAAGTGCTGTGATGGCATGAAAAAGTGAACTCTTCACCTCCAAATTATACTAGCAGGACTGATTATGGTAATGCCAATTTAAAAATACAACAGCAAGCTTGTTCTTCCACTTTTCTGACTCAAAAAGTCCACTTTGCTTCACAGTGTCTTTATTTTGATAGCAATGAACTTGGAGCCTGGCTCCCTGCCAGGTTTGTGAGCTTTTCCGATCTGTTTTTTTTTTTTTTTTTAAGTAAACTTCACTCAGTAATGAAAGTAGATCCTTGATATACCCATGACAACAACCCAGCTTTTTTAATATAGCACTGACTACCATCAAATTATGGCTATTTAACCTGGAGAACTTCTGGCTTTTGGTCTTATCTCTTAGAGTGCTAGCTGGGAAGATACCATTGTATTCAAGTCTGGTTCTTCATTTTCTTTTCCCATTTCTTTTTAAATTGGGACAGTGGGTCAGGTGGATCTAGGGTCTCATCCTGTAGGATTATTCCACTTTTCAAGACATACAGGACAAAAGTCACTGGACTTTTGATTTGGCTTAAAACATTTTTCCAAATGCCTCAAAGTTTGCCTTCTCTTTTTCTTAGTTTGACCAAGTAAGAAGATTTTCCAGTTTGTGATGTCTTAGGTTATGGTACAGGCGTGTGTTCACACTGTACTACATGGCAGTGCCTGCAGCTTATCGGAAGTGTACAAATGCAAATGCTTCCCAGTGTAACCTGCAAAGTAGGGGGAACTTGAAATCCTTAAGGACAAATTAAAAAGAAACAGATTTGTTAATAACTTGATTGCTTACCCAAAAGCCTTAGAAAGATGAATTTCTGTGTTGTTTGTGAAGGCAGAGCAAGAGGGTTTTGCTTGCTTCCTCAGCACTGTAACCCTGAATGTCTCCCAGCAGCAATAGCAGTTTTATATTGAAATCTGAAGTCACGAATAGCTTGTGTTTAAAACAGCAAGTTGGTCCTCCTGGAATCAGGAAAACAGGGCAAGGTTTCAAAAATAACACATTTTGGGTTGTCTGAATTATCAGTCTTTGGCATCAACATTTTGGAATCATATATTTGAGTTTCCTTCCTACAGTGTAAAAGCAGCCCCCTGGCCAGCAGGACCCCATAGCTTTGGGTCTTCCTACCTCCTGTCTGCACTTGTAGCATTCCTAAAAGACTGCAGAAACATATGGGGATCTTTAAGGAGGAGGTAGGTTTTCAAAGGGTGCCTCTGGTGGATATGACTGCAGGTCTCTGCCCTCCGAGTGGTAAAGCTATTTTTGCACTGTGTTCCTCTGACTTAGGTTCATAATTCCCGTCGTTTGTTTTTGTTTGTGGTTTTTTTGGGTTTTCTTTCACCCTCTAGCAAATAATTACAAGGACAGGAGAATGACATGTTCTGTGGGTATCTCTGAGAGACACTTGCATTCTTTTTGTCATAGACTGACCTCATTAATGCTTGTAACACCCAGTTTATTCCCTCATTTATAAGTGAAGTCCCACTTCCACTTCCCTATGTATTCTCTAGAGATATTTATTTTATTAATTTCTAGTCAATTTTATGTAGTGATACCTAAAACTTATTCTAATCAGTCTCAGCTTTTACAAGGAAATGAGTGAAAATTCAGCATGCTAAGACAAATGAAGCTGGATCAGTTGCAATCTATATCAAGCATGTACATTATCCCATACAGACCCATCTCATAATCATAGTTGGCTAATCTGATTGCTTGAGTCCAATTGTTTTAAATACTACTGGCAATCAATAGAGATTCATCCCTATAAACCTATTTGACCCCTTTCCTCAGCGAGGCAGGATTACACACATAACAGTCCTCTATTACCCTTTGACAGAGGCAGGAATTAGTGATCAAGTCTGACATACTGTAAGAGTCGGTCTGAAGATTTCTCATCTGCCTCATGACTGTCAGAGGCTGAGACCCCCACGGACCCTGGGCCGCAGCACAGGAGTTCTGGCCTGATTAAGGTGGGATCCAGGGCTTCTCCCTGCAGGTGCACCCTTTAGACCGAAACGCCCTTCTCAGAGATGAAGAATGGATGCTGTCACGGTTCCTGAGCCATGTTTGCGGAGGGGTGTTTGCTCTAAACTGGCTGTACCGTACTGACTGCAAGGTTCGGGCCGCCTTGCTCCTCCATTGTGAGAGAGCACCTGCAGTGCCCACGAGATCTCTCCCCCTTCCTGGCAGGTTGCCCTTCACCTCGAAAAAGAACTATAATAATCACCTCCAGAGAGGAGACTCTCTGAGATCTCCCCAACGGACAAGACGGATCTATTGGCGCGCCACAAGGACTGCAAAGGTGGTCTATTGCTTCCAGCACCATGAGGACACACGCTTGTTGTCGGTAGCTATGACCCCCCTTTTCCTCTTTTCTCTCTCTCTCTGTCTCTTTCTTTCCCTTCTCTTCTATCGCATAATTGTGTGTATCAATAGATACAATTGATTTTACTTGAACTAAGTTCTCATTGCCTCTTTTTGCACTTTGAAATCAAAATGAACCATCATGACCATCCTTTGGCTCATGCTGCATACAGATGGTGGAAACTTGCCAAGCAGTCTCAAAAACATCCATCTTCAGAATGAACCCAACACTGTGACCTTCTAAGAGAATAGAAATTCACCTCACAAGGTGGATACTAAAAGATAAGAGAAGCTTCATTGATCTTTCATTTCTCCCTACTGCACCATTGCTAATTGCAAATGATAAGAGGAAGAGCATTCAAAGTAAGCAAAGCTTTTCAATATTAACCTCAATAAGTGAATTAAACAGCAATACTTCGCATAAAATTAGAGATCACTAATGGGTCAAGAAGTACAATTCATTTTTGCTCTGGGCAATCAGGACTCTCTGATGATAAACCTCTGCAACTTACTGTGAGCCTGGTAATTGCTGCCCGTTACTGCAATAATCAGTCTGACCTCAGGGATGAGCCATACCAAAATCTTGGGATGAGCCACACCAAAATCTTGGGATGAGCCACACCAAAATCCTACTGGATTTCAGTGGCTTCAGGGCAGCAGCCTCCACCAACAGTCCCATCCTTTGAAACATCCCAGCCAACAATTCATCCTATGCTCTTGAATAAGACTAAGTCATTTAAACTGCTTCTAAAAGAGCAAGAGGTTAAATCCATCCCGAGGCTATCCTGTTGAAATAATGGTAAATCTGGAGCAGTGTTAATTAACAACTGTGAGGGATTCTTTTCCTATTAGCAGTAAAAAACCAATTACTATCCACAAGCAGCTGTATTTCAGCAGTAAAGATGTAATTGATATTGAAAATTTCCAGTTAGCTTCTGAATCTCTTAGGCATTGCAAAGCTCAAGGGAGAGAGTAATTCTCTTTCTACAGGGGAAGGCATCAAGAGCAGCTGTGCAGAGGTCGATGAAATAAAACTAGTGGAGAAAGACACACAAAGCCTAGAGTAGTAAATATAATCTTATTCCCTATCCCAGTGCAACTTGGTTTTGCATCATGGGGAATTTGTCACACCTGATTCAAAGGTCCAGTGATGCCAATAAAACAGTCTTAACAGAAGCCAATGTTTCATGCTTTGGAAAAAACCAGAAACACCCAGAACCTGTGAAAGTATTCAAACCCCCCCCCCCCCCAACCTCTAATTCCTGAGAAAAAGAGAAAGAGTATACCTGCAAAAGTATATTGCAATGTAGGAAAATTCCCTCACAGTCTCTCCCACGTTCACTGTGCTGAGCACTAACTCACCCAGGTTCTCAGAGGGCTGTTGCAGAGCCCAGCCTGGGGTACAGTATGAAGAAAGGGGTGCATGCCTGGCCTCAGCAGAAGGGAAGCTCTAATCAGTGGGTATTGAAAACAACTGGAGCTGCCAAAGCAGTGCCTATAACAGCTGAAGGCTTCTGTTGGTGCTTCTACTCTATATGGCCATGAGGGAGTCAAAGGAAGACTGGAAGGTTTTTCTAATTAGGATCGTGATGACACCTGTAGAAGGACCTAAGTGACACACATAGGGCAAGTCTGCAGTGATTTTGTGCTTGGTTTGGCTGTCAGAGGTGAAAACCAGCTGCAATACACATTTTCATGAGTTTTACATTTTGATGGTACCTGTAAACTGGCATGTTATGGCACTGAGCCAGTAAGGTCAGTTCTGTGAGGAGAAACCATAAAAGTATTAACCTCTTGTTTGGGTTGAGCTGTGAACAGCAGATGAACAGTAACTGGATCCAAATTATTTTCCTTTTCTTGCACAGATTAGATCCTTAAAGTTCTGCCCTAAGCCAGCTTGATAGCTCACATACTTGTTGATGTGCAGTGAGCTTGCTCTGTCCTTTCCAGTGCCCTAACTAAGCCTGACAGCTTTTAATATTTATCCTCACATCACCCCGTAAAGGAAAGCTATTACTCCTTCCTTGCGCAGGTGAGAAATTCATGCAAAAAAAAAGACCAAACCCAAAAAAAGAGATAAAAGGGTAGGCCATCAAGTAATTTTAAATTGATGGGAGTTAAACACCTAAATAACTGGATAAATTTGGACATTAAAGAGTCACCTACTGTCAGACAGGAATTCCTACTAATTCACAGATTTGAAGGCCTACCTCCCCCCACTTGCTCAATTTTTTTTTTTTTTTTTTTTTTTTTAATCCTGCAGTCCTGGATTTGGTTTGTGCCTTGTGTTCTAAGAACCATATTATGGGTCCTTCAGCCCACAGCCCACAGCCCCACTTCTCTCTGCTGCTTGCAGCAATGAGCCTACAAAGAGTGCACTGCTGTGTTTTAATGATGTTAAACTCCTGGAGCAATTTTCTGGGACCATAGGAGTTCCAGGATACCCTGGAATGGTTCCTGCCATTTCCAAACCATCCAGGAGAAGGAACCATAATAAATCACTGCAGACTAGGGAAATGCTAGACTTTTTCTCTGTGCAAACACAAGGGAATTTAGAGGTGCTCCATTTTACTTTTTAATTCTGTAGATATTTTGCTTCCTTAATGCTGTTTTTTAAAATATGCAACACTGTGCTTTAAGCATGCATACTTGTACTTGCAGACCCTTGCAATAAAACTGATGGTGCCCTCAAAAAACATAATCTAAAAGTTTATTTCCAGCAGTACTTTAAAAAGAAGATAGCAGGGTAATAATTCTAGAATTTTGCTGTGAAATAATTACATGTTTTATATCTTTTATCTTCCTCTTACACTGATCTTGTGGGCTTCAACATAGTGGAGTTCTCTACAATTGTGTGGCATGAATATACAAGCATAATTTCTCTCCAGCTCCAACCATCTAGATCTTATAACCTGCAAGACAGTGGCCACTCACATTTGAGGTAGTCACAGAGGTATCCTTGCTGACGTTCAGAGAATGTGTTGTTCACTACAGCAAGCTCTGCAGGAAATCAGAGCTGTTTTACATCCACCTGTCTAGTGCTGTTTTGTGTATATGACTAAATCCCCTATTAACTTCTTATCTCCAGTGTCCCAGTTTCATCTCCCCCTATTAAAATGTCTCCATGACAGTCAGTTATGATTTCAGAAAAGTCTTTCAAAATGGTATTTTTTTCTTTGGAAATCAATCCTCTCACAACGGAGCAAGTGGGGAAAGCAGAGACAGGATGGTGGGAAGTCTTAAGGGAGAAAAAACTGAAAGAACATGTTAAAAAGAAGTTGCTCATGAAATTCATTCATTTCATACCTGACTGCTTCACTTCCAATAAATAATTGCACTGTGCCAGAGACAGGAAAAGTTCTTGTTAGATCTCTTGGCTCTTCAAAACATAAAACCTGCATATCACAGACATGATTCATAAAGGGCTTTAAGACAGCACAAACACCTTGGCACAATGGGATGCTCAGCAACATAGTTGGAAGCACATGTAGAAATCATGACAAAAGCACATAATGAAAGCTTCTCAAAATTGTGTCCCCACCTCTAAAGTGGACAATAAATCCCTTCTTGCAGAAGGGATCTGTGTTCCTCCTCCCTGTTTGCACTCTCTCCCCCACTGCCCCTCTTGGAAAGGACAGTGATTCATTGTGTGCATGCAAGACCAAAGGTGCCTCAGGAAACTGTTCATTCACACACGCTTGTGGTGTTTTCTCTCTCCCAGTCCTGCACATTTTGTTGCATTTTGCAGCTTCCAAGAACCTCAGAGAGAAAGGCCAAGTACCTCATCCCTCTAAATAACATAGAATTTTTATTTAAGGTATTTTACTTTCAAACTGCTTTGCTTTTTCCTTGTGTTGTGTCCCTCATCCTATCACCAAACTGGTAAATTCTTTTCCAGCTCATACACACAGTCAGATTCAAGTACTGTGCAGCAATGTCCTAGTAAGTCCCAGGATGTACACTCATTATTCCATGTTTTTTGGAGCCTGTGGCACTGTGCAACTGCAAATAGGGTGACCCAAGTTGTCTAGGGCTTTTCACGTACAATTAATCTCCCCATTCATCTTTAAGGACTTTCCTCCTTCTCTTAGCCTTTATGTGTGTGTATCTATACATGGGCAATGCCTGATAGGGGTCATTCCTGATTTGCATCGGTGTAAGGGAAAAGAAAATCAGGCTCAAAATCCAGTAGGTGCTTTGGGCTCTTCTGACAGGTATAAGTGCACAGCATTTTTATTAGTCAGTCACACACCTCTAACCAGCTTTCCACTAAGTGGTTGTTTTAGTATGTTTTGACCCATAAAGTCATATAATTAGAAAAGTTATCAACTGAAGTGCAGACACAGTTGTCTCTGCTTGTTATTCACCCATGCTGCATGATATTTAGATGGGAAACAGCAGATGTGTGTGTGTGGTGCAGCCTGCAACAACCCCATCATCACCATGGAGGAAAATGATCATCTTAGGAACAACACAGTAAGGTGGGTTGATCCCACTCTCTGCAGAGCCTTTTCTTCTCTCATAGGGATCCAAAGCCCCAAAGAAAGTACCATCACTTCTCTCCTTACATTTTACATTGGATATAAATCAGACCAGAGTAATCGTTCCTGCACATTGAAAAACAGTGTCTTGGGTCCTTTCTAGCATGTGCCCATGGCATTTTAGGGATTGCACCAAGGCAATACTTACAGCATCCTGCCTATGCTGAAATCCATCCTGCAGTTACGCTGTGACTGCTGCCTTGGCCCACCCTGCTTGGAAACTACTGATAACTCTGCTCATAGAACTAGAGAAATGCTTCTTGAGTTCCTCCTGCACCCAGAATGATGGGTTCTCAGAGCTGGGAGCAATCCTCTATGATAACTAGTGTAACAAAAAACAAACAAATTTTAATGAAACTCTATTAACTACACTAGAGAGCTGCTTGGAGCATATGACTTCTGGCCCACACAATCTCACCAGTCCCTTCCTGCTTCCTTCTCAATTTCTTACACCACAAAATTAATTCCTTTGGAAAGAGAATTTCCCTTTATACTGTGTTTTAAAGATGATCCTGTGATTAAAAAGCAGATCTTACTTGTTTTCAGATCCCAGCAGGATAGAAAGCTACACAGTTTCCTGTGCCTTGTCCCTGTTTAAGTAGCCAAAGAGATTCTATTTAATCTTGTAAAGAAGTATTAAATAATGGGTCAAGGCCTCTGACACATGGATGTAAGGTGATGTCACTTTTCAAACCTGCTGCTAAGAGGAGAAATGAAGGTACAAAAGCAAGATTCAGCAGCAACTCCAGGCTGTCCCTGACATGGCCAGTGCAACTTCTCCCAGTTCAAGGGTTCTCCATCCACTTCAGGATGAGAGCAGCACTCCCAAGTAGCCTTTCTCTGAGGAGAAGACATTTATTTCAGAGCTGCTTTTGTCTCCTGCCTGCACAGAGTAGAGAGGCAGTGCTCTGTTAGAGGCCACTAAATACAAAGAGGAGGGATGGCTGCAGCTGGAACAAAAGAGACAAACCAGGAGGTTGCAGATGCACCAGCTTCCCTTCCTGGACTATGTCCTTCTACCTGTGGCATCTGTTGTCAACGGGCATCATCAGAAGCTGAGAGGAGAAGTAACATGGAAGAGACTTCATTGCTACCCACTGTCACATATTTGAAAGGAAAATTGTGTCTGTTTCTCTTTATCTCCAGTACCAGCAGGATTTCTGTTGAGCTGGCTACAAATTTCAGACTGCTTGTTTGACATGTCCCTTGCCAGCATCTAGGAGTCCCTTGGTCTCTCCTTTAGCTTCATCCTCTCCTTAGCTCTTTGAAAAAGAAAAAAAAACAATCATTCAGATGCAGCACCTCCTACTTTGGACCTACTCTACCTGGTTGATGTCTTGGGGCTATAAAGGGTGATACAGTGATCAGACAACAGCAAAGCTGAGGATCAGGTCTGAGATCCATCTTCAACTGTACAAATCACCTTCAATGTCCCACAAATGTTCTCCCCAGAGGCATCTTTTTTCTCCAGAGCATTTCCAAGATACTTCAGCAGCTTCCCTAGAGCCTGCAGTGCTCAGCCCCTTTGGGGAATCGCTCTCTGTCACAGACATCCCTCTTCCCTTACTCGTTCCTATCCAGAAGCTGGTTGAAAGGGCAGAAAGACTGAATTTGGGAACAGGGAGCTGGAAGATCTGGCTTCCTGGTCTCAAGTCCTGAGGTGTGTGGACATCAAAGGAAATGGCAAGGGAAGAATGTCAAGCTTTGTACTTGCCTCCTGAGCAGCAGCAGCAGCTCCCATGCACTCTCCTCCAATTTACCTCACTCACTACCAGCCTTGATTTCTCCATGACTTCTTTCCAAATCTGTCATCACATCAGTGTGTTACTCACTGAGCCACTCTAAATGAGCAATTCAGCAGCTTATACCTGCAGAAATTTCTAAAGAAAATTTGATCCAAATTTAAAGGTCATTTTATTTGTATAAATGCAGAAAACTTTCAAAGTAGCACCTGGAATCTTCAGTAACATTGTATAACATTTCTAGTGAGAACTACATTGGATGCACACAGGTTACACTTCACTACAATTCAAAACATCTCTGTTAAAAAGATGACAATCTCAGAAACAAGCTGTTGAGTGGACTTCGGGGAGAACACTTGTTCAGGAAAAAATAGACCAAACCTTTAAAACCTGGACCCTGACGCTTCCTGTCGGAATTGCAAATGTGACTGTAATTGGAAGCTGTCAGCTCTCAGGTAACAGTGACAAATTAAGGTGACAAACCAAGTTAAGAAAGTGAGGTTATAAACGCAGACACACTTTGCTGTCGGCAGGCTGACACAGTCATATGTGAAAGCTGCATTGCAGAGCACTATTTGTAACAACATTCATTGGGAATAGTGCTTAACACTATACCAGGTAGATTTAGGTTTAAGAAGAAAAGAAAAAGAAAATGAGAGAGGGTATATTTTTTCACTGAGCTTCCTTCAAGTCTATTTTCCTCCCTTCCACTGCCACCGTGGAATTTTCCCTGTGCCTCTGCTGTGTCATGTTCCATGGTGTTGGACAGGTGCCTTCACACCTGATTTCAGTCTTTGCCCTCCATCCCTTGTTTGCACAGTGCATAACACAGGTACCACATTTTTTCTTTGCAGAGGCAACAAGAATTGAAAATGGAATAATAGCTCATTTCCCTCTAAAAATCTATTTTAAATACATATTCACACACTCTAGAGGCTTGTGGTTTAAGCTAGAGTATATCTTACCAAGATCCTGGTTTTCTGAAGGAGGATCAGGGGGGTTTCATGAGGCATAGATCTGTAGGAAAAAAAAAAACCCACAAATACCTTCTCATACTGCTTTAAGTTTTTTTTTTTCAGTACGTGGCCCAAAATGAGTCTGCCCATTGTATGAAAACTGCTATGGATAGACAACCTCTGAATGCTGTTGCAGATAAAGAACATGTCAGCAAACAAGGAAAGGAGGACTTGAATGGGCCAGTCACAATAACACTGTGGGTAACATAGTTTGGTGGTGTTACCACCCAAACAAAGCCATCTATGTCCAAGCCCAAATTGTGCCCCTGTGGATACACACCATACTTTTGGCCGTACGCCAATTGCTCTTAGAGGTGCCTTCAACTCTGCATCAGTCACACGGGGAGCCTAAATGCCCATGGGGTAGAGTACTATTAGATGGCTGATATTAGGTTAGATGGCTCCCACTGTTTTGGCCAGGTTCAAGGGCTCCTGAATGTAAGTGAAGTATTTTCTCTGGCTGTTTGGGCTCACATACCATTAATGTGGTGCAGTCCTACCAGTTTAGTACCAATTTGGCATTGCAGTAAGTGTTTACATGAGGAATGAAGCACTGGAGATGGGCTTTAATAGGGGAACTTATTCTGGGGAACAGAACCCTCCTCCTTCTTGGGTGGGACCACTGTCATGTCCAGCGTCCTTGTTTATGGCTGGAAAACATCTCAACATGGTAAGGCTATAATATTTACAGAGAAAAGCTACTCAAAAATTTATTAACACAGTAAAGCACCAATTTCAGGGTACATTTTATTAGCAACAATAATTACTAATCAGTTAACTTGCTATTTCATATTACAAGACCTGCATGTACCATCCACTATCATCGGCTCTCTGAGGCTGGCATAGGTCAAGGATGCAACTCTCGTTTTACATGGTGGTACACACTTTTTCCAATTTCCATTGATTACAACTAATTAAAAGTTAATATCATAGAAGGACCAGATAAAATACACTTAAAAGCCATTCTAAAACTTATGCCTGCAGTAAAATATTTTAAATTAAAACTGAAGAGTATTTCCTGCAATATATTACTATACTGGTTATGTTGTTGGGTTTCCCTGCTTTAAAGAAATTTATTAAGCTGGAAAATGTCCAGTTTTGAGTCAGTTTTATCCCCGATTAGTTATATGTAGATAATTATGTAGCCAGAAGGACTTGCAAATGCATGTCCCCATGGACTGGCTAAGTCTCTTTGCAGGGTGATACAGCAGCAGCAAGCTTTATGGAGGGGAGAAAACTCTCAGAAAAGAAGAGGAAGTTTTTGTCTTCCTCTGCAAGCATGTGCAACTTTTACACCCCAACTGGCCACAGTAAACTGGTCAACACTGGGATTTCACCTTAGGAGTCAACAGGAGACCCAGTGTGCATTTCTGTCTCCTGCACACTTTATTTCATTCCCCTCCTGCTCTGTGTTAATACCTCAGCCAAGGATTTAAATGAGCTGGGGCTGAGAATGTCGCACCAATCTCTGTGAAAGGAATAACACAGCTGTGGTTTCAGGGGATTTAGCAGGCAGGTGCTCTGGGGAGCTCACTCTGGCATTGAGTGTCGGCCCATGGAGAGGAGCACATTGCACCACTTTGATTTTAATACTGCTTTTACTGGTGGAGGTGACGGCCCTGGGACTGTGCCTTTGGCTCTCTGTGGACTTTTACATCTCAGCCTATCATTCTCTTCAGGTAGAACTCGAGATACTTAAATACTTAAATAGTTTCTAAAAACCATAAGATATACTCAACAGGAAGGTGTCCACAAGCTCTGTTAGGTTGAAGATCAGACTAGGGATGGTGTGTTAGGGTCTCTTAGAGCCCTAAGTACTCCTCTTGTGCTTATATTCTTCCCTTAAAGATAATGGCAGAGTATATCTCGCATCTAGATTGTTCTTCCTTGCCTCTTTTCTAATTTGGTGATTTCATGTCTTTCTCTCTGGGCTAGGCACACAACATGAATGTTTCAATAAGAAATTTTGCTCACGTGTTGCATGTACACAGTCCCACAGGCTGAAGGTATCTCATGATAAACATCTTCACTTACTGTTTGTTATCACTATATGCCAATTTCCTGTTTAATTTAAAATACTGTCACTGTGAGCCTCGCCAGAAAGACACACTGGAGTCCGGAGTTTGGGTATCTCAGAGCAGCAGGGGAGAAAATCCCCACCTTGTTTATTACTTCCTATTTTATACTTCTAGCAAGGTGACCATGGATTGGAGAGTGGGCATTCCCACCTCTCACCACATTGGTAAAGGGGACTGTCACACAGTCTTGTTTGTCCCAGCATGGAATGTGAAAACAATGGCTATGTTTATAGAACACAGCTGGTGTTTACATGAAAGGAGCATGAGAAGGTGCAAACCTTCTACTTTAGTATGAACGCTCAGCAACTGGTAAAATCTCATGGTGACAAAATACCTTTTCTTTCCATATTGCATAAAACTGCAATAATCTCTACCATGACTGTTTTGAACATCAAAAGTTGCAACAATTTCTGACAGCTTTCTTTGATTTACTGACAATATTTAAACAATGCATATTCTATAGCACTTGCTGTTACTGAGCTGAGTTTCAAAGTGTTCAGTCCCCTATATCCCTGCCCCCCACATCTGTCTTCTTGAACACAGTGCTAGAGGAGAGCACAGCTTATGGGATCTTCGGTTGTGTTTGCATTCTCCACCACAGCTCTCAGCAGGTTCATAATCCATGACACAGGCAAGGGCAAGCACAGGTTAAAAAAAATAAGTCAATCTATCTCTGACCAGCATCACTCAGAGTGGTTCCACCTTTTTTTTGTTGGGCTGACACAAAGCAGGAGGATGTACTCACTCACTTTACACCACTGCACTAGGTGTCCCAGGCAAGAAAGCTATGCATAGGATCTTCCTATAGCTCTCACCCTATGAATATTCTACACTCAGGAGTTCTGTTGTGCAGGTTTTGTGAATGGCTATAACCTGTGCTATTTTTTCTTTAGAATTTCTGTTTTTTTGTATTTCTGCTGAGGAGATTTTTATAAGCATCCTGTTCTTAAAAACCTAAAAAATGTTCAAGCTATATGTATTGGTGTGTGTATATGGATAGACTGGGAATGCTGCCACAGTACCATCCCAGAAACACTTTATGATTATATTCTTTCCAGTTCCCCCAAATGTCCAGTCCATAACATCAGAAAATGCATCACCAGCAGCTTCCACAAAAGTGGCATTTTGTGCCTTGCACTACCATTGTGATACTGAAAACAAAGGCCCTACAGCACAGTCTTGAAGGATATTTATCTAACAGACTCCATACAATTACTAATTAGAATTGCTAATTGTTATCATATGGAAGACACACAGAAGACTCGGATGGCAGTATAATAGCAAAAAATTTAAATTAAAATTCAAACTCAAAATGGGCGCAGTAGAGCTTAAACCCATCCATTTTCTGATGCTCTGCAAAACAACTCATTCTCCTTCAGAAAGGCTTCCTCCCCAGGAGACTCCTGCCAGCAGTACTATAGCAGAGGAGGTCAGACTGGTAGGAGCAGCATGAAGCAGGCAGGAAAAGGTGCCACGAATCCATGCCTGTATCTATTCACAATGAAAAGGAAACAGATTTTTCTGAACATAATTACAACGTGCTGGAGCCTGCACATCTTGACATGAGTGAATGCACCTTTGCAAAAGCAGCTGAGAGCCTTGACAGCTATCAGGCCTTTCTCACAGCAAAAAATGATTGCTTCAGCCCTCCTGTGTCACCTCCTTGCAGCATCCTGATGGGAAATATTAACGCAGCAGCCTCACTGAGAGAAAAACCAATGTGGATTCGCCACACAGAGCCAGCGCCTCGGTGCCAGGCATTGACTTCTATCATTGACTGCAAACATCCCCTTCCAGTCTGATTTTTCCCTGAAAGGAATCATTATGGGATCTTCCTGTGCGTACCCTTGCCTGTCCAACCAAGGGTCCCTTTTTAACTTCTCTGGCAATTTTTATCTACACACAATAGATGGATCTCTCATACACACTTAGCTCCTACACATGTGTGACAGAGTTGGCTTATAGGTAGGGAAAAATTCCTCTCTCCTTAGCCCCTGGGAAAATGTCTAAGGAGTTTTATTAAGCATCAGCATATCTGCCCAGGAAAAAGGCCGGGGAAACCAGGTTTCATAACTTTCAGCATGTGCAAAGAAGTCTGGCTTAATATACCTATTTGCAATGGTGTGTCTGGGCAGCCCAATCCTGGAGGGACTGCAATGTCAGTGGATTAACTGTGCATCAGAGGTCCTGTGGATTATAAAGATGCTCAGCCTCAGTGGATGGAGGCTTACTTCTGCATGCCTCCTCTGGCTTCCTCAACACGCAGCTGGGAGGCAGGGGCTCGCACTGTGATCACAACTAAGATGTTTCTAAGAAATCCCTAAAGTAATGCACAACTTGTGTTTATTTTGCCTGATCTAGCAAAGGGCTTTACCTGGATAAAACACTGATTGGTTCTGATGAATTGTCTGCACATACGTAAATAGAAGCAGGGGTCCAAGGTTGCTGTTTTAAACAAAAGAAGTTTCTGTGCACTTTGGAAACACTCATGTTGCTTGTAGCAGCAACATGTCTGTGACTGGACAAAAAAACAGCTAGTCATACACAAAATATCCAAATACTGGAATATGAAGATGACTGGAATGTAAGACAGGGTTTATCAAAAGTCTATTGCAGACAGATGCTATGCAGTTTTCAGCAAATACTTTGAATTTTGGTTTGTTTCAAATGCAGCTCTGTAAACAGTGAAAAGTCCCACTGTTAATGACTGGCTTGCTGTATTTATAGAAAGCCAGATGTTATTTAGCTATGGTGGGATTTAACAAGCAGTCAAGCAGTCTAATAACTGGGGGCTTTTTTTTTTTTTTTTTTTTTAAATTCCAGCAACTAAATCAGTAAATCTTTCTTGCACCAGCAACCTCAAATGAAAGGGCATCTACTCAAGGTTCAGCAATACCAGCGTGACACAAGACAGGGAGGTGGTCCTTTTGGTAGAGCAAGTTATGCAATTTGGAGAAAGGACACCCAAGTGTAAATAGGAATAAATGTTTGAATCCTGCGGAAGTTTTTAAAAAAAGCTTTAGCTTGGAAGGTGTTAACTAAAATACATGAAGTAACCCATTGGGGAACCCAGGGATCATGTGACCACTTCTTAAGAGAAAACCTGTTGTTGGGGGTTAGATTTGCCTCTTCACTTATAGAATTTTTTCCCATAAGTTGCTAAGAAACTTTAACGACAGTGCTTAACCAGAACAAAGGGAGTAGTTGAAGGACATGGCAGCACAAGGCTATACCTATTGTTTTAGAGTCTCTGGGAGTGTCCCTCAGAGGGGAGAGATAATGTGAGCTTTGGGAAAGGTAAAAAGACAGAGCTGGGGGAGGGGGGCTCACTCTTGCTCTCAGCATCGAGGAAGACAGTCAAGCTACCCCTCGCTTCAGGAAGAGTTCACAGCCATCACTCTGCCTCTGCCTCTTCCTGGGAAATCTACCGTCATCTGCTTGTGTACCCAGGAATGCTGAGCTCGCTTTCTCCAGCCCTCCCCCCACCGCCGCTGCTTCTCCGGAGCTTTGAGGTTTTTCCTGCTACTCTGTAGCCCTGCACTTCCCAGCTCTGCTGGGACACCCCTGCCACTCCAGATACCAGTGCAGAGCTCCTCATCTCATCCACCAGCCCGGGACTTTCCATCGTTCCAGCTTGGCCTCTCAGAGTCCTGCAGGGGCACCGAGATCAAACTGCCCCAGGCTTTTGTGAAAGGAAACCCTCAAGATTCCTGGTTCTGTTTATTATTAATGCTGTAGTTGTGGTTTGTTTGTTTGTTTTGTCATATATACTAGTAAAAAACTGTTATTCCTATCCCCATACCTCTGCCTGAAAGGCCTTTAATTTTCTAATCTAGAATAATTTGGAGGGAGGGGATTTGAATTCTCCATCTCTAGGAAGGTCCTGCCCCCTTCCTAGCAGATACCTGTCTTTCAAACCAAGACACCTGTGCATTGGAGCACATAATTTGGCAAAAACAGTAACCCAAAGATATGTGATCTGCCAAAAGATAAACCAAAAAGTAATGAATAAAACAGAACCTGGGGGAAGAGAATTGCCTCTAAGACCATTTCAAAATATACAAGTGGATTTCACAGAAATGCCCTCTGTAGAAGGGTATAAAGATCTGCTAGTAATGGTAGATCATCTCACACACTGGATAGAGGCATTCCCAACTAAGAAAGAAACGGCAGAAGTGGTTGCTAGAATAATCCTAGAGAACATCATTCCCCGGTATAGATTAGTTAACAACATTGATTCTGACAGAGGACCCCACTTTGTTGCCCAGACCCTACAACAGGTGATCAAAGCCCTGGGGATGAAATGGAAGTTGCATACTCCATGGCATCCCCAGAGTTCAGGAAGGGTGGAAAGGATGAATAAAACCCTCAGAAGTGTGTTAACAAAATTAATAGCTGAAACCCAATTAAACTGGCTCAAGTGCTTGCCACTAGCACTACTGCGTATCAGAACTAGACCACGGGCGGATATCGGGGTTTCCCCCTATGAAATGATGTTAGGGCTTCCTTTCTTAATGTCCCCTTACAGTACAAGAGATTATTTAGATGGAGAGGAAGCCACAAGGAAATACCTAGAAACTATCGGGAGAACATTAGAAGGCCTTAGAAAAAAAGGGATATCTTCCTCAAACTTGCCCTCTTGACACCAATGTGCATAATATTAACCCTGGGGACTGGGTATTAGTTAAATCTTGGGATAACACCCCACTAACCCCGAAATTTGAAGGTCCTTTCCAGGTACTGCTAACTACACATACTGCGGTATGAACTCCAAAGAAAGGCTGGACGCATATCACCAGAGTTAAGGCACCTGTACAACCTCCCAATAATAGATCAAACTCGTCTGCACTATCCACAGAACCAGCAGTGAAAACCTCATCCATTGATCCACCAGAGTGGATTGTAACCCAAGGCCCAAAAGACTTAAAAATAACTCTCAAAAAAACCCTCAAGAGTTGGCAGAGACTGAAAATTGAAAACCAGGTTTAAAGAGAGACTAAAAAGTTTGTCATAAGTATTTTAAAGCTTCTAGTGTCACTTTTATAGAAGTTAAAAAGTTTTTTATTATAACAGCATTTTAAAAAGTTTGTTATGCATTAATACCAGGTTACTGATTTATTGAGAAAACAATTCATTGTGTTAGTGTTGAGAAAGTGTTTTTAAAGTTCCTAGAAGTAACAATGGTTAAGTCATTTTAAGAGTTAAAACATCCCCCTTAGGGAATTTTACACAGGTTAAATCTTCTACGGAGCATACCCTAAGGGCCACTAAAATAGTAGGGAGAAAGGGAGTGAGAGCTAATTGTTGAAGGAGGACTCTATGAAATCTCTGAGAAACCTCTCCGACCCAAGAGGCAAGACCGGGTGAGCAAGAACTGAAAAGATGGCTCTTACCGGACTCTTGGAAGGGCTAGTGCTAATACTACTCATGAGAAGCACTCTCGGGAGAGATGTGAACGCCTGCACTAAGTGCTACCATCCCATATATGATGGAGAAGATCTTAAGTCCTTACTTAGAGTCCACACCAACCTGAATCCTGGCTGTTTTAACCATTCCCAATTAAGTACCTGTCAAGAAGACGGGAAAGTTTATTGGCTTGCCAGAAATACAGCCTCCTATAGGCAGCGCCTGTTTAGGGAATGCCCCATAGAAGATACCTGGTTGTGCTTTGAGCACAAAGCAAACTGAGACGGATTAGTAGACCTAGTAAAAGAAAACCAATTGACAACTAAAGAAAAAGATAATTTAGACATCCCCCTAGGAAAAACCCTATTTATAGACCTAGTAGAACGAATTAGCAAAGAGTTAAACATGACTAATTGTTGGGTTTGTGGCAATACCCAAATGACTGAAATTTGGCCGTGGGAGGGAATCAATTTGAGTCCGTTAGAAATTTTAAGATGGAAACAAATTAGGCAGGAACCAGAACCAGAAATCCTGGCATCAAGGGGGAAGGAAAAATGGGATTTGAAGTCGAGAGTAACTGGGGAAAAATGTCTCATGAGAACAGAGAAAAAATATACTACCCCCGTAGGGAAAATGGTATGTAAAAGATACCTAATAGTAAAAAATCTGAGTACAAAGTGGGTCCCTAGAAAGCCAAATAGATATTGGGCTATTGGAAAGAAAGAAAAAGAGTGCATTTACCATGAAGGATACAAATTACACAAATGTGCAGATAAAGGCATAAACCCCTTCTGGGGAATAAAAAGACTATCAAAATTTTGGGAATTCCCGTTTGAAACAAGAGATAAGTTTTGGGAAGCTCCAGAACATTTATTTTGGATCTGTGGAGACACAGCATACACTAAGTTACCTGGGTACTGGGCAGGGAGTTGCACTATAGGGATTATTAAGCCAGCTTTCTTCCTGTTGCCAAAAGAATCAGGAGCACACCTAGGAGTCCCAGTGTATGGTGACTTAAAAAAAAACCCAATAGGAAAAAGAGAAGTACAATTGAGATAGGGGACTCCCAGGAGTGGAGAAACAAAGTTTGAACCCCAGAAGACATGATTAAAACCTATGGGCCAGCTACTTGGGCCCAAGATGAGTCCTGGGGATACCGTACCCCAATTCATATGCTGAACAGAATTATCAGGCTCCAGACTGTACTCGAAATGGTCTCCAACCAGACAGCCCTTGCACTAAACCATATAAGTGATCAGTTAACCCAGACAACAGCAGTAATACATCAAACTAGGCTAGCTGTAAACTACTTAGTGGCTGACGAAGGTGGGATATGGGGAAAATTCAATTCTTCCAAGTGCCGCCTGGAGATTGATGATAGGAGTGCAGTAATTAAAAATATCTCCAAAGAAATCCAAACATAAGCCTACGTGGGTACCCAAGAGTGGACTCTCCTAATGAATACTAACTGGTGGGACAACTTTTGGTCTTTCCAAGGGACCTGGTGGAAGAAAGCTGTGTTCATAGTAACCTGTGCAATTACTGGATTACTATTTTTGCCCTGTTTACTCCCCTGCTTAGTCCGAGCAATAACATCCACAGTTCAGGCAAGTATCCAAATCCCCAAAGTAGTTAATCAGAGACAAGCAAAACTCATGTTGGCAGAGAGCCAAGAGCAGGAACATCAGAATGCAAAAGAAATCTATAATAAATTCCAAAAAATCAAAACATTCTACTTTCAAGAACAAGAGACAGTAAATTGATGCGGGCATAAGCCCGATCAAAGAAATAGAGTGGGAAATTGTTATGAACAAATTTATAAGTTAATCGATTGTTACCATGTTGTGTTAATTGTTAAATGTTACCATGTCAAATGTTGATCCTCAAGATGAATGCATAGACTGTTAATCACCCATATTGTTAATTATCCTAACCAACAGTCCCTTACCTGTATCCTTGTCCCGTTGGGTATAGCCTCTGCTCCCCAAAATGGCGCACAATATGCAAATAAAGGGACACTAGGGACACTGGGTACTACTAAGAGACAAAAACCCCTTGTGACAAAAAGCCAATGCAAAATCTTAGATTAGAAATAGTACCCCCCAGACTGGCATTGCAGCAAAGATAGGATCACCAACCAAAGCAACTCCACCGTGTCGCTGTGACCTAAACAGTTCTTCATCTGCAGGACCAACGAGCTCAACAGGTCTTCCTGGCACGCCCGTGAGGATGGAAGCCCCATCTCTGCTGTGTAGCAAAGCTTCCTACCTCCTCCTCCACATTGCCAAAGGGAGCAGCGGCAGTGTGCGCGACCCCGTGGGCCCCCACCCAGAGCTGATTTCTTAATAAAGGCATTAAAAAGAAGCAGGTCTCCTTGCCCTTTTATTTCAAGACCACAGTAGATTTGCCTTTTTGGGTGCACACCTCAGCCTTTTGTTCATCTCAGTGAGGAGTCCTGCTCTGGTTGAGAAGGAATTTTTATTTTCAAAGAGCTAAGCTTTTAAAGGCAAGGCTGTATCGCCATTTACTGGCATTAGCAAGGCTCTTCGTAACAGCTTGAGCCCTTTCATTTGGTGGGTTTTCTTTTGTCTCCTCTAGAAAGTCCTGCACAAATATATTCATGGCATTTTGTCCCTGCCCTGAGCCTTACACACTGGAAATATTACTGCTTTTTCTCGGTCACCTTCTGGCTTGGTTTGTGCAGAAATGGAGCTCCCTCTTTCACAACCTGAAGCTGATTCGTTTCCTTCGCACAAAAATATCTCAGCAGATATTAGCACAAGGCTGACAAGGCTGCCTTTCTTTCTGGGTTTACTTTGAAATAAGCAGAAATCCATACCTCAAATCTGTGACATACGTGGCTGACAGTATCAATGTGTTAGCCTGGATTTAAAGAAAATACTTGATCACAGCTCCCAGGGGATCTTGAAGCACAAGCTAGGAATGATAGGCCATCTGTCCTCAGATCAGGGAAAAACCGGATGACAGGAGCTGTGTTTGCCCTGCTGCCTTCAATGTCTCATTTTGCACCCTGTCTTTCATTACACTCTTTTCCTCTGTTCTTTCAGACTCCAGCGCTCAGGCTTTTTGCTCACTCCTGTGGCAGGTAGGGTACATTGGTGCCCCTTAGCACACTACCTCTACCCTATGGGAGAAGGCTGTCAAACAGCACCCAGTCTCTCTGGGTTCAGAAGGTGCTGTACTCCATTAAATATATTAAATAAATTATGTGCTCAGTCTGCAGGGGAAGGCACTGAAAAACAGATCAGGAACTAAAATGAAGCAAAGCAAGGAAATGTAAATGTGGAGCTGAAGAGCCTGCTGCCCTGTTCCACAGAACAGTACTTGCTTTGTCAGGCAGCAAGTCATCTTCTGATAGTTTCATAACAACAGCTATTAGCTGGATTGCGCTCCTTATTCTCAGCCTTCTCCCCCTTTAAGCTCAGCTGATTTTGCTGCTCAGTGCAGGGGAGTCACAGGCAGATGAACCTACTGTTGTTAAGAGCCCAGTTTCCAGTCTTGAAACTCTTATAAATGCCAATCAGATATTCCAATTTTAAATAATAATTTGGTTTATTAATAACAAATCAAATCACAGAATTTCGATAACCCACCAACAGCAGAGAAACTTGACAGAGTTTTCCCGGGAAAATGCCAAGGGTGAACCGTGAGATACAGGGTCTGGCAGCCTGCTATCTCCCCCAACGGCTCACAAATTAGCCCGGTTCGGGGCTTGGTTTTTATACACTTTATTCTGCCCTCGGCAATATTTCCCCATATTTCCCATTGTTTCCCCACCAACTATACAAATTCGGGAGTTTCTCCAACCAAGCAGAAAAGAGTTCTTTTCTTAGTTCAAACTTTAATGTCCAATTTCTATAGGTCCTTATAGTTGATGGGTGATTGGGATATCGAAGATGTGGCTTGATGGTCTGTGAAGCTGGCACCCAAGGTGTGAGTTGCTGGTGCCAGCTTATCTCCGGGGGTCCCCTCCCGGTGCTTGGGACAGCTGCAAGCTTTCCCAGAAAACTCCTTTGTTCTTTTCTGAATGGGGCACCGGCTGTCTCAGGGTGGTCAGTTTCACCACCTGCTGCAAAATCTCTTAAAACATAAACTTTTACCTGATATCACTTTATACAATTTTATAAATTTCTAATTTATCATAAGAACATGAATTAACCATTCCACATTTATAACAAAACCCTCTGTTCATGCACTTACATCTGCACTTAGACCTAAAATTGGCACTTGACACCCACTGTAAGAGGTAAGTGCTGACAGGCTTTCTGAATAATCAGTGTGCAGGTGTTTAACTGCTGAATTAAAACCCTGATTTTTAAAACTGAGCTCTAAGTATCTGTATTTCTGTAACCAACTCTACTATCAACTTCAGACAGGCACCTTTGGGGAAATAGTCTGGCTATGAGGGCCAATTCCAACACTTTTTGAGTGATCAGCCTCATTTTTTGTGCCTTTCCCATCCCATTTTTGTCAGGTGTCCTCCCCTTTCTGTCTGCTCAGATCCAGGGTTAAAAATGGCAAAGGGAATAACCAAAAGCGACTTAAAACTCATCATTTCTGCTTCTGAAAGTCTTCCCATAGATTCTTGTCCTTCCCATCCTATGTGAAAACTTGGGGGAAGAAGGTAGAACTGGGGTTCATACCTCAGTTATCATTTCAGTGTTGCTTTTCAGCTGCTCTGAATTGCCTCTTTTTGTTGAAAGACTGCAAATGTAATTGGAGCAATGTTATAAACGCCAGGACAAATTTATTGCCAAATTCAATAATTTGGTTTATTAAAATTCAAATCACAAAATTTGGAATCAAATTATAACAATTTTAAACAATAAAAATAAAACAATACGAACCCCACAAACAGCGACACTTACTTGACAGAATTTCTCCCGGGAAAAGTTGAGCCAAGGGTGACCCCAGAGACACAGAACTTGGCAGTCGGTGTCTCTAGCTGGGTTCACGCTTTGCCCATCTAAAGGCTTAACTTAAATACTCTTAACTTCCTCCTCGGCAACCTTTCTCCCATTGTTTCACTAAGCACCGGCCATTAACTTTGTTTATACTAAATCCCGAAAGGGTCTCCTGGCACATTCAAGTGCTAATGTCCAGAGTTAGTCCTTGCTTTGAGTAGAAGTGGGTGATGATCCTGTTGGCACGTAGCATTTGATCGGTGAGAGTCTTTGTTGGCACGTAGCATTTGATCGGTGAGAGTCCCTGTTCTGAGCCGTAGAGGTGTGTGATGATCCTGTTGGCACGTAGCATTTGATCGGTGGGAGTCCTGGTGATTTTAGCTGCACGTAGGCAGGGGTAGGTCATCAGTGCCTCGTGTTCTTACCTTCTATTTTTGGACCAGGGAGATCAGGAGAGGTGCTTTACAGAAGTCCGTGAAACGTGCGGGTTGAGCAGACACACATACCTTTATACAATATATCACAGTTTCCAATCTATAATTATTTATAGAACATGAATTAAATAACCCTATTTTCCACAAGCAACCAAATTCCTTTTTTCTTATTTCAAAGACAAAGTATTAAGAACACTCATGATTAAAATTGTTATAAATGTCCAGCCACTTCCAATTAATAAAATATATTTTATTAAATAAAGAATTACAGAATATAAAATTTGGGCAAGCCAGCAATCGGAAGTTCAGTGTCGAGACCCGGGATCGGCACTAGGTGAACCTCAGCTACTGCCTCTATCGCACCGTAACTCCCCTTGTTCATGAATTTGGCCCTTTTTGGGGTCCTCTTTTATACAGTTTATTTTGCCAGCGGCAGAGTATTTCCCCACAGTTCTTTGTCTTTGGTTCTTCTTCATATTCACTTTTGCTGTCTGGTCCGCTGAATGGGGGTTTCCGAGGAAAGATGAATACTAAGTCTGTTCCTCCAAAGTATGAATGGGAGATGGAATCATGAATGGAAAGGCGTTCTCCCTGATTCGTATCTCCCCGATGTCTGGGTGCTTCACAGTTCCACCACCCCGGAGGACTGATTCCGATCTAGATACACCCTTTATTCTGGTGTTAATAGTGTGCTTCCTGATTTTCCCGGCAGGGGTATTGTTTTCCCAGATTCGTGGCCTTGGGTGTTTGCCCATCCTAAAATTCGTCGGCTTCATGCCTGACCTGCTTGTGCATTTTATTTTACAAAACATCTTTGCATTTTATATACACCAAAACACGAATTATCTGACAGTATTTATTACAAAATCAAAGCTGGAGGAGGTCAACTAAGAGTGAAGTACAAGGTTTCTAATAGCAAAAGCCAGTAAGCAGCAGACATGCCAGAAAACACAGGGTGCGGAGTTGCTGGTCTGCAAAATGGAACAGGACTCCCTCAGGCTGCTGAGTCCCCAGAGAGACAGCTGCTGCGGTTACCCACAGAGATATCTCTCTTGGCTCAGTGGCTGGGAGCAACAACACTCCGACCACATGTTAGTTCTTGTCCCATCTTGTCCCAAACCAGGAACAGCGGCTGGTAAATGCAGACCTTGAGGAAGCCAGGAAAAAGAGACCGCTTTCTCCTTGATGTTTACTTGCCAGAGAAACTGGACTAGGTGAAGAAGAAGCCAGGACTGTGGGGGGTTTTCTTAGTCCAGAGTTTATTTAAGCCCCAGCATGGGCTTTGAACCAGTCAAACAGCCCCTGCAGCCCCCGACCACAAGGTCTGCTGTATCTTTTATTCAGGGGAGGAGTGGGGGCAGGGGTTAAGGAACCCACCAGTGATGTGGCAGAGGAGGAGTTAACCAGGTAGAGGGACACTCAAGGTGGCCAGTGTTCTTCTAGGGGGGGAACTTCCTTTGTTTTTCTCCTATCACTCGACACCCCTCTCTGGAATTCCCCCGAGGGGGTAAAACCCCTTTCGTTCATGGACATGTCTCTGGGGAGGGGACATAGAAACTTCTGGGGGTCTGGGAAGAGGAGGAAGGGAGGACTGACCCAAATTTGGGAAGGGGGGGGAGGGAAAAACTATGAACTGCAAATGGGGTACAGGAATGAACTCTTTCATCACAGAACGCACCGCAACAATGGTGACTTTTCTCCTTTTGAATTCATATAATCAGGACTATTGATCTTCATGGAAATTATGTTTTAGGTAAAGAAGCTTTGCCAAGTTTACTGACAGGAATAGCAGAGTGTTTTCTGCCCTATGTTTTGAAGGGAGGTCAGCAGATGATACTGGCTCTATTCTGGCTCATTTTAGCTCTCCGCTGTAGAGAAAGAATTGTTCTGGCCCAAAAAAATATTTTAAAAGAAACAAGGGCCATTTCACCATTAAACAGCACAAGATTTCCAACACTTCTCTGGAAGAAAACTTTATGATCTGCCTATGAAATTTGGTTTGTCCAAAAATAAACTGTCTGGAGACACTTATTAAGAAAAAATGTTGAGATTCATGTTACCCAAGATCTAATATAAATAAAGCAGGGGAAAGGAAGGAGGATTTTTGAAAGGAAGATAGTGATATAGGTAAGAGTGTGCTACAACAAAACCAAAACCATCTGTACAGCTGAATGTGATAGTACAGAGAAAAAGCTTTTTTGTTTCAATATATTTTTCAAGGAAAGGAATCAAAACAGTTTTGCTGGCATTAAATAGGCACATTTGGGAAAAACTAAACTCCAAGTGCTAGAGATGTGAGTACATAAATTCCTGTGCATCTTTGCTGAACATTCCTACATCAGACTCATATTTTGGATTCTTATGGGTATCATTAGTCTGCTTTTGAAGTTGTGTAGTTGTGAGCTTTTTGGATTTTTTTTAACTATGTACTGGCATAATATTTGCCATTGCTGGCCCATAATGGCAATCAGCTTCTGAAAAAGAATATTCTCCTGTTTCAGTGTTTGCCCTTCCACCCACACACCCGCGCCTAAGTTTAACAGCAACTACGTCAGTATATGCCAAGACTTCAAAGGCTATAGATAATAAACATTTTTAGATTCATTACACACTGAAAAGAGATGGCTTAATATACATACTTAGCTTTACACATGCACTTAAACATACCTGAGTGGAGCAAGACCTCAGGTTTCATATTCCAAGGCCCCTGCAGATGGCTTAAGTTCAGGGCAGTACTAGCCAGCTGCCAGGAATATTTCCTCTTGTTGCCATGTAAAACTGTCTCTCCTTGTCCCATTCACCATACAGAGCAGCTCATCTACCTCTTCACAACAGCCTTCATACCTGGCTACGCAGCACATCTTAAGACAAGGCTTGAAAACAAAACATGGGTCCAAACTCTGACCTCAGTCACCTCCTTAAGCAGCATAACTATTTATTTCTTCCTATTCTGCATAGATCCTACTCAAGGTCCCAAAGGATTTCCTCACCCCCACATCTTGACTAGTCTTTTCAGCAAACCACAGCTCCCTCCCTTACTCTTCTCTTCTTATTTTGAGTCTGAGCTTCATCTCTGAAATTACTTCCCACAGTCTCCCAAATGGAAAATTTTTGAATTGGCTCACCAGGAAGAGACAGATGTGTTTGAAGGAGAAATAAAATAAAAACCACATGGCACAGGTCCAAAGATTTGTACTGGTCTTCCTTGACTTCTGAACAACCCTTGGGACAGAATCCTAATTTCAACTGCTAGGCCCAAGATTTTGCACCTTCCCCCACAAAATAGACTAGATGTAATTATACAGACATCATGGCATCTAACACTACCTGTGCCTTCACAGAGGGCATGCAGGGAGTTGCCCCAGAAAGTGACAGCAAAGCCCTGCCCAACCTACAGGTCATTGCCACTTTTGTGATGCCAATGGCATGGGACCAAATCCAGCTAATTTATCTGTGATTTAGACTGTTCACTGAGGTGTGAGGGACACGTGCAGCCTCCTAAAAATAAATAACTGTCATCCTTGGGGATGAGGTACAGCTCTTCTATCTGGACAATGAGGTCAAGCCAGTCCTGTACACAGTCTTTTAACTTTGAGCCCTAAAGGCTAAATTCACTGTCTTTGCCCCCCTTTCTAAACAAATTGTTACCCTCTTTCTTCTAAGCATCACCTTGAGGTTTCCTCATTGGTGCATGCTCCTAGCAGTATCCTAGCTCCCTGAGACAGACCTAAAGTGTTTGTCCCTCAGCCCCAAGAAGGTAACTAAGGATTACAATAAGCAGTGACAGTACAGTGCATTTTTTACAGTGCCTTGTTGCTCCTCCCTCCATTTCTAAAGTTATTTTAATACAAATAGCAAACATATTTCCTTTAGTAACACAATGTATCCCATTTTGATGACGTACATACTAAAATTATTCCAGTTTATTCAAGATCTTTGTTGCTGCTTATTTTCTGGTACTTTTCTATAAGGAATACAAGCCCGCTTTATTGTATATAGCTCAATCTGCATAGTACTTCTTTTTTAAATTTGGCTTAGTCTTACCTTATACCTGTTTAACTTTTCTGAAATTTTCAGAGTAGACATATCACTTATTCCCTTTGTTCCTTACACAGATACATGTCTCTAAGAGCAGCTCAGTGAATTCAATCTTCTGGGTCCTCTGAAGCTTTGATGTGTTGTCAGAGCAATGGGAAACCATGGCTAATCTGAATTTGGTAGGGGATTTAATATCAAGCTTAGATGAAATAAATCAGATGGAAAAAATATGGCATCAAACACACATGGTGGGGAGAGCATGGGGGTTAATTTGCAACCTTTCCCTTTGATCATGATCCAAGCATCATTGAGCCTAAAAAGCAGATGTTTGGTTTGCTACCTTAGGAAGAGGCATGGGGTATGTGTAGTCATAAAAAAAAAGTCACGATTTTTTAAATACTAACTACA
Source organism: Prinia subflava (assembly GCF_021018805.1). NCBI lineage: Eukaryota > Metazoa > Chordata > Aves > Passeriformes > Cisticolidae > Prinia > Prinia subflava. The sequence continues at coordinate 9,914,333 of NC_086282.1, forward strand.
ATTCAAGGACTTTTAAAACTTTTTTTGTACAAGTCTTGTCAAAGACCTTTGAAATCAAGCAGGCCACAGATGAGGTAAATTTAATTGATGGTTTGGATTGTGTGCAACTTTTCTACATCAAAGTTCTCTTTCGATAATAAAACATTGACTACTTTCATTCCCTTTGGTTCATTTTTTTTTTTAATTTTAAAACTTTGCTATTCTTGTCAGTGAGAAACTTTTTCAGGCACACATATGGGAGCGCACACCTAATTATACGGTGAGGACAGAAATGCAGGAAGAAACTCTGCATCGTGACCCACCAGCAGCACTTCTATGCCACACCACACACTGTGGTGGGATTTCCTTTCAATGACTCTCATGCTGCTATGTTGTTTTTCATGCCTTCCTACAGCTGACAGTTCAGTCATTAATACCGTGACTTGCATTGCTCTATAGGAAGAATAGACATTTATGGTTGTAGGATGGGACCAAAAACACTGCTGTACGTATCAAAAATTGGCAGAATGGTTTGAGTTGAAAGAGATCTCAAAGATAATCTAGTTTCAGCATAGGGGAAACTACTAGCAGCTTCTCAGAGAAAGCCACCCCTGTATCCCCTTTGCTGCCAAAACCTTGTCATACAAACTTAATCCACCTTGTCACACAAACTTAATCCACTGGGTTTCTCTGATCCATCCAGCAAGGCAAGCTCAGTAACTATAATTCCAGAAAATACATAGACTAATTCTGTCTCCAGAAATAGGAGAATCGAAATGCTGCCTTAGATGGCAAATTCTACCCATAGCCTCACTGCCAACCTCCTCCCCTTTATTTATGCCTCTTCCAGAGACCATGCTTATAAGAATTCATTCATTGTCTTAAAATTGCACAAGTTGAGACTAATAGCCTATTGTAAGAAGACCCATGCAGTGTATCTCAAACAGAACAAATGTAATACTTTTTATGAGATATTTACAAAATGGGTCATAATAGATACAAGAGAAATGCTCAGTCTCCATAAAAATGTCTCCTAGAACATTTTAGAGTTCTGAACACATGACATACAGGGTGGATGCCCCAGCCTTTCTCTGGCATGCAGCAAAACACCCTCAGACAACTCCTAGACAATCTGATAGCAGTCTGAGCTTCTGGTGCTCATCTGAACTGAAGCACCCCAACCCTTTGATGCTTTCTCATTATTAATTAATTCAACATCAATGTTAATTGCCTACACAACACAGAATTGACAGTACATCAAGGACTCAGCCTGCCTGTTTTGTAGCTGGCTAACTGGGAATGCAAGTGCTTTGCTGCTCTCATTACTATTTTTCTCAGGCCAGACATGAAATAAAAGCAGTGACACTTTACCCCCAAACACAGTCTGTTGTGGGTGCAAGTCAGATCTGATAGCTACCAACAAGAGAAAATGGACTCAACTGGCATCACGACAGAAATCCACAGACAGTATTTTTTCCCTTTTGATTATTAGCTTCTAAAGATAAACACTGACATTAAGGCAAGCTTAGAAGATGCAGCACAAAATCTTTGTACAGACTCTCACTGTGGGTACCAATTTGCAAAAATTAATACAAACTGGAAACAAAATAATAATATTTGACAGATGTAAATCAAAACCATCTTGAAACAAAGAAGGACAAAAGGCTTCTTCCTTCACTGCAAAGAAAGCTCATAATTAACACCATGAATCACACCAAAGTTAGTCCAGGCTCAAACAGCTCCAGCAGCTCAGCAGCCAGCAGTGACCCAGTGTGCCATACACCTGTAATTACAGCCTCCACAGCTCCCACACGTTTCAGATGTGAAGCTTTCTGTGCTCTGCTCAGAGCGGTGATGGCATTCTAACCCACAACGTGCATATCTCATGGGTCATGGCCCTCCTATGTCTTCCCCATGCTGAATTGATGGAGCATGTGACTCCACAGTAGCTCCCCATTTGAAACTCCTCTTTGGCAGTTCAGACTTAAGGGAGGCTCTGCTCCTGTCCAGATCTGGCTGATGTTGGGTAACCCCACAGGCAGCTTGGCCTTCAGCTCCTTTGCTTTTTCCAGCAGTCTCAAATCATCCCCCAAACCATTTCAGGGCTGGGCCATCAGAGACTGACCAGATAAACATTTTTATCTTAATCTGTATGTTTTACTAGGCCTGACTGGGTGCAATTACACTGTGGTTGGTGGTTGCCTTGGCTGCATGAAAAGAATGAATGCCTGGCAGCAAGAGGTGAAGAGAGGGAAGGGAGTCCAGGAGGGGGGAGTGAATGGCTTCATCCATAAAGCTGCAGCTGGAGTAGGACGTGTGAGCACAGCCTGGATCCTGTTTTGCAAGCCCTGTGCTCAGCCATTCCTAACTCAGCATGGCAGATGAACTGTGGTGGTGTGGAATTAAGTTCATAATAAGTTTGTTAGGTTTGTGCAGGTTGATTGTACAATGGTATGTTCCTTGTACCCCATTTTTCCCCTGTTAGTATTATGCTGAAATTCCCAAAAGTCATGTAGCTATTCAGTTATTTGTCAATCTTTTCTCATAGTCTGTGTAAACCCCTCCCTGTTGTCGCTGATTGGTTTCGGTTATGTCACCCCATGTTCATACCACCTCTTTGGTTGAAACCCATTGGTTGTAACCTCCTTACCACACCCCATTTCACTGCTGTATAAAACAACAGGTCAGAAGAGCCTGGGGGGCAGTCTGAGCATCCGACAGGTGGTAAGGAGGTCACGTGGGACCCCCAAATAAATCTGTCGTTTTACTGGACTGGCTCCTCCCTTCTTCCTCTCTGTCATTGTCAGCATTCTCCACCGCCTCACACAGCCTCTCAGGACAAGAACTCACAGGGATCAGCCGGCTTGCGTGACTTGCCTAGCTGTACCCTTTAGCCTGCTGCGGCGTCTGAGCTAGCTGAGGCAGGCAGAGAGAGTGAGTTCTCTTAAAGGCACCGTGACAGCCTGGAGCCCAACTTGGGGCCTGAGAAGCTCCACAGACCCCATGGAGAGGACTAGCAAGCTGCAGTGTGAAGCTCTGGGCTTGCGAAGATCGTCCTTGGACATCAGGCTACAACTGGTTGTAGCAGCCTGTGTAATCGGGGTCTGCTCCTGGTGGACGAGGAAGGCAGCCTCTCCAGGCACTCAGGAGAGGTCTTTCTCAGATGGAGACCCCAGGATCAAGCGTTGCACCCAAGCCGGGTAGTGGTGAGTATCCTCCGTTCCTCTGTGAGGACGCAGGTGTGTGTGTGTTAGGGATCGAGTTTCTCTCCCTCCGTGGGCAATTCGTGCGGTGTGTTACCCGAATCGTCTGCTGCGCAGCCCCAGGGGTGTGGGTTTTGGCCCCTCTCCCTGGTTTTGACTCCCTGGCAGCTTTAGTTTTTTTTGGTGGCTTTTTCGTGCTTTTAGTTTGTGCAGAGTGAGTGTCTGCTCGAGTGGCTGTCAGCTCCAACAGGAGCAGATTGCTGTCAGCCAGTTTAAGTTTAGCACAGAGCCCCAGTCTGGCTTTTTGTGAGTGCTTGGGTTTTTGAATACTGGATTTTAAAGCGTGCTGTGGTTTCTAATTTCAGTTGCTAGCTTTATTTAGTCTTGATCCTGTGTGTGTGAGCTGTACTTAACATCGAGAGCAGAATGGGTGCAGGTCTCTCCACAGCTCAGAAGGGAGTGTTTTATGTTTTAGCTGAAGTTTTGAACTTAGAGAAAGTTAAATTCTCTAAGGGTTGTTTGAAGAGGTTCGTCCAGTGGATTTTTCTACTTTTCCCTCAAGTATCCCCAGCACAAGTCCACAGTGCCGGGTTTTGGTGCACTGTGGAGCAGAAAATTTTAGAATTGGCTAATGCAGGGGACAAAACATTTCAAAATTATTCATTCCTGGTCCTGCAGCTTAAGGCTGCCACACTGAAAACCAGGGAAATGGAGGAAAAGCCAGCTTCAGGACAACCTTCCCCAGTTTCTCCTCACCCCAGTCCCAACCCCTCTTTCCCAAGAAAAGGGATTCGAAAGGGAGCGACAGCCCCGAGGTCTGTCAGCTCAGGCTCCCCACAGGTCCCTCGATCCCCCTGCCCGAGCAGTCGAGGCCAGACTGCCCAGGATTCCTCTGAAAGCCCTGGCCAGGCAGTCCGAGGATCATGCCCTCCCCAGACTTACCACGTTGAAAAACCTAAAGTTCGTTTTAATTTTGATGCACCACAATCATCTCAAAATGGCGCCTGTGGTTTTAATTTTGCTGCGCCATAATCGTCTCAAAATGGCGGCGATTACATGCCCCAGTTGTCGTCCTCTTTGTCCCTTTCTTCTTCCCACAATCTTTTCTGTTCCTCCAACCCCTTCCGGTCCCCCACTCCTCCCACTTCCCCAACGATCCCACCCACCCGCCCTGCCCACAGACACACCCCTGATGCTGAATCCCCTCCTCCCTCAGCCTCACCCCTCACCGGAAGTCGGCCATCTTGGATTTCTGGTTCCCACGCCCCCACTTCCAGTTCCCACGATTGGAACCCGGAAGTGGGCAGCCGGGAACCCGGAAGTCCCCATGCCTGTTTTACTGCTGCCCCAGTGACTTACACAAGATCTCAGGGAAGTAATAATACCAATCCTAATTGGCATGCCTTTTCCCAATCCATCATTAGAGATCTGTTTAAGGCACATAAGGAGTATGGCAGAGAAAGTCCATACTTCAGAGGTCTCCTTGCTGCTGATTATTCTGGAATTGTTGCTGTTCCAGCAGATCTCCGACAACTGTTTGCACGCCTCATGAATACAACAGAATTTAAGCTCTGGGAAGGGGCATGGAAACAGTTGCTCAGAGATTCGCTTCCACATCTCCTACAGCAAGCAGACACAGCAATTGATGAGCAAGGCAATGCTCTCACCCCTGAATTGTTCTGTGGTGAGGGACAGTGGATGTCTGCCACCACTCAGGCTTCCCTAATCCCTGCTCCTGCCCTTGATGTTGTCAAAGAGCTCGCATGTAAAGCATTTTTTAGTCTGCAGCCTCATGGTCCCCTGCCTCCATATACTCAGATTAAACAAGGGTCAGCTGAACCTTTTGTAGATTTTGTTGAAAAATTAACACGAGCTATCGAGCTCCAAGTTAAGAATGAGCAAGCTAGGGAAGGGATCTTAGAGGAAATTGCTTTTGTGAATGCTAACGAGTTTTGTCCTGCAGCAATTTTAAGTCTTCCTTTAGACCCCCCTAGAACTCTTCAAAGTATGCTACAAGTCTTCCAGATAAAGGTTCCATTCCTGACCCTGAGGCATCCGACACGAGTGACCCAACCGCATCGTACTTCACGTGAAGTCAACGTTGCTGGTGCAACTGCTGCAGACTCCTCACATCGCAAGCCTTTGCAGCGCAAGCCGTCCTTTCGCCAGACCCCAACAAAGCCTTGTCTTCTGTGCAGGGAGGGTGGTCATTGGGCAACTGAATGTCCAGTCAAAGCTCAATTCCAGGCATTCAGACAGCAGACTCAGGGTGAGGAGGGGAATTCACAACACGTAGCACCACAGGGAAAGCCACGCCCCAACCGCCGTTTCCAAAAAAACTAAAGGGGGAGCGCGGGTCCACCCAGCGCGATGACACCAATGGGGTGGACCGGGCAGGGGAGAAAGGGGGAGAACAACCAGACTGTGACACAAAATTACCTGATGCGACTCGATCTTTAGAACATGACTTGGGAAAACCGATTCTAAAAACTCATTCTGCCTTTGAACCTTGCAGGTTGCGGCTGACGGAATCTTTGATTCTCAGTGACAGCGATTGGCATTTCGTCGTCATCAATCCAAACGAGATAGAGAACTGGCCTCTAATTGAAGGTGAGAATCTCATTGTTGGGGACTACAAATTTACTCCGCATGAGATTGAGGTTCTCCCTGGGAGACTTTCCAACAATCCCAGGCGCCTCATTCTCTGGCTGCGGTGCATCCATCCACCAACATTTTTACCAGAAGGGCAAATTGTAGCACAGGCAATTCCTTTTGGGAATCCATCTCCGAAAAACACTCCATCAGTCAACACAGTTCAAAAGGTAACAGTTCACAAGCCAAAGATCAAATGTACATTTAGGGTGGGAAATGAATCTTTTGACGCAGAGACACTTCTGGACACAGGGGAGGATGTGACGATCGTGCCCACCAAGGACTGGCCGTCACTTTGGGCCTTGGAAAACGTGGCTGGACACATCAGAGGTGTAGGAGGACTCCAATTGGTGAAACAATCCAAGAGCGTGGTGCAAATTAAGGGGCCGAAAGGACAATTGGCAAGTCTGCGTCCTTTCGTTTTAGATTATGAGGAACCTTTGCTTGGTAGAGACCTCATGGCCCAGTGGGGGGTCACAACTGACATTCCTGACCCATCGCAAAATTTTTGGGCTGCGGCCACTAAGAAGCACCCTACCCAAAGGCTGAATTGGAAGACTGATACACCAGTCTGGGTAGAGCAGTGGCCGCTCACCACTGAAAAATTGAAGGCGCTTCAGGAGCTCGTAGAGGAGCAATTGTTAAAAGGACACATAGAGGAGACTAACTCTCCTTGGAATTCCCCAGTCTTCGTCATTCACAAGGCTGACAAGACTCGGTGGCGGCTCCTCCACGACCTCTGCCAAATTAACAATGTCATAGAAGATATGGGGTCTCTCCAGCCTGGGATGCCTTCCCCAACCATGCTCCCACAAAATTGGCAATTGGCTGTAATAGACATTAATGATTGCTTTTTTCAAATTCCTTTGCACCCTGATGATGCCCCTCGTTTTGCTTTCTCGGTACCTTCCATCAACTGAGCGGCCCCAAGGAAGCGATACCACTGGAAGGTGCTTCCCCAGGGAATGAAAAACTTGTCAGTGATTTGTCAACAATACGTCGCTTCTTTGCTGTCCCCTGTCCGCGCAGCCACGGAGGGAGGGATAGTCCATCATTATATGGATGACATACTTATTTGCGCCCCAACTGATGATCTGCTGGCCTACGCGCTTGACCTCACAGAAAATTCGTTGGTTGCTGCAGGTTTTGAGTTGCAGGACAGCAAGATTCAGAAGATGCCACCTTGGAAATACCTGGGCTTGGAAATCGGTAGGAGGTCCATTGTACCGCAAAAATTGGACATCAAAACCAAAGTCAGGCCTCTTGCAGATGTCCATCAATTGTGTGGTGCATTGAACTGGGTAAGGCCTTGGCTAGGTCTGACTACTGAGGACCTAGCCCCTCTTTTCAATTTATTGAAAAGGGGAGAGGAGCTTAGTTCTCCTAGGACACTTACCCCAGAGGCCAAGGCAGCCCTGGTGAAGGTACAGGAGGCAATGTCAACACGACAGGCAAGCAGGTGTGACCCTGGTCTGCCATTCAATTTTATCATCATGGTAAAGGTGCCACACCTGCATGGTGTGATTTTCCAGTGGGACTCATCACACAAGTCACTGAAACAAGGTAGGAAGGGCCAAGGCAGAGGAGACCCTCTTATCTTAGAGTGGGTCTTTCTCAGTCACCATCGGCCCAAGAGAATGACATGGCCACAAGAATTGATGGCTGAGCTAATCCGCAAAGCGAGAACACGGATCAAAGAATTGGCCAGATGCGATTTTGCATGCATTCACATGCCAATTGGTTTGAAAACGGGCCAAATCATGAAACCAATGTTGGAGCACCTGCTTCAGGAGAATGAAGTGCTTCAATTTGCCCTGGACTCCTTTACAGGCCAAATTTCAATTCATCGGCCAGCCCACAAATTGTTTAATTCGAATGTAGAGTTTACATTGGCCTTGAAAAGTGTCCGCAGTAAAAAACCTCTAGAGGCTCTGACAGTTTTTACAGATGTGTCCGGCATCGCAGCAGGCTAAAGGGTACAGCTTGGCAAGTCACGCAAGCCTGCTGATCCCTGTGAGTTCTTGTCCTGAGAGGCTGTGTGAGGCGGTGGAGAATGCTGACAATGACAGAGAAGAAGAAGAGAGGAGCCAGTCCAGTAAAACGACAGATTTATTTGGGGGTCCCACGTGACCTCCTTACCACCTGTCGGATGCTCAGTCTGCCCCCCAGGCTCTTCTGACCTGTTGTTTTATACAGCAGTGAAATGGGGTGTGGTAAGGAGGTTACAACCAATGGGTTTCAACTAAAGAGGTGGTATGAACATGGGGTGACATAACCGAAACCAATCAGCGACAACAGGGAGGGGTTTACACAGACTATGAGAAAAGATTGACAAATAACTGAATAGCTACATGACTTTTGGGAATTTCAGCATAATACCAACAGGGGAAAAATGGGGTACAAGGAACATATCATTGTACAATCAACCTGCACAAACCTAACAAACTTATTATGAACTTAATTCCACACCACCACAGGCCTTTGCAGGACCATCTCTCTTACCATGCCAAATGCATGGGGAAGGATCTGAGGGGCCACAAGAATTTAACTAGGCATGACTCAAACACCTTGACACAATCTTGTTACAGATTAAATCCTTGTAACACTGGGCTGACTGCTGGAAGCTTCAGGTTTGTGACACTTTTCTCTACACCTTTCCTACTGTTACTAAATCAAGTTTCCAGATCATTGTGTCAGCTTCTGTTTAGATGCTTAGAAGGCCTTGAAGTTCTATATCTTTGAATCTATCCCAAATTTTGGGGGGTTCATCTCATCTGCTGTGGCTCAGTACCAACGCAGCAAACCTTGCAGCCCTGAAGCCAGAGTTACTTTGACATTCCACTTCTGGTGTCTGTGGGTGTTCAGCAAGTAGCCAATAACTAGCTGCATTCATTTTCCCCAGCCTAGGAGAAATCCCAGCTTTAGCTTGTCAGGGATTATTAGCATAAGGTTTTAGGCATACCTTTTGTCTTGCTTTGGTTTCAGGCTTTTATCATCACAGTGCCAGTTTGGTTAACTGGCTTCTATCTTCTGTGCTGCAAACAAAGAAGGTGATAATTTGCAATGTTTGTACTTAATTCATCACCTGTAATTGTTTGTGTCACCTGAAGCCTACGGCACAGCATGGCATCAGTTTCTCCGCTCTTGGCAAATAAGAACCACATATACGCTGGAAGAAATACCTGTGAGTATTTTGTTTGGTGACACACTGTACTTCCTAAGTGCACTCTGAGCAGGAGATAAGTGGTCTTTAAACTTTTCTTGCAGCAGCTGCAAAGCCAACACGTGCCAAAGCAGATGAGAGAATTCTGCCCCAAACAACACAACAGCCCAGGCAAATATCAAATGTTTGAGACAGAAACTTTGTCTGAGTGCCATCTTCCCCTCTTTCCAACATATGAGCATCCAGTGAGGAGTCACTGCATCCTTCGAACTCCCTTGCCCTCATTCATACACATCTAAGCCAGCCATGGACAGATCAGCACTCAAGCTTCCTGTGTAAGGAATGAGCAATTAGAGCTACAGTACAAGGCTGCAAGCCCTCAGAGTTTCAGCTCTAGAAATGAAGCTGCATCCATAGTCAGGATGGACAACTTGCATGTTTGGACATAGAGAGAGTCCCTGGCTTGAGGACCAGGGAACAGAAAGCCATTCTGGCAGGAAGACTGAAAGGACTCTGGAAACTTGCCTCCGGGCAGAGAGGGTACAAAAAGGGAGGACTCAAGTGTCTCAGTTTGAGGGGGAGGTGAATTTTTTAGGGAGTTGTGGGCAAACTAATTAATGGTCAGGTTTGAATATTGGCACTTTTAGTGACTACTGAAGTGTTAGACACGCCTCTGAGGACACAAGGAGTTAAAAGCAGAGACTCTCAGAAGGTCTGCCTCTTTTGGGTTCTAGTTTTAGCAGGGAAACATCTCCTCTCCCCTGCCCAGTTACTAGGCTGGGTGGGGGAGGGGAGCCACGTGGATGGGCTGAGAAAAACTACGCAGCTGAACTGAAGTAATCTGAGGCCCCGGGGGTGGAGAAGAGAATGGACAGAACTAGAGCTGAGCTAGCCCCATCCAAAATGGAGGAGTAGAAAACTGTGGAGGTGCCTTCCGTGCCTTCCCCCCCTCCACCTCCCTCCGGGAGAAAGTGCCTAGCCATGTAAGAGTTGCTGAGCCTGGGAGTGCCTGAGCCTGCAGCGCCCTGCCGGGAGCCAGAAACTGTTAACCCTTTCTGAGGCAGACAGAAACTTTTTTCCAGACATTGATTCTCACGACTAGTAGCTTCAGAAGAGAGAGCGAAACAGCTTAGGACCGAGAAGATAAAGTCAGAAGATTAAAAGAATCCTGGATGGGCAAAAAAAGGGAAGAGTGGCTTTTTAGGCTGAACTTCTCTTGCATAATGTTAGCCATAGACTAAACTTGCGACTCTTTTGAACATAAACTGCATTTTAGAGTAGATGTGGCCAGCTCAACTTGCTGCAGTGGAGCGAACAGAGAAGAGGAGGATGTAGTAGTGCCCTCTGCCCTCAGAGAAGAAACCCTCAGCCCCAGGGAAAAATGGAGAGAGCCTAGCATGCAAGCATCCTTAAAAAGAGCCCTATATGCAGCTTTAGCCCATAGACAGTAGTGAGAGCACTGGACATAGAGAAGAAAGTGTCACCATGGCAGCCAGGTAGTAACCAAGAGTGACACAAACACACATAAAGGGTAGACCTGTGTTTTTCTAAAGAGCAGTCTAGTGTAAAAAAGACTCCTCTCTCCTTGCTGAATTAAAGATTAGTTTTTTGAGTAGTGATTGATTTAAAACCCAAGGTTTTGGTCTATAGAGGGTAATGTGTAGGGGGTAGAAATTGGGAGAGGAGAAGAAATGTTCTGGGAAGTTTTCATTTCATTTCTAATTTTGTGTGTGTGTGTTTAGAGTTTTCTTTTCTATTTCTGTTCCTATGTAATAGTTTTTGTTTTCTGTTTTCAAGTTTTAAGCCTGCTCTGCTCTGTTCCTGATCACATCTCACAGTAGTTGCTAAGAAAAACATACTCATGGGTGCATTAACATCTAGCCAGTCCAAACCCATAGCATCAAGTAAGGTCAGAGTAAAGTCACATGTAAAATACACAATTTTCGAGTCTTAAGCAAAGAGATCCTGTTCACCCACTTACTCTGTTTAGGAGCAGGAAATCTGTATCAGCTTCTGTTCTGAGATATACCTGTGTGTCAGACTTGTAGCTACACAAGAAGGAAACCTTTATTTACGACTCAGTCAAAAATGGCACTAAGCCCAAAGTCATTAACTGCCTACTTACTGGTCCACATTCACAGAACCAAAACAACCTTCCCCCCTGTTGGGGGTTAGATTTGGTTTTTTTTTTCTTCTCACAGAATTTCTTCCCATAAGTTTCCAAGAAGCCTTAATGACTACTTAGTCAGAACAAAAAGGGGTACTTGAGGGATATGGCAGCACGAGGCTACACCTATTGTTTCTGAGTCCCTAGGAGTGTCCCTCAGAGGGGAGAGATGATGAGCTTTGGGAAAGGCAAAAAGACAGATCTGGGGAAGGGGGAGGCTCTCTTGCTCTCAGCGCCCCGAGGAGGACGGTCAGGCTGCCCTCTGCCTCGGCCTCGTCCTGGGAAATCTACAATCATCTGCTGTGTACCCGGGAATCCTGAGCTCGCTTTCTCCAGCCTCCCCCCACCGCCGCTGCTTCTTCGGACCTTTGAGGTTCCACTGCTACTCTGTAGCCCTGCACTGCCCAGCCCTGCCGGGACACCCCTGCTGCTCCAGCTGCCAGCGCAGAGCTCCTCATCTCATCCACCGGTCCGGGACTTTCCTCCCTTCCAGTTCGGCCTCTCGGAGCCCTGCAGGGGTGCTGAGATCAAACTGCTCTGGGCTTTTGTAAAAGAAAGCCCTCAAGGTTCTTGGTTCTGTTTATTATTGATGCTGTAGTTGTTGTTTGTTTGTCGTTTTGTCATATATACTAGTAAAGAACTGTTATTCCTACCCCATACCTCTGCCTGAAAGCTCCTTTAAATTTTTTTTTAATCGGAATAATTTGGAGGGAGGGGATTTGAATTCTCCATCTCTAGGGAGGTCCTGCCTCTTCCTAGCAGATATCTGTCTTTCAAACCAAGACAGATTTATTGGTGCCCACTGTGGGGCTTGAGGGCATTGAGAGGAAAAGGAATAACAGTTCTTAAGTGACCTTGTGCACTGGGTATAGAAACCTCCCTAAATAGCATCATGTGGTCTAGCTTACCTTGGTTTGGGTGGCATGTGGTTGTGGCTGTTTCTCCCATTTGCAGGTCCTTATTTAAACATGGGCCCTATAACTAAGGCTACTGTGGCTGTTATCCAGTTTGCACTATGGGTTAATAAGGTGAGGAATTCATGGATTTTTAACTTCCTCTGGAAGGCAGGCACATGGATACATGGCTATCACACTCCAAGTGTTTGTTTGTGGGGTTCCTTTAACAATGGTACCTATTGTGGGGAAATGACACCAGGGGAATTTTTTTCCCAACCCTTCACTCAGCTGTTTGGGTCTATTTTACCAGTTTTTGAAGGGTTTAAATCTTCCCTGAATGCTAATGATATCATACAATAGCTAGTATTGGTCACAGGGCTATTCTATTTAGTATTCCGAGATAAGGGGAGATTGACCTGGATAACCACCCTGATACCTATCCCAGAGAATAAGGATACTGTCCTAGAGACTGAGGGTGCTGCCATGGAGCCTGACACTGCCCCACAGACTAAGGATGCTGCCCCACCACCTGACCCTGACATAAAGCCCACCTCAGAAATGAACCACCCAGATTGGGTGGAAGTTCTAGTGAAAGAGATAAGCCAGGTGCTGAAGGAGCACCTTTCCCCAGCTGGTGGCAAACCCTCCCCCTGCCCTCAAGAGGGAGAGTCTGAAGGTGCAGCAGTGGAACCCACAGACGTTACAACTGTCCAGGTTCCAGCTGAACCACAGGGGCAGTCACAGCCAGCAGCAGTTGCCCCTGTGGAAAGAAAGAAATATAAGGTGAAATCAGAGCACCCAAGTGATAAGGATAAAAAAGGAAGGCCCTCACAACCCACAGGGGAGCCAGAAGTTGAGATCATCACTGAGTCCCTGTCATATGAAAATCTCCGTACTCTGCAAAAAGATGTTGCACGACGGGGACGTGAGCCTTATACAGCCTGGTTACTTAGGGTCTGGGACCTTATGGGTAGAGGTGTGCAACTGGATGGTGGTGAGGCAAGGAATATAGGACCCTTGACCCAAGACTCAGGTGTGAATCAGGTATTTGTAAGGGAGCAAGGACCCCTTCACCTTTGGCACCGGCTTTTAATGAGTGTAAGGGAGAGGGTTGTCCACAGAGACAGAATGCAGGAGCACCACCTCAGCATGCGCTGGAAGACTCTTGAGGAAGGGATCCAACAGCTGAGAGAAGTGGCAATACTGGAGGTAGTTTTTGGGAGGGATGGACAGCATAACAATGACCCCGACAACATCAGGTGCACAGGGCAAATGTTGTGGAATCTAGCAACTAAAGGGCCATCTGAATACAAAACATTCATGTCAATGATTAATGCTGATACCAGCCGAGTGACTGTAGGTTCTGTAGCCAGCAAGCTTAGAAATTTTGACAGTATGATCAGTGGCCCAATGCAGACTCAGGTCTCTGCCGTGGTTAAAGAACTCCAAGAGGAGATAAGGGAGGTGAGGGAGGAGATGAGGAGGAACAGTTCCCATGTGGCACCGGTGTGAGTCACAGGCCCCAGAGTCAGAACGCAACGTCCCTCAGCTAGAGAGAGAGGGTACACCCCACGAGCTGACCTGTGGTCCTTCCTGCGTGACCATGGGGAAGACATGGGAAGGTGGGATGGGAAACCCACTTCTGCCCTAGCAGCACGGGTGCGTGAGCTCAAAGAGAGAAACACTAACCGAGGGGGTTCCACTAGAATGAAGGTAGCCTCAGCCTCCCATGACCAGGCTGTCAGGTATTACAGAAATGAGGATGCTCTATCAGAGCCCCTTGAAGGAACCTCTACTATGTATGCACAGGAGGAGAGTAGTAACCGGTGCTAGAGGGGCCCTGCGTCTAGCCAGGAAGAGGCACGGGAAAACCGAGTCTTTTGGACTGTGTGGGTTCTATGGCCTGGCACATCAGAGCCACAGAAATATAAAGCTTTGGTTGATACCGGTTCTCAGTGTACCCTAATGCCGTCAGAACATGAGGGAGCAGAACCTATTTCCATTGCTGGTGTGACGGGGGGATCACAAGAATTGACTCAGTTAGAAGCCAAGGTGAGCCTGACCGGGAAGGAGTGGCAGAAACATCCAGTTGTGACTGGCCCAGAGGCTCCGTGTATTCTGGGCATGGACTATCTCAGGAATGGCTATTACAAAGACCCTAAGGGGTTCAGATGGGCTTTTGGAATAGCTGCTGTGGAGGCAGAGGGCATTAAGAAATTGAACACCTTGCCTGGATTATCAGAGAACCCATCTGCAGTAGGACTCCTGAAGGTAGAAGAGCAACGAGTACCTGTTGCCACCTTGACGGTGCATCGCCGGCAGTATCGGATGAATCGAGATGCTGTGATCCCCATCCACAAGATGATCTGAGAGCTGGAGAGCCAAGGGGTGGTCAGCAAAACCCACTCACCCTTCAACAGCCCCATTTGGCCTGTACGCAAGTCTGACGGAGAATGGAGACTGACTGTGGACTATCGTGGCTTGAATGAAGTGACTCCACCGCTGAGTGCTGCTGTGCCAGACATGCTGGAACTCCAGTACGAGCTGGAGTCCAAGGCAGCAAAGTGGTATGCCACAATCGACATTGCTAATGCGTTTTTCTCCATTCCTCTGGCTGCAGAATGTAGGCCTCAGTTTGCTTTCACCTGGAGGGGCGTGCAGTACACCTGGAACCGACTGCCCCAGGGGTGGAAGCACAGTCCCACCATCTGCCATGGACTGATCCAGGCTGCACTGGAAAAGGGTGAAGCTCCAGAACACCTACAGTACATTGATGGCATCATTGTGTGGGGGAACACGGCAAGGGAAGTGTTTGAGAAAGGAGAGAAGATCATCCAGATTCTCCTGGAAGCTGGTTTTGCCATCAAAAAGAGCAAAGTCAAGGGACCTCCCAAGGAGATCCAGTTCCTGGGAGTAAAGTGGGAAGATGGGCGGCGTCAGATTCCCATTGAGGTCATCAATAAGATCACTGCGATGTCTCCACCGACCAGCAAGAAGGAAACGCAAGCTTTCCTAGGCGCCATAGGCTTTTGGAGAATGCACATTCCTGAGTACAGCCAGATTGTGAGCCCTCTCTACCGGGTTACCCGCAAGAAGAACGATTTCCACTGGGGCCCTGAACAGCAACAAGCCTTTGCCCAGATCAAGCAGGAGATCACTCATGCAGTGGCCCTTAGCCCAGTCAGGACAGAACCAGACGTGAAAAATGTGCTCTACTCTGCAGCTGGGAACCATGGCCTGTCCTGGAGCCTTTGGCAGAAGGTGCCTGATGAGACTCGGGGTCAACCACTGGGATTCTGGAGTCAGAGCTACAGAGGGTCTGAAGCCAACTACACCCCAACAGAGAGAGAAATCTTGGCTGCCTATGAAGGAGTCCAGGCTGCCTCAGAAGTGATTGGCACAGAAGCCCAACTCCTCCTGGCACCCCGACTACCTGTGCTGGGGTGGATGTTCAAAGGAAAGGTTCCCTCTACCCACCATGCCACCGATGCCACATGGAGCAAATGGACTGCCCTCATCACTCAGCGTGCCCGTATCGGAAACCCAAATCGCCCTGGGATTTTGGAGATAATCACAAACTGGCCAGAAAGTGAAAACTTTGATCTCACAGATGAAGAGGAACAAGAGCAAGTGACACGTGCCGAAGAAGCTCCGCCGTATAATCAGCTGCCAGCAGAAGAAACGTGCTACGCTCCTTTCACTGACGGTTCCTGTCGCATCGTAGGGATGAACCGCAAGTGGAAAGCAGCTGTATGGAGCCCCACACAACAGGTTGCACAAGCCACTGAAGGAGAAGGTGGATCGAGTCAACTTGCAGAACTCAAGGCTGTTCAATTGGCCCTGGACATTGCTGAAAGAGAGAAGTGGCCAAAGCTCTACCTCTACACTGATTCATGGATGGTAGCCAATGCTCTGTGGGGTTGGCTGGAAAGGTGGAAAAAGGCCAACTGACAGCGTGGGGGGAAACCAATCTGGGCTGCTGATGAGTGGAAAGACATTGCTGCTCGGGTAGTCAAGCTACCTGTAAAAGTCTGCCATGTAGATGCCCATGTCCCCAAGAGTCGGGCTAATGAGGAGCACCGAAACAACGAGCAAGTAGATCAAGCCGCCAAGATAGAAGTGTCAAAGATAGACCTAGATTGGCAACACAAGGGAGAGTTGTTCCTAGCTCGATGGGCCCATGACGCCTCAGGTCATCAGGGCAGAGATGCCACCTATAAGTGGGCACGAGACCGAGGGGTGGATCTAACCATGGACAGCATTTCTCAGGTTATCCATGACTGCGAGACGTGTGCTGCAATCAAGCAGGCCAAGCGAGTGAAGCCCCTATGGTATGGCGGGCGGTGGTCCAAATACAGGTATGGGGAAGCCTGGCAAATTGACTACATCACCCTTCCCCAAACCCGCCAAGGCAAGCGCTACGTGCTGACCATGGTGGAAGCCACCACTGGATGGCTGGAAACCTACACTGTGCCTCACACTACTGCCCGGAACACCATCCTGGGCCTGGAAAAGCAAGTCCTGTGGAGACATGGCACCCCTGAGAGAATCGAGTCAGACAATGGGACCCATTTCAAGAACAGCCTTATAACAGCCTGGGCTAGGGAACATGGCGTTGAGTGGGTGTACCATATTCCTTATCACGCACCAGCAGCCGGGAAAGTTGAACGGTGCAATGGCCTGCTTAAAACCACCTTGAAGGCACTGGGTGGGGGGACTTTCAAGAACTGGGAGATTAATTTAGCAAAGACCACATGGTTAGTGAACACTCGAGGTTCCACCAACCGAGCAGGCCCTGCCTAATCTGAGCCCCTGAGAACAACAGATGGAGATAAAGTTCCAGTAGTACACATGAGAGGTATGCTGGGAAAAACTGTTTGGATTAATTCTGCCTCCAGCAAAGACAATCCCATCCATGGGGTTGTGTTCGCTCAGGGACCAGGATGCACCTGGTGGGTGATGCAAAAGGATGGAGAGACCCGATGCATACCTCAAGGAGACCTTGTTTTAGGATGAACTACCCACATCATGTGTCTGTACCCATAGCTGTATGTATAGATGTATATAATTTAGGTCATGCATGTGTGTATATATATATATATATATATATTGTTTTTAAAGATTTAAATTCAATGTAATAGGTTGGTATGGAAAAAAATTTGGGGTGGATGATGTTGGGGGTTAGATTTGGTTTTTTTTTCTTCTCACAGAATTTCTTCCCATAAGTATCCAAGAAGCCTTAATGACTGCTTAGTCAGAACAAAAAGGGGTACTTGAGGGATATGGCAGCACGAGGCTGCACCTATTGTTTCTGAGTCCCTAGGAGTGTCCCTCAGAGGGGAGAGATGATGAGCTTTGGGAAAGGCAAAAAGACAGATCTGGGGAAGGGGGAGGCTCTCTTGCTCTCAGCACCCCGAGGAGGACGGTCAGGCTGCCCTCTGCCTCGGCCTCGTCCTGGGAAATCTACAATCATCTGCTGTGTACCCGGGAATCCTGAGCTCGCTTTCTCCAGCCTCCCCCCACCGCCGCTGCTTCTTCGGACCTTTGAGGTTCCACTGCTACTCTGTAGCCCTGCACTGCCCAGCCCTGCCGGGACACCCCTGCTGCTCCAGCTGCCAGCGCAGAGCTCCTCATCTCATCCACCGGTCCGGGACTTTCCTCCCTTCCAGTTCGGCCTCTCGGAGCCCTGCAGGGGCGCTGAGATCAAACTGCTCTGGGCTTTTGTAAAAGAAAGCCCTCAAGATTCCTGGTTCTGTTTATTATTGATGCTGTAGTTGTTGTTTGTTTGTCGTTTTGTCATATATACTAGTAAAGAACTGTTATTCCTACCCCATACCTCTGCCTGAAAGCTCCTTTAAATTTTTTTTTAATCGGAATAATTTGGAGGGAGGGGATTTGAATTCTCCATCTCTAGGGAGGTCCTGCCCCTTCCTAGCAGATATCTGTCTTTCAAACCAAGACACCCCCCAAAAACCTACAAATCCACAGAGGTTAGCTCCAACCCAAGTGACTACTTGATGGATCAGGTGCTGTCTGTCCTCCTAAAATGAACATAGAAGTGATATCATGCTCCCCAGCTGATTTAAGGGAACTCTAACCTCCTCTATGGCAAGGAGATCCTACAGAAAACGGGTTTGGTACAAATGAGTGAAGTCACCACCATACTTAGGTGAAAAATGTGAAATGATTAATTCATGTTCTTATGGTAAATTGAAAAACTATAAAATTGTATAAATGTGTATTAGGTAAAGTATATGTTTTAGGAGACCTTGTAGCAGATGGTGAAACTAACAACCCTGAAAAAGCAGGCGCCACCATTCAGAAAGGAGCAAAGGATTTAAGAGAAAGCCTGCAGCCTTCTCGAGTACTGGGAGGAGACTCATCAAGATAAGGTGGCCCAGCAATCCACACCTTGGTTGACACCCTCACAGATGATCAAGCACTATCATCCATATCTCGATCATTCATTAACCATAAGGATCTATAGAAATTAGACATTAGCATATGAACTGAGAAAAGAACTCTTTTCAGCCTGGTCGGGGAAACTCCCGAATTTGTATAGCTAGTCAGGAAACAAAGAGAAATATAGGGAAATATTGCTGAAGGCAGAATAAAGGGTATAAAAACCAAGCCCCGAACCGGGCTAATTTGTGAACCGTTGGGAGAGATAGCAGACTGCCAAGTTCTGTATCTCACGGTTCACCCTTGGCATTTTCCCAGGAAAAAGACTGTCAAGTGTCTCCGCTATTAGTGAGTTTATCGAAATTCTGTAATTCGATCTTTATTAATAAACCAAATTCTTATTTTAATTGGAATATCGTATTGCCATTTATAACACCTGCCAAAGTTTGCTGTAGTCACAGAAATGGATGATTAAGATTTCCAGGAGGATGCACCCTTTTTTGATTAAATCTCAAGTATTACATGCCTAAAGTCTGTGTGCCATGATTATTCCCTTTTGGGAAGTACAGTCTCTGACAGATATGTATCACTAGTTGAAAAAAAACTTGAAAAGCCAAGGTTAAGTGGCACAGAAAGGTAAAATGCCCTCTCCAAAACATCCAAGAAACCAGTAACTGTGCCAAGTTATTGCCTGTCTTCTCTTCTGCCTCATGCTGCCTTTCAGCATGAATTAGCCATATGGCCTTCCCTTTCCTTGTGCTTTGCTATGCCAGCAGAGCTCAGCTCCACCATCTGTGCAGAGTTATATTTAGAGAGAAATTCCTTCAGCCCTGTCCAGCCAAACAGGCAGGAACAGGGCTTTTTGATGCCTTGTTCCTACATAATGAGACAGGGACAGCAGAGCTGGCCTTAACGCTGGGCACGCTCTACTTCTGTGACCTCCAGCCCTGCCAATGCCTGAGCAATCATGAGATGGAAAACAGTGTGCTACCTGATGTAAAAGTAGATAAAAAATAGGGAGGGGGGGGGAATGGCAAGAAAGGGCAGTGATTGTCATGCTTTTTCAGAGAGGTCTGGGGAAGAGGCATCTGGTCAGCCTCTTGTTGCAGCCCTCAGTGAGGCAGACCATCCCATCTGCTCTTTGCAGCTCCACACATTCCAAGTCTCTCTCAACGGTAGCTATGTGCTGGGACTGCCTCATGGTGTCACTACACATCCCCCTCTGCCCTGGAAGTGTTTTTCCTTTCCCTTAAATTCTGCTCTTGGGCCCTGTCACTGCTCTTAACCTATGTAGTATGAGCACTTATGCCTTCAGCCTCTCTCAGCTTCTTTTCCTTCCCCTGTCCAAAGCTCTGCACCCCTTGCACTTCACTCTTAATAGGGTTTTCAGCTTTGCTTTGGAGCAGGAGGGATAGGGAAGGATAACAGAGCAGGTTCCTGCCAAGCCAAGCACAATGTACACAAAAGAAAGCATAGAGATGGCAGAGTGCATTTGCAAGCCTGAGAGACTTCACAATAAAATGCCTTTTCTTCTTTCTTGTTTTGTCTTGTTACAGGGAAATAGCAACTGGAGAGGATTCTCCTGCAAGTTTTGTGCGCTGTCTGCTGACAGATGGATGATGTCTTGATTTTGAAACCCAAAGACCAAAAACAGCATCTGAAAGGCCTTTTGCTCCCATTATATGCAGCAGTCTCTTGACTTTGAAAAACACATGCAATCAGAGAGGCAATTGTAAGCAAGCACCAGTTCAGGTGCTGAATTACAGCCAGTGCCCCATGTCCTCGCAGGCACCTGCCCTTCCTGCTGGTGGAGGGAACATGCAGGGCATGACCTTGGCATGCCCTTGGAACCCTGCCAGGGCCTTGCATGTGTCTGCAGAGGGTGAATTGCTAGTTTAGGGGGCTAGACTTGCAACAAGGGGAATTTCATGCCCAGGGAAGGACCAGTGTGATATTAAAGTTATGGTGACAATTATCCCTGCTTGGGAGTCACAGAACTCCCTCATTTGGATATGGGGCCAGTGGTGACTTTTACTGTGACTCTGCTCCCCATATGCTGCCTCTTCTTCCCTTTTCCTCCTGTCTGAAATGGATTGTGAATGTTCTGGGGCTGGATATTCTCTGCATCCTTTGCCCAGAGATGCTGATAGAGAGCACCTCAATGCAAGCAGCACCTGGCCCCTTCCTGGCAGGAAGCAGGAAATGCCATGCTTCAACATAAGTAACAAGAAAATTTAAAAAATCATCCCTGGTTCTCACTTTTTGTGCACTCTGACCATCACACCATACTAATGTAAAGTGTGTTAGCTTTGAAAGTCACAGCAGCCCAGGCTATGCAGATGGGTCTCACTGCACTGATTCAGGCTCATCTCATATCTGCCAAAGATTTGTCATCCCCTTTCCCTTAATGCTTTAAAAACCTCCAAAATGAAGGAAGTAAAATGCAAAACCACAGCAAAGTAATGAGAACAAAAGAGGATTTATCCTTTTTTTTAAGCATATGACCATCCTTTTCTCTTTTCTTTTAATCTCTCAAGCTCATCTGACTGCAAAACTCAAAAGGCTACATTAGCCTAACTGTTCTGTTGTTTCCCTTCCTCTCCTCAATCAGCAGACATAACTTTCCTCTGGAGCAGTGAAGCTTTACAAGCTTTTGAAAAGTAATTCCTAATAAGGATAAATGAACAGGCTGCCTTCTCCTTCTCTTCATGTTCCCAGGGTATCTCCAGAAGAGCTTCTGTGGGTCTGAACTAAACACCACACCCTCTGCAACAACCGCTCTCAGGAGCCTGACACAGCCCAAGTGTGAGCAGAGACCACATGAGATCCCAAGGCTTCAGATCTCACCACTAACCCATAAGGACCCAAAGCCATCTGTCCCCCAAACCTTGCTTCACGAGTTTATCTCCTATAAACAGGGCATTTGGCTCCTGGGGACTTCTCTCCCAAAACTCTTGACTGTGAATAGACAATATAATTTTTTTATCTCTTTGTCCAAAGCTGATGTTTTTGTTCTAAAAGCTCAGAGAACTCCCTTAATTAATTAAATTATATGCACCAACATTCAGGACTTAAAAGATACCACCTAACTCATTTGGGATTTTTTTCCTTTGAGGGTGTCAGGCAGTATAAAAACATATCACTTGAAAACCCAGGTGAAGATGAGTTTAATGGGAATGCACCCCAGAAGGCACTAAGCCCTTTGCCTGCTGAAGACTGGGTGTCTCTAAAGCTTCTTCTCCACCATCCCTCGGAGTTTCTGCTGGGGGATGATGCTCACACTCCATCTTTCAGATGTGTTACTTGCTCTCAAATAAGGGTATGAGGATCATCACATAACTAACCTTAACCAGATGTTCAAAGTGTAATAAATGTAAAGCAAATTCCAAATTAATACATGATATTATTAATTTTAAAAAAAATCAATGAACAGAATTTGGGGTAAGCCAACAATCAAAGAATCAGTGTCAAGTCCCGGGATCGGCACTGGGTGAACCTTCGCTGCGGCCTCTATCGCACCGTAGCTCCCCCTGTTAACATCTTTGGTTTTGTGAGTCCTGTTTATATACAGTTTTTTAGTGGGACAGAGCATTACTTCATACTCTATTTGTCCCTTCAGTTTTTCTTCATATTCATGTAGATTCATCCTCGCCTGTCCGGTCGGTTGAAAAGTTCTTCCACAGGGAGATGAATATTAAATATGACTTCTGGGAATAGTGCATTGAGATGCGCATCCCCTATGGTGGAGCGAGATCCATTTCGGTGGTAATGGTTGGGTTGTTCGCAGTCCCATCTCCAGAGAAGACCCATCTTCCTCGGACCTTCTTTCCTTTCTCTTGTAAATTCGGTCATTCCCCAGTTCCCGGCAAAGTAGTTTTTCAATTCCCAAATCTGTCTCTCTCAGTCTCAAATGATTTTTACCATTTATTTTAAAGGGCACAACTTGGTTTATATTATACATACATTATAAACATGAATCGTCACATATAATTTATCACAATCCCCCCCTTATAATTTTAACATATAATTTGTGTTTCTCTTTCCCTTCTGATTTCTTACCATTTCTAATTGTTAATATCCTTGCCAAAAGTTGCCCCTATGGTTATCCCTTTCTGTTCTTGCCCTTGCCTCAAAGTTAGCTAATGCTGTTGCTGCCCTGCTCCCCTTTTCCCCCTTTAAATTCATTATTTTCAGTACTTGCATGGCTTGTACTATCAAATATATTGAACGGACGAGGCCAGGTGTTATGCAAGGCAAGATTATTATTCCAGCTATGGGGCATAGTATAAAGAGTCCTATTTTCTCCCACCATGTTCTTTCCCTGAATAGTTGATCCCACCATGAGGTTTGAAGCCTTGAGTCCCCTTTTTGTATGGGTACTTGTGCCGCCTTTTTAATTTCTGTGGCTTGGTCCTTTATAGTTTCCCCGTAACCATCAATCCCTGCCTGATATTCAGTTCCTTTTAACTTTCTAGAGGCTCCTTCTTCTCAAGCCAACAAGTGATCTAATGCTGCCCGGTGGTGATATATAAAAACCCCCATTTGAGGATGCTGTTTAGCCAATAATTCAAGGACATCCAAAGTAAGGTTTGAAATAATTTCTACTACTGCCTGCAACCTTAGGAGCCTATCTCGCAGATGGATCGGGGTTTCATATTTCCCATTTCCATCTCGAGCCCAGGTTGCAGGATCGTAGTATGGTAACATCTTTTCTGTTGGCCAATCTTTGCTACCCCAATTTCGATTTCTATCTACTTGTTGGGCTCCTCCTTTTAATTCCTTGTTGTCTGAGAAGCTGAAGGTTTCTTTTAAGCACATTCCTTCATTACTGTCTCCCAAGGGGTTTACATTGTCTCTTTGTTTTGGTAGCAAGTCTGACCGCTCATTGTTAGGTATTGCCTTTGGGTCATGGTCAGCTATTTCCACGCCTGATGTAAACATTTTGTGTCAAGTGCTGTTAAAGGCATAGTACCCATATCCCTTGTCCTTCTGGCAGCTATCCGGGGCTCGGTATGCTGTGGTTTCAGCAGGTTTTTGCTCCTCCTTGGTGCTAAGCTGAACTCCTCAAGGCTGACCCACCATTGAGCACACGACTAGGCTCAGGACCACTAAGATCCCCCATAGGTGTATCCCTCTGCCTGCGTCTCTGCCCACTGGGTTGCCACCAGTGGCGAGGTAATCCATCTTCTCGGCAGCAAGGATATTCTTCTGGGGTTCCATAACTGGGCCGAGCTGTATATCCTTTCTTAAAAGCACCCCACCTGGATAACTTTACCGTGTCTGCCCTGCAGGGTACCTTGTTAGTCCTTCGGCACTCGATTTCTAGGACCTGGGCTCTTGAATCCAATTTTCCCCTTATCCCCTTTTGGAATAGGCGAAACCACCCGTAAGAATCTAATTCCAGTATCCCCAAATTTGTGGCAAGCTCTAAGATCCAGCTGGTCAGTTCTTGCTCCATTTCTAGACACTTATCGCACAAGCCACTAGGTCTATATCCCCCTCTACAATGTACAACCCAAATTTCCTGACAATAACCACACTCTAAATGAATACATGGGTAGCAGGGACATCCCGGTTTTGAACAACTTATCGTGTCCTCCTCGGTCATTTATCACGTTGGTGAAGTTTTATCTTCAGGTCTCTGGGGGAGAAGGTGACTCTCCACTTAGTCTTCTCTTCTTGTCTTTCAATTTTCTTCACCTGAGAAGCATGTGTCCACCCTTTCTCAGCTGTCCTCATGGCAGTATCTGTGGTTAAGAGAACAAGAAACAGGCCCTCCCACTGTGGTGCTAGGGAAACTCCTTTCCAGGCTTTTATTAACACTTCATCCCCTGGTTTTATTTTATGAATCGCGAACCCTAGGGGGGTGCTTTGCATAACTATTCCCTTCTTTCTTAGCTCCTGCAGGTTTTTATTTATTGCTATTAAATAAGGCTGGATTTGTCCATCCTCCAGCCTTGGATGTCTGACTGGCATTCCATGTTCGTACAGCATTTGGTACAACATCTCAAAGGGTGATAAACCGCTCTCAGAGTGGGGCAAAGTCCTCAAATTTAGTAAGGCTAAAGGGAGACATTTAACCCAGGACATTTTGGTTTCCAACACCAGCTTTGATAATTGTACTTTCAGCATCTGGTTCATTCTTTCTACTCGCCCTGAGCTTTGAGGGTGCCAAGGAGTGTGATAATCCCATCTAATTCCTACGGTGTCTGCTAATTGTCCGATAATTTTTGAGGTGAAATGGGTCCCTTGGTCGGAGTCAGTGTGATCTATTATCCCGTAGCAAGGAATAATTTCTTGTAACAAAATTCTCGCTACTGTTCGAGCTGTTGCCCTAGCACTAGGGAAGGCTTCTACCCAGTGAGTTAACTGATCTACTATCACCAGCAGAAACTTATATCTCCCTAACTTAGGTAGTTCAGTGAAGTCTATTTGAATTTTCCCAAATGGTCGATATGCCAGGGGTCGACCCCCTAAGGGAGTCTGCCGTGATCTCGTTCGATTTATTCTCTGGCATATCATACATCCAAGAACTTGCTGTTTTGCTAGTTCATAAATCCCCTTGCATCCAAAAAACTTCAAAAACTGTTCTGACAGTGCCTGTGCTCCCCTGTGTGTCTGCTGATGGAACCTATTCGGAACCTTCCTTGCGTATTCCCTTGATAATAATTCTCTCCCATCTGGCAATTTCCACTTTCCTTCCTCCCACTGGCTCCCTAATTTCTTGTACTCCTCAATCTCTTTTGGGGACAAATGGGAGGGGTATTCTTAGGTATTTTCTTCCCTGACTTTTGGGGTACTCACTACTAGGAGGGCTGCCCTTTCTGCTTCCTTATCTGCCAAGTTGTTTCCCCAAGTTCTGAATTGTATACCCACTTGGTGCCCTTTTACATGTACAATGGCAATGGCCTCGGGCCCCCTTATTGCCTCTAAGATCTGTCTTATTAATTCTTGGTGGACCAACCCTTTCCCTCGGCTGCTAACCAACCCTCGCTCTTCCCAAATCTTTCCAAATGTGTGGACTACCCCAAAGGCGCACCTTGAGTCACTGTAAACTGTCCCTTGCTTCCCTTTCAGCCGCCTAAGCGCTTGCAAAACAGCGTACGATTCACAAGCCTGTGCCGATTAGCTCGCGCTTAAAGGTCCTGACTCTATGACTGCCCCTGATTTCCCGTCCACTATTACATACCGTGACTTTCTTTTCCCTTCTATGACCCTCGCAGACCCATCTACAAACCATTTCTTGCCATCCCTTAATTCCTCCTCTTCCAAGTCCAGTCTTATTTTTGTTTGTAGTTCTACCACCTCTGCACAATCATGATTACATTCCTCTCATGTCTCACCAAACATGAACTGAGCTGGATTTTGGGCAGCAGCTGTCCGTAGCTCCAAATCGGGTGAGTGGATCAATATTGCCTCATATTTTAGCAACCTGGCATCGGTGAGCCACTTATCCGCCTTCTGTTGCAAGATACTTCTAACATTGTGTGGGGTGTACACCACCAACGGTGCCCCGAAAGTGGCCTTCTTAGCCTCTTCTACCATTAGTGCCACTGCAACTATAGCTTGCAAGCAAGTGGGCCAGTCTCGGCTCACAGGGTCTAAAAGTTTCGATACATACCCCACTGGCTTCCTGATTCCTGCCCAATCCTGCATTAACACTCCGTATGCCGTGTGATTGCTAACATCCACAAACAGCTGAAACTGCTTCCTTATATCGGGAAGACTCAACACTGGAGCTGTAACAAGATTTCCCTTTAACTCTTCATGTTGTGCCTCGTCCTGCTCTGTCCATTTTATATTATCTGTAGTCAACTTCTCATATAAAAATTTCACCTTCTCAATGTATCCCTCAATCCATTGTCTGCAGTACCCCAGGAGTACTAACAGCTGCCTCACTTCCCTTTTTGACCATGGAGGAGGTAATGCAAAAATTCCTGCGATCCTGTCAGGATCTAACTTCTTTTTTTCTTTTGTGAGCCAATGTCCTAAGTACTTTACATTCTGTTTGGTGAACTGTAGCTTTGATTTTGACACCTTCAACCCCTTTCATCCCAGAAAATTTAACAGTGCTATCATGCTTTCCCTCACATCCTTCTCCCTAGGACCGGCGATCAATAGATCGTCCACATACTGTAATAGCTTTGTTCCCTTCTTCGGAGCGAACCGGCTCAACAACCACCCTCATGCTTGCCCAAACAGGTTGGGGGAATCGGTGAACCCCTGGGGCAGGGATGTGCATCGGAACTGTTGCTTCCTATTTGTCTCTGGGTCCTCCCAGGAAAAAGCAAAATAGTCCTGGCTGTCTTCAGCTAGGGGGCAAGTCCAAAAGGCGTCTTTGAGGTCTATTACGCTGTACCAAGTGTCCTCAGGGGAGATCTGATTCAGGAGGGTGAAGGGGTTAGCAACTACAGGGAAGCTGGTTTTTGTCCCCTGATTCACCGCCCTCAAATCCTGAACCAACCTAAAACTTCCATCAGTTTTTCTTACTGCCAAAATTGGGGTGTTATGCCTGGATAGGCACGGTTCTAAAATTCCCCGTTTCACTAGGTCATCAATTATGGGTTTCAGTGCTTTTCTTCCCTCCATGGAAATGCGGTATTGTTTTATTCTGATGGGTTCTTCCAGTCTCTGGATTTCAACAGAAATCAGTTCCATTTCTAGTCTCCCCCCTTCTCCTTGGGTATGCCAGACTATTGGGTCTACCTTATTTTCATCCTCCTCTGTTAACTGGTATAAGCTTACCACCAAGTTCTGTCCCTGAAGTATTAAGTTTATTCCGAGGGCCATGATTAAATCTCTTCCCAACAGATTGTAATCTGCCTCTTCTACCAGTAACATATTCCCCAAACCAATCTTAGTTTCTGATTATATTTCTACATTTTTAATAACCGGATCTTTGAAGGGTTCCCCTTTAGCCCCTATCAACATCATGGTATCTTGGCTTTTTGTGCATCCCTTTGGTAATTTCTGAACTGTGGAACGCTTGGCTCCCGTGTCCACCAGGAAGGATATTTCCTCCCTATGGGGTCCTATTTCTAATTTTATCAAGGGCTCCGTAGATGTTCTAGACTCCAGAATGAAGAGGCCCAGACACCTCTAGGCATCCTCCTGAAACATCTTTTCATCTTTGATCCTTCTCTGACAATCCTTTTTGATGTGCCCCCTTTTCCCACAATAATAACACTTAGGGTTTTCTCTCCATTTTCCCAAGTCCCTTCTCGGCGGAGGCGACTGTCCCCTCTTAGTACCATTCCTCCCTGTCCCCCCGAACTCGTGAGGCTGCTCCTGCTTCTGCATTTCCCTGACGGCCGCTACTAGCACCCTTGCTTGTACTTTTTGCTGTGCCTCCTCTCTCCTCATATAAACCATCTGAGCTTCCCTAAGCACTTCCTGCAACCCTTTTTCTTGCCAATCCTCTATGTTTTCCAATTTCCTTTGTATGTCTTCCCATGATTTTGCTACAAATTGCATCTTTAACAACACCTCTCCCACAGGGGAATTGGGGTCTGTCCCTGAGTATACCTGCAGGCTCTTCCTTAATCTGTCCAGCCATTCCGAAGGTGTTTTGTCCCTTCCTTGACACTCACTGAACACCTTGCTAATGTTTTGTCCCATTGGTACAGTCTCCCTTATACCTTGTATTACCATATTCCTTAGATCCCTCATATTTCATCGACCGTCGTCGGTCTGGGCATCCCACCTCGGGTTCTGACTTGGCCATTTTAGACTCCCTGGTTAGGATTGAGGATTTCGGCATTCCCACTCTTGTATTCCTGCTTGCCTGATCATTTCCCTCTCCTCATGATTAAATAATGACCGTAGTAAGGCCATTATATCATCATATGAGTAAATGCTTGTGCCTAGAAACTCATCAAGCCTATTGGAGACCCCTAAAGGATCATCCATCAGTCTTCCCATCTCTTTCTTAAACACTCTCATGTCCGCGGTATTAATGGGCACATTCACAAATCCAGTAATACTGGGGGCAGTCGGCACTTCCCTTAAGGGGAGTAAGTTGTGCCTATCTTCTTCACTTTCACTGTCTCCCTCGCTTACTTTTTTCCCTTTCTGCTGCGTCCTCCTAACTGGGGGGGTGGCAGCTGGTCTAGGCAAGTCAGGGCGTGTGCGGGGGCTAGGGCTGGGAAGGGATACCAAATCCCTCACAGGAGGTGGCTTCTCCGGGGGCGGGAGATCTCGGGGCTGAGGAGGGGGCATGGGTGAGGGTTGGAATTCCGTCTGCCAAGGCTGGCACTCAAGCGGCGGCGCCAAGGCTGCCACCAGAGGAGCTTGAGCTATCTGCAAGGGTTGAGGTGGGTCTCCTGAAGATACCTGGGGAGGGACTGGGGCTTGTGCGGGCTGGGGTGTAAGTATCGAGTATGGTGGATGGAGGTTATCTAAGGGATCCCATGTGTTCCCTCGTGTCTCGACAGGGTTTTTACTTCTTATCAGGTATAACCTGATATTTGCTCTTTCCATATCTGAGCATACTCATATTCCTTATACTCCCGTGTCTCCTTGTTTGCCACATAAGCGCACAAGGCCTGACAAGTCCACTGCTCAAATGTGCCAAATATAGGCCAAGTTAAATGCCTCCTTATCTCCTCCCCCCCGCCAGATGTCCATGCAGAAATGGATCATCCTCTCCTTAGACTTTCTCCTCCTTATGGGACACTCCTCCCAACATTCCAACAGCCACCCCAGGGGGCTTCTCCATGGGATTTCGGGAATGCCTCCCTCAGCGGTTTCTTCCGCGGCTTTTCCCTGAACCTTGCTTTGGTACAGTCTCATTTTGCCCAGACTACTGTGTTCCTCTTTCCTGCGTGAATTCTTCGTGCACATCGAGTTTTATGAATGAAAATTTACTGCGGTTTCCCAAGATCCCTTCCCTGGATCATCCCGGAGTTCCCAAGAGCCCCCGAGTTAGCTTTTTATCCCAACCCCTTTGATTGTGGCTTCTATTTGATTGGTTCATTGTCCAGCTGGTTCTACTGTTGCCATGAATTTTCCTGGTTTGCTGAGCGTCCATATGAAAGGAGAAGTGTGCAGCTTCTCACGCTCGTGAAGGTAAACACAGGACCATGTTTTGTAAATATTGGCAATGTTATGAATTCCTTCTCCAAGAGAAGGGGAGGTTGAATGACAGCCTCCTTGACCAATGTTGGTGGAGAGGTGGGGATACCATTCTCCAATCCATGGTCACCTTGCCACAGGTATATAATGGCAAAATAAACTAAGGGGCAGTTTTCTGCCCTGCATGCCCTGTTGCACCCAGATCTGTGTCCCCAGTCGGTTTTCTGGTTAGGCCTGCACGGCAATATCTGGCGCCCCCATGTGGTCAAGTTGCAAGCTAGTGAGGCAAGAAAAAAGAAGAAAAAAAAAAAAGAAGAAAAAAATCTGCCTTCTACAGCTGCAAAAAGAAGAAACCCACGATGTTCTCAGAGGAGAAACTTCTGTTGGAACTGTTCCAGTCCCTTCTGATGTCCCGTGACGCTGACCTGACCAGGAAACACGTGAGAGAACTGTATAGCTGGGGAAAGAAACTTGGAATTTTTTATAGTGCTGAAAAAGCACTCTCAATCGACCCATGGAAAACCCTGGGGAAAAGCCTTTTTTTATCCGTTCTGAATGGAAAGATGAGAGCTAGCGCTCTTTTAGGAGAATGGGCGAAAGTTTTTTTGCTTTTAAAAGAGGCTGGAGAAGAATTTGAATTCGATTCTGGGTTTTCGACACAGAGCAGAACTTCCCCTGTGAGCTCCGTCGCCTTTGACGACGAGGATTACTCTGATGCAGGGTTAGAGCCGATGCAGGAGATAACAGTCCCCTGTCGGGGGTTGGGCGCGCCCAGCGGGGTTTTTGGAAGGGCTGGGAAGCCTTTTTCGGTCCGCTCCCTGTGCGGCTGGGCGGATGGGGAGCTGGGGTGCCAAGGGGGCGGAGCACTCGGCATTGGGCCCCACGCCAAGCGCGGGGGATCGCCGCCCCAGGCCGCTGTGCTGCCGCGCCGCCTGGCCCCGCCCCACCCCCCACCAGCGGAGGAACCCGGCAGGGGCGGCCCCTGCGCCGCCCCGGCCCCTGGCCGCCGTGGCCGCGGGGTCGCCCGCGCCGCCCACCGGCACCGCGGGGTTCGCCGCGCCGCCCCTCCCCCTCCCTCTCGCGCGACCAGCGGAGGGCGGGCCGCCGGCTCGACCGAGTCCCGCCCACCCCGTCCCGGCCCCCCGTCGGCTGCTACGCGCAGGTCCTGTCCCGCCGCGCCCTGCGCCGGGCACCCCCCGCGCTCCGGGCAGCCGCCCCGCGCCGCCGCGCGGCCCTGCCGTGCGCCCCCTCCGTTCAGAGGGGGAGGGGCCAAGTGCTGACGCCGCAGAGCTGCTGTGGGCTCTGGCCCCGCCCACCGACGCATCGGCTGGCCGAGCAGGAGCCAAGAGCAGTGGCTGATCGGCCATGCCCCCCTGCCCAGCGCGATGAGCACCCCCCCGCATAGAGCGGGGGCTGAGTCACTGTCCCCCGCCCACCCCCCCTACGGGGCCGGGTTGGCTGTGGGGGATGATAATGGGGCGAAAGCGTTTTCTGATGTGCACACTTTTCCTGTCATGAAATCAGATGAGGTTTCTAGTCTGATATCCCAGCCAAATCAGGCTGCTAAGCTAACAGAGCTGCTGCCTGCAGATGCAGCTTTGCCCGAGCCAGTTCAGGGACCTGTGGGTTTGGTTCCACAGCATCATAGCCATGATGACCCATCACGGGCAGTCCCGTTTCCCTTATTAAGGGATGTGGCAAAAAATAATACAAGCTTCACTGAGGCAATTCAATGGATAAGTGCAGAATTTGAGACTCTCATATTTCCTTATGAAATAAGAGGTTTTGCATCAGTGATGTTTGAACCTCAACAGGTTTTTACCTTTGAGAGCAGTTGGAAATTCCTAGCTGGAGAAATGGCTGTCAAAAATAGCCACCTGCCTTGAGACGATCCCTTGTTTGGGGTCAGAGCTGAACTACTTATGGGGAGGAGTGAATATGCTTGCCCTGATGCGCAAACTGGCCTTTCTCGCACTGTCTTAGATTCGTGCAGATACATAGGGATATCTGCATTGATAAAAACCAAGTTATCCTTCTCCCCAAAGCAAGACTTCTCAGACATAGCACAGAAGCCAGAGGAAGCTTTTCATGAATTTATATCGCGTCTGATGAATTTTTTAAAGACGAGAGTCAGGGATAGCATTTTGAGAAATATTTTGGTGGATCAATTAGCAAGAAGCCATGCTAATTCTGCTTGCCAGAGGCTCCTGGAAACCATTCCAGAGACTTCTAATGTCCTGGAAATGATCCAGACCTGTGCAGTTCTGAACACCTGTGATTATATGGTGCCTGCCCTGACGGCTGCTCCACAGCCAGCTGACAAGAGGCTGAATAAGGAACATAAGACACAGACAGATATTCAGGCTAGTGGGGAACAGGAAAAGGAGGCACAGAAAGTGACTCCCTTGTTTTTCTGCGCACAATGTGGGGGTCCAGACCATACTGCAGAAACATGCAAAGCAGTGGGTCATGCCGAGCCCTTGCCAAGCCTGAAAAGTCAGAGGCAAAGAAGAAAAAGCTGAAGACATCAGGGGAACGAAACAGTTTCCCAAGCTCTAGAACAAGAGCAAAATCCGCTGGCTGGTTTACAGCCATCATCTCAAGTGTAGGAAGTGTTGATGTTGCCACATAGCTATGGTCAGTTTTCTTTGGACCTTGCAGTGGGTTTCTACGTCCACATCCTATGTTGCATGCATTCTTTGAGAGAAATTCAATTGCTCAATTTGTGTTTTCTAAGTTCTCTATCCTCAGGTTCTGCGATCTTTGCCAAGAAGGCGGCCACTGAAAGGCTGCTGAGCTGCCTCAGGTGCATTGGACTGATCATGTTTGATCCTGATTTGTGCCACCCTAGTGCCACCCATCACAGAAGCCTCTTCGAGATCTGATTAACATGGACACGGACTGGCATCCTCTCTTTTCCTATATGGCCTCCATAGAGACTTTGGATCCTGTGGAGCTGCTGGACAAGGACTGATTGGAGCAGTGTGATGCTGAGAGCCAGCGGACTGTTAATCATGGACTCAGAGGAACTGTTTGCTATGGTTCAGTTTTATGTACGGTAGCCATTGTGACCTCTGTGGGGAAAGTGCATGTTGTTGGGGTTGTGGTTTTGGGACAGAACTTTTGGGGTTCAGAATTTTGAACTGAGTGGTTAAATTTTCTTGGAATGCTCCTGCCTTTGCACCGTATATTCCCTTGTATCTTATAAAAATTTAAATATATGAGGGTTGTTGGTTAATTTATGTTAGACTATGCTCGAGATATTTTGAGCAGGTTATTGCAAGGGGTTCAGGGTGAAACCCTGGGTAGCAAAGGCAGAATCAGACCAACATGTAGCCCTCACACCGTTACCTAAATGAAGGTCGGTGAACTTTATACAGGTTTTTTTTTCTTTCTTTTTTCCTGTCATAGAATTGTTCATTTTTCTTTTTTTTTTTTTCTTTTTTGTATACTTAAAAGGGTGAGATGTTGCCATTAAATTTTCCTGGTTTGCTGAGCGTCCATATGAAAGGAGAAGTGTGCAGCTTCTCACGCTCATGAAGGTAAACACAGGACCATGTTTTGTAAATATTGGCAATGTTATGAATTCCTTCTTCAAGAGAAGGGGAGGTTGAATGACAGCCTCCTTGACCAATGTTGGTGGAGAGGTGGGGATACCATTCTCCAATCCATGGTCACCTTGCCACAGGTATATAATGGCAAAATAAACTAAGGGGCAGTCTTCTGCCCTGCATGCTCTGTTGCACCCAGATCTGTGTCCCCAGTCGGTTTTCTGGTTAGGCCTGCACGGCGATAGTTCTACAAAATCTCCCTGTTCCGCCGAGCCGCTGAATCAGCGGGGCGCCTCCTGGACAGAAAAAGGGGGACAGCAAACCCCAAAACTGGCCCCACGTTGGTCAACAAAACTGTAATAAATGTAAAGCCAATTCCAAATTAATACATGATTTTATTAATTAAAAAAAAAAATCAATGAACAGAATTTGGGGTAAACCAACAATCAAAGAATCAGTGTCAAGTCCCAGGATCGGCACTGGGTGAAACTTCGCTGTGGCCTCTATCGCACCGTAGCTCCCCCTGTTCACATCTTTGGTTTTGTGAGTCCTGTTTATATACAGTTTTTTAGTGGGACAGAGCATTACTTCATACTCTATTTGTCCCTTCAGTTTTTCTTCATATTCATGTAGATTCATCCTCGCCTGTTCGGTCGGTTGAAAAGTTCTTCCACAGGGAGATGAATATTAAATATGACTTCTGGGAATAGTGCATTGAGATGCGCATCCCCTATGGTGGAGCGAGATCCATTTCGGTGGTAATGGTTGGGTTGTTCGCAGTCCCATCTCCAGAGAAGACCCATCTTCCTCGGACCTTCTTTCCTTTCTCTTGTAAATTCGGTCATTCCCCAGTTCCCGGCAAAGTAGTTTTTCAATTCCCAAATCTGTCTCTCTCAGTCTCAAATGATTTTTACCATTTATTTTAAAGGGCACAACTTGGTTTATATTATACATACATTATAAACATGAATTATCCCACATCATTTATCACAAAAGCATGATACATTTACCCTGGCTCACGTCCCCTCTGCTTCCTCAGAGACCAACACAGCTCATCTGAGGAGATGAGCAGCAGATCCTGAGTAACCAACAGGCAAGGCAACTGCCATGAAACACCATTCCTGAAGATGCCTGAGACTGAAAGCTGACAGAGCATTAATTTAACTTTTTAATCAAAATGAAAGCAGCTTATAGGATTTTTTTCCTACTTAATTATGCAAGCAGGGTAATTTTTTTAAAAGGATATTAGGTTACTAATGGGTTTTTATTTTAAAAATCATATTTACCTGCTATCACAGAACATTATTGCAGAAAGTGTATCTGTAGGGTCAAATGGTATTTGAAATCCAAGTAGCAAAAGCCCACTTTGACAGTTGTTTTCACTGAGCTGCAAATTGATTGACAAATTATTCATTGCACACTCAGACATGTCTATCTTTCAGAAAAGAGAAGCAAGTGTAAAGTAGCCTCATCTGATTTTTATCCCCAAATCATTTTCCTCCCCAAAAGCGTATTGCATTCAAAGAACTCCACAAAAAGAAAAGTAATAAAATACCACTTCTGCTGACTTGTATAAAAAAAAAAAATCCACTTTTAAAAGGTTGAAATTGTGATTATAGAACTGAAATATTGCTAGCCCACAAGCAGTTGGGAAAAATACATATAAATTGCAGTTCAGTGTTTTACAACAATTATATTTTAGCTCTTAAACTGATTTGCAATCTCAACAGATTTACTGTACTTTCAAATTAACATACCATAGCTGAATCTTACTATTGCCATAATTTTACTCAGTCATATTTCTAATGGCAGCAAGTATTTTTTTACTGTTGGATAATTTTTGCTAAGTAAAATAAATACCCTGTTAGACTCAGGCTTTTACCCATAACTTAGCTGGTAACAGTGCCACTCAGCACCAAAAGCTAAATTGCTCTTACAAAGAAGTTGTAGCATCATGTCTTTTTGCTCTTTGAGGGCTGAAGGTAGCAGTAATTTAAGAGTGGAAAGAGGTCTGGGAGTTAAAACCAATACACTGTTCTGGCCTGGGGCCCATTGTCTACTAACATAAAAATGAGTGATGCTTCTCGATCAGCTCAGTGGGACCCCACAGGTTTTTGATCAGCTCAGCATAGTGCCACCAATTTTCCTTTTTGGTCAAATATTGGGTGTAGGCACAATGTTGAATGCAACTGTGTTATGGCAATACACCATGCTGCCATCAGTCAGATCCAACCCTATAACCAGTCATGCCCACAGCTGCACTTAACCCCAATGGTAAAGGGAAAATGCAGGGTATTGTGCCTGGGGAGGAGACAAAACACAAGTGTGGAGAGTGACTTCTGTCATAGACCATGCACGGCCATGAGTTTATCACATTTAAACATGTGCCTATTTAGTTTTCCTCTGAGCTTTTACATAGCTGATGTAAGCTTTGTTCCCTGTTAACCTTTTGCTCTGTTCCTGCTCCTGGCTTAAGGATTTCGCTGCTCTCAGTCTACAGACCAATACTTGTAGTTTGAGATAATTCCTGCTATAAAGACTCACTTTGAAAGGTATTGAGGTGCAGTTCCATGGTAATGCAAATTTATTTTTAAAAGACAAAAAAGCCCACAAAACTTTGAAAAGTATGTAATACCCATGGCAAGCTGAAACCTTCTAAGGACTCAACCACAGGGTTAAAAACTAATATTTACAGTTCACCTGGCTAGAGCTACAATACAGTGATACATATCACACAAAGATTAGTGGTTTGACATTTCACACTGAAGTCATAGCTCACAAGGCAAAGTCTGTTCTCCTCTCCATGAACCAGCTCAGCCACACCTTGTAGCACTTACACTTCAAAAAAGTGAAGTTCAAGGCCAGTATCTGAAAGAATATATAAAGATCTCATTTGTCTCTACATAACATACACACTTAAGGTTAGCAAATCTAAAATGCATGTGACTTTCAAATCTTACTGTTTAGGCACTCAAGAACTAAAATACTCAGAATCATCAGTTGTTTAACATGATTGATATGTTCCAAATGAAAAGAGATAGCTTTGGGGATTTGGGTCAGGTACAAATGCATCCAGTTTCTCTAAAAAAATAAAATAGTACTACCATGATTTGACAGACACTATTTCCATACCTACAATCAAAATGGGCACTTGTTCAGCTACAAAGTCTGTCTTTGCCTTCACTGCTAAGAAGCATCACTTCATTACCTTGGACCAGTGACGAGAAAGGGAAATTTATTAAATTCAAAAGATGACTTCACTATAACCTTTCTGGTCTGTTGATAGTTCATACATAAGCTACCTTACACATATATCAGCCAATATTTACCATTTGTCAATTTGGACGTCCCACATATCAGTACAGATGGGAGAAAAAAGTTATTATGTCTAATGTCCCTTGCTTACACAAAAGTTCATACTGAATTTGATGTTTCAAATCACACACTTGACAATTTTATTGTTGTCAGTGATAAAGGAAAAAGCTCAAATGAAACCAGTGTCCTTTGCTGTCAAACACAAGGGTATCTCATGTCTTGAATGCAATCACAGGCAGGAAATTGCCTGCCCTGGTTTCAAAGAGATTTCTGGAAGAAGAAGGGAATGACTTCTTCATAAACCACATTGTTTTTGAAAATTGTCTGTCAATCAAGGAAACCAAATCTCTGATTAGATGTTAACTCATTCAACTTGTCTTAATGTTGTCCACACAGCATATTAGGTGCTTTCTTTAGGACAGCAATATTTGTCAGACAGTAGCTTAGTCTCCAAAAACTTTGTTACCAAAGTTTTTCAGCCAATGCCTTCAATTTACCAAAAAATTCCTTGTCTGTTTTAGTCACCATTTATTTATCATCTCTCATGCCAAATGTGTTCATTCCCTCACTGCTCAAATAACCCTTTGATTTGATTCAGAAGCCCATGAAAAGGCCACAATAGCATTCACAGCTCACACCAGACTTATGGAAACATCGGGTGCAGGAGCCAACTGGCAAAGGCAAAACTTGATAGCATAAGCCTGGACAACAGGAATGCTCAGCAAAAAGGCTGTGCAATAGCATCTTGTCTTAAAAAAACCCCAAACCATACAAAGAAAGAGGATCCCAGCACAGGGAAATCAGATGATGCATTTTTGCTTTATGATTGCATGAGTACACATCTCCCATAGGCAGCAGCTGGGTCAGTTTTAGCAAAGCTCCTCTCTGAAAACCTGC
Organism: Prinia subflava; assembly: GCF_021018805.1. Classification (NCBI taxonomy): domain Eukaryota; kingdom Metazoa; phylum Chordata; class Aves; order Passeriformes; family Cisticolidae; genus Prinia; species Prinia subflava. The sequence goes on from NC_086282.1 coordinate 9,951,631, forward strand.
CCCTTCTGTTTAGGAACCCCACAGCTCCTGTTCCCAAAGAAAGGATGGGGGTTATTATTTGTGTTTGTACAGTAGCTAGAGGAAGAACACTAAGACTTTCACCGGGAACATCTCTGGGCATGACTTCAAAATAAATTTAAGCACTGATGACAGAAGCTGTGGAGTTACAGAAGAGAAAACAGGGAAGTTCACAGCAGCCCTTCCCTTGCCTCTCTGGGAGATCAGTTAGGACTGACGAAATTGTGTGCTAGGGAAGGTAGACGGGAAATTTTGTGGTTTTTTCAAAATCACACAAGATATTGAGTAATTGAAGGCAGTGCTAAAAAGAGCAGCATGTCACAGCAAAAAGAGTTAGGATGTTGCCTACAGTAAGATGTTAAAAAGTCAAAACAAAATCAGGGATCAGACACTTGTCCTGCACTTCAAAGCTGCAACAACAAATACTAACAGAGTTATATAACCTTCTGCTTCAGGATTTAAAGTAATCTCTATGATAAAATTAATATAAAGGTCAGATTAACCAGTTTCTGCCTACTCCTCTCTCTCCCAAGGCAACTGGGTAGTGTTCAGAAGACTTAAACTGCTGGGAGGTAACTCACTAAATCTTTTCACAGCATGCTCTGGGTCTGATTGGAAGTGGGATTTCAGCCCATGCATCACTTAGCTGCTTTTGCAATTTTTAACTGAGTTGCTCTCCACTCTGAGACCACATCTGGCAATATCTAAAAACTCTCCCTACTCATGAAAATGTGATGAATACCAGGGTTTGCCAAGAAGATTCATATTAAATCTAACAGCTTTATAATAGTCAATAACCTACCTGTCAGGTCCAAGTATTTTATTAAAGACCATACTAATGGCTTTTCTCTAATATTACAATATTGAATTCTGTAGGTGGGCTGCACTGTGGAAAAAAAAAAATCACCTTTTCTATTTTTGTAGCTAAATAAATACATATATGCACAGGAGAAATCTACATTAGTTCACTGCACACTTTTGAAACATCCCATCTCTCCTGACACACAGTGGCATTTATTCTCCATGAACTTTGATTTCTGGGCTGCCTCTCTACTGCTTCTGGTCAGGGACAATCCCCTACTGAAATTTCTCTGTTTCACTCACTGTCAAAAATATTTCCCCCCCGCTTCCTTTCCAATAGGGTAGGATTACTCTTGACTAACACCAGCTGCTGACTGCATGCTCCTTTGAAGCATCTTGAAGTGGTGATAGTCGGTGAGACAAGCATGGGATGGGCGCAGCTGGAATCTGATTCAGTTGGACTATTCATTTTAGGGACAAAAAGCCAAATGCCATAATTTAGGCACCAACACCTTGCTCTACCTCCTAACCTAGTCTCATCACAGCACCTAATCTCACACCACTGCCCAACACAGTTAATCCCTCCCATCTCTGACTCTTTCTGGTAAAAAAATCTTGTCCTCCCTTGAGATTGCATTGCAGACTTCAACTTCCCCAAAGGGCTCAGGTTTCTCCCCAACAGGCATCCCAGAGAAGGAGCAACCACTTGTAAATAATTCTTGGATCACCAACACCACAATACATCACATCATGCTCATAAACAGAACATCTGCTTCCTACAAACCCAGGACAAAAAAGTTCCTAACTTAATCTCTGCTTGTTTTGCAGGCAGCAAACCAAAGGCTCAGCCACTGGACTGTCAGCATTGACTTACACTCTCTCATATCACCAGAAGCAAGAGGAAATGCAGCTGCTCTTGAACTCCCCTCACTATGATTAAAGGCTCACTCAACCTGCATAATTCCTGGAGGAGACAAGTACGTACTCCCACAGACTCACCTTGCTCCATAAGTTATTCCTCAGCACCATCAGCCATGGCTAGGGCCAGGGCTTAAGTGGGTGAGATGGGTGGACATCACAGGTGGAGACTCAGGTGAAGATGAAATAGGCAATTAGGGTTTAATAATGCCACTGCCCTAATAATTTGCTACACATGGTGCACAAGCTTGGCACAGCTTGGACATTTTATTTTACAGCCTAAATATGCCAGGAGATGCTGCAGAAGCCAAAGTTTCAGGCTGGAGCAGAAAAATAGTGGCTGAGGTCCAGGAGACCACTTTTGCTGTGGTGGTGGGTGGGTCCTGCCATTGTCTCAAAGCAAATTCCTTGCTACAGACTGGCACCTAGGCCAATATGCATGGCTCCTCCTGTAAAAACCATACTTTGTCCATGTAATGCAATCAGTACTTCTGTTTTTTTGCTGATGGCCAGAGAGTTTTTGCCCATTTCCACCAGACACAGAGAGCATATGTAAGGATGAGCAACAGCAGCTAGAGAAATTAGTCATACATGGAATATGAAGAGTAAAAAGAAAAAAAAAGCTAAGGACATTTTTTTGTGCTACAGAGGTGTGAGTCCTGCCAGCCCCTTCTTCTTTGCTCCCTGTGGAGTTGAATTCTTCCACATGTTTTGCAGAAATAGTGTGTTTTGAGGGGAATAAGATGGGAGAAAGAGATGTCTTTTATTGCAAGTTGCAGCTGAGTCCTGCTAAATACTGCAGGCAATGGTCCCAAATTGTTTCCCTGACTGACCCCAGTGTGAATAGCTTGTCTGACATAGGGCTCATTTGGAAATGCAGGTGTTGAAACCAGGCTGGAACACTAAAGGTTATGGTTCCTCAGCCAACAACAGAAAGTGCCACCTGACACAGCCCCTCAGGATGCTACCCAAAAGCTGGCAGAAGGAAGACTGCATGTTTTTCTGTAAGTACATGTGCATGCATGCAGGTGAGTGTGTGCACACATGATCCTCCTGTGTTACTGTGAACAGCATGAGAAACACCAAGCCTTTGAGCCATCAGTCCCAAGGAACAGAGCTGTTCACCCTGTAAGTGTATAGGGAGGGACACAGGGGACAGATCCCCATCGATCTCCTCAGGTTCCCTCTCCAGTCAACAGCAAAATGGAGACCTCTCCACAGGGAGGCTTCAAAGAGAACCAGAGAATATACGGACTAAATACAGGCTAATGCTCCTTTTCCACTCCTCCCCCTAAATGCAACAACATAAGGTTTAATTGAGGGCAAGCCTCCTCCTTATGATGCAGTCCTGACCCCAGAAGCAGCTGTGTCTGGATGAAAGGCAGATGTTTGCTCCAGCCAGCTGGGGTCAGTGATTCAAAACAGCTGCCCACTGCCAGCAGAGCCCATGGGAGTGAGCAGAGCAAACCTCCACAAGAAAAACTAGCAAAAATGTCCAATTAGTAGACTTCCCAAGGCTCCCAGCAAACCTTGATGCTGTGCTGGGTCTGCCCTGCTTTTGGTGGAGCAGCACACTACGTCCTGCTTCCGTCTTTGGGAGGCAGAAGTGGTCAGAGTTGATTTTCTCATTTGTATTCCCACTCAGAAGCAAAAAGCAGATCCTGTTCTTCTGCAGTCACATCAGGTATCCAGCCAAACAACTGTGTGCCCTTTAGATGGATTAATCTACCTGCTCCCAGCATTGCTCTCCAACTCTCTCTCTGCCCGAGCTATGTGTTATTCCTCATCATGCCACAGGAGTTGTGTTCCCACTTCCCCTCTTGTCTGAACACTCTCATTGGACTGCAGGACACAAGACAACCAAAGCAAAGGGCTGAGCTGGTGCTGGAGACCTTTTTCTTGATGTAGCCAGCAAGATTTGATGGCAGCATTCTCCCAGGCCACCCAGCCCTGAGTTAATCAGCATGGCATGCTCCTTCCTTCTCCACTTCCAAAAGCTAATGCCAAATGAGCCACCAAAACTTACAGGAACATTTTGAATTTGCTATGCAGCAGCTAAATTTTTCCTTGTTACAACTATATAGAGAGAATAATTATTTCTAGAAGGCCTTTTCATACTCCATGGAGTATTAAATAGGCAACACTGGATTTCCCTTAGTTGAAATTGCTTCCTCTGTCAAGGTAAACCCTATGCTCAGCCCCCCTCCATCTCATCTTCATTTTGCTGGCTTTAGCAGGCTGCTTCTCCCTAAATGACTGAACTTGACCACTGTAACTAAATCAATCATCCATCTAGAGGTGGATACTTGGATTTATTTATGTGGATGAGGAATGCTGTAGATAATGGGTCATTAAAAATTACACTTTTCAAACCACAGGTATCATGAGCCTGACTGGCAAAGAATGAGCTTTTTGATAAGAAAGAAGGCTTAGGAGGGTCAATTAGGTTAAATTGGCTTGGATCATCATCCTCTGCTACACAGGCTTTATTAAAGCCTGTAGTTGGAGATAATAGCTTATCTTCACTTCAGCACAATTATTTTTAAAATGTGGCCGCACAGTTTTGGGATTGCCAACACATGATATCCATTACCAACAAATCTGAGATTAACAAACATTTGAGCCCATCAGATTAAAAGGGTAATTATGTAGAAAAGATAGGGAGGACAAAACCACTGTTCTGTCAAGCTACGCTCAAGCCTCTGCAGAGCATGACTGGCTTGTGAAATAAAACACTGCAGGTCTTAAAGGAGCCAGTCAGCCGTGAGTAACCTGAGCCCTGCAGCTGAGCCCTTCCTCTGGGCACTCAGATGGGGTTTCCCTAGCCTGAAAAAGTTTCGGGGGCTCCAGCAATATCACAGTGCAATCTCCTGCTATGAGCATTTGCTCTGGGGAAGGAGAGAGAAACCCCTCTTAAGTCTTTCTCAAACAGATTATCTCATCTGTCTTTCTAGACATCTGTTTCTAGGTAAAAGGGAAAAACCTGCTTGCAATGAAACTAGCCACTGAGCCCAAAGCCAACGAGCTGCTCATATGGTTCTGTTCCCCCCCCAGTGCAGTCCCCCAGCCCTTTCTTTGACAAGAGCTGCAGGAGTAGGGTTCCTCCTTGTTTTCCTACTGTCTATCATCTAGTTTCACTGGAGGGTGCCTCGCTGCCCCTCTCTTCCCTGCTGAGCCACGCATCCTTGTTCTGTGGGACCTGGCAAGTGCATTGCTGATGATTTGCTATACCTCTTGGTTTCCAAACACCTGAGGCCAACCCTTAGATATTTCAGACAAGAGGGAAACCACATTGCTTGAAGGAAAGCATCCAGAATACCATCAGAATGAGTACACAGCACCTGGTGATCATCAGCAGCATTTTTCTTGAGCTGTTGCTCTCACACCTCATCTTTGTGTGACAGGATTTATAAGAGAGGCATGGGAACTGGGAGATCTCGAATCCCAGCCTCATTTCTGCTCCCTGCTTGTCATTTGGCTGGGAGCAAGATATTCATAACCTTACACATCCGCTTCTGAAGGTATCACGAGGACTCATCAGACATCTATGTTTATAAATAATGGCTTGTACACACAGTATCATGTGGTTTGCAGTCAGCACAACAGTGAGCTTGGCAAGACAGCCCTTCTGACATCCAAGGAATCCTGAGGACCACTGCAAAGATGCCTTCCAAATAAATCCTGTCCTTGGAAAGAGACTCTAAGATGGATTTGGAGAGCTTCCCATATTTTTGTTTTCTTCATGACATTCCCTCCTCTGCCCCATTTCTTACATGCTCTTTTAATATTGGGGGGGGAAAAAAGATTGCAAAAATATATCATTTTTTTGTCACTAGAAAGTGCAAAAATTTGCTGAGACCCTCTCCCTATTTAATTCATCCCAAATATATATGCATGATATCAAGATCAGAGTGTGAGAAAAAAGTCCCTTCTTTATAGAGAAAGCATGCATTCATAGAACAAATTTTCTGTAATAAATGTCTTCCTTTTTACCATATATTTTATAATCTGTCAGCTAGATCTTACCTGTATGTGCAATGGGCAGATGTCGGAGTCTAGAACATCCCTCTGGCCACCCTGGAGGGTTTGGAGACCGGACAGGGGGGTCTGGGATCTGTACAGGGGGGTCAGTTAGACCCACACGGATCCCAGGAGGACACTGACTCTGATTGCTGTCCATGGGAGTGAACACTCACATGCAGGAAGAATCACAAATCCTAAGAATTTAAAATAAGTAGTGGATGGTTTATTATAGAATATAAATATAGAAATTAGGATTCTTAGTATATGGGGCTGAAGAGACAAGATGGAGGAATTGGGGAGTGGCCCCTGTCCTCCTTGTTCTTGCTCTCGTCCCCCATCTTGTGCTGAGTTGGGTTTTAGAGATTGGCTTAGAGTAGAACTGACATGTTAGTAAAGGTAGTAGGTATTGGTAAAATTTTGTAAATAAAAAATACATCTCGGACAGTGGTTGGGTCAGGGGTACCATACATAAGGTGCGGGGCTCTCTGATCCGCCCAGTCTGCCGCGTGTCCTGCTCTGCTGGGGATGCCTCACAGAGCTGAGAAAGAACTAAGGTACCCTGCCAGGGAGGCCTGGCAGAGTTGAAAAAGGACTGAGATAATGAAGAATAAACAACCTTGGAAATGTGCACCGGCGGACTCAACTTGTCGTCTCTACCTCTGGTGTGTAACACTTAGGGCAAAGAGAAGACTGAAAACCTTATTACCTCTGGGAACAGCAACCCAGAGGAAACCCTCAGGGAACAGCAACCCTGGGGAAAAACCTTATTACCTTGGGGCCAGCAACCCCAAGGAGAATCTCAGGGAAACAATAACCTTGAGAGGCAGACATTTAAAAAGAGAGCAAATGCATGCATTTTTTACCCACATTTAGCCTGAAGTGGCTTCATTATTTATTACTTCAGTTTGCTGTTGCTGTGATTGAGAGCTGGAGAAAGGAAAGCCTCCAAGCAGGGATCATGGGAATATAAAGGGAATTGGCACTCACAAGTTGCTGAGAAAGTCTTGGGCTTGTGGCCTCATTTTGACTCCTATCAATGCCAAGTGTAAAATAATAGTCTGATTCAGAGCTAAATACCATCTAGATTTCCCACTGAGTCCATTAATTCTCTTCTTTTATTGTGGCAGAAAGCATTAAATACCACAGATTGGAATCAGGGTTTCATGCAGGATCTGTATTGCAATTACACAGCATCCTTTCCCAATTCAAGACATTGTATTGATTTGTTTGGGGGTAGGGAGAGTCTTTTTTTTTTTTTCTGCCAACTTAAAAAAGCAATTTATTCTTTCTTTTTAGATCAAATTGCAGATGTTTTTGTCAAGCTGCTTCCTATCAGAACTGGTGCATGAGCAAGGAGTGGTTGTTCATGAAGGAATATGTGAGTTGTGGACCTGTATTCTCTGGTCAAATCACCTCTCTGCGATCTTTGAGGATTATCATAACCAACGAGTTCCAAAGTAACACCTGCTATGCACTGTCTAGCCAATTATTTGAAGCTCCTCTGTTTCTGCTGAAGTTTTGGCAGCCAGCCTGTAAAGTATGACTCTGAGCTGTGTTTCTACAATATATGCTTCTAGGAACGAGACAAACTGCTTTTTCTAGCCAGTGCAAGAAACATTTGCCTCTCTACCACCACAAAAACAATATTAAGCAGCTGCTCAGCACTGCTTTCTAAAAGCATTTCTGTCACTGATCAGCAGAATTTAATAACATCCAGATTTAATCCCTCAGACTCAAGCTGGGCTCCCAGCAGAGGCACAGGGTGTATCAAGGGGGTATTTTGAAATTCAAGTTCTCTCACAGGCAAGTGAGCAGCTGGAGCTATTCTGGGTTGAAATATTTAGCCAGGGCCAGATGACCAGATTTGACAGGACAGTGGCAAGTTCTGCTTTAAAGTTTACTTTTTTTTCACTTGGTGCTTCACTCTTGTAAGAAGCCCAGAAAAGAGTTCCCTCATCAATCCTTTTTTTTTTCTTCTTTCATTTGGCATACTCAGGGTTTCATTTGACAAATGCAAGGAAAAAGGACTAGTTTGGCTGAAAGATGAGCAGTCTAGATGATGCTCTGAATGTCAAGAAAAAGCATCTTTGGGGTGCACATCACCAGTTTCAGTGAGGGGGCATCATTCTGTAACATCAATGAATTTCCCAGCAAATAGGAAGTTGCTCTGAGTTGTGTGAAACAGCAGACTCACCCTTCAAGGCTTTGTGGTCCTTGGAAGGAGGTGAACACCTCTGAAGATGGTCAATGCACTCAGTGTTGTCCCAGGCTCCTAAGCTGGGTGCTTCCAGTGATGGTGAGAACCCTCCATGTCTCCTGTTCCACTTCATCCTTCTCTGCCCAGCTACAAAAGAAATAAATTAAAAAGCCATACTGACACCAAAGTAATTCAATAAGACAAGTGGCCATTAGCTATTCTTCATAAAATTGTTTCTGACTTGTGATGGACGAAGCTTGCTAAGGCGGGTGGCCAGAAATATAGGATTATGCTGAATTATTCATAGAGATTTGCATAAAGCCCAATATATATGTTACCAAAAGTAGATCCTATAGGACAGATGGTATCCCTGCTCCTACTTTATTTTTTGCCCTGTCACTGTGACCCACAGCATCCTCTCTCCAGCCTTCATCTTGCAGTCTGTGCTCTACTCATTGCTTCCACAGTTGTTTGCTCTCTTCAGCCCTTCCAAATACTGACCACTCCTCCACATTTGCTGTCAGCTCCCAGCTGAACCTCTTCACGCAAATCTGTTTCTCCAGCCTTTTAGGTGACCCTGTTTTGGGTTATGGTCTTGCTCTTACAGCCATCTTATTTCTCAATACACCCCGACTCCTCCCACCTAAACAAAGAGCATTTGCCATGTTGGCCGGGACTTCACCTCACCTACAGCATATTGTGAAGAGAACTCTGGAGAAACATCTCTCTTCACCTCAATGAATATATAAATAAATTACAGAGTGGTGCTTTTTCAAAGTTTATTTTAACAGTGAAATAGTTTGCAAAACTGACACACTCAGCCAAGCAATGGTTGTTCCTTTTCACTCCTTACCCTGCAATAAATGCCCTGCTGGAAGAAACCCTCAGTCTCGGGTACAGTGCAGAGTTTTGTACCCTTTCCCCCCATAGCTGAAGGTCCTTGGCAGAGCAGAGCCAGATGTCCTTCTTGGCTTGAAAACAGGCTTCCTGGGGGAGGTAGTCCAGTCCACAGGCTATTTTTATGGAAAAGAGATGTGTAGAGAAGAATAAGACATGAACACCTCCAAGGTACCACCTGAGGAAGATGTATTTCAACTTGAAAAAATGATCTGATTTTTTTTTTAAAAAGCCCACTATTTTGGTATTTTTCCTTATTTTTGGGAATCTTAAAGCCTAACTTAGACACCTCTTCCCTTGCTAGCAGTGGTTTGGTAAAGTCATGCCAGAACTTCAACATCCTTTGAACTTAAAATAGAGATGGCAAGAACCTACCTCAGCTGTCCTTCACTAGCCATATTACTTAAAAATTATTCTTAGAAAAGTGAAGTGACTTCTCATCACTCAGAAATGAGCAAGGCTGTAGGTTTGGTTGGCAGAAGTAGTTTATCCCTTGTGTCATGGGTTAGCACTGGCCAGATGTTAATGCACCGATGAGTGTGTTTTTTCCTAATGAGCTACTGTGAGATGTGGTCAAGAACAGAGCAGAGCAGGCCCAAAACTTGAAAACAGAGATCAAAACTTTATTACATTACATAAGAACAGAAATAGAAAGGGAAACTAAACACACACAAAAACAGAAATGAAAACTTCCCAGAACATTTCTTCTCCTCCCCAGATTTCCACCCCCTACACGTTACCCTCCATAGACCAAACCCTTGGGTTTTAAATCAATCACCACTCAAAAAAACTAATCTTCAATTCAGCAAGGGAGAGAGGAGTCTCTCTTGCACCACAGACTGCTCCTCAGAAAACACAGGTCCACCCCTTATGGGTTTCCATGTCACCCGTGGCACTGCCCAGAGAAGTCTGCCGTGGTGACACTCTCTTTTCCATGTCTAGTGCTCTCACCACTGTCCATGGGCCAAAGCTGCATATAGGGCTCTTTTAAGGATGCTTGCATGCTGAGCTCTCCCCATCTTTCCCCTGGGGCCGAGGGTTCCAAGAGCAGGTTTCCCCTGAGGGCAGAGGGCACCATCACACCCTCCCCCTCTCTTCTCTGCTCGCTCCACTCTTCAAGTGCCAGTCACTGTAGCAAAAGTAAAGGCAGCTGCATCTACCCAAATGCAGTTTATGTTCAAAAGAGACTCAAGTTCAGTCTATGGCTAACATTATGCAAGAAAAGTCTATCTCAAAAGCCACTCCTCTTCATCTCTGCCCATCTGGGGTTCTTTTCATCTTCTTTAATCATCTCGGTCCCAGGCTGTTTTCTCTTTCTCTTCTGAAACCACTAGCCATGAGAATCAATGTCTGGGAAAAAGTTTCCTTCTGCCAAGAAAGGGTTAACAGTTCTTGGCTCCCGGCAGGGTCCTGGACTCGGCACCTCTTTACACAGCCGGGAACTTCTCCTCTCCCCTCCCCCCGCTCTTTCTTCGCTGCTGGCTGCTGCCAATGTTCGAAACTCTGAAGCAGCAGTCTCTCTCCTTGGGGGGGGGGAAGGGGGGAACCTTCACAGTTTTCCACCCCTCCATCCTGGATGGGGCCAGCTCAGCTCCAGTCTTGTTCACTCTCTTCCCCCCCCCGGGGCTCCAGCTTACCTCAGCCCGGCCGCATGGTTCCCCTCCCCCACTCAGCCTTGTAAGCTGAGCAGGGGAGGAGGCGAAGATGTTTCCTTGCTGAAACCAGAACCCAAAAGAGACAGACCCTCTGGGAGTCCTTGCTTTAAACTCCTTGTGTTCTCAGAGGCTTGTCTAAACCTCCCAGTGGCTACTCTAAGTGCCAGCATAAAACCTGACCACTGATTGGTTTGCCTACAACTTCCTGGAAAATTCACCTCCCCCTCAACCACGACACCTTGTTTCCAAAACAAATAAGCAAATCTGCATACCTTTTTCTTAACAGTTCTGAGACAGAAGTTCAGATGATAGCAGCTGGTATAACTCCATGGTTTTCACTGGAGCTGAGACAATTCCCAGTGTCTGAGTAATGAATTGTCATGAGTGAATGAGGAGCGGCCAAAGAAACATTTGGTTTCAGTTATGTAAGATTACAAATAATGGATCCTAGTTCGGGATTTTTTTTTTCTCCCTTTCGGTCTTAGCCACGTATGGATAGGGAGATTTTAGTCATAGATTGCTGGGCTTTTACAAGCATTTATTTTTTCCATATAAAAATAAGCTTGTGTTTCACCTGCAGATAACAGTCCCTGAAAATTCTCCCCCAAAGAAATAATAAATTCAGCATTCAAACTTATCTCAGCAGTAGATGGCACTGCAGGGACTGAAACCTGAAAGGGAAAAACCAAGACTCAAATTTTGCTCTCAGAAAGGATTGTCAGGATTATAATTACTATACAATATCCCACACATGCAGGTTACCCTATTAAGCACGTATTGATTATAAATTGTTTCCATAATTGCGATTTTAATGCGTGGAGTTTCTAAGGGCTTTGCACATGCTCTGTTGTGGAAGAAAAAAGTTGCCTGACTGCAAGAAGATGGGAAACCTACCAGCAATTAAATTTTGATTTTTGTATTATTTATCACAACACATACCTTATAGTTTAGCTTTTTTGGAGCATTTATCTGGCTTAAAAGGTAATGAATAAGCTTTCTATTGTGGGAAGCATTTGATTTATAGCCTGAAAAATATTCTTCCTCTTACACAACAGGATTATACTGAGTTCTTTTCTAGGCCTGTCCTGAGGTGACAGGACATTTTCATGCTTTGTATCCCAATCGTGTGTTTCTGTTCCCGTGCTCTCGGTTTGTTTTTTCTATAGCCGCACCCCTCCCCCCAGCTGCTGGCTCTCGCTTGCTGCTGCTAGCTTTAGGCTTGCTTTGCTGGCTTTGCTCTCTTGCTTTTTTATTTTCCTCTTTTTTGCTTGCTTTTTGCCATTAAGAAAAGTAAAGTTAAGGGACCTGTTCGGGAGATCCAGTTCCTGGGAGTGAAGTGGCAAGATGGACGGCATCAGATTCTTACTGATGTCATCAACAAAATCACAGCTATGTCCCCACCAACCAACAAGAAGGAGACACAAGCTTTCTTAGGTGCTATAGGTTTCTGGAGGATGCATATTCCTGAGTACAGTCAGATTGTGAGCCCTCTCTACCTGGTTACCCGTAAGAAAAACTATTTCCATTGGGGCCCTGAGCAGCAACAAGCTTTTGCCCAGATAAAGCAGGAAATTGCCCATGCAGTAGCCCTTAGCCCAGTCAGGACGGGATGAGATGTGAAGAACATGCTCTACTCTGCACCTGGGAGCCATGGCCTGTCCTGAAGCCTTTGGCATAAGGTGCCTGGTGAGACTTGAGGCCGACCACTGGGATTCTGGAGTCGGAGCTACAGAGGGTCTGAAAGTAACTACACCCCAACGGAGAAGGAAATCTTGGCCGCTTATGAAGGAGTCCAAGCTGCTTCAGAGGTGATTGGTACCAAAGTACAACTCTTCCTGGCACCCTGACTACCTGTGCTGGGGTGGATGTTTAGAGGAAAGGTTCCCTCCACCCACCATGCCACCAGTGCTACATGGAGCAAGTGGATTGCCCTCATTACACAGCGCGCCCAAATTGGGAAACTAAACCTTCCTGGGATTTTGGAGGTAATTACAAATTGGCCTGAGGGTGAAAGCTTCAGTCTCACTGGTGAAGAGGGAGAAGAGCAAGTGACCCGTGCTGAAGAAGCTCCACCTTACAACCAACTGCCGCCAGAAGACACACGTTACGCTCTTTTTACCAATGGTTCCTGTCACCTCGTAGGGATGAACTGGAAGTGGAAAGCAGTTGTGTGGAGTCCCACACGACAGGTCGCACAAGCTATCGAAGGAGAAGGTGGATCGAGTCAACTCGCGGAACTCAAAGCTGTTCAATTGGCCTTGAACATTGCTGAAGCAGAGAAGTGGCCAAAACTTTACCTTTATACTGATTCCTGGATGGTAGCCAATGCTCCGTGGGGATGGCTGAAGAGATGGAAGGAGGAGAACTGGCAGCGCAGAGGAAAACCAATTTGGGCCGCTGAAGAATGGAAAGACATCGCTACCCGGTTAGAGAAACTACCTGTGAAGGTTCACCATGTAGATGCCCATGTCCCCAGAAGCAGAGCTAATGAGGAGCAGCAAAACAATCAGCAGGTAGATCAGGCTGCCAAGATAGGGGAGTTGAAGATAGATCTTGACTGGGAGCACAAGGGAGAGCTGTTCCTAGCTCGATGGGCCCATGATGCCTCAGGCCACCAGGGTAGAGATGCCACCTATAAGTGGGCACGAGACCGAGGGGTGGATCTAACCATGGGCAGCATTTCTCAGGTTATCCATGACCGTGAGACGTGCTGACATTAAGCAGGCTAAGCGGGTGAAGCCCCTCTGGTATGGGGGGCGGTGGTCCAAGTACAAGTATGGGGAGGCTTGGCAGATTGATTACATCACACTGCCTTAAACCCGCCAAGGCAAGCGCCATGTACTAACCATGGTAGAAGCCACTACGGGATGGTTGGAAATCTACCCCGTGTCTCATGCTACAGCCCACAACACCATTTTGGGCCTTGAAAAGCAGGTCCTTTGGAGGCATGGTACTCCTGAGAGGATTGAGTCAGACAATGGGACTCATTTTAAAAATAATCTTATTAACACCTGGGCTAGGGAACATGGCATTGAGTGGGTGTACCACATCCCCTACCATGCACCAGCTGCAGGTAAAGTGGAGAGATACAATGGATTGTTAAAAACCACTTTGAAAGCATTGGGGGGGGGGGGGGGGGGGTCTTTCAAGAACTGGGAGCAGCATTTCGCAAGGGCCACCTGGTTAGTTAACACTCGAGGTTCCACCACCCGAGCAGGCCCTGCCCAGTCTGAGCCCCTTAATATAGTAGATGAACTCCCAGTGGCCCATGTCAGAGGTTTGTTGGGGAAGACAGTATGGATTAATCCTGCCTCGAGTACAGGAAAACCCATTCATGGGATTGTCTTTGCTCAAGGACCAGGTTATACCTGGTGGATAATGCAGAAAGATGGGACAACCCATTGTGTACCTCAGGGAGATCTGATTGTGGGATGATATCATTGTTTGCTGAGCATTACCACCATTGTCTGTACGTTAGATCATACAGACATGAGACAGAAGGAAATGTGAAAGTGTCAAAGGTCTGAGCAAGTAAGATGGAAGGAAATGTGTAAGTGTCAAAGGTTTGAGTAAGTGAGATGAAAGTTTTTACACTGTATTCAGTAACATGTTCACGATATGGGATAAGGGGTGGAATGTCTTGGGGTGACAGGACATTTTCATACTTTGTATCCCAATCGTGTGTTTCTGTTCCCGTGCTCTCGGTTTGTTTTGTCTATAGCCGCACCCCTCCCCCCAGCTGCTGGCTCTCGCTTGCTGCTGCTAGCTTTAGGCTTGCTTTGCTGGCTTTGCTCTCTTGCTTTTTTTTTCTCTCTCTTTTTTGCTTGCTTTTTGCTGTTTTTCTGCTTTTGTTTTTTTTCCCCTTCTTTCCTTCCTCCCCTTCCCTGAAGACATCGGAACCGGCTCTGGACCTTGATCTGGGAACGTCAAGGAACTCCCCCCTGGAGTCTGCATCTGAGAGAAGCTTTGGCACCCTCCCCAGCAGAGACTGCCCAAGCCATTCGTCCTCTTTTGGACTGGTGAAAACATATGTTGTCATCTGGGGCTGTTTTTCATGTGTTGGGGTGTGTTTTTTCTTGTTTCTTAATAAACAAGTTTTTTCCACTTTTCCTTCGAGGAAATTCCTCCTGAACCTGGTGGTGGGGGGAGGGGTTGGAGTTGTGGAGGTTTGTTTCCTTTAAGGGGCTCCTTTGGAGATTTTTCCCCTAATTTGTCCTAAACCAGGACAAGGCCTAATCTCTATTAGGTATTGTTATAAAATGGTGGTATACTTTCTTTAAGGCATGAACATGTGTAAAAGTCAGCTGGACAGAAGCTGTTAATTGAGTGTGCTGTATCTCTTTGAGAAAAGCTGAGAGAAAGAAGGGTTCCCATGATCTAATCCCACAGAAAAAAAGGTAGCATCCCATTATAAAGGTGGGCTCATTCCCGCCCTCACAAGGGACCTCCAGTTGATTTCAGATTCAAGTAATTAACCATCACCTGGTCTTTAAAGCGAGCCTTTCCCACAGCTCAGCTCCAAACCTGCAAGGTCCACTTCTATCGCTGTGGGTAATTTTGGGGTGATCCCAGTTGTAGTGATGTGTTTGCTGGTGCACTAGCAAACCAGCTTCTCTATCCCAAGAGAGAATTTCCTGCTTGGATACCTTAGCACTGCATCTAAAAACCAGGGGCCAGAATGTATGTTGGGGAGGGGATGTGCTTGATGCCAGTGAGTCTCTGAAGGGCAGGAGCCAGATTTGGAGCTGGGTGGTGGGGTTACAGAGACCCTCAGGGCTAAGGGCTCACTCCATGTCAGGAGCAAATGCTACAAGGTTTATGGTAGGGTCACATCGACATCTCAGATCAGCATCTTTGTCTCCTGCATCTTCCATCTCAGTACAGAAGATAATGGCTTTCCAGGAGGAGACTTCAAACCACAATAGCCAAACCTGTGAAGTCTCAGGGTTGAACTGACAGATCTTCATAGCTGAGGAAGCTTGGAACCTGCAGCTGCCATTAAGACAATTGCTCTAGCACATCTCCCTTCAGGGATGCTCTTCCATTCTTCTGATGTCCCTGGGATTTTAGGCTTAGGGGCAGGCAACTAACACTTCTATTTGGACCTAAAAACCTCAAGTCCAAGGAGGAGCATATGCCTGTTTGGCAAAACCATACACAAAAGCAGAAGAAAGGGTAAATGTACTTCTTTGTGTCACAATTGTCTATGTAAGTATCAGGCTGTGCTAGTTCTTGGTAAGCAAGCATTTGCTTAGAAGAGGTGGGGTAAACGATTAAAAAGCTGGGAGAAAGCACTTCTTCATATTTAAAAATAATAATAAAAAAAAATGAGCAAGACATTTCTTCTCCAGAACAACCCTGCCTGCATTTGCAGCTGCAACATGTGTGAAAACAAAAAGCACCACTTAGGGCAACCTTTTCCAAAAGAAGATAATCTTATAAAATATGCACTGAAACAAAAGGAAATTAAACCAGTGTGCTCACTAATGATGTGTGTGACAGCAGCTCACTCTGCTAGGTGCTGCTTGCAGAAGTCAGTGGAAAAGAAACAGAAAGCACTGTTGCAGGGATTAATCCTGCACTGATCAGGGGTTTAGCTGGGCATCCCACATGCATTCACCAGCACCACTAGGCTGAGCACCAGTTTTGGGGTTGCTCATCTCATGCCTGTACCAGCGTTATCCATCCTTTTGCTGCTCATCCTCGTTTCTGAGGAATGAAGGGCTGCTCAAGGAGGTGGGACATTTTATACTAGCTAGGACATCCAAAGTAGACATTTTACTCTTTCTTCTTCTATTTTTTCTTTGCTTTTCAGTCTGTGGGCTCCTGAAATTGGGAAAGTGTCATTATTGTGTAACAAACATTGCTGTTATTTAACTAAAAAAAAAAAAAAAAAGGCAAAACAAATCACCAAACATCATTCTGAGCACATGCCAGCACACAATTAGAAAAAAAAAAACCACTACAAAATTTACCTTTGAAAATAACTTTCCATTTCCTCTTTTCATCTCCTTTCACTTTGTTTTGGTTGAAAAGCAACAATAGAATGTCAGAGGTGAGAGGAAAGACATTTTTGTGACAGAATTGTGGAATATAAAATGGCTTGGGGAAAAGCACTTTTGCCAGTCTCATTTCTATTCAATAACTCAGTAGGCTTTCCTATTTTTATGTACACATATACATGTACAGATGTGCAGGTGGTGCCAGGATAATTTTATCTGCATTTACAGAGCATTTCCTACTTTGCCTTTGTCATCCTTGTTGTCTATAAATAATAATCATCCCGAATTTTCATTTGAGAAGCAGATCATACCAGGAATGTAAAGGGTGATGGCAACTTGTTTAACTGTGATCTTAAAATAAAAATTGAAATGTTCTGTGTTGTGTTGCAAGAAGAAAAAGAGCATAGTGTTGTTGCCTTGTTTTGGTTTTGGATTTCCCCTGCTTCCAAAGAAATAAAGGGACTGAAGCATTAAAGGTAGCTGGGTAGCATGCATTACTGTTGTTGTTCACAAAGAACAAAGCCTTTCTTTTAAAAGATTGAAATGTGTTTTACCTGCTTCCATCCATCTCCCACTCTCTTGTTCCTCTGTCTGCCCTAAAATTTCACAGCAACATCTTACTGTCTTGGCTTAGCAACACAGGTATTTGTCAGGGAAAGTTTTAGCTCTCCTTGGAATGGAGAGTGTAAACCCCCTCCCTCCAAATTATTATAAATTTGAAATTAGGGGCTTTTCAAGCTAAAATATAGGATTCGGAGTAACAGTTCTTTACTAGAAATATTAAAAAAAAAAACAAATGCAGTAGTACAAAAAAACCAACCAAACAAACAAAAAAACAAACGAGCAAACAAACAAAAGTCCAAGAAAACCCTGACAGAGTCAGAGATATAACCTGACACCCTGTTGTCAGAGTGTTGGAAGCAGTCCGAAATAAGTCTTCCTGGAGTAACAACAGATGTTTTTCTGTGGAGTAGAGACGATCCTGTAGAAAAAAGGGTCCAGTGCTGGCGAGATGGGTACAGTCTTCCTCCAAGAATCCAGTGGAAAACAGGCTGCTTGGTGTTCCTACATCTCAGTTTTTATCTTGGTAGAAATGGTTGGCTCCCCCCTCACTGGGTGGAGCATCTCACAATGGGATGATGTAATGTGAACCAGGGTCTCTATTAACTATATGGAAGCTGGAACAGAGCAACACACGGTACAACCAATATGGTTAGATCATACGTTCTCCTCTTTATTCTCGAAATGGCTGGTTTTATACAGTGTGAAATAATTTACAATTTCAGGTGCATTTTAATTGCCATTCAGCGTGAAGAAAAATGTAAACAATCTTAGTTTAAGGCAGCTACCGTTATTCTACTCTAACTGTCCCATCTAGTCCATACACACACCTTAACCTAATTTCTAACTGCGCCACAAAGCTTATCTACTTCTACACGGGCCCAAATCTGAGGCCTAGCAGGCCCAAATCTGAGGCCCAGTTTGGGATAGCTCAAATCTCATTCCACAGCACATCATGCTCGCGATCTCTAAGAAATCCAGTTACAGTAATGTGTCATGTCACCGGTGAGCCTTAATGGCCCATTAACAGAATATCCCCTCCCCCTATCGAGGGTGGACAGTGGTGAAAGAGATAAGAAACACTGCCTCACCTGGTTTTAACAGCTGCCCTATTATCAGAAGGCATCCGCCCCCTTTCCCTCTTGGAGCTACACGAGATAAAGGAAAAAAAAAAAAAAACCCACACATCTCCCCAACTGGTTTCAACAGATGAAATAGAATACACTTTTTTTTTTTTTTTTTTTTTTGTTACATAGCCCAAGACACTTACACAAAGGGAGCTTCACTAAATGTCATTTCAGAGTGGATAAACTCAGCCAAGATCTGGAGCAACACATGGGGTTTCCAGGTGTGGAGAGTCAAGCACTCCTTTTGCACCCATTTATCAGACTGTTGCCTTTCGATGGAAGGGCAGGCGACCTGGTTTCAGAAAGCCAGCACGGCGGCTCGACCTTCTCCCGAGCCACTCGGGCCACTGACACGCTGATACCAATGTGGTGGATGGCAAATGGCGGTTTATTGGATCAGCACGTGGGGTTAAATAGTCTAAGGGGTCTTTACTACGTCAGGGGGGGGGCGGAGGGTTCAAGGTGAGAGGCCAATGGGGTTAGGAGGGGTCACCACAGGAGAGACGGGGGGAGGGTCCTTATCTTTCCGTGACATCGCGAGATCTTCCGGTCGCCTTTCCTTATCTAACACACACATCTCCCCCCCCCGCCTCACAAATAAATGAGGCAGTTAAAACATAGGCATTAAAAAAGGGGTACAAGGTAGTAACTTAACAAGGAGAACAAGGGGGGTTTGGAGAACCTGAGTAGGTTTTGCGAGGCAGATCAGGCAGACCTCGCGACTGGCAATGTTCATAGTTTGATTCACAGCATCTGTTGTTGTCCGGTGCGTGACTGTTGGGTGCTCTCGGTTGGTCCCTTTCCTCTGGAACTGGAGTGTACACTTTACGGGGGCGTCTCACAGGCATGTCCTGTAAACAGAAACTCACAATTTTCATTAGTCTCATTCTGAAGATCAGGCTTGATCGACTTAAGTGGACACCACCTGATTCTTCCCTCCCTTTTGACAGCTGCGTACCCTCTCCCCGTGAGTACCAACCTCCAGCCCCGTTCCCATTCACCCAGCTCATTTTTGATTACAACTTGCTGGCCCTCCTCTAATGCTCGGGTGGCCCAGTGCTTTTGAGCAGGACTGTTTGTTTCATCCCCCCTGGGGAACTGGTTCAGTGCTAGCAGGGCAGTTGCCAGCAGCCTTGCCTGGTCTCCTGGGGGAATGGCATTGGTGAAACCCTCTGACTTCGCCAGCACCTCTATTCTGGTTTTGAGGGTTTGGTTGGCTCGCTCCACTATGGCCTGACCTGTAGAGTTGTATGGAATGCCTTGCACTAACGTGATGCCCCACTTTGAGGCGAATTCTTGCACAGGTTTGGAGGTAAAATTTGAACCATTGTCAGTTTTAATTTGCTTGGGGATACCAAGCCATGCCATGGCAGTCAGCCAGTGTTGAATCGTGGCTTTGGAGTTAGTTTTGGAGTGCTGTGTGGCCACAATCACTCCGCTGTAGGTGTCCACTGTCACTGCCAGCCATGGTCTGGGCTTCAGCAGTTGACATAAGGTGAAGTCCGACTGCCAGATTTCTGAGGCTTTGAGACCTCTTGGATTGACCCCACTGGTCCACAGGGGTGACCTCTGGCAATGAGGGCAGGTGGCCACTACATGTTTTGCGTCCGCTGTCGAGATCCTGCACCTCTTTGCCAGAGCTTTGGCTCCGATGTGGAACGACTCATGTAGTTGGCGAGCTGCCTGCAATGTCCACACTCCCTTTGCCGCGGCGTCCGCTTTGTCGTTGCCAGTCTGGAAGAAGCCCTTGACTGGGTTGTGGCTGTTGACATGAATGACAGACACGGTGCCCTGTCGTGAGGAGAGCGCTTCTTCCAGCATTGTGGCTGCTGCAGATGTTGACACGCCTGGTCCCGACATGGCCAGGCACAGCCTTGCCACGAATATAGAATCTGTCACGATGTTAAGGTGTTCATCTTGGAAGAGTCCGCACGCCAAGACCACAGCTGCTGCTTCCAGTTGTTGCACTGACAGTGTTGGGTCACATGCTTTGACACAGTGCCATTGTTCTCCGGTCTGCCACACCGCCGCTGCGGTGGAAGTCGCGGAGGAGGCGTCTGTGAAGACCGTCAGTCCTGGCAGTGGTCAGTCCATGACCTTTGGTGGCAGGTCTATGTCAACAATGGTCAGTAGCTGAGTCCAAGGTGGTCTGGAGGCGTAGCAGATTTCTCCTCCAAAGCCAGTGAGGGCAAGGGCCAGGTGCTCCGACGCTGCGGTTGACTCCGTGGTCAGCTGCTTGCGAAAGGGGAGATGGATTCTTGTTGGTTCAGTTCCCAGATGTTTCAGGGCGAGTTTCCTGCCTTTCATGATGATGTTGGCGACGCATTCGACTCCTGGGGAAAATGCACGAGCTGGTTTTCCGAGGACGACCCATTGGATCGGCTGGGCCTTCTCAGAGGGTCCTTGGGCCAGCGCTCCCACTCCTCCCTTCTGAGTGAAATGGACGTACAGATCAAGGGGCGCACCTGGGTTCCACCTGGCAAGTGTGCCAGTAGACATCTGATGTTCGATGAAGTTGAGGGAGCTAGCTGCTTGTGGCGTCAGCTCCTTGGGTTCCCAGGGGTGATTTCCTTTCAGGAGATCATACAAGGGGTCCATGACCTCGGGAGGGATCAGGATGATGTTGCGGAGCCACTGCAGAGATCCCACGAGTCGCTGCATGTCATGGAGCGTCTTGATGTCTCGGCAGACCTTCATCTTGGGAGGGGTCACGTAGGAGTTTGTGATCCCCACTCCCAGGAAGGTCACGCAGGGTCCTCTTTTGATCTTTGTGCTCGCAATCTCAAAGCCGTTTGCCTGGAGAGTCTCTGTGATTGTGGACACTAACTGATCCACCTGGCTGGCTGATGGTGCAGCGATGAGGACATCATCCATGTACTGAATGATGGTTGCAGCAGGGTGGGAATGTCGGACTGGCATCAGTGCTCTGTCCACGGTGATTTGGCATACCGTAGGGCTGTCCACAAAACCCTGTGGTAGCATGCGCCACTGGAAACGGAGGCTGGGTCGCTCGCCGTTTGGGAACACGACAGAAAAGGCAAACCGTTCCTTGTCCTTGGGGTGCAGGGGTATCGAGAAGAAACAGTCTTTGATGTCCAGCACTGCGCATGGCTGCCCTTCGGGGATGGCTGAGTTCATGGGCAGCAGTGTCTGAACAGGACCCATAGGTTTGGTTGTCTTATTCACTTCCCTGAGGTCATGGACGAGGCGATAGCCTTCTCCAGACCTTTTGGGGATCACAAACACGGGGGTGTTCCATGGGCTGGTGGAGGGTTCTATGTGACCCTTTTGCAGCTCACGGTCAACCAGTTCCAGCAAGGCTGTCATTCGAGGCTTTGGCAGGGGCCACTGCTCAATCCATACAGGGTCTGACGATTTCCAAGTCAGTTTGATTGGCAGCGGTGGGTGCACGGCAGTGGCCCTCAGGATAAATTTGTAATCCTGACTCCTAACATAGCAAAGACGTCCCTTCCTATCAAGGGTGGTGAATTTCGCAAAATGTAGGGGTAGTTTGCCACAGTTTGTTCTGGTCCTTCTTCTGTGTGGAGTGTTATAGCTACCAACTGGGTGCTTCTCCACGCCCGGGTCTGCCCTCCCACTCCTCTCAATGGGGGTACTTCTTTAAATTGCCAATGCCGAGGCCAGTATGCTTGGGGGATTATCGAACAGTCCGACCCCGTGTCCCCCCAAAACTGAAGCCCTATGACATGGGGGTCCTGGCTGCCATAAAGGCGGCACGTTCCCCATATCACCAGGGGCTCCTTCCCGATTTTCATGGCCAGGGCCACCCAGGAGTCCCGCTCTGGGTGACTCCTGCTGGCCCTGTGCCACAGGTGCGGCTTGTGGTGGTGGTGCACACGAGGGGGCCGCTGGCGGTGTTGTGAAACCTTGCCATTGTGTCGCTGTGGGGGGTGCAAAACCGGCTGTCCCCTGTGGGGGCATGGGGTATGAGGGTTCCCCACGCCACAGGGGGTTGGCATAGATGGGCCGCCTCGCATTCGCAGCGGGAGGAGGCTGGGTGTGGCCCGCACTCCCCCTCCCTTTCCCATTTCCCTGAGGCCGGGACCTGCAGTCTTTGGCAAGGTGCCCCTTCTTCCCACAGCCCCAGCAGGGCCCTCTCGCATGGGCTTGGAGTGGGGGCATCACTGGGGATGGCTGTGCTGGCTGGGGACAGCTCACTGCAATGTGGCCTGCCTGGCCACATTTGAAACATGCCATCGCACTGGTTAAGGTGCGGACGGCTGCCTGAATGGGTGTCAGTTGCTCCTCTTTTACTACATGTTTAATCATGTCGGCCAGGCTGGCTCCGGCCGGCAAGGAGCGCAGAATGTCTTTGGTAATTGAGTTACATTGTTGCCGCAGGCAATCAGCTACTACGGGGCCTTTCGCCTCTGGGGGCAGGGTAGACGAATCCACCGCTGCCTGAAGGCGATCCACAAACTGCGTGAAGCTTTCGCTTTCACCCTGTTTTATGGTGGACCATGGAGAGGGCCTGGCCACCACTCGGGATGCAGCTCGAATGGCCTCCCGGGCAGCCTGGGTGGTGGCTCTGACCTCCTCAGCCCGCATGTTCGCGGCTTGTTGCTGAGGGGTTATCATGTCATCATGTTTTCCCATCAGCCTGGATAGGCTGGAGTTGTGCAGTGGCTGCCCTGCTCCAGAAGACTGAGCCAGTAAATTTGTACAATTGTCCTTCCACTCTTGTTTGAACACAGTCATTCCCGCCCCATCAAATATCATACGTCCTATCTGTTTAATGTCAAAAGGGAGCAGATCAGAGTTGCCAAAAAGGCCATCCACCAGAGTGGAGACCATGGCTGAATTCAACCCTTTTTCTGAAATTGCTTTTATGATTGTTTGTATGTCTTTGGGATTTACCGGTGTATATGTTTTTTGCTGGTTACCCTCTGGCCCGGTAACCCTTACTAGGAAGGCTTTCACTGTGGCTGCCGGTGCCCATTCGGCACAAGCTATTTTTATTTTCCCCCAGTCAGTGAACTGGGCCGGCTCGTATTTTGAACCCCTTCCGGAGTGGCTTAAGGTTTTATTAGGTTTTGCTCTAGCCCTTGCTAGCCTCTCTGTCTCTAAATCCCAGTCAGTGTCTGACAGTTGTCCCGAACTGCTGCCGCTGGTGGTTTCCAACCGAGAGTCGGAAGCGGACTGCCAGCGCACTTCCGGGGTCCCGTGCCGTTTCGTGCGGCTCCGGTCCCGCCCCTCCCCTCGGGGGTGGGGCCGCTCCCGCCCCCTGGGCTCGCCCTGCCTCCCGCGGGGGGAGGTCTCTCCCTTAAATGATGGCAGTGTTAAACGCAGCTCCCGACGGGGCGTGTTCTCCCTGCCACTGTTCTGCGCGTGCGCGTTTGCAAAAGCCCGCGGTTCTGAGGCGAGAGCTTGCTCCCTGCCGCTCCCCCGCGCACACAAGTGCCCACAGCTCCCGGCTGAACGCTCGCTCTCCGCCGCTGTCCCGTGCATAGGGCTCTGCGGAAAGCTGCCTCTCTGAACCGCGCATGCGCTCTCCGCCACTGTCCCGCGCGCACGTGGCGGCGGAAATCCGCGGCGCCACTCCAAGCATGGACTCTCTCCCTTCCTGCCGCTCGTACACGCCAGCAAAAGCCCGCGGCTTCTGTCTGAGCACGTGCTCCTCTCTCTCTTCCCCGTCTTTCCCCCGCGCATGCGCGTCGGCAAACATCCGCGGCTCCAGGCTTTCCCCACCAAGAACATCCAGACCCCGCCCTTCCCCGTGGCTGCCAGCGCGATTTTCAAACACATATGGCGGCCGTGCCGCCCACATGTTCTCCCGTGCCACGTGCTCGGCGTCTCTGGCCTCGCTTGCCAATCCCTCCCAGAAAATCTGCGCGTGCTGCCACGCCTCGGGCACCAAAATGCCGGCTGACGGCGAAGAGACGCATTGGGGACCCGTGGATTTTCGGGAAGGTTCCGTGGGCGAGGGGGAGGCCGGTGGGTTCGGCGGGGGGGCCGAGGGGTTCCCTGAGGGTACCGGGGGGTTTGGACTCGGGCTCCGGGAGGGGGGAAGCATGCCTGGTTCCTGCGGTTCCCCACTCTCGGACAAATCATTTTCGGATGCCGTTTGCGTTGCAGCTCCCACCCCCAGCTTGGGAGTAGCTAGCAAGCACACGCGCGCGGCGCTCCAGGTCTCCTGTTCGTCCATTGCCTTGCGTAGAGCCTGCTCGACCCTTCCCCACGCCTTGAGGCTTTTGGCGCTGCCCGTGGATTTAGTATCCTCGGCTAGGGCAACCGTGCACCTCCCCCAAACCTCCGAATGTAATACATCTACCGGTCGTTCGACAACCCCAAGCTCTAATAACCTTGCCATAGCAAGTTCAAAATCTTTGAGCTTGCACTCAATTCCCCACTGTTTATGAATCGAACTTACGACCTTCGCCATGGCTTCCATTGGCTGGTCCGACGGCGTCCCGTCCGCCTAGGGTCAGATCCTTTGTCCTGCCCTGGCCACTGCTCCTGTCCAGGTGAAAATCCCGATTCCCGAGCGTTTTTTTCTCCCGGGTTTTCGGCACCACAATGTTGCCTTTCGATGGAAAGGCGGGCGACCTGGTTTCAGAAAGCCAGCACAGCGGCTCGACCTTCTCCCGAGCCACTCGGGCCACTGACACGCTGACACCAATGTGGTGGACGGCAAATGGCGGTTTATTGGATCAGCACGTGGGGTTAAATAGTCTAAGGGGTCTTTACTACGTCGGGGGGGGGCGGAGGGTTCAAGGTGAGAGGCCAATGGGGTTAGGAGGGGTCACCACAGGAGAGACGGGGGGACGGTCCTTATCTTTCCGTGACATCGCGAGATCTTCCGGTCGCCTTTCCTTATCTAACACACACATCAGACCAAAACCAAACCAGGGCACTCAGCTGGCTGCCAAAACATGAACTTGGAAGTTTTCATATATATTTGTAAATATATATAATAGGTATCTTTACATATCATATGTAATATATTACAATATTTATAATATATATTATAAATTTGATTTTATTTTTAATACTGAACACAGTTTTAAGGTTAGCAGCAATCTAAATCCAAAAATTTTAATTTCATGGTGCCCTGGACAGAAAAAAATGTGTGTCAAACCTTTCCTTTTTTCATTTACAAAATTCTACCCTGGAGAATTCTTTTTGATTTTAGTGGGGTTATTCCTGATTTACAGGAAGAGAGGAAGGTAGTAGAATGTCCAGCGTGGGTGTCCCTGGTGGAGTTTTCCTTACTGTCCATGGCACATCCTCCCTATGGAGCAGTGGGGAGATGGAAGGGAACTATTGACTGTATGGGGAAACAAATGTAGCTAATGACACTGAATTTCCTGGTAGATATTTTGGTGATCTTGTTTTCACTTCTGGTGATCTCCTTTACACAATTTTATCCATGACTGTTCACATGCATCCACTCCTTCCCATTGGTAATTGTGATTCAAGGTGATTCAGGACCAATCAAATCACTCCCAGCAGCATGGTCTGGAGAGTTTAGGAGTGTTGAGCCAGATGTTGGTGTAGCTATGATGTCGCTGTTAGCCTCGCTCGAATAAACACACGGAGTCAGGATTTTGGGAGAGCAGCGCATCAGAGGAGAATCTCTGCCCTTTGTTTGTTACTTCCTATTATATACTTGTAGAAAGGTGACCATGGATTGGAGGGTGGTATTCCCACCTCTCAACCACATTGGTCAAAGGGACTGTCACACAACCTCTCCTGTCCTTGGAGAGGAATGTGAAAACAATATCAATGTTTATAAAACAATCCGCTGTTTGCATGAAAGAGCGTGAGAAGGTGCAAACCTTCTACTTTAATATGAAGGCCCAGCATACTAGGAAAATCTCATGGTGACAGTATGACACTAACAGCTGTGAGACCCCCAAATCTACCAGAACACCTGGAAAAAGTATTGTGATCTCAGCACGTGTGCTGGCAAACCCAGACCAAGAGATATTCTCATAACCCACCACTATTTTGTCCCCATGACTCATCTTGTTACCCCTTTGATGGGAATTGTTCAAGAGGAGCCAAGACAAATGAAGAGGATCTAATTCCTCAAAACAAAACTAGAGTAATGTGCTAAGTAGTGCTTAAACACTTGAAAATGCTTTTCCAGATCCATAGGCACCCAGCTAAGGAACAAGCAGAGTTCAGCCAGGCCATAGGTGCAGTACTGAAGGAGCTAAATATCAGCTGAAACAGTTTGCCCCACATCTGGAAAGCTTTCTGAGCACCTCAGAAAGCTTTGCCTGAAACACAACATCTTCAATATATTTTATCCACATAAATATGATAAATGTATCAATTTAGGAATTAGCAACAATTCAAGGTGAAGACACAAGCAAAGAAGGTAGTCAGATTTCGCGGTGCCCAACTAATGGTCCTGTCCCACAGACACGCTTATAAGAGCAGATGGGAGTCTTTTCTGCCTTGAATGAATTCAGCTTTTGCTGACACTGAGTGGGGATTTTATCACTGTGTTGGGGGTTAGATTTGCCTCTTTTTCACTCACAGAATTTTTTCCCATAAGTTGCTAAGAAACTTTAACAACACTGCTTAACCAGAACAAAGGGAGTAGTCAAAGGACATGGCAGCACAAAGGGAGCTTCCCTCAGAGAGGAGATAACACTAGCTTTGGAAAAAGAAAAAGACAGAGTTAGGGGGGCAGTTGCTCTCTCTCTCGCTCTCAGCATCGAGGAGGACAGTCAAGCTGCCGCTCACTGCTGCAGGAAGAGTTCACGGCCATCACTCGGTCTCGTCCTGGGAAATCTACCATCATCTGCTCATGTACCCAGGAATCCTGAGCTCGCTTTCTCCGGCCCTCCCCCCACCGCTGCTGCTTCTTCGGAGTTTTGAGGTTTTTCCTGCTACTCTGTAGCCCTGCCCTGCCCAGCTCTGCCAGGACACCCCTGCCGCTCCAGCTACCAGCGCAGTGCATCTGATCTCATCCACCAGCCTGAGACTTTCCACCCTTCCAGCTTGGCCTTTTGGAGTCCTGCAGGGGCACCGAGATCAAACTGCCCTGGGCTTTTGTGAAAGAAAGCCCTCGAGGTTCCTGGTTCTGTTTATTACTAATGCTATAGTTGTTTGTTTCTTTGTTTTGTCATATATACTAGTAAAGAACTGTTATTCCTATCCCCATACCTCTGTCTGAAAGCCCCTTTAATTTTCTAAATTAGAATAATTTGGAGGGAGGGGATTTGAATTCTCCATCTCTAGGGAGGTCCTGCCCCCTTCCTAGCAGATGCCTCTCTTTCAAACCAAGACACACTGATAGCAAACAGGAATACAGCTACATCAGTGTATATCAGTTTTTACTAATCTTGCTCCTGCTGGACTCAAGTGCAGGTCCTCTCCATCTTATTTCCACAAGCATTGAAAGGTACTCAGTAGAGCCTGAAGGTCAGGGCTCATTTAGCACTGACCAGCTATTACAGGACCTAACCACCCTACTCACAGACATCTGCAGATCCAGTTTTACATAAGATGAATAGCAATACACTGAGCCTTAGTCTTATCAATTTGCCTTGTTTCCTCCTGTCCCTGCATCTGTAACAAAGCAGGGGATAACACACCTTTCCTGCATCCATCATGTGCTGGCTCTCATGGCTCTTGCCCAGCCTATTTAACAATCCTGGCACCCGGCCTCCTCTTTGCTACAGTAGCCTCTTTTGTCACTTGTCAACTAATTAGACCTCGCAGGCACATTACCAGCGTGGGCAGACAACAAGGTCTAGAACAATTACATTTTTATTTAAAAAAAAAAAAGCTACCAGATGTTTGCGGAGTCTTATCCAAAGGGATTTAATGGCAGCCTCAGCATGCTCCCTACAGGACAGCATCTGCAAGTCTCCAAACAGTGTGATTTCATTAATTCCTCAACAAGCTCAGATTTCTACCTGGGGCCCAGATTTTTCTTGTTTTTCTCCAAACATAGTGACAGATATATAGAGGGGGATTGCTATGCATTCCACAATGCAGAATTCCTACTGTACACCAGTCATATGCCAAAGCTGTCACACCAGGTCTTCCGACCATTCCCAGTCTCCAGGAATTTAACATCCTCTGTGCTCGGACTTGGTCAGCTTGGACAGAGCAGTATTGGCTACTGCAACATAGCACAGATGATTTATGAAGTTAATCTGGCTCAGGAAGCCCCTGTTTGGCCACAACAATATTCACACCTCTGTTTCAGGCCAGGGGAGACTGAGACCAGACTCCTTCTGGCAATATCTGCTACAGCAGGGCCTGGAAAGCCATCAATGCTCATAAATCACTGCATCAAGGGAGAGGCCTTTATCAAGGCAACCCTTTTGTCTCTTCTGTATCTGATAGCCATGATTCTGCAATAAAGGCAGAAATACTGTTGGCTTCCACAGTAATTTACTACAGAGAAAAATCAGGTAGTAGGTTCGATACAAACTTGACAGTTATAACTAGCACTCAGCTGTGTGTCAAGGAAGCTTGACCTTCTTACCCCACAGGAGAGGAAGACGGTTGCTTATGGTGTTTTCTTTCTATTCCTCATCTCTCTCTGCCCTCCTCATTGCCTCCCAAGTTCTCTTAGATTTTACATATATAGCTTTTGGCACTTCTCTTTTCTGTAGACTTTTGTCTAAGAGAAGGAAGGAAAAAAACACCTCCCAAAGGAAGGACTGCCAGACAGCTTGCCAGAGAGAGAGATCTGTGATTTCTGAGACTGGCATAAGACAGAAAAAGAGTGGTGGCATCCTTAACATGAAATGTGCATGCAGAACAGAAGTTCAGGGGGCCAAGAGGACATAGCTAAGTTCAGGCATACCTTCCCAGTGGAGGACTGCTGAATACTGAGAATTTGAATTCACTTATTACAATCTCATGGTGATTAAAAAAAACCCTCTTCAGCAGCTGAAATTAAATTAAAGCTTACCCACACACATCTTTTACCTGATGCAGTCTGATAACTGGTGGGATACCTAGAGATGTGTTTTTCTCTCCCTTAATAGTCCCCCATAATTTCCTTCATCTTAGCACCTTCTCTCTGCTTGCCTCTGCTCCCTTAAAGCTTTTACCATGCGGAGATTCTGGCAGCACAGAAAAACTAGAAAAGTAGTATCTATAGCCAGAATGCATTTCACACCCTGCTGGCTACCACAAAGAATATTTCTCCAACACATCTGTAAGACAGTTTGCAGTATTAAAGAGAGGGAGGTCCTCTACAGTCAAAACATTGTGATGGAAATTACACATTTTGATCCACAAGTGCTCCACAGACTTAAGTGTCTCCATGCAGATTTTCTTGGAAAAAGACAGGCAAAAGCTAATACATGGGCCACTTTCAGGCAGTCTGTAGGCAGACTAAATTAATCACTTCTTTTACAAGATGATTCAGTGGCAAACGTGGAAGGACACGCCTCCTTGGATGGGGGAGGGTCAGCAGAGAGGTTGGGTGTTGACATGGTGCATTTGATGTTTGTATACCAGAGTAGGAGAGAGATGATCCTATGGGTTCCTGTAGTGCTGTACTACCCAATGTAAAATAGGCCCATATCACCGTGGAGGCCTGTTGCCATGAATTTTCCTGGTTTGCTGAGCGTTCATATTAAAGGAGAAACGTGCAGTTTCTCACGCTGGTGAATTGTAAACACAGGACCATGTTTTGTAAATATTGGCAATGTTATGAATACTTTCTCCAAGACAAGGGGAGGTTGAATGACAGCCTCCTGGACCAATGTGACAGGAGAGGTGGCGATACCCTTCTCCAATCCATGGTCACCTTGCCACAGATATATAATGGAAAAATAAACTAAGGGCAGGGTCTTCTGCCCTGCTGCTGTTGTTGCACCCAGATCTCTGTCCCCAGTCTGTGTTCCTGGTTGGGCCTCCACGGTGATAACTGGCGCCTATACGTGGCCAAGTTGCAACGCCCCAACGTGGGGCGCCAGTTATCACCGTGGAGGCCCAACCAGGAACACAGACTGGGGACACAGATCTGGGTGCAACAAGAGCAGCAGGGCAGAAGACCTGCCCTTAGTTTATTTTTCCATTATATATCTGTGGCAAGGTGACCATGGATTGGAGAAGGGTATCGCCACCTCTCCTGTCACATTGGTCCAGGAGGCTGTCATTCAACCTCCCCTTGTCTTGGAGAAACAATTCATAACATTGCCAATATTTACAAAACATGGTCCTGTGTTTACAATTCACCAGCGTGAGAAACTGCACGTTTCTCCTTTAATATGAACGCTCAGCAAACCAGGAAAATTCATGGCAACAGAGGCCCAACCAGGAAAACAGACTGGGGACACAGATCTGGGTGCATCAACAGCAGCAGGGCAGAAGACCCTGCCCTTAGTTTATTTTTCCATTATATATCTGTGTCAAGGTGACCATGGATTGGAGAAGGGTATCGCCACCTCTCCTGTCACATTGGTCCAGGAGGCTGTCATTCAACCTCCCCTTGTCTTGGAGAAACAATTCATAACATTGCCAATATTTACAAAACATGGTCCTGTGTTTACAATTCACCAGCGTGAGAAACTGCACGTTTCTCCTTTAATATGAACGCTCAGCAAACCAGGAAAATTCATGGCAACATCTCACCCTTTTAAGTATATAAAAAAGAAAACAAAAAAAGAAAAATGAACAATTCCATGACAGGAAAAAAGAAAGAAAAAAAAACCTGTATAAAGTTCACCGACCTTCATTTAGGTGACAGTGTGAGGGCTACATGCTGGTCTGATTCTGCCTTTGCTACCCAGGGTTTCACCCTGAACCCCTTGCAATAACCTGCTCAAAATATCTCGAGCATAGTCTAACATAATTCAACCAACACCCTCATATTTTTAAATTTTTATAAGATACAAGGGAATATACGGTGCAAAAGGCAGGAGCATTCCAAGAAAGATTTAACCACTCAGTTGAAAATTCTGAACCCCAAAAGTTCTGTCCCAAAACCACAACCCCCAAACAACGTGCCCTTTCCCCACAGAGGTCACAATGGCTACCATACATAAAACTGAGCCGTAGCAAATGCAAAGCTGCATCTTCAGGCAGCAGCTCTCTTAGGTCAGCAGCCTGGTTCACCTGGGATGCAGGACTAAAAACCTCATCCGATTTCACGACAGGGAAAGCGTGCACATCAGACAACGCTTTTGCCCCGTTATCATCTCCCACAGCCGACCCGGCCCCATAGGGGGGGTGGGCGGGGGACAGTGAATCGCTCAGACTCCTCTCTGAGCGGGGGGGCGATTGTCGCGCTGGGCAGGGGGGCGTGGCCAGTCGGCCACAGCTTTCAGCTCCTGTTCCATCAGCCGATGGGTCGGTGGCCGGGGCCAGAGCCGGCGGCAGCTCTGCGGCTCCAGCGCTCGGCCCCGTCCCCTCTGAACAGAGGGGGCGCGCGGCGGGGCCGCGCGGCGGCGGGGGGGGCTGTGCAGCGCGTGGGGCCCCGCAGCAGAGGGCAGCGTTGCGCCCAGCCCTCCCCCCGCGGCGCCGGACCGGCACCGGACGCGTGGGGCGGGGCGCGGCGCGGTGGGCGGCGGCGGCGGCTCCGCTGCGGGCACCGCACGGACCGCCGGCGGCGGCGACCCCGCGCACAGCATTTGGCGCGGCGGGGGGACGGGGCGGGGCCGGGCGGCGGCGGCTCCGCGCGGCAGCTGCAGGGCGGACCCCGCAGCGGCGGCGGGCAGCGGGGGGGTCGCCGCGGCATGCCGGGCCCGTGAGGGGCGGGGAGCAGGGCCGGCGGAGCGGCGGGAGCGGCGTTGAACCGCTCTGGCTCGGCGGGACACAGGCGGACGCAGCACGCGCGCGCCAGCGGCACCGCCCGGGCACAGTGGCCCAGCAAAAAGGCTCACAAAAGTCCCGCAGCCCTTCCGAGACCCGCGCTGGCCACGCCCAACCCCCGACATGGGGGCTGGGATCTTCTGCATCGGCTCTAACCCTGCATCAGAGCTATCCTCGTCAGAAGCGACGGAGCTCGCAGGGGAGCCAGTCCTGCTTCCTGTCGAAAACCCAGAATCAACTTCAAAGTCCTCCCCAGCCTCTTTTAGAAGTGGGAAGACTGTTCCCCAGGTCCTTAAGAGAGCGCTAGCTCTCATATTTCCGTTCAGAACGGATAAAAAAAGTTTTTCCCCCAGGGTTTTCCATGGGTCGATTGAGAGTGCTTTTTCAGCACTATAAAAAATTCCAAGTTTCTTTCCCCAGCTAAATAGTTCTCTCACGTGTTTCCTGGTCAAGTCAGCGTCACAGGACAACAAAAAGGAGTGGAGCAGTTCCATCATCAATCGTTCCTCTGAGAACATCGTGGGTTTCTTCTTTTTGCAGCTGTAGAAGGCAGATTTTTTTTTTTTTTTCTTTTTTCTTGCCTCACTAGCTTGCAACTTGACCACGTAGGCGCCAGTTATCACCGTGGAGGCCCAACCAGGAACACAGACTGGGGACACAGATCTGGGTGCATCAACAGCAGCAGGGCAGATGACCCTGCCCTTAGTTTATTTTTCCATTATATATCTGTGTCAAGGTGACCATGGATTGGAGAAGGGTATCGCCACCTCTCCTGTCACATTGGTCCAGGAGGCTGTCATTCAACCTCCCCTTGTCTTGGAGAAACAATTCATAACATTGCCAGTATTTACAAAACATGGTCCTGTGTTTACGATTCACCAGCGTGAGAAACTGCACGTTTCTCCTTTAATATGAACGCTCAGCAAACCAGGAAAATTCATGGCAACAGGCCCACACTGTGAAAAAGCCAAAACTGTGCCTGCCCCATGCCAGGGACCGACCCTGGCACATTAGGAAAAGAGATTACCCAGCTGTGCTTGGCTTCTAGCACAGGACCCTGGACAGCCTTTGGCCTGGCAAAAAAGCATTACAGAGACTCAAGGAGTACCATTTTTTTTTTTCTCCTGTAAATGCTGTGGTTTTGTTTGGGGACCAGCTTCTGGTATCCCATTTCATTTAGAAGTAAAGATACAGTGAAACACTGCAGGCCCAAGCTCTCTTCTTCTGAAGAGATTGTGATGAGAACAGCAGCTTTCAATGTCTGAAACTGTCTAGGAAAGGAAATACAAAGTCATACTTTTTCTCAATCTGTGGTTTGACATCTTTCCTTTTCCTTTCTTCAGAGGCTGAACCCTGGGCTCATTTGTCACACTTGAAAAGAGGGGATCTTCAGAAGATCATCACAACCTCTACAACTCTCTCCTCAGCTCCCAATGTGATTTCTTCAGCTGATGGATTCAGGGCACATTGCAAACAGTATCGCAATGGCTGGTAACTCTGCACCTACCTCCTTGAAGATGAGGTGCTTAAGGAGCCCCTCTTCATCTCTTCCACTACTAAAAAAAGCTTGTGTGACAGCTTGCAAGGCAAGCAGAGTGCAAGAAACCAGCAGATTGGCACTAGCAGTTCATATTCATCACACAAGGTTTACAATGAGAAGTTTAATGGTGGGGAAGCAGAGAACTGAAAATACTCTTTGAGAACTAAATCCCTCAGCTCAGTGCTGGCAAATATATATCTCTGAATTATGACAAAAGACCATCCATCCTCCTCTTCCTCGTGCACACCAAAACAACAGAGGGGTGGAGGCATTTGAGCCCATCTGGTTTCAGACATGTAAGAGCACAGGTGCTCAAGGATCTACAATGAGTGGGGAGAAGGGGCATAGGGAAATTGAGCCCAGCTGGCTTTGGAACCATCTCAGTACAGCATTGTAACACTCAGGAGGGACTGGTCTCAACACTGGGTATCAGAGTTGGGACATGCTACCGCAGTAGGAGCTATGGGATTCTGCAGCCCTTGTAAGGTCTTGACACTTCATCCACCTGGCCAGAGCAACCAGGTTGAAAGCCTTGCTCTTCAGGGTAAATCAAGAAAAAATGAATGTAAAATTGACACCAATAGCATTTTCAGTGGACTGGTGTATTACTAGCAGTGTTATTGCTTCCACTGCCTTTATTTGAGTGTATGCACAGTGTGCAATAACGTAATTAGATTTCACAATGTGTAATAATGATTTTTATGCAATTCAACAACTGTGCATTAGAGAGGGGAATTGGTTCCCATTAGAGAGCCAGCACAAATCTTGGGCCAATGCTTCATACCTGACAGTGCATCTGTTGGGTCTTAAGTCTGGGCTATAATCCAGTAAAAGCTGGAGAACAGCCTAGTGCAGGGTTTTTTCCACCATGACTCCAGAAATGTGTCTGTTCTTCCTCCTGCCCCATGCCTTCCTGTATGGGAAGCATCACCAGAATCCAAGAGAACCCAGTACACAGCTCCTTCATGACAGGAATGCTCACAGGAGAAGACGACCCCTTTTAGTAGAGTAGGGAACATCTTTATCTACCTTGGAGAAAGCTATTTAGGAGCTAAGGTATACCCACAACACATGAACCTATCCAGGTGGGAGGAAAATCAGCAGCACAGCCCAAGACGAATGAGGGAAGATGAACCACAAGGGGACTGGGGACTACATAGGGCCCATTACTGGGATAATAGGGAGAGGCATATTAAAAGTGCTCCTGACCTACAGATATTCACTGCACCCATGTATCACCGTGGAGGCCCAACCAGGAACACAGACTGGGGACAGAGATCTGGGTGCAACAACAGCAGCAGGGCAGAAGACCCTGCCCTTAGTTTATTTTTCCATTATATATCTGTGGCAAGGTGACCATGGATTGGAGAAGGGTATCGCCACCTCTCCTGTCACATTGGTCCAGGAGGCTGTCATTCAACCTCCCCTTGTCTTGGAGAAAGTATTCATAACATTGCCAATATTTACAAAACATGGTCCTGTGTTTACAATTCACCAGCGTGAGAAACTGCACGTTTCTCCTTTAATATGAACGCTCAGCAAACCAGGAAAATTCATGGCAACATCTCACCCTTTTAAGTATATTAAAAAAGAAAACAAAAAAAGAAAAATGAACAATTCTATGACAGGAAAAAAGAAAGAAAAAAAAACCTGTATAAAGTTCACCGACCTTCATTTAGGTGACGGTGTGAGGGCTACATGTTGGTCTGATTCTGCCTTTGCTACCCAGGGTTTCACCCTGAACCCCTTGCAATAACCTGCTCAAAATATCTCGAGCATAGTCTAACATAATTCAACCAACACCCTCATATTTTTAAATTTTTATAAGATACAAGGGAATATACGGTGCAAAAGGCAGGAGCATTCCAAGAAAGATTTAACCACTCAATTGAAAATTCTGAACCCCAAAAGTTCTGTCCCAAAACCACAACCCCCAAACAACGTGCCCTTTCCCCACAGAGGTCACAATGGCTACCATACATAAAACTGAGCCATAGCAAACAATTCCTCTGAGTCCATGATTAACAGTCCGCTGGCTCTCAGCATCACACTGCTTCAGTCTGTCCTTGTCCAGCAGCTCCACAGGATCCAAAGTCTCTATGGAGGCCATATAGGAAAAGAGAGGATGCCAGTCCGTGTCCATGTCAATCAGATCTCGAAGAGGCTTCTGTGATGGGTGGCACTAGGGTGGCACAGGGTGCACAAAGTTTCAGGATCAAACAGGATCAGTCCAATCCACCTGAGGCAGCTCAGCAGACTTTCAACGGCCACCTTCTTAGCATGGATCGCAGAACCTGAGGATAGAGAACTTAGAAAACACAAATTGAGCAATTGACTTTTTCTCAAAGAATGCATGCAACATAGGATGTGGACGTAGAAACCCACTGCAAGGTCCAAGGAAAACTGACCATAGCTATGTGGCAACATCAACACTTCCTACACTTGAGATGATGGCTGTACACCAGCCAGAGAATTTTGCTCTTGTTCTAGAGCTTGGGAAACTGTTTCGTCCCCCTGACGTCTTCGTCTTTTTCTTCGCCTCCGAGTTTTCGGGCTTGGCGTGGGCTCATCATGACCCACTGCTTTACAAGTTTCTGCAGTATGGTCTGGACCCACACCTTGTGCGCAGAAAAACAAGGGAGTCACTTTCTGTGCCTCCTTTTCCTGTTCTCCACTAGGCTGAATATCTGCCTGTGTCTCATGTCCAGCATTCTGCCTCTTTTGTGCCGGCTGTGAAGCAGCTGTTGGGGTAATCACCATACAATCACAGGTGTTTAGAACTGCACAGGTCTGGACCATCTCCAGGACAGTAGAAGTCTCTGGAATGGTTTCCAGGAGCCTCTGGCAAGCAGAATTAGCATGGCTTCTTGCTAATTGCTCCAAAATTATCATTCTTAAAGTGCTATCCTGGACTCTCATCTCTAAAAAATCCATCAGACGCACTATAAGTCGATGAAAAGGTTCACCTGGCTTCTGTGCTATATCTGAGAAGTCTTCCTTTGGGGAGAAGGATAACTTGGTTTTTATCAATGCAGATATCCCTATGTATCTGCACGAATCTAAAACAGTGAAAGAAAGGCCAGCTTGCACATCAAGGCAAGCATATTGACTCCTCCCCATAAGTAGGTCAACTCCGACCCCAAACAAGGGATCATCTCGAGGCAGGTGGCTATTTTCGACAGCCATTTGTCCAGCTAGGAATTTCCAATTTCTTTCAAAGGTAAAAACCTGTTGAGGTTCAAGCATCACTGTTGCAAAACCTCTTATTACATAAGGCAAGATCAGATTCTCAAATTCTGCACTGATCCATTGAATTGCCTCAGTGAAGCTTGTATTATTTTCTGCCACGTCCCTTGATAAGGGAAACGGGACTGCCCGTGATGGGTCATCATGGCTATGATGCTGTGGACCCACGTCCACAGGTCCCTGAACTGGCTCGGGCAAAGCTGCATCTTCAGGCAGCAGCTCTCTTAGGTCAGCAGCCTGGTTCACCTGGGATGCAGAACTAAAAACCTCATCCGATTTCACGACAGGGAAAGCGTGCACATCAGACAACGCTTTTGCCCCGTTATCATCTCCCACAGCCGACCCGGCCCCGTAGGGGGGGTGGGCGGGGGACAGTGACTCGCTCAGACTCCTCTCTGAGCGGGGGGGCGATTGTCGCGCTGGGCAGGGAGGCGTGGCCGACGGGCCACAGCTTTCAGCTCCTGCCCGGCCAGTCGATGGGTCGGTGGCCAGGTCGGCGGCAGCAGCGGCAGCCGAGAGCCCCTCCCGCTCGGTGCGGAGGGACATTCCCCGAGCGGCAGGGAGGGGACGCGCGGCGGTGCCGCGCGGCGGCGCGGGGGGGCTGTCCATCGCGGGTGGCCCCGCAGCAGCGGGCAGCGTTGCGCCCAGCCCTCCCCCCGCGGCGCCGGACCGGCACCGGACGCGTGGGGCGGGGCGCGGCGCGGTGGGCGGCGGCGGCGACTCCGCTGCGGGCACCGCACGGACCGCCGGCGGCAGCGACCCCGCGCACAGCATTTGGCGCGGCGGGGGGACGGGGCAAGGAGGGGCCGTCCCCGCCGCTCTCGCCTGCCGAATCCTGCGCGGAGCAGGTCGCGGCGGGGCGGGGCGGGCCGGGGAGGCGGCGGCAGGGGGCGGCGCCGGCAGCGCCAGGGGCGGCGCGCACGGCGGCCCCCCCGGCTCCCCGCAGGGGGCCCGAGGCGGCGCGGCTCCGCGCGGCAGCTGCAGGGCGGACCCCGCAGCGGTGGCGGGCAGCGGGGGGGTCGCCGCGGCACGGCGGCCCGGGGCGGCGCGGGCGATCCCCCGCGCTCGGCGTGGGACCCGAGGCCGAGCGCTCCGCCCCCTCGGCACCCCAGCTCCCCGCCCGGCAAACCGCGCGGGGAGCGGACCGAAAAAAGCTTCCCCGCCCTTCCAAAAACCCCGCTGGGCGCGCCCAACCCCCGACATGGGGGTGGGGGTCTCCTGCATCGGCTCTAACCCTGCATCAGAGCAATCCTCGTCAGAAGCGACGGAGCTCGCAGGGGAGCTTCTGCTCTGTGTCGAAAACCCAGAATCAACTTCAAAGTCCTCCCCAGCCTCTTTTAGAAGTGGGAAGACTGTTCCCCAGGTCCTTAAGAGAGCGCTAGCTCTCATATTTCCGTTCAGAACGGATAAAAAAAGTTTTTCCCCCAGGGTTTTCCATGGGTCGATTGAGAGTGCTTTTTCAGCACTATAAAAAATTCCAAGTTTCTTTCCCCAGCTAAATAGTTCTCTCACATGTTTCCTGGTCAAGTCAGCGTCACAGGACAACAAAAAGGAGTGGAGCAGTTCCATCATCAATCGTTCCTCTGAGAACATCGTGGGTTTCTTCTTTTTGCAGCTGTAGAAGGCAGATTTTTTTTTTTTTCTTCTTTTTTCTTTCCTCACTAGCTTGCAACTTGGCCACGTATAGGCGCCAGTTATCACCGTGGAGGCCCAACCAGGAACACAGACTGGGGACAGAGATCTGGGTGCAACAACAGCAGCAGGGCAGAAGACCCTGCCCTTAGTTTATTTTTCCATTATATATCTGTGTCAAGGTGACCATGGATTGGAGAAGGGTATCGCCACCTCTCCTGTCACATTGGTCCAGGAGGCTGTCATTCAACCTCCCCTTGTCTTGGAGAAAGTATTCATAACATTGCCAATATTTACAAAACATGGTCCTGTGTTTACAATTCACCAGCGTGAGAAACTGCACGTTTCTCCTTTAATATGAACGCTCAGCAAACCAGGAAAATTCATGGCAACACCCATGTGTGGCTGCTGATGTGTGAGTGGGCTGACATAAAGCCTGGCACAATTTACCCCTTAGCACAGAT
Organism: Prinia subflava; assembly: GCF_021018805.1. Taxonomy (NCBI): domain Eukaryota; kingdom Metazoa; phylum Chordata; class Aves; order Passeriformes; family Cisticolidae; genus Prinia; species Prinia subflava. Next base: position 9,990,470 of record NC_086282.1, read on the forward strand.
GGGGCAAAGTAATTTCCAGCATCATGTCTCCCACTTTAGCCCCGATGACTGGGCTGGAACACTTGCGGCATGTGCCAGAAAGGGCACAGCAGTAGCCATCCGGCATGTCCTGCAATGCAGTGGAGAGCAGCAGCAGAAATGCTCATCAAATCCAGAGCTTGGCTTAACCCTGCCTGGACAACGGCACCCCAAAGCATTGTGACTTGCTCTTGAAATCCAACTGTGGCAACAAACATTTGATGCCTTCAGAATAAATAATTTTCACTTTCCCTCTGAGTGGACTTTTTTTAAATGCCACTTACTCCATCTCTGCCATTAATGTGCACAAGTTGACCCACTTATTCTCTGCTGCGTTTTCCACAGCAAATCATGACTTTACTACAAAGGTACAGAATATTAGAAAGACAATTTCATTGGCAAGATTTTTTTGCTTGTGAACCCATTAGTATTTTCCCTGATTTTTTTTTTCTCCCTTGTCTTGCTAGAGTAGAAAATTGCTCTTTAGAAGGTCTATTCTTACTGCTATTCCTTTGGCTTGAGTGAAATATATATGATGACTTAAGGTTTGAACTCTCAGTATATGTTTCTAATACAAAGTCTCCATGTGTTTGGGGACTTGAGACAGATATTTAATTTTAGATAAGAAATACTGGTGACATCATGCCTTTGTTTTCTTTGCTGGATATCTGTGCAGCCTGCACACGGTGAAGCTATTCAGCCACAATAGCCTCATTGCTTTTAGGAAGCTGTTGATTATTCAGCAGAGGTGCAGAGCAGCAGGCAGCCACTGGTCCTCACAGGTGGGGCTTAGGGGGAGTGCACTATACAAAAATACATATGCGTAAGGGTAAATAAAGGATATTGCAAAGAAAACAGGGGTCTCCAAGTCTCATTTTTGTGCAGCTGCTGCATACCCAGGACAGCAAAACTCTAAGCAGGGCACATCAGCTTGAGGGTCAGCTACCCTTAACCCAAAGCCACTTTGCAGATGTTGGTTTATGCCCCCCCAACATACACACTGGAGAGGGTTAATTTAGTCTTGCCATCAATGACTTCAGCTTCCCACAGCAGCAGATGCTAGCAAGTCAATCCAAGGAGAAGGAAGCATGCACATAACAGCTTAATTTTTAGCTTTACAGAAAAAAAAAAAAGGCATGTCTTTATTCTATTTTGAAACATGACTGACACTGCCGGTATAGTTCCCACTAGCTCTGTCTTCTTGGCTGTGCCAAGAGCTGTTCCCGAATCTGCCAGCAGGTTCAGGTATCAGTGCAGAACAAGGTGGTTCTTCCATGGCAACAGGTGTTACAACAGGTGCCTAGACTTCAGAGCAAGAACTAGAGGAGACTCCTTGTCTTAAGATTTCTCAGAGACCTTTATTCCCCGAGACGGGGGTACAAAAATGAGTAAAGAACAAAGCCCCCGCCTGCTTTTAAACCCGAGGGGTGAGGGAGTGTGGAACAAGCAGGTGATTGGTCCCAGGACAGATGGACAGGGGTTTTTCCCTAACATAGGGCAGGATCAGGGGAGAGATGGACAGCTAACTGAAGCTTAGACAAAGAGGGGGACATGCCTGGGCAGTACCCGACCCTTTGAGCAGAGGGGAAACAGGGAGGAACCACTGAAATACAGAACTCCAAACAGCTTAACCAAAACCCACCACCACACATGACTGAAAGCTCATATGTGTTATAAATGCTCAGCCAATTTTCCAAATTAATAAAGTAATTTATTAATTTAAGAAAATATAGAACTGAATTTAAACATGCCAGCAATCAAAAGGACAATGCTGATAGACCTGGGATCGACATTGGGTGAACCTCTGTCACAGCCTCTGTCGCACCGTGAACCCCTCCGTTCACAAAATCCCGCCCGCTTTAAAATCCCCTTATATATACTTTATTTCGCCTAAGGCCTTTCCAATTCCGTTCAACAGCCCTTTCATAAAGTAATTTCAGTTTTTTACTCAGTCCCTCTCCCCGTTGAATAGGTTCTTCGGAGGAGAGATGAATACTAATTTCGGGGTTTGGGTGGATGAATAGAGGTGTCTTCCTTCGAGTTGGCTGAGATTAGTGTCAGCCTTCAGTGACTGAACCATCAGTAGTCCTTGTTGCCAGAAAAGAGATGGCTCCTTCCTTAATGGCGGTACTTAGCGTCATTCCCTCCACCCAGCTACACCTTTCTGAAAAGCAATTTTTACAAGCCTGAGCTTGCCCGTTTCCAGGGCAAAACCCTTGCTTATAAGTGAAAAGCAACTTTTACAAGCCTGGGCCTGTCCGTTTCCAGAGCAAAACCCTTGCTTTTAAGTTAACTGTATTTTATACTCATATTCTTAACAAAATATAACCCAAAACCATGAATTATCCCCGGTCATCTATAACATATTGTGAAAAATGTGAAATGATTAATTCGTGTTCTTATAGTTAATGAAATATTATTGAAAACTATAAAACTGTATATCTGTGTGTGTTATATGAAAATGTAAGTTTCAGGACACCTTGTAACATTTGGCTAAACCAAAATGTTGAAAAGGCAGGCGCCACCCAAGAAACTCACATTCAGAAAGAGCCAAAAGGTTTATGGGAAACCGACAGCATCCTCAAGCACCGGGAGGAGACCCATCGAGATAAGGTGGCTGAAACATCAACAGTTCCTGACTACTCCCTCTCCGGTCATCATCCATATCTCGACCATATCAGCCATAAGGATCTATAGAAACTGGACATTAACATATGAACTGAGAAAAGAACTCTTTCCAGCCTGGTCGGAGACACCCTTGAATTTGAATAGCTAGCCGGGAAACAAAGGGAAATATGGGGAAATATTGCCGAGGGCAGAATAAAGTGTATAAAAACCAAGCCCCAATCTGGGCAAATTTGTGAACCGTAGGGGAGATAGCAGACTGCCAGGTTCTGTATCTCACGGTTCACCCTTGGCATTTTCCCAGGAAAACTCTGTCCAGTTTCTCCGCTGTTGGTGGGTTTATTGAAATTCTGTATTTCGATCTTTATCAATAAACCAAATTATTATTTTAATTGGAATATCGTATTGGCATTTATAACAATATGCATGGAGGGAAGCTTGAGGAAAAAAAATCAGACTCCTGCAGCAACACCTTTTAGTCAAGACCATACTGATGACATTATGGTCACAAATATTCAGCCCTTCCTACAATTTTGTACCTTCCTACACATCAGGTGTTATCCAAGAAGAACTAGGAGAGCTATTAGCATGGATAAACAGGGCATAAGACAGGAAATAAAATTTAATTGATGAGACACGAGTAAAACTGCCGTACTTGCACATCAACAGAAACACTTAGCATGTGGGGTGTTGTCTTGGTTTGAAAGACAGATATCTGCTAGGAAGGGGCAGGACCTCCCTAGAGATGGAGAATTCAAATCCCCTCCCTCCAAATTATTCCAATGAAAAGGAAAATTAAAGGAGCTTTCAGGCAGAGGTATGGGGGTAGGAATAACAGTTCTTTACTAGTATATATGACAAAACGACAAACAAACAACAACTACAGCATCAATAATAAACAGAATCAAGAACCTTGAGGGCTTTCTTTTACAAAAGCCCAGAGCAGTTTGATCTGGGTGCCCCTGCAGGACTCCGAGAGGCCGAACTGGAAGGAAGGAAAAGTCCCGGGCTGGTGGATGAGATGAGGAGCTCTGCGCTGGCAGCTGGAGGCAGGGGTGTCCCGGCAGGGCTGGGCAGTGCAGGGCTACAGAGTAGCAGGAGAGCCTCAAAGGTCCGAAGAAGCAGCGGCGGTGGGGGGAGAGGCTGGAGAAAGCGAGTTCAGGATTCCCGGCTACACAGCAGATGACGATAGATTTCCCAGGACGAGGCAGAGGCAGAGAGCAGCCTGACCGTCCTCCTCGGCGCTGAGAGCAAGAGTGCCTCCTCCTCTGAGGGACACTCCCAGGGACTCAAAAACAATAGGTGTAGCTTCGTGCTGCTATATCCCTCAAGCACTCTTTTTTGTTCTGACTAAGTAGTCATTAAGGCTCCTTGGAAACTTATGGGAAAAAATTCTGTGAGAAGAGGAAAAAAAAACAAAACCAAATCTAACCCCCAACATCATCCACCCCAAATTTTTTCCCATACCAACCTATTACATTGAATTTAAACCTTCAAAATATATATATATATACACATGCATGACCTAAATTATATACATCTATACATACAGATATGGGTACAGACACATGATGTGGGTAGTTCATCCTAAAACAAGGTCTCCTTGAGGTATGCATCGGGTCTCTCCATCCCTTTGCATCACCCACCAGGTGCATCCTGGTCCCTGAGCGAAGACAACCCCACGGATGGGATTGTCTTTGCTGGAGGCAGAATTAATCCAAACAGTTTTTCCCAGCATACCTCTCATGTGTACTACTGGAACCTTATCTCCATCTGTTGTTCTCAGGGGCTCAGATTGGGCAGGGCCTGCTCGGTTGGTGGAACCTCGAGTGTTCACTAACCAGGTGGCCTTTGCTAAATTAATCTCCCAGTTTTTGAAAGTCCCCCCACCCAATGCCTTCAAGGTGGTTTTAAGCAGGCCATTGCACCGTTCAACTTTCCCGGCTGCTGGTGCGTGATAAGGAATATGGTACACCCACTCAACGCCATGTTCCCTAGCCCAGGTTGCTATAAGGCTGTTCTTGAAATGGGTCCCATTGTCTGACTCGATTCTCTCAGGGGTGCCATGTCTCCACAGGACTTGCTTTTCCAGGCCCAGGATGGTGTTCCTGGCAGTAGCGTGAGGCACAGGGTAGGTTTCCAGCCATCCAGTGGTGGCTTCCACCATGGTCAGCACGTAGCGCTTGCCTTGGCGGGTTTGGGGAAGGGTGATGTAGTCAATTTGCCAGGCTTCCCCATACCTGTATTTGGACCACCGCCCGCCATACCATAGGGGCTTCACTCGCTTAGCCTGCTTGATTGCAGCACATGTCTCACAGTCATGGATAACCTGAGAAATGCTGTCCATGGTTAGATCCACCCCTCGGTCTCGTGCCCACTTATAGGTGGCATCTCTGCCCTGATGACCTGAGGCGTCGTGGGCCCATCGAGCTAGGAACAATTCTCCCTTGTGTTGCCAATCTAGGTCTATCTTTGACACTTCTATCTTGGCGGCTTGATCTACTTGCTCGTTGTTTCGGTGCTCCTCATTAGCCCGACTCCTGGGGACGTGGGCGTCTACATGGCGGACTTTTACAGGTAGCTTGACTACCCGAGCAGCAATGTCTTTCCACTCATCAGCAGCCCAGATTGGTTTTCCCCCACGCTGCCAGTTGGCCTTTTTCCACCTTTCCAGCCAACCCCACAGAGCATTGGCTACCATCCATGAATCAGTGTAGAGGTAGAGCTTTGGCCACTTCTCTCTTTCAGCAATGTCCAGGGCCAACTGAACAGCCTTGAGTTCTGCAAGTTGACTTGATCCACCTTCTCCTTCAGTGGCTTGTGCAACTTGTCGTGTGGGGCTCCATACGGCTGCTTTCCACTCGCGGTTCATCCCTACGATGCGACAGGAACCGTCAGTGAAAAGAGCGTAGCACGTTTCTTCTGCTGGCAGCTGATTATACGGCGGAGCTTCTTCGGTACGTGTCACTTGCTCTTGTTCCTCTCCATCTGTGAGATCAAAGTTTTCACTTTCTGGCCAGTTTGTGATTATCTCCAAAATCCCAGGACGATTTGGGTTTCCGATACGGGCGCGCTGAGTGATGAGGGCAGTCCATTTGCTCCATGTGGCATCGGTGGCGTGGTGGGTAGAGGGAACCTTTCCTTTGAACATCCACCCCAGCACAGGTAGTCGGGGTGCCAGGAGGAGTTGGGCTTCTGTGCCAATCACTTCTGAGGCAGCCTGGACTCCTTCATAGGCAGCCAAGATTTCTTTCTCTGTTGGGGTGTAGTTGGCTTCAGACCCTCTGTAGCTCCGACTCCAGAATCCCAGTGGTCGACCCCGAGTCTCACCAGGCACCTTCTGCCAAAGGCTCCAGGACAGGCCATGGTTCCCGGCTGCAGAGTAGAGCACGTTCTTCACTTCTGGTCCTGTCCTGACTGGGCCAAGGGCCACTGCATGAGCGATCTCCTGCTTGATCTGGGCAAAGGCTTGTTGCTGTTCAGGGCCCCAATGGAAATCGTTCTTCTTGCGGGTTACCCGGTAGAGAGGGCTCACAATCTGGCTGTACTCGGGAATGTGCATTCTCCAAAAGCCTATGGCGCCTAGGAAAGCTTGCGTTTCCTTCTTGCTGGTCGGTGGAGACATCGCAGTGATCTTATTGATGACCTCAATGGGAATCTGACGCCGCTCATCTTCCCACTTTACTCCCAGGAACTGGATCTCCTTGGGAGGTCCCTTGACTTTGCTCTTTTTGATGGCAAAACCAGCTTCCAGGAGAATCTGGATGATCTTCTCTCCTTTCTCAAACACTTCCCTTGCCGTGTTCCCCCACACAATGATGTCATCAATGTACTGTAGGTGTTCTGGAGCTTCACCCTTTTCCAGTGCAGCCTGGATCAGTCCATGGCAGATGGTGGGACTGTGCTTCCACCCCTGGGGCAGTCGGTTCCAGGTGTACTGCACGCCCCTCCAGGTGAAAGCAAACTGAGGCCTACATTCTGCAGCCAGAGGAATGGAGAAAAACGCATTAGCAATGTCGATTGTGGCGTACCACTTCGCTGCCTTGGACTCTAGCTCGTACTGGAGTTCCAGCATGTCCGGCACAGCGGCACTCAGAGGTGGAGTCACTTCATTCAAGCCACGATAGTCCACAGTCAGTCTCCATTCTCCGTCAGACTTGCGCACAGGCCAAATGGGGCTGTTGAAGGGTGAGTGGGTTTTACTGACCACCCCTTGGCTCTCCAGCTCTCGGATCATCTTGTGAAGGGGGATCACAGCATCTCGATTCGTCCGATACTGCCGGCGATGCACTGTCAAGGTGGCAACAGGTACTCGTTGCTCTTCTACCTTCAGGAGTCCTACTGCAGATGGGTTCTCTGACAGTCCAGGCAAGGTGTTCAATTTCTTAATGCCCTCTGCCTCCACAGCAGCTATTCCAAAAGCCCATCTGAACCCCTTAGGGTCTTTGTAATAGCCATTCCTGAGATAGTCTATGCCCAGAATACACGGAGCCTCTGGGCCAGTCACAACCGGATGTTTCTGCCACTCCTTCCCGGTCAGGCTCACTTCGGCTTCTAACTGAGTCAATTCTTGTGATCCCCCTGTCACCCCGGCAATGGAAATAGGTTCTGCTCCCTCATGTTCTGACGGCATTAGGGTACACTGAGAACCGGTGTCAACCAAAGATTTATATTTCTGTGGCTCTGATGTGCCAGGCCATAGAACCCACACAGTCCAAAAGACTCGGTTTTCCCGTGCCTCTTCCTGGCTAGAGGCAGGGCCCCTCTAGCACCGGTTACTACTCTCTTCCTGTGTATACATAGTAGAGGTTCCTTCAAGGGGGTCTGATAGAGCATCCTCATTTCTGTAATACCTGACAGCCTGGTCATGGGAGGCTGAGGCTACCTTCATTCTAGTGGAACCCCCTCGGTTAGTGTTTCTCTCTTTGAGCTCACGCACCCGTGCTGCTAGGGCAGAAGTGGGTTTCCCATCCCACCTTCCCATGTCTTCCCCATGGTCACGCAGGAAAGACCACAGGTCAGCTCTTGGGATGTACTCTCTCTCTCTAGCTCAAGGACGTTGGGTTCTGACTCTGGGGCCTGTGGCTCGCACCGGTGCCACATGGGAACTGTTCCTCCTCATCTCCTCCCTCACCTCCCTTATCTCCTCTTGGAGTTCTTTAACCACGGCAGAGACCTGAGTCTGCATTGGGCCACTGATCATACTGTCAAAATTTCTAAGCTTGCTGGCTACAGAACCTACAGTCACTCGGCTGGTATCAGCATTAATCATTGACATGAATGTTTTATATTCAGATGGCCCTTTAGTTGCTAGATTCCACAACATTTGCCCTGTGCACCTGACGTTGTCGGGGTCATTGTTATGCTGTCCATCCCTCCCAAAAACTACCTCCAGTATTGCCACTTCTCTCAGCTGTTGGATCCCTTCCTCAACAGTCTTCCAGCGCATGCTAAGGTGGTGCTCCTGCATTCTGTCTCTGTGGACAAACCTCTCCCTTACACTCATTAAAAGCCGGTCCCAAAGGTGAAGGGGTCCTTGCTCTTTTACAAATACCTGATTCACACCTGAGTCTTGGGTCAAGGGTCCCATATTCCTTGCCTCACCACCATCCAGTAGCACACCTCTACCCATAAGGTCCCAGACCCTAAGTAACCAGGCTGTATAAGGCTCACGTCCCCGTCGTGCAACATCTTTTTGCAGGGTACGGAGATTTTCATATGACAGGGACTCGGTGATGATCTCAACTTCTGGCTCCCCTGTGGGTTGTGAGGGCCTTCCTTTTTTATCCTTATCACTTGGGTGCTCTGATTTCACCTTATATTTCTTCCTTTCCACAGGGGCAACTGCTGCTGTTTGTGACTGCTCCTGTGGTTCAGCTGGAACCTGGACAGTTGTAACGTCTGTGGGTTCCACTGCTACACCTTCAGACTCTCCCTCTTCAGGGCAGGGGGAGGGTTTGCCAGCAGCTGGGGCTAATGAGGCCACCACTAGGGAAGTGTGCTCCTTCAGCATCTTGCCCATCTCCTTCACCAGAACTCCCACCCAATCTGGGTGGTTCATTCCTGAGGTGGGCTTTATGTCAGGGTCAGGTGGTGGGGCAGCATCCCCAGTCTCTAGGGCAGTGTCAGGCTCCATGGCAGCACTCTCAGTCTCTAGGGTAGTATCTTTATTCTCTGGGGTAGGTATCAGGGTGGTTATCCAGGCCAATCTCCCCTTATCTCGGAATATTAAATAGAATAGGCCTGTGAGCAATACTAGCCATTGTATGATATCATTAGCATTCAGAGAAGATTTAAACCCTTCAAAAACTGGTGGAATAGACCCAAAGAGCTGAGTAAAGGGTTGGGAAAAAATTTCCCCTGGTGTCATTTCCTCACAATAGGTACCATTGTTAAAGTAACCCCACAAACAAACACTTAGAGTGTGATAGCCATGTATCCATGTGCCTGCCTTCCAGAGGAAGTTAAAAATCCATGAATTCCTCACCTTATTAACCCATAGTGCAAACTGGATAACAGCCACAGTAGCCTTAGTTATAGGGCCCATGTTTAAATAAGGGCCTGCAAATGGGAGAAACACAGCCACAACCACATGCCACCCAAACCAAGGTAAGCTAGACCACATGATGCTATTTAGGGAGGTTTCTATACCCAGTGCACAAGGTCACTTAAGAACTGTTATTCCTTTTCCTCTCAATGCCCTCAAGCCCCACGTTGGGCACCAATAATCTGTCTTGGTTTGAAAGACAGATATCTGCTAGGAAGGGGCAGGACCTCCCTAGAGATGGAGAATTCAAATCCCCTCCCTCCAAATTATTCCAATGAAAAGGAAAATTAAAGGAGCTTTCAGGCAGAGGTATGGGGGTAGGAATAACAGTTCTTTACTAGTATATATGACAAAACGACAAACAAACAACAACTACAGCATCAATAATAAACAGAATCAAGAACCTTGAGGGCTTTCTTTTACAAAAGCCCAGAGCAGTTTGATCTGGGTGCCCCTGCAGGACTCCGAGAGGCCGAACTGGAAGGAAGGAAAAGTCCCGGGCTGGTGGATGAGATGAGGAGCTCTGCGCTGGCAGCTGGAGGCAGGGGTGTCCCGGCAGGGCTGGGCAGTGCAGGGCTACAGAGTAGCAGGAGAGCCTCAAAGGTCCGAAGAAGCAGCGGCGGTGGGGGGAGAGGCTGGAGAAAGCGAGTTCAGGATTCCCGGCTACACAGCAGATGACGATAGATTTCCCAGGACGAGGCAGAGGCAGAGAGCAGCCTGACCGTCCTCCTCGGCGCTGAGAGCAAGAGTGCCTCCCCCTCTGAGGGACACTCCCAGGGACTCAAAAACAATAGGTGTAGCTTCGTGCTGCTATATCCCTCAAGCACTCTTTTTTGTTCTGACTAAGTAGTCATTAAGGCTCCTTGGAAACTTATGGGAAAAAATTCTGTGAGAAGAGGAAAAAAAACCAAAACCAAATCTAACCCCCAACAGGTGTCTTACCAAGGGGTCCAACAGTCATCATTCTTCAGAATTCCAGTCACTCTTGAAACATCTTCCTAAAGTTCAGTCTCCAGTTCAGCCAGGACTTATAAAATTGCTGCAGACAGTAGCAACTTCATCACTTTGGCCTGCATGAAGGAAATCATCCTCAGCATAACCCTTGAGCTTGTTAAGGGGCCGCTAACCAACATCCACAGGTGTTCCTGTTACTTCTCCAGTTAGGAACCAGAATTACATCCAGGTGGGCACAGAGCTGATTAAAGCAGCTCCTGGCCTTCATACAACATACTTACATTGTGTTTACTTTTTTTTTTCCCCCTAGCCTTTGTCAGGTGCTTCTCTTAATTGCCCTAAAAGAATAGTGAACAAACCTGTAGATTCAGAGAATTTGGTTGGTTTGGCCTGTAAAGAGGAAAGCTTAGGAGTGATGTAATTGCAGACTTCCTGAACCTGAGGGAGCCAAAAAGAAACAAGGAGAGGGACTATTTGCTGACACAAGTTCTGCAGTGATGGGTTCAATGGTTGTGAGGCACAGTTACCTCTCAGTATCACTCTCTTATGATCCCATACTCTTGAAATTACAGCCCAGGGTGCTGACATGCAAAGTTTACTCCCCTTTTCACACTGCCAGCTAGCAAGTTATTTTCCAGGCCTACCTAATATTACTGTAATTTTTTTATGTTAAAAAATATGGTTGGGGAAAAAAAAGAAAAAAAACAACCCACAAGTGTGAAATATGGCTGAAGACTCAGCAGAGGTGTTTCCACAGTTCCTCAGGAAGCCAGCAATTCCTTCTGACCCTGAAACAAGAGACTAGGTGACAGGCTTTTCTTGTTTTTACTTTTTTTCCCCCCATTCTTTCTTTAAAATGTAAACCAGCAAAATATCTTACTAAAGCTTATTGTACATCACCTTACTGGTGTATTGGGTCAGGGAGTCTGTGAGTTAATCCTGTGATGGGTAATGAAACATTACTTATAACTACATTTAAGACTTCACCTCTTCATTGCCCCACATAGTGCCACTTGCTGTATTACCTATGGTGAACTGCAGCACTCAATTCACCTTCTCTGAACACTACTTATTATTTTATAGGTCTCTAACGTGTCACTTCTTCTGTGCCTTTGCACTAAAAATATTTCTAAATGGCTTCTAACAGGAAAGTCTCTGCTTTAATTTACTAAATCCTGTATGTCTCCTCATTCCTTGGTCACCGGGAGAAGCAGTGCAGTCCAAAGAAAACACGTGCCATTGACTGGGAACCTGGGATTAAGCCTCCTTGGAATGTTATACCCTTAAACACTCATTGTAGCCCAGCCACTTTCCCAGCTGCAATGCACAGTGAGCAGATGTTTTCCTTGCCCCCTTTGACCAGGCTTTCCTCAAGCTGTTGTAGGGGATCTGGCCCATGTGATTAAGACAATTTACCTGGAACTGGGATTCTCTTCTAAGATAAGGCAGCAGAAATCACCACACATGTCCATGAGCTCCTGCCTTTGCACTGGCTGGTGGCTCCTTGTTGCTTTGTCAGACCTCCAGGAATGTTTGCAAACATTGGGATATTTATGCTGACTTTGACATACTACCACTCAGATCTCCCATATTAGGGTTGCATTGTTTTTTATGTGAAATACTGCAGCAGCTAAATGCAATTACCAGAAAGCATATACAAGAGAGCTTGTTGATTGCCAGTAGACAAAGACACTTTGGAAATCTTGGATTTTGCTATAGATGAAAGCCTATAAATTTTAAAAGAGAAACCACATTATCATTTACAATTTCTGTTTGCGAACAAATTCTGCTAAACAAAATTTGTGGCTGATTAAGTAAACATTTATACATAAATAAAACGGTGAAGATCTTTTCAGTTGTTGAGATGCAGCCAGTTCAGTGTCTCGTAAATAATACAGTGATGAATTCTGGCGTTACAGTGCATGATAAAGCTACCTAGCCTCAAAGTCTTAGGCAAACTAATCCATACTCATGAATCAATCAGTTCATTTCAGTCATACCAGTGTTATATAAATGTCACCAAAATCAATGCCTGAAAGATATAACAGATCAATAAGTCCTCATGCGGTACATCTAACTGGGATGCAAACCTACAGCAGATAACTTCACACTGAACACAGCTAAACAAGTAGTTTGAATTAGTCATTTTAATAGAAAACTCAAGGGCAGGCCTGTAATGAGCAGGCATGGATGAGAAAAATCTGGTGCATTATTAATTTCAGATAAGGCCGAGTTCTTTTTCATAATGTACATTTTATTAATGCTTTCTGTGATAGTTTTTCATACCGGTTCACCACCAGGATACAGTAATTACAATGTATTAAGATTCATTCCATGCCTGAGGAGTAAGGAAGTCCAGGTACGATATGGAAAGCAAGTGAAATGTCAATCAGTATTGACTCAGGGCTGGATTAAATCAAAACTGCTGGGTGAGTTTGGTAACAGCACCTCCCACACACAATTTTCAGTGATTATCTGCCTCCCCCTCCTCACTGCTCATCTCCACGTGTGACCTGTGTGCCATCAATATGGACGCAGTGGATGAGATTTATCATTTTTATTAGGACTTGCAGTTGGTCTGGCTCATCTTTACAACTGTCAGTTGTGGGGTGGCAGCCTCTTTAGGGTTGGAGAGAGAGAGAAACATTGAAGGTTGTTGTAAACGCCTCCAAGAATAACTCTTCTAGACATAAAGGCAAGGCTTTAAGGTACAGGATGATGGGATTGTCTGGGGAGAGAAACTAATAGTGAGCGCTCCAATGAAAAAAATCTACCACTCAACCCAACCCAGGGGAGTTCTGCTTTCCTGCAATCTAGGAAAACCAGGGAATATCTTCTTTCCTGTAATTGCTGCCCATACATTTTCCCCATGCTGCACCTCAAACCGCCCCAGGGTCAGGAAGCCTTGGGTTCAGGATTTAGCATTGCCCTTTGGGGCCCTAGAAACCTTAAGAATGGTCCCCTCATGGATGTGAAAGATTGTGAACTTTCAAACATTTTGGAGCTTTTTTTTTTTTTTTTTTTTTGCTTAATACACTGGCTGACTTTCAGCACATTTCCAGCACTAAGTCAGGGTGTGTTGCTCCTACCTTTCACTATTTTTCTTCCTGGAAAAAAGGCTAACAGCCTTCACTGGGGAGGAAACCACAGCCTCCCCAAGATGATGGTCACCTTGCCTGGGGACACCATACAAGGCTGGAGAAGTGGGCAAAGGAAGAGGTGTCCACATGTGGCAGATGAAAGCACAGTGCCCCCCATGCACTGGTTTGATACATAAAAAATGGTCTGATAAATATATAAATCACTTGGCACTGGCAGTTGTTAGGTGTTAATGGTAACACACACAGCTGGATGACAGGAGGTATTCAAGTATTCAAGTGAAAAAGACTGTCTCTGCAGCTCACCTTGGACCACATCAAGCAAATTACCACTCTAGATGCCCACACCCCTCAAGAATTTGAGGCAGCTTCCAATTTCTGTTGATTGCCCTCTGTCTATTCCTTGCAAAGGTAAAGGGGCTTTGGCCCCAATGCTGTGTTAAATAGTGCAACAGTTGTTTCATGCAATCTGGCTTCTTCATGGGGAAGACATTTTACCTTGGCACTGCTTTCCTGCAAAATGTTAAGCTGAAGAGAGTGTTCTATGTCCAGAAGAAGTTATTGGAGGTAATTTTCAAAAATATATGTTTTCTTCTTATGTATCGGCTTTTTTCTGATTTCAGTTTCTAATTTCATTCTCTTTTCCTGATTTCCCTGCACTCCATGAGTCTGAACAGTTGAACTCAGAGTAAATAAGGCATAAGTAAGCTTTGGGTGGTGAATGATGAAAGGGAAACTCCAAAGCTCCTGTCCAACTTCCAGGAGGTACCATCCTGCCAGCGTCCATGCTCAAGTGCAGCCTGTTCTGCTGGTGGTGTTTGCAGATGAGCGCTGTTGTGCCACAGCAAGAGACAGTGGATGACAACTCAGTGCAGAGCAGAGATTTATCAGTTCTCAGTCAGCTAACACCATCCCCCTGCCTGCCATGCCTCATTCCCTGGAGAGGTGTGGACACTACTCCACACTCATGCTACTACAGCTGCACCTAGCAGCGTTACGTATGACTCCTCAGATGTGTTTGGGCATATGAAGGGCAGTACAACACACACATCCATTTTCTCTCCTCTCTCATGGACACAGCTACATGGACACAGGTACCTGCACTGGCTGGCAGCCCCTTGAATCAGACACAGCCTTGCACACGCGTTTGCACAGACAGAGAACTGCACAGACAGGCACTGGCTGACATGAACACAGAACATGTCTAGGCATACCTCCATTTACCCAGCTGAACAGTTGGCCCAATGCCATTAATAAACCTTCAGGGTTTGTTTTTTTTTTTTCTTTTTTCCTTTTTTTAACTAATGCTGAAAGCCTGAGGATCACCACGCTGATGGAGTTTGCATCCCTCTCATGATTTCTGCCCATCCCACCCTCCCTCTTCCCACAACTGCACCAAACAGTCCAAGTCCTCTGTGGGCTGTAGCTGAGTATTTATACCAGCAGAGACCATGGGACCAGTGACTTCGCCCTGTTTAGAGGGACTAGGGAGAAATGTCTGCCTAGTCCTCTGCTGGACAGGTTCATCCTCCTTCAGGTGCCTCCTGCACCTGCAGTGATGGCACAGCTTGGCTGCAAGACCCCTCACCAGACTCCAGCAGGCAGATCCCATGGGTTCCCATATATCCATCCCCAGCTGAGCTGATTGAGAAATGCTGTCTTCAAGATACTAAGGCTCATTTTTTTTTCCTCAAAAAAATATTTCTATTTACACAAGACATTAAAATCTGAGCAGCTTTTCCCCGAGAAGCTTTGGCCAAGTGGAGCTGCTGCTGGACACATGCGCCAGTCCCTATTTACAAGCAACAGCTTTGCTTGACAGTATTCTGCTGGCATGTTCAGCTTCTTCTGGTGTAAGAACTACTTCTCTGTCCCTCTGGTCCTTCCCTTGTTGGCTCTTCGCACTGACAGGTCTGTATTTGCAACAGCAACCTGCATCCTGCAGGTTCCCCTTTATACAGCCCAGCTTGAGAGCATGGAGAGAGGCTCAGGATGGTGCATTAAGCGCAATCAGCCATCTTTCAAATGTTATCAAGTTGCAAAGTCAATGTTTGGAGCAGGTGAAACTAATTTCTTATTACAAAAGACAATTTTCACCCGTTCTGCTCATCTTCAAAAAAGAGACAAGTGACCAGACGGCGAGGGCGCTTCCCAGGGTGCTGCCATGCATGGGGCAGCAGGAGTCTCAGCTGGGCTGTTCTCTCCTTGGGGATGCAAGGGTTTGCTGAGGGTTTGGTCGAGGACAGTTTCTCCAGCCTCTGCTGTTGTGCGATCCCAAGTGAGGGATGGGTGAGCTGAGGCACAGAGGAGCTGAGGTGGTGCACTGGCATGGGCTGGCCGGGGCAGGCTCATGGGGTCCTTGGGCACTAGATGACACTGTCCTCCATGGTGACTCGCCTGAAGACTGGCTCCTGCTTGGGCGTCCTTCCGCCTTCTGTGAAAAACAAGAGGAGAGCAGGTAAATCCCCGGAGCAGGACCCTGCAACCACCACCAGCTATTTTCAAGACCATTTCCATCCCCAAACAAAGCAGTAGATGCCTGGAATTGCCTTGAAAAGGAAGGCTTGCTCAGGGAAGGTGTATGTATTTATGGGTGAGCACTCCATTGGGAATCTCCTTCCACCCTTTTTGCTGAATTTGGTGCTACTCTTTTGCTTGGCTTTGGCCCCCCATGAGCCAGTAGTTTGTTGTACAGCAGCATTGGCTACTGCTGCCCACTGCCCTGCAGAAGAATGACACTGCCTCTTTTCTCCTCTGTGTTTAGCACAGCACTGAGCTATAGCCACCAGTTTGTATCAACACAACAGGGCTTTTATGAGCAAACTGCACTTTCTGTTGTGTCCCCCCTGCCCCTTAGTAATAAATATTCAGTACAAATGACTGCAGAGTAAACAGATTTGTTTTGGTTTCAGACATTAACTGAAGGGTGCTTTACATCCTGAGTGCTCTGCTTTACAGCTGCCTTTATAATCACTGCAGCCCCAGGGAGAAAAGCGCCTCCTTTCACAAGCTCACTTAGAAGGACACAGCCACATGCACTTTGGGGTGACCACATGCAGGCTTTTTTACAAATAATATTTCAGGGAGATCTTAAGATAGGCTAATCATATTCAAGAAGAATGAAGAGTTATTCTGGAGCCATTTTCTAAGCATAAATCATTTCACTCTGTTTCTCACCCCCCCCCCCCCAAATATATGTTGCCCTCTATGGCGTCAAAGGGGAAGTGGTGGGGGCAGAACCAGCAACTTTTCAGACATCTCCCAGCTTGGCAATTTTGATCTTGGGGGGTTTTTCTGAGGAGGAGGGACTTTCATCCTTTCCTTGTTGTTCATCTCTTTTTTTTTCTTCTTTTCCTGAGTAGTGGGATGCATTTTCTCCTTTCATTTTCACTGCTGTTAGCTCAGTGGGCTGCTTTGCATTGCAGTACAAACTTCCAGCAGTGGAAAATGCCTGGGTGCACAGTGTGTAAAGAATAAAGAAAATCAAAAATCCTACTTATTTAATATGTAGCACTCTTCCTGGCTGATATCAACAGCAGCTTAAGCAATGATAATGAGGCCTTTTATCTCTAAGTTTGAATAAGCAAGCAAGGAAGGGGGTGAGGGGATGGTGACCAAAGGGCAGAACTGAGGTGCTTGCACTGAAAAAAAAATCCTCTTTTATTTATCAGGAAGGCACCCTCTGAAAAAAAACCCCAAACCCAAACCGAAAGGCTGCTTTGTGGCAAACCATTAAAACTTATCTTTTTTTTTTTTTTTTTTTTTTTTTTTTTTTTTTTTTTTTAAGGTGAGGAAACCAGGGGCTGGCCAGAGCAGGCACCCGATAGCCACAGCAAAGCTTTAGCTTGCCTCAAATATGCCTCCCATCACACAGGGTTCTACTTCCCCATGACCTTGCACTTCTCTCCAGCTGCCTACAGGAAGCACCTGAAACTCTTTTTGGTATATTTCAGCCAGAGGACAAAGCCTTGCTAGAAATCAGGGGCTTTTTCTTTTAATTCCCCCCAACCAAAAGTCCATTTTCCCACACCCTCTTTGCAGCTTTTGTGCAACCAAATCCTCAGAGATGCTTGGGGCACAGTGCTTCTGCTTCCCAAGTGAAATACCCAGACATCTTCCACCCAGTTTGTTGACCGCTTGGTTTTCAACATTCATCCTCATTCATACTACCACAGAGCTGTGCCCACTGAAAGGTGAAGCCTTTGCTGCTGGTGGGACACAAAGGCTGCAGGGCCCATGTCTAGAGTGAGGTTTTCTGCCACAGGGACCCAAATTCACTCTGCCTGAGATGCCTCCAAGAGAAGTAGAAGACAGGCTGAAAATAGTATTATTATTGCTGTAATTTACCCATCAAGCACCCTTCTGCTGGATATAACCTTTCTAAAGCTGTAACACAAGATGCAGTCCATTGTACATGGCAGTCTGACATATTTGGTCATCTGTACAAATACTGCCATCACACCAGCTGAGGAGGTTGTGCAGCAGCTATGTTTGTGTCTTCAAAGCTGCTGGGGTTTTAAGCAGCACTGCTAAGATACCAAACATTTGCTTCCAACACATAATAATTGCTCTGTATACTAATATTTTTTGTTTATTTATTGAAGTTTTAGCTTGGGTTTTTACTTGTGTACAGTGTATTTAAGGAGTAGAAATATAAGAAAAGAAACTATGTGGAGGGTAAAGAAATGAAAAGACAAAAAATACTTAGAATGATTTTTTGGTTTTGTCATTTTCCTGAAGAAGACTATCACCATCTGTCTGGCGTACTGAATACAATAAACAGTAAGCACCTGTAAAAAGCTATTTTGATGTGAAAAAGGAAGATTTCCAAGCTGTCCTGGCTAGTCTCAATATTTCAGCTTTAAACAGACAGCCTTTTCTGAACTGAGATGATAAATGATCTGGTGTATGATCCATTCATCCCCAGGGCTTGCCAAAGCCTTTGGAAGAGCAAAACTGGCCCTAAGCCAGCTACCCATTCTGAAGGAAATGTCCCTCAGCCCAGAAAGGGGAATGCTGCTGCCTCCCAGGGGTCCTGCAGTGCCCTCCCCTGACTGCACTGTTAATGCCCCCACCGAGGAGAGTCACTGAACAATCCATGGCTGCCTTCCCTGGGAGCACTAATCACAGATTTTATCTGGCTTCAGCTTTACACTGCAGGATGTCCTCCATGCCACTACAAGAGAGCCTGCAACATGACATTTATATAATGTTCATGAGCCCAAACTATTTAAAATGTAAAATATTCATTAAATAAAATTTGCATAGAGTGTAGCTGAATGCAGCAGATAGCTAAAAATAAAGTACTTTTCTTTCTAAAGGTAAGGAGGAGATCAGGGTATGACAGATGACCAAGCCTGTGCTCTTAGGCTTTCCTGAGACAGGTTTTTAATAAGATGAGCTGTCTTTCTATCCCTGTTGACTAGGCAATTCTGCAGGGTATTACATTCTTCATATCCTAGTGAGATCAAGGGCACATGGGTGTGTGACAGAGAGGCCAGCTGGTCAGGGAAGGGGGATGCAGGCAATAGGGACATACACAGACACAAAAGGACCCCCAGGAGCTCAGTGCCTCCCCCCATCACCACTGTTTCCCCTGGCCCTCTGAGGTATCTCACTGCTTGTTACCTGGGGCAAGGGAGGAAAGAAAAAGATTGGTAAACAACTACAGATGTCAAGGAATTAAAAGCAATCAACAGGCAGAAATGAACAGGACCATAGTAAGCAATATCGCCTACACAGTGCCTCCAAAGCTGTGATGAATATCCCCCATTCCCAGCAACCCTCCAGCCTACATGGTCTTTCTTGGCTTGTCTTTTGCCTTGTATTTCTCCTTCACATTTCAAGGAGATCTTACAGTCTCTTCTGGCTCTTGCAGAAAATGGGTGAGAATTGCCTGCTGTAGTCAAAGTGCTTAGTCCTTAAGCAGTAAGCTGATGTGTCAGCTCTTTATGGGGTGGTCTCGAATGGGATTACACAGAAAAAAATAATCCAGTCCTGCACAAATTAGGAGTGAGTGTAGAAAGGGATTCATAACTTGTAAAGCATCCTAAGATGATTTTCAGGAAAATGCAAAGCATGGAGCCTTGTACTTCTCCATTCCCCTCTTCCCACAAGAAGGCTTTCTGAAAGGGACAGCTCAATCAATAGATCAGTATTAACAATCCTCACTTCAAACATGCCTGGCAGCTCATGCTTCCCAAAGGTGGCCCTGTGTTTCAGAAAATGGTCTGTATATCAGTTGATGTTCTCATCAGATCAAGCACTACCTGTTTGCCTCTATTTTGTCTGTTTTCATCTGAAAGTGGGATGCTTGTTGCAGTTGAATGACGAAGCTTTAATCTTCTCCCTATAAGATAAATCTGGTTTGGTTTAGTTTGGTTTGGTTTGGTTTGGTTTGGTTTGGTGTGCTTTGCTTTGTTTTGTTTTGTTAAATGGAGCTTTAAAAAAGATCCCTCGAGTACAGGGCTGATTATCCCCTTCAACCCAGCCTACACAGTTATGTGCCTCAAGCATGAGTATGGATTTAACAACATAATCACTACTAGATTTTCATCAAGCTTTTTTTCTCATGTTCTTGCCTTGGCTCAGCATTAAGAAATGCTTTAGAAGTTTTGCAGCTCTCTCTCATACCCCAGGAGCATTGTAGGCACCAAGGACTTAACAGTGAGTTGATTTTCACAAGCTGTAGTCTGCACAGAAGACACTGCTGCCAGTCACATAAGAATTGTATATAAGAAGCTACTTATCCAAGCACCAAACTTCACCATGCCTATAATCAACTGACACAACAAAATCTGTTCTCAAGGGAAAGAAAATGCCATAAATAATCTGCGTCCTGCTCCCCTTCATAAAACATCCTCACTATATTACAGTCTTCAACCATTTTTGGCTTAATAAAATTAATAATATATATTTTCCCTCTCTTTCATGATTCAGCTGTTTCCTAAGCCATAAGAAGCACCAACAGTGAATTCTGTGATGTCAGAACAGCCTGGGGACAGAAAAAATCAGCTTGAAAATAAACAGCATTTTTTTGCAATCAAAGTGCTAATAGGCATGGACAGGTTGGCAAAGAGAAGGGATAAAGAGGGGAAAAACAGCCTGCACACTGATAAACCTGAAATACATTAAAGGGCTGAGGAAGAATGACCATTTGTAGTAGAAGTTAAAGATTTTTCAGTAGGACAAAACCATCAAATGGCAAATCCACCACTGGTTTGTTCTTGCAGAGTTTCAGAAACACCAGTAAATGCTGTGTTCATCACCTGCCTCCCACTTTACCATGATGATATTTGCTAGGGCGTATCTCACCCTCAGCACGAACTCAATTCCACCATACCCCTGAAAAACTATTTTTTTGAGTCTAATACAGTGAAATAATTTTTACTTTCCCCAAAGTAAGAGGTACCTCAGTTATTTAAAGCCTCAGCAGCCTTTCTTGGGCTGATACATGGATTGCTGGGATCACATGGGTGTGAATCACCTGCTGTACCTGTAAGTGTATCCACCACGCACTATCCACTTTCATTGCTGCTGGTATGGAAAATAAAATTAAACAGGGAGGCAGGATCAAGAGCAAGGGCACAACCTGACTGGCCAGTGGCTGCTGTGCTATGAAGTCAGGTGATTCCCCAATATTCCAATAGGAAATGCTCCCTTACCAAAACCTAGACCCAGCAAGAGGCACTGCTGTGATCAGTGCTTGCTCCCACATGGAGCTTCTTCCCCAGGATGTTTTGGCCAGAGTGGCTGCAGGAAGGACTCAGGTGACTCGAACCAGACTCTTGTAGGCCATGAATACCACCAAGTACCACCACTCCTGGTTGGTGTCCAACAAGACTGATGAGAAGCACCGAGCAGCACTGCCCCAATGTGAGGACAACCCCGGGATGGAGAGGAACTGCTCCACTGATCTGCTGCTGCTGCATTTATCCTCCAGCACTGGGAATATCTTGTTTAACATGTGCCTCACCCACCTGCTCCAAGTCTTCTGGCTTTTACCCAGCATGATAGGACTTGGATAGGCACAGTTTAGATGGAGGCAGCACCAAGGCACTAAGCCCCCTAGGCCATGGGAGGGCTTTGCAAAAAATCACTGAAAATTCATTACCAGTCATATCCAGAGGTGGATATTTTCCCTTTCAACCTTTCCAGTCTATTTTGTGGCTTTCTGTATTCCTGATTGCACTCAAGGGATTTGAAGGGGGAGGCTGCAGGAGAGCAGCAAAGTGCCAGTGGGCCATTGGCAGAGGTGGGGTGGGAAGGACAACGTGGCCAAGGATGGTGAGGGTGCTTGGCATATGCCCGGAGCAAGAAAATAAAGGGACAGCAAACAACGATCAAGAAGGCCTAATGGGGACTTGTTTTACTCTTTGACATGCTACTGGCAGTTTTTAATCTCAGAAAACCCAAATTAAAAAAAAAAACAAAACAAAAACTAATTAAGAAAAGAAAAAAATTACAATGATTAAAAGATACGACACATGAAACACTATACTCAAATCATCCATGTGTTGTTGGCTACTTTATACAGTAGGCACAAAACAGACGTAGAATCACCTGCAACAAATGTCAATTAGTGTTGTGTTTGCCCCTAAACAAGTACCA
Organism: Prinia subflava; assembly: GCF_021018805.1. NCBI lineage: Eukaryota > Metazoa > Chordata > Aves > Passeriformes > Cisticolidae > Prinia > Prinia subflava. Next base: position 10,012,322 of record NC_086282.1, read on the forward strand.
CCAGCCTCATATTTCTAGTCAGCCACAGCTGCATAACCTTTGTGCTTAAATTTCTCAGTTTAGGCCTCCTTTCTTCAGCATTGCTCACCCATGCCGTAAAGGAGTGGAGACCCATACTGAAGACATTAATGGAGAGAGGAACAACAACGACAAAAAAAGAGAGATTAATTGTACAGTACATACATACAGTATCTTTAAAATCGTGATCAGTTGTTTATTGGTTGGCAAACAAGCTTTACTTTTACAACAAATATTAGTAATGAGGTCATTCAACTGTTGAGACTGTACAAAATGGATCGTAAATTAAAAAAAAAAAAGAAAAAGAAAAAGAAGAATTCAGACTCCGTGCTGCTAATTTACCTCCAGAAAGCCTATGTTACTTTAAAATCCAGTCAAATAAATAAATTTCCTGTTAGGAAAAATAATGAACAGAGGACTTTTTTTTTTTTAATTAAAAATCACTGCAAAGTACTTTTAAGCTCATGACACGTCAATCTATTTTCTTCTTAACCACTGCAGTACAAGTGCCTAAACCAGGGACCAGACTGAGCCGAGAAGGCCCTTTGCTCCTCCAGGGAAATGGCCGCTGTCTCCTGTAGAACTCCCACTACGACTACAAAGCCCCATCTCAGTCCCTGGATGTGACCCAAGGGCCTGGATGAGGGGCTGTTCGCCAGAGATGCTTCACAGGATTATTGCCAGGATTGGTTGTGCACTGACAATGAGGAAGTTTGCCCTGCTCTAGGCTGCCAAAAGGTCTGCTGGCAACATGCCGGCTGAAAAAGGTTATACAGCAAGGAAATTAAAAGACTGCCTTAGCTGAAAAGAAATGGTGATGGTGTTATTAAAAATGGTCCTTAGAAAGTGATGTTTGGGTTTGGTTTTTTTTTCCCCGGTGAGTTTTTTTTTTACTGGGATGGGAAGGGGACAGAGGGAAGGAGCAGTGGAAGAGGAAAAACAAAATTTTTAAAAAAAAGAGTTATGAAAAACCTTGCTCCTACTGGTAGACAAACTTACAAGACCAGCACAACAGAAAAAAGTCCTTATTTTTTTTTCCACTACATTAACAGGGATGCAAGTTCTGGAGGAACAGAAAACAGACTATATATGCAATGCTAGTATCTGTACATTACATAGAAATTGTTCGCTTTTCTTTTTCTGCCATAAGTTTTTATCATCTGTTAATACAGCAAAATGTAAAATATGCCTTTAGCACAGGATTCTAGGATTCCCTTCCATCTCATTAAATTTGTTTACATTTTGTTTGCTCCCACAGCAAAGGGCGCTGCAGTGAAACCATGAGTGACCATAACCCATGATGTGATCTGGATTGGTAAGAGTTTTGCTAGCTTGTTTTACACAGAGCTCCCACCTAGATGTGTCATTGCTACTAGTTTCAAATGCACATTTTTGGCCTTTTATTTTTTTTTTTTCACTCTTAAATTAGGTCCTCGGTATTAAGAGCAACACAGCATCAAGGATTGTTTAAACAAACACAGCATAACTTGAGAAGGCCACGAAGTGTGCTGTTATCTATCTCTTTCATTAACATAACAAAGTCTGTCTGGAGGGAAGAAGGATGGGAAGATAAGGGAGGCACAGCAGTTACTGTCCTCTCTGGGCCGGCCTAAAAATTCCAGCAAAAAAAGTCTGAGAATTTCTTTTTGGACAGCATGAAGATTTAGGAGTACACACAATATTACCACTGTTTGGATTAACTCAGAATAGTAAACTGAGCATTACGGAGAGGCTTTTAGTTGTCTCTTTGTTTAATTTTTGCTGCATCTTCTATAGACTAGTGACCAAGTGAGCGGGTCCTTTTGCATTGCTGTCCGAGGAGGTTCCCTCTTTGTTTAGAGGGACTATAAAACCGTCGCTGCTGCCTCGACCTAGCTGGTAGTAAGTGTGTAGCTGATGGACGTGGTTCCTGGAGCCAAGATTAGGCATGCTTTTGTAGTAAATATCGTCGGCATTGCCACCGCCGCTTTTCGCTGGTGGAGGATCAGTCTGGGTGCTGGTGGTGATGCTTTCCGTCATGGGCATGCCAGCCAGTGCGAGCATACTGGTGTAGAGAGAATCCCTGTTGGGTGACTGCAGGTTGTCCGTGTGCTCATTGGTCAGCAAAGGGAAAAAGCTCTCCCTGTTGTCTTGTGGGATGCGATGCCGACTGTAGAGGTGGGGCTGGTGGTTGTCCGCCGAGTACACCCGGGGAGGCAGCAGTGGGGCATCCGACTCCTCATGGATGAGCTCCAGGCCCAGGCTCTCCTCATGGGTGAAGGAGGTGGCATCATCCAGCACGATGGCATCGTCCTCGCTCCCGCCACCCACGCTGTTGATGAGTTTGTTCATCAAGTTGTGGCTCTGCTCGCTGGAGTTCTCATGGTTGTTCAGGTAAGAAGGGATGTAGTTGGAGGTGAGTTCCTTCACGATCTTTTTCTCAAGGGCATTCTCCATGTGGTTGTACCCGTGGTCAAGGATTTGCACGCAGTTGCTGAGGTACTCGCTGCTAGCGATGCTGTAGCTGTTGCCCTGATTACCATTCAGTGGTAGAGTATCCGTGACACTTGTATCCCTGGCATTGTTCAGAAGCCCCTCTGAAAAACATTACACAAGAGAGGGTGACTTGTACAAACAGGACACTCATGCGGGATGTGCACACTCAAACTCCCTTCCTAGGCTGCCACGGCTGCTGGGGCTAGGCAGCAAGGAGAGCATCACGGCCAAAATGGGAGGGCGCAGCTCCATCTAACCAGCTGGTGGTCAAGGGCTTCCCACCAAAAAAATGGAAAGCACTGTCAAGTGTGTGACTTGATGTGGCAATATCCAGCCAGAAGGATAACCTCTCCTGGCCAGTATTCTCCTATAGCTCTTGTGCTCTATGTATCCCTGGGGGAGCTGAAAAATTAATGACCCTGGGCTGGTCCCAACTGCCCTGGCTCTAGGAGCTTTGGAGGAAGGGGACAGTTCCTCTCAGCTGAGGGAAAACTATTTTCAGCCCAGGCTAATCACTACGAAAACTTTGTTTGGGAGTATATCCTTCCTAGAGGGAAAAAAAGTCTGCTCTCCCTTTTGCTGGGCAGGCTGTCAGGATAAATAGATATAAGGACTGAATGGCAGGATTCAGGGAGTAGCAAGGGGGAGGCACAAAGTGCTTCCTGGCCCAGGATTTTCTGGAACAAGGCTAAATGCCCTACCTCTTCTGGCTAAAGGGCATAACCAAAATTATTTACTCCACACTGGCCAGGTGGGGATTTTCTAATACAATTGATGTTGGAGGCAGCTTTTCTGGGGTCTTGTGAAGCCTTTAAAAATAGCTCCTATTCCACCTGCAAAGTTAAAGCAGTGGGTTCAGCAGAGGGTACAGCAAATACCATCACTGTCATGGTATGGTGGGCTCATGGGAACCTGAGAGGAGTAGCAGGGGTGTCCCTGCTCTGCCTATTGCATCTCCATAGGTGTCTCAATTCTGATAGTGTAAGGCTAGAGCTCAGCTCTGTCCCAAAGCACTGCAGGAGATGGCAGGGGAAGTACTTTGAGAGCAATGCCAGCATGAGGGGGCAGGGGAGAAGAAAATCAGGCCCAGCAGTTAAGCCACCATGCTTTCTTTTTTGGGATCACTGGTCTCCTTGGAAGGAGAGCAGATGTGGGGATGCATGAAATAACTTATTGACCTCTCAGCTAAGGGCTTCAGGCATTGCCAAAAACTGGCAAGCAACTCCCAGCAAGGCACAGTGGATCAGAGAAGTCATTAAACTGACAATTTCAGATGAACAGTTGCTAATACCATGCTTAGTACATGGCATGTGTACCCTCTGAAAAGACAGGATTCAGTCTGTATCTGCGATGGAGTAGTTGCTGTATGTCAAGGGCTGGAAAGCGCTACTGAAGGCTTCTTGCTTTTGAGTAAAATGCCCCAAATGTGTCGGTCACCTTTTAGGTTTCTGAAGCTTAGAGGGTGCTGCTGTATCCTGGGTTCCCCAGCAAATGAGGGAGCTATGCCAGAAAATCAACTAGCCATCACAGACATAGAGCAAAGCCGTTGATTTTCATGGTGAAAGCTCTTCAACTGAGTCACGATGCTTGGGGAGAAATAAAAAGTGAACATTTTTGGGGGAGGGCCGTATGTAATGGGTGACAGGTACAACAGCATCTGTTTGATGGTTACGTTGAGTAACGTATGCACTGAGGCACTGAGCACTGCGCTCCTCCTGCCAATGCATAGATCTGGGGTTTGGTGCAGAAATAAAATGGGAGGCATTGCAGGTGAGAAGAGAGTGGGGGCTGCAATGAAATGCACTGTATAAAAATGCCATGACCTTGCAAATAAAAACATGAAGTTGGAAAAAAAAAAAAAAGCATATACAACTAAATGAGAAACTATGATGGGTAAACAATACCACAAAAATTAGAAATAAACAAAGAAAGCATCATCTAATCTCATCTATATATATGTACACATACATATATATCATACATATATATATACATACATACACACGCATACACATATATATACATATGTCTATTCTTAGTCTTTCGATTTCAAAATGGTGAGATTCATTTCCTTTATTAACTACATCACCTATATGTGATGCAATAAAAGTGAACTAAAAAAAATTACATTTGATATGCAATGTTTAGCTTTACTCTGATACTTGTCTCTCTGTAGGGCTCTAAACGACAGCATGAAGAAAAGGAAAGAAAAAACAAGTAAACTTACAGCGACAGTAGGAGAAATATGAGTAAAAAGGAAATTGATGATATGCAGAAGAGAGTAAACAGAAATAATTTCCACTGCCCAGAATACATGAATTTGTTACAAGGTTTATTTCAGGTTAAAAATATTGACATTTTAGACAGAAAAAAAATATTTTATGCACAATATTTAATAGTCTACATTTTTATTTTAAAAATTATCACATTTAAATTGTTTTCCAATGCCATTATAAAATGTTCAGCGTGCAACACAAATTAAGAAATAATGCCAGGAAATTTAAGGAAAGTCTAAAGCTGGTAACGGTCATGCTTGAAAAGACAGGCACTGTCACTGTCACTTCTAAAGTCTTAAAATGAATAGCTTTACTTACTGTTAGGTATAATAACCCCTGGCTGTTGAAACTGAAATTTGTTTCCTTGCTAAAAATGTTTTGCCGTCCATCTTTTGCAAAAGTGCTTTGTAAGAGTATGACTGCTCATGATGGGGTTGCTGGCATTTTACAAACTTTGGTTAGTCTGATTTTTACTTTAACCAAACATATGGCAAACAACATGGACTTGGCAAAAAAAGAAACAAAAAAAAGGGGAATGATGGCATTGCTAAATGAAACTATTAAGAAATGCTTAAAACAAGAAAAGTCAGAGAATAAGATGAAGAGGCAGTGATAACGCTCAGCATCCCACTCTTCAGTGGTCTGTGGCATGTTGGATTTTAAGTAGAGCTTGTTAATGGTAATTAATGCTTGTGAACACCTTCTCTCAAAATTAGTTCTGACAAAAGGTGTTTGGATGTTTTCCTGCTTTGGAGAAACTGAGCCAGTGTATGTCCCTCAGCTTCCAATGACAGTGAGCACTCGGCCCCTCACCTACCACCTCCTCCTTCCTCTACACTCTGTGTCCTATCAAGGACTCGCTTATGCTACTGGAACATGGGATTTTGGCCTTTTAGGGTCTGATTCTGCAGCTCTTTCCAAGGGTAATTTTTAGGACTTTCTGCCCCTGGTGATTGTCTACCACAGATGCAGCAGCTTTGGCTTAAGCAGAGACAGTATTTTAAAAGACGTAACTGGGGAAGGAAAAAGAAACAGGAGGATCAGATCAGTCCCTTGTTCCTTAGGGTGTCCTTCCCCATCCATGGCCAGCACCAGAAGTGGTGCATGAAGGTACAAAAAAAAAAAATCACAGCCTTAGTGATGTGGAATGAGTTAGCCGGATGATGTTAGCTAAGAATGCCTCACTGCACGCCAACCACAGCCAAGGCATACCCAGAGATGATGACAGCATCTACTTTTACAATGCACTCTCCTGGATTTAGCATTTCTGCTGGTGCAGCATCTGTAAACCCCAAAGGGCCACCAAGACCACTAGTCCTGGTTGGTTTTGCTACCCTTCATTTCTGCCATGGGATCTCCTAATATTCACAGTGTGTAATTACCTAACCAGTTTGAAAACTAATAGCTATACCAGTTCTGTGGTCATTAATTAACTTGCAGCTTCCTGAAAAGAATGTGTTGGGTTCTGCTCCTTCTGAAGTCAATGGCAAAGCTCCAGGAGCTTAAATGGGACCAGTGTTGGTCCCATTCTCTTTCTTCACCTCCCATGGATGAAGCCTGAATAGATTTCTCTGTTACTTATCTAACTGTGTTGAACAGAATAGCACTTGCAAAAAAAATATGCTATTTTTGTGGAATAACATTCTGTTAGCTCAGGTAACTGTATCAGATTCTAGTATTAAAAATTTGAAGAACACAAAGTTATTAAAATACATGTAATGCACATTTCTGCCCAAATCGCCTGGGTTCAGTTGAAGTACCCAGACCTGAACATCACGACTCCTCTTAAGGCAATGCTGATCCAGCATTACCTGTTGCCATTTGATTTAAGAGACTCCCACACCTCAAGGTTATCATGCAAAAAACTAGTCAGAACATCAAAGCTCATTTCAACATTTGCACTACACTGAAATTCTTAAAATTCAGAGCATTTCATGTTTAGCAGTAGCCCCTTTTTAAAAAAGCATTCTTGGAAGCAAATGTATCGCACAAAGTTAGCATAGTTTAGGAAATTAATAAACAGCAAAAAGGTCAAACGTGTGCTTTCCTTATGCTTTGAATGCAAATACCCTACTGATACAGTTCAACATCTATTTCTGTCATAAACAACATGCTGCCATAGAGTACAAAAGGGGCTTTCCTGGTAGCATTATAACCATCATTATTTTCCCTTTCTTGGATATCCTTTACTGGGAAGTGATGCCTTCATTGAGAGTGGAGAGCTGGCACACTTGCACTGGAATGCAGTGCTACTCTGTAGTGATTCAGCCACGTTACAAGTAAGACCAAAAAACAAAAAAAATCCCATGGAAGAGGCAGAGCGGGATGGAGCCAGCAAGAGACAGGAGCTGTCAGAGCTCCACGCTCCCCATCTCCTCCTCAGGCCCTACTTAAACACATCTGCCTCTCCCTCACAGAAGCACCAGGACATCAGCTTACAAACATTGTCCCTTCCCACAGAAGCCAGAGCAGAGACAAACATGTAGGTGACAAGAGTGTGATTTCCATAGCAGAAACCTCCATTAGGTACAACTGACTCTGCCTGTCTCTGTTGTCAAAAGGAGGGTATCAAAGATTATCTAGATTCACTACACCTTTTTTCTATTTTTCCCCCTAGTTTCACAGATAAAATGTATAAATGCAAACAGCAAAACCTTTCTTAGCTCTGCTCTTTGGAGCTGGCCTACACTCGTTGCTTCAACTGTCATTTTTCTTAGAGATCAAGGGCAGTTTTGTTTTATTTTGCATTTTACTTCCTGTGCAATGCTGACCACATTTCTCTACGCCATTTCAAATGAGAGCAGCTTTGGTGGCAAAGGCCAGTTTAGCTTCACTTACCTTCAACGGTGTTCCTGTTTCTGAAATGAATGGTTTAACAAGGAAATGCACTGACAACAAAGAGAGGAATGGATGTGTCTGAGAAAACCCACACACACACAGACAAGTCCAAAACAATACAAAAGCAAGGAGACTGAATTAAAAAAAAAAAAAAATCAAAACACTATGAATGCTTTGAGTAAAACTGACAAGAGTCTTTCAAAGTGAACTGGATTGCTCATGGAAAAATAGCATCTGGAAGATGGAAAGATGCATTGAAATGAAAGGAAGGGGAGGGGATCTTTTTTTGTGCCCAGTTCCAAAAAAGAAAAGTGTGCGTGCATGGGGAGAGAAAAAGAAAAAGGAAGAACAAAAGAAAGAAATGGGCCAAAATAAGCCACAGAAAATGGAATTCTCACTGGAAAAATTAGAGAGAAACTCCAGCACACCTTGTGCATTGTACATGCTGACAGAAGGGTTGTTATAGATGGCTGATTCCCCAAGCAATGTATTATAAGGGTTGTTAGTGCCATGAGGACGAAGCAGAGCATTGGTTATAAGATGATTAGCCATGGCTCCTGGAGCAGCCCGATAGAAAGACAGAGAAAAAAAAATAACAAAAAAGGTCAATCAGGCAAATGTGGTATTAAAAAAAAGGGGAAAAGAACATTCAGAATGACAACAGTTGAAATAGTCCTGATTACAAGCAGCCAGCTAATTAGACTCGAAAAACTGTATGCCACTAAAGCAGAACAGATGTTACTGACGATGCACAAATCCAAACCAACGCAAAAGAAAATGTATCAGAAAGCAGATAAGCTACATTTATGGTGGTTCCCCAGTTGATCGGAGTGTAAGCAAGGCTGCACCCACATGCTTGCTACAAAGAAAGAAAGGAAGATGGAAGCCTACACAATGTGGGGGGAAAAACTCTCTGGAAAGTGCCAAACAAATAATAATAAAAGAATATATATAATGACTAACAGACAACAGCACAGTCAACTCCTACTATGTGCTAGGATCTCTTTTACCACTCCTTCACAACATATCTAAATCAAAAAGGCAGAATTATAGAGAAAGGATGGAGAATGCAGCCTCTCCAAACGCTCTCAGCATTTCTCAGACAGCAGCTGTTTCTCATGTCTAAGAGGGCAAGTTTCACTTCAGCTGTTTCTCTGATACCACCATCAAGAACATCCACAAACACCTGAACACATCCTGGAAGGTGACAGCACTACAGCTCTATCTGGCATTTCTATCAGGAATGAGAGTGGCCAGGAAGTGCATGTCTCAAGGCTCTCTGTGTGCCCCACAAACACCTTGTTTCCCCACTCCCACACCTCTTTGCTGCTGTTTCCAAGCACTCAGCCCAGCAGTTGTCCTTTTCTTTTTGGTTTATCCCTTGGAGACACAGCCTCTGGACCTGTGCTTTTTGGGATCATCATGGTCTCGCAGGTGACTGCCAAGACCTACCTCAATTCCTATTGCAGGCATCAACCAAGGAAGCAGTCTCCTCCTACCTTTTAGCTGACCTACAGGATGAAAAACCCTTAAGCCCTTGCTCTGAACCTCTTCTAATCTCCAGAGACATGACCAAATAAAAAAACTTGCCCTTCAGGGCCATTCCCACTGAGTACTAGAGCAGGAAGGATGACCATGGTTTTTAAACTCCAGGACTAAACTGTAAAGACAAAACCTTTCCACCGGGAAAAGAAGTTATTGGTGGAACAACTAGAGCTAGTTAGGACAGGACTGTCAGAGGGCTCAGGTGACCTGGCTGTCATCAACATCTGATAGCCTCAACCCAAAGAAGTAGCCGAAAAGCCAATCCCAAACCCAGTAACCCTTTCAGGAATGCTTTTACCAGTGTCTGAAGCATGGAGACCTCATTTGCCTCTTTTAGGTGTGGAGGTGGCCCCATGCCAAGGTGAAGGCTGCCTTTGCAAGGTAAGACAGTGGGTACAATCTCTTTGGATGGAGTTGATGAGGATATATAAGCCCTGAGGGCCTCTGGCTGGTACAAATCCCTTTAGCAGGGAGTTCTCTGAAAGCTCACACCTACTAATTATTTACAGAAAGGCAAAAACTGGCCAAACCTCAGACTAGGTGGAGGCTGCCTCCTGCCTGCTTGTATGCAGGCCTGGGATGGCATTTGCCTGTGTCTTTGCAGGTAGAGTAGAGAGCAGGCTGTTTCCTCTTCTCCCCCATCATCCACCAACACTTCCCAGCCCCAGGCATATGGCATTAGCAGATCACTTAATCAGTCTTTTGAGCACAGGACAAAGTAGAAGGCAGTGTTGTATGGGGCCTGCATGCCAGGGAGGCTCCTCAACACATGCAGCTGGAAAAAAAAAGACTTGTTTTCTCTCACCTGATATTTTTGTCTATGCTGATGGAAAGCAAGATGAGCTGCTGTGTTTGAAAATAAGGAAACAAAGCTGTCTCCTGTAAGAAAACATTATAGGAACGCTTAACTAAGTAACCTTGAATGTATCTAATAGGTAAATGAGTCAATTCTTTCTGGTAATGTGTTTTCTTCTAATCTCACATACATCTGGAATGAGGGACTGTAGGAACCATATCTCTTCTTGTGCTAATTTTATACCAGTGAGCACTAAGGCCATTAAAATTGTTTCTGCTTTCATCCCACTTTTAATCAAGCCAGGTCATAAAAGATTCAGAAAAGGGCTCACTTTTATACAAGTAATGAGAATGTCTAGAGTTAATGTCAGCCATTAACTCAGAAATGATATAATCCTCCCGTCTGAGATTTAACTCAATCTCCAACTCAGTCCCTATGAGAATTGATATGAAAAATATACCCACGGTGGGCTTTTGAGCACTTTAGCTTGAGGTGCCTTTAAATGCCAGCTGTCAGAAAGAGCATCTCAGTCAATATATCCACAGCCTGATCTTGTTTAGTGAACCCCAGCAGGAAGGAACAAGCTGATCCCACCATGGCTGGGCAGGAGAAGCTGTTTTGCACAAGGGATGCTCTCAGATTGTGACAAGAAAGAAGGGATCAACCTGTGTAAGCACTTAAATGTAGGTTTTGCTTGCCTACATTTGCCAGCGTAGTGGGCTCTGGAATGAGCTGAATTCACACAAATATGGCCCTTTCAGCCAACTTTTAATACAGATCCATGATTTTGACTACAGACTTGGCAAAAAAAAAAAAAAAAGCTGAAAATACAGAATAAGTAAGTAATTTTTTCTCTTGGGTGTGTAAAAGACAGGGCTTGGTACTACAGCCACCCATTCCTGTATGCAGCAACTAAGCAAAAATACTCCATCTTCTGCTTTCCTCTCCCTTCATTTCATTAAGGTTTTTTAATTTACTGTTCAAAATGCCACTTTCAATGGCAGTACTGAGTAAGTCTCCTGGTGCAAATCCAAAACAAACGCTCTGCTAACATGGTCAGATATCTTCCAATACTTTCAGAGACCCAACTGGGCCTTAAGCACTCTGCAGCAGGTTCCCATCATGGTGAGTTGGCAAACTTCATACTTTCTGAACAACACAATAAATGTAACTTTGGCATCTTAAATACAAAATGATTTGTACCCTGTATTCATAAATTTGGGCTCTTGTTCCTTACTAACTGCTCTTGAGTTGCAAAATTCCCAGCCTAAAAGGGTGCTGAGAGAGGACTGCATCCAGGGTCCAAAAAGGCCACAGTTAAACCTTTTGATAAAACAGTAATACACCAACCCCCCCCCAAAAAAAAAAAAAAAAAGAAACAACAAACCCCCATAATTTGGTTTCTCTTTCCCAGGAGAAAAATGTAATTCCAGCCATACATTTAAGTATCAGCCTGACTTTTTTAGACCACTTTATCATTGCCATAGCAACCAATGGGACTATTAGGAAGAGCAGATTAGGTCTGCAGATGAGGCAGGAGCAGAAGGAGCAGGAAGATGACAGAACTATGACCTCATTTGCATGAAAATAGCCTTGGTAATAGAAAGCCAACAAAACCCCAGTAAAGTAAGCATGGGATCCTAGCAGCATGCTCTCCTAAAACACCAAGAGGGTTATTCTGCAGTCCTGTGTGTGAGTGTGCATCACTGGGGCTGCAATTATAAAGGTCAGTGCATGTCTAGGGGCCCAAAAAGCCAGAAAGATCAGGGCTGCAAGTGCCTGTCAACCACCTGGAATCTCCTCCATGTGAGAGCACTCTTGGGATGGGACCCTTGGCAGATGTCTGGCCCAGCATTGGCCATGTGCCTAATATCCTCAGCAGGCAGCAGTTATTACCACTTACTTTTATTTATTCACTTCCTGCTGGATCCTCAGCTCTTAGCATCTGTGGTGCAACACAGATCTCTCCCAGCAAACCCCACAGCTCTGTGTCATCCTTGCTTTCCTACATTCCAGAAATCGCACCCCCTATACAAATCCCTCCTTTGTCATCTGCTGAACCACCTAAGCCCAGAACACAGCATCAATTCTTTATTTAGTTGGGGGAACTGCCTTCTATATCACTGTGCTGAATCACCTTCAGTTCTGCTAGTCAAAGGCACCCTACTGAAAGCAAATACATTCTGTTTCCAAACCCCTATCATGCTGTGTACATATGGGAGCATGAATTTGGGGTTGGGAAAAAGATGGGTTCAAATCCACAGGTTCACCTTTTACAGCATGATGATATCACAACCAGCAAACATTTAACAGCAGCTCACACCTCTACAAAAATATTCCCTGCAACCACACTGGTACAATTAAAGTCCCAAGTCTCCTTGTTTCCACTGGTATTCAACTAAAATTCAGAGCAAAACACAGCTACCAGCTCAGCTCTAATATCCAAAATTACATTCAAATTCAGGTTTCTGGAAGGGCCAGTGCTCAGTTCAAGGCTTCCTGACGCTAGATTTCCTCAAGGATTTGCAGGCTGTGATCACAGGGAGAAAGAGATGATGGCCTTTCAGAAGTCAAGTATTCGCTGGGTAACATGCAGATGCTCCTGCCCCTCTCACAGCATCAGTGATCCTCATGATTCAAGCATCACAGATTCAGCCATACTAGATTTAAAAGGCCAGGGAAAGCCATGGCCTGTGCTCAGGGTGCAGGGGGAGATCTGGAAGGTTGCACTTTTCACTTGCAAACTGAGAAAAACTGTTAGGAAAACCAACCAAGACAAAGAAGACAAGAATCCCAAATTTTTTAACATCATTGTAACCAGACACAAAGGATTCAGATAGCTACACTTAGCTGCTTTCTGTGGCTATGAAAGTAGGTATTATTTTAATGACAGTATGCAAACAAATGAAACCATTTTCTTTTCTTTCTAAGGTAGAAATTGATGTCCTTGATGCAGGACAACATTCAGTGTAGGGATAATTTTTTTGGAAGAGATTCGTGTAATGACTGTATGGGAAAACTGCACCTTGTTAAACATAAGTATGGTTTATTCACTCACTGAAAGCAACGGATGAAAATTATGATGACAAGCACATGTTGCCAGACTCTAGACTGCATTACTCAGGAATAAAATTCAAAAATATTTCTTGTGGGCAGCTGGCTGACAAAGCCACACAGGATACCTTGAATCATCTGCATGGTGTACCCACCTGGGAGGAAAATGGATTCAAATGCTCCTCCAGATTTTCTGAATAATACTGTCACTCACCATGGCTCTGCCTGACTGAAAGGGTGTCCTAGGGTGACTTTATGATGCTTGTATCCCCAATTGTCTGTTCTGTTTGTGCTGTATATTGAGTTCTGTGCCTTTAAGACTGGATCTGAGAGCAAAGCAAGGAACTAAGGAGCACCAAGTTTGTTTTCAAAACAGCTCTCCTCCTACACATTGCTCTCTCTGGACTGTGTCCATCTGAAGCACAGACCAGCACCTGTGACAGAGATCTGTTTTTGATCTTTAGTTAGTTTTAGCTAGCTAGGGCAGAGAAGTTTTCTGGACTGTTCTTTTTTTTCCTTTTTCTTGGGACTCTTTGAATCTGCTCTGGACTGAAAACCCCAGAGAAGCAACAAGGGCTCACACCTGCAGCCCGCCGGGCCTGGACCTCCAGAAAGACTGGGACTGATAAAGAACTGAGTGAGCTGAGCCACCCACGGCAAGGATTTTCTCAGGTTTACCATCTCTGTTCAGAGCAGCAAGAAGTTTTATTGTTTCATATTATTCATTCTTTATGCTTGTGGGCATTTTGTTGTTAAATAAATAAGTTTTTTCCACTTTTCTCCAAAGAAGTTCTTTTCCCAGACTGGCTGAAGAGAAGAGCCTTTTGAGTTTGCTTTCCAGAAAGACCCTATTCAGAAGTTTCCTCTCAAATTTGCCCTAAACCAGGACAAAGGGTTTGAGCAGCACTGCTTTAACTGGGATCATCTTTCTGCACAGGCAACACCACCACCATATATATTTTTTGACTTCTGGTCTTTTCAGTTGCATACCAAAATGTTTTTGGTAAGTGCATTTTAGCAGGGGACTGGAGAGATTCCCCCACGGCCCAGCAAATGTGACAGAAGAGCAGTTTTGCTGAGAAAGGAGAATGGACCAGTTTAAATCTTAATTGGATGAACTATTCAATGCTTAAAAAATGTCCATACAAAATCAGTATTGTCCAAATTAAATGTTTTCACTTTTTGTTCCAGAAGAGTGGCTGGTATGAAAGCTGACTTTGACTTTTTCATATTATTTCAACTTTTTACTAGAAACAAAACAGAGGAAGCATTTATTCTCTAATATCTTCAAGCCACAAGAAAAGCCTTAGGTGTTACTCAGAGTAGGTAAGAAGTGTGTAGACAGACTGTGATAGATCATTTGGTGGTGTCCTCTGAATATCCTATCAAGATGAGCAGAGGCACTTCTACCTCTCCTAGAACTTGGCTGCTTGCTATTTGTTTTATATACAACATAAATTTAGCAGAAATATCTCTGTCACGCCAGTCACATTAATCCATCAAGGGCCAAACAAGCATCTTGAGAAAGGCTGATGCATGACAACAGTAGCACTTCCACTGTCCAAATTTCTACCTTATCTCTGATTTTTCTAGGCAGCAAGGAGTCAGCATTGGCAAATGGGTTATAATGAGCAGCAATTGCACTTTGAAGTGTACTAGGGATGGAGTTTGAGATCCCCAGGGAACCAGTTCTGCTCCTTTCTTTTTTTTTTTCTTTTTCCCTCCTCCCCTGCTTGCCTGTGCTTTTTACCACACCAAATTCCACCTTGTTTTCACTTCTGTATTGGCCAGTGATGTCCACACCATGGCACCCATCACCGCTGCAGGTGGCTAAACTGAAACTTCTTGATCTTGCAACACTGAGACACATCCAGCAGCCCTCATCTCTCAGCAGAAAGGGCAAATTTTGTTACCAAAACCTGACTCATTGCACTGTCTCAGTGCTAACCTACACCTCCTGTCTTCCAGAGTGAGAGTCTACTACCAAAGGAAGAATTTAACCTTCTACTGGTGTTTTCTAAATAACTGCTTCCGAAAAATGCAGGGAAATGTATCCACCTCAAAATAATTCTGCAACACACACAGTTGAATTCACAGTGCAGATACAATTTCAGCCTGGAAATCGCAGCTTAATTATATTTTTGTGTGGGTGGAAGTGTTATGAACAAGTTGATAAGTTAATCGATTGTTACCATGTTCTGTTAATTGTTAAATGTTACCATGTCAAATGTTGATCCCCAAGATGAATGCATAGACTGTTAATCACCCATATTGTTAATTACCCTAATCAACAGTTCCTTACCTGTACCCTTGTTCTGTTGGGTATAGCCTCTGCTCCCCAAAATGGCGCACAATATGCAAATAAAGGGACACTGAGGCACTGGGTACTACTAAGAGACAAAAAACCCTTAAGACAACGAGCCAGTGTAAAATTCAAGAATAGAAATAGTACCCCTAGACTGGCGTAGCAGTGGAGAAGATAAAACCAACAACCAAAGCAACTCCACCGTGTCGCCGTGACCTAAACAGTTCTTCATCTGCAGGACACCCTTAAGACAATGAGCTCAAGGGGACTTCCCAGGCATGTCCGTGAGGATGGAAGCCCCAGCTCTGCTGTGTAGCAAAGCTGCCTACCTCCTCCTCCACATCGCCGAAGGGAGCAGCGCTGGTGTGTGTGACCCCACGGGCCCCCACCCAGAGCTGATTTCTTAATAAAGGCATTAAAAAGGAGCAGGTCTCCTTGCCCTTTTATTTCAGAAGGAATTTGATGGGAGATTTCATTTAGGAAACAATCACATCTCAGTTGGGTTATGTTAGGAACTAAAGAAAAGAAAAAAAAAAACCAACAACAAAACAACAAAACAACCACCCCACAACTTGACCCTCTCCTGGCTAGAGTAACACCCCCCACACCCCAGACAATCTG
This sequence comes from Prinia subflava, assembly GCF_021018805.1. Taxonomy (NCBI): domain Eukaryota; kingdom Metazoa; phylum Chordata; class Aves; order Passeriformes; family Cisticolidae; genus Prinia; species Prinia subflava. The sequence continues at coordinate 10,028,250 of NC_086282.1, forward strand.
AGTAGGGAGAGCTGCCCTGAAGGAAAGTTGCCTGGCAACTTTTCCCTACCTAATTGAAATGTGAAAAGAAGCTGCCCACACCTAGATAGCCCTATTGTCCTTTGTAACTACCTCATTTAGCAAGAGTAACTTCGGCTATGACCAGGACAAATGCATATGCATTTGGATATGCAGATAGGGCAGGGCCGCCCCCGTGGATCCTGGGAGGTTTTTTTTGGGGAAACTGCACCCCAGGACAGGAAGCTGGATTCGTCAGAAGAGAATTGGATAGTGCCCTGGCTGAGCGGGGGGTGGATGCACCTCCTGGCCTGGTTTGAAGATTGGCCATGACCTGTGAGGAGCCTGAATGGAATGGGAACTGGCCAGCTGAGCTGACTGATACAGAGAATGGGAAACTCTTGAAACTTTTCCCTGAGGGCAAAGAGCTGACTGCCACTGCTCTGCCTTCTGATGGTTGACCAGAGAGAACTGCCAGCTGTTTCTATGGGAACAAGGACTCAGCATCCACTGGGACAGCACCTGCTCCTTCAGATGGCTGCAGTAGTGTGGAAAACTCTGATCGGACTTTGCAAACCTGCTGATGATTTTAATAATGAGCTGATCACTTCAATAAAGAGCTGAATATTAATAAAGGCATATGCCCTGTTCTTTTCAGGTTAGAAATCAAGATATTAATGTTCTTCATTTTAATTTTCCTCTCTGACAAATTCCCACTGTTTGAATTTGAGCTCAACTTGTTCTGTTCATTATGAAGAAATCCACATGAATTTGACATTAAACTGACTTCCTCTGAAAACAGTAGCAATAATTTCCCTTTTTCCTGTGTGTGTTTCAGATTAAATCTTTGTGGTTGATTTAAAAGCACAGAGGAGAAATAATAAAGCAAAGGGAAATCAAGTATTTATTCTGGAATGCTACCCAGAAGAGGAAACATGCAACAGCACTTAGGCATTTGGGAAGAAAAAGCAAAGGGGAGGGACAAACAATACCCTCATTTCCATTTCCCATTCCAGCGCATTTGCACAGGAGCAAACAGGGAATGAACATGGCCTTCCAAGTCAGGGATAATATCTGTTGTGCCAATACTGGGGATCTGAGGGCTTTGTGATGACTCTGATGGGATTTGCTGGCAAGGGCCTGCTCCCTCATGAATGGACCCTTAGGGCCACATGAATGTATCTGTATTTAAGACTTACCATCCTTCAGTAAGAGCTGCCAGAGGTCCTGGGATCCAATCTGCAACAGCTTTTGAGGTCCTTATGACCCTCATAGGCCTCAGTGATCTCAAAGAAACCCACCAGGAAGCCACAGCCCTGCTTGGCTCTGGGCACCCAGTCCTTGCCTTGTGTCTGTCTCCTGGCTGGATCTTGGCCCTGGGTTGTAGCTCAGTTTCCAGCCCTGTCTCTGCCAGTATCTCCTGGCGGTATGGGCTGGACCCTGGACCAGATTCATCCCCTCACCTTGTCCAGGGCTCTGTCTCCTGGCTTAATCTCCAGTGTCACAATGAACCATCAGTGAGGGTTTGGATTGTGCTTGACTTTCCCCTCTGTGAAAAACATGAGATGATTAATTCATGTTCTTATGGTAAACTGGAAAATTATAAAGCTGTATAAATTTATATCAGGTAAAAATCTATGTTTCAGGAGGTTTCTGCAGCAGATAGTGAAACTGACCACCCTGAAAATCAAGCGTCTCCATTCAGAAGGGAACAAAAGACTTTGCAGCCTTCTCAAGTATTGGGAGGGGACCTGTTGAGATGAGCCGGTATCAGCAACTCACACCTCGAGAGCCACCTTCACAGACCATCAAGCAATATCACCCATATCTCAAACATTCATCAACTATAAAGATCCATAAAAACTGAATATTAACACATGGACTTGGGAGGGAAGCTCTTTTTCAATCCCACCGGAGACGAATTTGGGTTTGAATAGCTAACCAAGAAACAAAGGGAAGTATAGGGAAATATTGCCAGAGGCAGAATAAAGAGTATAAAAACCAAGCCTCGAACATGGCAAATTCGTAAACCCAGCTAGAGACACCGACGGCCAAGTTCCGTGTCTCTGGGTCACCCTTGGCTCAAATTTTCCCGGGAGAAATTCTGTCAAGTAAGTGTCGCTGTTTGTAGAGTTTCGTATTGTTTTGTTTTTATTACTTAAAATTCTGTAATTTGATTCCAAATTTTGTGATTTGAATTTTAATAAACCAAATTATTGAATTTGGCAATAAATTTGCCCTGGCATTTATAACACCCTCCGTTCCCAGGTGTTCTCCCTCATGAAACAGCTCTGGTCTTACAGCTCCCTGCTGTTTCTTTTCTTTCAGACAAGTGGAGCAGCAATGCAGACCACCAAGAAGTCCCTCCAGGAGACCTCCATGGATGAGGGTGGTAGGGATGGTGAGCAGTACTTTGGGGGTGGATGGACATAAAGCATATATATATATATAGCCAAAAGACAAGAGGTGTACATACTCCTGTTTCTACAGCAGGACTGCTATTGGGATAAACTATTAAATTTGCTGTGTAGTTTATAAGCTAAGAGTCAGAGCATTGCAGCAAGAGAACAGCACTTGACCCAACACAACACACTTCTGTAGCAGTTTCTGTTCTCTGTGAAATCTGGTGGCTTTACCCCTAGCCCAATTATTTCCCTCAAGAGGGAAAAACTATGTGCTAACTTGAGTTGATACACACAACTCCATCTGAGCATTTTCCTTTAACAAAGCACCGCCTTGTACCAGTGACAAAGTCCTTTGTCTCTGCTGCTCTTGAGTCTTACCAAAATAAGGAACAGTCCTTTCTTTAACAGATAACTTCCACTTTTCCTCTGAAAAAAAAAAATATCACACACATCATACCACCACCTCCTTTCCCCCAGCCTGAAAACCTGAAGGGTAAGAAAGTACCACATAGTTCATGATGATTTTTTTTCTCTCCCAGTTGTCTCATATCCAAAGAGAGACAGTAATTACTGTATTGCCTCTCACCTAAGACATGGATAAAAATAGGCTGGTGTCACATTGCTGTTTCATGCTATGGCTGCTTGTTTGCAAGGCTGGCTGAGCTATCCCAGAGCTTTTTGACATTAACACTCCAAAGGTGCAAACAGACCCATCCTTCACAATTCTGAGGTGGCCAATGGGATGTACCCAAAACTCAGGCAAGCTCTGTTGCTTTTCCTTCATACATTCCACTTTTCAGCCTTAAAAGTACTAAGCTCCAGAAAACAGTCCATCCTAAATGTATTCCTTTTGTACTACTTTTTCAGCACTGCATTCAAGTGCCTGCATTAAGATCACACACCAAACACCCTGCAGGCAAAGGGAAACTTCTTTTTCCTACTTATGAGGTAATCAGCTTGGTTCAGCTTTTACACCTCTGAAGTTTTCAGCACTAGGAAAAGAAATGTAGAGCACAGGCTGGATGTGAAATACATGGCAGAAGTATGCAGCCAGACCCAGGGTGTGAAAAATTGGACTGAGTTGCAGAGTGGGAGTGCAAGGAGCAGGAATCCCCCTGGATCCTGAAACAGATCATGTTCATGGGGTGGACAGGCATGCTCTTCATTCAACAGTAAAAAAGGAAATCCACAGTCAGTTTCTCTTCCCTTCCTCCTGATTTCAGTGGTATAACGACCCCAAATCCACATCACTACTAAGCCATAATGAGCAGCAAGGGGAAACAATGCCAGACATACTTTTTATTAATCAGTAATTAGATGCTACCTTCAAGAAATATCTGAAATAGTCTTGTGTGCCTTAGGACAGAGTAAAATTTTCATTACAGAACACATTACATCAGGCAATTTTGGGGTTATGCCTGAAATTCCTGGTGTGATAAATGAGAATAAGAAAAGTAACATTATGGTCAATTACTTTGGCTGGGAGAGGGGAGAATAGTAGATAAAAGAGAATATGAAGCTGAAAGAGCCATAAGCAGTGTGTTATCTGCTAAATGAGAAAAAGACATAGCTGTATGTCTAAAGGAGGGATGCACTAACACCAACACTATATTCCAGACTGATGCCCAGGAGGTTCATGAAGGAAGAAGGGATGGAATGTCATACAGAAATGCCAGTCATCATACAGGAAATATGGATAGCTAGAGCAGTCTTGCCTGAGATGTTATCATGTGGCAGGAGGCTGTGAATTTGATGAATGGTATCAGGGAAAAAAACAGGTTTCAATGAGACAGTACCCCAGTTAGAGGATGTCTCACTGCTTTCTGCTCCCCCAGCAGAATCATGAAAACTCAGTGCTGGCCCAGGACATGGAGAAGTGGAATTAAGCTCCATGACCTGGATGCTAGGACAATTCTGGGGACAAAGGATAATTTTCTTCCTGTTTTAGAACACAGATTGCTCTCTGAAGGCTCTGGGGAAAACGCCAGCACACAGAATGTTTAACTTGGGATGATACAGATAATTTTGTGCAAAAGGTGTCTAGGCTGGGAGGGTTGGAGTGGGAATTGTGAACAGGAATGGGACCCTCTTGTATCAACCTCAGACAGGGAAAGCTAATGACCATACAGTTCAAGGTTCACATTTGAATCCTCCAAGCTTCACTAGCATGCTTATAAATAAAACATTAATGAAACAGCTCCTTTAAAGATGAATAAATATGTAAATATTAAGATAAGGACTGTGAAAAACACATTGCCCCCCTGCTCTGTTCAGCCTGTAGTTCTCTGGAGAGTTTTCTCTGTGGAAAGCTCTAAGACCACGAATGTTGCTTTTCAGCTGAAATAAACAGGATAAAGGGAGAAATACCTGGAGTCCCATGCAGCTGGAATTACTTTGATGTCAGGTATATTTCCATATGGAACTGACCACTTGCTGCTTTGGAGATGCCATCTCCCATAGAAATGTTTTTAACCTCCACTTTGCAAATACTTCTGTTTACCAGGAAAAAAACAAACACAACAACAACAAATATTGTGCCCGCCTGTGTGAAAAAGAGGGAGGATGACTGTAGAATTGTAAAACTTACTCAAGTCACTTCAGTGTTCTGCCTGAAAGGCTTCTCTCTAAGACATTTATCAGGCTGCTTCTGTAGTCAGTAGAGAGATTCTGGCCCTTCAGGTGATTCACCTCATCCAGTGTTACACAAGGAAAATAGCTGGATGAAACCTGCTTTGAAGATGGTTCCCCTGGCAGTTCATTTCCCAACTGACCTTTAATTAACAGGCACATCTAGTAACAGGCTCTCACCACACTGGGATGAAGACTGTCAACTTGAAACCTCTTCACTTGTCCCAATTGACAGTCATACTTCCCTCTTTGACCAGAAAAAAAAATGCACAACCAAAAAAGGAGATATATCTTTCTTTTGCTAGCAAGCCCAGAATATCCAGCTTGCTAAAACACATCCCTTGGTAACCTCAGCTGCATCAGAGAGCAAGTTCAACTTCTGTGCTAACTAAAGGAGCAAACATTTAATGCATAACACATTTTGATTTGCCACTGAGATGAAGCAGTGGGATGGCTGAGGGAAACAGTGGCTCTTGCTGGAATCTTTGTGTGACAACCAATTATCCCTTACATTAGATCCAGAGAAGCCTGGCTGCTGCTCTTCAGTCTTTAATGCGGAGACAGAGATGTGAGGGCAGTGTATGTGGATAAATCTGCAGGCATTTGCAGTAATGGAATCTTATAGTCAACTTCAATAATAAATCTTCAGTGCAAAGGGAAAATATCCTGGCACAAAAAAGACCAGTGAGTTGAAGAACAGCACAGCTCCATGTTACACTGCCTTCCCCCTTTGCACAGATTTGGGCAGTGTGCATAATGTTCAGAGAACAGAATCATGTACCCCTAGTTCCCCCAGCACTCAGCAGTCAATATCACTCAGCACAGTCAAAATCCTTCAAGCCTATCCTCAGGCAAAACTCACCCTAAAAAAAAGTGGGAATTTGAAATAACCCCCTAGCTGCCCCTCAATGTTCCAATGGTAGCTCAGATCTTAGAAGGCTTTGGAGGAATATTTCAGGGACAGGATAAAGGATTCCAAAAGAGGCTCTAACTCCCCAGATGTAGTTCAAGACATTTATTCCAGGTGGTTTCCAGGAGGAAAGAGGGCGAGTGCAGAAGAAGACAGCTTTATCTAGGTTTCTGCTAAGGAGAGATAACTGGAACACAGCCAATAGGGTCAGAAAGGGGAGGAAGGGTTAAACTATGTGGTTACAGGCTCTAGGGGTCTCGGGGGAGGGAGAAACCATTTCCCAGGGAAATGCAACAGGAATTCTGTGGGAATAAAGACTGAATAGGAACCAAAGTCCCAACTCAATTCTCAGTTGAGCTTTGCAGACCATCAGGACTGGAAATATTTGCTTTTCATCATTATGAGAGAACAGCTAGGCACAGTAATCTCAATTCTACCCTCTCTTAATTTCAGCATCAACTGTTCAGATAACACAAAACAGAGTTTGGCATCTGGTTACTCAAGGTTAATTCATAAAGTAGCTGTACTGGATGATAAAGGAAACAATTTCTGAGGCTCTTTTTCTGGTATTCTGTTACCGCCACTTTCCTACAACTCCAAGTGAAAAACACTTGGTTTAAAAAAGCTGTTCATATTTCCTCTTGTGCCAGACATCACATTTTGTTTGGCATATAAATTTCTGATAGCCTTTCCTCCACAGATGTCTATCAAGTTCACATCAGTCAGTTCTTCAAACTAGGTATATCAACACCAACACAGACAATTTTGTTCCAAGCACAATTTTTCCTTACATCTATGTTTTGCTGTTCACTTTTGCTTCTGTAAAGATGAAAGTATTGCTACATATGCAGGACAATCAGGACTCCTGTGATGCTTAACACAGGCTGTATAGTTCTGCAATGGCCCATTTTCACTGTCAGCAACAAGGCCTGACACATCAGCAGCTTCTGGCACTAGCAGCTGAGGGAAAGGGGAGATTTCAACTTAATTTCATTTCTCTCTTTCACTTTTCCTAACTTCCTTCCAGAAATGACAATTCTTGAAAATGCACGTGTAGAAATAAAGAAAGAAAAGAAAAAGAAGGCAACAACCACCATAAAACCTCCTCCCATTTATCACTGTAACATTTCTTGGGTGGTAGAACAGGGTCCATTGACGTTTGGGGTGAGGAGGAAAAGGCAGGGGGCAAAGAGGCAACACATTTCAGACTCCTTAAAGCCATCAGAAGAGTTAGAAATATGAAAAATAGTTTATAATTACCTCTGTTGAGTGGAGCTGAACTGTTTATATCTCCAGTAATAAAGGAAGACTCGGACTGCTTTCGAACTGTGTCATTCCACATCCTACGAATCCGACTCTGAAGAGGGATTGAAGCACAGCAGGCAATGAATTTTTAGCAGCTGTAGAGAGGTTTCTTTCTGCCTCACTAAAGATGGCTGCTGGCATGTCTAGCTCAGGATGAGACTTGCTTCTAGCCGGCTGTAAGCAAGCAGTTGCTGTTTTGTTCTAACCTGCCTCATGCATGCCAGACCCTGCCAGACTTACTTTGTAACAAAAACGCTCAAAGAAAAAGTGTATAATTGAATTGCTTGCATCTTAATTAAAAAAAAAAAAAAATCATGCATGAGAGAAACACAGACCCCATGCCAGCTACAGGTTTATCAATATAGCACCAAATAATGGAAAAATAACCTACACACAGAAGCACATGTGCTTCTCATACTCAGACAACTCGTTTCTTATTTTTCTGTGAAGTATGACAGAAGACTTGATTTGTATCTTAGTGTCCCTGAATGAACAGAAATTTTCTATAGCTGTTTTCCATCTTGGGGATTTTAGGGGGGCACAAAAATTCCCCAGAAATGAATGACTTCTGTTCCCATACTGTGATGGTTTTGCCATCTGTGGTATAGCTTCTGCTACTGGCAAAAGTGTCCTGAATATGTTTGCCTTCTGTTTTGTTCCTCATATATGCTGTTAAGTATCTGCCTCTGTGGCATTTACATCACTGTCTCAAATCAGCCAAATGCATCTTGTGAGCAGTTCAATCCCAATCCCTGCACGAAGATGACTGGAGAACCCAGGTGTCCCAGGGAAACTCTCCCCCACCTCACATCTGTGACCCTGATGGACATTTTCCCTGGCTGTGTGAAAGTGATGCTAGGTGGTCTGGGGGACTGGGAAGCCTTTTTTCCCACTGTGACAGGCCACGTTTTTCTTAAGTGCCAAAAATTCAGTGGTATCCATAATGAGATTTTAGCCATGAGAGATCTACCAAGGCTTAATCATATGGTCCCAGGCTGAAAAGTCCTAGATTACTCATTAACAAATGAATAACAGCATCTCCTGATCATGCATTAACTCTATAAATGGAAGTACCATTTGACATGAGGCCCATGCCCTTTAACAGTAATTATTTTCACCTGGACATTTAATTTATTGTATTTCTCTGACATGATCTACTGTAGATTAATTATTCTACTTTCTATGTGCTTCTCAGAGAACAAAGGGATCTTAGAGGCTTTCCTCCTCATGGCCTTCCGTAAAGTTAGGAGCCAGATGTTTTCAACAACTCAGACTGATTTCCATCTACTCTCCATCACCTGTATGAGGTTTCTCCTGACTACAATAGGCCTTAGGAACTTCCATCCTTCCAGGGACATGCTTCTGCAGGCAAAATGCCTCAAACCTCACCTGCCACAAGTGGACTGCTGCTGGAAGACTCAGATCACCCTCAAAAGGGCTTGTTCTCTTATGCTGAGACTGGTGGGAGGGGGGACCATTAAAGTCAACTCTTCCTAGAGAGGAGGGCACCAGCACAACAGCTAAGTTATGTAACACCAGAGGCTTTCAAATCAGCCACCTAAATGATGCTGGATATTGTGAGTTTTGGACATTATTGGGATTTGATGGCCTACTGGAGAGAGGTTCTCTATTCTATTGCTTTAATTTGCTCTGCATAGCTAATAGACCTATGAAAACACCAAAGTGGAGCTTTTGGATGACATCTTGGAAACCACTGCAAATAAATAATGATTTGCTCCAAGACATAAATTGCAAATTAGGTTTTCCTGGAAAGTTATAAGCTGTTACTTGCTGCATGTCCTTTATAATTTAATAGTGGAACTGTCATGTATAATTACTTCCATTACTAATACTGAATAAATTTGTGTTTGGTTTCTATTAATTAAGAAATAAGCTTCTTCATTTTATATGAAATCTTCCTCCATAAATCTGCATCTCTACACACAAGTTAGCTCCAAAACTGCTAAGTGCGCAAACTACACAAAACTTCAATTTTCAAGTGACCAAAGGCAACAAATCTAGTAGCTTAGTGAGATAGTCTGACTCCAGTGGCTTGCCCTAAGAGGTCTGTAAGCTAAGACAAATTGTGTGAGGCATGGAACAGACAAAACCACTGAATTTCAGAGAACCAGCTCTTTCACTGGGAAGTCTGCTACAAGACACTTGTAGCTTTTGATTTTTTTTTTTTTACAAGAAAAACACAGCATCATTCTTGTACATATTAATAGTTTATAGTGACAACCTTCATCTCATGAGTAAAGGATGTACTGGAATGTAGCACAGCTGACGAAATGCTCCCACCTCCTGCTTCCCATGGAGAGCAGGCAGGACACCACAGGTGATACCCACCCACCTGCCTCTGGAAGGCAAGTTTGGACTTTTTATTCCCAACAGAACTATTTAGAAAGTTCTTGGAGAGGCATTTTATTGCCATCACATCTCAGGGGAAGCCACTGCATTGAGTTCAGGTCTGGAAGCGAGGGAAATCTCTGCAGGTGCACTGGGGAGAGGCCTAAGGCAGCTCCTTTGGTGCTGAGAGGAGCTCTCCTCCCAGAAGAGCTTAGAAGGGTCTTGGCATGGCATTGGGACACAAACAGAAAGTGTGGGTTACCTGTGAGCCTGTAGAATATCTTCCAGGTGTCCTTGACCTCGAGGTTTTTCCTGAGCCAGTAGAACTCTCTGTACTTTTCCCACTACAGCAATGCGTGTGCAGGCATTTTCCGTACTCTTTACGTACCTAGCCAAGGAAAGAGTGGTGGTGGTTAGCAGGCAGCTCCTTTTCCAGCCCACTGCCTTCTGATTTTCAACACACTCTGGTTTTTCCTCAGTGTTTCGCTAAAACAAAATCTGCTGCAGTGTGTGGGAAAGCAGTCTAGTACTCCTTGCAGCTGAGCTCATGGCTTAGGATGTCACAAGAGACTGCTCCCAATGCAGCAACACTGCTCATTGGCACCAGCCAGTTACAGCATCCTCTGAGGCATATCAAAGGAGCATGGGAGAAAGTGCAGGTACACTATTCATGACTGGAAATTAATATCATTGTAGATTTGATATAAATTAGCATATTGGCTCATCAAGGTACTGAAAGTTATTGTTTCTGGCAGGAGATTAAGAAAAAAGAATTCCAAGAGAAACATATGAAAGGTATTGATTTTTTATACAGAAAATGTTTCTTGCAGTCAAATTGAAATTTGAGGAAACTGTAGAACCAGCACCATTAGAGTTTATATTCCCAGTTCTCAGGGATGGCTGGAGCCTGCTTTCCCACAGCATTGTGCAAGCCAGTCATGTTTTAAAGGGGCACTGCAAACAAACCCGTGCCACCTCCTTTGCTTCAGAGGAAATATGCTGACTTGTGCCAGGACAGGATCTAACCTTCCACCAAGCTTCAGGTGTGACTTTTTATGGGCAGCCATACCCAGAAACCAGATGGGACATGGCTGAAAGTGAGCAGACTGTACTGAAGAGCCAAAAGAGGGTCATGTTACCCCTTGACACAAAAAAGCCCCCAAACCATCATGCATGTCCAAAACACCAGTTGAAATTCCTTGAAGCATGCAGTTAGCTGTAAAATTTTGCCAAAATCTCCATGAGCATTTCACAACTCTGTGAAACAACTGTTTAAATAGCAAATTACAGCTTTTTCATTAGGCTCTTCCCTAACCGCTTGAGACAAACACATACCACAAGTGCCCAATATGCTTGAGTGCCTAATCAATCCTTTGCTGAGAGAAAATAATTCAATTGCTTTAATTAGCCACACACTGCTTGCCTCTCTGCAGTGTTTTGCCGATTTTCTAGGTCATGACAGATAGGAAAAGAAAGACTTTTTTTTTTTCTCCTCTTAAAGAATACCTCCCTCAGCTCTTAGGTCAGAGAGATGTATCCACTCCACAACAAAGTACCAGCTGCATTCTCCTTCCCTCTGTGCAGCCGTAAATCAGGAACAATCCCACAGTCATCAGTGGTGGTTTGAGGGTGTAAATTGGCTTAAGACAGAAAAGAGAATGGTTCTGTCATGCTGACTGAGAACCCCACGAGCCAAGGAGGCTGTGGAGCTGTACAGGGATACTGGGTTAGGGACTGACCCTTTGCGGGGTGCATTGGAGGTGAGAGGATGTACCAGTCAGAGTGGTGCAGAAATTCAAACTTCTCACAGTGAGGCACCTGCAGATTTAATAAACAATGGTGATGCTTCCTACACTCTTACTATCATCTTGCCTGGAAACTCTCTTTCTGAAAAGTTTGGGATCATCTGCAGGAAGCTGCATCTAGATAAAGCTTTTAAGCTTCTTAAGATGGACAAATTTGAGATGCAACAACAAGGACAAAACTTAACCCCAAAAGTCTTCCTGTGGTTTCAAGAATGACATTTACACACAGCTCTGCAGATCTTTCCAGAGGCATCACTTGCAGAACTCACTTTTTATGATGAATTTTGATTATGTTTTAATGGGTCAGGTCTCGCTTGCCTGTATAGGAAAATGTAACAGAGGAGCAAGGCTGTGGGTCTCAGATGGAGGACAGATCTCAACACAGACCTGACTTTACTCAATAAGCCATTTCACCAAAAGATACTGGTTACCCTGAGAAACTGGGGTAAACATAAACTCTTCCCTATGTTTAATAGTTCAGTAAACTGCCCTTTGAAATTAAGATGTACAGAGCAAATTATCAGCAGATATGAACAGAATTGGTGAGCTTTGTACTACTGAATTTAAGCAGAAAACAAAAAGGTTCTTAAAAATACTTATTACTGATTGTCAGAGGCTAAATTTATCTACATAAACACAGAATTTTTATTCTGTTGGTTTTTTTTTTTTCCACTCCAGTGTTTATCTAAGTTACTCCACTGTTAACTTGCAAATGTTAATTGGGGCATACTTCAATTTCCACCAAGAAGCACTCGCTGTGCTTGCTTTGAGGAAGATTTCCCAAACACTGTATCAAACCCAAGCAATACAAAGGCTAATGAATCGCTGCAGAGCACAGGTCCTTCAGTTCTTAAAAAAGCAGGGGAAGCATCCCCTCCCTATTACATCCCATCAACCCACATATGCTGCCACAGAAAGGGGTAATTTCCTGCAGGGACTGCAAATGAGGATGTAAAGCTCCACTTTGCTGTGAGCACTCAACCACATGAGCACTTTCTGGATGCTCGTGGATTCTCTCCCCTCTCACACTGGCATACAAGGAAGGAGAATCTGGCTGACAGAAGGCAAAGCCCTGTTACAGGGCTGTGCAAACTGACAGCTGCCTTTTCCCTTGCCTCTGACATCTGCCAGGCTGCTGAAATGCCACTGCCACATGTCCTTGTTAGAACCTCATTCTCCAACATCTTGCTGGTTTCCAGCCTAAAGACCACCCTTATTAGGTTCACAGAGATAAATCTGTGTGATAGGAATTCAGGGCACACAGAGGATGCTGCGCTGTGGTTGTTGGGCAACAAAACACCTTGTTATCACCTCTCTTGCTGCTGGGAACCGTCAGTCTTACCTTTTTCTGGAGGACACAGTGGAAAATGAATATAAACATTCCCTGCAGAGAATTGAATATGGTGAAGAGATACGCCATGATGACTGTGCTTTCATTAATATACATGAGTCCGAATGCCCAGGTCAGTCCTAATAGGCAGAGTAGGGCTATTGCACCTATAACCCAGGACCTGTTAGGAGAAACAAAAGAAAAAAAAACAAAGAAAAAAAAAGAATGGGATTGGTTTTTCATCCACACAATAGAAGGCACGTGTCTACAGGCAAGAAGATTTTGCCCCTGGTTTTAGCAAAAAGAAAATAGCATATCAAAATAAATTATAGGGAGCTTTTGTCTTCAAGCTGAATACAGTTTACAAATCTTCAAGCTTGAGGAAATACAAGGAAATGGAAGTGTTATGAGCATAGAAATTTATCATAACCAAAGCACATTTGTAATCACGTCTCTTTTAAATATGTAAAAACAGTGTGCATGTAAATGACATGTAGATGTTATTTCTGCAAATGGAGGAAAAGAAAATAAACCAAATGAAATAACAACTCTGATTGTCGCTTTTTTTAGTGTCCACTGGTTTCACAGGACTGCCAGCTGGATTAGCTTCTTTATTTACACTTAACACCAAGACACATGTATTGCTGCATTTTAACTAGTCACCCATATGCCTGTAAGCCAGATAAACAGCTACAGGCAGGTGGGCAAAGCCTTCCCTGCTTGCCAGATCCACTCCACACAAGGATGTTCTTTGCAATGCTGCTTCACACTTCTTCCTCCCTGCGATGAGGGGAAGTCTATATACTTGTACAGGCACTCACACACATTTGCTAATGTGGTAGCTGCTGCCACACTTCTGCCCAGAGAAAAGGAGAGGCAATCCTTCTTCACATGGGCTGCAAATCTAAGATTATCACTTGCTCCACCTCAGAAGGGCAGTGGGAGTAGAGGTGTAGCCACTGCTTGGCCCCAAATGTTGTTCCAACAAACAGAGGGAGCAGGACATTTTTGCCTGCATTCTCCCACTGACTTTCTGTCTGGACAACAGAGCTGGCCACATGGAATGACTGCTGCATGTTAGGTGTTTTGAATGTTTTCAGGAAAGCTGGAAGCTCTGCTGGGATGGCAGGAGGAGTAAGTAATCCATGTTACACTGCTAAATAACATTTAATCATCTCCTAAATTACCTTCTCAAAGACTGATCTTCCAATACCAGGACAAGAGATGAAATGTGAGAAGCAGTATAAGAACTCTGTCCTGCTCCTAGCCTAGTTTTCACATGATGTATTACCTACAACTTTAAAGGATTTGCTGCTGCACAGGGGAGGGAGTAAACTTGTAACTGGGAAGCAAGCAGCACCTTGAATATCTGTTTGCCCTTTACTTGAAGGTGTGGGAACTGACAGTGGTCAGATTTTAGGCTTCAGGCACTAGCTATAGTCTGTGGGAAAGACAAGTGAGCGACACTCATTCTGGCCTGGGAAAATCCTAAGGAGGCATCCAAACAATCCTTGGGAGGTGAAAAACTGTTAGCAGGTGGTGTTTTTCTAACTTGTTTACTGTCAAAGATGTTTACAAAGAGGTGTAGGCCCTAAATGACCAATCATATTCATTGTACCGAAGTACTGTATAAAAAGAGGGTTTTGAAGAATAAAGGTCACTCTCCACTTGCTAAATAAGCTGGGAGTCATGTCGTTATTCCCATGCCATCCTTAAAACAATAACGACACTGAAGGCTTTGGTTTTCTTCTGCCATCCCCTGTTATTAGGTATAACGTAAAAATGAACATATTGATATCCAATCTTTGCACCCCTTCCTCACTGTTTAGCCCTTCTGCATCCCAAATCAGACAAGACTGCAGTGAGCCAGTACCTCTGCTTCCTTGTCTGCCTCAAGGCCCCCTGAGGTGCTGCAGAAGAGCTCACAGGGACAAAGACCTGCCTATGTTTCCAAGCTCCTTCAGCTTTGTGGGAATGTGGCCTCGGTTTGGGCATGTTTGGGCTTCCATCTGCTAAGCAGAGCATGGGGCAAGGGGGAGAAAGATGAAAAAGCAGCAACTTGGGGGAGACAAAGCAGTCCTGCAGAGGTCAGACAGACAACTCTGCTACAGAGATGCCATGGCAGCTACAGCCTTGAATCCTTTTCCTTTTAGCAGGGCTTGTCACAAACAAAAGCATACCAATGTATTCAAGTCTTTTGTTGTTTGTTTGTTTTTTTTCCATTTAGGTATTAGAATGAAAATGCAGAATTAAGTCTTCCACTGAAGTTTATAAAATATGTATTATTTAACCACATGACCAGAATAGCTCCCTAAGGTAACTGCTTATTAAGACAGTTCTTTAAAAATCACTATTAAGTACCTAGCAGACCAGAATAGCTCTTTTGAAGCACTTCCAGTCAATCAACAAATAATTTTCTTTTTTAACCAAAAAAAAGAACAAATTAAGTGGAAACCTCTTTTTTTTTTCACTTCCAGAGTATTTTAAAAATTATTCCTTGGATATCAGAAGAGTATTCTGCTCTGAAGCACAGCCCATTCTTGAATCTGATTAAAGAGCCTTTGGCTGCAGAGGTGTGAAGGAATGAAACAGTTATTTAGTGAAGATATGCTACCTTCAGTGATGGAAAGGAATCTGTGGGTTAGAAGACCCCCAACAGTGCAAACTGCATGCATTAGAAAATGAGACCCGTCGATAAAGAGGACATGGTGATTACTATGAATAGCTCCATCCCACATCCGCAGAAAAAAACAGAACCAAGCAATGAAAGAGAACATGGGAATGGTGCTGAAAGAATGAACACAAAGGACTCTTCACCAGAAGACCAAACTGAAAGTCTACTGCAAAGTTGATTTGCTTCTATTTTGTGCTACCGCACATTAGTTTTTTGGTTGCAGGAGAAAGAGCGCGGATGCCCTAAGGTATGTAATTTCTAGTAATTTTTTGCTTTCTTCACAGGTTTGAGGTTTTAGTTTTTGGTGCAGCTTGAGGTTTTTCTCTTGCTCATTGTACAGACTTGCTGCTTTTTCATGGCTTTTCTTTCCTGTAGTGGAATTTTATTGCAATAAAGAAACAAAAATATCTGTTTTGTCCTGCATTTGAAAATCAGTGGTTTACAATTAGGGACAATTAGGAGGTACTCCAATGAGTAAGGAGTCTCCAATGCACCAATGCACACAGATTTACTTGCACTACTCCCATTATCTAGAAAGGGAATGATGGGGAATAGCAGGCATGCACCTTTCTGAAAATTTGCTTCTGTATTTATACTACCATAAAGCAATCCCAGTGACAGAACACAGTGGACCAGAGGCTGCTGTTGGTAGAACAAGTCTGTACTACACTGGATTAACTTGGGAACTTTCACCTTAAATTCAAGTAACATCCAATTAAAGAATATAAAGCAAATAAGGTGACAATTGCCTGGCAATACACATGCAGCACATTTACTCTGCACCTTAGCTGTATGCCTGATCATTTTCCTTCACAGTTTGCTCTTCTGCCTCAAAAGCGAATGACAGAAGCTTTAATGATTTTTCAATATTGATCTGACAGCTGGTTCATGAGACCACACTGATAAATGAAATTTATCAGCCATTCAGGTCATTCTTACTTGATGAAGGGTCTGTTATCCTCATAGCTAAAAAATGCGTAGACATAAAGACAAGAACATCAACATTAGAAATATAATGACACAGAGGACAAAGTTTACTGCTAGTTCCCCTCCCTTCTCCCACCAGCCATCACAAAAACCAAAGATGGACCAGCATCAGGTGTCCCTGGAACACACCAGCCTGGCTTGCTGCCCCAGGGAATTGAAACATGACTGGGAATGCTGGCTTAATGCACAGAAGCAGGCATCGCTAGCTGTGTGCTGCAGCTACCCCTCCTGGCTACCATCCCACAGCTGTCAATGGACTGAAGTATCTTTCAAATGTCATGGCTGTCTCTGGAGAAGACAAGTTTTGAAACCCCAGCAGAGCCACCACAGGTGGCTTTCACTTGTTCAAGTGGCAAAACTTCACCACACCTCCAGCACTCTTTGCCTGTGGGGTTGGAGTGTGTTACAGGAGTATCTTTATTGCCATTTACTTTTCCAAAGTGGAACTCCCAAGTTGCCATATTATGAGTCAGAGTGCAGAATTCTTGAGGTAATGGCATCAGAATCTTCTAAAGCCCTGGGTGACAAGGCATGGACCTAATTACTGCCATTTCATGGGAAGGGCAAAGAAAGGCCTCTGCCAGGCAAGGGTGAAAAGCAGCTCACCGCAGTGATGAAGAAACCAAGCCAGATCACTCAGCTCTTGTCACTGTGGGGACACAAGATTAGTCCAGCCATTTTCCTAGGGGAGTCTCCCTGACCTTCTGGGACAGGCTGCGTGCCTAACCCTGCCTGTGTGGCAGGCAATGTGCAACAACTCCCAGGCCTCAGAGGTTCTGAACCTGCGATACCTCATAGAAATCCCCATGGGTGCCAGAGATGGAGGATGGCTCAATATGTTCATCTCATTACCCTTGTCAACTAGGGCCAGTCCATCCTTCTGAGACCTCCTTTGGTCAATACTGGCAACCTGCAGATCCCCTACAATGCAATTAAATGAAATGAAGATATGAGACAATCTGGAGCTGTCAGCCCAGCAATGTGGGCAGGAGCACGGCCTGGATTTCTACTACTGTGTTCACAAGCATGCAGGTTTTATGGCAAAGACTTTATACTGAAAAGCAACCAGCACTAGATTATAAAAGTACAGAATTAGAATTGTTTTTTTATGTTACTGTTACTGTCCAGACCCTCACAAAGTTTTTCAGCAACTCATAATAGTGTTTCTTCAAGGCAGCTGAAGGTTCTATTTCATCTTTGTACAGGCAAAATGCAAAACTGGTAAACTCAGATTCCCTTTGAGCTTGAGGCTAACTCTTCAAAGCAGCTCAAGAGAAAACCACCAAAGAGATCTCATCAGTTTTTACCCTATTTCCAACATGGATGTGTCTAGGACCCACTGCCCAAAGCAAACAAGTGCCTAAAGAAGTGAGATTTTCAAAGATGCCTAACTCCCAGTTTAATTCTCAACACACAGGGGCTGTAGATTTTAGTCTCGTATATCTCATGAAACACAGTCTTTTTCATTTTGCCAACTCAAGTGTTGTAAGAAGCTTAACTCTTGCGTTAGCAACAATTTCTGACAAAAATTACTTCGGCATGTTTGGGATTTTTTTTAACCCCTGGTGAAGTCTGTGAAACCTATCAGTGCTGCAGTAATACTGTGTCATTATCTGCAATACATAAAACCCATCACTTAGACAAGAGAAAAGCCTTTGAAGACCCTCAGTTCCCAGAAAAATGGAGATGCTGACTGGAAAACTGAGATTATATTCACTAGTAGTAAAATAGCTTCAGTAAAAGCTGAAGCAGAAATTGTTGGAAAATCTAGCCTAGCACAGCCGGAGATCTAAAGTGCTATCTCCAGATTTGGTTAAATTCATCCAATACCTGGCAGAAAGGGATATAGCCCATTGCATTCAAATTATGCGACACTGCTCCTCCCACAGTTAATGTCAGACTGTGACTCCCAAAGAGGAATTTATCCCTTAAAAGAACAGGTAGTAAAGGTAGGTGGGGCTTTGCCATCCCCTGAAGAAATGCATTTCTCTACTGACTGCAGAGGAAACCTGAATGATGGCTTAGGTGGAGGCTCCACTTTCAAATACCTGAAGGTAAAAAGCTGCATTATTTAGCGGCTGCATTATTCATTGAATCTGTGAAATTTTACCTCACCTCCCTTGTGTTTCTTTGCAGCCCAGATGATGGATAGCAGATGGTCTACCAATCTGTATAAATACCTAATTCATTTTCTAATCTTAAAAGAGCCCTGACTTTACCTTGGGGCAAAGACTTCTTAAGGTTAATTACACATCATGTAAAACTCTTTCAAAACCTTATTTAAGTTAGATGTCTTTCAATTTCCCAAAGTACCTTCTCCTTCCGTGATGAGAAAGCATTGTTCACATTATCTTCTATATTCCTGTGGTATTTCCAGACTAATACTTAAAAAAAAAAAAAAGTTGCTAAAATTAGCTACTTATAGCCTTATTTAGATGCTTAAGGAATTTCAAAACCAATTCATCCTAAGCTCAGGAACCCCTTTTGCACTGCCTATCCTTTTAAAACCCCAAGAAATACCTTTTTGTCATGAGGAGACAGAATTGCTGGGATACACATGGACAACCCCAAACAGTTACAGACAATCTGCAACTTATATTACATGAAGTAAATGACTTTCATGTACCTAGATTAGCAATACCATGAAATGTTAAAGCTTTTACTTTTTTTTGCAGCAGGAAAAGTAAGTAAAGAATTTACCTTCACATGAAGATTGGTTCTAAAATGCTGCTGAACAGAGAAAGTCTGTTATAAGAAAGCAGCTATTCAGCTCTCATTTTAAAAGAATAATGGCTTGTCTTCTTATTCTTTGAAAAGAGCTTTTTTTTTTTTTAAATTTAACAAAGTATAGTTTTGAGCAACATTTAGAGTAAACCTAGGCCTTTAATAAAACCCTACATAATTAATTCACTTTACATATAATTTTATACAACTCTTTATGGTTTAACTTTACTTAACTTGAATTTATCACTCTTTTGACAATTCCAAGTATTTCCCCATCTCTATGATAGCAGGAAAAAGCTCAGTAAGCATGTGGACTGATGACTTGGGCCCCAAAATAACTGTTTGAAAAGCAAGGAAAAACACCAAAGTGAGTATATAGGACCTTTAGTAGCTGTTAGGGGCACCATTTGCCAAGGCCATCTCTACAGGTTAATAGATCTTAAAAATCTAAGAACATTTTAGTCTTATGCAAAGTTGTTTATTACATAAAAGCACATATCTGAAGGTGAAAGAGTCCTAAATGAGCGGTCTTACAATTGATTGTGAGCATAAAGTCATAAAGAATAAAATATTACAATAAACAACAGTTTTGACACCGAATTCAACACAGCATCTCAGCTTCAGAGTAAAACAACCTCCAGCTCCTGACCCCAGGTAGGGTTCTCGGCCACAGGGTCTCAATGACAGTAAGGGGGCCCTGAGATCACGAACCCCAAGCAGGGTTCCCGGCCGCGGGGTTACAGTGGCAGGAAGGGGTCCTGAGATCACAAATCCCAAAGAGGGTTCCCGGCCTCAGAGTCGCAGTGGCAGGAAGGGGTCCCAGGGTCCCAAACCCACTCAGAGTCCCCAGCAGCCCCGAACAGAGTTCCAGGGCAAGCGCCACAAGGGGAGAAGGAAGGTGACCCCGGGGCCCTGATCCCAAGTGACAAAGACTACAATAGATGGTACCTTTAGAATCCCATTTTGGCTCCCTGGCAGGGCTCCTTCCCAAGGCTGCAGAAGGTGGAGGTTGGATCGATAGATCAGATTGATCGATTGACACCTCCACTTCCAACCCAGAGGCTTTTTATCTATATGTTACAAATGCATATTCATGCCTTTATCTACACACTGCCCAATCTAGGTGCAATTCTTAAAGTTCATAAAACTATGAAAAACTATGAAAAGCAGTATCAAAAACCTACGCATATAGCATATCTATTAGTGTAAAATCTCTATCTTAGTGTACGTCAAAAACTTTATCTTATTTGCATAAAATTTATACCAAAAATTATAAACAGTACTCTATTTTTGTTATGTCTAAACTATATCACTAAGCTTGAAGCTCTTTACTTTTACACTAGCAATTAGGCACTTAGGGTATGTGAAGCTTAAAGCTGAAGCTTAAATCTCTACTTTATGTGTGCGTGGCTTTATATATTTTAATTTTTCTAAAGGTTTTAATTCAACTCCTGTACTTCTCACTCTCTGCAGAGGATCCATGGAAACATGGACTCCAACAGTGATGAAACCCAAATAAAAACAGGTGGATAATGTGCCCCCTCAAAAGCATTCAGAAAACCCCATGGAATTAATTTTAACATGGTGCAAATAAAGCAGAGAAGCAGATGTTTCCTGCAGGCAAGCAGGAGGGAAACATAAAATAGTGCTATTGTGTCTCTCCGCTGCCTGCTGATATGAAGAAGAAGGGATATTTTGCTTTTCCTTTTTTTTTTAACTTCAAGGATTAGAAAAAATTGATTTATTGAAGGAGCTGGAAAGTCCAGCACACCCCTCATAAAGCAAATGGGTTCATCGTTAATTAGTGAAGGAGCATCTTCATGGCAAGAAAAATCAATAGCAAGCAATAAAAGAGTGCTTAAAGGATTTTGCCTTTGCATTACATGACCAAGTTACCACCTTGATGGCATGAAGCCAAATGGCTTCCTAATCTTCTTCCTTAGGCTGCTGGTGTTCATCCCCCCGACTTCCAGTCATCCTTTACCAGTCTCATCTTCTGGCTCCCGTACGGTCTTTGACAGTAGGTGGTCAGTCCCCTCAATACATCTGTAACCATCTCAGGCGTCAGTGAGCCTGCCACAGCTTCATTTGCAGGAGAAACTCCTGCCTTTACATGCCTTGGAGATCTGTAAAGGTTGGTGCTCTACCACCTGGCATAAGGGTAATTTTATATATACTGAAAGTCACAGCCACTTTTGATTTCCACCAGTAGATCTGCAAATATTATTCAGACAAATGAGGCCAAACCTTCCTTGGCCCTATGTGATGCCTAAGCCTATGATTTGGGGCAACGAGTGGCTGGACTTTTCTACCAAAGGCAAAGCATCATCCCTTTCTGCTCAACTCACACAGGGAAGTCATGTCCTGCTTTCTCAGATTTGTCCTTAATTATTGCAATTGGAAAGAGCAATTCTGTTAAGTTCCTCTCATTTTCTGTAAGTAATTAATTACCCTCAGAATTGCTTACCCTGTTTGTTTCCTTCCTCCTACCTTTGCAAAGGCATGGCACAATTATTCAAGCCACACTGATGTGTAACCACATATCTAATTGTTTCCACACTATATGGATTCAGCAAAGCCTTTAGACACATTTGTATTATCCAAATAGCACCAGCAGGGCTTGCTGACAAAGTGCTTAAAATGTATGGCCTTTTAAAACAATAATCATGATTTATGGGTTCACAGAAAGATTGTAGGCATTTAATATCTTCCAGGACACTCTCTCAAATCAATAACCACTGATTGATTTTGTTTTCTTAGATTCAGAAAGGACGACACCTGTCAGTGGGAAGATTAGTGCTTTACAATCACCATTCAACATTAACACAACAGTCACAAAAACATAGGTAAACAACCAAAACCCCAAACCAAAACAATCAGATATCAACCAAACTCTCCTGTGAAAAACTCAAACAGCAGCAGCTTGCAACAAATGAAATCAGATGCTGCCATCAATATCTCTGGGGGAAAAAGGCATGCAGACAAAAGGGCAGTCTCAGATGTTTTTCCAGCACTGGCAGGGCTTCTGCCTCTGAGGTGCTCGCAAACTTGGCCCTCAGGCAAAATATAAATGTGCCATACCTTTTCTTGGTAGGAAGCTTGTAAATAATTCATTTTGTGCCAACTCCAAGTGGTTTTTCTGAGTTTATTTTAGGCTGCCTGATCAAGTTTGTTCATACAGAGATGCAGATGAAGGCTATATAGGAGTAGCAATGAGTTAGACAGGGGACTTAAAAGCATGGTGCTTTCTTATACAGGATCCAGGGAGATCCGAGGCAACTCTTGGCTTGTTCAGCCTGATAAAGAGGAGGCTGAGGGGAGACCTCACAACTGCAGTTTCAGCTTCCTCAGGAGGGGAAGAGGAGAGGTAGACACTCTCTTCTCTGTGGTGACCAGTGGCAGGACCAAAGGAAATGGCCAGAAATTGTCAGGGAAGGTTTAGATTAGATATCAGAAAAGGGTTCTTAATCCAGATGTCACAATCCGCTTAATACACAAGCAGGAGTCGTGATAGGTTTGTGTGATCTCAGAGTGCAAAAAGTACTCAAGGGGACAATAGTTTAATCACATAAAAAATGCACCTTTATTGAGTGCCAACACTTGCAATAGAGGGAATGAGAAAGGAAAAAATAGGATACAGAGCGAGGAAAGAGGGGCAGGAGGATATAGCTACCAATGGCAGAGTGACGTCCTCATGGTGTGGCGTCTGGCCAATGGATCCGTCTTCTTTCCGTGGGGGAGATCTCAGAGTCAGTAAAGTTGTGGGGGCTTCTCATAGTCTTTTTCAAGGTGACAGGCAGTTCGCCAAGAGGTGAGGAGAAATCTGGGGTCCATTGAGGGAACAGGTACGGGTATGATCAGTACAGCAAAGGTACAGGACAGACCAGTCCAGCAGGGAGCACGGTCAGTCCACCGTGAAGTCCCATTGTTTCACGTGTACCAGTTCTTGGTCACATCTGCGGGTGAAACCTGGCAGACACCCCACCTCAGTCTGGGCCAGAACTCCTGTGTTGAGGGGGTCCTTCAGTCTCTGTCTTTATGACGGTTGTGAGGCAGATGAAACTTCGGACTGTCCCTTACACCAGAGACTGTTTGGGCACTGGAACAGGCTCCCCAGGGGAAGTGGTCACAGCACCAACCCTGACAGAGCTCAAGAAGCCTTTGGAAAATGCCTTTTGGGTGTTCTGTGTAGAACCAGGAGCTGGACTTCAATGATCTTCAAGATATTCTAAAAATCTATGATTCTATGACCATCAGGCTGTGAAGACATGGTATTCTCTAAAGGCCATATGGAACACATAGATCATGGCCAGAGCTCTGGGATAAATGAAAATGAGGGAAGATGTTTCTAATGCCCAGCTCAGTACTCCATGGCTAATATCTAAACTTTGCAGAGGAGGAGATTTTCCAAAGGAGGAAAAAGCTATTCTTAATTTTCCAAAGTGCCCAGATCATTTGGTTATACTTGCAAAACACTCCTGTTAAGATTTTTGGTGACAGAATTTGCTGTCTGCATGTCCCAAGCACTGTTTAAACACACTTCTCATCCAAGTTTATCCAGACCCAAACACTGGCTTGGGAGACCTTTTGGCTCATTAGGATCAGATTATCCTCTCCTGGAAAAGGAATCCAAGGATGATTCCTGTCCAGATGCCATCCCTGCAGCTGCTATGCTCTGAGCCTGCTGTCCCCAAAAGTCAGAGGAGGCCAAACATGCTGCATATAGCACAGCTGGGTGGGAAGGAGAGATTTTTCAATACCCTCTTCCTGAACAGCTCACTCAGTTAATCTTTCTATTTTGTTAGTAGGGCTGTATGAAAATCTTTAAAGAGAGCTCATTCTGTACAGGCACTGTTATTTAAGTTATAGGTAATGTCCAGTCAGGACATGGGTGCATGAAAACTTCCTCTCCACGCCTGCTGCTCCTAATAGGGAGTGCTCATGTTGCCAGACTCTCAGCCCTTACTTCATAAATCCGAGAACTCTGAAGGAATGAACCCTTTGCACCTGGATGCTGTGCTGGGCAAGCTCCCAAGAGCTGGACACCCTCATTGTACTTGTGTCCTCCCTCTGCACTCCCAAGCAACCACAAACTCAGAGGTAATGAAGGATTAAACTGTTGTTGTTCTCCAAGTCCAGTCCCCTGGGTGAACCCAATGCAGTATTCAGTTCCAGACCTTTTGTCATCACAAACTATTTCCAGGTTGTAGCATTTTATGATTAAACAAGGAAGATCTGGAAACCACTAGAGGATCTTAAATCTCCATAGAAAAAACTGGAATAATCCTTATTGTCTCCCACTTTGTTTTGTATCTAAAATGGCTAGAAAAAAGCACAAAGTTATCTTCCATTAGTAAAAGCATACCTGCTACAAATTATTGTTCTTCAGTGGTAATGTAAGCTCTTCATATCAAAGGCGAAAAAAAAAAATCTTGCATTTTCAGAAGTCTAACTCATTCCCCACAGCACCAAACCCAGGATGTTTACTTTTTTCTGCATTTCAATCAGCTGAGTAAATAAAACTAAACTGGTAAACTCTGCTCCTGCCAGCACAATACCACTATGTTGAATCAAAGATTTAATTTAAACACTTCTGCAGATGATTTTTGGAAGTTCTATTTAACCTTTGTTTTAAATTTTCTACCTAACTCAGGATTTTTTTATGACTTAAGCAAACCCACAGGACTGAAACAACAAGCTAATCTGGGGGCTGGAATTAGTCATGTCTCTAAATAAAATACATATGTTGAAGCACGAAAATGAGCAGATAATCACTTACACCCATACAACATATGGGGAGAGCGGGCTATGGCAACAGTTTTAAAAGATGCATATCTTCAAAAGGGGCTTCTCAGTTTTGTGCCTGGTGCTCCCCATCCTTCACCTCCCACAACCTGGGCCAGACTCTGAAAGAGCCCAGACTGGGCTTTGCAAGGTTTTATATAGTAATAATCAAGGTTAAACCTTTATGTTTGGCTCCTACTTTTGGCTGTTAAGTTGTGCATTCTTAGATTTATTTCTTGCAAGTCAAGAGACTTCTATGGGGAAAAAAAAAAAAAAAAACAAAATAGAGGAGTACGTTGTGAGTTTTGTTTCCACTCAGAAACTTGAGAGAACATATACATTTTTTCTTAGTCATTACATCAGGGCTGTGTGCCTTTAGCCATGGACCATTTGAAACTTCCATGGCAGCCATCAAGCTGAGAAGGGCTCCTTTGGTCATTTGAGGATTGATTTCTGAAGGCTGCAATATGCAGGACATTTCTGCTTCATCCCTGTTAATGGGATTTCAGCATGTGTTCTTGTGAATCCAGTCACAATGCCTAAAAACATTATCTCCTGTGTGCTCAGAATAAATACATGCTTTTCTAGGGAATTTCATGGTTTTGATATAGTGCTTATTTGTTCATTGTGGAAGATAGGATGCGAGCAGGTTTCCACAAGAGGAAGAAAATTGCAGCAGAACTACTGTGATTAATGCCAGGATTAAACTATCTCAAGGTCCCTAATTAATAGTGCCTCTTTAGCAACAAAAGATGCTCCCAGTTAAGACCCTGGGCCTTCCTGTCTGAAGGAAAGAAAATTAAATTTCCAGGATGACTTTCAGATGAGTTTCTACTGCACTAAATGAGTTTTTCCAACAAATGCAGGACTACAGCCTCATACACTCCTCTTTGAAGGGGTCCCCACATGTAGTGCTTTCTAAAGAGCATCCAGGTGGCCTATGGCATAACCCAAACTATACCCTGACTAAAACAATAACACAATAACATGGGACAAAAAGGGAAACAAACTGGCAAAGCCCTTTGCCTCTTGCCTTCTTTCTCATGCGTCTGTAACTCCTCTTGGCAGCTACAGCTGACGTTTTGCTCTTCCAAAGTAAATAAAATAAAATCTTGTTGTCACATACTACAGCACAGAAGAATGTCAGGAAGTCTGGTCTGGCCTGGGGAAACACTAACAGACTCAACCACAGCCAGGCAGCATCAGGGAGAGAAGGGATGGATGCCTGTGGGAACTTCAAAGGAAAGGTTATGTCTGTAAGGAAAAAGATGGCTTCTGGTCTCTGCTGAGAGATCCTCTCCCCTCCAGCCATTTGGAAAAGTCCACTGTAACTTTAGGTGCAGCAGCTGCTTGGCCCCCATTGGTGAGCCCTCTTAATCTACTAGTAGAACTTCCCTTTTGTTAGCTAAATGACTGCTCTCCCCTCATAATTTTCCAGCAGTTTTCCATGTTGTTAACTAATGAGCCCCACACAGTGCGCAATGAGAGCTTGCAGCAAAGACAAGAGCTCAGATTTCACTAGATATCCTCAAGAGCGCATCTGGATTACCATCAGTGTAGCTCCTCTCTTTTTCCCTTTACTATAACCACGATGATTTGAATGAGCAGTATTTAAACGGCTGCAGAACAAGCACTGCACTGCCATGTAGTGCAAAGGCACTTGAGGAGGGGCTTTGTCTGAAACCCTGTTTTGCAGAGAATGGTGGTTAAGCATCTGGAAACGTGGATGGTTTGTTGTGCTGCAGCATCTAGCATGGGTTGGATGGAAACCTGGTGTGCAAGCTGCCACAGTACATGCCTGACCACGTGGAAAGGAGTTGATGGATGGAAAACGGAAGAACCGTGCTGGACTATTCACATATAATGTATTTTCCGTTGTCACATAAGGCTTCGTACAGGAATTTGAATATGAAAAAGATTCAGTGTAGTCTTGTCTGCGACAGTCTGAGACATTTTGCACATCTAACATCTTCCCGGCACAATGGAAAAGCACAAAGGAGAGACTCTGATCCGCTCAGCTCCAGAAATCACTCCAAACAGCAGCAACCTCTGGTAAAACACCCTCACAGCTGCTCTAAAGAATTCCAGCTGGTAACGCATCCTCATGAGGAGCCATCTGCTAGCAAGAGTGCATCAATACTGTGCTGATATGCCTACAGTCTCCACCTCACAGGCTACAGGTGCAAGCAGCACAGCAGGCTTTCGCCATCCAAAAAGCTTATGTAGCCCGTGGCTTGAAAGAAGTGCCTTCCCTGCAAGCTCGTAAGGCTGGGAGAATCAATCTTCCAAAATAACGCCTTCCTAGGTACATTTGTTGACAGTAAATTAGTTTTTGCTCAAGAGCCTTTTTGTGCACCCTTTGCATTCCAGTTTTAGCTTCAGATGGGCCAGAAGTGCGATATGTGTGATGTGGGCAGAGCTAAGGACTAAACAATGCTCCTCTCTACCCATCTCTGCTCACATGTGTTTGCCAACAATCCACACACAGATGAAAGAGCAATGGCCACAGTGGACATCAAACACCCAGAAAACACCATTGTAAAAGGCTGGGAAGGAAAATCCCCTCCCAGCCTGTGTTTGGGGAGGCATGCTGACAAGCTATATATACCACCCAAGAGGCAGCTGTTTGGGTACTCTGGTCTGTGCCACTTCCCACTAAAGAGATCTTTAAAGGGCAGGAGAGATCCCCACTCAGGATGAATCCTTATAATTTCTGTGTAAATATACTGAAGGAAGACATCAAACAGAACTTTTTCATAAGGGCCTAGGTAAAAGCATGCCACTTTTGGGGATGGTACCTCTTATGAAAATGGAAGCCAATGTCTTCCTGGCATCAGTGGCAGGCACACAAACTCTTGCAGCTCTGAACAACATATCCCACACACACAGGTTCACATCTTTTCCTGGCTACGTGCCTCAAAAGCAGGACTAGAACATGAATTCTGCTGCTGCAGTGGGTACAACCCACTGAATCAGCTCAGTACCAACCTGTCATAGGGAGGATGCCACTAGCACAGGGGGAAGGACCCAGATATGTGGTTACCCTACTTCCCTCTTGAAAGTGCTGGGCTAAGCCAGAAAAGTTAACAAGGACAAAAATAAACCAGCTCTGTACTCATCAAATCTCTTGCTGGGTAACCCCTGGGTAACCAGTGTCCCACCGCAGGAATGTCAGAATCTCCCATGCTGGCACAATAATCCAGGGACTGTTCCTGAAGGTTAGGGAAGTTTATTTATAAACTTTGCACAGTACCTAGAAATCTATCAGCCACACAACATCTGGTTCAGGCACTGCCCTTTGAATGGCTTTTCTGTTGGTGCAATAATTAAAGGTATCCCAGGTGACACCTGATCCCCTATCAAGTTCATTAATTTAAGTGGAGTTATTTGGCTCTCTATTTTCTATACATCATAATGCATTTCTAACCTTTAAAGTGACATAGGCAAGGACCAGATTGAAGGGGCGCTTATTAACAGCCTATTAAAATATTTTATGGCCTTTATTTTTACGTTACCATAGGGAATCAAGTATTTTGTTGTTGTTAAACAGGCTCAGGATTTATGTTGCGAGAGCATCACCACAGCCTAACACAGAGTAATGCTAGGAAATGAGTTGTGAGAACAAACTCTCATTCAGCTCTCCATGTGCTGTAAAGCTGTCACATGCAGATGGCAGCAAGGGGCCCTCCAATGCAGGCCCTTGGTTTGGTTTGTTTTATTAAATATAAACTGATACAACAAGATGCAAGGCTCTGGGACCTGTGTGCCTTTTTGCTAACCCTGTAGACCCATGGAGGGAAGCTCAGAAAGGATCTTTGTTGTCCCCTGTGAAATAATACATTCAGTGGCTTTTTATTCCAGAGCTGCTGTAACACATCCCTGTTTTGCATCTAACTTAGAGCCAGTGACTGTGCAGGAAGACCATGATCTTACCTGCAACAAGACTATGATTGTATCTAGAAGACAACTATGATCTTACTGAAAAATTTTCTAGAGATTGCAAGTCCCTCACTTCCCTAAGAAACCTCCCTCCAAGGTGAATTCCCCTGTCTGTTAAAAATCTGCACTTCCTCCTAACTCAAGAACATCCAACACTGAGACAACACATCTTGAATTTAGAGACTTAATGATGTCCTGCTTAGGTGTTCAGACTACAATCAAGGCTGTTCTGAAATGCTTGGTTTGATAAACTTCCTAGGGTGAGCCTGGCATTTTCCCGAGTTTATTTTATGTTGCTCTTTTTTCTCAAGCATTGTCATGGTTGAGGGGGAATGAGTTTTCCAGGAAGTTGTGGGCAAACCAATCAGTGGTTAGGTTTTATGCTGGCACCTGGAGTAGCCACTGAGAGGTTGGACATGCCTCTGAGAACACAAGGAGTTAAAAGCAAGGACTTCAGAGGGACTGTCCCTCTTTTTGTTTTCGGTTGCGAGGTGAGCACACATCTCTCCCCTTCCCCCCAGCTCGCAGGGCTGAGTGGGGGAGGGGAGGGGAAAAGCCATGCGGAGCCTCTTCAAGATGGAAGGGTGGAGGACTGTGGAGGTGCCCTCCGTCCCCGCTTCCCCCCCAGGAGAGAGACTGCCACTTTGGAGCTTCGGAATTGATATTGGTGGCAGCCGGCAGTGAAGAAAGAGCGGAGGGGGGGGGGGGGGGAAGAAAAGTTCCCAGCTGTGTAGAGATGTGCCGAGCTTGCAACCCTGCTGGGAGTCAAGAACTGTTAACTCTTTCTTGGCAGAAGAAAACTTTTCTAGACATTGATTCTCATGGCTAGTGGTTTGTAAGAAGAGAGAGAGAGACAGCCTGGGACTGAGATGACAAAGGAAGATGAAAAGAATCCCAGATGGGAAGAGGTGAAGAAGAGTGGCTTTTGGGCTGGACTTTTCTTGCATAATGTTAGCCATAGACTGAACTTGAGTCTCTTTGAACATAAACTGCATTTGGGTGGATGCAGCCGGCTTGACTTTGCTGCAGTGACTGGCACTGTAAGAGTGGAGGAAACAGAGAAGAGAGGAAGAGGGTGTGGTGGCACCCTCTGCCCTCAGGGAAGATCTCTGTTCTTGGAAACCCTTGGCCCCAGGGAGAAGATGGGGAGAGCCCAGCATGCAAGCATCTTTAAAAGAGCCCTATATGCAGCTTTGGCCCATGGACAGTGGTAAGAGCACTGGACATGGAAAAGAGAGTGTCACCACGGCAGACTTCTCCGGGCAGTGCCATGGGTGACATGGAAACCCATAAGGGGTGGACCTGTGTTTTCTGGGGGGCAGTCTATGGTGCGAGAGAGACACCTCTCTCCCTTGCTGAATTGAAGATTAGGTTTTTTTGAGTGGTGATTGTTTGATTCAGAACCCAAGGTTTTGGTTTATGGAGGGTAACGTGTAAGGGGTGGAAATTGGGGGAGGAGAAGAAATGTTCTGGGAAGTTTTCATTTCTGTTTTTGTGTGTTTAGGTGGTTTTTTTTCCTTTTCTATTTCTGTTCTTATATAGTTTAATAAAGTTTTTTTCTGTTTTCAAGTTTTGGGCCTGCTCTGCTCTGTTCTTGATCACATCCCACAGTAGTTGTTAGGAAAAACATATATTATGGGTGCATTAGCATCTGGCCAGTGCCAACCCATGACAAGCATAAAAAGTAATTTGTAATGAACCAATACATTTGGAAGAATATCAGCAACATACTTGAAAGTATTTTAATTGCTTGTGTTTTCAAAACATTTTAATGAAGTCAAACCAGGAACAGACACTCATCTGCCAAAGAAACTATAAAATATTTTACAATGACATTATAATTGATGCAACTGGTTATATAAATCCCTGGTGTTAGGCATTTTAAACAAAGATACTAGAGATTAGCTTAAGAAGATTATTCAGTAGGCATTTATTATTTCTGCTTTAACTATAAGGGTTTTGGTGCTTTTTTCTTCCCAGTTTTTAATTTAAATATCATAATGTAAGATGATTTTGTGTCGGTAACCTTAGAGAGACTGTTCTCAGCAAGCAATCCCATACCACTAATGCATGCAAGTAGTCATATTAATAAATGATATTAAATATGCCATGCCTTTAATGCCTCGTCCAAGACCAAATGACAGACTATCTTTCTGGGATCAATCCTAGACATCCAGGAGGGATTGGTCCTCTAATTTCATTTTATAGCAGAGCAATAGCAGGAGAAATTAAAGCTCCCTGCAGAGGGGACTCCCCACACCCTGGGCGAACGAGGGCTCTGAGGGTTTCTGAGCTCACTGGGGTCTCCTGCATTTGTGCAGACTCCAGTCCCCTTTCCTCCCAACCCTCGAGGGAGAAGCTGCACCTAAGAAGCAAAAACTTCACCCAAAGGACCATGCCAGGTCATGGCACACCAGTGGCACTGCAAGCTCTGCCTGCTGAGAAAGTTTTTGGGGTGGCCCTGACCTGGTTTAAATCAAAGCTGTATCTGCAAGAATGGCTCAGCAGTAAGAACAACAGCCTTGCTGAGAGCTGCCTTGCAACTGTGCAATTCAGAAATCTTCTAATGAGCTCCCCTTATGCCTCTTCTTACTCTCCTACCACAAAAGAGAACTCACTCCAAGCCATGTTGCACCATGCTCTCCTTTCCTGAGTGAGCAGTAAAGCACTGACCCCCAACAATTTCCTCCTCCTGAAGCTCATTAGATGGTTTTATTAATTAGCAGGCTCCTAATCTTATCATGCACTGCACCTGAAATCTCGCTTGTGTTTTTGAAGAGAGTAATTAAAGCCAGAGGTAGTTGAATAAACAGGCACTGACAGAGACTAATACTCTAGCAATATAATGAAGCAGCTTGCTAGACACTAAGATGCCCAGGCTCAGATGTTAGCCCAGTACAAGGGCAAACAAAACATGCTTTGGCTGGCGAGCACATCCACCCACTGATGTGGGCACCCCCAGGCAAATCCTCAATAACTTCGCTGAAAGCAATCAGACACTGGGGGAGAATTTGGGTCATACAATCTGCCAGGGGCCAAAACAAACAGCAAAGAAGTAAGGCAGCCACCCTCAGAGCACACAGAAGTAGTAATAATCAACAGTTTCAACACCTTCCCTGTAGAGACTGCAATAATTAGCTGGTAATTATTGGGAACAATTTCCTTTATATAGACTACAAGGTGTCAAGGGTTGGTGCTGGCCAGATGCCAGTGCACCTATGAGTGTATGTTTTTCCCTAAAGAACTACTGTGAGATGTGGTCAAGAACAGAGCAGAGCAGGCTCAAAACTTGAAATAGAAAGAAAACTTTATTACACTACACAAGAACAGAAAATAGGAAAGGAATAAAAAAAAACAAAACCCAAAAACCCAAACACACAAAAAAACCAGAAATGAAAACCTCCCAGAACATTTCTTCTCCTCCTCCAATTTCCACCCCTTACATGCTCAAACTCTTAACACTTACACATCACCTTCCATCTTACTTGCTTAAACCAAAAACCCTGGGTTCCCCAATCAAAGTCATCATCCCTCAAAAAAACCAATCTTCCATTCATCCAGGGAGAGAGGAGTCTCTCTCGCACCATAGACTTCCCACAGGAAACACAGGTCCACCCTCCCGTGTTTCCATGTCACCCATGGCACCACCTGGAGAAGTCTGCCATGGTGACACCCTCCTTTCCATGTCTAGTGCTCTCACCACCGTCCATGGACCAAAACCGCATATAGGGCTCTTTTAAGGATGTTTGGCCAAGTACCAAAAACCAGCCATCTTCTCATATTGGGACTAGCAGTCCCCCCCACATTTACTCCTGGGGCAGAGGGTTTCCAAGAACAGAGATCTTCATCCCTCAAGACAGAGGGTGCCACCACACCCTCTTCCTTTCTTCTCTGTTCGCTCCACTTCCACAGTGGCAAATCACTGCCACAAAGTCTTTGGTTTCGAGCCAAATGCATCTACCCAAATACAGTCTTATATTCAGGAAAATCCAGGTTTAGTCTATGGCTAACATTATGCAAGAAAAGTCCAGCTCAAAAAGCCACTCCTCTTCACTTCTGCCCATCAGGGATTCTTTTCATCTTCCTTTATCATGTCAGTCTCAGGCTGTCTCTCTCTCTTCTGAAACCACCAGCCATGAGAATCAATGTCTGGGAAAAGTTTTCTTCTGCCTCAGAAAGAGTTAAAAGCTCCCGGCAGGGTTGCAGGCTCAGGCACTCGCAGGCTCAGGCACTCCCACACGCACTGGACACCTTCTCCCAGGGGGGGACGGACGGACGGACACGGAAGGCACTTCCACAGTTCTCCACCCCTCCATCCTGGATGGGGCTGGCTCAGCTCTAGTCCCGTTCCTCTCTTCTCCCCCCGGGGCACCGGCCTACCTCAGCCCGGCTGCCTAGCCGCATGGTTTCCCTCCCCCTCCCCCACCTAGCCTTGTAAGCTGGACAGGGGAGGAGGAGAAGATGCTTCTCTCCTGAAACCAGAACCAGAAAGGGAAAGTCCCTCTGGGAGCCCTTGCTTTTAACCCTTTGTGTCCTCAGAGGCGTGTCTAACTCCTCAGTGGCCACTCCAGGTGCCAACATTCAAACCTGACCACTGATTGGTTTGACCACAACTTCCTGGAAAACTCACTTCCCCTCAAACCAAGACAGAAGGTTACCTGTTTCAAGGACAGAAAATGTAGCTTTGCCTCCTTCGTGCAACATTGAATGGAAAATGCCAACAGTGGCAGCCAAATCCCAGTATAATGCTTCATCATCAGCCACTTGGTGTTTTTTAGAAACCATTCTGCAGTGCCAAAGCCCAAGGTATTATCCCTGGTTAGCACTGCTGCTGGCAGAGCTGGTTTCCCTGTTTCGCTCCTCAGAGGAATGAGGGAATAAACAGCAAAAGACAGAAACAGGCAGATAAAAAACCACTTACTTGATATTGTCAAGACATCCAGATTCAGGTTTCAGTATAGCAGTATGATGAAACATTTTATAGAGAGCAATCGCAAGGAAGATGACATTAAGCTGCAATGGAGGGGGAAGGAGAAAAAAAAAAAAAGGATTATGTGACACAGCATAACATGATGGGGAGAAAGTCAGCTCCTTCTTCTGTAACAGATGGGTTACTGTAGGAAATTAGCTCACAGTACAGCTTTATACTGACTGAATCACAGAAAATTTCTAAGCATTTTATGAGGTGACCTGGCCTGTAGATTACAGGACTGGCAATGCCACAGTCTTACCAGAGCTGTAGCACTGCTCATACAAGGCTGGTTCTAACCTCAACTGTCATGCTTCAAACAGCATTATAGAAAATTAGAAATACTTACTGTAAGGGCTTTCCTGTGTTTGAGAGGTGTACAGTTGTGAAAAGTCACTCCAAGCATCTTACATAGTCAGGCCCATTGTAATGAAGCATAAAAGCATCTTTTTCTGTGAATACACCTTTTAAACACATTGTAGCAGGGCAGATGGGCTGGGAAATCACAACTGATGCTTAGCACAATGCAAAGTTGAAAAACAAAAAAACAAAGGGGTTTGATTTGTTCTGTAAAAGATGGGATGATGTTTCCATGCCTCAGTGTTAACAAGGTGGCCAATTCCTGAAAAGGAGTTTCCCAAAAGCCCAGTCTAGTATTTGAGACATAATCAAAAAGGGAAGATATCTTTCTATGAATGAATTACTTAAGGGAAAAAAACACCAAGAGTTGTAGTTCGTGGCATGGCCCCCTTCCTGATGTAGAAGACTGCTGAAATGGCTCCCAAGTTGCAGGAGAAGCAAAAGAAGCAGAGACAATGTCTGCATTGAAGTGAGAGTGCCTAGCTTTCTGTGCTAGCCAAACTGTAGTCAAAACAAAGGATGGTTTATTTAAGCCATATTGTAGTGATTAAAGTATAAGAAAACTCCAGCTGTCTCTAAAGTTGGGTTCTCTACCTTGTTGCTGTGTTAGCTGATATGCTGGCAATGTGCTAAACATGAAGTCGCACAAGTTTCAACTTCTGCTGGTTAGGAATAATCACTTCTTTTCCAGTTTGGACTTTCTTTCCTCCTCCCTCCCCCACTCCCAGATTTCCCCTTTTATTTTTTTTTTTTTTTTTTTTTTTGCATTATCAATGCAGAACTTCACTCTGGAATTCAAAAAGGGTGTAAGCAGTGAGTGGGATCAAAAGTCTGGCACTGCTAAATGTCCAGTGGTAGAAACCAAACTCTGCAAGTCGCCGTTCTGAAGCTCCCTGGTCCATTTTGATCAAGTATTTTGCAATGCCAAGAGCCTCTCATAATGAGGGTCTAATTGCTATGCCAGGTGGGGTCAAAGAAGAACATGCCTTCCTCAAGTTAATCTGTGTAAATTAAAGATAAAGAGAAAAGGGACAGCAAAAGTTTTATTTCTTGACCTGAGAGATGGAGTAGTTAATTAGGAGTTCTTACCGTAATTATCAAGGTCGCTGGTCCTATAAAGCTCCAAATGAAGTAGGTGTCAAGTCGGAGCCAACATCTGTAATGACACACAGGGGAAAGAAGGCATTCAAGGATTGCACCCAGGACATACATCAAGAGTGAGTGAGTGAGTGACAGAGAAGAATGTGAGCTGCAAAACACGCTAGTGGGAGACAGGAAATATTACATTGCTTGTTCATTTAAATGCTCAATTATGTGCCCAGTTTCTGACAGCGCTATTGATGGAGTAAGATAATTATCTCTAGAGGAAGCAGGGAGAAAATGGCACAAGGCCTATTTGCTAAGGCTTTCTGCATCTGTCAGAAAAACTCCTTAGACTGTGGCTTTTTTTAAGGAAGGGGTCTGATGAACATCCACAGAGCTTCTTCTTTGCTTTGTGCTCCTCTTTGCTCTCCAGCTCTGATGCAATGCAAGCTGTCTGTCAGCTGTCAAGCAAGATGAGATTTCTCCAGAAAGTACATCAGAGAAACTTTGGTGCAAATAGGAAGCATGAATTGGATAACAGAAAGCTGAGGTTTAATTAGGTTCAGCAACTTCTCCTTTAAAGTGTTTTATTTCCCTGAACCTCCCGAGTGTTTTGTTTCCACTAATGTTTCCAGGGTTGCATATGGTCTGTGCTATCACAAGAAGTTGATTCATAGCTGAAAACTAAATTATTAATTGCTTAATTTCAACCACATTTAATACACCCCACATTTTTTAAGGCCCCTGGGAAATTACATTTCCATTCCTATTTCATCCCAGGCAATAGGAAGATAAAATGGAAGTGACTTGGTACAAGACAGACAAATGTAAATTCCAAGAAAGTTTCACACGATGTTTAAAATAATAATACCTTGTCTTTGCAATGCTGCAAATCACAGTTCTGTTTATACACAAAGGACTGAGAAAGCATAAAACCACTCTTATACTAAACATCTGATGCAATTTCATGATTAGGCAAGTGACAGGAACTGTATATATGAATTTATCATGGTGGTGGAGATAGCAGTTCTCACAAATGACAGCTCTAGTGTACATGCCTAATGTTTTTTTCCCTTCCAATGGACTTTGCAACAGGCAGAAAGGTCTCTGCCAGCAGCCCCATGGGAGATGATCAGCGGGAGATGATCAGCAGGAGATGTCTGATGAGAGAATAAAACGTGCCCTGAACCTCTGTGACTGGGAGAAGCCAAAATATAAATAAATTCAAATATGCAGAGAAAACTTCCCTCCCTGACCATATAAATTTCAGGTCTCATCAGTGCTGGAGATGTATTGATATATATACACACACTCATAACACTATTTGTCACAAATTAAAATACTGTAATTTCTGTGACTGTCATTCCTGAACTGCCGCTGCAGCTGCTCATCCAGAATCTTCATGTGATAGCATCAAAATCTTAATGCAGGAGGCAAACAGGCTTTCAGAGCGATTGCTGGGAAATCGTTTCCTCCGTAGCTGCTGAAGTTCAAGGTGATTTAGATGCAGCTGGTAATGAAACAACATGAGTGACTTGAAACTACTTGAGACTGATTCCCTATAGGAAAAGGTTTATGTGATCATGACATCTGTGTATCACCCATAATAACATCTGAAATGTCGTCCAATTGCAGCTAGATTTGACAAAGGAATAGAGGTTTAAAGGATAATGAGGTCCCTGTAAAAAGTGCCCCCCATTTCTAAACAAGGATGTCTGCATAGCAGCAGCTCACCTATCTACACAGCATTTCAGACTTTATACCTATCCCATCCCCCTCAGGAAAAATGAGTAACTAGTGCTTATGCCTCAGCTGCTGCATATAAATCACAGAATGCACAGCCCCATCACTTTTTTTCTACTGATAATGAGTGCTGGTGTGTGGGAGAGGACTCAGAGGGTTGCAGGGCTTTTATTTTTTTTTAATGAAAATATTTTGAACTTTTTTTTTTGACAGTTTAACATTCAAAACAACCTCCAGCCTCTGCTGCCCAGGTGTTAGGAACACTGTATTTCAGTCACCATCAACTTGGTTTTCCTTCAGCAACCTGGCTCTTGGAAAGTCTGGGGAGGAGGAAACACATAAACCCTCTCTTTACTACTTGAAGCATGGTGACCACCCTACAGTCACATCTGGTGCAGCTGGTTTTGAATGCATATAGATTGGGATATGGGGAAAACCAAAGAAAGCTGAAATACAGAATGAGCAAAAAGCTGTACCAGGCTCAGCAAAGAAGAGCAAAGCAACTGGTTCCTTTTACAGACAGCAAAAAGAATGAAATTTTCTACTCCACTCCCCTAAAATATCTGTCTCTTCAGTTGTAGAAAACAACTGAGTGACAAGAGACGGATGCTGTGGATGAGAAACAGCAGAGGAACCAGGTTCTGCCATTGAGATAAGTGAGGGCCCAGCATGGAGCAAAAGGAGCCCTAGGAGAAATGGCTTCACCTAAGCTGGAGCACAGCTTGTGAGAAACAGAGGCGGCTTTTTTTAGGCCTCTCTTCACACTTCAAAGAATGCAATGTCATTTTTTATTTGTTTGAATAGAAAAATTGCCTTTCTATGACACCATGTATGATACTCAGTCTTGGGGGACTTAAAAAAAAACCTGCGGTTTTTGGTGGTCATCAGGAAGAGATGAAACTTGAACCTGTTTAAGTCATACCTCATTAAAAATGCAAATTAAGACCAAAACATCAAAACACAGGCATCCCGCCAATTGCGTTGTGGAGCTGTAAATTGCTAATCAGACAAGTACCACACTGAGCTTTTCTTGCCTTAGAAGACAAAAACCCACACACACAATGAGCTGCATAAATGAGCTCCTCAAAACAAGGAAGCAATCAGGCAACTCACTTCCCAGAGTTGCTAATCTTGGGCTGCCGAGTTACTTGTGACCCTCCATGTGCAGCTGTGCTGTGAGCACGGACTTGCCACATTACGAGTTTAGGCTGCGCTGCCATTAAGCAAACAAGCTCTTTCAGGGCTCAGTGAAAGGCAAAGAATTATCATGAAATGTGTGTATGTAGGGAATACTGCTCAAAACCCCATTGCTTCTTCTAGGAGTTACCCCAATGAGTTCAATACCTGTTACAAGCTCTGTGGCACTGCTCTCCTTTATTTCTTAATTTTTTCCTTTTCCACAGTGGCAACTTGCAATATTCACCTAAAGCTTTGCCCAAATAATAAAACTACAAAGACTTTACTCTATTTTCTGCATGAAGAAAAATCAAATAGTAAACTATCCCTGGTGTGCAATACAACCAATAAACAATCATAAGCTGCCATTGGACCATAAAATTTGAAGAGCCCTAAATATATCATGTTGCTCATGGGAGCTCAGTGGTTTGTTTCCTGTGGCTGTACAGCCTTCTTGTCAGAGTGCAGTAATGGGATATGTATGCATCAGACATGCCTTTCAAGGGTGCAATATAGGTTCTGCCTAATGGAGTTGAGCATCCACATAACTCACACTTCCTCCTCCAAATACTGGCAGCAGCACTGCAAATAAAACAAGTTCAGTGGAGCCACTCAAGACAGACCACATTGTTAGAAGCTATTTTCTGAGCAGCATTTACATGCATGAAATGTCAGCGCCTGGCTGATGGACTTGGAGACTGTGTACTTACACAGGGCTTTCATTTTGCTTTCTGACAGCTGGATTGCTTACCATGTATATCCTGCTTTATAGCATTCCAAAACAGGGGAAGAAAGGGGGGAAAATCAAAAGAGAGATCCCTGCCATGATGGATTTGATCACCAGTGGATGAATACACCTACAAGTGCATTTTCTAAAATATATTGAACCACTCAAAGCGTAGCTGCTTTCCTCTGCAATTTGTAAGAGGCTTTGATACGAAACCCAGGAAAGTATGGAAATATGGAATAGCTTCTTGCTGCTGATTTGGGATGGCCTGCTTCCAGCATGAGTCCTCCTAAAGGCTGCTAAAGCCATAGTTGAGCTTTCACTGAATTTTAGATGCAAGTTATTTTCAAACACTAACTACAAATGCAAATACTATTTACTATACTATATTCTTTGCATTTTGTAGCATTGCCCACCATGACCCTTGACATCATATCCATCGAGGAAATGGATGGATTTGGTTAACACACAGGATAAGGCAAATTATGTATCTTTTTGTTTTGGTTTTTTCTTTTAGTGCAAGCCCAGTGTCTTCTTTTTTGCAGCAAAACTTGAGCTGTGACCATTTAAGACCTAGCAGCTGAAGATATGGCCTGTAAGAAATGGTCACTTGGAAGTTCATGACAGCATTGCCAGAATCTCTTTGGCAATGTGAGGGAACCACACTGTCAGCAGTGGGGCTTCCTGCTTTTCATCTTTACTTTAGAGGCTACAATCAGAATAAGGTGAGACGCAACATTTCTGATTTATCTGAGGGAAAGGGCCAAACACAGTTGAGCTAGCCTGAATGGGATGATCTTTTAAAGGAATCATTATGCTGCTGCTTAGTCATAAAAGCAAATTAATATCCTAATATAAGGCATTTGAACTGTTCTAAAACAAACAAAAAAGTAGGAAAAGGATCAATCCCTATCCTTGAAATAATTAAGTATATAAGAGTATCTTTATGGAGCCGCTACTCCAAAATGCCAATATGAATACTAGGATGTGGGACACTTCAGAAAATCACAAGCACCAAGTGATGAGTAAAGCAACAGAGAGAGGAACAAGTGCCTGTTCCTGGCTATGTAATCTGGGCATGTGTTACAAGAGGGTTGGATTTAGAAAGGAAAATGAAATCAAGAAAACCCTACACTGCGTGTTTAAGCAAATCATTCTGAGATGTATGAATGGTGGCACCAAATACCAGGCAAAAAAGAAATAAAACTAACAGCTCCATAAGTCCTGCTTAAACAAATGCAGTAAATAATGAAGGGAGGCAAGTAATATATTTCAGAGGATGTTTTACAAAACCTGGCAAAACCAAGCAAGTTCTTGCAATCAAATGATGTATGCCTGGCATATAGTTCACTACAAATTCTAATCAGTTCTATCCTCCTAATAACATTATACTGAAAAATACATCATCATCCATCAACCAGATGAAGCATGACAGTTATACAAAACATATTATATGGTTTTTATTTTCCTCTATGAGAACGTGATAAAATTGTGCATTCTGGAATTAAAAATTATAAATAAATATTTGTAAAATATTATATATACATGTTTAATCATTAAAAATATCCCTTTGTGCTGTGGGGAGGAAGACATATTGGCACACACACAGGACTGCTGCCTCTTCAATGCCAAGATAGCAAAGTGTTTGCCTTCAGTGAATTTCAGCCAAACTTTCTGCCTGTACCTTCCATGCCTTGGAAACATTTGGCCATCCAAGGTCTATTTGCAAAAGCCAAAGGGTGAAAAGTGTGGAAAGTAGCCACAAAATACTACACTGCAAACTGGACAGGTTAGGACAGCACTCCAGCAATGGCAGATATGCAGGAACTGACTTTCCAGGCAGCTGGAATATGTTTGAGGCTCAACGTGCCTGATGTAGGCCACTGAGAAGAGCTATGTCCTCCACTGAAACACCACAGTTAAGAATAAATTTGTCTAAAGGTACAAGGCAAACTGTTTCCATACCTGATTCAATAGGTGCTTATATAATGCTCAAGAGGGGGAGTGAGTAGAAGAGCTTGTTGGGGCAGGAAGCAGGTGGCAACTGATGGAAAGTCTTCAAAAATGGCAATCAGCTGTTATGTTACTTATTCCTTGCCCTCTAGGTCTGTAAAAATCAGTCAAATTACTTTGGATAAATTGGTAGAAATCCTTAAATCTTACACCCTCCTACCCTTATCTGTGTGGGCCATTTCCTTTCCTTTCCACAATGTATGACATTGATACAAATTCAGGTCGCTGCTCTCCTACTCATGGGAGGAACACAACACAAGTATCCATCTGAGATCCAAGCCTGCCTGCTGGCATGGTAATGGATCATGAGCAGCTCCACTGCTCTACAGATCTGCTTTTTCAAGAAATAAAGGTTCATATATCCTAATAAGGTTTCAGGCAAAAAATCTGCAGTTGAACCTAACAGAAGATCAAATGCTGCCATGGCCTGACCCGATCTATGCTAAAAAAGAGCTTCAGAACCACCACCGGCTCATTGCTATATATGCCTTCATATTGAGCCCTTAAGTTAAAGTGACACTGGAAAGGCAGACACAAGGGAAGAAAGAAAAAAGGTCAATAAAAACACATTGTTAATCCTATTGTAGCAAAGATGGCAAAGAGAATCAAAGGCTCCATTAGACGGTGTTGTATTCCATTAGGCAGTGTTGCATGATAATCTAATGTGCTTTCATGCCAGCTTCAGCAATGTTAAAAACACTTAAGAATATTCATAATGATAACTGATATAGCTGTTCTGATTTTCAAAGAGCCTGATGCACTCCACAGTCACCACCTATTTTGCCTGCAGGCACTGGTAATTTGATAGAATGGTTTTAAAAAAAAAGGAAGAAAACAGTATCTTCATCCAAATAAGAAATACTCTTTGGTTAGAGAAGAAGGATATTGCTGATATAGTCCCAAACTGAGACTCAGGACAGTCACCTCTGCTGATGTTATGCAATGATGTGACAAAATTTTCCTTGACTGACTTCCCTAGAAAACACCTTTGCAAATAATTTCATAGCGGGGAATTTGTCCTGCAAGAAATACTCCCGGCTGAGCTCTGCCTGAACAAACCCTCTGGGCCCCTCACATCCATTTGTTTCCCCCACTCCCATCTCTCCTGAGCAGGTCCAAGCAATGCCAAGGTCACTCACACTTTGTCCGTGCCGTAGCTCCGGTAGTCCACCGCTGCTGACACAGCCACGATCAGTGCAGGCATGCCGTACCCCACCAAATAGAAATACTTCCTCCGGGAGTGCTCGCTTTCAAAAACCTCCACCAGCATGATGTAGAGCTGCACCCCCTCCAGGAACATCCAGGTGAAAGCTGCCAGGAAGAAGAAGTGCAGGAGGGCAGCAAAGACAGCACAGGCAATCTGCATAAAGATTGAAAAGAGCAAGGGAAGGAGTTTGTACCATGATTAATTAAGGCAACATTAATTAATTAACTAAGCCTCCTCTTACTTGGAGGCTTGATAAAAATGAGGGTGTTCTTATCTTCCATCTCCAAAGGAAGAACCTTTTTTCATTTGGAAAACATGTGTGAATTGTTTTAAAATAGACACATATTTGCATATATAAATGATATTAAAAGATACAAAGGTAGGCACATAGACAATCAGGTAAATAAACACATGAAGATGTACATGGTATAAGCTCATTTTTACAACCTGCTTATTAAACAAACACGCACATTATTGACAAGCAACACACATACAGCCCCTGAAATCATAGCAGGCATCAGCATGTGAGTCCCAGTTATCAGCTGGGGGCCCAGTCCTTTCAGGACTTGTGCATGGAATGAAGACAGTGTCAGAATGTTTCTCACTGGTCAAACATTGCAGATGCACTGAGACAAGAGCCTCTGACAGAAGCAGAATTTGCTTTGCCTCTTACTGGCTGGTCAGTCCGGTTGATGCCGATGAGGAAGAGGAGCTCTGCCACGAAGAGGCTGATGCACAAGTTCTTGTGAATCGTGTTGCGGTCGCTCTGTAGCCCACAGAAGAAGCAGAAAGTGAAGATGCAGATCAGGAGGCAGACCAGTGAAAGCAGGATGCCAACCCATGTGATGAAGTCTAGGAGCAGGTTGTGGACTGCATCACTGTGCTGAAGGTAAAACAAAAAAAAACTCATCAGGTGCATGATGCATGACTTCTAATGCATCCCAGCCACAGAGTAAGGATGTCTCTGGCACAAGGCACCAGTACCAAGAAGACTAAATGGACCTAAACTTGAACCCTGCAGCAAGAAAGCTGCAACCTGAAACGCAGATTCCAAAGTACCTTGCAAGCTGCAGGTGCCCTGAACAGACTCAGACCCCAAAACCTTGCAGAAACATAATGCTGTTGATGAAAATACTGAGATATCAGGGCTGCTCTTGCATGTGGCTCAATCTTACACAATCATGAAAAAGGAATGCCTGGACACACAGAATAAAGAACCATTGAACAGAGTGATTTGAGTGTAAAAAAGCATTTCATGCTAACAACATTGTCCAACAACTGCAAGTCCATTACAACCATTTGCCAACAGTGAAAAAAGACTCTCTTTAAATGTTCAGAGATGTATGAGCTTGGAGGCTTTGGAAAGAGATTGCTTACATTTTTTTTTTCTTTTTCCACAGGGGAAGGAGAAAGAAAGTTTGGTTTTTCTTTTGCAAACCCTGGAGTTATATTTTAGAACTCCAGGGAAGTCAGATTGATCCTAAGAACATTATCCAGAAAAAAAAAAAACAAACCGAATTTGCTTTTAAACTATAACAGAACAGTGATTTTAAGACAGCCTGGAAAGTGACTGATTCCCTGTGATGAACTTTTAACACGGATGTACTTCAAAGCCATGCAAACAAAGCCAGTGCAAAGCTAGGCAACAAAGTTTTGTGAGAGGCAGGATAAGTAAGCTTTGGCTCTGCTGAAAAAACACTGCTTCATTGCTCCTGAGCTTACACTGCATGTCCCCCATGGAAAGAAGAGACATGTGATGAGACCCTCCTCATGAGAGTATCCCACCAACTTCTTCCTTATTCAGGCTGTAAAAATTGCCCATAACTCCCCAAGTTTCCACCAGATGTGGCAAAATTATGGATATCATTACTTAGCAAAATGAAAATAAAACATGAGAAATACATGGTGAGTCATGAGATGACTGCTTGGGTGTAAG
The DNA here is from genome assembly GCF_021018805.1 of Prinia subflava. NCBI lineage: Eukaryota > Metazoa > Chordata > Aves > Passeriformes > Cisticolidae > Prinia > Prinia subflava. Next base: position 10,072,301 of record NC_086282.1, read on the forward strand.
TGGTTAGAGTCAATGAGCTGGGGATAAAAACTGGCTGGAAATCTCTGGGGGCATTTCATGAAGACCAGAGCAGCTCCAAGCCCAGCTTTGTAGTCAACCAGGTGTGTTATAAATGATAATCACATTCTCCACCGTTTCCAGCATTTCAATGACTTGGCCATTATGTAGGCTGGCAAATATAATAGTCTCACACTTCAAAAAGCCAGGGCAAAGTGGAAACATTTTTCTCTCCATGGGATAAAAGTTTATGACAGATGGAGGGGAAATGTGATTAATTTATCCATTTTCTTTGCCTGCTTGCCAATGACAAAGCCGTATCAAATGTCAGATGGCCTTTCCTGATATACATTCTGCTATGTCGGCACCCACAAGAAACATCTCAAACCTTTCAGCTCTTTGGCTTTACCAGCATGAGTGATAGGCATCAAATGATAATGAAAGATGGGGAGTGATTCTCTGCTCCGTCCCTTCCATGCTGGAAGTCTTATCTCCTGTGGAATCCCCCCTTTTCTAGGAGGCTGAAATCTGATCATACTCTCCTTGTGTTAACCCCTCCTTTGACCCAAACCCTAAAACTCCACCCCTTCAACACCCTATAAAACCCCACAACTTGATGCCTGTGGCCTCTTCCATTTTTCTGCCCCTTCCATTCCCTCTTCCATTCTTCCCCCCCACACACCTTCCTCCCCCTCCCTGGTCTGGGGGGGAAATAAAAATGGATCCTCGTGCTTAACCAAAGAGAGCCTTGTCTCATCAGTTTCCCTGCCGGTGGCTGTATCTCTGGACACGATGGTCACTATTGCCATGCAATACAACAGTCTCCAGGAAGACTTGGAGGTGGAGAGATGGAGGGCTCCTTTTCCCAAACCCCCTTGCATCTCTTTCCAACTATTTCCAATACCTAAGGAACTAGAGGTTACAAGTCCAACAGGGAGATGAGAAATCATTGTGTGCTTTCTGTGGCTCATGACAGAAATGCCTATTCCAGCCAGCTCATCCAGCAGCACCCAGAAACATGACAATATGAAGCACATCATTTCCCTGGCAGCTGTGCTTTGCTTAATCTCAGTGTCATTCCAGCTCATCCATCCCTCTTAACTTTGCAGAAAAATGTTAATGCAAACCTTGCACCTTCCAAATCATTCTTTATTTTGTCTGAGACTGAAGGGGAATGGCAGGAGAACATGTCTCTGAACAAGCCCTCATCTGATTAGATTGGCCTGCCAGGCTGAATGGACCAAGAGCTCTTGGGCTGGGCAACAGGACAAGGCAGCTAATGCAAGTGGATACAGGGAGAAAGAAACCAGGTAGACTTTGGCCAGATGCATGCACCCCACCCAGATGTGGCTAGATTCATCCATCCCAAGACAAGTTTAGCATGGTGCAGGGAAAATTCTCCAAGGGCTTCTTCCCCTAGGTGAGATAAATCTCACAGGTCCGAACTCCTGAACCTCTTATCACAATACCATAACTGCTGATTTTAAGACATGATGCAGGGATTACAGGTGTTTTTGCTCTTGGAGAAGGATCCTACCATCTAGGTTCTTTGTCTTCTTCAGGGAAGGGCTGCTTGCCCAAGAAGCTCACCATGCTTAGCAATAAACATGCTTCATTGCTGTATTATTATTATTATTATTAATAATATTATTATTATTATTATTATCACTCTTACTGCTTTTCTTTTTCATATTAATCGTAAAGATAATACTGATTTTATGTACATAACATTCATCCCTGGAGTGCTGGGAAACAACCGTAAAAACAACTTCTCCATAATTACAAACTCCCTCCCCAAACTGAACAAACTCACAGAACAAACAGAAAGGAATAATAACAATAAACTGGGAACAAGAGCAATTTAAAAAACCTCAGGGGGAAAAGATATGAATTTGTAGCCTTTTTTGGAAAAGTCCAAGAGAAGAAGTGAGCTGAATTTTAACGGCTGGGTACACTCCAGCCTGTTTGGGATGCCCAATTTCAGGTGCTACTGCAGAGCCAATGGATCAGGGAAGACTTGATAAGCATTGGCATCCTTCCCATGGCAGTGCTAACTGCTCCCTAAGGGCAGGCACATCCAGAGCTTGTACACCAGCAAGTACAACAAAAGGCAACTTGCCTTTTGCTGGAGACTGAAACTTGCAAATTATTGCACTGTTACAGCAATCAGAATAATATGGGAAAAGGAACAATAGTGGTAACCTCTCCCAATGCCATGAGCTTTTCCTTGCCATCACCTGATTGCTGCATGACAAACAAGGAGCAGCATAACCTGGCTTACACAGTTGGTATATGGAGTTCCAGGGTTAAATATGATACAGGGCACACCAAGATTTTCTATGTAGGTCTCAGCCTTCAAGCCTGGTCTCTTAACCACAGAAAAATTCAAGAGCAAATATTCTCTTTACCCTGTCCAGCACTGTTCAAAACTCCTTGACTGAGGATAAACAATTTTGATGTGCATGCTAACCACTGAATCACAGCATGGTGAAGGTTGGAAGGGACTACCAGTGGGGTTGTCTGCTCTGACCTCCCTGTTCAGGTCCAACTGGACTCTGTGCCACTGATCATGACCCTCTGGGATCTGCCGCTCCTAGAAGATCCGTAGGGATATCTTTCCAGCACAATGAAAGCCCTAGGGTCTCTAAAGCACACAACATACATCTGAGACCACTGGTGTATTGAGAACAGTCACCTCTCGTTTCTCAATGATCCTCCCAAATACTTGGGCAACCAGAAGAGCCCATGAGAAATACCAGATGTCAGTCCAAGAGACAATTTCCCAACAGCATCAACCAAACAGATCCTTGCCCAAATGCACCATGGCTCTCCAGACTGGTGCTGCATGGCACAGCATGCAAGACACTGAGGTTTGTTATCACTAAGCTACACTCACTTCGCAGAATAAGCTGACACACAGATTACTTTTAGCACAGGAACAACTTACTGAGTAACTGAAAAAAAACCAAAACCTAATACACTTCAGTGACAGGGTTTCTATAGGAAGTATCTTTTACATTTATGATTTAGGTATGAACCCAACCCAAAGCCCAGTGAAAGGAGATGTCTCTGGCTTTGGAATAAAGACCTGAGTTTGTTCCAGTGGGGCCAAGAGCAGTAGGAGGAGAGTGCTGATGGGGATTTGCACAGGAGGAGTGACAGGAGCACTGGTAGCAACCACAGCAGGGTGAGCAGGCAGCCCCGATATTATCCAGGCTGGAAAAATCAATGAGTAGCTCTGGCAGTGCCTGTACACCAGAACTGAGCTAATAAAAAAAAATTCCAGGGAATGTCAGCTTATGATAGAATGACTCTCCCTGAGATGAACAGCCATTTCCTCTCTTATTAAAAACATCAGCTGTTGACTGGAATGCAAAAACAACAACACAGAGGCAGAGGTCTGCAGTGAAAAGCTGCTCCCCCGAAAAAGGGACCCAGCCTGTTTATTTCTTTTCATTTTATAATTTTGTGGGTCTGGTAGTGGATTGGCTTCTGAGGTTACTACCCCTTCACCCCACTGGCCAGACCAGCTGTCAACCAACATTATTTTCAGGCTAGAAATATGTAAGCAAAGGACAGTGAACAAAAACAAGAAAGGTTGTTTATGTTCCAAAGTGTGAGAAAGTGAAAAACTGACCCTTAATATTTTACAGTAACTAAAGAACTGACTCCATCTTATAAGCAAGTAGAAGGCTTTAAAAAATCTCAGAAAAACCAGAGCAAGAATCAGCAGAAGAAAACAGCAGCCAAACCAAGCTGCCAGCAGCAAAGGACACATTCCTTTGCCTAATCTGTCCCTTCAGGAATGGAAGAAGTAATATCTTTGGGAGTGGAAGAATAAGCAAGCAGTAAATAAAAACACGGTGTCATCAACTAGCTCAAATATGACCACTCAGTGCCTGGTGGGAGCTGGCAGAGTGATGGGCTGGGCAGAGACCCAAGTAGGACAGGTTTGAACTTCTGTGCATTGCTGATGCTGCTTCTTGGATTTTTAGCTCTTTGGGGCCATGCAGGGTCTCTCTGCCCTTTTCCCCCTATCTCTGGTGGTGAGAGAGGATTTACTGCTGTGACCTGGCTGTAATGCTTTGTGGCTATGTGCAAAGAGCTACTGAAGAGGCAGACGGTTTTGTAGATGTGTCAAAAGCACCAGCTGGGGGACATGGACTAGGAGTAAATCCCAAGGATTCCTGAAGTGCATCTGAGCTGGCTAAAAGGCATCACCTCTGTGGCTATGAAGGTATGAGAGGCTTTAAGGGAGTTTTTCCTCTTCTGTGGCCAAGAGGAATATGAGCTGGGGAATCTCTTTTCTTTAGCATACATCCCCTCCATCTTCCCTAAGGATGCACCAAGGGAGGTAGACAGCTGTGCTCCGCAGTGAATACAGCACCCACGGACCTGGTACACATTCCCTCTGGGCTCTGCAAAGGTGATGCCATCATTGGCACCATCAGGTCCTAACCCAGGAATAAAGACAGCAAAATTCCCACCTGAAGCCCCTGTGCAACATTACTGTCTTCTGACTTTGGCTATTCACAATAAGGCTGAAATCCCTGAGCATTCCTACAAGCATTCTCTCCTTGCCTTAGTCAATGACGCTGCCTTCATATTCTGCATGGGCAACATAGACCATCTTTCTCCTCTTGTGCCTTCCTCAGCAAGATGAAGGCCTCCTAGCAGAACTCTGTCCCATTAACTTCTCCCCAAAATGCAACAGCCTTCCAGTGACTGCCAGAAGCAGCAATTCTAAGTCCTAGAAACCCCTGTGGCCAGAACAAAGCTGTAAGGGGGCAGGTGTACACAGAAAAATGGGTACAGTCCTCACCTCATCATGTGTCACAGACACTACTGCACATACAGCATGAGGCAAGAGCCCACTATTTCCACAGTACTCACCAACCCCACTGCAACTGAGAGGCAGCTGAGGTGAGATTCAGTTGTGGAGAGGAGGTGAGGCTTAGGAATAATAATTGCATCCATCATCCTGCTTTCCCATGATGGCTGGATTTTGGCAGCTATGATTACTCATATGGCATCTCCAACCCAAGAAATGAGCTACAGCACTTGTGCCAAACTCAGCGTAACTATCCACCCATCCAAGCTGCTAGAAATGTCAGTTTCTGGAAGAAGTTTCTTGCCAGGGTGAGCTATATGACTTGCACATGAAGGTTAGAACACAGGATCAGCCTGCAGTAACTCCAGCTTGCTCCTCTACTGCTTTAGGCAATGGACCACTACATTCCACTTAGACTTCATATAGTTTTATTCCTGTTATAAATGCCAATTTTATTCCAATTAATAAAATAGAATTATATTAATTAAAGAATTACAAGACAGAAATTTAGGCAAAACCAACAATCAGAAACAGTGCCGATGCCTGGGATCGACACTGGGTGAACCAGTTACAGCCTCCAGCGCGCTGTAACCCCCTCGTTCACCCAGTGTCGATCCCGGGCATCGGCACTGTGTTTCCGATTGTTGGTTTTGCCTAAATTTCTGTCTTGTAATTCTTTAATTAATATAATTCTATTTTATTAATTGGAATTAAATTGGCCTTTATAACAATTTTGGCACCCAATGTGGGGCCAGATTTGGGGGTGTCTGCAGTCTCCCTTTTTCGTCCGAGAGGCTCCCTGCTATTCTAGTGGCTCGGTGGAATCGGGATCTCGTGGAACCAATCTGGCCTCCGAACCAGCCAAAAATTTTTAAAGCCACAATCGGAAGGGCAGGCATACAAGCTAGCTTGGGAGGGGCTCTCGGGAACTCAGCAGAGACCCATAGAAGGGGTCTCCAGAACTGCAGTAATTTTTTTCACTTGCAAAACTCAACGTGCACGAGGAATCCATGCAAGAACAGGAGATCGTAAGTATTGCATGGTTGAGTGGGGTGACCGTGTGTGTGTGTGTGTGAGTGAGATGTGATACTATCACGGAGCGAGTGAGGACCCCAAGGTCGCAGTTCCATTGTTCCACGAGGAGCGTGGTCAGCTGTGGGGGAAGCGTGTGCCATTTGTTTGTGTGATTCCCCGAGCCTTGGTGGGTCGGGGAGGAATCAGTCACAGGGGGCTAAAAGGGAAGGGTACGTCCTTTTGAGTTTGGGGACTGGTAAACCTTCTAGCTCGCAACCAGGGAAGGTCCGTTTAATCTTCTTAAAAAATAGGGAGCCCATTGCCAGACAAAACCCCACGGGACGGTCCCCCGCTGGCTAGTAGTCTGACGATACCAAGTCTTTGACTTGGGATTTAGAGTCAGTTCATAAGAGACAACCCAAGAATTTCCTTACTGCTAAGGGTGGGGTTGTATTTTAGCAGAACGCAGGAGAATCTGTCAGGAGGAGTCTCCGGGGAGGGGGTCCCCGAGATCCCATGGGGAAGCCCCTTGGGATGGCTGCTGGAATACTGGCAGGATTGTCCAGTGAGGAGAAGGCGGTCAAAGAAAGAATGATCTGTTTTTGTATGGAGGTTTGGGGAGGGAAGGAGATCAGGAAGCACGTAGTTTGGCCAGTGTTCGGCACATTTGAACAATGGACTTGCCAGGCTTTGTGCACCTACATAAGGAATAAGGAGAGGAGGGAATTTGACGAATATGAGTATGCACAGCTATGGGAAAGATCACGCAGTAGATTATACCCAGTGCAAACTGTGAGGGGAGAAGAATGGGAACCCCTGGATAACCTCCCTCCTCCTTACTCGCCCCTGCTGGCACAAGCCCCTGCTCCTCCCTCAGGGTCTGCACAAGACCCGACCCTGCAACCAACCCAAGCTCCCCCGGTGGTGGCATCAGCACTGCCACTAGAGAGTCAGGTTCTCTAAGCGGAGACTTGAGCCCCGCCGATGCCCCCTCCACCGCCTTGGCCTCTCCCATCCCCTGCAGCACCACCTCCTGAAAGGGATGTGGCGTCTCTCCTCGGTCCCAGTCAGCACACCTGTGCTGATGCATCCAAGCCAGCACCCATACCCTCGGTTAGGAGAACAGGTGGAAGGGGAGGAAGGCTAGCAAGAGGGAGAGCAAAGCTGAGGAGGACAGTCCTAACTTGTTCCCCTTACGGGAAGTGCCCACGGCTCCCAGCGTTATTGGATACGCGAACGTGCCTATTAACACCACGGATGTGAGGGCCTTCGAGCGGGAAATGGAGAAGTTAATGAACGATCCGCTTAGAGTAGCAGAAAGAATTGATGAGTTCTTAGGAACCAGCATTTATACTTATGATGATATCATGGCAATTTTGAGGTCCTTGTTCAACCATGAGAAAAGAGAATTGATCAGGCAGGCAGGGATGAAGGAGTGGGAGCGTAGGAATGCCCAAGGGTCGCCGGGAAATGTAAAATGGCCCAGCCAAAACCCGGAATAGAACCCACAGTTGGAGGATGGGCGAAAGAGCATGATAGACCTAAAGAACATAGTGATCCAAGGTATTAGAGAAGCTGTACCCAGGGGTCAGAATATTAGTAAAGCTTTCAATGAGTGCCAAGGAAAGGATGAGACTCCCTCAGAGTAGTTAGGCTGAGGAAGAGCCTGCAGATATATTCGGGGACGGATCCTAATTCCCCAGTAAGAGAAGTATTACTCAAGACTCAATTCGTAGTAAATCCTGGGAGGACATAAGGAAATTAGAAAAAATAGAAGATTGGCAGGAGAGGGGGCTGCAGGAATTACTTAGGGAAGCACAGAAGGTGTATATGCGGCAGGAGACACAGCAAAAGGCACAGGCAAGAGTGTTGGTAGCCGCCGTCTGGGAAATGCAAAGAAGGGAGCCACCTCCCAAACAAGAGAATGCTGGACAGGGTAGCGCCAGGAGAGGGCAGTATCCTCCCGGACAAAAAAAATTCAGGAAAACCCAAGAAACAGCTAAGATGTTTTTACTGTGGGAGTAAGGGACACATAGAAAAAGATTGTTATAAATGAATAAAAGATGAAAACATGTTTAAAGAGGACTAGGGACGTCTTGGGCTCTTTTTCCGGAGGTCTTGTCCATCTAATGAGCCTAAAATAAAATTAAAAATAGGACCCCACAAGGAGGAGGTGTCGTTTCTGGTAGACATGGGAGCAGAACACTCCACGGTCAAGAAATTGCCTAGAGGTTGCTTTAAGAGCAGGGATACAATAATGGTGATAGGGGCAAAGGGAGAGCCTTTCCGAGTACCAGTGATTAAGAACGTAATTACTGAGTCAGAAAATAAGGTGTGCGTGGAGAATGTATTGCTAGTAGAAGAGGCTGATTATAATTTGCTTAGAAGGGATTTAATAGTAGCTTTAAGAATTAACCTTATAGTCAAGGGAATAGACATTGTAGTGAGTCTGTACTGATTGACCGAAGAGAATGAGAAAAGGGTTAACCCAGCCATAGGGCATACCTCGAGGAAAGGAAGAAAAATAGAAATAAATCCCATATCCATAGAAATTCAAAGACCCGAAGAGCCAATTAAGGTAAAACAGTACCCCATCTCCCTGGTAGGGAGGAGAGGGTTGAAACCCATAATTGAGGATTTGTAAAGCGAGAGATCCTTGAGCCGTGCCTGTCCAGGCACAACACGCCGATACCGGCAGTAAAGAAGCCAGATGGGAGTTTCAAACTGGTCCAGGACCTAAGAGCGGTAAATCTGAAAACAAAAAACAGCTTTCTGGTAGTAGCCAACCCTTACACCCTTTTAAATCAAATCTCCCCAGAGGATGTGTGGCATAGCGTGATAGATTTAAAGGATGCTTTCTGGATGTGCCCCCTAGCCGAAGATAGTAGAGATTTCTTTGCGTTTCAATGGGAGGATCTCGACACAAATAGAAAACAGAAGTTTAGGTGGACATCTTTTCCCCAGGGTTTCACAGACTCCCCAAACTTGTTCGGACAGGCCTTAGGGCAATTGCTTAGTCAGTTTGTCCCAAGGAGAGAATGAAACTTCTGCAATACGTAGATGACCTGATAATTGCCAGGCCCAGGGAAGAGGAAGTAAAGAATAGTACTATAGAATTGTTGAATTTCCTAGGGGAGAAGAGATTAAAGGTGTCAAAATCCAAGTTGCAGTTTGCAGAGCAGGAGGTGAAATACTTGGGGCATTGGCTGACAAAAAGGAAAAAGAAGCTGGACCCCGAGCGAATATCAGGAATTGTAGCCCTGCTGCCCCCACATTCCAAGCGGGAGGTCAGGCAATTACTAGGACTTCTTGGGTATTGCAGACAATAAATTGAAGGCTATAGTGAGAAAGTGAAGTTCCTCTATGAGAAACTCACCACAGATAGAGTAAAATAGAATAAGCAGGACGAAAAAAAGTTTGAAGAGCTTAAGAAGACCCTAGTAACCGCCCCAGTGTTGAGTCTCCCAGACGTGAAGCGGCAGTTCCAGCAATTTGTGGATGTCAGCAACTACACGGCGTATAAGGTATTGACGCAGGACTGGGCAGGAATCAGGAAACCGGTAAGATATGTCTCAAAGCTCTTAGACCCCGTGAGCCAAGGGTGGCCAACTTGCCTACAGGCAATAGTAGCGGTGACTTTAATAGTTGAGGAAGCCAAAAAAGTTACTTTCGGGGCCCTGCTAGTAGTTTACACTTCCCATAATATTAGAAGTATTTTACAGCAAAAAACAGACAAATAGCTCATGGACTCAAGGCTGTTAAAATATGAGGCAATCCTAGTACATTCCCCCAAGCTAGAATTATAAACTGCAGCAGCTCGGAACCCCGCCTAGTTTCTGTTCGGAGATAGATCAGAGAAATGTAGCCACGACTGCTCTGAGGTGGTGGAACTGCAAAGTAGAATTAGACCAGATTTAGAAGAAGAGGAGCTGGAAGAGGGCGGGAAATAGTTTGTAGATGGGTCTGCAAGAGTAGTGGAAAGTAGAAGAAAAACGGGATATGCTATTATAGATAGAAGAAATGGGAAAGTAATAGAATCGGGGCCACTGAATGCCAGTTGGTCGGCACAGGCTTGCGAACTATACGCTGTTCTGCAAGCTTTGAAAAGATTAAAAGGGAAACGGGACAGTCTTCACAGACACCAAATACACCTTCGGGGTAGTCCATAACTTCATAAAAATCTGGAAAGAGAGGGGGCTGGTCAGTACCTGCGGAAAGGGGCTGGTACACCAAGAGTTAATTAAGCAAATCCTGGAAGCTGTAAGGGGACCTAAAGCCATTGCAGTTGTGCACGTAAAAAGGCATCAAGTAGAGATGCAGTTCAGAACTCAGGGAAATAATCTCGCAAACCAAGAAGCGAAAAGGGCAGCCCTCTTAACCATGAGTGCCTCAGAAATAAGAGAGAGAAACCCTAAGAAGTATCCATCTCAGCTGTCCCCTCAAGAAATGGAAGAATACAAAAAGCTAGAAGCTAAGTGAGAAGAGAGAAAATAGAAATTACCAGACGGCAGAGAATTAATATCTAAAAAATATACCAGAAAAATCCTCAGGAGATTGCATCTAAAAACCCATTAGGGGGCTCAGGCGTTGGCTAAGCATTTTTTTTAATTGTTTGAGTGTAAGAGAATTTATGAATTGGCGAAACAAGAAGTGCTGGGTTGCATGATATGCCAAAAGGTAAATAAAACGAGGTTGAGACAAAACCCCTTAGGAGGGCGACCTCTAGCATACCGCCCCTTCGGGAAGGTATGGATAGATTATACCGAACTCCCCAAGGTAGGAAGGCATAAGTACTTGTTAGTAATAGTGGACCAGTTAACCCATTGAGTAGAGGCTTTTCCAAGTCCTCGAGCAACAGCTCATACCGTAGCAAAGATTTTATTGGAAGAAATTGTTCCCCGCTACAGTATCATAGATCACATTGACTCAGATCAGAAGACTCACTTCACATCAAAAATCAAAACAATTGGCTGACACCCTAGAGATCCGCTGAGATTACCATACCCCATGACACCCTCAACGTTTGGGAAGAGTTGAGAGAATAAATCAAACCTTAAAAGCCCAATTATCAAAATTAATGCTAGAAACAAAAATGTCCTGGATTAAGTGTCTGCCCTTAACTTTATTAAATATAAGGACCATACCAAATTCAGAAAGTGGGCTATCCCCCTTTGAATTATTGTACGTGATGCCATATGAGCATGGGATGCCCGTAGGGCACCCTAGATTAGAAGACTCACAAATTCAGCCCTAACTAGTAGCAATTAATAAAAATTTACAGGAATTGAAGAAAAAGAGAATCATTATGCAAAGCACCCCCTTGGAGTTCGCTATTCACAAAATACAACCCAGAAACAAAGTTTTGGTAAAAACATAAAAAGAGGTATCTTTAACCCCTCATTGAGAGAGTCCTTTTCTTGTTCTTCTGACAACAGATACAGCAGTGAGAACATATGAGAAGGGGTGAACTCATGCCTCCAGAGTTAAGAAGATAGAAATACCGAAAAAGAGACCAAAGTTGAGTTACCTCCTCCCTGAACATCAAACTTCACCGAAAAGGCAAATGACAGGAGAGCTCCAATTCCCTACTTGGAATCGGGGTGCTCCTGCAATCTTTATATCCACTTCAAGTACGAATGTTGCCTACAGATATAAGTAGTCCACTGTAAATGAGGGTGGAGGCCATCGGGGTTGTGTTGGAAGCGTTTTGAAGAAGAACAAGTCCTGACCGTGCGATTCTTAGAAAACGCCACTCGTCTGAACTTGTTAGAGTCAGATTCTCCTGAGTAGTATTTGTTGTATCAAAGCAAGTTACGGAGAAAGCTGAATTTGAAGGCCCAGGTTCTGGCCACTGAGTGCCAGCAGACGAATAAGGTACCTTGTATAGCAGAGCCAGTAAAACTATCCCGGTAGGAGGCCTTAAAAAGGAAATATGCAGCTTGAACCACACAGAAGATCCAGGCAGAGAACCCTTGCTGTCAAGAAGACGGCCCCACTTGAGCACCAAAATTGTTATAAAGGCCAATTTAATTCCAATTAATAAAATAGAATTATATTAATTAAAGAATTACAAGACAGAAATTTAGGCAAAACCAACAATCGGAAACACAGTGCCGATGCCCAAGATTGACATTGGGTGAATGAGGGGGTTACAGCGCGCTGGAGGCTGTAACTGGTTCACCCAGTGTCGATCCCAGGCATCGGCACTGTGTTTCCGATTGTTGGTTTTGCCTAAATTTCTGTCTTGTAATTCTTTAATTAATATAATTCTATTTTATTAATTGGAATTAAATTGGCCTTTATAACATCCCTTCTCTCCTTAGCTTGCCTTATGCTTCCACTCCCCAAATAATCAGCACAGTGCAACATGTTTGTGGTAAAGAAATACACTTCCTATTAATTACAACAGTCAAAACACCTTTCTTTTTTCCCCCCTTTCAATTTGTATTTTAAAAAGAAGAGTAAGATCTAGCACTTACTACTGATAAGCAACATTTATCTACCCTGGGGTACCTTTGCTTATTCTGGTTTGGGTGGGTTTTTTAATTGCATTTTCCCACCAGCTCTGAACTTTTCTGGCTGCATAATTTTCCCATGATACATTTAAGATGCATCTACTATAATTAGTATGATGCAAAGCACAAGTTTATGAAAAACAACTTGTAAATTTTGAATAACTCTACAGCAATTACATAGGTAGGATGGCTTATTTAATGATGGGCTTTGTTCTCCAGCATGGGAGCCACCACATTTTTATAGACAATGGCTGGAGGGGAACCTGCAGGTGAGGGTCCAATGCTCTTCCCAGCAGTTATGCATCCTGCTTGTGTGCACAGCTAAGTCTTGGTCTTGGACACTGTTATTTTACCCTAGTGAGTGAATAAGAAACTCTGAACCCAACATATTTTAACAGGCAGAAAGCATCTTCAAATTAAATTCTCTTAATCAGGTACAGTCCTAGTCAGACCAGAATTGATCCCAGAAACTTCTACTCTTTGAGCACATGAATAAACCCCTGCTGCCATGGTCAGCTGGTGGCATTTTCTGTCCCTTTGGATAAAGACATATTGCATTTTCACGCTGGAGAGCCAGATGGCCATCAATCACCTCTCCTCAGCGGCGCTACCTTCCAGCTCCACCTTGCCACACACACTCTGCTAATAATTAAACTGTAGCCCAGAATTCACAGAGCGGCCACCGAGATCCCCTCTAGAGAACACGCTTTTGTGTTATGTTACCAGGCAGGGAGATCATTCATGAGCAGATGTGACACTTGTCAAATTGGTGCTGGTTTTTGATTAAGGAGGAGGACTATGATGTCTGCTCCCCATGATGCCCAGTTTTCAGTCTCATTAGGCAGTGTGCTGTGCATACTCCTTACACCAAAGGATGTTCCCTATGGATCCAAAAATTCAAACAAACAACCGAAGTCAGGAAACTACAAATCTCAGTCATGGGAGAAAATAGTTTCTGTTGCAAAACTCTCAGAGTATTATTAATTATTGTGTGTACAACAGTCCTTTTTAGAGATCCTGGTCATTGCCAGAACATTGGTCTAAGAGGTCTTGCAGAAGCACACAACATCATTTCCCCAAGGATCATTACACCTCCAAGAACACTAACAGGTCACAGAATGACTAAGGAATGCCTTTTTGAACCAACCACAATATTAAAAAAAAATGGCTCAAAAGCATATCTATGAGCAGTGAGCATGAGTCAATGAATGACAACAACCCCCATTTGTTTTTAAACCTCCACTTTTCCAAACCAGCAGGTATTGTCCTGCCAAGACTTGAAAATCAACTCATGACAACAGCATAAGGAAGGTCATATAAGCCACCTTCTATGTCAAGAGCCACATGGTCAGCTCCACCATGGAGCGAGACAGTGCCACCAGGAAGAGCAAGGTGACAAGCAGCTGGCGGGGCAAGTTGCAAATGTTTGCATATTTATATCTGAAATATGTGTCAGTGTTATGTGGGAGGAAACTCTGCCCTGCCTCTGCCCTCAGGCCAGGATGATCACTGAAGTGGACATGCCAGGAAGCTGTCTGGTTGTATCAGTCAACAAAGTGGAGCCAATTTGTCTCTTACAGCAATGGTACTTTGGCTGCAACCAAATGATAAAACATGATAAAACGTGATCTGAAAGTCTTGATGGCACTTGTTAACACCTGGAAACAGCCACTAGCTAATAGCACACTGGCTTGGCACTCAGGAAGCTTCCAGCTGCAGCTCTTTACAACCTCCTGGATAAACATGTGCGAGGAAGGGTCTTGCATACTTTTCCTGCAAGATGAGATAACAGCAGCTCTACTTGTCTCACAAGGTTTGGATGGAAAGTGCAGACATGGCTGACGTATTTGCAGTTTGAGAAGAGGCTTGTTGAGCACCAGGCTGTATCTGCACCGCACAGTAGGGATAGCCCCTGTTCACACCAGTGGAGTGGATCACTATCTGCATTTCCCAGCTGCAATCTCTGACTTCAGTGACTCAGGCATATCTGTTAATTCCAGGTGGGTGATAATGAGCCAAACACACATTTCTTATGAAAATTCAAGCAGTTGTAGGAAATTGGCAAAACCAGACCTGGACTGCAGAATGCCATTGACCTGTAAACAGGCCTCTGAATAGGCCTTTTCTTCAGTCATCTCCCAGGACAATGCCACAAACATTTAATGGCATGTTTCCTGGACTAGGACTGACTTCTGCAGAATAAAATGGTTACCACAACTTGCAGGAGCAACAGATATATCCTGCCCCTTTCAGCTGGACCCAGCTGTTGTGAAAAATGTGCTCCTGGACTCCCATTTCTTTTTTTGCAGAGCTTTTGTCATGCATGGTGCTTATTTAATATGAATTTTATTGCAGCTCTTTACATTCCTCTTCAGATTATTAAGTGAACAAAAATACACAAAGCAGTGACACTGGAAGACTACTTGAGAAAAAGTAGTTTTAAAACCATAATAGCTTTTGTGGTTATGCTGGTCATGGAAGTGATTCTGAAAAGTTCTGCCTGCATGGAAGATGCCAGTTCCCTATCTACCTCAGAGCTGTGGGTTTTGCTGCTGTGCCAGGCACATGAAATGGAGACACCACAATGAAGAAAATGACTAGGCCAAAATCTTTTGGGCATCAGGGCCTTCCTTCTTTTTCCAGCAGTTTAGACTGTTGTCAACCAAAGATAGCCAAGGCAGCTCAGGAAGTGGAAGACCACCTCAACCATTCTCCTGTTCTTGAGTAAAATCCCAAATGTGTGCTTTGCTCCCAAAACCACTGCTACCATGAGGAACATCTACCTTCAGGATTAACTTCTTTAGCTCCAGTGGGGTTAGTCATGTAGAAAGCCAGATTTACATCACAGACATAAATGCAGGCAAGGGAACCAGCTGGTCATGTACTGGACTCAAGTAGATGCCCAGTTTATACAGGATGGTATCAAAAACTTCCCTCTCATGTGTCACACTCTGCATCTCTTGGTCACACAGTGAGATGCAGACAATGTATTTTTTCCCCTAGCTGGAAGAAGGAAAACACTGCTGGTTCCACACATGCACCTCACACAAACACCTGTGGCAGTGTATCTGCAGCTGCCGCCAGCAGGACATCCAACCTGTACCCCATGAGGCAGACTGCACACTTCTGTCCCCCCACCTCACTACTCCCTGGTGGCACAGGGAGGACCCTATGAGAAAGAACCCAGCCAGGAGATGTTCTGCACCAGTTAGCAAAGGATATGGCAAGAGCTAAACCTGCTCACTCACCATCCCCAGCTCAGAACTGGCCATGCTAAGAGCCTAAGACAGGCTTTGCATTGGTGTGACTAGTTCCTGTTTCTCCACAGAGCAGAAAGAAGACTTACATGAGATAGTTTCTACTTTCAGAGTTACTGTCACACAGCAACTTCCCTGCTCAGCTCCATTAGCGGTAACAAAATGGTGCCACACACGGACCACTTTTCCTGCCCAGTGCATTGGCAGCCTGGGAATCTGCAATGCCTACCTTAACTTCCACATGTGCCATCAGGACCGCAAAGTTGGTGAGGTGGTTGCAGGAGCACGTGGTGTGTGTCTTGTTAGTTGTCAGGAGGCGACAGCCCTGGGTGGACCAATACCCTGTCATTGTACGCTTTGTGTAGCTCCAGAATGAACAGTTTGGGTTAAAATTTTCTTCTGACTGCTGCAGGAAAGAAATTAATAAATGCAGTAACAATGATAGGCTCTCAGAGATCTCTAAATGCACTACTGAGGCTCTTTGTAACTCTCACCCTTCAATTTTAGATAAATAATCAGCAGTGGTTTATACGTCAAGTATTACTTGCCAATACCAGAGAAAGGTAGATTGTTGCTGCACTCTTTGCTAATGCAAACTCAGTTCTTTGTTCTTGATTAATTTCAGACATTGACTAAATCCAGCTCTTCAAAACGAGACTGCTTCATTTGCATTGCAGAACAGAGAAATTAATTGCTTTAAGCAATCAACTTCTGCAATGACTGAGCTTGGCTAACAGGACTAGCTGTCCTCTTTCGCTGTAATTCCACTTTCCTCTAACATCCCCTGCCACCATGATCAAATAATATTGTGGTCTATTCTAATTTATTGGTAATTTTTAATTACAGAATGATGCGTGTCAGCAATCGAGCAATGGGCATCGGCTCAAAGGAGACACTTTCTTTACTTCTATTAATGCAATATAAAAAAGACCTTCTCCACAAATAACACAAAGTGCAAAGGACCAGAAGTATAATTCAAAATCTAAACAAGGACTGCTGGGGGCCTCACAGCAGCCAACTTTTGCATCATTTAATTTCAGGAACTGAAAAATAAAGAGAAGTGCTTTTTGAACTCACATACCTTGATGTGCTTGACAGTAAACACCACAGGATCAGCCAGGTAAACCTTATTGCTGAACTCTTTATTTATTGCTGCTGTGATGACAGGGGAGTTGACAATGACGGAGTGATTGGTCAACATCGCTTCTGTTCCCAACTTCATGCTGGCATTCTCCATGGAGAGATAGGTGCCCAGGTTGTTGTACAGCACAAAAGCCACCCTAATCTCACCTAGAAGAGAGGTAAGAGGTTAGGTGGCCGGGTTGAATCACTGGGGTGGCTTTTTTGTTTTTTAGATTGCAAATCTTTTCTCTTAACCAACTTCAAAACTGCTCTGAGAAAATGTGAAAGGACCAGGATGTGGCATATGAAAACCCATCTCTTGCCAATTCCAGTGAGCACCAAGAGGTGCAATGAGCAATCCTTGGATAAGAAGGGCAGAGATACTTCTTCCACAAGAAACTTTTATAACCAAACAGATGAGCAGAAGACAGACAGGGAAGGTGGGCTTATTTATGGCATCAGTAGGTATAACTAGCTTCAGAAAAAAAAAGGCCAGGTGGTCCATTTCCCACCTGACATCACTTTATTCTCCTGGATATACCTGGGAAACATGTTTCAAGCTGACATGTTGCACAGATGCAGTATAAAACTATAATTTAGTCTGGTAATAAATTAGGACTATCTCAGAAAAGTGTAGGGACAACTCTGGGAGAAGAAATCAAAACCTTTCCAGTACAATTCCAATCTCACATGACAGGTAAAACAAAATTTCAGAAATTTCTTTTAAAAATACATTTATTCTCTGAATTTGCCAATCAGATAATCAGAAAAACACCATTGGAGAGCCTGCAGAAAACCAAGTCTACCAGCCAGTTGTTTTTAACTGAAACCATCCAGTTTGCCTTCTGTTTTGCACATTATTTCACAGCCTATAAATAAGACAGGAATGTGATTAGTTTGCCTTTATATGTATTAGTTGTGGAGAGGTATGTTTTTGTTTCTATATGAATCACCACAGTATCTGAGGAAGGTGAGGCACTGATGACTCCAAAGGTTCCTCCCAACCTAAATCCTTTTATGATAATTTTATTTGTAGCTCTTTGGTGACCTCTGGACATGTGTCAAGCTGGTGCGAATTGATGGGGTTCTGCTTTGAACAGAACTCTCCAGTGATACTGTGTTTAGAAAATCAAAACTTCCCTTTCATTGCTGGCAACAGATAGCTGAGTAAAAGCCCTCCTGTCATGGGTTGGCGCTGGCCAAATGCCAGTGCACCCATGAGTGTATGTTTTTCCTAATGAGCTACTGTGAGATGTGGTCAAGAACAGAGCAGAGCAGGCCTAAAACTTGAAATAAAGAAAATTTTATTAACCTACATAACAACAGACAATAGACAAGAAAAGAAAACCCAAACACCCAAAAGCAGAAATGAAAACCTCCCAGAACATTTCTTCTCCTCCCCCCAATTTCCATCCCTTACATGCTCACACGGTTGACACTTGCACATTACCCTCATCTTACTTGCTTAAACCTTCCACAACCCTGGGCCCCCCGTCAGTCATCATCCCTTAAAAAACAATCTTCAATCCATCCAGGGAGAGAGGAGTCTCTCTCACACCACAGACCCCCCACAGGAAACACAGGTCCATCCTCCCGTGTTCCCATGTCACCCATGGCATCACCTGGAGAAATCTGCCATGGTGACACCCTCCTTTCCATGTCCAGTGCTCTCACCACCATCCATGGACCAAAACCGCATAAAGGGCTCTTTTAAGGATGTTTGGCCAAGTACCAAAACCCAGCCATCTTCTCATATTGGGACAGCAGTCTCCCCACATTTACCCCTGGGGCCGAGGGTTCCAAGAACGAGGCCACAAAGTCTTTGGTTTTGAGCCAAAATGCATCCACCCAAATACAGTCTTATTTATGCTCAGGAGAGTTCAGGGTCGGTCTATGGCTAACATTATGCAAGAAAAGTCCAGCTCAAAGGCCACTCCTCTTCCTCTCTGCCATCGAGGGGGGGTCCTTTTCATCGTCCTTTATCATCTCGGTCCCAGGCTGTCCCTCTCTCTTCTGAAACCGCCAGCCATGAGAATCAATGTCTGGGAAAAGTTGTCCTCTGCCTCAGAAAGAGTTAAAAGCTTTTGTCTCCCGGCAAGGCCACAGGCTCAGGCACTCGCAGGCTCTGGCAACTCCCACACGCAGCAGCAGCTCGGCACCTTCTCCCGGGGGGGGGGGGGGGGGGGGGGGGAGACGAGACGAGGGGGACGGGGGGATGGGATGGGGGGACGGAAGTCAGCTCCGAAGTTCTCCACCCCTCCATCCTGGATGGGACTGGCTCAGCTCCAGTCCCGTTCTCTCTCTTCCCCCCCCCTGGGGCCCGAGGCCTACCTCAGCCTGACCACCTGGCCCCCCTCCCCCACCCAGCCTGGTTAGCTGGGCAGGGGAAGGGGGAAAAGATGTTCCTCTCCTGAAAGGGGAGCCAGAAAGAGGAAGTCCATCTGGGAGTCCTTGCTTTTAACCCCCTTGTGTCCTCAGAGGCGTGTCCAACTCCTCAGTGGCCACTCCAGGTGCCAACATTCGAACCTGACCACTGATTGGTTTGACCTCAGCTTCCTGAAAAACTCACTTCCCCTCAAACCAGGACACCTCCCCTGTTGGAGTTTTGTTACACAGCTTGAGTTTTAAACTGTCTTTAAAAGAAATACTTCTCCTCAAATCCTATCTGAAAGCAAGCCAATGGCAAGACTTTCTGAACCACCAGACCAAACTTTATCTAAAATTTTTGGAAATTTTAACACACCTAGTCTGGCTATAATGCTGCCCTATCACTCCATGTTCTTTATTCTTTATGCAGAGGAGGGTGAAGCCCTGGCAGAGATTTCCCAGAGAAGCTTGGGATGCCCCATCTCTGGAAATGTTCAAAGCCAGGTTGGATGGGGCTTGAGCAACTTAATCTAGTGGAAAGTGTCCTTGCTCATGGCAAGGGGGTTGGAACCACATGATCTTAAAGTTCTCTTCCAACTCAAGCCATTCTATGATTCTGTGTTTTGCCTGCAGTGACCAAAGCCCATATATGAGTGTTGTACCCTGCACACAGATTAAATTTTAAAGGAACTCAGAAATAGGAGCATGTTGGGCCCACCAGCAGAAGCCTATGAGTTTAAAGTTGGTCTACAGTGAGGCTGTAGAGATCAACAAATTTGTCTGCTCAAACTCCTGATCTGGAAATAAATGACTTGGCAGGATAAAGACCATTCACATATAACATCATCTAAAATTTATGCTGTATCAGGAGGTTCATAAGATATAGAAAGGCACTAAAGATTTAGAGTCATGACAGTTAAGCAACCTTTTTTGCCATGTTGGCTCATTATTAATATTTGCTACTATTGCTTTCATCCTTGACTTTTTCAGATATTTGTACAATGCCCTGCTGTGAAGCAATTTACTCAAATGAGCCTCTTATCCCATCTGAAGCCCCCTACTGCAGACATTACCAGTTAAAAGCACTCCTCTGGATTCAGCACTGTGCCCCAGAAGCCCCATAATTTAAGGATCTGATGCATTTTTAACGTCAAAAAATACTTTTTAAAGCTGTGAATCACTTAGCAATATAATACATTCCCAGTCAGCCAACACAGATTGCAATCAAGGGCACGAGCAAATTATGTTACCTGTTAATTTAAATCTGAACATAGCAATTGATACTTATAATGGTTAAACACAAAACAATGCCTAAGGCATGACTCTCATGAGGCTGGCATGGCCTGAGGTGCCAGACCTACCATTTCGACCATTTTGCTTCAAGGTATTTGCTGACAGCTGAATGGCGCTCCCATGGCCCATGTTCTGGGGAAACTTCAGATCTTCCAGATTCCCATCTGTGCTTAGTCTCGCAACTTCCAGCTCTGTGTGCAAGAGAGACAGACACTAAGAAAAAATTCTCTGCTGAAATGATTTTCAACACGGTATTTCAAAGGTACAAAATGGTGTTCCAGATCAGTTGAGAGGAGGGGAAACAACTTACAGTGCTGCATGCTAGAATGTGTTTGGGCTCCTATTTCTTTTTAAATCTTTGCCCTGAAGAAATTTTAAATTTAATTAAAAAAAAAAAAAAGTCCAAATAAATTCTACTCTCTGTGGAAGACAAAAGACAACCAGTTCTTGTAAACAAGAACCTCAGGATATTAAGGACAATGGTTAAAATGAAAATCTGAGAATACTAGTTCTTTGCCACTGGTGATTGGTACTTTCTGTAATGTTATCAGTGCTCAGGATCTGTATTCAAGGAAACAGAAAGAAGAGTTGTTCTCATTTTACATATGCACAGTGGGAATGCTGGTGCTTTCCATCAAGCTTGTTTTTTAATTAAAATCAACAATCAGCTGAATAAAAACACAAATTTGTATGTAATGAAACACAATTGCCTTACAATGAACAATCCCCCTGTGAAGCACTGCTCTCATTTCTCTAGCACAGATTATACCCTCAAAGCCAAGAGTAATAAAGGGAGGTCAGGTGCTCATTTTCCATGGGATTTCAAGGGTAGAGAGCTGCCTTATTCCTTTAGGCTCTTTTGGAAAGACTTTGAAGTCCTTCAGACAAAGGCCCAAGACGTATCTAAAAAATCACTCTCCAATTAATCTAGGGACCAAGACCAAAGCCGGGCTTCACAGCCTTTACTCTTCCACCGGCTGCTCACAGTTTTTATGGGATTTGCCCCTTACGGATGTTGTCAGTGTTCTCCCGGATGATGTCTGTCTTCAGCAGGTTGTCAGCCAGCACAAAGGCACTGTCCTCCACCGTGTCCAGCAACTTGGTGGCTGCATGCTGCTGCTCACTCATGTTCAGGTCCCTCCATGCGTTCAGAGCCTGAGGCTGCAGGAGGTTGTTCACCGTCTCCACCATGGCCTGCAGGGCAGAGGGATGGAGTGAGAAAAGGCTCCGACAAACCTAAAGCACTAGAGACCTCTGACATATGCTTATTCCCATCCTCCACACACATCATTTTACAGGGGGACAACAGCATCTCCTTCCCCTACCCATTAGGGCAGCCTGAAATGGAGCAGGACAGCTTTTATACTATCAGATGGAACAGGGAGGAAATACTATTTTTATTATAAATGCAGTCTGGGAATGGTGCTTTTCTGCTTCCATAATCATCAGCTCTGGGCTTGGAAAAAGAAGGAATTAGGGCAGGTGGGGAAGGAAGGGTAGGAGGAAGATGACAGTTTAGGAAACATGCAGGAAAAACCCATCTGCAGCACCAGAACTCCAGAGCAGGGCTGGGGCACTCACAGAAGGTATTTAGTATCTGCAAAGGTTACACTCCCCAAAACATTTCCCAGCACATAACCTCTGGCAAGCAGCCATGAAGACACAGGAATAGCTGAGTTACACCACTTCATCCAGAGCAGCAGCAGGTGCCCGTAGAGATTTAGATAAGACACTACATTTCAAATCACTGCATTCAGGAAGGAGTCAGTCCTGCGGAAACTGCTTCAGTCCCTCCTACAGTGCACCTTCTGCCCTGGGCTGCCACGCACAAAGAGCTCTCCCATGGATAACTTCCCACAGGTTAATCTGGATGCACACGCAGGATCACACAAAACTATACTGGTCTCATGACTGCAAAATTACTGCAGTAGAATTTACCCAAACTGAAGGCTTTTCTCAACCTAAACCCTCTGCTTCGTTACTAGCCACAGCTGACTCAAACACTTTTCAGCTAACATTTTTTAATGAGACCAGCTGTACCAGTTGATAGAACTGATTGTGCAGAGGAAAAGGATAAAAAATAAGCTACTTTGATCATGCTTTCTTCAGCTGGTTATGGTCTAGTCACCAGGCAGGCCTACCCCACAGAGAAACATCTCCACTGCCAGCTAATGCTGACTGCAGAAACCAACCTCCCCTTCAAGATGAAATTGCTGTTCATAATAATTTTGTATATGCTGAGCACATAGGCATCAAACCCACACCTCTGCCCTGCAAGCTGATGACAGTCCCATGAGACTTCAACATTTTCCAAGCCTAAAATGTGCCCCATGGGTTCACTGTCATGGGAATACTTCAGTATTTACTTCTGATACTGTTGCTAAACCCATGGGTGGAAAGAAGCTGTGGCATAGCCCATTCTCCAGCAGAGCCCTCAGGAGGAGTGTTGCAATGGCAACACATGGCACAGAGAGCACAGAGCATCCTGACTCACTCACCAGTCATGGTCAGGTCCAAATGAGCAATGGGAGGATACAATCACATCAAACTAGATTTGTTGAAGTAGATTTCATTGCTACATCCACGTGATCTTGACAAACATTTCAATTACAGCAAGGTTTGAGGAGAAGTAAAGACAGCTAGAACTGTCACTGCTGGTGCTTTTAATCCCAGCAAAGATACCTTCCTTGAGTTTGGAAGGTTTCTCACATCATCATATTTCCTGTTGGGAGATTGCATCATAATTGGGCTCCTCTGACAGCACAAAGCTCCTACTCTCACAGTTACATTTGTTCATGGTCAATTAAATCATTTGTTCTTATGCCAAACCTCTCCTATACCATAAACAGAATGCCTCACTGATAACCATAAATCAATTTTTTAAACTGATTATTAAACTGATTTTCCTGAATAGTCTAAAAATTATCTTAACACATTTGCTATGTACATACAACAAGCCAGTTGAAATTAGTAGTCAAGAAGAAATTGAAAAATCCATAGCACTTAAATCTGATATTTTTCTGAGATTTAGAATTTGGAAGACTGATCTCTGCATCTCCTAATAAAATTCTGTAGTATACTTTGGTAGCTTATCTCTTCACAGGCAAAAAAAAAAAAAAAAATAAGCAGTATTCTTTTCCAGTGACCAAAAAGCTTGATTTTTTTGTGGTGTAGCTTCTACACAACATGGCATTTCCTTGTAAAGACCTTTTATGCCTGGAAAGCAGAAAATGAGGATTTTTCTCCCCTTTCAATATTATCACACAATTTGCCTTACCTCCATTTAGCTCAGCTCCTACTGGTGACTTAAATTCTCTGCTAAAACAACATACTGCATAATTTTATCAATATCTGGATGGTAGAAAATGTCTTTGCAGCAGATCTAGCTCCTGGCTCTGGACAGAAAGGTAATGTCTATTCATCAGAATATGAAACAGATGCTGAAATATTTGTGTTACAGTGAAACATCTGCTGCAAAGACTTTCCCCCAGAAAAAAAAAATCTAATGCATTCTTTCATTTTAAATATGCACATATGTGTGCATGCAAGTTTGAGAGAGAACACCAATTAAGCCTAATGTACTACTTCCTGCACCATGTGCACTCCCCACCCAATACTGTGCATCCATCCCCTTGAAGTGACTACCTGAAACCAGCCACTTCACATCATTTTGGGTCTGGGGTCAAACACAAAAGCTCCAGGAAGATTTCCAAGGACTTTGGGTCACATCCTTATCACGTATCTGAACAAAGCTGGTAGACTGTCTTTGTTGGCATTACATCCAAAATTAATTTAGTCCCTAGCTTTTCCCAGAGGGTCATTCCCCTCACCTGTCTCAGTGCATTAATCAAGTGTTCCCCACGTTATATTTCTGAGTGCAGCACTTCATTATGGCCTAGTGCTGTGGGCTGAAGCCAAGGAGATGAGGTGCTAATGAAATGTTTGCGTTTTGGACAGGAGCTGAGGTAGGTGTTTAAATGAAACAAAACAGCTGTTATAGCAACAGTGATTTGTGAGAATGAGATGCCAACTGGGAAAACTTGGGCAGGGGAGTGGGAGTTGTGGG
Source organism: Prinia subflava (assembly GCF_021018805.1). Classification (NCBI taxonomy): domain Eukaryota; kingdom Metazoa; phylum Chordata; class Aves; order Passeriformes; family Cisticolidae; genus Prinia; species Prinia subflava. The sequence goes on from NC_086282.1 coordinate 10,096,763, forward strand.
AAAGCAGGCACATATGACAAGGATAGGCCTATGTCTTTACATTTAAGATGAGCTTTTGTGATTTATGTGGGTTTGGCACCTGGTCCAAAGACATTATGGTCTGATGAAGCTCCAGCATAGAAGAAACAGCTGAGCCAAACTTCCAGGAAAGTCTCTCAGTGACCAGCTGGAGGAGGGTTAGCCCTGAGAGAGAACCTTCAAAATGTAGAAGGCATGGGATAGGTGTGTTTGTGAGCTGATGGCTAGATAGCTTTTACCTGAGATGCCTGGGGATCCTGATAAATGTGGAGACCTTCAGAGGGAGATAGGAAAGTTCTGACATAGTTTCATCCCACCCCACTTCTAGCATTTAACATGCAGCCAAGTAGGGAGTCCAGATACTCTCTAGTTTCTCTCTCCACTGAAAGTAGAAGAAACCACCCCAAGGATTATCTCCATTTTGCTCAAAATCACGAGATTATATCTATCCATAAAGAACCGAACGTCTATTAAAGAATGCTGCATGACCTCACTTGAAGACCCCGTCCTTGCTTCCCAAGCTAAAGAACTACCTCTCCTGTGGTTTTCTTTTCTTCCTCTCCTTGTTCCTTCTTCCAAATGCAGCTCAGCTGAGCTTCTTACAAAATAAAAATGTGGCGCTTGGAGCCCAAACATACCTCAACACCATGCACAGCATGGCTCCAAACCAATGCTGTGGTTGCTTGGACTTCATGACTAGACAGCACAAGCACACTGATCCATCAGGAAAAGGACAAAAGGAACTCAAATTAGATCAAGAGAAAGTTTTCATAAAGCACAGCTTGCTTGTTTGTAGGCTAAGATCAAATGAGGGAAGAAGGGAGCCAGGAAGGCAGACTTTGCATTTTTCTGTGCTGAGATATGTAGCACAGCTTAATGCTCTCTGTGATGTCAAGGTATCTATACATGCAAAGCCAAACCCTCTAATTACCAGCCCATAAAGAGCAACCACCCTGGGTCACAGAATATTAGATAGACACAGTGGACCTTTCATGTCCCCAGCAGTGACTACAGTTGGACAGAGAGAAGAGCAAGACCCTGCCAAACACAAAAGACAAATCCTATGACAGTGATGCCTTTCATTATGTGCTTATATAGAACCAGAGATTGTATGTTCAATGCAAATAAATGTAAATGAATTGCAGAGGGAGGTTTTTCCCAAATAAGGGCATGTGCTCATGGTTTCTTGGTTCTGTCCTGAGGTTACAGAAAAGAAACAAAATGTAAACCTTCTTTCTTAGACACAAATTTGTATTAAAAGATGCATTGTAAAAAGGAAACTAATTAAAATCCTTACAGTAATTATGCATTACTAAAGGGCCATTTGTACATATCCCATTGATTTCCTTTGTGACAGCTGCTAGATTTCATTAAACTGATTTTTGCTTGTTCATTTATTTTTCTCTTCTCCCCTTCCAGAAACGTCTAGTAAGAGTACCTGGCTATGTGGCACACACTTTACACCTAGGATGTTTGAACTCTGTATATATCCAGTGATACTATATCTATTTAATTTTCTTTCCCTGTACCAAACATACAAGACACTACTCTTTGATAAAAACAGATTTTGCAATGTAAAATCTCTCTTTAACTGGGACTCAACACTGAAAATCACTAGGAGATGTTAGAGGTAGTCAGCTCATTGCCAAATTTGGCACCAGACTGCAAGGTGCTACAATGTTTAAGCACAGTGACCCTAACCTTAGAAAACCAGGAGCTCTCATAGAGTTAGGATCTCTTTAAACCTCTGTTCTTCATTTTGGCCTCTTTCTGAGCAGCTGATGGAAGACCAAAACCCTCAACAAACCTACAGCTGGAGAAAATACTGCTTTATGGCTAGTGAATACCAGCAGGTGCTACAGGGAATATTGATTGAATCCTTCTGTTGAGTAATTTTCAAATATGCAGTTTGTCCTTCCTTACAAAGCAGCATCTTAGGAAGAGACTGAACACACTACACACTTTACTTAGCATGAAACTTACAAGGACTTACCTCCTACAGGAGCTTTGGGAGAACAAGGACAGTGGCACAGGGCAATAAAGTACCACTTTTGCAATGGCATCTCTAATTAAAACATCTGAATTTCATAATTTCTAAAGCCCTGTCTCATATTGCTAACACTTTCTTGATCTCACAGGAATATCTGATGCAATGCACTTTCAAAAACTAGGATATGAGGAGCTACAGCCACGAGGCTTTGCATAGGCTAAAATCACGGCTGGTGCATGAAACAATCAGTGCTTTGGTACCCCTGTGCCAAAGGTGTTTGCCAGCACACTCATCCAAAGAGGTTTGCTCACCCTTTCTGAGGACAGCCTGCAGAGTGCAATCACACAGCCACAGCCTCAGGCCCTGCTTATGGCCTGAACTTCAGGTCCTGCCTGAGGTCTCCCTGTGCTGCTCCAAAACAAATCCCTTGTCTTTATTTGAAAAATACAAACACATAACTAGCCCACTTTTTATAACAGCTTGAAGTTTTTATGGCAAATCAGCAGAGAAAAAAGCAAAAAACCCCTTTCAGGTCCACACTTCACAGTGCAAATGAAAAACCCATCAGAGAGCAGATGCATTGAAATGTGGATATGGTACAATGATCACAGTGTTATGCTCTTTTTTCCCATTTTCCGACTGGAAAGCAGTGGTACATGAAAAAAGCTTACTTGTCTCCTTGCTCAAGAATAGCTGGTTTTGCTCTTTATTCATATTAAACGCCCAGTGCTAAAACAAACCCTTTGCTCAAGCTATCAATATTTGCAAGCCTCCAAACTAATTGAGTTAAAGGCACAATCAATGCCATTGACAACAAGTTCTGCCATCAAGTTCTGCTGGCAGTTGTTTGATTCTTGCCTCTGGCCAGAAAAAGCACCAGTACAAGAGAAACTCCCATTAACTCTGAATGTACCTGGTACAGTCAGAATGGACCCTTTGGAAGAGAAGGCCAGCATGAAAGTATGGATGTGGGCACATAAATGCTTCTGGAAAGGTTATTGCATTGAAAGGGACCAGCTCAGGAAATGACAAGTCTTTTTAGAATGGCAAATGAACAGCACCTCAATACCACTACACAGGGGTCATCAATCAAATGATTACACTGTGTGGGACTTCAGGACAAAAAGAGATGCACATGTCATTTCTTCAGCTTCCTAAACAAGGAAAATATCATTTGGCTACATGATGGCATTAAATCCTACTTCTTAGCTGAAAAGTGCCTTTAAATCTGTCTGACAAGACTCTTGGATGATATTTTTCCTTGCCATTTAGTCTTTTAATTAAAAATCAAAATTTGTTCAAAGCATCAGTAAGCACAATGGAGATAATTTCTTACAGGGAAGCCCAGCCACCATCTAGTGTTTTTTTTTTAAAAAAGCAACAGAGTCATCACAAACTGTTGTAACATTCAATGGAATGGACAAACATTTAGACTGAAAGGAGCTCAGCCACAGTGAGTGCTTGAAAATAAATAAATCATTAGAATATCTACTGCTAATCTTTGCTTCTGCCTTCAAAACTAAGCCAGAAGCACTAGCCTACATGTGGTACCAGAGTAGTGATTGGTAACAGATGGTATCAGTTTTGGTGAACTGAGACAAAGCCTACTACTCTTGGCAAAATCAAGAAGAGAACTTCCCATGACCATCCAGAGGAATTTCTAAAATTGCTCCACAGATTGAGAGCAAAGGCTCCCAAGAGAGAGCATGCAACCCTCTCTCTTCAACTATACAGCAAATGTTTATGCTGTGGCTACAGGAACTGTACTGATTCAGAAATGGCCTGGATTCCAGCAGTGCTGAGAACTCACTGTAGTGAGAAGAAAGGCAGTGACCTTTATTAAAATTAGGCCATCTACAAAATGCTTAACTATGGAATTAATGGTCTTTTACTAGGTATGCAAGGTTTGCAATCTTGGCCTTGAACTACCAATAATCTCCTAATGGGAGCATGCAAAAATAATAGGCTATATGAGAAACAGAACAAGGTTACTAATTACAGGTTATGGTTTTGCTTTACTTATTATACAAGGAAGAATATTTTAAGGTCAGAAGGCATCCATAGGACTGAAATAAAAGAAATTGATTGAGAAGAAGGAAATAACATATGACCTATTTCATCTAATGTGATCTTCCCCACAGAATAAGCTGAGAACTGCATTTATGAATCATCTGTATTTGCTGCCCTACTGTTTGGGATTTGAAACCATAGAAGCAACTGCTAGAGTAATTACACTAGGAAAGTGAGCAAGGCTGTAGCAAGAAAGGAAAATGGGCCACACATCAGAAATGCCTCTGATAGAATATCCACAGCATTCAAGGAAACTCCCAGGGAGTCTGAGAGACTCATCCTTTCCTCCAGCAGTTCAAATCAAAGGGATATCTACTGCTGCCCCCTATGGCAATTTATATTCAGACTTTTTACCAGTGACACCAGATACCAGGACTGACTCAGACTCGAGCAGGGAGTAAGCACAGAGCAACACAGAAAACATTAGATTTTTTTCTCAGTTTTGCCATGTGAGAACCTAACCATAGATATAGCTGAGTTGTAGGTGGATGAATTTTGGAGTCTGGTCACAAACTCAAGGCTGCTGCTTTGATCCTCCTCTCCCCTAACAACGGGCTCACCACAGCAGAAATGTGAAGGGTGAGGATTTCTAGTTTATTTCTTGCTGACACAAATCAAGTGCAGGTTTCTCAAGCTGTGAAGTATATCAAGTTCAGAGAGTTTTAACAAAGGACTTCCAAACCACAGAACCTCACTGTGTGTTGCCCTGTTCTTTTGGAATTTTTTTAGCCTTCTGATTGTTTACCTTCTTGGAGTCAAGATTCTCACGCTTCTAACAGTCTCAATGTAAATATAGCTCTGTTTACCTAACAGTAGTTTTTTGTTTACATTCCTTTCTGGAGGAGGAGAAAAAATGATTGACTGTCTGACCAGTGTGGTTGCAGGGGTCGTGATCCCATCCTCCAATCCACAACTGGTGCCAAAAATGTATAAATATGAAAGAAAGTAAAGTTCTGCCCCTCTTCTTTCCTGCTGGGACATCTGTGAGTTGCGTGGTTCTTTTGTGTCCAACTGTGTCAACTGCGAGTCACACTTCTTTCAGATGTCCTTTTAATTATATTAAATGAAAGTTTTAGGCACTTTGATGCTGATGAGCAAACATCTCGATCTCTTGAAAAAGCAGCTAAAAGTACTCCCTGTAGCTATAGTTAATATACAACATTGTATGCTCACTGCTAGCCAATTTATTCCAGCCACTTTAACAATGATACCTCGCCTGACAGGCTGTGCAGAATAGCATCAGGAGTCAAGCAATGCACAAATCTTCAGAGAACTCTCAGAGTTGTTTGACACACACTGCAGAGCTCTTTGTCATACAGCAAATTAAGTGACCAAACCAGGAACTTGAAAACCTTCATTAATTTGCCTCTTTTTATATAAATGGAAGTAAGAGTCTTTCTTGTCACAGGGGCAAGAAGAATACAAGCAAACATGGCATAACTCAATTTGTGCTCCCTCTCAGAGGTGCAAGTTTCTTTTGTTTAATCTTCATGGAAGTTGGGACCAATCATGCAAGCAAGAAAGAAGTAGGACAAACAGAATTAATCCACTTTAAATAGTACTGGCTAAATCCCAGATGCACCTTTTATCTGATGATAACTACTAGGTTAGCAAAGAAAAAAAGTCTCTTCTGCTCAGGTCTAAACTTAATGCCTTGAATCCTCTGAGGAAAGCCTTTAATTTTTTGCTTAGTGAAACAATTCAAACAGCCCATGCTTCAAACAAGAAATGTTCAGAAAACTTCCAGGAAAACCAGAAGGACAACTCTGCAACCACCTACCATTGTCTGCTATCAGGAGCCTGCCATCATCTCATCACTGGCTTCATGAGTGGCTCTGATGACACCTGCACCCAGAAGCTCTTGTAAGTATCAAGGAACAGGTGGCACCTCCATAATCTTTGTTATCCAGACCAGTGCAGAATTACAAAACAGAGCAAGTTGATTTACAGGGCAACTCAGAGGATGGCAGGAACCAAGAGCAGCAAACTCCATTAGATGAGGAAGATGCTGCAAAAGCAACCCTCTGCTGCCTCCTTCCACCCTTTCCACAAAGCTGCCATTCACACTATCTATTGTATTCACCAGCCTCCAGCTTTAAAATCACTCATACTGACTTTATAACAGAAACCAAAAGAATGGGAACCCTGTGAAGTTTTTGCCTGCCAATATCCTCATCCCAAACACATCGTGCAATTTTACATGGGAAGAAGCCTCTGGTTTGGCACTGCAGGGAAATTCATTGGCCTCCTGATGCCCCAGATCTGCAGCCTACAAATCCAAATGAAGCAAGCAGGTGAGCTCAGACTTTGCAGTAAGATGCATGCACATGATAAAAAGACTTAAAGCATGGATGTGGTATGAACCTTTATTAAAAACTGTTTCCAGCTACTAAATCAGCAAAATTCTCTATTTTTTCCCCATGATTAAGTTTTCTGTTTTAATACAGCCTCACTTAATATATTACGTGACTACTTAGCCTCTTTTTTTTTCCTTTACTACCTCACCTCTGTTCCTAGAGGACAGGAGAATTGCATCCACGGCATTTTAATTTGGGGAGCTGAGAAATATCAAGTACATGAAGCTGAGGGGCATGGAAGAAATCTGTGACACCAAACGCAGTTTCACAGTCCCCCAAAGGCAAGTGATTCCTGTTTTCTACAACTCCAGTGCTTCAGTTTAAGGACAACAACTTTTGGATAATGAACAAACATAAATTCTGAAAAAATTAAATTCATACCAGCTTACATCACAGACCAGCCACCAAACCAATCTATGCTAATCAAATGTGTCACCCATTATGACTCATTCTCCCACATGATGACTTTTCCATCCCTTTACCAAAATAGAGTGCAAGAACTTCAGAAAGGTGGGCATAGGAGATGTAGAGCTCTGCTCTCTAAAAGGCCACCCTCTTTGCTAACAGAGCACCTTGCTGAGGCCACTCTGCCACCTTTATATACATTTTGGTCAGCTCAGTCTCAGCTGACTATTAATTAGTATCAGAAATTAAAACCCACTTAGCAGTTTTTTAATTATTACCATGACACAAAAATCTTCCAGCAACTATCCAGTCATTATATTAATATGTATTTATCATGCCACCTGCTGGGTTGGTTCTTGCTGGATTTTTGAGACAAAAAAAGATAATTTACCACATTTGAAACTAAAGAAGCAGCATTTGTAACCTCTATCTCCAGTAAATAAAATCCCTGAGCTTTTAACTCAACAAATACTGTGAAAGTGAACAAATTAAATCTGTTTGTTTTGAAGGTACCCAAAGAGATGAGGTGATAATCTGATAATGCATTCCCAGTTTTATGTTTGAATAACTTGCAGAATTTCTCCATCCACTTTGTATATTTATTTATAGTCATTTATTCTGGGCTTAAGAGGACTTTATACACCAATCGCTACATGGGTTCTGCCAGTCATGGCTACTTAAATTGGTTAGCCCAAAGAAAACAGTAAGACTGATTTTAGCAATTATTATCTTCTCAGGCCATCCCCCTCCTTCCAAAAAAACACCTTTCCTCAATAGCACTTTTGAAAATCACAGTTCCTGGACATCTCTTGCATAAACTTCATACTGCACCTTCCTTTATCTAGGGAGCCCAGAACTGAAGGCACACTTCCAGCCCTCTGAGCCAAATTCAGCCAGGGATGCTCTTCACAGTAATGGGATCAGCATGAGGAGATCATGACAGCAAAGTTGAACACTATTTCTCTGCCATCAACACCATATGTCCCAGTGACTTCCCATGTTCCATTGACTTTACAAAGCCCAGGATGTCTTAAGATTTGTTGAAAAATCTCTGCTAAATTCCCTTTAGCCAGCCTAGACATTTCACTTCTTGGTAAAGGATGAGTGGCCTGTAACAGGACTATCTGCAGTCACATCTAATTGCTATTACAGACAACCGCTCCCTCACTAGATTTTTTGATGACTTTAGCCATACAATTTTCCAAATGGAAGCATACTGTATGAAAATATGTCAAGATACCTCCATATAGTACAAAGCAGAGCTGGAAAGGTTCAATTAGGTCATCTAATTCATTCTTCAAGCCCTCTTTTACAGGACTTTCCTCTTCAATATATTTAACAGATTTGTCCATATCCATACTTAACAGCTCAAGCAATGAGCTTTCATCAGTTTTCATCTACTGAAGAAGTAGGTGCATGATTAATGTTTAAACATGCAAGCAACCTTTCCAAGTGAAAGGAAAGGAATCCTTGAAATTAAGGGTAAGCTGAACTTTTTGCAGAGTATTCAGGTTTTATTCTATCAAGGCTATCTTTCTGTAGGGTATATTAACCTCACCAATTTCTACTGTTTGAAGAAAGACAGAAGGGCAGGAGTGTGCATCCACTCTGAGGAGAATGCCTGTGCAGCCAGGGAAAGCACAACTATGGATCATGTAGCACCCAATGTCCCCAACAGGATTGTGCAGTACAGAGTCAAAGTAGTCTCACCATGTTTCCAGTGGTAGCAGTACACAAGGTAGCTAGCTTGGGAGTGAGCACCGCACTGCAAACTAAATTCCCTAAATTCCTTCAAATGCCTGCTAGTTGGTTTCTCTGGGATCTTAGACAAGGGTTGTGTAACTCCGTAACTCATCTTTATCCATTAAGGTATATGGAAGGGAAAAGGTGACTTTCTCTTGTGACATTTTCCAAAGGGAAGACAGCCTACCAGCACACAGGGGTACTGTTTTATTTCTAATGCCCTAGAAATCCAGACCATCTAATCCCATTTGCTAATGAAATATGTGCTCACAAAATAGTCTGTACCGACTGTAGGAAATGGAATTTTGCAGGAAAATGCAGGTACAGACACCCCCCTCCAGAAACATAGAGTTCATTTATGTGTGTTACATATATACATATAAATAATGATCAAGCACCCATAAGAACAATATCAACATTCACAAGCACAAGACAGAGATTAGAAGGTAAACATTCACATTTCTTAAAGAAGCATTAACTCACCTACAGTATACAAACAAGTTTATATAAAAAAAGACTGGAGCAAATGCTACAAGGCAAGGTTACAGGATTAGTAAGATAACCCAAGGTCCCACTCCTCAGAAGCCCACAAGTATGATCTTTCCAGAATGCAGGGGCTTGACTTTGTTCACATCAAACACAATGTAAGGCTATGAAAGTCAGGCCAGACCTAGGTGAACTTCATGGGATGTTATGTTCATTACCCTGTGCATTGTTTGGAGCACTCTCCTCCTTCCAACATCTCTCTGTGAGACACTACATTTCATTACAATCCTACCTCCTCCCTCATGCTGAGTGTTGCCATTTTGAATTGTTTCTAAATTTAAAAGGGTAAAAGGGGAAGAAGGAAAACTAAGGAAATGCAGGTGGCAGTAACATGAATGACATGCTGTAAGGAAAATCCAGTTGGTCTGGAGACACCTCTGTGAGCAGCAGTTTTGCATTCTTTACTTGCACATCTTCATACTGTCCTGCTCATTCAGATGGCCAGATGAATCATGTCAGATATCTCTTGTGTTTTTTTCCACTTTCTGGTTCAGAGATTTTGTCCCAAATTTTTGTCAAGTCTGAGAGAAATAGGGCAGGTCGGTGAGGTAAAAAATGACATTATTATCCCATAACCTTAACCTTAGAACTTGCTTCCACAAAGCTGGTAATAATCAGATTATTCACAGAGACAAGACCAACTTCACAGTCATTTAGACAAACAACTGGACATGTGTATTAAAAACACAAGAAATACCTGGACATAGGCCCTGCAAGAGCGCTCCCTTTTCTGAAGCTGAGTCCATAAAGAGAGCAGATTAAAAACAGAAAAGAAAAAACAAGTTAGTGACAGAACAAGGGAAAAAAAAAATGAAGAAAACGCCTGTGAAAAACCCCTCATTTCTCTCTTATACAGCTCTTGAAAAACCAACCAAACTAAAGGAGTGAGCGTGAGTTAGGCAGCAATGGAAAACTGGAAGGACTGGTTCCAGAAATGTGGTTAGTCCTTTTTCAGTGAAGTGAAGCACAGACTGGCAACTTTGCAAGAACAGCCATTAGATGGTAGAAGACACTGAAGTCTAGTAGAGATATTCAAGAGATTATGTTTTCCTTACAGCTTGGAGATCACATATGACATTTCCATGTCAAACAAAGCTGAAAAAGATGAGGCTGCTGGTTATTTGCATAAGAGGAGCGTGGGCTCTGCAGTCAGACAGTGCTGATGCCACAGTGAAATATAACCAAGCTTCAGATGAGCAGGACCAATCACAGGGAGCAAGACGTGCAGGACTGCATCCTGATATAGCCTGGACCTGTATGGACCCATCCTGACAGACCTGGGGCTTGGCAGGCAGTCTGCAGCAGTAAGCTGGAATTGGTGAGCTCTGCATCACTGCAATGAAAGCTCACAAAACCAGGCTGCTGAGAGCCACTGGCTTGGCTGGGTTTGTTTTTGTTGATGTGCCTGGTTGGAAATTGCACATCAACAGAGATTCAGGGCAACTTGCGCTCTCAACACACACCAGTGAAATACCATTAGTACAGCTGAGAGCCATATTTGTCCTTGAGAGTTTTGAGGCTCTGAAATAAACAAAATACACCCAGGTATCATGCAATGCCTAATTTCAATTTCTAATTCATCAATTTGTAACAGTAGAAATCTTCTTCTGGGTAAATCTGGCCAGTACGAAGACTTTACAGAAACAAATGGAGATCAAAGAAAGCCTTACTGAAAATTACAGAGCTATCCACTCAGGGGTCTTCCCAGTCTGAAATGGAACAATTATCACCCTAATTAAGCCTGATCCAGTGGAAAGCATAAAGCTTTTAGTGACAGAAAAGTGGTTCCTGAAAGATGATGGCTTTTAAAAATTCTGATTACGCCAGTTTATTTCAATTCATTGTACATCAGCTTGTAAAAAAACTCCACCAGTACAAAACAGCACAGGTGATTACTTTCAGATCCCCAGCACATTTCCTTTAATGATTAAAAGAATATTTAATGGCTAGTGCTTACTTTATTTCTTCTTTCTGACTAAACAGCACTAAAGAAAACTCTTTGCAAATTACTTTTTTCCTTTTTTTTTTTAATACTCTTGATCAGTGAAGGGGAAAATGGAGCAGTAACTCTGCTGCCTTTTTTTTGCCCAATACTACTTCCAAGTTGAATTCATGCATTCTTAAATGAACACAGAGCAGTTGCTCTTCTAAAGAATTAAGTGGGGAATGAGAGCAAGTAAATTACTGAGCCTGTCATCTGGATCACTGACTCGCATCACTGTTTTGCAGGACTTCACGTGGCCCAGAATTTTAATGTGGAATGCAATTGATTTGTATGACTTGCTTGTGCAAAGATGATGGCAGGGGAAAGAAACATGCAATGGGGACCCCAGAAGTGACAGCTGAGCCAAGGAGCTCTGCCTTGTCCAGTCCTCTCCTCCCCTCAGTAACTTGCTCCTGCCCCCATGATACAACCCCATTTCATGTAATTGAAACAAATATCATAAGGTGAGATTAAAAAAAGATGAAAAATATGTGCTTGCAAAGCTGAATTGACAAAATGTTGGGTGTGGCTAGTATGCATCCATAAGAGCAAGCAGACTACAACCATGAAACCTGTTAGTAGGTGACATTAATTGCTGGTTTTACCTAATATTGTCAGACATCACCATCATTTCAACAAAGAACCATGGTATGATTATAACAAATATTGTTATGCTGATGTAACAGTTAATACAATTGTTAGCTACATTGTTATAAAACAGCTGGAAGCAGCACTAATTAAAAGCATCAGGATAACCCAATTCACAGCACATGCAAAGCACATGGGATGCAGGAGTTCAGCTCCTATGCGACTGAAATCTGAAACAATCCCGAAGCCCTTTGCATTTAAAATAGCATCAGTCTACAATAATAACTTACAAGAAAAAAAAAGACCATGTTACTTCTCTGAAAAGCATTTCTCTTCATAAAACACTGAAGAAGTTTCAGGTTTAGGTGGGATCACTTATTCCCCACATAATCTTGGAACCAAGTTCTGTTCATGCTTACATGAATGCCAGAACTGTCAGAGCCTGATATGCAGCTGAGAACAAAATTCTGTGTCTTATTTTAACTGGGTGGCCAATATAACCACATGCTCATAGTCACTACGGTCCAGCTGCTCTTTGTCCTGACAACCAGGCCCACACAATTCACTATCAGAATCCTAGGTAAGTCCTATCCCATGTGTTTACATGAGATTCAGTGATCAGAGGGCCTTTCACTAAGGAAACCTTCAGCTTTAAATGCTTTCTTACAAAGTCCACAGCTCATATTTTCTCCCACAACTGGCAACTCCTAGCACCTTTAGTGCTATGTAGCAATTCCTCTTACTTCTGGAAATGACAGAAGGACTAATAATTCTTCTTAAATTGTGGGCACAAAAGCCACACTGTTGTAAAGCAGTTAAGGTGCTTCTGGGCTAAGTGACAGGTTATCACTGAAAGGGCCCCGCTGCTCTCACCTTATTTAAGCTGCGTGCAGCGCTGTCTTTCCCGCCGGGAGTCAGGTTCCGGAGCTGGACGTCCAGCAGGTTGATGAGCTGGACCATAGCAGACACAGAGTACGTGATGTCACCGGCATACAGGTGGTTCCTGGTGTGCTCCGCCAGCTCCCGTGCGATGTTGGCAGCCATCTCCCCCGATTTCATCTGCGGGTGAGAAAGCACAGGGAAAGGTTGTGCCTGGCTGCCAGTGAGATGTCACTCCAGTGCCTTCTGTCTTGGGTTATGTAACCAAAAATTATGCATTCTATTTCATCTGTTGAAACCAGTTGGGGAGATGGTTGGTTTTTTTCCTTTATCTCTTGTAACTCTAGGGGGGAGGGCAGTGGATGCCTTCTGATAATAGGCCAGCTGTTAAAACCAGGTGGGGCAGTGTTTCTTATCTCTTCCACCACTGTCCACCCTCTGGGGGGGGGGGGGGGGGGGGGAGAGAGGCGGGGTATCTTCTGTTAATGAGCCATTAAGGTTCACGAATGACATGACACATTACATCATCCCATTGTGAGATGCTCTACCCAATGGGGGGGGGGGAGCCAGCCATTCCTACCAAGATAAAAACAGATGTAAGAACACCAAGCATCCTCTTTTCCACTGGAGTCTCAGAGGAAGACCAGACTCATCTCACCACCACTGAATCTGTCTACAGGATCATCTCTACTCCAACAGAACCCCATCTGTCACTCCAGGAGGACTTATTTGGACTGCTTCCAACACCCTGGCCGACAGGGTGTCAGGTCATATTCCTGACTCTGTCAAGGTTTTCTAGGACTTTTGTTTGCTTGTTTGTTTTTTTTGTATTGCTGCATTTGCATTTTTAATATTCCTAGTAAACAACTGTTACTCCTATTCCCATATTTTTGCCTGAAAGCTCCTAATTGCAAAATTTTAATAATTTGGAGGGAGGGGGTTTTACATTCTGCATTCCAAGGGAAACTCCAGTTTTCCCTGACAGATACACGTCTTTCCAAACCAAGACACCTTCCAACCCCACAGCGTTAACCAAGTCAACTCCCCTCAAGAAGAAGAAAAGAGATGAAGGAAGGAGGTATAGAAGCATTTCCCAAAAAATCGACTACAACAAGTCTTTGTGGTTTGATCGTGAATAGATTTTTGCATATTGCTTTTCCAGTCAACCATGGTGGCTTGAACAATTTCTTCTCACTGGGCACTGTTTTACATGGGATTTCCATGCTAAGGAGGGCTTTAATTAGCTTGTCCCATTGGCTTACTGTGCCACTTGAAAAAAACAAACCATGTAAGTAGCCCCTCCTGTCAAGAAAAAGCAGTTTCTGATTTCAGAAGTTTATGTGATAGCAAAAAGATGATTTTTTTTTTACAACTTCTGCACAGAGTTCCTTGCAAAAGGTGCAAAAATAGATGAGATAACCCAGAAAACCAAAGCAAAAAGTTCACAATTTCCATCTTATTGATTTAATAATCTGGTACTAATTTATCACTTAGCATCACTTGTCACACTAGCTGTGATTATGAAGCCAGTGACTCTCAGCACATGTAAAAGCATCCTAACTCTAGAGCAAAAGGCTCAAGCAGAAGCCCACTAGAAGCAAAAAGCCAGCAGGTTGGTTGGCTGAAACTTCTACTAAAAGACTTGTATCATCTAGTTGAGTCACAAAAGTCACAAATAACCTGCAGGAAATTCACTGTGCAATTATTTGGGAAACTCTCACTTTTTCCCTGTGGCTTTTGCCCCTTTCTTGCTGCGTTTTGCTCTACCTGTCTGGTACTCCTTTCCTCTTCTGTGCCATGGGGATTTGGGGCAGGGCAGCTGGCCCCATCCACTTTTCATGAGCAGCCCACTAAAAAATACTGCTCCAGGTTGCTGATCTTTTATTCATTATCTACCAGTCTATGATCTGGAATGCAAATCCATGTGGAATATGCCTGGGACAAGGAGAAATTATACAGGATGACACATAAATGAAGTTCCCACTTCTCTGTCAGGCTCAATGGCAAACTCTGCTGGGGTCTTCATATGAATTTTCAATTGTCTTGTCCAACAGCTAGAAATCAGATATTTCTCTTGTTCTCTCACTTTCTGGTGCTTATCATAAAAGCAAGATTCTAGAGAAAGGTTATAGGCTGAGCTTCTACCTCTCTGTAAATCAATTACCCGAGTTATAAATAAATAACTTACTTCCATTAATTTGACAGCAAAAGCCAATCTGATTTAATGAAATCTAACTCAAGATGTTCATATGCTCATCTTCTGAGAATTAATGCATATGATGATACAGAGAAGATAAATAAAGGAGATATGTTGTTCTTCCCATTAGAGCAATGATAAGATATATTCAAAAACTGAATTATTTCTTTCTTGTTACACAGAAGACTAATGCCATAGAAAACAGATCCTATCTTACAGCTGCCTGCTCTCCTAAGCAGCTGAAGGAAGCCACACATAAGCACAGAGGCTGAATTTTGACCTCTGCTGTTGGCTCTCAGAACTTGAAAGAATGACTGCATCAAATCCCTTTACATAAAGAAATCAATTTCAACATTTTCCTGCAGTTCATTGCTGGAGCTTAGCATCTATCATGACACATTGTGTAAGCTCTGCAGAAAACTGTGGGAATTCAAGATATTTTTTTCAGATACATCAGAGAAAAACCAAAATATTTGATGCTCACATTTTCCCTTGGACCATACACCTATGCAAACTGGCACACTCAGAGAAAATTGCTAAATGCTACAAAGGCAAACACAAGAGTTTTCTGTCCCTGCAGGCTGTTGCTGTTCCTATCTGTCTGCAAAAGTGGTACAGGCTAGTCACTAATTAACCCTTTTCCTTTTCTCTTGGACTGACCCTAAAAAACTGCAAATCTGAGGAATTATGATGTGGCCAAATAAACAACACAAAAAAAAAGGAAGCAATGGAAAAATGTCTGAGAAAAAGGCAGACTAAAGCTCAGATTCTGTGAACTCCTAGGACATAGAAGTATTTACCTGTCCTGGTTTGAGGGGAAGTGAGTTTTCCAGGAAGTTGTGATCAAACCAATCAGTGGTCAGGTTTGAATGTTGGCATCTGGAGTGGCCACTGAGGAGTTGGACACGCCTCTGAGGACACAAGGGGTTAAAAGCAAGGACTTGCAGAGGGATTTCCTTTTTTTGGTTCCGGTTTCAGGAGAGAAGCATCTTCTCCTCCTCCCCTGTCCAGCTTACAAGGCTGGGTGGGGGAGGGGGAGGGAAACCATGAGGCCAGGCTGAGGTAGGCCGGTGCCCCTGGGGGAGAAGAGAGTGAAAGGGACTGGAGCTGAGCCAGCCCCATCCAGGATGGAAGGGGTGGAGAACTGTGGAGGTGCCTTCCGTCCCCATCCCCGTCCCCCCCCCAGGGAGAAAGTGCCCGGCTGCGTGGGGGATTGCCGCCGAACCTGCAGCCCTGCCGGGAACCAGAGACTTTTAACTCTTTCTGAGGCAGAAGAAAACTTTTCCCAGACATTGATTCTTGTGGCTGGTGGTTTGAGAGAAGAGAGAGAGAGACAGCCTGGGACTGAGATGTCAAAGGAAGATGAAAGGAATCCCAGATGGGCAGAGGTGAAGAGGAGTGGCTTTTTGAGCTGGACTTTTCTTGCATAATGTTAGCCATAGACTAAACCTGAATTTTCCTGAACATAAGACTGTATTTGGGTAGATGCATTTGGCTCGAAACCAAAGACTTTGTGGCAGTGATTTGCCACTGTAGGAGTGGAGCGAACAGAGAAAAGAGGAAGAGGGTGTGGTGGCGCCCTCTGTCTTGAGGGATGAAGATCTCTGTTCTTGGAAACCCTCTGCCCCAGGGGTAAATGGGGGGGACTGCTTGTCCCAATATGAGAAGATGGATGGTTTTTGGTACTTAGCCAAGCATCCTTAAAAGAGCCCTATATGCGGTTTTGGTCCATGGACGGTGGTGAGAGCACTAGACATGGAAAGGAGGGTGTCACCATGGCAGACTTCTCCTTCCCCCTCCATTGCAGCTTAATGTCATCTTCCTTGGGATTGCTCTCTATAAAATGTTTCATCATACTGCTATACTGAAACCCGAATCTGGATGTCTTGACAATATCAAGTAAGTGGTTTTTTATCTGCCTGTTTCTGTCTTTTGCTGTTTATTCCCTCATTCCTCTGAGGAGCGAAACAGGGAAACCAGCTCTGCCAGCAGCAGTGCTAACCAGGGATAATACCTTGGGCTTTGGCACTGCAGAATGGTTTCTAAAAAACACCAAGTGGCTGATGATGAAGCATTATACTGGGATTTGGCTGCCACTGTTGGCATTTTCCATTCAATGTTGCACGAAGGAGGCAAAGCTACATTTTCTGTCCTTGAAACAGGTAACCTTCTGTCTTGGTTTGAGGGGAAGTGAGTTTTCCAGGAAGTTGTGGTCAAACCAATCAGTGGTCAGGTTTGAATGTTGGCACCTGGAGTGGCCACTGAGGAGTTAGACACGCCTCTGAGGACACAAAGGGTTAAAAGCAAGGGCTCCCAGAGGGACTTTCCCTTTCTGGTTCTGGTTTCAGGAGAGAAGCATCTTCTCCTCCTCCCCTGTCCAGCTTACAAGGCTAGGTGGGGGAGGGGGAGGGAAACCATGCGGCTAGGCAGCCGGGCTGAGGTAGGCCGGTGCCCCGGGGGGAGAAGAGAGGAACGGGACTAGAGCTGAGCCAGCCCCATCCAGGATGGAGGGGTGGAGAACTGTGGAAGTGCCTTCCGTGTCCGTCCGTCCGTCCCCCCCTGGGAGAAGGTGTCCAGTGCGTGTGGGAGTGCCTGAGCCTGCGAGTGCCTGAGCCTGCGACCCTGCTGGGAGCTTTTAACTCTTTCTGAGGCAGAAGAAAACTTTTCCCAGACATTGATTCTCATGGCTAGTGGTTTCAGAAGAGAGAGAGACAGCCTGGGACTGACATGATAACGGAAGATGAAAAGAATCCCTGATGGGCAGAAGTGGAGTGGCTTTTTGAGCTGGACTTTTCTTGCATAATGTTAGCCATAGACTAAACCTGGATTTTCCTGAATATAAGACTGTATTTGGGTAGATGCATTTGGCTCGAACCAAAGACTTTGTGGCAGTGATTTGCCACTGTGGAAGTGGAGCGAACAGAGAAGAGAGGAAGAGGGTGTGGTGGCGCCCTCTGTCTTGAGGGATGAAGATCTCTGTTCTTGGAAACCCTCTGCCCCAGGAGTAAATGTGGGGGGGACTGCTAGTCCCAGTATGAGAAGATGGCTGGTTTTTGGTACTTGGCCAAACATCCTTAAAAGAGCCCTATATGCGGTTTTGGTCCATGGACGGTGGTGAGAGCACTAGACATGGAAAGGAGGGTGTCACCATGGCAGACTTCTCCAGGTGGTGCCATGGGTGACATGGAAACACGGGAGGGTGGACCTGTGTTTCCTGTGGGGGGTCTATGGTGCGAGAGAGACTCCTCTCTCCCTTGCTGAATTGAAGATTGGTTCTTTTTGAGTGATGATGACTTTGACTGGGAACCCAGGGTTTTGGTTTAAGTAAGTAAGATGGAAGGCAACGTGTAAGTGTTAAAATTTGGAGTGTGGAGGGGTGGAAATTGGGGGATGAGAAGAAATGTTCTGGGAGGTTTTCATTTCTGTTTTCTGTGTTTAGGTTTTTTTTTCTTTTCCCTTTTCTACTTCTGTTCTTATGTAGTTTAATAAAGTTTCCTTTTTATTTTCAAGTTTTGGGCCTGCTCTGTTCTGTTCTTGATCACATCCCACAGTAGTTGTTCGTAAAAACATACATTCATGGGTGCACTGGCATCTGGCCAGGGCCAACCCATGACATTACCCAACGTTATCTCACACACCCAGGTTTCCTCAAAACACAGATGCACCATTCTTCTGGGAAACCGTTTTTGGCTGGCAGGTAATGAAACTACATCCTAGCACTGACAATTCCACACCTACACATGGTCACACAAAAAGTGCAGCTACAAGTCACTACAACAGTGCTGAGACATTCTTTCCACTCTGGCTGTGTGCATGACAGGGGTGTCCAGAATGATGGCTGTGACACATTAATGCTGATTTCCTTGATTCTTTTGAGCTTTTTCCACTGAAATTGAAGTGTCTCCTATCCAATTCTTTCAAACCAAACTTCTCTTATGAGTCCCAAATGCTGGCTTAATATTCCAGAGCTAAGATAACTATCTGGTCTCTTATAACAACAGGACTGAACCCTTTCTTTTTTTTTTTTTTTTTTTTTTTTTGTGTTAATTCTACATAATGCTCAGCAAAGCTTACTGCTACCCAAGAGGATGCATTACTAACTTACTTCCTTTCTATAAATGACTTCTCCACATCTTTCTCTTCATTATTGCCGCATGAAAGACGAGCTCTTTATGTTATTTCTTCCAAAACATGTGATACTCTTTAACCCAAACACTGATATAGTTACATAGAAAACAGGAACAACCCCTGGAGGTTCTCCATGTCTCAAGCTGATATTGAGAGACAAGTAGGAAGGAGGGAAAAAATGTGTAAGTAACTGACCTTTCTACTGCTTGAGGCTTGAGAACAATAAAGGGAATTAAAAGTAATATCTCACTCCCTGATATGAGACTACTTTTTAACATTTTCTACCTCAATTATGAAAAGATTAAATTTTAAAACTAAATAGGATTCTAGGATAAAAGAAAACATTCTGTTTAAACCAAATTTGAACCCAAATTTTTGGTTTCTGTGGGTTTTTTGGCCTATTTTTTTACCTTTTACAAACTGAATAAAACCAGTCTCAGAATGCTAATTTGAAGAAATGAAAACGTTTCTTGCCAAAAATGCTAACACACAAAACACAGTTTTATAGGTCTGCCAAAACAATTCCTCCCCTCTTCCATTTGGGAAGACAGGATTTAGGACAGATTTACAAATGATCACTGGCACACCTGAAATCCCTCTGTGTAACACTCTGCTAACATTTTCCAAGTTTGTGCCACTATCTTGCACCTTCTTATGAGTGAAAAGAAGGTGAAATAATAGTTTTTTGAGAGGACATATTCTCCTGCCTGTTTCATTGTCCTGGGTTGAAAAATATAACCAAAAATATGTATTCTATTTTCATCTGTTGAAGTCGGTTGGGAGATATTGTTCTTTATCTCTTGTAACTCTAGGGGTAGAAAGAGGGCAGATGCCTTCTGTTAATGGAATGACTGATAAAACCAGATAAGGCAGTGCCTCCTTATCTCTTCCTCCACCCATCCTCCTCCGAGGGACATCACCTGTGAATGGGCCATTTAAGGCCTCTCACATGACTGATAACATTACTTCATTCCATTGTGAGATGCTCCACCCAGCAGGAGGAGCCAAAGCCTTTCCACTTAGATAAAACCAGCAATCCCAAACACCAAGGTAGCCTGTTTCCACTGGATTCCCAGAGGATGACTGGACCCTTTTCTTGAGGGTCATCTCTACTTCAACGGAGCCACAACCGTCACTCTGGGAGGACTTACCTCGGGCTGCTTCCAACACCCTGACCAACAGGGTGTCAGGTTTGCCTTCTGACTCTGTCAGTGGTCCTTTGTACTATTGCATCTGTCTTATTTTATTTTTATTTTATTTTTATTTTATTTTTATCTTTCTTGTTGTTTGTTCTCTCTCTATTAAATTGTATTTCTGACTTGGAGTCTCACTGGTTTTGCTTTCAAACCAGCACATTCATATATGCCAACAAACAGAAGTGGGGAGTTTTGCCTGGAAAGATGAAGAAAGACCCTCATGCAGCAGAGTTCGCTGTTTCAGCCCTACCTTTCTCAGAGTAAAACCAACTGCAGAAGAGGACAGTAGAATAAAAATGAGAGAAATTGAAAAAAAAAAAGTATTTAGGGAGGAAAATTCAGAAGAAATAAGAAATATGATGAGAAGGGAGCAAACTAACCAAAACACTGTAGTCATAAAGGCAAAAGTATTTTCCTGCAGCCTTTTGAAGAAGCAAATTGATATTATAAAAAAAAAAAAAAAGATGGCATCAAAGACTGAACTAGGATTTTTAAAAACAGTAACGTACAGATGGACTGGTCAGCTGGAGTTGATGCTATTTTCTGGAGGAACAAACATTTGACAGGTTTCAACAGGCACCATTAGCTGCCAGGAGTAAGGTAGTAAGGCTGTAACAGGGGCTGTGGGCTAACTTCTGACACTGCAAAGCCTTCATGGCATTTTTCCTCCCCTAGCAGGAATTTCAATATACATGTGTGCATTCACAGAAAAGAGTCAGAGCACATCTACCGTCCTTCTCTTTTTTTTTTTTTCTGAATCACAGAATCATTTAGGTTGGAAAAAAACCTCTAAGATTACGAAGTCCAACCTATGACCAAACACCAAAATGTCACCTAGACCATGGCATTGAGTACCACATCCAGCCTTGCCTTAAACAGCTCCAGACACAGTGACTCCACCATCTCCCTGGGCAGTCCAATCCAGTGCCCAATAACCCTTTCTATGAAGAAATGCCTCCTGATGCAAAAACCTAAACCTTCCCTGGCACAGCTTGCATCGTCTTGTCCTTTTGCCAGCTGCCTGGGAGAAAAGACAATGCGCTCCATAGAGTACAGCAGACTTAGATAACACTGACAAAGTGACTTTGAAACTAAGGTATTCAACCAACTTAAACTGCATTTAATGACCTTTAAATAAGCCACCCTCTGTGGCATCTGCTCCATCCAATTCATGATGGTGCTCTGAAAACAGACTGCCCAAAGCAACTTGGATGGAGGATTTCATCGTGCTGTCATCAGGAGTGCAACTGCACCCTCAGATCTGGAAGAGATGATGTGGGGATGTCCTCCACAAAACCTCACTCTCCCTGTGACACACACCCAAGCAGATCTCCAAGACCTCAGGAAGGTGCTATGAATCCTAAGGTTCACCTGTTCTTTGGGACTACATGATCCAGGCAGCTCAGGAGGGCAAGGGTGGGACATGCTTTAGATTTACAGATTAGGGCTTTTTGTGCATTCATAAAGGGAACAAATTTTTCTGTTCTGCTACAAAAGAGGCCTCCTTTCTTCCAGAGGCTTGAAGCTGAGCATTGCAGTGCCTGTCCTCCCCGGCAGCACCCACAGTTGAAAGCTGCAGCAAGGAAGAGATGTCTTCAGGGAAGTCACATGTGGCGCTATGATGGCACTGATGAAAGCAAAAGGCAAAACAAACAGGCTGAGACTGAACATGTGACCTCATGATCAGGATGATGCAATGTATCCAAAGCTGACCTTTTTGCTTCCTGTTACTGCTTGACTCTAGAAATAACCCAGGTAGCAGTGCATAATTCAATCGCACTGGCAACTTTATTCTTCCACTCTGTTAAAAGGGCATGGTAGGCACCAACAATAAAGTAAATGTCAAGAGGCAAATGAATTGCTGAGGAGAACATTTGTTCTGATCTTCCAAGAAGCAGAATAACTAATGGAAGCTAGGAAATGGCTGTAAAACCTAATACCATGATGCAAGCAGGCAAACACCCAACCTACAGTCTGAGCACAGCAAGAGAAAGAGAAGTAAGTAATCATTCTTACTTCACTACACAGATATAGAAAGCAACCACAGCATTTTCCTACCATCCATTCTGGCTTGGCTGAAATCCCTCCATGGGACCCATCACCATTCTTCCTGAGCAGTTTGGATCCAGCAGATGACAGATTTTTGGGAGACAAAACAGATTAGGAATGAAGACATGCTGAGCAGGTATGAACCCTGGCTGACAAAGAAGTATTTTTACCCATTTTGTCAGCTGTGCTGCAGCTGCAGTGGGCTGAGTGATCAGGAGAGCTGGGGATGCAGGAGAGCTGAGCTGCAGGGTGTAACCAGCCCTGTCCTCACAGCACAGCTGGCTTACTGCTTCCTCTAGCTGTCCCCACAGCAGCAAAAAGAGAAGCTGGCTTGACTTAGAGGAGGAAGGCTCTTTTTCATCTTCAGAGAGCTGCAGGAGCAAATCTGCAAGCTTTGGGAGGCATCCCATCCACAGCAGGGATGTTAGAAACCAGTGGTTGATTTACGGATTAATCAGTCTCCATCTTTAAGTGCAGTGATGATTTTCAAGCCTCTTGGTTGGGCAGGGAAACCAAATGGCTATTGGTTATTTCATAAGTAATTTAAAACTGTATTTACTGTAAGGATCCTACTGAATCTTCAAGGCAGGACATACTGACGTGCCAAAAGATGAGCTGGTGGGGAATAAGACTGACCTGGCTGAACAGAGAGCTTTGGTTGGTATAAGAAAAAAAAAAAAAAAAAAAAAAGAAAAGGAGAGAAAGGAGAGCTTATGGCCTCTGGAAAAAGGGCAGGTAACTAAGGAGGACTACAAGCGTGTTGTGGTTATACTGGGAGAAAATTAGCAGGACTAAAGATCAACTATAACTGTATGCTGCCATCAACAAAAAACGTTTTTCTAAACACTCTTAAGACAGAAGGAGAGCTATGGAGAATCTCTATTGGATATGGGGCAAATATAGTGACAAAGAATGAGGAAACGGTTGAGGTGGGAGTTAATGCCGTCTTTGGCTCAGTCTTTAACAGCTGTCCTCAGGGCACCCAGCACTCCGAGCTGGAAGACAGGGATGGAGATCAGAAGAAAACCCCCACAATCCAGGAAAAAGACGGTCAGTGACCTGATACATCATTTACACATCCACAGATCTATGGGGCTGGATGAGATCTACCTGCGGGTACTGAGGGAACTGGCAGAAGAGCTTACTGAGCCACTTTCCATCATTTATCAGCAGTCCTGGCTAACTGGGGGTGTCCTAGTGGACTGGAAGTTGAAAATGTGATGCAATATCATGGAGCAGATCATGCTGAGTGCCCTCACGTGGCATGTGCAGTATCTGGACAGGCTGGATCAATGGGCCAAGGCCAATGGTATGGGGTTCAATAAGGCCAAGTGTAGGTACTGCCCTTGGGTCACAAAAACCCCATGTAGCACTACAGGCTGGAGAAGGGTAACTGGAAAGCTGCCCAGCATAAAAGGTGAGCCAGCTGTGCCCAGGTGGCCAAGAAGGCTAGTGGCATCCTGGCCTGGATCAGCAATAGTGTGGCCAGCAGGACCAGGGCAGTGATTATTCTGGGCACTGGTGAGGCCATACCCTGAGTCCTGTGTCCAGTTCTGGGCCCCTCACTACAAGAAGGACATTGAGGTTCTGGAGCATGTCCAGAGAAGGGCAACAGAGCTGGGGAAGAGTCTGGAGCACAAGGCTTATGAGGAGCTGCTCAGGCAGCTGAGGGTGTTTAGCCTAGAGAAAAGGAGGTCGGGGGCCTTATCTATCTTTACAACTATGTGAAAGGAGGTTGTAGCAAGGTGGTTGTCAGTCTCTTAGTAATAAATGATAGGACAAGAAGAAACAACCTGAGGTTGCACCAGGGAAGGTTTATATTGTATATTAGGAAAAGTTTCTTCACAGAGAGTGGTCAAGCATTGGAACAGACTTCCCAGGTGTTATGGGTTAACACAGTTTGGGTTTTAGTTGAAGAAGAATATGGACTATTGCCCTGTCAGGACCTTAGATTTCTTTAGAAAAGATAACGACCTATCAAGGGCCAGTTCTTGACTACTGGCATGTGGTTTGACCACTGAGAAAACAGAATGCGACTTTTGGTAATACCCATACAAAACTGAGGCTTTGTTCGAGCCCTTCCTCTTTTCTCCCGGTGAGCCACCAGGTAACATCGTGGGCAGCAGCGGGGCCTGGCTTAGGCCCGCTCCACCTTGGGCAGCCGGCCCAAGCCGGGCCGGGTCTCCGGGAGCCGCTGCCGCGGGGAGCGGCCTGGCCGGCTGAGCCCCTTCTCTCCCCGGCTGCCGGCGGGGGAGACTGGAGGCTCTGGCTCGGCAGGGCCAGCCACGTGCTGGAGGCCGCGGCAGAGAAGGCCAGGCCATGGCTGGGCCCGGTAGCAGCTGGCAGTGAGGAAGGGGAGCTGGCAGACTCTGATGGCAGCCCCGAGCTGAGCTATCTTGGATCAGATTGAGGGGTGGAAAAGAAAGTATCCACCAGCCTCCTCTTACAGGCATGGCTTTGAGATCTTTGCAGCTGCCACCCAAAGAGACCACATGAACACCACAGGCCTGGGCAAACTTTAACTCTTTCCCACCAGCAGATGGAACTCCCAGAGCACTGGCCCTTCCTGAAGTGAGAACAGACAAAGTTATGGAACTATAAGGAGACATAGCATGAAACTTGAAGTCGGTGAAGAGTGAGTGAAAAAACTATTTGTAACAAAGGAGAAGGAGTGGCCTAATTTGGCTGGACGTCTCTAGTGAACTATGGATAATGGACTATTTTTCCTTTAACATATGAATGCTGTTGGGGGGGATGTAAGGCTCTAGTTAAAAATTATATGAAGCTCTTTGCTCCTAAGGAAAAAGGGATTTTTAGTTTTTGAGATGAAGATGATTTTGGAAATAGAAGAGAATCTTTGTTTTATACTAGAAGAAGCATCCTTAAACAGTACCCCGAACAAGAAGACATGACCCATATGCAGTGTTAGGAAAGCTGCTATTGGGAAGGACCTCACAAAGGCAGGTTCCTGGGAGGCTGTCTTTGTGAGAGATGAGACCCACAAGACAACTTTTATGTTGTCAGTGGAGAAATTCCATACAAGTTTCTAAGAGAGACTCCTTTCCTAAAAGAACTGATGAAAGATTATTTTTGAATGGTGAAACTGAGTGAAAATTACAAGTTTTGTCTCTTTATGTCCTATGTGAGAAAGTAAACCATTAGTGGAGGGGTAGGAGGGGAGTGCTTTGAAAGCTTCCATTTTATTTTTTTTTCTTTCCCTCTTTCTTTTGGTGTGTGTTAATAAATCTATTTTTATCTTTGAGTTTGTTTTTGCCTTTTCTCCTAATCTTATTTTCACAATAAGAAAATATTTAAACCACTACACTAAATTTAACAAGCAAAGTTCAGTGAACGTGAAACCTCTACACCAGGGAAGTGGTTGAGTCACTATTCCTGGAGTGATTTAAAAGACACCTAGACATGGCGCTTCGTGACATGGATTAGTAGTGGACATGGCAGTGTTGGGTGAGTAATTGGACCCAATGATCTTAGAGGTCTTTTTCAGTATAAATGTTTCAATGATTGCAACCCTCAGCACAAACCCCTAGGCAAGCCTTGCAAGGCTTTCCCCTCAAAAGTCACTCCTGAAAAGTCTTGATGTTCTGTAACTGTAACATCTGTCACTGAGGTTGGATCACATATCTCAGGATCCCAATGATTTCCCTCTCAGGCAAATAGCTTAGATTCAGGGTCATCTCATAGATTCCCCAAGTCCTTCTACCGACTGGTAAAAAGTATTCAACACTGAACATAACTAAATTCCTTCAGAAAAACAATAAAAATCTAGTCCCAGTTGTAACCTGCTGGGCATTTCTGAAAACTTGCCTGTTCCATTTTAGCTTGCTTTGAAAGCACGTAACAAATTAAATGGGGCTCATTTGTTACACAAATGATAGCTAGGATTTCAAATAAAATAAGCCTAACCTTGATGGAGATTTCATCAGTGCAGGCTATTATTTCTCTCTGCTAATGGCTAATGGCCTAGTCATCTTCACCAAGCAGCAAGGTCTCCCAGCTGCCTGGGTGAATTATGGCTGGAGTAAGTAATATTAACCCCTCCAGGGTAAGTACGTAGGTCATAAAACAAGAGCTGCACACAGCTGCTAACGCCAGCAAAGCCAGCCTGTATTCATCAGCTTGCTGGGTGTATGGCAGGAGAGGGACAAAAAGACCACAGGCTTTGTAGTGGCTGTGCTATATCACAGCAGCCCCTTGTTAATTGACATGCTCCTTTGTGGAGGGACGGGTATAACCACAGATGAAGCAAGGTAGAAATGATCAGTGGTAGCAATTCACAGATTATTAGGTCTCAGTTTAGATGGGGGCAGAGAGGAGAATGTCCAAGAGTCTTGTCTGTGGAGTGTCCCCATTCCATTGACCAGTGAGCAGTGGCTCTTTGGGAGATCTGTGTCACTACTGTGCAGCAGCACAGCTCACTGTCAACACTAGGACTCGCTTGCTCTGGCTAAAGGAGTGAATAAATCCCCACAAATTGCTATAATAAAGATTCAGCCCACAGACTCCGTGGCATAAACATACATCTGGTCTCTGTAATGAAATCAGCTGAAAGCACCACTGTGCATTAATAACAAAAATGCTCAACATATTGCTACCAAATAAGCTCTGCTTGTCTTGAACTTCTATTGTCACATGCGAATGCACTTTTAACACTGATAAATGATGAAGTGCTAGAAAACATTCATCAAGGGACTTAAGAGTCAAAAGATAAGCATTACTGCAGCATTGTTTTCTATTCCACCAGGTTTTTTATAATTTGGGAAGAAGTTAAAAACAGAAAGTCAGAGGCACAAACCAAACATTTCACAATGAGCCTGCCTTTGGTAAAGATTTCTTAACTATGGGGTTTATTCTGTGCTTGCATGACATGAAAAAATCCTTGAGGATGCATGAAAGGGTGTTTCCTTTTTCAACAACTCCGTACTTTCCATATGTCCACCCTCCTCCTCCTCCCTCTTCTTCCTTTTCTTGCCACAAACAAGAAATGTCATTCACTCTAGTTTAATTCCACTCTCCAGTCCCTCTCCTTTGCCATCTCTTACCCTCTTTGCCCTAATTTCCATGCAACACTTCCTTTCTTCTTGCAATTCTTGTCTACTATGCACAGCTAATGCTTTATGTGTGACTGTTGATCCTTTTGGGTACCCTTGTGTGAGAAAACCAGGGCGCTGAGCAAGGTCACTGTGCAGGCTCAGAGTGGTAAACACATGGGAAGGGTTTTACCTTTTGAGTGATGTGGTTGATCCAGGGTGAAGAGCAGTTGCTAAGATCAGGTCCTTGGAGTTCCCAGATACCGTCAGGTGCAAGACAACGGAAAGTTGCAACACCTGTAATAGGAAAGTTGCTGTGTTCAGTGTGACTGGTTACATTTTGCCCCTGGGACCCCATGCCAAAGGCTTCTGGGAGCTTATTAGTGCTCATGTCTTGAGTAGGACACTTCTGAGTCATCTCAGTGGCCTAGTCTCCCATCATCTTGGTCCTTTAAGGGCCCTAAGACATAAAAGATGCATGATGTTGTGCAGGAATATTATTTCAAATTTGGCAAACAGCAATTACAGACAGAGAACTTGCAGGAAAGCTGCCAGATACTAAGAAATCAGAAGTAGATCTCAAACACTGAGCCAGCACCTTGAGTGCTCAGCCCCACCACTGGTGATTTGGGATCAGACCCTGTGCCTCATCTTCCTTGCTGTTTTATGAAGATTCTATGGCTCTGAATCATCATTACAACATTTGGCTGGAAACACACAAAAGTCTGAACACTACAAATGCCAAGATATAATGCTGGGGTTTACTGTCAGCCCCCAACTGTCAAGAAGGACTTTAGAGGAGAGTTTTGTTTGGGAAGAGCTGCCCAATCCCTGGTGGAAAAGACACCAAAATGCCTCAGACCCTTTCAAAGACAAATGCATCACTGCTAATATATCACAGCTTTTAACAAAAGCCTGAATCACTGAAATCAGAGATGGGAAAGGCTTATGGCCATCCCCTATCCATAAGTTGGGCTATTATCTTTTCCTTAGTTATTTTTATCCAGTCCTTAGCTCTTGTGCTTAGGAAAGGACTCCCTGCATCCAGCCTTTATTTTCCTTTTTCATCTTCTTTTCCTTTTTACAGCTTTGGTTCAGAATAGCCTTTCCCATCTCTGGAAATCACATCACACTATTTGCAATAATTTTACCAAGTAGGACTGGGAAAGACACCAAAAATGCTCTTTACCTACTCTCACCCCTGATGCCTTTCCATGCTTCTCATACGTTAACATATATTTTATCAGTCTGTCCTCACCAAATTCCAGAGTGAGTCAGTACTCATATACACAGGTGTGAATGGCTCTCCAGGAGTGGAGAATTAACAGTCTCTCCTCTGCAAGTCAGATCCCTTCAACCCTCATTTTCAGGCAATTTCCTCCACTTTTAAGATTTCTTTTTTGAAAGTGAGCTCTTGGGGCTGGACACCAAGACTAGCATGAAAAATAACTATTTTTAGAAAACTGCATTTGTTAAAACACAGCAAACTGAACCATATGCTAAAACCCATTCTTAATGCAATTATGTTTCGAATTGAAAAGGAAATTTCCAAAAGCAACATTTTTCAAGAAAACAATTGCGGGAAGAACAGAGGAAAAGGAGCAAAATCCAATAAGCAATAAACCATTTTGAAAGATGTGGCTTTGTTCTCCCCCACCTCCCACACTTGCCCAGCTGATCACACTGGATGCTGGCTGCAGTTTAAAAAATCACTCACACTGGTTCAGGAGCTTCAAAGTACAAATTTTGTTGATTTCCTCCCCTGTCCCCTCTCTTAGCAAAACAAGCAAAGACTTGGCCACCAACACATTAGTCAGTGAGCCCAGGGGCTACAAATACAGGCAAAACCAGCTAAGGTGCATCCTACACAGCTTCTGGAGGCAGAGGTTGTTACAGCACACGAAGCACAACCCCACAAGTTTTTTAGTACTGGTTGCACAGTGGCAAGGTGTCATGAGAAGTGAAGACAGCCTGCTGTGTCCTCTGGGCCCTTGACTCACCTATGGAGCCCAAAGGACACAGCTGCTTTGCCACCTGGCCCTGCCGAGTCCGGGACCACATAATGTCGTGGGCTTCCATGGGGTCACAGCTCTCTGTTCCGGCCAGCGGCAGCTGGGAGGAGGCAGGCGGCAGGTGCGTGGTCATTTCGTCGGAGACGTCAGCCATGCAGGACGGCATGCTTGTGCTCCTGTTCCTCCTGCCTGAGGCTGATGTGGTGGTGGTGCGGCCGGTGGTGCTGGTGGCCATCCGTGGCGTGGTGCTGGCAGTGGTGCTCCCCGGGCCCAGCGCCCCCGATGTTGATACTCCTGAAACAAAGGCAGAGCTGGTTAGAAAGAGGAAGAAAACAGGACTCAAGCCTAGGTCCTGAGGATGTCCCCTCTGATGACCCCAGTGCCCTGCAGGGTGTAACTGGAGCTACGACTAAGGCAAGGCTTTCTGCACAGCTGCCTTTCAGAGAGAAGCTGGAGCAAACAGTGAGAGAAGCACACAGGGAGGTAATGACCATTGGAGCACAACTGATTTTCCAAAAGCACTAGCATCTGATGAAAATAAAGCAGCACTTTATGCCCTCATCATTTTTCTTCCTGGCATTTTAATGTAAAAATCCTATTTTCAATCTTTTAGGGAACCCCTAGCACAGGAGAGCTATTAATTGTTAAGTGTTGCTGAAGACCCAGCTGGTTTGGACAGAAAAACGTTTTCCACGGTGTAATAAAAAAAACCTCAAAACGACAAAACCCAAAACCAAACCACAAACCCATTCCCAAAATCAAAAGTGCACAGAGGGATGAACACAAGGCCGCACTCTGGAGCAAGCCATCAATTTTCTCTGAGGTTCATGCTTTGCTGCTCCATCCCAAGAGCAGTGCCTGGCCCCTTGACCTGCAGGCCACGTGACACAAGCAAATGTGCACATCAGCCCAGCCAGATCTTTGAGACCATAATTCTCAGTGGGCTTATCCATTGGAAACCTGCAATGAGCAGTCAAACAGCAAGAGGTGGGGAACATGCTTTAAAAGTGCATTAACCCACTGGACATCCTGCAATAGCTGCACCAAATACTGAGTGTGTGAGGAACATTGCGGGATGCCCACCTTACAATTACCTTATTTAACCTCCTACTTAGACCAAGGCGTTTGCACAGACTGGAGCTTCACAGGGATTTGTCTATGGCTTGACCTGAAATACCAGGTGCAGAAACTGAAGCAGGCTGCCCCCATCTACTGCCCCATCACTCCTGTCATGCCATGTCACACATAGCTCGTGGAAAAGCTTGCTTCTCCCATCTCCTTTACCTCACTCAAAAATAAGCACCCTCCAGCTTCTCTCAGCGTAAGACTTTTACTCCAGTTAAATGCCAGATATTTACAACTGCCCCCTCAATCCCTGCCTGAGAAAATGTTGGGGCTGACTCTGAAATGCAGGTAAGGAAGCAATATGAAAAGGCTTGCCTGATCCACTCTTACTTTAATTTCCATGCTGTAACACCTTATTATCAACCCACCTCTTCCAGCACCCAAAAAGCCTTCCATGTTCCAGCAACAGGAAATGGAGTTTCTACACTAACTCACCTGAGCACAAGGACACTAATCTGAAAACAGGTCTTCAACACACTCAGTGAACAGATTTTCCAGCCTTCTCCTGCCACCTTCCTTTCACCATGAACCCTGAGTTTAAATGAACTCTGAAAAATACAATGCAAAAAACATGCAGATCCTGACAGATTTCTTCCAGTTTCTGCTCAAAGCTGCACTAGGTCACCAAGCAATGATTTTCCCTTGATGTTACAGGGAGGACTAAAATTTGTAAAGAACCTCAGCAAATATTACATTTTTACTGCAGCAGGACTTGCCACAAGTATGTTTTATTTCTTCATAATATAGATTAGCCTGGTAAATAGCAACCTGTAAAATTTCTCCATTTACTCTTGCTATAACAAGTTATTTTCCTTATGCAAAATTACCTATGCCACATGCAAAAGAACTGAGTAGATACAGTGGATGCAGTTTCAAAGTCAAAGCTAGCAAATCCTGTTTAAAATAATTCTTACAGTCATGTGTGAGCATATAGAAACATATACTGAGCACCCTGGAGCTCCCCTTGATCCACACGCAGGAGATCTGCATTTTTAAGCCTAGTTTTCATTGAAAATCATTGAATATCACATGGCAGCCTGTTTTTGGAATAGGTCCGGCAAGTTTACTGTCGCAGTTAGGCACAAGGGATTTAATGGCATTTTCCTTTAGCCATAAAAAAAGAGCTGTTTTATCTTTCATAAACCCCCTGGCACCAGTGTCAAAATCTCTTTGAGGGCTTGTTCTTCCAACTTTTTTCTTGTTCCACAGGGCTTTCTTGCTGCTTTTGAAAATAAACACATCTGCCATTTACATAGGACAAGTTGTAAGACGACATGAAAGAGCTGCCTCCAAGTTGCCTAACCGAGTGAGACGGATGGGATACCACTGAACTGAGTTCAAAGGTTTGATTATTCAGAGTCAATTCGGTAATGAGCTCCAGCAATCATGATCACCATGTTAACACCACCCAGTTTTTCACCAGGAATCACCACTTGCCAGTTTTGCTCACACAAGTGTGTGCTTCAAAAAGCAAGTTAATTGGTAAGGAGGAAAAGAACAGGGGATCAGGATCATTTACATATCAATGATTCTCAAATCCAAGCAAAACCACAAAGAGACTGCAACCTGTGCAAAAGTACCTAAATCCTACAGCACAGAACAGAGATCAAACCTCCAGATTAACTCAGGCTGCCAATAAACTGAATTTTTAACTTGGGGGAAAGCAGCACTGCAGTACTACTTCAACAGAGGGATTCTTCAGATAATGTTTCACAAGACAATCTTTGCTCCAAGACAAGCACCTTTAAAAAACACCAACACTACTACAGCTGGGAATGTATAAACCTAATTATTTTATTTTTACTGTTTGTTTTTACCATGCATTGCCATATCAAGACCCTAAAGTTTTTGGGTAAGACTCAGTTTTTACTCCTTACAAATCCAAGACTTTGCTGACTTGGATTCCACGAAGCACAGCACTGAGATAGGAATTTTCAGTGCTCCCAAGAAAGCAATTTATGGCTGTGGAAACATTTCTTACCCAGAAACACCCTAAAGTGATACTTCACTGTTTTCTTTCCTTCTCTATCTAGAGAGCTGGCAGTAATAGCAGAAGACTAAGTTTTGCCATCATTCAGATTAGAGTGGCAGTCATAAAAAAACAAACCCCAAAACATTTCCAGCATCCACAGGGGAGCAACTGCAACTCCCAGAGGAGCCTCTCTCTACTCAGGGCACATTTGACTAGCAAGAAAATAGAAATGTTTAGGTTTTTCCCTTCTCTCTTTTATTTCCCAACCTCCACACAGAGCTCAGGCTTGTGGAGGCAGATTTTTGCTTGGTGGAAGGAAAATCATGGTAGGGATTTGCTCATAGACAAAAAAAACCTAACATAAGTAATGGACTGTCTTTTCCCCCATTTCTCTCTGTTCCCCTTTCCTGAAGTAGTGACATGACAAGTGACCAGCACTTTGTATTTGTCATGAGGAAAATCCACCACGTCATATAACCATGATGTGGTTAGATGCTCTGCTCACCTCTTCCCGGTGCTTGCAGACATGGGAGACTGCTTTCCCAAATGACTCTGACCAGCATTTTCCCATCACAAAAGCAGCTTTGATTGCAAGAAAGGCTATTTGCTACCTTTTCTCTCATTTTTAAAAAAATTTTGGCACCTAGGTCTCCAACCAATGACCCAGAGTACTCAATAATACTTTATAAGGGACACTGTGCACTTTCTGTCCCATGAATGAAGGGTGCCCCTCCAGCAGAAATTGCACAGAGGATTTCCTGGGTGAGGCTCACTGGCTTTGGTGAGGTAAGGGAGGACAGGAGACATCCATCAAGCTGTTCCCCCAGGGTCACAGTCCAAAGGTTCAGCCCGCTGGCTGTGTGCTACGAGCCAGCACTTGCTCACATAATTGGAAGAAGAGGCTGCACTCCAAGTTCTACACTCAAGGTCCAAGCAAACCACGATGACTTCACTCTGGTGAGTTCTGCATTCCCGAGCCTGATGCTCAAGGAGATGGGACGGGGCACCGGCAGCCAGGAGGCCCTGCCTGCTGCACCTAAAGCAGGGCTGGACCAAGTGAAGTACAACTAATCCAGCAGCTCAACAGCAGCAATCCCAGTGTTCTCTTGAGCATGTCCAGACTCCATGCACAATTATTTACACACATTGCTGCTGCACGAAGGCAAATGAAGTACTGCAGGAGTTGGGAAGGCTGCAAGAAACACAAAACCTGGAGGTCCCTCCCTTTCCTCACTCCCTGTAGTTTTGCCCGTTTCATATTTGGCAACCACATCCTTTGCTTACAGCATTCCTTTTATCATTTCTTCTTCTACTGAAAGATGGTGCAAGTTGTATTTACATAGCAAATAAGAAGATCTAGGCACGCCTTGAAAGAAGCAGTACAAAACTCCACAAACCTAATACAATTGGAGGATTATATCACAGCTGTTTTTCTCTTCCCTGTCACATAAATGCATCTCATGGGAATTAATTTTCTACAGGCATTTTCAAACACATTTCATAACATCTTCTGAAACTCCCTAGAAAAACAATAATATTTGAAAGTAAATATATTCCCACTTTCTTTTGCCTTTTTTCTTGTTCTCGTGTGTTTTTTTTTTTTAAGAATTACATGTGAGGTGACAGAAAAGGATGATGAAAACAAGCACCTACACAGACAGCACCTGTAGTCGTGCATTTCTGTACCCGAGCAGGTGTTTCCATATAAGGAAGTGAAGCTAGAATTTTCTATAGCCTGCTCGCTGCAATTGGCTCAGTCCCAGCACAGACACAGTGATAGGGCTTTGGAAATGCACCTCAAAGCCTAGTGTCCATCTCATTGGGCAAGGAGCCAAATAAGCCCACCTAGACCATCGAGTATTAAACAGCCAGCTCAAGGGCTGCACGAGGCTTTTTGGGAATGCCTTAGCCTGTGTAACTGTGCTTGGTACACTGTGCTCAGCTTATCTCTTTTCATTTTGTAATGTTTATTATTTTTGCTGTTATTAAAACCTTTATTTTACAAAGCATATCCTGGGAAGCCGTCTCGCTATTTTCTTAAGCCATTACTCCGCTGGCTGGACCCTCAGAGTTATTGAGAGAAATCTCAATAAGCACCAACTCATTAATACACTGTTGGACTGCAAAGTTACACTGAGTCTATGTTAAAGACATCACCCTGCAAAACCTTCTCATGGTAAATGTCTGCTGGAAGACCAAAAGCCACATGCTGGTGCTATTCAGGAGCGGCGGGCCAGGGAATCAACAAGGTGAGATTAGTCCCTAAATTATGTACAGCTCCTTCCACGTGTTTGAGAGCAACTATGATTTATTTTTAATGCAGGCGAAGGCCAAGTCAGCCTCACTTCAAACATCTGAACAGTTCTCCCCTCTGCTCACACATGCCATTATTTTGAAAAGCTGAGCCAGAATCCTGTGTGTGAACCTAAGTTCACACGCTGCTTTTGGGGCAGTTGGGATTGTGGAGCTTTATTTACTGACACTGACAAAAGGCTTGCAAAACCCATTGATGGAGGATTACATATGCAGTGGCCCCACAGTGCTCAACATGGCACATTGTCTTCAACAACACAACTGTACATAGCCCTGCACCCTGAAAAAGGCACATGAAGTATGATACACAGCTCTTCCTTTTCCTCCCTCTTAACTAACATAAGATAATGAGGAAAAGCAGAGGAGAAGGATGCTGCATCTGAGAGAAAGAAGAACCATTCCCTTGTGGACAGCTGACAAATGGCAAAACACTCTGGATATTCTTTTTTCCTACCTCTTCTAGCAGGGGGATCAGTTTTTGTGCCCAAGGCTACTCTGCCCACATATGACTGCTCTGCTGGGCTTGGACAGATGCTGCAACGGATATGGGCCATATGTTGAGTTCCTGCACTAAGAGGAAACCTACAGCAGTGGTCCAAGACATGGTGCAGACTCAGCTGTTTCAAGGCACTTCAAGCTGGAATCACTTAACACACTGGGACATTCCTCTGAGTCTCAGTCCCAGCATTTAACGTTAAACAACAAAGAATGAGAGCCAAAGTGGGCGAAATCATCACAACAGGCTCAAGTTCTCTCAAACTGCCCCAGCTTGTCCTTTTCACTGCAGCACCACTCTCAGCAAGATAGTTAATACATTCAAAGAGCTACTGAATGCACTGATTTTCAACAGGCAAAAAAGTATGCCTACCAGAGTCCTTTTGACTCAAAACTCTGCATTTGTGACAATGATCAACAGTTCATTCCACGTGCTGGATTGCTACAGAAAAGTTGTTCTGACAAAAACATTCTCATTATTATTGCAAATTTCTAGGTTTTGCCTGAAAAAATATGAACCCAAACAGCAGCCTGACTGCATTTTCGTGAAATATCAACCTTAATGCTTCTGTGGGACTTTTGTGGGGATGTGCGTGTGTCAGCACTTAATACTTTTTCTCTCACCAAACAGCTCTTTATGTCAGGTCCCCAAATTTAGTTGTCATTTGAATAAAAAAAGATAATTCTTTATTTTCTTCTTTTTTTCCTCTCTGACCCATTCTTCTGCAAGAAACTACTGGATCCTGCTTAAAATATGTAACTTCAGAGACATCAGACAAAATTTTAACTGTTATTTTACAGCACATATCTAGCAACACAAGGAGATGAATGGGTACAGCACAAGAGCATCACCTGTTGTCCTCACCGTGGTCCTCTTCTATCAAAAGATAGTTCCTAAAGTCTTATCTCTGGTTTCTGGCCCAGGACCTCTGCCAAATCCACTTTTGTGAACCTCTTGTACCCTTCGGCAACCATCCACTAAGGGTATTAAAGCCCTATTGCTTGTTCCAGACTTTGCAACTGATTCTGAATGCAGAATGCAGAAATTTAACTGGACCATTGTGCACAAGACACAAAAAACCCGAGCATTTCTTTCAACATCATGGTGTAATGCTTTTAGAAATGCAGATGAACTATGCCCATAGGAAAAGATTACAGAAGAGATGATCTAATAGACAGTAGATCAGGATTTATAATAAATGGACAAAACTCAGAGTTTTTAGAGTTCAGTTCAAGGGCTATTTTTAGGCACTCTAGCTTCAATTCACTCTAGTTCTTAAAAATGCTGTCAGATGTGGTTGCAGTTACTTTGAATGTATAAAATCTGATTTTTTCCCCCCAATCCACATGTGGTTTCACACAGGGGAAAAAAGAAGCATGTATATTTTTTCAAAGGATATACCAGCTGCGTATTATTACTGAATGTATGGTGTGAACTTCTCCTAAACAATCACTGTCCCTTGGCATGATTCACATCTATCAGAGCCAGTGGTACAGATCTTATGCTCTGTCTTCCAGCCTGAATCCTTCAAACTCTATTAAAGAGAAGCCTGGAAGGAATTCCCCAGTATCCCACTGTTAGAGAAATCACTTTTGATTTCAGTAACAGGTGCTGTCAGTTTTTCATTCAGACCACATTAGAGTGCAGACACATGAGCGCTACACACCTACAGCTTTAAGAGATTTACTGGAGGCTGGGATTGCCAGCTTTTTGGGGGTTTGGGGTTTTTTTTATCTTTTAATTAATTAAAACATGTATGCTCTATCCACGCAAGCTGAAACATACCTTTTAGTTTCTAGGCAGAACAAGCATATGTGTAGCTGGTAAGAAGGAAACCCAATTTTTTTCATCTGTATGGCAACAGATGTGGCTTCATCTAATGTGTTTCCCACTTTTTGCCTGCACTTATGAATCTTTAATCAAACAACTTGCGTGCACCGTGCAGAGGCAGTGCCAGATGGAGCCAGTCTCTCTTCAGCATTCTCCACCTCCGCATTTGCAAAGAATGGAATCGAGTGCAGGAATCAAAGTGACTGTTCACGCCCCAGCATTTTCTCATCTACCCAATCACTCTGAGGGTGGGCTGGTCAGCTGAAATCAGAGACAAAAAGGAATAAACCATAAAATATCAAAGGTGGAGTTACAGTTGCTCACACCCTTCTTCCTCTAACTCATGTTAGGATCAACTTCATTAGCATGCAGACCATACTGCATTGCCTGATATGAACTGGAGCCCCGAGAGCAGGCCCTGCTGTCTGTACAGTACGTTACCTCCATAGTCTAGAGTAACAGGAAATATAAACTTGCCAGCAAAAGCTCACCTTTAACCTTTCATCAAACCCATCTATTTTCCCTTCTTGCTACCCACCAGCTATTTCAAACCTGTTTTAAAATTAAAAATCCTTCTCCAAACCCACCAAAGGTGCTTCCTCTCTACAGGGCATTTGCTCCACTCAGTCTCTGACTGCATTGTCTTCTATTTTACTTATTTGTTCCATTTACTCTTGTTCCTATGAGGAAACTAGCCTGAACTTTGGAGAGAAATGACCACTGAAACCACCAGAAATACAGAAATGATGAGAAAGGCTGCCTTTTCTCATCCTTGGAGCATGTCCTGGTGCACCTCGGTATGGATGTGCTATCAAGACCCCTCCTAAAAATCAGAGGGCAGGCACAGCTTCAGCCTTTTGGCCATATCTTGGTTTGGAGCTCAGGTTAGTTCAGTCCTCTCCCCAAACTTACCAGTGGTTTGCTTTCTACCCCTGAAGACACAGATGGAAAGGAGGGAGAGAAGAAACAAGCTTATGCTAAAAAAAAAAAAGTATTTCACCTAAACCAATTCTCGGAAGCTGACAAAACTCCCTTGCAAGAATATCAGTATTCAGGCACTTTCAGAAATAAAGCAGTTTCCCTGAAAAAACATGAAATGCTGCTCAGCTCCCTTTCTAAACTCTTTATTACTTATGTAGAAACATCAATTTATTGTAAAGCTCAATTCTAATAGCTGTATTCAAGTTGTCTCAGGGATCTGCCTAAACAATGCTTAACTACAGCACTGGGGTCTAAATTTGTTTTATAGATATCTGACTTCTGCAGAGAGCTCCAACAATGAGAACACCATTAATATTATGAAAAACACATCTACTTCAGCAAAGCAGATTTATAACAAATAAACAAACTGTGCAATATACAGGGTATTTTAATGTGAAATGGACTGGGTAGCACTTTCAGGGATCTCCAGTTTTCCTAACAGAGTACTGGACACAGGCAGCTTGGTGCACTATCAAGTCCATGCTGATATCCTAAAGAACCTGGCATGCAAGCAGCTCTCACCCATGTCCCAGAGGCTAATTTTTCATTTGAGAGAGGCCATTGGGGTGCTGGTAGCAATGGTGAATATTCATTCATATGCTCAGCATTTCAGATCTCCACCCTGAAGGCTCCAGAGCTGGAGGCATTGCATGGCCAGTCATCTCAGTTGAAAAGTCACAGCAGACACCCGAGAGGCAGGAAGGAACAGCCTCCAAATATCAGAAAAGGAGGTTTTATCTAATATTTTTTTTCTCTGAACCATTAAGGGCTACCAGCTCTCATGAAGTCAACTTTGGCAGAGATATAGTTTCAGACTCTTACCTGCAGGGTTGATGACAAGATGACAATACATAAACCCAGGGTGGAAAAACTTTCAACATTGATTTGTAGCTTTAAATCTGCCAGCTTTCAGATTATTCTTGTTAATGGATAGCTCAGACCAGCACATTGCAAGGTAAGCATGTTTTTTTGTGTGAAGCCAAAGAATATACCCACTGACCTTTTAAGACTCAGTATTGGGCCCACAAAAGAGAAAAGACATTTAAAAGTTACAAGCAAGTGAATAGGAGTACTGAAAAGCAAGTATTTTAGGTCAAAGTTGTATGCCTGCTTCCCCAGGTTTGGCATGTGGTTTTACATGCAGTCAGGTGCTAAAGTTTATGTGCCTAGAGGAATTACTGGTCCAAACCAGAGCAACCAAATGCAGAGAAGAATGTCCAGGTGCTGCTGTGCCAGACTAGGGATTTTCCATAATGTAGTCTTGGCTTGGAAGCCTAAACTGCACCTGATCTACTTGGGCTACCAACAAAAGCATAGCAGATCCTCACAAGCAACAGCAGAATCTCAGGAAGCTGGGAACTGGTAGAAAAAAAAATCAAATAGGATGACACAGAAATGAAAAAAAAAAAAAGTATACTTTAGAGATTTTTAAACTGTGTAATGTCCTTGCTTTTTTATAATATATACATCCATAAAATGAAGTATCTGATGTCACTGCAAAGCATAAA
Organism: Prinia subflava; assembly: GCF_021018805.1. Taxonomy (NCBI): domain Eukaryota; kingdom Metazoa; phylum Chordata; class Aves; order Passeriformes; family Cisticolidae; genus Prinia; species Prinia subflava. Next base: position 10,136,198 of record NC_086282.1, read on the forward strand.
TTTGATACTTTGAACAAAAGAATCATCTCTCTCATAAGGAGAAAAAAAAAAGATACACATATTCAACATGTAAAAAAGAGGAGAGAGAAGAGAGACAAAGAAAGTCTGACCTGGTCCAATGCGTGTCTTAAAAACATAATTTCTAAATAGCTACATTTGTATTATACACAAAGACAGACATACAGACTTAACAAAATGTGAATGCTTCTCCATAGGTCAGCATGATTCAAAACCATAACAGAAAAACAGGAGGGAAAAAGAAATAGTCAAGCAGTATGTATCCAATTATGAAATACAGCCGAGATGCATATATACTTACAGATGTTTTCTTACTTTCAGTCTAGGTTAAAACTACTGCTACAGTGCATGTCTAAAAAGCTGCTATATGCCTCTAGCACACAGTTTGAACCACATTTTACAGCTCTCACAGGTAACATAAATGCACCAGTCTACAGTGATTATTAGTTTTCCCTCTCTTTGGTATCAAATATGTTCAAATGCTTTTGTTTTGTATTTTTTTTTACAGCAGACCACTCAGTACATGTGTTGAGACCTGTAATGTTGTTAGCCTGGAGCCTTTCACATTCCATGCATGCATCAAGAAGTTTCATCAATTTGCAGGGAAGAAGTATATTAGTTTTTCTAGTCATTGCAGTGCCTCACAGGTACTAAAAAACTCATAAGCCCTAATATTTTACATTATCCAGCCAGAACTCTCATTTTATAATAACACCAACCAAAAATCTAGCTCACTTATTTCATCAAAAGCAACTCTTCTTCCATTATATTAAATATAAATGAGAAAAAGCATGCAGCTGAAGCAGACAGAATAATTTATAATGAGAGGAGATCTGTCATGCCTGTAATACTAAAAAAAAAAAAAATAAAGCATAACCCTGAAATCATTTGGAATTGAAGGAAAAACCAGACTTTCTAGTGTGGTGGTCAGGCTCAAGATGAAAAAAGAGGAAGAAGGTCACCTGTGATAGACCTTCATGGTCAGCACTAAGCAAGTCAAGAAACGCTTAAACTTTCAAATAAATATTAGACACATTTTGTTGCTTTTTCTTCTTTTGAAAGAGGCCAGAGCCTAGCTGACCACAGATCAGAGACATGGCATTCATTGGCATGGCATTCAACCTGGAGATGGCTCAGCAAAATACAAATTCCAAATGTAGGCACTGCAGTGGCAAGCAGCTCATCCACTATGTTTAGCTGCCACAGCGATTGTTCCAAGGCAGAGAGAAATGTGGTTTTTCTTGAAGAAAAAGGGAAAGATTTGATTTAGGAATTTGAGTCAGCCAGTTTACAGATGATAAAAGGTAGCATCAAAAGCCATTCAATTTGTCCAAGACCCCAGGTGCTCTTTGGAGGTGCAGGAGCTATAGGTCGGTGCAATGCCATTGCCTTCACTGTATCAACATCTCCATGCCTGAGCCTTGGCTGAAAACTGTGCCATCCATCAGCAAGCAACTTCTGACATTGTGCCCTGAAAAGCTCAGTGTCTGTTACAGCAAGTCTCCAGGCTACAAAAGAAACTGCAAGCATCTCAACTATTTGCTCGCCTGTCCTTGAGGTGTTTAGTTGGTGCTGGGGAAGGCTTAAGCCTTTCCCAGACAACCAGAAAATCTGGAACTATGGCATAGATGCTAAGAACAGAGTAGTGTGGAGAGGCAGGGGAAAACTCCACCTCAAGCAGCCAACCTGATGTCCTTATTTCCTTCTCCTCCTGCAGAGGACATCATTCATCACAGTCCACAACACACTCCTGGGAAGTGCTGAGACGTGCCAAGGATTACAGTAAAACAAGAGGTGGACAGGGAAGGCTTTGATCCTCCCGTGTTATTGTATGAAGAAATCATTTGCTAATGCAAAAGAAGGAGCCCTTCTTTCAATCCAGGTTATTCCATGAGGAATCTCTTTCTGCAAAGCCTGAAGCTCAGACAAGGTATTGGGCTTGAGGGACCACTCTTCACATCTTCTGCACCAAGCTCAGCATGTCCACGGTATATTTCTGAGTGCAACATGCAACTCCCTAATCCTCTTGGCAGCAATCACTCCTGCAAGGTCAGTTCACCTGGCCTACAAGATGCCTTTCCAAATTAAGCTGTTATTTTCCCTTATTAAACATCATATTTGAGCTAAAACAGCATCACTGATTCAGTTAAACCTTCACTGTTTGCAGCTCTTGTTCAGAGCAGAGCACACAGAAATCTCATAGAGATCGAGATGCCTGGTCAAACAGACTCCAGTCAGTTGTAACTAAGGGAGATGCAACTTTCTTTTGGCAGCATGAATCATTTCAGGTCCAGGGACAGCAATGTGAATTGTGCTTCCTTGCTGAGCTTTTGTCTTCAGTAATAACAAATAGCATCTCCAAGAGTGGCCAATAGACACTGCTACCTACCAGGGTGTGGGATTGCATTTTATTGAAATGCTATGCTCTGTTTCACCCCTCGAAGTGTATGGTTTCTCCCAAGTCTGTAACCCCCCCTGCAGTATCGTTTATCTGTAACCTCATTGGCCTAAAGATCTATCCGCACTCACTTCAAATCTCTCTGTTAAGGGTGCAAATGGAGAGGGCTCGCTCTCTTTGCCCTGGAGGCCTCTGGAGGCTCTGCTCCTTTCCCCTTCCCTCTCCCCTTCCCTCTCCCCCCCCCCTCCTTCCCCCTCTCCCTTAGTAACCATGTTGCCTTCCCGGGGTCGAACTCCAAATAAATCCTCACCTCATCAGCACCTCACCAGCCATCTAGAGTCTCCTTGCCTGCTTGCATGCGAATACCAACGAACCTAGAGCTCTGGGGGCTCCCAGGGAACCCTCCCTGGGGACCCCCCCTAAATCTAAACTACAACACCAGGGCACCCTGACCTGACACTTATTTGCCACAGATGGCTTTCATCTGCTGGCAGCTGCTGATTTATGTGAGGATAGGGATGTTTAGCTCCACGAGGAGGTACTGTCCACTGCCATGGACCACCTTTGAGGGAAATGGGTAGAAATAAGAACAGTCATCTCTAGATACAGCCAGCTTTTAAGCAAGAGCAAGCAGTCATTGGATTTCAAATCTCACTAAGCAACAGAGGGTATGTTCTAATAAAAAGGAAATTTTAAGTGTGTGCAAAGAAAATCAAATAAAACACATAAGGAAGGGACTGAATCTAAAAGCAGATATTAGATTTCTTTTCTCTCTTGCATGCAAAGCAAATGTTCAAGGATGTTTAAAAATCTATTTGACAGCTGGGGCATGCAGGACTCCACTAGCAACATAACAGAATATTATCTGTCCATTTCTGTCAAGCTGAGGCAAGTTCACATTGTGTCGTCTACCTAAATGAAAAACAAAACCATGACAGAACTGACCCAGGCCAGCCTGAGAGTATGCTGGATGAGATGGGACAGAGATGAAGAAAAAGGGAAAGCAGATGCAAAGGGTATAAAATGAGAAAGAAGCCAAATGCAGGGATCAAGCTGACTTAAAAATTTGTTCTCCCTACAATTAACTGTTGGGCTTTCTAGGTTGCTTTTTCCTTTTTGATAGTATCTAAATCATAAAACCAGCCTGACTGGATGAAAGCTGTACGAGTTAAGTCAGTGTTACTGAACATTTCTCCTTTGGAGACAATTTCTTTGCAGGGATCCTCTGAGTGGTGACTGCAGTGTTACATTTCCTTCATCAGCCAACAGAAACATTGCACTGGTGGGGCCAAGCCCTTGCAGGTGATAGGATCCCTGCTGAAAATTCAGGCTAACATTCAGAAAACCCCCAATCTCCCTCTTATCCAGATTTCTCTCCCTGCACATAGAATAAAATCTCATTTATGTGGAACCTACATTACAGCGCTCTGGGCACAGTGCTGGATCACCTCCACTAAAAGGGATCTTAAATCTCTATTTTTAGTTCTTTTCCTCACCTCGGGTTAGTTCCAAAACTAACCCCTGCCTGTCTCCCTTGTCATTGCCTACAAACCACTTCTACATCTGCCCCTTGGGTAACGAGCTGCTCCTTCCACTTTTATTTCTCCATTGTCTTCCATTTGCTTTCCCTTCCCAAAAAAGGAAAGGGAACACATTCTCACATGGAGCTTTCCTCAGCCTCACGCCTGCTTCTTGGCTCTCTGTTCCCTTAACTCCAAAATGAAGGATTCTCTCAAGATAAACAATTTTCGAGATCCCCTTTACTTGACATCTGATGCTACTCCACCGAACCTCCTCAAAGTCCAGTGGGCACGACTTGCAGTGTGGGGTGGCATCTTTCTGGCTGATGTGCTACATCCCAGTGGTAATATTTGCTGAATTACCACTTTCTCCCCCTTTGGAGAACCAGCAGGGAAGTATTAAAGTCTGATTGCAGGGTAGAAACTTCATTAATTTCCCCACATCCAGAACTACCAGATGAACTGCTTGTGTTTGTGAGGACGTGTTTGTATATACTCTTCTTCCTTCTCCACAAAACAAATTACAATTAGAGTTAGCTGCATCTGATCAAACAACACATGAAAAAGGATGTGATAGATTTGCACTCAAAACATCTATCTCATTATAACTGGCATTCTTTTAAAGGGTTTTGTTTTTTTTTTTAATAGACAAATTGAACCAAAATTGATACCCATAAAAGCATTTATGATTTGATCTTCTACAAGTTATTTGTGCTCAATCAGAACTGCAGGCAAAAACTTGTTTTTTCCAATGATAAGCAAGCATACTAAAAAAAAAGAAGTATATTATGAGACACTCAGCTCTCTAATAACCCAACTTGAAGTCAAGGGCAAACTTCCTAGGCCAGAATACATTTCATTGAACAAAACTTTCTAATTAGCTGCTCACAATATAAGAGCTGTGTCAGCAAGTTTCCACACTGCTTGTCTCTCCTTGCCACTCTGCCATGCAGCAAGATGGGAGCACAACAAAGCCCTGATTAAACCTTCCTTGTTGCAGGGCATCCTCAGTTTTCTCAGTGAAACATGTGTTCAGTCCCCACTGTCCTTGGTGGCTGAGGTTAGATGGTTAGGCCACCTGCAGCAGGCGTGCAGCTGGCACATGGAAATAGCATGAATGATGATAGGTAATGATTTAGCCAACATGACCCATCATTTGGGCAGCCAGTCAGAGACACAGATAATGACTAGTCTTATTGCATTGATACACAGAAGCTTTAGGATGCAGCAGGAGCAGCTGGATATTTATTCCAGGCCTACAGTGTTGGAGGTAGCATGAGGTGTTGGGGAAGAAAACATCACCACACACCTGGCAATATCACAGCATCCTCCAAGAGCTCTCAGGTAAAGAAAGACTCATTTTATTACCAGGCTTGTAGGCCAAGGATGGAAAGAGCTATGGAGAGCTGAAAAAGTATTTAACCCTTGAAAAGTGATACAACTACCCAAATGCTGTCCTGAGAACATCAGTAAGTTGAGACAGAGATGTGCCAAGGGAGCGAAAGTCAAGTGTGTGGTCCCTGTGGAGCTCCTGCTCCATGGGTCAGTGAAGGAGCTTGTGAAGCACACACAAGTTTAGTTGCTTTTGTTGTTTGCAATTAGTCCCTTTGAAGTGTTACAGTCCTAACCAAATAAAGAAAACTGCTTGAGCACTGAATATTTAGGAAACCACTGTCCCACTGAGAGCAAAATGGCAAGGGGGATGCAAGGGGAATGAGCTGTGCTTGGTACAGATCAAGTCCTGTGTAGCCTGTGCCATTACAAGTGGGTCAGGAAGGACTTTGCAGACTTCCCTTTCTCTTAATTTTTGCAGTTCATTATTTTCCCCCTAGGAAAAAACAATGCAAACAGAGTGGGTAAGAGATTTAGGTCAAGACTTTCATAAACAGGATCCCAATGTTAGTCTCTGAACAAGTGACCTGAGTTTTAAAAACACTAAGAAAGCAGTATCTCCCACTGCCTTAAACAAACACTGGCCTTTCGAGTATCAGATTATTTAGGGGTCTCAGCCCTACTTTCAGATCAAGTTTCATCTTCTCATATTGTTAGCGTAGGAAAACATATAACTACACAGAGGCGATCATATGCGGTTCTTTATTCCAGCGCGCGGGACACCGGGGTGATAATACACCCAAATCTGATGTCCAAAGGATACAGAGTCGATTCGTGATTTTTATAGTTTAAATTATACACATGTTACCTAACCCCCACTCCTAGATACTGATTATCCTATTCCTTAGTTACTATCTTAAATCATACCTACGCTTCTACCCTGATCCACACTTGATTTGGTTAAAACAATAGCATGGAGCTGTTTACAGAAGCTGACGCTTGTTCCCAGCTAGCTGCGTCAAGTTCCAGTTGTACGTTCTCTACTTTCTTCCCCCTACACATTACTCAATCCAGAAATTACATTTTTTAACCCTCTACTAACATTCCCCCCTTTGAAAGTATTTTCACTCTAATATACTAAGTGTAAATGCTTTCACTTAATACAGTTCATTAGGCTTCAGAGTTTATACTGGATGTTTATTTTCAAATCTTCTGTTGTCATAGGCTTTGTCTGGGATGTTGTTGCGGATTGAAGGTGCTGGGTTCCGTGCCAATGCCTTCATTATGGTCCTGTTCCAAGATGCCTTTTTCTGTATCTCTCTCTTCAGGATTCTGTAAACTAACCAAATTACTAAAAATATAATCAGTAAAATTATCAGATTTTCAAGGATAGACTTTATCCATGAACTCACATTCTATCTTAATCTTTCAAAGATTTTACTTAACCAGCTAGTAGCTAAATCCTTTTGTTCCTTTTGTGCCTCATGCTCTATTTGTTTTAATTGACTGATGTCATGTTCTACATCTGCAGTTACATTTGGGATGTGGATGCAGCAATGGTCGATTTGTCCCTTTAAATATCTACACACTCCGTGTTCTTTCAAAAGTAACATATCTAAAGCCAAACGATTTTGCAGGGTCATTTTGGTGGTGGCCTGTAATTGCACATTGAGTTCCCTAAATCCCTCTCGTGTGATTCTTGCTAATCTGTCTACTTGACCTGTGAGTCTATATAGCATTTCTCTATTTCGATAATTTGCAATGGGACCAAACAAGGATTCTAGGGCCCACCTAATCTTTACTCTACTAGAGGGTTCTTTCTAAGTGTCATCTGGGTTCTTGTCTTCTGAGACGTCTCGCTTTGCTTTTATTTGCAAGGCTTCACTGCTCTTGTTAAATGGGGATTTCTTCTAAATTGGACATAAAGTGGGAAGGCCCAGGGTGATTTCTCTTACCTCCCCGTCTATAGGCAAGTGTGTTGTCCATGTGCCATCACTCATTGCCCATACAAATGGTCCTGGACTTCGAATTGTACTCTTGCTACATCTTACTATAATCTTAGAATCTATTTTGCCTTGTTTGTGTTTAATTTTCCTGCAGGCACAACCAATTCGTAAGGCTATTGCTAATGGTGACTACTGTTTCATTTCTAGATTGTCAGAGGTGCAATCATAAATTTTCTTACATACCCACCAACTTACCTTATTTGCCTCTTTCTGACTGCTAGTATCAGTATTCGTCACTGTGGGATCTGTCTCATTTTCAGAGCCTTTCCATTTAATGCACCAGGGTGTGCTTTCTATATATTGGAATTTCTGGAGGATGCTCACAGACCATGCACTGTCCTAAGGTTCTAGTCCTTTCTAATCTTTCTCTTCACATTTCTACACCACAACACTTTCTGTAGCGTTGTCCCTGATCTTTTGATAGCGTAGAAACTAACATTGCCATTTTGCTAGGTCTTGGTCCTTAACCCACTACTCTATGATTTGTCTCAATTTGCCATTACTAAGAATGCATTCTGACTTTCTCATGGGTTGCATATAGGAATCTTCTGTTATTTTCCAGTATTCTCTGACTACCACCCTTGACTCTGGTACTTGTTTACAGTTAATTGTTTTGTTCCTTCTTATTTCAGGTAATTTTGATGTTATTATTCCTCAGCTTACTGGGTCCCCTGCTGCCTTTGGTATTGGCAGGCAGGCCGTTATTCTGCTGATGGGGACCAGTCTACTTCTCTTTTAGTGGTTCTTCGTTCTAGGTTTTGATGTATACCTCATCTCCTGGTTCGATATTGTGGACTGGATTCTCCAGGGCCAGTGGTCTGTTCCACACGAGAACACTTCGGAGCCGAGCTAGAGTTTTCCCGAGGGACAGAACATAATTATACACATTTTGTTTCTCTGTGACATGAACATTTGGATTGGGGTTAGGAGATTCATATGGTTTCTTATACAATATTTCATAAGGACTAACTGACATCTCACTCTTAGGCTTTATCTGAACTCTCAGCAATGCGATCGGCAAAGCCTGTGGCTACTGCAGTTTGGCTTCCTGGCATATTTTACTGATCTGCCTCTTCAGTGTCTGGTTCATTCTTTCTACTTGCCTACTTGACTGGGGTCTCTATGGTGTGTGGAGGTCTCAAGATAATCCTAATAACTTGCTTACCTCTTGTACCACGGTGGCTATGAAGTGTGGGCCTCTGTCTGATGATATCCCTAGGGGCACCCCAAACCTGGGAATGATCTCCTGTAATAACCACTTAACTGTTTCCTTTGCTTGGTTTGTGCGACAGGGAAGGGCTTCTGGCTATCTAGAAAACGTGTCAACCCCTACTAACAGGTATTTGTATCCTCGAGTTTTTGGCAGTTCTGCAAAATCTACTTGCCAATAGTCTCCTGGTTCTATTCCCATCCGAATTCTGCCTAACTGTGCCTGTCGTCTAGCTACGGGATTGTTTTTCAGACAGATTTCACATTGAGACATTACTGACTTGGCCATTGTTTGCATCCGTACTGAGATTAGGTATTGTCTTAACTACTTTACTAACGCCTCTGCACCCCAGTGACACTCATTATGTTTTACCTGTAAAATTTCTCTCATTACTAAAGGAGGTACTACTATTTGCCCTTGTGCGGTTACATACCACCCTTCTGCGTTCTTCTGTGCCTTCAGCAGTTGTGCTAGTCTGTCATCTTCGATTGTATAGTTTGGCTTCGGAGGCAAATTAAATTGAGAGATATTAAGTCTTGATGGTATCAACGCCATTGTTTTCTGCACCTCTCGCGCTACCTGACGGGCTGCCTAATTTGCTTTTCGATTTCTTTCACAAATTTTGGAGTTGCCTGATTGATGTGCCTTGCAGTGCATGATTGCTACTTGTTCAGGTTTTTGTACTGCATCTATCAATTGTAGGACTGCATCTTGATGTTTAATATTTGTCCCTTGGGAGGACAGCAGTCCTCTTTCTTTCCATAAAGCTCCGTGTACATGCACTACTCCAAAGGCATATTTGGAGTCAGTCCAAATATTCACTGTCTTCACTCAGCTCGAGTGCTCTGGTTAATGCGATTAGTTCTGCCCTTTGTGCAGACGTGTTAGGTGGTAGTGATTTTGCCTCTATTACTACATCAATTGTAGTTACCGCATATCTCGCGTATCTGGCTCCGTTTTCCATGAAGCTGCTTCCATCTGTAAAGAGTTCTCACTCTGGTTGCTCCAGGGGGACATCTTTCAGATCTGTTCTTGCTGAATAAGTGTGCTCGATGACTTCTAGACAGTCATGCTCTAATGGACCTTCCTCAGCTGTGGCACCTAGAAATAGAGCTGGCTTCAAGAGGTTAGTTGTTTTTAGTGCAACGTCATCCTGCTCAGTCAGGGTTACTTGAAACTTTATCATCTGGCTTGGAGAGAGCCAATGGCCCCCCTTTTGTTCTAGGACTGTAGTTACCATGTGTGGCACATAGACATCTATGTGTCTTCCCATTGTGAGCTTCCTGGCTTCTTGTATCAGCAGTACGGTAGCTGCCACTGCTCGCAGACATGAAGGCCATCCGGCACTTATGTTGTCGAGTTGTTTGGAAAAGTAACCCACCGGCCTTTTCTAGCTTCTCAGTCGTTGGGTCAGGACTCCTAGTGCCAGTCGCTGCCTTTCATGCACGTACAGCTGAAAGTCTTTAGACAGATCAGGTAACTCCAGAGCAGGAGCAGTTGTCAGTGCTTCTTTTAACTTCTGGAAGGCCTCTTTCTGTGGTTTGCCTCAGGTGAACGGCTGCGTCTTCTGAGCCTCGTACAAGGGTTTTGCAATCAGTCCATAGTCCATGATCCACAGGCGACACCACCCTGTCATTCCGAGGAAGATCCGCAGCTCGTGTAGATTCTGGGGCTCTGGAATAGCACAGATAGCTTGAATACGATTAGTACCTAGTTTTCTCTGCTCTTGTGAGATTTCACATCTCAGGTAAATCACAGTCTGTTGGGCAATTTGTGCTTTTTCTCTGGATACCTTATACCCTCCCATTCTTAATGAATTTAAGATCTCAATGGTTACCTTTATGCAGGTCATTTCTTCCTCTGTTGCAATCAAAATGTCATCTACATACTGGAGTAATAAATATTGGTCTCTTGGTACTTGCCCTTCTCTGGTCTAGATTTCCAGTTCTTTTGCCAGTTGACTTCTAAAGAGAGTGGGGGACCCCTTGTACCCCATCGGTAATCGAGTCCAGGTGAGCTGAGTTTTTCTTCCACTTTCTGGATGTTCTCACTCAAAGGCAAATAGTTTTCTACTTTCTTGGTCAAGGGGTATACAGAAGAAAGCATCTTTTAAGTCAATTACAGTAAACCATTTATATATCTCTTTTACGGATGCTAATAATGTATAGGGATTGGCAACCACTGGATGAATGTCTTTTGTTATTTCATTTATACCTCTTAAATCCTGTACAAGTCTATACTCACCATTGGGTTTCTTCACTGGGAAAATTGGGGTGTTGTATTCCGATTTACATTCCTCTAGAATTCGATATTTTAAAAATTTATCAATGGTCTTTGCTATTCCCTGTCGTGCTTCTGGTTTTATAGGGTATTGTTTAATTCGTACAGCCTTTGCTCCTTCTTTTAACTCTACATGTACCGGTTGTGCCAATTTAGATTTTCTAGGTACATCTGTTTCTCAGACAGAGGGAATTACTGCATCTTCTACTTCTTTAGGAATATTAGAAATTGGTTTTTCTTTTATCATCAAAATCTTTCCTGTCTTAGACTCCGGAATTTTCATTACGAGTTCACTATTCTCAAAAGTAATTACTGCCTCCAGTGCTGCCAGTAGATCGCGCCCTAAGAGCGGAGTTGGGCAGTCTGGCATGTATAAGAATTCATGGGTCAAGATCATATCTTCAAAGCTCAATTCTAGGGGTTGCAAGAATGGCCGTACCTCCTCCTTCCCTGTGGCTCCAATGACTGCTGCTGACTTGTTCCTGATTTGCCCCTCAAGATAATTTAGTACAGAATGTGTGGCCCCCGTGTCAATGAGAAAATCTACATCTTTTCCTTCTAAATGCAAAGTCACCATGGGCTCTCTTGATCCTGGCTCTCTCTCATGTAAAACCATGACCCTGGCTACACCATCCAGCTGATGCTCACTACTTTGATTAAACATACTGTCTAACTGAGGCTGACCATTCTGGCTAAACCGGTTTGGACACTCCCTTTTCCAGTGTCCTTCCATCCGACAATATGCACACTGATTCAGACTTAATCTACCATGACCAGAACCTCTGCCAAAGCCACCTCTATTAACGCCACGACCACCTCTACCACGTCCCCGCCCCTGTCTCTGTAAGACTGCCAAAAGGCTTTGCCTCTGTTTCTTGACAATTTCTCTGTCCCTGTTATTATAAACTTTCCAGGCAACCTCTAGGAGTTTATCTAAGTTTCTTAACTCTTCACCTTCCAGTTTCTGTAGCTTTTTCCTAATATCTTCCTGTGCCTGACCCAGAAAAATAAAGGCAAGCTGAGTTCTTCTTTGCTCACTGTCTACTTGAAGATTAGTATATCTTCTAGCTGCTTCCTTAAGTCTTTCTAGAAAGGCTGTGGGAGATTCTTTCTTTTCCTGTCGAATTTCATACAACTTAGACCAGTTCATACTCTTAGGTATTGCCTGTTGAACACCAACTGAAATCCACTCCTGATATCTCTTTAGCCTTAACATATCCACTCCAGAGGGGTCATTAGCATCCCACTCTGGGTCTGCAGTGGGAAAATTATAATCCAGTGTCCTTGTCACTAAACCATTTTGTATGTCTTCTCTAGCTCTTTCTCTTGCTGCTCGAAGAACCATATCTCTCTCTGTCTCATCCATCAGAGTGTTTAATATGACATGAATATCTTCCCAATCAGGGTTCTGAGTTTTCATTATCATCTTAACCACACGAGCTACTTTATCTCGGTTTTCTCTATACGTTCTGGCTGATTGTTTCCATATAACTAAATCAGCAGGTGAAAAGGGTACCTTTACAAAGACGGGTCCATTAGTTCCCACCCTTTGCCTTAGTGGTGCAATAATCGTTCTCTTTTGTTTGCCTGATTTTAATTTACCCTTCCCTGTCTGAGGCCACTCCAGGGCCAGTTTTCCTCGTGTTCGGTGAGCTACTGGGGCGTCTAGTTCATTTGCTTCACTGTCACTACTTTCTATTCTATCTGTCTTCTTCACATTCCCCCTTTGCTTCCACCTCACAATCACATCCTGGATAGGGGAATCTGGAAGGGGGAGGTACAGGGGGGCAGACGGGCCAGAAGCTGGTGAAGGAGGTGTAGGTGGGAGCGGAGGGTACCCTTGAGCTGGTGTTAGAGGGGGGATAAATCTTTCAGCGGGTGTGGGCGGGGGAGCAGGATAGCTTTGAGCAGGTGTATGTGGAGAAGGGGGGGTTCTCTGAGCAGGCGGAGGAGGGGCAGGCACCTCGGCAGGCGGAGGAGGGGCAAGCGGAGGAGCGGCTGGCACAGGCAGAGGAGGATAATTACCTTCAGCAGACAAAGGTGGGGGTGAAACATATTGTGCTGGCGCGAGCGAGGGGGGTGTAAGAGAATCAGGTGGGGTCAGGGTGAGCGGGGTAGAACTTGGTGTTGAGGGGGCCGTGGTGGTTCCGGGAGCCATGGGAGATACCAATAATTCCGATTCCAGTTCATCTCTTTTTTCCCCTAAAATTTCACTTAAAACTGCATGTTCTATACAATGCTTATTTTGGACGCAAGCCAGACACTTATTATTCTCAAGCTTCATTGCTTTCATTTTGTCAAGCCACAAAACCGGTTTTTCAAGCAAGCACAGAAATAAGTCAATATATGGTAATTGTTCTACCCTTCTATCTTGTGTACAAAGCGATCTAAGTTGCATAATAACCTTCACATCAAAAGACCCGTTTTTCGGCCACCTCTGATTTTCAGGCAAAGCGTATTTTGGCCAGTGAAAATTACAATATTCAATCAACTTATCTTTTCGTAATTCCTGACTGAAGTTCCCCTCTTTCCAATGTGCCAACAAACAACCCAACGGAGAAGAACTTGGTATAGAGGCATTATTGCTGCCCAAAACCTCTTTTAACTCTTTTAGTTTCTCCATATTACAGATACATAAAAACCACAGATGCCGAACCTGCAACGCTTTCGCGATGTCTGACGGACGGCTGCTTAGGCAATACCACCAGGAATTCTTTTTGCCCAACCAAGCGTAGCTTTCGCTGCGTCTTAATGGCAGGCCCCCAGACCAGAGAATAAAGAACCTTACCTCTCACCAGGGGTCGTTGTGAGCGGCGAGGGTCGCGGTGCCGATGGGCTCCCCGAGAAATCACCCGGTGCCGGCTGGAGCGTGATCGGGTCGCGGGGTCCTGGCTGCGCCCACAAGGTCCCGTCCTGGGTCGCCAAAAATGTTAGCGTAGGAAAACATATAACTACACAGAGGCGATCATATGCGGTTCTTTATTCCAGCGCGCGGGACACCGGGGTGATAATACACCCAAATCTGATGTCCAAAGGATACAGAGTCGATTCGTGATTTTTATAGTTTAAATTATACACATGTTACCTAACCCCCACCCCTAGATACTGATTATCCTATTCCTTAGTTACTATCTTAAATCATACCTACGCTTCTACCCTGATCCACACTTGATTTGGTTAAAACAATAGCATGGAGCTGTTTACAGAAGCTGACGCTTGTTCCCAGCTAGCTGCGTCAAGTTCCAGTTGTACGTTCTCTACTTTCTTCCCCCTACACATTACTCAATCCAGAAATTACATTTTTTAACCCTCTACTAACAATATCACAGGCCCAGTACTGACTCAAGTGTCCAATCTAATGAAGGTGCATGTGGGAGACCAGATCTAAGATGAACCCTAAAAAAATAAGGCTCCCAATTCACTCAAGCCAGCTGGGAAATCCTGAGTGCACATTAGCAAGCAGTGACTGATGTATTTACATCACACCTCAAATACCTATAATTTCCAGTAAACCACAAACATCCTCTTCATATTCCTACAGGAATGCTCAGTTTTGCAAGGTGCGTTTCTTAATCTCTGTCTGAAGGTGCTCCTTTTCCTTGGTGGCAGAGGGAACACAGTGGATGGTTTAGCCCATCAAATTTTAAGTAGATTAAGATGGCTTAAATCCCTCCCACAGCTTGCTACCTCTGTATACGTCTCCTTGCATTTGCTGGACAGAATTAAAAGCAGGGATAGCCTTTATTACGGTCAGGTTAGATTAGTGCTCATGGTTAGAACAGTGCCTCAGGGCTAAGGAACATCTGCTCCATATTTGCTTTGAAACACCCAAAGAGAGCCTGTGCTGCCCTATTTCTCCCCACTCACTGGCAGAGAGCCCTGCACCAGCCTACGTGTACCTTCTGCCTCCCACATCACTGTTCAAGTTCCAAATTGACTGTCTTTGGTGCTTGGGGGGAAAAAAATCTCCTTTCTTATGAGCTTTTGAACAAGTTTCACTGCTGGAAAAAAAAATTCTATCCATGTTTTTCTGAATACAGAGGATGTACTCTCTAAAATCTACTCTAATCTTTAAATAAATACCATGTGAAATGGAGCACTGATGGGTATTGCATCTGAACTGAGACTGACACTGAAGCATTTTGCTTTGCCTTTTTACAATAAAAATGGTATTAATTGTTAGCAATAATACAACACATAACTTAGAGACATGGACTACCACATACAAAACTTGTTAACCTGGTAGTGCAGAGCATGTACTTAGTCCCCAGTTCAGTACAGCTTTTATATCTAGACTCACACTTAAGAGCCTAGCATGGATTTAACTCATTTCACAACCAGAGACACAAACTTTTAAATCCTCATTTGCTCAACTCCCCAGGAGACAAAAAAAAAAAAAGCCATACGAACACCAAAAAATGAGGCAGGACTAAGAGAGGGATCCAGCATCTCTCCCAAGAAGTGCTTACCTAACAACAGAGATATGTCAACCTCAGGCCACATTAGAGAGGACAAGAGCATGTGAAATGCATTTTTCTATACACTAGAGAACAAATGAAATAGTATATTAGGGACCAAATGCTGCAATAACACAAGACTGATCCTGGTCTATCTCTGTGCCCCATCAGCTCAGCCTCAACAAGGGCTAAATCTGAAATCTTTCACACAAACACCATCAAACATTGTTTCAATTGAAAAAGGCTTAAGGTGAGATTTACTTTCTTCCATACAAGTTCCTGCCACAACCACTGTCAAGACTCTTACATGCACTAACACATGACAGATACTAAATGATGAAGTGTATTATATTTCTTTTTAAATGCAACTAACTTGCTTCTTTGGAAAAGACTTGCATCATTCTAAATTTTAATTCAGCTCCCGTTTGTCTAAAACAGGCATCTTGTTCCTCTGCCATCTCACTGTGCTGTAGTTGCTGAGGTTTTCCTAATATTACAGATAGACAAGTTGATATTTTTTATATACTTACAAAAAATAGATCAAGCTTTCTCAAACATTGTGATTGTCCCCTCCTTGCATCAGGAGCACATCCTGGTGACAAAAAGCTAAGCAGAGCTGAAGGTACAATGCTACAGACAAAGAGCAATAGGAAAGGAAACATGTAACAGAAATATATTAGTCTCTTAATGAACAAGGACCCTGTTTCTGAATAAATGTCCTCAAGAGGAAGTAAAATCTGCAAAGAAAACACAAGTTTATAAACATAGCTAATTTGCTAAATTGCCTCAGAACAGACTGGTATTTTTTTCATGAAGATTTCCATGGTTCCTCACAGTCCTGGTTTAGGGCAAATTTGGGAGGAAACCTCTGAATAGGGTCCCTTGGGAAAGCAAACTCAAAAGGCCCCTCCCCCCAGCCGGTCTGGGAAAAGAACTTCCTTGGAGAAAAGTGGAAAAAACTTATTTATTTAACAACAAAATGCCCACAAGCATAAAGAATAAATAATATGAAACAATAAAACCTTTCGCTGCTCCAAACAGAGATGGTAAACTTGAGAAAATCCTTGCCGTGGGTGGCTCATCTCACTCAGTTCTTTATCAGTCTCAGTCCCTCTGGAGGTCCAGGCCCGGTGGGCCACAGGTGCGAGCCCTTGGTGCTTCTCTGGGGTTTTCAGTCTGGAGCAGATTCAAAGAGTCCCAAGAAAAAGGAAAAAACCAGTCCGGGGAACTTCTCTGCCCTAGCTAGCTAAAGCTAACTAAAAAGCAAAAAAAAATCTCTGTCACAGGTGCTGGTCTGTGCTTCAGATGAACACAGTCCAGAAAGAGCAATGTGTAGGAGGAGAGCTGTTTTCAAAACAAACTTGGTGCTTCTTTGTTCTTTGCTTTGCTCTCAGAGGCAGTCTTAAAGGCACAGAACTCAATATACAGCACAAACAGAACAGACGATTGGGGATACAAGCATCATAAAGTCACCCTAGGACACTCACAAAAAGCATTCCAAAAGCCAATAATATAGTATCTGCCACTTTTACACCTCACTGAGACACCTGGCAGACATCACTTCATGACCTATGCTTGTTGTCCAGGTATTGGAGGTGATGATCCAACTTTTTGGCTGTTTGATGAGATGAGATCCGTGTCCATTTCTTGCTATTTCCAGTTTTGTGATTTTTCTTCCAGCTGCCAACAAATTTTCAAACATATGATATGCCACTGATCTTGTGGTTTGTATTTCCTCCAGCACTTCACTAACATCTTCCAAATTCCTGGTAAATCCAACACTGGTTGACGAGCACTTTCCAATGGTGTGAAACTTAATGCAAGTAACTAGTGGAAGTTTGGGAGCAATTAAATTTTGATCAGGGGTAAGTTCAATTTTCAGCATTGTTAGTTATCTCTAGTGTCTAAATAGCTAATATCTATAATAACCCTATTGTGATCAGCAGCATGGAGCCACAGAAAGGGAGAAAAATAACAGCTTAAGAAGTGCCCTCCCCAAGAAAGCCACTTGCCATATTAATTACCTATGCAGTCTTTCTCTCTGACGTGCCATCTGTATCCCAAATTACTCAGTTGCGTTTTCCAGGCAGGTCCAAGTATCTGCCCCTCTCTTAGCTGCCTCTCCTCAGCCTCCTGCCTAAGATGTGCTCTCATGCCTGGCTCTGTTAGCAGGGCTTTTGTCTCTCTGCTCTTCAGTGTGTGTCAGGCCAAAGGAGCAGGGCTAATATTTCCTTTTGAAATGCCAGACAGCTTCCTTTCACCCTCCTTCCAGAACACACCAGGTCCTTGACTGCAAGCTGGCTTTTGCCTGGTTTCTTGGTCTCTCCCTCCAGCTGTGTCTGGAGCAGTGGGACACCTCCAATACTGCTCCAAATCCCTTCTCCCCGTGGGCTGTAAATTTACAGATTTCCTGCCAAAGTGTGCCTAATCCACCACCTTCCTTATCCTTGTAGACATAAAGGACAGCACAATGGTTTCTCATAAAATAAATCAAGCCTTTCTACTGCTCGGTGACACATGCAAGATACAGTCCTTTTACTATGCTGCCACAGCAGGCTCAAAGCTTTCCCACTGCTCTTCCAAGTTCAAAAATCCCCTGTTGCCAACGTAGAGCTATTTCTTTATGCATTCCAGCAGGGCCAACATAGCAAGCAGAGTTCAACACCTCCCAGACTGTTCTTAATGGAAAACGTAAGCCACAAAACAGAGGTTGGTGGCTGAGGTCTGGGAAGCATTCAGAGAAGTAGAGAGATCCCTGCAAAAGCCACTCTTTAGTATGAAATCTTTGTTAGAAGGTGGCCACACCATCAGAGCCAAGCTTCAGGGATGCACAAAACACAGCAGTGGGCTCTCTGGCCTCAGAAGGCTCCATAGAAAGCAGAAAAGATAACAGAAGCTGCTGATTTTTTTTTTTATTTCTTTGTAAGTGAAAGTATCCTAAACATCCTCAGCATGTGCAGCCTGGGGAAGTTAGATGAACAGCTGCCTGGACCTGAGCACTAATTCATCCATTTTGCTTTCTGTTAATGCATACAAACAATGGAAAATCAGTAGATGCAAAAACTCCACAATTTTTATGGATTTACAGACTGATTTTCTGTACCTCATCTAGTCATTTTTATGCCTGTGCAAAGTGATGGCACAGTTCATGTAAAGTACTACCAAATTATCATATGGATATTTTTACCCTCTATTTCCACTGGTACAGCAAATGGCTACAGGTGTCAATGGCAAAAGAAAATGTGCCTTTTAGGAGAGAAAAGGAATACTCAGAAGAAAAAAAAATGAAGTGAATTTGCTATCCCCACTGCTGTCTCCAGATAACGTGTGGATATGTACTGCTTTGTCTACAGAAAATTGTATTTACCTCTCCACCTCTGCCTCAAATTTTTCACATTTAAAGAGGTGTGCGACCACCAGGACCTATTTAGAGAAAGGCAGGAGGAGCATCAGTCCCAGCTGCAATCCTGTGTTGGAACAGCCTCTTTTCACGTTTCTCACCTGGTAGGACATGCACCCTGCTGTGCATTTCTCTTCCTACATTACAGCCTGCAGCTCAAATCCAGCTGGATTAGTGACAAACTGCACTGGGCTCAAGGGGAGATTGAGCACAGAGTGAACAAACCATGTTCTGACTTGCACAGACTCTCCTGGATTCCAGTTATAAATTTTTTAACCAAAAAACCACTGTGTAGGGTAAGAGAAATAGCTTCATAAAGTGTGTGTGCAGCTATGAGACAATCTTCTCTTTTCAGTTAATGGCAAATTTTGAGGCCACGGTTATTATGACAAAACAAATATTCCCACATGCAAATGCGAAATCCCTTTGAAGCTGAATATATACACCAAATACCAAGTACTGCTAGGAAGAGGAAAGGGGAAATGTCATTTCCCACTAAGCCAGCATGGATAATGCATCCCAGCACAAAGCCATTACAGTATGCACAGTTGAATAAACTATCCCTCTTCAAAAAATATACACAGAAACTCCTTGCACTGGTTCACAGACTTTTAAAGCAAGAAGGCATCGGGAATCATCTGCTCTGACCTCTGTGAGAACCAACTGGTACTGTTTCAGCCCCTGTGCCAACAACTCAGGCTCTGAGGCTTGCATCACTGTCAGATCGGTCCAACTGCTGAATCTGCCTGCTGAGAAAGCAGTGACTCTCAGCCAAAAATTGGCTTGCCACCCTTTCTCTTCGATAAAGGCACTCAGTGCACTGAGTTACTACACACCTACGCCAGCTAAACCTCAGCATTATTAAGCAGAGCCCAACAGACTCACTATTGATCTTATTTGGTGACATTTCTGCAAGCACACACACAAAATCCATAGACAAACAAGCAGCCCCACAGAAACTGTAGGTCAAGAAGAAACAGACAAAATCTTTCCTTTAAAAACAAGAGAAAATCCCACCACTCTTCCAGGTGGAATTAGCTATGTCTGTATTTGATATCTAGAAATCAGTGAATATCACTGTCTCCAAAAACCATGACAACCTGAAAATGTGAGCAATTATTTTTCCCCCTTTTTAAAATAGTTCTTCACACTGCTGAAATTCCTGTGTTGTTTTTTAAGATAACAGTGTGATGTCTTGGAGGCTCCAACCTGGAACGTGGCTGCTGGATGAGCCATTAATAATTTCAGGGCTTTGGGAGATTTAGCACCATGTTTCTTCGGTTTTTTTCATTCAACTGCATTTAATCAAAGACTGCAGCTATTCCTCACTCACAGCCAATATATCCATCTGTGTGCGTTCACCTTTGGAAGTTTTTTCTATCTGAGAAATAGTCACATCCAGCACTATGAGGTGTTTGGACAGCCTTTTTTTTTTTTTTTTTTTTTAATTTCCCCAGTGCTATATTGCCAAGGTCGTTTTACGGGCTATAGGAGTCTTTATAAGGTCTTACAGCATTTTAGTATCTAAATAGAGTAATTTATTTATACAAAAGCACATATCTGAAGGCATAAGAGTTCTGAGAGCGGCCTTATTCTACAATCAATTATAAATCTAGGCAAACAAAGTCTAAACAAGACAATAACCAAAGCATAGAAATCTTAACGCACAAAACTCTAATGAAACAGCAAACAAAGCATAGAATTCCTAACAAGCAAAACTCTAGTAAGACTATGAGCAAGCATAAATCTGACATTACAGCCTCCAGGTAAATCAGCCTCCCATCTCCTGATCCCAAGCAGGGTTTTCCAACCGTGGGGTCACAATAACAGAAAGGGATCACAAGATCACAGATCCCAGACAGGGGTCCCGGCTGCGGGGATCACAGTGGCAATAGGGGGGTCCCCAACTCGGCAGAGTTCCCGAACGCAGGGTCGCAGGGACAAGGAGGGGCCCCGGGGTCCCAAACCCACACTGTTCCCGGTTGCAGAGACAGGAAGGAGGTCCCGGGGTCCCGGACCCTCGCAGACTCCCCAGCAGCCCCGAACAGAGTCCCGGGGCAAATGCCAGAGGGGGAAAGGGAAGGGACGGGATCGCAGGGGCAAGGAGGGGTCCCTGGGGTCCCGCACCCTCGCAGGGGGAAGGGACAGGACCCCAGGCTACAATAGATGGTACCTTTAGAATCCCATCCGGCTCCCTAGCAAGGCTCCTTCCTCAGGCTGCAGGAGGTGGAGGTTGGATCGATAGGTTGGATTGATCAATCAATCCCTCCCCTGACCGACTGACACAGAGGCTTTTTATCCCAAATTGCAAAATGCATATTCATATTTTTTATCTACACACTAGCCAGTCTAGGTACGATTCTAAAGTTCGTAAAACTATGAAAATCAGCGTCAAAACCTATGCACATAGCATATCTATTAACATAAAACTCTATCTTACTAGCATAAGGTTCTACCTTGTTGTACATAAAACTCATACTAAAAATTATAAACAGTATTCTACTCTATTTTTGTTATGTCTATACTTTATCACTAGGCCTAAAGCTGTGTCCTACACTGAACTAGGACTTAGGGCATGTAAAACTTAAGGCTCAGGGTTAGATTTCTACTTTATGTATCTAAAGCTTTTATATATTCTAATTTTTCTAAAGGTTTTAATTCAATCTCTGTACTTTTCACTCTCTGTGGAGGATCCATGGAAACATGGACTCCAACACTATATAACTTTGTTTTCCCAACATTTTTTTTTACCTTTGTCAACTTAAAGGTGAAATACCATTAAACAAAGCCAAACAACAACCTGCATTAGGGCAAGAGCCAAGAGAAAGTAGCAATTTACAGCTCTCTGCCTGAAGGAAGGGTAGAGATTACTGCCATTTAAACCCACTTCCACCTTGCAATTTCCACCATTTCCTGCTACTTTGCAGCCTGGTGTGTTAAAACCAAGACACCAGAGCCAAGGTCTGACTTGAAGAGAAGCCCATCTCATTCTGCTTGGGAAGTACATTATATTTCAAGGCAATCTACATCTTGCTGTGGACAAAATTAGGTCCAATAAAACCAATTTCCGCTCTGACAATATTTAAACTTGGCCACAATCAAACAGAGTAGAAAGCCAAATGAAAAACCCAAACAGTAAAGGGATTTCATAGATGAAGGCTGAAAAGCTCCACTGATTTGAACCCCTCCCACTAAAGATGGATGTCCTGCAGTATATTATGGTCTGTGCACTGTAAAATTCTGGGACTTTTTAGATACACTCTTCATTTTAAGTGGATCATGTACTCTACACTCCCTTCTGCAACAGCTTAAATCCCACCATGCAATTATCTTTTCTTGTAATACCACACTTTTCAGAATAGCAGCACACCAGCATTATGAATAAACCCCAACAAAAGAAATTTAAGGACAAAAGAAGCATTGAGGGAGGCAGCCTCAATAACTACACTGTGGTTCATTCTTGCTTGCGGCTGTTGCTGTGACTGTGTGAAGTACCTTTGCCTTTTGAAAAGTGCTGCATGAAAAACTCTGTTATCCAGTCACTAATAGCAGCTTCTTTAAAGATTTCTGATAAACTGCATTGGTCTTTAATTGGATACAGAAAAAAAATATCTTAGTATCTTTGGACCTAATAAAAATTGCCTATATATTTGTTTCTTTATTCTTCATCCACAAAGCTGCCCACAGAAGTTGCACCCCATCCCCTGAGGTTGCAATAGAGTGGCAGAAGACATTTTTGCTAAATCCTTGCTGATCTGACAGTAACTTGCAGTCCCCAACTCCAAACCCTCTCATCTAGCATGGTATCAAACCCGCCCCCTTTGCTACTCATCCCAGCAGCCCTGACAGAGCTTCAAGAAACAAAGCTCACGAGCAGATGCATCCATATCATTTAAATACAGGGATGTAGGTACAACAAACCTCTTAACAGCAAATTAAATGTTAGGATGTGCTTCCTCCTGCCTGCCAGCCGGGTAAGGTAGTGCATGAGGAAGCAGTAGCTGCACTACCACCCTGAGGACACAAAGATCAGAGCCAAGGCTACATCTCAGTCCTGCCTGCAGATTTCAGGGAGTGTGTCCAATCCTATTCTTTTTTTTTATTTTTCCTTCTGTTTCTGCCTCCCTCCCCCTTTTTTTTTTTTTTTTGGGGGGGGGGGAGGGGTGGGTGGGGGTGGGTGGGGGTGTGAACAAATGATAGCTCTGTGAAAATCAGAGAACAAAGGGAAGATCAAAGAAGCAGGTAGCTAGATCATTATGTATCCCAGCTGGGACAAGAGTTTAAGCCTCCAGAGCTTACTTGCCAAGTTATTTTAGAGTTATGCCAAGAGAGCTGTGCCCTCTGAAGCCTTCTGGCATAGGAAGTGTTGTGAGGCTGTTGCAATGAGGTTTTCAGTGCTGCAGGAGGGATGTCAGGCTGCAGGAGCCATCAACTACACAGACATCTAGTTAATTCAAGTGCAATTACGGTCGATAAAAGTTGTTAGCTACTTAGATTTCTTTGGCATCCAATTCCAAGAGATGCAGATTTATGTACAGTTGGGTGTTAGATTTGCCTCTTTTTCACTTACAGAATTTTTTCCCATAAGTTTCTAAGAAACTTTAATGACAGTACTTAGTCAGAACAAAGGGAGTAGTTAAAAGAAATGGCAGCACAAAGCTACACCTATTGTTTTTGAGTCTCTGAGAGTGTCCCTCAGAGGGGAGAGATAATGCCAGCTTTGGGAAAAGTAAAAAGACAGAGCTAGGGGAAGGGGGGGGCTCACTTTTGCTCTCAGCATCGAAGAAGACAGTCAAGCTGCCCCTCGCTGCAGGAAGAGTTCACAGCCATCACTCTGCCTCTGCCTCTTCCTGGGAAATCTACCGTCATCTGCTTGTGTACCCAGGAATCCTGAGCTCATTTTCTCCAGCCCTCCCCCCACCGCCGCTGCTTCTTCGGAGCTTTGAGGCTTTCCGGCTACTCTGTAGCCCTGCACTGCCAAGCCCTGCCAGGACACCTCCTGCCACTCCAGCTACCAGCGCAGAGCTCCTCATCTCATCCACCAGCCCGGGACTTTCCACCATTCCAGATCAGCCTCTCAGAGTCCTGCAGGGGCACCGAGATCAAACTGCCCCGGGCTTTTTGTGAAAGAAAGCCCTCAAAGTTTTTAGTTCCATTTATTACTAATGCTGTAGTTGTTGTTTGGTTGTTGTTTTGTCATATATACTAGTAAAGAACTGTTATTCCTATCCCCATACCTCTGTCTGAAAGCCCCTTTAATTTTCTAAATTAGAATAATTTAGAGAGAGGAAATTCGAATTCTCCATCTCTAAGGAAGTCCTGTCCCCTTCCTAGCAGATACCTCTCTTTCAAACCAAGACATGTACTGAGGCCCTCTGGGGCCTGTGGGGTGTGTGGGTGTGGGTGTGTGTGGGTGTGTGTGAGGATTTTGGGGCAGAAACTGGGTTTGCTGAAGATGCAGCTAACAACTCTGAGGTGCTCACAGAGCACTCTCTCCCTATGCTGCAGCACTCCTGGGACAGTCAGTGCCTCTGGGAAGAGGATGTACATGGACATGTTGGAGATTAGGCTATAAATGTGGGTCAAGAAAACACCCCAGAAATACCACCACATCCCCGATGGGATCTGGCTGTGGAAAAAAACTCAGGACTGTAAGTGTGGCTTGGGTTCTTCACTAGAAGCCCCTTCTACTCTGCTTTTTCTACCTCTGTGTTTGGAAATGCTCAAAGGTACAATTTTGGTGGATGGTAGAACCTGCCTTGCTCAGCATGCACCTCTGTTCTTCCATCCTCACTGCTCATATACCGTGCTCTGTATTTTCCCAGCACCTCTTGAACAACTGAATGCAGTCAGTACTAATTAAGCTGTTCACACAGCCCCTTGTCCCCTTTTTTGTCCTGTGTTGCTTTTCCACCCATATTTTTATTTTCCTCTTCTATTATTATTATTAAAAAAAATTAATGCTTGTAGCTTTGAGCCACCTACAAATGGAGGTAAAGTGCTCTGTGCTAAGATGTTTTCCCTCCTTCCCATGCCAGTGTTCTCTTTAAAGCCAAACCCATGCCTCTGAGAATGTGTTTTCTGGATCTAATTTGTAATTGTCTGCGCAGAGAACAGAAGCAAGATGTTAATTTCACTAGATACTGATTGCAAAAGTCAATACTCCTTGAGCCATTTGTGCCATTTCTCATCTTGACAATTTTTCTGGAAAAGAATAAAAAGGCAAAAAGTGCAAAATATTTTACCCATGTGTGCAGATTATCAGCAATGGTGCCTAGAGACCACAACAAACAAAAAGCATTTTAAAGTATAAACCCATTTCTTTTCTACATGAAAAGAACAGGACATGTATTTCTGTCATTAGCTGCTGATTTTGGAAATATTTGTACATTAATTACACTGTGCCAGCAATAATTGACAAGCTCTGCAATTGCCTTTTCTCTTTTCCTTCAAACCTAGAGGTTCTACAGAACCAAAAAGACCATTTCCTATTATTCAGAATAGTACATGAAATAAACAGCCACAAGGTTAGAGGGTGCCACAGTTTAAAAATCACTTTCCACAGAAACTAGATATATGTGTGAGTGCATGAAATGACTAATCACACAACCAGCACAAGGAAACCTAAAAATAAAATCTGGTCTCCTGACAGCAGGCAATGGCTCCTAGGCCATGCCCAGCTTTCCCCACTGTTTGGAAGGAGCAACTCTTTATTAAAACCATGCCACAGGATGGTGATGCCACATGTCACAGGAAGGTGAAGGACTGTGTGGGCAGAGCAATGCCTGGAGATGGGGCTGGCCACATTGCTCCTAACAGGACTATCCAAGTGAGAGGGATCCTGCTTTAACTATTGGGGCATTCTATCATTCCTTTAGGAATCACAGACTTTATTCCTCTAAAAGCTATTTTAGCTCTGGCTCTTGTGTTCACTTGCATTTGCCTGGGCAAGCACGACAAGCAAGAGAGACAGACTGACAGCCCTGTGGTGGGCTGGCCCCTACTCCATCACTGTTGCCTCCTCCCCAGCACTTCAGCTCAGCAGCAAAATTTAGCATCCCACCTCCAGTTTCTTGCAATATAAACACTTTTATATGATTAATGTGTGCTCTGCATGTTCTACAAACACTACAGCAAAACCAGAGACTTCAGATACTCTCACCACTGTGATGCCAGCAAGCAGGAGAGCCTATCCTGAGCAATGAGGACACACTGTGACTGTGGGTGCAGGAACTCACTGCTCCATAGGGACTCAAGAAGATGGCATCAGATCTCATTAAATGTTTAGGATCCTAATTTTTTAGTGATTTCAATGGGCAGGTAAGCATCAAAAAGAAACCAGTGGTCATTATATATATAAGTCAGGTAAGAGTTTGAGGGTCTGCCTCAGCACAAAGGTCTCTAATTCAGTACATTAAATGAGCAAACAGGACAGCACAGCCCTGGTGCTGCAGCAGAACCTTCAGCTCCCCCCAGGAATCATTTCACTGGAAGCAGCAAACAGAGGAGAACTGACACAGAAGCCCTGCATCTGAAAGCGGGGCCTCAAGATTTCTCTGTGAGCAAAAAAAAAATCTCTTCCCCCTAAACGAGTCTCAATACCTGCCACTCTCCTGTCTCCAGCCTTTGTTCACTCCAGTAATGAACACCTTTGTACAAATAGCTGTAGATTAGAAAAGGAATTAATCTCCAAACAAAGGAGAAGCTTAATTAAGCATTGCACTAAAAGAAAACAGAGGGGAAGTACAGGTAAAAAAAAAAAAAAAAAAAAAAAAAAAAAAAGACAAGACAGCTGTGCAGACTTAATTCCATTTCTTCCTCTTGTAGGTAATTTTACTCAGTGCAATTTTCTTTCTGCATTTGCACAATTTTGTTGCTGAGGCACTGCCCATTAACAGAAGGGTTTTTCTTGCTTTCCATTCACCGGTACCTTTTTTTATGCTTTGCATTACAAGCTCTCCATCAAAAAAAAAAAAAATTATATAAAAAAGCAAAACAGATTTAAATTAGACTTTGGGAGTATGCCATTTGATATACTTCTCCCCAGAGAGTTTCAGCTAATTAAACAAATGATTGCAAAATACTCACAATGGCAACCCTGTCAGCTTATATGCAAAATATCTATACCAAGCCATGGTTATTTAACGAAACACAATGGGAGGAGCAACGTCCTTTGAAGATAAGCACAAACCTTAGGCTGTAAGGGGACACTTTTTAAAACCATGGGTGGATTATGGGGAGACAACGGACTTTGAATATCCCAGCCCATGGCCTCAGGAGTCAGCAGGCACAGCCACACCAATCTGAAAGGGACAGGAGCTGAAGATCTGGGTGACTAGGATGAGGAGACTTCAACACATTCCAAAAATGGATGAGCACACTGAGCTGCTCTTGACATTTAGGCTGAGCTCTATATTACTGCTAGGAGAACAGGCTAGGAGTAGCTAATGATGATGAAGGAAATATCAGGATTTTTGCTGTTAAATTGCAGCAGCTCAGAGCAAAACCTGGAAAGAAGCAAGCAGATAGAAATAGGTGCCTGGAGTAGGAAAGCAGGAATATAAATGTTATGTGATTAGTCTGTGCGTAATTGCTGGAGGCAGTGAAAGTCTAAATTGTCTAAAGTTAAAGGATTTTAAATTTCTCTATACATTACATAAAAACCTTCTTAACCACCCCCCCACACTTTTTTCCATCCTATCTTTCCATCCTATTGCTTTCCTCTACTCTAAGCCATGCAAGCTTGCCCAACAAGCTCTCCGTGTCCATCCTCTCTGCACAGACCCTGCTGCCTATTTCCACACTCTGCTACTCTTTATTCTTCCCATTTTCGTCTTTACAAAACACACCTTCAGCATGAAGCATGCGCTGACTCTCAGGACTGAGTACTCCTTTCCCTCTCACCCCTCCATCCTGTTCTTGTCTCAGACTATGTTTAATTTTCCCAAGAAAGAGACACTTCCGAGGCCAGGCACCTTAGCTTCCAGAAGGATTTTATGATCAGGTGTATGCAACAAGCTCTAACATAAATTATTACAGCCTTAGCTAGGAAAAAGCAATATAAAGATTCCTAAAGCCTTGTTAAGGGTCACAAGAACCCACTGCACAAGATTTGAGCAAACAGAACAGTGGGGAGGGAAGGCAGAGGATAAGGGAGGAAAGGTTGCTGTGCTCATGATAGCATGGTCAGAGGCTGAAGCCGATGTTAAAATACACTAATAGAGTAAGGATGCCGGCAAGCCTCTGATAGGTTTCCCAGCCGTACCTGAGCACTGCTGCTTGCTGTAGCTCTGGCAAACAGGACTGATCTCAGCTGGGTGGACCTGCTTGCACAGCACCCCTCGATTTAGGAGATGAGATTAGCAGGGGATAAGCCTCACCCGCCTGATCCGGGTGCAAACCCAGCTCTGTTGCACTGAATGTTTGAAAGTGTGAGACAGTGGTACCTGGCAAATATTATTATCTATTGTCAGGTGCCATGACCATGATATCCCTGAGAGTACTCCTGAGGACATTGTCCTGGCTGAATCAGCAAGGTGCAAGGCACAGCAGAATTCAGGCGAGCTCCTAGCCATCCAGTCCTCCTCTGTGGTTGCTTCATGCCTTGGCAGCAGTATTAATGAGCAAAAAATTTTTGAAAGGGGAAACTCAGTTCAGAATGTTCCTTTAGGAGAAATGCCAAGATCCTTCCTTGTTTATTTTACTTGTTGTGTAAACAATTTCATAATGCTTATCAATACAGTCTGTAAAGTGTATTTGTTAAAATAACTGGTGTGGAATCCTCCCTTTTCTAGGAGGCTGAAATCTGATCTTACTCTCCTTGTGTTAACCCCTCCTTTGACCCAAACCCTAAAACTCCACCCCTTCAACACCTTATAAAACGCCACGACTCGGCCCCTGTGCTCTCTTCGGTTCCTCCCGCCCTGCTTTCCTCCCCCTCCCCAGTCTGAGGGGAAATAAAATGGATCCTCGTGCTCAACCAAAGAGAGACTTGTCTCGTCAGTTTCCCTGCCGGCGGCTGTGTCTCCTGGACACGATGGTCACTGTTGCCATGCGATGCAACAAACCGGCATGGACGTCGGTATCTTGCTCAGGACTCTGGCCTTTTCTCTAACTTCATACACTGGAGCTAATGCATCATTTGCCATTTTACTTTGTGTATGGTGCTGGTCACACTGCAGGCTCTTAGTGAATCAAGTTAAATGAATGAGAAAGTACCAAAATCACATAATAGACACCAGCACTGGAAATGGTCAGGAAATAGGAATTAAGGATGAATGCTCTGTTTACATGATTCAAACACATTAAGGCATGAGGAAGCTGTGAAATTCTTCACTGTACGTGCTTGGTAAAAGCATTCAGCTTGCTCCTGCCAGATTCCCTCTCAGCAGTACTAGTTCCAGATTCGAACTGCGGAGCAATTTTAAAGTTCAGTGAACAAATTGTTTCAATTGTTTGGTTTTCTCCCATTTTCTGTGTGAATTATTCTCAAATTCAAGCTTAGTTTTTGCTTCTAAATGTGAGTAACAATCTGAGAAGGCTCTAATCAAAATAGTGCATTAACTTCTCCCCCCACCCCAACTTCTTCAAAGTACATAACTCAGCCTGCATAGTTATGGTCAAAAAATATTAACATAATGTACCTCTTCCTAGGCAACAGCTATAGTGTCAGGGGAATTCAGCCCATAATAATACAGCTTGATCCAGAAGCACAATAAAATATAAATAAGCTTGTTACACTTCAGTGGCACACAGGATTCCACTGAGAAGGGTCTTCTTGAATTTAGAAACCTCATCTTCTTTTTACTCTCCCACACAGATTATTTAGAAGAAGATTTATGGGCACACATTCCCTTTTATTCCTGAAAATGAAATGTAATTGTTTACTCAGTAACAGTGTTATTTTGCTGCATGTCTACTACTAAATTTGTGGGCATAATACAGTCACACACACACTCATCTGTGGAAAGCAGTGCTCATAATGAGATAAACCCAAAAACAGGACTTTGAGAAAATCTAAAGGGGAGACTGCCATGAGAGCATCCATAGTTGTGGTCATTTTCTAATGAAGAAAGCCCAAGCAATTTTCTGGGAAAAAAAAACCCCAAAAAACAAAAAACAAAACCAAAAACAAACAAAAAAAAAAAAGCCACAAAACCCCCCAAAAAACAATCCGCTAATCTGCTACAGTGAATTACCACTAATTAGCATGATTAATCTATAAGCCTTTCCCTGTACCTATTTGCAAAAACCCCAGCATCCCTGGCTGGGTAAGGGCAGTCTTCTTCTTGCCCCAAGCCCAGCTGTTTCTCTCCATCCCTGAAAGTTCCTTGGCCAACAACCCCATGGTTGCTGCACCCTCGTGCATGCTGGCCCTCTAACCCTTATAATTACAGCTAATCAACCTTAGTATCTATTCTTACAGGCAGTAAGATCTTTCAAATACTGCTTCTTGTGAGTTTTCGAGGAGAACAAACTACATCAAGCCAATTTGAAGGCAGCAACAAACCATTTGGAGCTAGAGGATAGCAGGCCTTCTCTTCTGAGCAAACACTGAAGTTTTCAAGCCAAATTTACTTGGCTGAAAGTCATAAAATATGAGGACTCTTATGAGGGAGCCAAGTTACAATCTTAGCATGGTGTTCCATAATCAGTAAATCAGTATTTAGTATGCATTTATTAAGGCTGGGATTTCCAAAAGCACTTTTTAAGAGTGAGGTACACAATTAACAGGTATAACTTTCCCTCTGAATGGATTATATCACATCACTAGGATTCCCTGCAACAAACAAGACACAAAGAAAAGAATCAAAATTCAGCAATCCACTTTGAGGAAATCCAGGAGCCAGAACAGGCTTGAAATCCAGACATTTTGAAAAGCATCAGATCACTGTCTCTGGTGGAAATCTCTCATTTCCAACAATATCTTACTCAGCCAAAGATGATTCCAAGAGCCAAGTGCTTTAAAAAAACCCCTGCTTACCTATAGAAAATCCCACTGCACAGCTGAAGAGCCATCAAATAAACACAAAACTGACTCAGTGCTGTCAGGATTAGTATGTCTGAGCCTAACATGATTTGCTTGTATGGGAAATCTGCCTGCCTTTCAACAGCACTGCTGATAAACTTCTACAAGAACATGGTAAACTATATTTCTACATTTTACTGAAAGGCAGACAGACTACACCGCTGGATAGCTCGGGTCTTTAGAAGTTGCTGTTCCTAACTTGTCATTAACTAGAACATTTTTCACATTTTTAACATTTCTTTTTGTAAGGGCGATTTGCTTTCTGTGAATACATCATATACATAGTGAAAAATAATAGCAACTGACAATCACAGACTCAGAATAGTTTGGGTTGGAAGGGACCTTAAGGACCATTTGGCTCCAACCCTCCTGCCATGGGCAGGGACACCTTCCACTAAACCAGGCTGCTCAGAGTCCCATCCAACCTGGCCTTGAACAGTTCCAGGGATGGGACATCCACAGCTGCTCTGGGCAACCTGTGCCAGTGCCTCACCACACTCACAGTAAAGAACTTGTTTCTAATATCTCTTTCAGTTTAAAGCCATTATCCCTTGTCCCATTTCAACAAGCCCTGCTAAAATGTTTCTCCCCATCCTTCTCGTAGGCCTCTTGAAGGTGCTGGAAGGTCTCCTGGGGGCCTTCTCTTCCCCATGCTGAACAAGGCCAACTCTTGGCCTGCCTTCATAGGAGAGGTGTTTCAGACTCCTGATCATTATACAGTATAACACATTATAACAGTATTACATATTATGACATTAATGATAGAAATGTATAAAAGGCAATCTTCCCAACCTGATCCTTTGAAGCTGTATCTATTTGAGTATACACAAGCCCTCCACTGAACAATTGGGATCCTATGTCCCACTCTAACACACCCATATGTTTCCAGAGGAATCCTCTAGATATCAGGGTTTTCATATCTTCCATCCTTCCAGGTGATGATGACACACTTCAGCTATGTCATGGAGCCCTTCTCTAGGTAGGCCCCACATGATGCAGTGCAAGAGATAACACAACATACAGCAAAGGATGCCAGCAGCATGGTTGCAGTGGCGAATCCTGGCTTTCCAGGGGCTAAACTCTTTGTGGCAGAGGGGTCCCATAGGAACTGCTACTTCACATCCTGCACCTTTTTAACATCTCTGGATGTGTAAAATGAAGGCCAGTTATGCCTCTCAATCAAAGCACTGCAGACCAATTCTAGTCTCTTTCACACAGGCATATGGCTTAGGAAATCAGTGAACCTGAAATTTGATCTCTCATATGATTTATTTGCCATCTTCTCCCATTACACAAATATAAATATAACAGGCTTTTTTTCTGCAGCCCTGAAATGATTCAGAATTAATACCAGATGACAAAATGAACCATGTACCAGGAGGGGAAAAGTTACAGTAAAAGCTCCTTCCCATTAATGGGGCCATTCATTCATATGCCTACTATTCCACAGGGGAGCTGGACATAAATTATGATTTTGACATCTAGTTATAGACAATTATATCTGACATAATGAAGTTATAATGGAAGGAGTTTGCACATTGTTTGGTTATTAAGTGCCCATTTCTTGTCCCTGCACCAGGTGCAATGGTGATAGGCCATACAAATCATCCAGAAGAAATGCCAAAATGGGCTCCCTTACTGATAAAGCACCACACATGTTTATTAATTTAACAGCTTGTCTTACGTCTCCCCCATCTGCTCATTTAAAACAGCTATTTGCCCTATAAATATTTCAGGAAGAGAAGTGTAGCCAAAAATTAGTCTGGCAGAAAAGGAAAAAAAAAAAAAAGTTTGAGAAAGGGTCTCTGATGCTGTATGCAGCATTACACTTTTTTTCACATTGCTCTGGTTCAACAGCTTTTTTTCAAGCTGGTAGTAGGACATTCACTTTAGATTAGTGATGCTTGAGGGTGTACCACCATAGCTGACTCTACTTTCCAGATGTTGCCACTGTGAAGTGAGGGAAAACTTCCACCACTGATGGCAAGTGGCAAAACTCAGTGCAGTGGAAAATAAAAGCCATTGTCAAAAGAATCTCCTGGGTGCATGTCCATGTCCATTTTGAGCTTATCAGGTCATACAATGGCTTCAAACAGCCTACAAATAGTAACATTTCAAGGCATCTTTAAATCACAGTTCAGGTTGATCTCCATAGCAAAACTCCTTTACAAGGCAGTAGCCAGCTGGTAAAAAAAAGCTTCTTAAAAAGTGCCCTTTTCATTTTTTTTTTCAGATGACTAAGGATAATAGAAAAAGGTGTTAAATATCACTCAGACTGTTCTTCCCCCCTTCCCCAAAATCCTTAAATATTTTCAAGTGTAAATACTTTGAACGGTTTCCACCAGCACACAGGAGTTAGCACTCCTCCTTGAGAGACTTTGTTAGCTCCAGCTTTCTGCTAGAGCAAACGCTGTATTCTTATAAACAGCAATGCCCCAAGGTGCTCCTCTGCAGTGAAAACACACATTCCAGAGAAATCAGAGCAACAGTTCAACACCACAGTGAAAACCAAAACGGTGAGTGGTCTGCAATTAACCCTTTCTGACTGTGGAGAGCTACAGGAGGGACCTCACTGATGGCAACAAACAAACAGGAGAACTGCATGCTGGCTGCAAGATTTCCAGGCGCTCTGGCTGCTCTGGTTGTGATACTCGTTAGCCCCACCTGTTGCAATGTGGATTTGGGGGGGGTCCCCAGGGAGGGTTCCCCGGGGCCCCCCCGGGCCCTATATTTGCTGGTATTTGCATGCAGACAGGCAAGGAGACTTCAGATGGCTGGTGAGGTGCTGTTTAGATGAGGATTTATTTGGAGTCTGACTCCAGGAAGGCAGCATGGTCACTGAAGGAGAGGGGGGGAAGGAGGGGGAGAGAGGGAAGGGGAGAGGGAAGGGGAGAGGGAAGGAGCCTCCAGAGGCCTCCAGAGCAAAGAGGGCGAGCCCTCTCCCTCTGCACCCTTAACACAGGGAGATTCGAAGTGGGCACGGGTTGATTCTCGGGCCAATGGGATTAGAGATAGACGATACTGCAGGGAAGGTTACAGACTCGGGATAAACCATACATTTTCCAGGGGTGAGCCAGAGCATACCATGTCAATAAAATGCAATTCCACACCCACCCATGATACCTAATGAGAAATTAATAAATAGGGAGAATGGCCCATGTTCAAAGCAGCTGCCTGCCCCAGGAACATCAGTGTAGTCCAGAAAGGTGGACATTTCAGTACAGACCTGAGCCACAATGGGAGATTTTCTTAGAGCGCTGCATAAAACTGAGAAAAGCATTGTATCAGAGCTCATCCATCCCTTCATCATTTTCAGGACCCAAACAAGCTCCATATCTGGCAATAGATTCCTGCATACACATCTACCACCCTGCCCAAAACCCACCCCATTGCAATGTTGACCCATTTAAAAACAGATATCCAGCCTTGAATGAGGCTGCCTATCACAAGGAAAAAAACCCCCAAAACTCAAATGAAAAGAAAACAAACAGCAAAGGAACACAACAACATAATCTCTGTAGACAGGTTCAAGAACAGACTTTCAAATAAGGCAGCTGCAAATTCACAGTACACATGAGGCTTGTAGTCATTGCAAAACCTTTCCACTGATGGTGCAGGTGCGGTGACTGTCACCTCCCTTCCACACAACTGGTGCAACACCAATTACCTGCATGCCTCTTACTGCTTTCCTGAAAGCCACGTGAGATAACAGAATGGTGCTGGCTTGCTGCAATGAGCACTCACACCCCAGGTTGGAGTGAGGGGGATGCTCTAGTGGGCTCAGGGCAGCCAGGAAAGGGAAACCCTGAGAGATGTCATCCTTGAAAAAAAGGCTGAGCAAAACCAAAGAACACGACCAAGAAAGAGAAGGACATAATACGGCATTCCAGAATCACACAGGGAAAAGGGCATGAGGGTCCTGCGTGTAGACCTGAAACAGCATTCACTGCATGATCCTTTCTTGGCTTAAAGGCATCAAATATACTTCTCTCCTTGATAGTGAAGGGTTAAAAATGATTTCTGCATGGCAAGTGGCTAACTGCGGGTGGTGGGGGAGCTAGAAGACGTACGGCCTGAAACCTGACGCAGCCAGGCCTTGGAACAAACGTCAGCTTACTGTAACTAGCATCATACTATTGTTTTAACTGAATCAGATGTTACTCCAGCCCAGGAGATAATTGGGGAAGAATTGTCTTAATCAAATCAAGTATAACTCAGGATAAAGTATAGGTGTGATTTGAGATAGTAACTAAGGATCAGGGGAGTCAGTAGCTAGGGGTGGGTGTTAGTTAACATATGTATAACGTGAAGCTATAAAATCACAAAGCAACTTGGTATCCTCGGGCACAAGATTTGGGCAGCCCACCGCCCCTGTGTCCCGCACGCTATAATAAAGAACCACATATGATTGCCTTTGTGTGGTTATATGTTCTTCCTACGCTAACATCCTGGACTCTTCCACCTGAATGATGTGAGGAAAATAATACTGCCTTAAGAAGCTGGAAACATATAGCTAACTCAGAAGGAGCAGAATGAGTAAGAGCAGGACCTCTGAGAGCAGCAGAGGGACACTGTAAAGGACTCCTGAGCTGAGAGAATGCCTTCTCCAGTGGCACTCCAGCAGAAAAAGAAAAAGCCTGGAAACCAAAGGTGCCTGGCCAGCCTACAGCAGGGAGCCCTGAACAGCACCTCTCTCATGGTGCTGGACCTGGGGAGGGGGAGGCAGGCAAGCTGGTGTCTCAGGGCCTGGTGAGCATGGGATACATGACCCCATGTGTCAGCCTGAATTGAGGCAAGGAGTGCCACTGGGCCTTGCTTCCCAGCTCTCTCTTATCTCTGGACCTGGGAAGGAGGACTGGGGCTGTGCAATAAGCCCAGCTGTCAGATCCTCCTACATCATCTGCAAAGCCATCGACCCTCTTGGGACCTTTGGGAGGGAAAAAATAAATAAGACCCAGAATGCATACATACAAAAAGCCTACTCTACTTTGGTTATGGGATTTCACAGTGCTTCTGCTGTTCAGGAAAGGTTCTCCCTCAGAGACTCCAAATGCAAAGGGGGGAAAAATGGAAGAATGGATCCAGGTTTTGAAGAAAGAAAGAACAAAGGGACATCTTCCACTAAGATGGAAAAGAAAGGTGCAAACCCAGCAAAACCTCTTGCTTCCTGATGTGCTGTCTAAGGACTAGGGCCTGATTCTGTCTTTATGGAATATGAACCTGTTAGCTGAGGTTTACAGGAAAACCTCCCACAGTGCCTTAACACAGTGTCACAACAACCTCCCTGGCTGAAGAAATTCGCACAGAAGGGTAAGAACTTCCTGTGTATCCTTTATTTGCTATTTATTTCTGGAACTGGGGACCAGTACAGAGTTTTGCTTATCAGGTACTGTTTAGGAAATGTACTGACTTTAAGCATATCAGTCTCCAAGATAACTACTCTTTGGACTTAAACTTAGAAGGAAACCTTTTCAAAACACATCAGCTCAACAGGGCAGGAGAGTTTTTCAGGCTGCCTAGCTTTAAATGCCAGGCACACATTTCAAGTTTAATATGATTCGACATATATGTTAAAATCTGCTTCTACACTGCTTTATAAATAGTTTTAGTGCACATATTTGGTGAGTTTAATTCACTTCTTTACTTTGTTTTAGTACCTGGCAGAATTTGAGTATAAACTTTTAATTTAATTTATTGGTATACATGATAATTCTATAAAATCCATTTCTAAGCCAGAGTATCAGTGTCACTCTCATCTATGAAACTCTTCAGTCTATGATATCACAACCTAAGGTCTCAGCTATGCCTGGAATTATTCTGTACAAAGAAGGTGTAAACACTTGCATAAAAATCATGTAGTCACATCCAAATTGTTGGATTTAAAGGAGGTGTAAAAGTAGTTAGTGCCTCATATATGGAACTAATTTTACAATAGCCTCAAATTAATAAGCAGGTGGGGTCTAAGAAGTGTCTTGAAAAATGCTGATGCAAGGCTTCATTTCTATTCACTGATGTACAGTGTCATTACTGGGTGGCTGCACAGAGCAGTGACTCAGAGTAATTACCCTGTAATGCACAGTGACACTAATGTACTAGGTAAACTACTGCAGTTTATACTCTATTCACCACCAGTGTCAGGACTCTGAAAGGCAGGTAAATGTCACCAGTGATAAAATCTTTAAAAAGGAGAAGGCAGTTACAAATAAATCTGTCAGCTGAGAATTGCAACTGCATAGACCCACAGGAGCACTACAGTTGTATCTTTTTTTGATAATACAGGAAGGAAAGATGCTTCTCTTAAAGCATCCTACTCAAGTTCTATTTCTATTTATTACAATTAAAACTGTATAGTGGCTGCTTCTTTTTGCCACTCTAAGAGCAAGGTTGGCTTGTACCTGTGTTCAGCTTAGTGCAAGGGGAAGCATGGAAGGGAAATGAAGAGCATCAAAGGAGTAGCCAGAAGCATTAGTGTTTTATGCTGACTGTCATAATGGTGCTCTGGTTTTAGAGATCCAGCCACAGGAAATGTGGAGGAACACAAGCTTAAGGACAGATGTTTTTGACTCCTTTGTTTAAAACAGCTCTTGTGGTTACGGGATGAAGCTTGGAAGCATGAACCAAGCATGTCCTAAGGTGTCAGAAAAAGCAGACAAACAAAAAGGAATCATAAGCCTAATACACTTAGGGAAAAAATATTATTACAATACTCTAATGTATTTTGGATTCTGAGGCTAGAAATGATGCAGCAGAGCTTCACATCCCATATCCCAGGGCCAGAGGAAAGCCTTGCTCTTCCCCCAGGAGACAGTACCAATTACTACGTTTTTAACAGACCCTAGCCACCAGCTAAAAGATTGATGCCTCCAGACCTAACTTTCTCTCTGGCCCTCTCCTGATAAGTTACACAAGAGCATTCAAATCCTTTTACTAGCACACAGCAGCAGTAATACCAGTCCATCCACCATGCGCAGCTCCTTCTTTAAGATCTCTCAACTAGGGAGTTGGAGGCCCTGGTGAAAGCAAACAGTGTAGCAGTTCATGTTGGATAAACTCTATTTTACCCTCTCTGCAAGCACTGCAACTGTTCTGCATGACCCACTTTGCCCTGCTCCTGGTGGCACTGCCATTCATTTGCTGAGGTAGCTCTGCCCTCATGAATAGCAGATCACTGAAGAGTTTTGCTAGTTTTTAGCTCTTTCAGCTTGGAAAAAGCAAGACACAGGTTCTCTGCTGCTGTTCTATAGTCAGTTCAGATGCCAAGGTAAGGATTTACATTGACCTATTCTAAGCAAGCTCTGATTCATTACCTCAATGACAGACTAGAGCAAGAAGGTCCTGCAAGTCGTAACTGTCTCTGCCTCATTAGAGTGCTCTGCTATAAAAGCAAGGTAGTAAATTTTACCACAGAACTGGAGATTTTCAAATGACTTAGAAGAAGCTGATGATATCAAATGCTCATGTCAAATCCCAGGGTTGTTCACTTAAAGCTGAATGGAGGTTGTGGACTGCCAGGAGATCGTACACAACCAGCCTGACTCATTGCAAGACCAGATTTGGAGAGAGGACTGTGAATCTGGCCTCATTGCACCACTCAGTACATGGCTCCACTTTCCATTTTTCAACTGAGAGCAGTTAGAGAAACATGTGCAGACACAAACACACATCTACAGCCTTACAGTGCTGTGGCAGAATGGTGACAATCACCACACAGGTCAATTTGGTACTCTTTCTGCCACTGTAGCACCCTTTGAAAAGTGGGAAAAAGGGAAAAACCCCAAACCTAAGCACCTAGAGAATCTGAGGCCGTGTGTGGAGCCCGGGGAACTCCACGTGTTTTCCTGTCCCTAGAGTGGGAGCAGAAGTCAGCGCCGCAGCTTGAACTGGGAGCTGTGGTAGTCTGAAAAGCCAGTTAGAAAAGGCTAGACACTATTAGGCCAGTCACGCTGAAAAGGCTCAAACAAATTTGCTAATTTGTTTCAAATCTTGCAATATAAACCCACATAACCCGTCTACTGCAATTACAAAGTCAGAGAAAAGTTCACAGTATAACATAATCCTTACTGCAATTGTATTTGGTTTTATGCTGCAAAACTGTGTAATTACTGTTTCATTTTTAAATTGTTAATTGTCATATGTCATATTTCTCTTCTCACATTTTAAAGAAAAAAAGGGTGAATTTTGGGATTGCATTTTATGGAAATGGTATGCTCTTGTTCACCCCTGGAAATTGTATGGTTTATCCCAAGTCTGTACCCTCCCTGTCGTATCATGTATCTGTAACTCTATTGGCTAGAGAATGTTACCGCGCCCCTTTGAACCTCTGTGTTAAGAGTGCTAACGCAAGGGGTCTCATCCTCTTTGCCCCTCTTCCCCCTGGAGGCCTCCGGACGCTTCCCTTCCCTTCCTCCCTTCCCCCTCTCCCCTTCCCTTCCCCCACTCCCGCAGGACCATGCTCCCTGCCTGGAGTGAGGCTCTGAATAAACCCTCATCTGATCAGCATCCCACCGGCATCTGAAGTCTCTTTGCCTGCCAGCACGGGAACACCCATGACCCTAGGACCCGGGGGTCTACCGGGGGACCCCCCCCGGGGACCCCCCAAAATTTAAACAACAACACTAAGGTATAGAATATCTCCATGCTGTCTTCTTTGGCTGTCTTCTTCCTCCCCTTCTTCCACAAAATTCCCTGGGTTTGATGTTCATATACACTTGCAGAGTTGACCAAGAAATCCCTTCATATTCCTGTACGATTTTCGCTTTGCTATTATCTATTCTAAGAAGAACAAGCTATTTACTTTGATATCATACTTGAATATTGACCAGCCTAACCAAAAAGGAGCAAAGGGAGGTGTAAGAAGTCTGTACCACCACATATGCTTGCTTTGGGGACAAGCTCATTTCCCCAGGCCTCAGGAGCAAACACTGGGGAATGATCCTCCAAATGTGGCAGAGAAATCAAGGGCTTGCATTAATATTGTTTTATTTGCACCACTAAAGACAGGCATCTAGAAATAGCAGGGCTATTCTGGACTTAGTCTGCACATAGTGGCTACTAGCATTGCTCCCCAGGGCAATCATCTCACCTAAAATTTGGATCATCCTCTATAATGGGCGTCTCATAAAGTCTTGAAAAAAACCCTTCAAGCAACAGCAATGCAGACTGAATCCAGGTTTGAAACACTGTACAACCCATTCTGTACCCTTTATTCACCTGAGGAGCAGCTGAAATCTGCCCTTTTGCTTTTTGCCATCAGCTCCCTGTGCTTTTGCACTGCCCTTAGGAAAGAAAGGTGCAAGACAGAGGGCAGGACCTAAGGTGTACCTGTCCCTGCAGGAGTAAACTAGTGGGGAAAGCAAATCACCCTGTGAAGTGATGGGATGTTCAAAGCTATGTAATGGGACACATGGGACACGGTCATCTCATATACATCTCTCCTGCAGGAGATTTGCTCCCCAGAGTGTCCTCAGATGGAAGGTGACAGCTTGGCCATGGCGGCTCAGTGAACAAGTGAGTGATATCCACCCATGCCTGTGGCTGGTTTAGAATGCGAGTGAATGGAGACTGTCCCACTGACTCACCCTTGGATGGCGGTCTCTCCAAATCCGAATCCAGGTGGATCGGTGGGGCAATGTAGGAAATCTGCCCATGGTGAGCCTGCCCTGTGGACAAATAAGTGGTTTAGTTCTGATGTTTCCTACAGAGATCTATCAGGGCTATAGTCAAATACACAGCGTTTGGATTTAAAACAGATTTGCAAGTATTTTGTTCTGTGTGTTTTTCACAATGAACTTCCATTTTGTGGAGGCACCTGGTGACAAGCTGAAATCACTTCCATCTCTCACTTTTTCCTTGAAGACGTGGGTACTCTGTTGAACTTTAGTTGTACTTGCTTTACCACTACTACGTCTACTTTACACCATGTGCTCTTGGAACCTGTTCTCTCTCTCTCTATATATATATGCTATGGAAGAGAACCCAATTTCACACAAGCCCATTCAATCTGTTAATGTCACTTTAAGAGGGAAACAAGCATTCCTATGTCACAGTCATTTTTGGAGGAAGCATGGTATGAAGTACAATACCACCTGTTTGCCCCACCTGCAGGAGACACACGTCATTTTTCAGAGCTCAGCATTGCTTTCACATGAGTGGAAGATGTTTTTTGGTTCCCAACACCATCATGCAGTTTCTCAGTTGTGAAAGACTCAATCCTTCCCTAGCAATTTGGAGGTAACTATATCGAGAAACTTCTATTTATAATAAAAACATTTTTTTATAATTCATCTATTTACTGTACCAATTTACAGGGTTGTTAATCTCTTCTTTGTGGCAGTGCATGTTTTTTGAGTTTACTGTTTTATGTAAGATTTAGTTGTCTGTAAAGGTTCAGTTCTATGTACCCCTACCTTCCCCCCCAATTAATATTCCTTTGTCCCTCTCCTCCATCACGAGGTGTCTGCACCTGTTCCCTTCGGTTAATTGTCAGTTATCTTTCCCGCCTTGAGTTTTCCCCTCCCAGTTACCTTTAATTGGTCCGAAGCACCCTTTTCCCCCTCTGTTCTCCCTAGAGACTGTAAACCATTGGCTGGAGGCGGCAAACCCCACCCCCTTCTCCCCACCTTCTTGGCTCCCCTTAAAACCCTGTGTTGATTCAAAGTCTGGGTCCAGAAAACGGCTCAGAGTTGAGTTAATAAACTCTCTGCTGCTCTGTTCGCTGGATCCTCCTTTCCTTCCTCTGCCTAGCCGCTTTTAAATCCCCTCATAAGCTCCTACGGGGTCCTGCACCTGTCGGAGCCGCTTCGCCGTCGCGGCGAGCGGGCTGGCTTTGGGCTGCGCCTTGTCCCGGTGCTTGGGCTGGCTCAGGGCGACCCCCAGTGGTTCTTTTGAGGCACCGTGGCAAAGCGTCTGGCGCCCAACGTGGGGCAGGGACGGACCCCCTCCCCACGGACGGAGTTAGCGGGGCTCGGACCAGGAGCCGACCCCCCAAAAAGAACTCCTGGACGTCACACAGCCTCAGTGTGAGCTGCCTCTTCTGAGGACTTGCTCCCCGAGGACGGGAAGGCAGCGCCTTGTATCGCACTCTGCTCGGCGTCTTCCCACAGCAGAGGAACCCCCGAAGACCGGCTTTTTGCACCCGTGCCAGGTTTGGTAAGTATAAAACCCCCTTTTACCGCGAGGGGGGCTTTCGGTATAGCAGTTCCGTGTGGGCTAAGCCCGCGGTCTGTGGTCGCGCGGCCCTGGGAGCTGGGTTTTGGGGCTCTTCTTCCCGGTTTGGAAATCCCTGGCGTTTTGATTTTTTTTCTTTTGGTTTCGTTTTTTTTTGCGATCGGAGGTAGTTTTGAAGTTCGTGCCGTGCACCGGTGGTCTTGCGGTTGCTAGTGAGTGTGTTTTTGTTTGCCGGTTTTTAAGCACGTGGCAGTTTACTTTTTCTTTGTGATCTTTACTTTGTCTGGTCTTTGGAGTGTGCAGATTCTGCTAACTTAAAGAGAATGGGTGCGTCTCTGAGCTCTGCACAGAAAGGAGTTTATTACGTTTGTGTTTCAATGTTACAAGTTCAGAAAGTTCAGTTTTCTAAGGGTTGTTTAAAGAGATTGATTCTGTGGCTTTTCTTGCACCTTCCAAATACTTCTGAGGTGGCAGTTCGCAGCTCCCAGTTCTGGGAGGCTGCAGAGAGGAAATTGGTCCATGCAGAAAGTTCGAAAGACAAAAAGGTCCAAGATCTCATGTTTTTGATCTCAAAACTAAAGTTCATTACAAAACAAAAAAAGGGGCAAGAAAAGCCACGGGTTAAGGAATCTACCCCAGTTCCCCCTCACCCCAATACCAGTCCCTCTGTCCCTAAAAAAGGAATTTTGAAGAGGGCTGCTA
This sequence comes from Prinia subflava, assembly GCF_021018805.1. Classification (NCBI taxonomy): domain Eukaryota; kingdom Metazoa; phylum Chordata; class Aves; order Passeriformes; family Cisticolidae; genus Prinia; species Prinia subflava. The sequence continues at coordinate 10,178,715 of NC_086282.1, forward strand.
GCCCACGCTTACTACAAAATACCTTGCCGTCTAGACTCAGCAGTCTTGGCCAGACTGCTGAGGATTCCTCGAGGCACCATGGCCACGTGGCTCGAGGATCTTACCTTCCCCCATCTTCCCCTACAGTTAAGCCCAGAGTTAAGTTTGCTTTGAGTGAGTCACAGGCTCCAAAAAATGGTGCCTGTGATCCACAAAATGGTAGCAGTCGATCTTCAGGGTCGACATCTTCTTCTTCTCCCCTGAATCCTTTCTCTCCTACCCCCCCTCCCCTTCACTCCAACTCCTTCTATCCCCCCTCCCCTCACTACCCACCCAACCCCTTTCTTTCCCCAACTCCTCCCACAACCCCTCCCCTTCTCCAAAAGTTCTCGCCCTCTCGTCCCACCCCTGTTCCTCCCCCTACTCCTCCTACTACTCCTCCCACCTCCTGGCAAGCCCCTCCCATTCATCCCGCCTCAACTCCTCCCACTACCCCTCCCATTTCCCACAGGGCTCCACCCCATTCTCGCTCCGCCCATCACTCCACCCCTAGGGCGGAGCCGGCTGCATCTCCCCGCCCCGGAAGGAGGCCATCTTGACAGCAAAATTCCCATGCTTTTTCTTCTGGTTCCCATGATTCGGAACCAGTAGAAAATAGTGATGGGAATGAGGAAGTACACCTCTCTGCAGCGCCAGTCACCTACAGAAAGACACGGGGGGGGTGACATTCAAAAAGCTAATTGGCATCCTTTTTCTCAAAACATTATTAGAGAGCTCTGTAAGGCGCACAAGGAATTTGGCAGAGAGAGTCAATACTTCCGGGGCCTCCTAACAGCAGATTTAGCAGGGGTCACAGTAATCCCCGCAGACTTAAGACAGCTTTTTGCTTGCTTAATGAACGGCACAGAGTTCACCCTCTGGGAAGCCGCCTTTAAGCAAGCACTGCGGGAAGCCATTCCAACATTGCCATTCCCGGCAATTGACGAGCAGGGGAACCCTCTCTCTGTTGAGTTACTCAGTGGAGAGGGCTCTTTTAGTTCCCCCGATGCCCAAGCCATTTTAATTCCTCCATCAGTATTATCAGTTGTCAAAGACATTGCATGTAAGGCATTTCTTACATTACAGCCACACGCACCTCTACCACCTTTCACCACCATTAAGCAGGGACCTTCAGAGCCTTTTGTAGCTTTTGTTGAGAAACTTTCTAGGGCTCTAGAAGTGCAGGTGCCAGACGAGAGTGCAAGGGTGAAGATCAGGGAAAACCTTGTTTTTGTTAATGCTAATTATTTGTGTAGACAAGCTATTCTGAGTCTTCCCTTAGACCCTCCACGCACTCTTCAATCAATGTTACAAGTCTGTCAAATGAAGGTCCCATTCCTCGCGCGTCAAAATCCACCTGCTCCAGTTCCACCTGCAACTCCTGCGAGGTCTGTGCGTGTGGCAGAACACCCCACTCATCGTTCACAACCGCAACACCGCCCTGCTCGTCGTGGATGCTGTTTTCTCTGCAAAGAAGAGGGGCATTTCGCGCACGAATGCCCCAACAGACCTAAAGGGAGAAGGATGCCAGCTACACCACCAGGAACACCGCAGCCCTCCCGCAGCGACCAAAAAAACTGAATGGGGAGCGCAGGTCTGCCCGGCGTGATGACCCCAACAGGGTGGACCACAATGGGAGAGACGCCTTTGGGGGTCGCTGGAATGACATGAAACTACCGGACTGGACACTTTTAAATCCTGCTTGGGACTCAGCTAAACCAATAGTAACCACTTCCTCTCTCTATGACCCTTTCAGGTTGCACCTTACCAAGGGTCTGCACCTACGGGATCGGGCTTGGCATCAAGTCACCCTCAACCCGAAGGAGCTGAAGGACTGGCCACTGGCGAGAGGAGGTAAGTTCATCGTCATCGGCGATTGTAAATACACTCCGCAAGAGATTGAGGTGCTTCCTGGGACACTCTATAACAATCCCAGGGCCCTCATGATCTGGCTGCGTACTACTCATCCCCCAACATTTGTCCCAAAAGGACAAATTGTTGCACAGGCCCTTCCCTATGGGGATCCCGACCATTACACCTTTTCTGTAAATACTGTGCATCGTGTCACTACACAGAAGCCCATCATTATGTGTAAGATGACACTAGGGGATGAGTCAGTAAATACACCGTTGCTTTTTGACACAGGGGCATATGTGACAATAGTACCCATTAAGGACTGGCCGTCACATTGGGCATTAGAGGACGCGCCTGCAAACATCCGCGGTGTAGGTGGGTTTAAATCGGCGAAACAATCTAAAGGCGTGGTAAAATTTGAGGGACCAAAAGGACAATTGGCTTCTACCCGTCCTTTTGTTTTAGATTATGAGCGGCCCCTGTTTGGGAGAGATCTCATGTCTCAGTGGGGGGTCACAATTTGCATTCCAGACCCTCCACAGGATTTTTCAATAGCGGTCACTGAGAAGCGCCCGGCCCTGAGACTGACTTGGAAAACAGATGAACCAGTCTGGGTCGAACATTGGCTGCTGCCCATAGAAAAATTGAAGGCGCTTGAGGAGCTCGTGGAGGAGCAGTTACAGAAGGGGCACATCATAGAGACCAACTCCCCATGGAACTCGCCAGTTTTTGTCATTCGCAAGAGTGACAAAAAGCGATGGTGCCTCCTCCATGACCTCCGACAAATTAACAATGTGATAGAAGACATGGGGTCCCTACAACCAGGGATGCCGTCCCCCACCATGCTACCCCAAAATTGGAAATTGGCTGTTATTGACATCAAGGATTGCTTTTTCCAAATTCCACTGCACCCGGACGACGCACCACGTTTTGCCTTCTCAGTCCCTTCCATCAACTGAGCGGCCCCAAGGAAGAGATATCACTGGAGAGTTCTCCCTCAGGGAATGAAGAACTCCCCAGTGATGTGTCAGCAGTTTGTCTCTTCCTTGCTGCACCCTGTGCGCGCAGCCACGGAGGGGGTTATCATCCATCATTACATGGATGACATCCTCGTTTGCGCGCCGACGGACAATGAACTTTCACGAGCGCTTGACCTCGTAACAAGTTCGTTAGTTGCTGCAGGGTTCAAACTGCAGGACGATAAGATTCAGAAGATGCCGCCTTGGAAGTACCTGGGCCTAGAAATTGGAAAGAGGACCGTTGTTCCTCAAAAATTGGACATTCGGACTACCGTCCGTACCCTTGCCGATGCCCATCAGCTCTGCGGTGCTTTGAACTGGGTAAGGCCCTGGCTGGGTCTGACTACTGAGGACCTAGCACCTCTTTTCAATCTTTTGAAAGGGGGAGAGGAGCTTAGTTCTCCCAGGGTACTTACTGCAGAGGCAAAAGCAGCGTTGGAGAAAGTCCAAGAGGCAATGTCATCAAGGCAAGCACACAGGTGTGATCCCAAGCTACCCTTCAGGTTCATCATAATGGGTAAGCTGCCACATCTTCATGGGATCATTTTTCAATGGGACCCAAATAAATCACATGACACCAAGGGCCAAGGCAGAGGAGACCGTCTCCTTATTATAGAGTGGATCTTTCTCAGCCACCACCGGCCCAAGAGGATGACACAGCCACAAGAGCACATGGCTGAGCTGATCCGCAAAGCGAGAACGCGGATGTGGGATCTGGCTGGTTGTGACTTCGAATACATTCACATACCAATTAGATTGTCAACGGGCCAATTAACCAAAATTATGTTAGAACACCTGCTTCAAGAAAATGAAGCATTGCAATTTGCTCTAGATTCCTTTACGGGACAAATCTCAATTCATCGGCCGGCTCACAAATTGTTCAATTCAGAAGTGATTTTTAGATTGGCATTAAAGAGTGTCCAGAGCAAGAGACCCCTTGATGCTCTGACCGTTTTTACTGACGCGTCCGGGGCTTCTCACAAGTCAGTAATGACTTGGGAGGATCCCAAAACTCGGCAGTGGGATGCAGATATTGAAATTGTTGAGGGTTCTCCTCAGATTGCCGAGTTGGCCGCTGTCGTCAGAGCCTTTGAGAGGTTCCCCGGACCCTTCAATTTAGTTACCGACTCCGCATACGTTGCGGGGGTGGTATCTAGAGCTGATCAGGCCATTTTGCAACAGGTGTCTAACACAGCTCTATATGAGCAGCTCTCGAAGCTAGTCAAGCTTGTATCCCACCGAGAGCATCCCTTCTATGTAATGCATACGAGGTCACATACTGATTTGCCTGGGTTCGTTGCCGAGGGAAACAGAAGGGCTGATGCCCTTGCTGCCCCAGTGGCAATAGCCCCCTTGCCTGATGTTTTTGAGCAGGCAAAACTCAGCCATCAGCTATTCCATCAGAATGCGCCTAGTCTTGCCCGACGCTTTCACCTCACACGTCAGCAGGCTAAGGCAATTGTCGGCTCGTGCCCATCCTGCCAGTCCCATGCAGTGCCGACATTGCATGCCGGAGTCAACCCCAGAGGGTTAGAGAGCTGTGAGCTCTGGCAAATGGATGTCACCCACGTTACATCATTTGGAAAGCTTAAATACGTTCATGTTTCAGTGGATACTTTCTCCGGTGCTGTCTATGCCTCTGCGCACGCAGGGGAGAGAGCCCATCATGTTATCCAACACTTGCTCCAGGCTTTCTCATTTATGGGCATCCCCAAGGGGATCAAAACCGACAACGGACCAGCGTACAAATCTAAGGAGCTTGCGGATTTCCTGCAGCAATGGGGAGTGGAACATAAGACAGGCATCCCCCACTCCCCCACAGGCCAGGCGATTGTAGAGAGGACCCACCAAAACATCAAACGGGTCCTCCAACAACAACAACAGGTGCTAAAAACTGAGACACCTTCCGTCAGGTTGGCCAGGGCTTTGTATGTCATAAACTTTTTAAATTGCTCCTTTGAAAATCCTAATCCGCCTATTGTCAGGCATTTCCAGTACAACACCGACTGGAAAGTTGAGCGCCACCCGCCCGTTTTGGTAAGGTCCCCTGACTCAGGAAAAGTTGAGGGTCCCTTTGCCCTAGTGACGTGGAGGCGTGGGTACGCCTGCGTCCTCACTGATGGGGGGTTAAAGTGGATCCCGGCAAAATGGGTCAAACCTTACATCCAAAAGAGGAGAAAGAGAGAAGGAAGAGTCCCACAGGTAGCTTCAGCGGCACTATGCCACCGAAGAAAGTGTTCCAAAACGCCCCCATTTGACACCATCTGGGAATGGGAAAACGACTCCCCCTCAGCCTGTTTTTATGAGACCTCATGATTTGTGTTTTTAAGTTTGTTTTATAGGTCCTGCCCACCCAGACCGAATATGCAGACCATACATTTCATCATCGTGATCATCAGCCTCCTGACAACCAGTCAAGCCTGGTTTGTGCCACAGCCCGATGCGAATGTGTGGACCACGCTGGCGGGGTCCTTAGGCCAGGATCACATCTGCCTAAACCAGGCCAGTGCCTCGGACCTGATCTCCTCCTGCCTCGTGGGGATCCCTTTTCAAAAACATGAATTGCCCGAAAGACTACTCTAATATGCCCGCCGTTTGGATAAAATCAGGCCCCGTGTTAGTCCTTTTATTAGTTGGAGGAATTTCTTTTTCCGATTAGAGAATTCAAAAGATGAACCCCAGGAGCTGGAACTCCTTGGTTCAGCCAAAGCCCGGTTTTGCATCCACTTCACCAATGAGGCAAATGCCCTTAACCCCAAGACAAAAAATGTGGTTCAGTCAAATTCCCTATATCACGCCAGATCATGGTGTCAGGGAATGGCCAAAGGAGCACTTCCCCCTCAAGTTTACAATCACCCCAAAAAATTGCCAAAAGGTGTTTTTTTGATTTGCGGGACCCATGCTTGGGCAGGCATCCCCTCTCACCTTTCAGGAGGTCCGTGCACCTTAGGGAAATTGGGACTGTTTTCACCTAACAAAACCCAAATTATGGATTGGGAGCAAAAGAAAAACGGTGCACATAAATCGGCTATTTCTAAAAGAGATTTGAAGAATTTGGACCCAAACTGCGATTCAGAAATTGTACATTGGAGTAAGTCTAAAGGAGTCGCAGTTACTATATTTGCCCCCTGGGTTTCAATTGCCAAAAATATGGGGGAATTGGCTCATCTAGAGTGTTGGGTGGCCAAACAGTCAAAGATGACTTCCAAGGCCCTATATAACCTCCTGCAAGATGAGGATTTAACGAGGCAAGCCACCCTCCAAAATCGGGCGGCCATAGATTACCTCTTGCTCCTCCACGGGCATACCTGTGAGGAGTTCGAGGGTCTATGTTGTTTTAACTTGTCGAGCCGGGCCGAGGACACCAAGCAGATCTTGCGGCAGATGCAAGATATGGTCGGGCAGATAAAAAAGGAAACATTGGACTGGTTAAATAACATCTTCAGTGGCTGGGGGCTCTCTGGATGGGTAGGATCCATTCTGAGGACCATTTTGTTATTTATGTTCATCATTTTATTAATCCTGGTGGCCTTCGGACTAATTAGAAAGATGATGTTTAAATTGATTTCCAGTGCCACTTCTTCCCCCTCTCCAGAAGTTAATTACACTGCGGTGTCAGATGACCCTGACGAAATGGACTTAGAAGGCTCCGAAGGCTATCCGGAATCCGAATACCTTCCTGACCCACCGCAGCCTTTTTCATCTTAATTAAAAGAAAAGGGGGAGATGTGGCAGTGCACGTTTTTTGAGTTTACTGTTTTATGTAAGATTTAGTTGTCTGTAAAGGTTCAGTTCTATGTACCCCTACCTTCCCCCCCTAATTAATATTCCTTTGTCCCTCTCCTCCATCACGAGGTGTCTGCACCTGTTCCCTTCGGTTAATTGTCAGTTATCTTTCCCGCCTTGAGTTTTCCCCTCCCAGTTACCTTTAATTGGTCCGAAGCACCCTTTTCCCCCTCTGTTCTCCCTAGAGACTGTAAACCATTGGCTGGAGGCGGCAAACCCCACCCCCTTCTCCCCACCTTCTTGGCTCCCCTTAAAACCCTGTGTTGATTCAAAGTCTGGGTCCAGAAAACGGCTCAGAGTTGAGTTAATAAACTCTCTGCTGCTCTGTTCGCTGGATCCTCCTTTCCTTCCTCTGCCTAGCCGCTTTTAAATCCCCTCATAAGCTCCTACGGGGTCCTGCACCTGTCGGAGCCGCTTCGCCGTCGCGGCGAGCGGGCTGGCTTTGGGCTGCGCCTTGTCCCGGTGCTTGGGCTGGCTCGGGGCGACCCCCAGTGGTTCTTTTGAGGCACCGCAGCACTTCTTCTAAACATGGAAAGTTAATGACACATAGATTATGATAACAGTTAGAATAACCTTCCCATTTCAAGTAATATTCGTTCTGCAATAAAAGCAGTTGATTCCTCTTAAGAGACACATTCCAAATAATTAATACAGCTCTCTGTTGGCACTTGCTGTTGTTGCTCCAAGCAATTTCCAACCTAGTATCACAGGCAGAGGAGAAGCGGTACAGTCTTCAGGCTTCTTTGTAATGAAATCCAGGAATACCACAAGCACAGTATGCTATTGCACATAATATGTTGAAAACATCTCTCCAGGGAGACAAAATATTAATGGCAAAGGGGAGAGAGAAAGAAAAAAAAAAGAAGTGTGTCTGAATGTGCAGGTTATATTTACTGCTTTACACTGAGGATGACTCAGATAATTTACATTATTACAACAACTGGACATAATTCAGGTTTAAAATCTACAAATACATCATCAATTCTGTATTTGCTTTTAAGTGCTTTAACATGGGAAATCTGCTTCAGGCGAACCCATAGCAAATAACAAGTTCCTCTGCTTTCCTCTTCTTGTGTACATGTTAAAAACTCATTTGATGTTATTAGTGAGCAAAAGTCATCATTTAATAGCTGCTCGGTTCTGCAGCAGAAACAAGCAGATGGTCTGCTCTCACTTCAAGCTGCTCAATGTGCAGGATGATTAGTGCTCTTATAACCACAGAACAGTCTCCTCATTTGCTGCATCAAATATACCACTGAAATGTAAAATAGCTGAGCTTGGTAGGAAACTCTGGAAATCACCTAGCCCAGCTGAAGGGCAGCAAGAGCCCATAACAAGTGTCCAATCTCATTTCCAGTATCTCTAAGGATGGAGATTCTACAATCTCTCTGGGCAATCTGTACCAGTGCTTTGCCACCCTCATAGGAAAAAAATAGAAAAGCTTTTCCACTATCTGTCTGTAAGAAGAGTCTGGTTCCATCTTCTTTATTACTTGTCATCATGTACTTATACCTATCAGTAAGATCCCTTGGATTATCTGGTCCAGGCTGGATACTCATAGCTTCTCAGCCCATCCCCATAAAGAGATGCTTCAATCCCTTTATCATCATTATGGTCCTTTGCTGGACTTGCTTTGGGCACACTGCTGACACATGGTTTATGGTTTATTTTGTTTGGGTTTTTTTAATCACCTGGTCTTCCTGGGAGCAAACCAAAAAAAAAAAGAATGATTCTGGAGCCTGGAGTAAAGAAGATACACCCGCATTATATGAAAGACTAAAAAACATCTGTGAGTTTGTTTAGACATTCATTACAATTTAGTAATAACTATGGAAGCTTATTATTGCTTTATTAAGGCTTTTACTTTATATGGAGGAAGCAGTAGCATCAAATGCTCTCTAGCGATAAATGAAACAAGTTGCAGAAAGCTTTTATCTATTTGCTGCTGATGCAAAACACAGTACTTCCAAACAAAAAAAAAAAATCAAACTTCTGTTACTACCACTACTACTACTACTACATACTACTACTAAAAAAACAGACTTCTGTTAGACTGCGCACTTTTCACAATGCTAATAAAATCAAACTTTGGGTTTTAATATTCCTTCTCCAAAAAAACCAATGCAAACAACTGTTGTGATTCATTTTCTGGGTATGAATGCCAACTCACTTGTGCTTCAGACTCATCAGTGTTCACACAGGAGAAACAAAGGGTCTCCACTGTTGGCTTTTTAATCAATGGAATCCCATTTTTGCTTTAGTTTTACTGTTATTGCCAGAGGTGACCTTTGAGACAGTTGAGGCAAGTGGAGGTATCTGGACCAAGGCCTGGCAATGGGACTGATACACAAGCACATGGTCTTCTTGGCTTTAATGGCATTAAAAGTGCTGCCATTCACCCAGTTAAAAACCAAAATTTTACCCAATGGACCTATGAAAGGTTTTGAGACTGATATCACTGGTACAGCTCAAGTTGATCTTGACTGACAGAATGAGCTTTCCAAGGGAGGCCGACTCCCAGTCCCTGTGGAGCGAGTTTTGCAGTTTCAGATGCTTACTGCAAGCCCCAGCCCTAGGAATGAGGGACTCCTATCTCCCTCTCTTCAGTTCCAGCTGCTGTAGAAAAGCACTTTAAAAGATGGATGTGAGAGCCTTAAAAAAAAAATAAAAGGCAGAAACCCTCCAAACTCCACACCTCCCTCTCCAATCCTTCAGCTGTTTTCTCTGCACATTGAGTCTGAGCTGACAGTGGTGCAGGAAAAAGAAAGAAGACTTCTGACAAAATACCAAAGGTCAAGATGTCTGTTGCTGATGGGAAGTTGAGCATGCCTGGTATCGGGACAGCTTGCATGTCCTTCTCCCAATCCCACCCTGCCTATAACCATCTGCTCTTTCTGCAGCCAGCTCCCAGGTTAAAAAGTAAACAGCAATCAAATGTAATCATCAAAGTAATGTTTGATGAAGTTGCCAATTTTGTACCTACCAGCTCAGGTTGTGTTCCATTTCCTTTATCCCTCTTGCCTGGAGAGGCCTGTGCCCATGGCTCCCTGTGAGGGCTGGAAGACAGCTGTGGATCATCCCTGACTTGCTTTTCTTGCAACACAACACAGGGATGCAGGTCTGGCCAACACTACCTAAATATCAACACCATCTCAGGTGAGACAGGGCAAACAGCAGGTGTGGCACAGGTAGCCACAAACCAGCAGTCTTCATAACAGCCAGGCCACCTGCATGTGCTGTGACAATGTGAAAAAAAAAACCAAAAAACAACATGTTTGGTAGAAACAATTTTTGGAGCAACAATATGGATATGACCTTAAAGTCTATCTACTGACATGCTTTCCTGAGATAGAGGAAATGAGAAAGATGTTTGTGAATTAGAAAAAGTGCTTGACTGGCCATTATTTTCAGGTCTGCCACATGAGAGATACAATGCATTTTAAAAAGCCAATAACTTAGAAGAACAAAGATAATATTTTGTGAAGACTGAAGGAAACATAATAGCTTGGCCTAAGGGATTTTTTAAACTTTTTTTTAAAGGGATCTGGATGCTCATAGAGAGAAAATAAACATCCACACATCTTCAAAAATCTGCCCTGAAGCGATTTAAGTGATCTACAGATGCAATGATATAAAACTACAGAAAAAGTATGCAAATGCATGGAATAACCAAGAAAAGTAGCAACAAAGAAGTCTCATCTGTGTATCTATTAAAACCACTTCCTCCTGATCCTTTTTGGAAGCACACCCACTGTTTGCATCACCTGAGAAGGCAGGCCTTCCTCCTGATCCTGGGCCAAATTTCCAGTGCTGGTGACATTTAATTTTTCTAGAGTACAATGCCTATTGTCATGTGTGCACATGGGAAACTTTTCTGCCTGGCCCTCACTCATTTTCTATCTGAGATTTTCCAGTGCACTGTCAAAGAGAAAACCTGAATAGAAAACATAAGACTGAAAGATTCAAACCCCAAAAGCAAAGGAAAAAACCACCAACACTTACCAGGCTAAAAATAAGGCTTTTAAAAACATTTGATGACTTGTCTCCTAAAGCCCTGGTGATGCCATGAAGATAACCACAGTCACCTGAATGGATGGCTCTCCCTCTTCCCTGCTGCTCCTTTGCTCAGTGCCCATGGTGGGTATGAACAATCATGCACCTTTAATTGCAGTTCTGCCCCACACCTGACTCAGATCCAGCAGCAGCAGTGAGAAGCCACCAGGAGATATATTTTTTTAAACAAATATGATTCAAGTTCTTTGTTCTCAAGGGATCAGAGTCCCTGTTCTTTGCTGTCCTTATCCAGAGGTGATCGCTGCAACAATTTTTTTTTGCTGTCATGTCATATTACTCAGATTTCCACCCATTTTCCAGCCTCTTTTAGCATTCTTTTGTCTTCCACAGGTTCACCAGTTCCCAAGATCCTTTTTAGACAACCTAGTCAGCATTTCATGCAGAGGATTTAATTTAATTTTGTGCTGGTATCTCTGATGACCCATGCTCCCAGGTACTGCCTCTCCTACACCCCTTCTTGTCTGCACCTCTGAATGCAGGCACCTCCATGGATTTAATCCCTCATCTGTTAGTCCATTTGCTTGGATCATAAATTAGTTAATACCCATGAAACCATACATCCATTCCTGAGCCTTTGATTTCAGTTCTTCACATATTTTTACTTTTTAAAATAACGATAGGATGGACACATACTAGGTATGCAAAATACATAGTCTGAGAAGTCTTCGAAAACATGATGACAATTTTACTAATATCTCTACAGATAAAATATTCTTTACATGCTGTGGTGCTTTTTTTCTCATGTAACTGAAAAAAGTAATTTTTAAAAGCAGTCCAGTTTGTCTGTGATGATCTGATCTATAAAATACAACAGTACTTTCTGGGCACATTTATGTAATTCTGTAAACGTTAACAGGATTTTTTTAAAAATCCAATTTATTATCTAGCAAAAGGCTACATTCACTTTGTTGGAGGGCAGCTTCTAGGATCATCACACTCATCCTCTTTAATTTTCAAAACTAGTTAATTTTTTTCTTGTCCTTTTTTCTCCCCTCATGAGTCTTTTTGAATCCCATAATATGTAGGCATATATAAAAACATATGAAAAGAGAACTTAAAATTGCAACTCAAATTCATATGGATATTCACCATTTGTTCCAGCTTACAATTTTCTTACACTATTCCAGCTTATATTCTCTTTGGATGCTTCAGACACAAATCAGGAGGTAAAAAAAACTCTCACTGGCAAAATGCAATTCCTTCCAGGGCAAACAGCAATTCAGTGCAGACTCACTCCTGAAGCCTCTAGCCCAAACTCCCATCAGCTTTAGATGATTTATCTGAATAAAAGCTAAGCTGAAACTCTTCTGGGATTTTGTCCCAGAAAGTTTTTCATTTTATCAACCTTTACTTTTGCACACCTGGTGGACTCACCTGAAAGAAATCAACAATTCCATTCTTCATTTTTTCACAACTCAACTCTTGATTTAGTGTAGTTGCTAATAACAAAATGCACTTTGAGAAGGAGTGCTTTGAAGTGCTTACTACTTCTTTCTTTCTGGAATCTGTGTTCCCCTTTCAGGAGCATTTTACAGCCCTTCATGGCTGGTCCCATTTCTCCCTGAATGTGGAGATCTTCCAACTAGCCACCAAGATTTTTTTGCCCCTTCAACCTTAATTCCCTTTCCTATCACTAATCGATCCAATCCAACCCTACTATGAGAATTCAGCTGGATTTATGAGGATAATGCTGACCCTTCCATTCCTCATACATGCCTTGGGGTACTTTTTATCAGCACTGATATACCTCTGGAAAGTTGACTTGCTGCAGCATCTGAAAGATGGGGACCTGCTAATGACATCACCACAACTGCCTGAAGTCAAGGGAAGGCTCTTTAAAGACTCCCCTAAAGCGTCAGGAATTTTGTAGCTGACTCCTAAAGAGCTCCTTACTCTTTAACCTGAGTATGAAGGCAGAAAGAAGGGCATCCAACACCTCCCCTCCTTGCTTTGACTCTAAAGCAGAATATGGCAGGGCATCCATATCTGCTTTCTCAGTTTAAAAAAAAAAAAAAAAAAAAAAAAAAAAAAAAACCAACAAAACACAAAGAAAGGAAACCTGTCACAGCAGCACCGCAGAGTGCTGGTGGCATCGAAGAAGTTAATTAGCAGCATTGAATTAGACTTTAGGAGAAGATTCTTAATTAGTGTTGCTAAAAATATTACACTAGTCATTTTCAGAACAAACAATCAGTGGCAGATGAGGGAGGAGAGCAATCCAGACCTGTGAGCTACCGTGGTGGAAGTATTTTCAGTGGGGAACAGGAATAAAGGCTGCTCAATTCAGAAATGCAGTAGCCAAAAAACAAATCCAGGATAACCTTGTTCCAAGCCAGGCTAGTGGCTCTACAGCCAGGCCACAGCAGAACCTCAAGGAGCAGAAGGTGTTTGCACCACACAGGGCCTCGAGGTGCACAGATATAACCTACATTGAGAGGGTAATGTCTTGAGAAACAGCCTAGCAGATTATAATCTTGGTTGGGCTGGGAGGAAAGGAGCTGGCAGAGGCAACAACTCAAAAATGGACCATCCAGGAGTCTTTTCTTGGGCTAAACCCCCAATCCCATGCAGACCCCCATCACTGCACACAAGCCAGCTAAATCTGCTGGCCAAGAGATAAATGATGGACTAATCACCAGAATCATGTTTAAAAACCCAACACTCAAAGGCTGTCTCTAGTACACAATGTAGTCCCTTTCTCCTGCAAAAAGCAGCCTTGGACATTTGCAATGTGTCAGCTCTTGCTCCCTGCTGCTGGCAAACAGCTCTAACACAAAGTGCTGGCACATTCGCAGCTGGGTTCAGTGCAAAGTACTTGCACAGGACTGATAAGCCATGGTTGATGTCAGCATGACTCGGTGGTCTCGAACTCAATGAAATAACAACAAATCACTACTCAGGCTGATTCCTCACACTGAGGAGCTCGCTGCAGAAGAGGAAAAGCCCCTTTTCCCAATGCAATTACCCCCCTATCTGCATCCCATGCTTGCTGCCAGAAACAGCTGTCTCAGCTTTTCAGGCACATTCTTGTCAAGGTCCTTTTCCCCCTCATGGTGTTTGACAGGATTATGAAGTGCCGAAGCCTCAGGCCTCCTTTTGTTTTGAAGCTTGAAAGTGAAGTTTTAGCTTAATCATTTGGTGTCTTCCTGCCCTTCCCCTGTTTCAACCATCCTGGCTGCCCATCAGCCCAGTCCCCAAGCACTCCTATGGGAACAGGACCCCAGCCCATGGATATAGGCAATGGCAACAACTGACCTACGAGGATAGAGCAGTATCCCAGTTTAGCTCATGGATGAGTTAGATCTGCTGTACCATTTTCTCAAGGGGGTTTAAATAGGTGCCTCAGAACAGGAGCAGTGAACTGAGGAAGAGGAAAGGCTGCTACAACTCTGGTAAAGTTATCTGCTGTTCCATGGTAGTTTTATTTAGGAAAAAGGAGCAACCACATATTTATTTGTATTGGAGAGACACTGAAGTTCCTCCCACTGTACTAACCAAGCAGTATTAATATTTATGACACACTCTGCAAAGGGATAATTTTGAAGCTGAGGAATATTGCACTTTTTAAAGGTTTTTTTGTGAGAAGGTAGACAAAAGAGCTCAAACTCCAGCTTTCCAGACAGAAAGCAGAAACCCCTCATTTCAGAAGTCTAGTGTGGTATGATGCTTTTTGATAATTTTTTACTCAAACACTGCTTTACAAAGAGAACAAATTTAAAACAGGATAAAAATTAAGAGACAGACCAGGCCTAAAAGTGGAGTATGAATGCAATACTGTCCTCCTGTCCCTTTGAGCTTAGGGTACTGTCTGCCCAACAAATGTAGGCTGAAAGGCCTGCTTTGTTGTAAAAGACCTTTTTTCACCTCCAAACTTAGACATCCCTTTTTGTTTCAGATAGCAAAAAGGGACTGAAATATTCATTGACTGAATGGAACATGAATATGTGGGCAAATATTGGTGGATAAAAGCCAGGGCTCCAGTCACACTACACATTTAGCACAAAGCAAGAGCTTCTCTCTCTGAAAGCCTCCAGCAACACTGTGCAACCAGCAGCTGTCACTGTAAGCAATGAGGAGGATCAGGAGTGAGAGAGTCAGGGACGCTTCTAGGTGGTGTGAAAAACGAGGTTCACTTGGTAAAATTTAAAAGTTTAATAAAAAAATAGAAATAGACAATCAGAAGACAATAAGAACAAAAGTATTCTTTTACAGGCGCCTGGGTACTTTGACATGGGATTCACCATTCAGGTACACTGCTTAACAAAAGACTCGTCCCTTAAAAACACTAGTGTGTTGAATATTCATACATTACATACATGATTCAAACATTCCTTTCAAATCGTAGGTGTTCTTGTTAATCTCAACTCCCTCCCCCTTCTCCCTTCCATCTATAAATCTGGTTTTCTCATGGCTCCATTCAGTCACAGGGCTTTGCCATAAATATTTTCTCAGAGCCTTTTTAGAGTCATTGCTGCTATCTCTTATCAAGCTAGGATACTGTGGAAAAAATTCTTTGGTTATCTTCTCTATTTCTCGAGCTAATTACAAAAGCATCTTTACATAGCATAGTTTCTATTTTACTATCATTCTATAACCTAAAAACTACATTTACCATTTAACTGAAAGAAACTATATGAATACAGCAAACCTTCCCAACATAACACATGGGATATTAATTTTAATATGTGCAAAAAGCCAATTATATAATATGCATTTATAACAGTGGGAGGAAAGCAACTGCAAAGTAAAAACACAGGAGAAGAAGCAATTAAACACTCAGCAGCTCCCTGAAAAATGGCCTTTGTCCACCAGGAGAAGCTGCTCATCAGAAAGGCTCAGCCGGCCTTTTAAAATGCAGCACAAATTCAACTTCAGAGACAGCAAACGTTGCTTATCACACGGGTTCTTGAAGTGACAGCAATTCATATCCTGTGCACAAATGGGATTCAAGGTTCTGTAGCCCTTTTGATGCATTCCTGGGCAAGGAAGTCGGGTGTCAGAGGCGAGCAGCGCAGGAAGCAACTCCCAGCTACATATGAGCACATGACAGCTTTGAAACGTTCAAGTTCCTCTGCCCACTACCTGCATTACTCAGCTGTCAACAGAAAGGCCTCAGATTTATGAAGTGAAAATTACATTTTAACGAGGTGTCATATGTGTTTAAAGTCCTTATTCATCACTATACTGCCACATCTTCTACCCAAGACACAAATGCACTTAATTAGCATATTATAAGGACAGATGGTTCACCTTATCTGCATTGAGAAACTGCTTCAGAAGAAAAAACAGAAAACAACCCAAACATTCTGACTGAATAAAATACTTACAATCACACATCAAGAGAACAACCCACAATACTTGTCAAAATGTGGAAGATAAAAGTTTAACATGCACCCTCTGAGGTTCTTAAAATATCACAAATATCCATGTAATTTCTGTATCACATTTGATTACCAGAATGGCAGACCACAGTGTTAATATGAAATGTGTGGAAGCCACTTAAGCACATTTAGGCTGTATTATAAGTCCTACATATCATATCAGCATCTTCCCTGTGTACTGGGCATATTTATTTATTAATTTCACACATCCATGGAACAGCCCATATGGTAATACTTGGGTCTCCTGGACATAATTTAAAACACCTTCTTGGAAACAGGAGGTCTGTGGTTCCCATGTAACTGGCTTTCCATGTAACTTTGGCTGCTGGGACATCTAAGGCCAAAGTATGCAAAAAGGGATCCTTAACAAGTTCTTCCCTGGATTTCTCTACTATGGGACAGGCTCCAGTCCCCACTTAAGCACTCAAATGTTCAGTCAGCATATCCTGAGCCCTGGCAAGAGCTGCCAGCACTGGGGCACCTCATACAGAACTTGTGGTCTCTGTGATGCCCAGGAACCCCTGGCTGGTGTCCAGGCAGGAGCTGTGCCTGCCCAGGGAGGTGCTGAGTGCTGAGGCACAGATCCGGGAGATGTGCGTTTGTATGCAGCACAGTGCTGGGAAGCAGGATGGGAGTACTTCACCTTTTGGAGAGGAAGTCTTGTTGATATTTTCTTGTGTTTATTTGCACAGAACATATAAGTGAGTGATGATTAAAACAGGTAACTCTAGTGAATATCAACTGATTAGGCTGCAGAAAATTTTCATCCTGTCACTACAGCCTTCTGTTTACCTCTGCATATGTCTAATAAGACACATATTAAAAAAAAAAAAAAAAAAAAAAAAAAAAAAAAAAAAAAGCTTAATACTGTTCTGGGTTTAACTTCTTGAAGAATGAGAAGAGGTGCAGAGCTATCCTTACTAACACTTCAAATTCAAAAACTCAATCAAAGCTACAAAGAAATAACCAAAAAACTCAGGAGCATTTATGAAGAAGCATCCTCCAAAAAGCTCATTTTAAGGCCAAACAGCTCAAAGAAAATACACTTGAAAGGATTTTGGTATCTTCAAGTTCACTTCTTGAGGGCAGACATTAATGATACATTTCTTGGGACTTGCACACACTGAGGAGTGTTTGCTTTCAAAACCACTTTTAGGATAAATGAAAAACAACCCCAGACAAAAAGGAAAAAAAAAAGAGCAGGGTAAAACTTTAAAATGCAGCTTTCCTCATTTCTCCCAGTCTTTCTAGACAGTTTGGGAAAAGACTGGAAATGTTCGATTCTAGGTGAACTGCAGTCCCCAGAACCTGTATTTTATTTTAGATATCCCTGAAATGGATGATGCAAGTGATTTCAAATATGTTACTGGCTATTTAAGTAAATATTTCACTTTTCTTGTTATGATCAATTTTTGGTTTTAAGAGCTCTTCTGAAACTTCACCCTTAATTGTTTTTCAACAACCCATATGTTCAACCCATCAATTTTACAATCCTTCTTTTCTAATTAAGCTGATATTGTTTACAAATTTTGCTACTCAAATTGTAACACCATGGAACATGCCTGCATTGATCATGGCTCTAATACGGAGAAATACTGATGATTTTTGAAGAGAAGAGAAACACATATCCACAATCCACTGTGTAAAAAAAAAAAAAAAGAAAGAAAAAAGAAAAAAAAAAAGAAAAAAAACACCAACAACAACCCCCACCAAAAATTCTTCACTGCTTTCCCAGGGTTGTATCAGCTTCTGTTCCTGTTCTTTGGTGGAGGAGCTGGGCTTAAGCCAACCAGATATTTAGTGTTACATGTAAAGCAATGCAGCATGAAATTTGGTGCTAACCCAAAAAGGAGTTGCACTGAACTTGGAACAGAAAGCATCATGCAGACCTGGTCTCCTGGCTCCTCTATGCAAAAAAGCCTGATGTCAAGCAACTATTTGCCCACCTGTTCAACTCAAAATCAGTGCTTCTGTTTCATTGATTCATAAAAAATTGTTCCCACTAATCAGGCTGTGTGGGTAATGGAGCAGTTAACTTCCTTAGTGATGATTTTTCCTTCTTTTTGAAATATCTTGGCCCATTCAAGTTTTCTCATCAAAAAATTCAGTTGCTGTCAGAGTAGACCTCTCAAAAGTCCTCGACTTCTAAAATAGTGAGGTAATGGGATCCTTACGCAGTTTTACCAGAAAGGAAATCCCAACAATTTTCAGAGAAGAAAACCGCAGGTAAAATTCAGCCTTCTGTCCATATTACAAAGCTTTGCACAAAATTCGCACACAGGGAATATCAGAGAAGGCTCACCAGATTCCCTGACACCAGATTAACTCTCTCATGCCCACTATTAAAAGCTAAAAACTGCTTCAGCTTCCTATCTGATGCAATGGGGGATTCTAAATTCTCATCTAAATCAGAGTGAAACTAAAGGGGCTCCAAACCAGAGTGACACAAAGGTAAATCAAATCCTTGCACCTCACAGACTTTCAGCCCCCTGCAAGGTTTTCACCTATTCTCCTATTTCACCATCTTACACTGCAAAAAAAAAAAAAAGGGAGAACAATTTCCTTTTTTAATAGGATTTTCCCTTTTTTTAGGTTTTTCACTGATTAAACCTCTTTTTATTTAATATATATTGTATTAAAGATGCTATTACTGACAATGGTCACCACATGCAAAGCGCCAGCAAAGAGTCCATTATAATACCAGGAAGTAATTCACTAAAAAGAAGAGAAACTGTGAAATGGAAGGGATGGAATTGATTTCCAGTCCTTGGGGATAGCCAATAGCTCACTAATTGCTCTGCTTCACTCCACCACCCAGAAAGTACATGCTTGTCATTAAGTTAGGAGAATGAGAAGTATTACTTCATTTTTTACTCATCTGAGATCTTGCAGAGGTCAACATCATTGAAAATATCTCTACTCCTTAGCAGTCACTCAGTTCTTGTTCATCTGCTTCTTCAAGATTTTCTTCTCCCCTTCCTTACATTTTTGTAAAAAAAATCACAATTTTGCTGCCACAGTTTATGCCTTTCATTCCAGCACTCCCCAGATTTTCATACCCACAATTTCTTTCAGCATCTCTTGATCCATTTTCATTACATATGGGTAATATGCTGCACATAGGAAAAGAAAATCTCAGCAACAGAAACCTTTTCACTTCTCTTTTGCAATCTAAAGCCCTGAATCCACTCATCCACTTTCAAGCTTCTTACTTACAAAAAATGTTTCAGAAAAAGCTGTTATGAGTTGAATACTGTCCAAATTATATTAATTCTGTCTTTTTCTTACTTTTTCAGCCTTTCAAAGCACACAGTCCACCACAAGAACTACCTGATACTATGACTACATCAGTACAGTAACAACCATTTAAAATGAGCAAATCCTGTTTGGAAATTCTTGCAACATCATACAAGCTTGACCACAGTGTAGGCCAAGTCTTGTTACTAGTAAAGTGGTAACTTTATAATTGCAAAATTATGATGGAGTCGATAAAGGTAAGGGAATACACCTAAGTAACTAACAGGAAAAAAAGCCGAAAAGCTGGGAAAACTCTGGGGACCAGATGATCCTCTAAGATAAAGTATAGTAAGTCACAGTAAGTCATGAAAATCTTTAAAAATTAATGAGAAACTTTACATAAAATAAAGCAAGAATTTAGAGGGTTTTGTTGATTCTCCTCCTGACTCCAGACACACACTTGTGGGTGCATGACCACATATTCAATTAGTCTTAGCTTCCCTAAAAAGACAAAACACCCTCAGCTTAATAAAACAAAGTAATTTAAACCGGCAGGCAGTTTTCCTCCAGCTGTTTGCAACAACAACTTCTTCCATGCTTTGTTTTGTCAAAATTCCTGCAGAAGGGAAAATGATCTGATGACGTATGAAAGAAATTTGATTCAGGAGAAAAGACTGCTACCCCTGTGAATAAAAGCATGGTCATTTGGAAACTGTTTCAGGCTACTTGTGTGTAGATACTCATTTGTCCACTTAATTTCAACTAAGACAAAAAAAAAAAAATCTTCACATATTAATGTCTTCATAATCATTATAGGTCTATGGTGGGGCTTTATTTGCAGAAACTCAGCCAGATCAGTAAGATCAAAGTGTACTTCAATTTTACACAAAAAACAAATATTAAAAAAAATATATAGAAAGATTTTTGGTTTGGTATTAAACTCCTTACCTGCTCTGCTGTCCAGCGGGCCAAAATCCAAGGAGTATTTTACAACGTGATAGTTGTTCCATACATACAGGAGGTTGTCCCGGGGATTATAATCCACAGCAGCAATGTACTGATAGGAGTTTGGAAAGGGCACATCCACCGTGCTATCCTTGCTTTGGTCAGTGTTATATATGTAGTCTATTTTATTCCCTGTGGCTTCATTGTCATCATCTTCATACACAGA
The DNA here is from genome assembly GCF_021018805.1 of Prinia subflava. NCBI lineage: Eukaryota > Metazoa > Chordata > Aves > Passeriformes > Cisticolidae > Prinia > Prinia subflava. The sequence continues at coordinate 10,199,255 of NC_086282.1, forward strand.
CTTCACCACATATAAAATCCCACAGATCATGAAGGCATTAGAAGCTGACCTCTTGTCATAGGCAGTATCCCATGTCCCTTCGATCCTTAACGTGTAAGGGTTCAACTGGCTAATGACTATTTTGCCATTGTTTTGTTCTGTTGCATAGATTACCCAGAGCCCGCTCTCATCCACGGCCAGGTCTATGTCAGACTTGCCTCCCCAGCGGTAGGGAGAGGTGTCGTGGTAGTTGGCGTTAGCTATGATTGCCTCCCCGCTCTTTATCCTTGTCCGCAAGTCAAACTTGACAATGTTCCTGGTCCGCTCCTTGTTGAAGAACAAAGCCCCGTCGTACACCACGAACCCCGTGCCGTCCACCCGGTGTGGGAGTTTGTAGGTTGTGGTTGGCCTCCCGGCGATGAAGTCATCCTTGGAGGAGTATTCTGTCAGCGTGTCTGTCCGGTACGGTGTCCAGGGCATGTAGTAGATCTTGTCAGAGGCCTGCAGAGGGTCCTTGCACCAGGCGCCTGACTGGTGGTCAGACTCGAATAAGTGTTCGCTCTGGTAAACTCCTTTCAGCAGTCCAGGGCAAAGAAAAACTGTCGTAAGGGAAAAGAATTTAAAAGAAAAACAAACGTTAATGGCAGTTCAGGGGTGGCTGGCCCAAGCATCTCAACAGCTTCTAGTCGCGGAGCAGAGGACACTTGAGATGAGAGGAAACCCAAGAGCAATACCCTGTAGCTCGAGACTATTCTTCCAGCCCACTGTATCTTTGGAACAAGATCTGCTCCACCAAACTGGGTGTCCCCTGCCCCCCCCCCCCCCCTCCCACTTTTCCTATCAGTCAGCTGTGTCTTGTTTTCTTACTGCTTTTCAAATCTACTTTTACAGGTATACTTACTTGGACCAATCGGTTTTGTAAATTCTGAAATTAATATGTGCCCCATAAGGATTTCTGGGTTTGTATTTCCAAATTATATTCTGCAGTGAATCTGTACCTACTAGGTGAAGGGCTAAACTCCGAGGAAATTGATCCACATATTTATTTGAACAGCCCACAGAAGAGTGGCCTAGAAATGGAAATAAGAGAAAGAAATTCCCCTCCTTACAGCCCAAGTGATATTAAATATTTAAAGGATACCAATAGCAAAGCAGAGGCGAATACCTTAGCAACTCAGAAGAGCATTTAAAGCAAAGGGAGTGGGGGGGAGAACACCCATCTGGAGTATAACCAGAAATTAGACTTTCCAAGCTGCTACAGGACACACGAAACATGCAGTCCACACAATTAAAAACAAATGACATATGGATGCTGAAAGGAAAAGACAAGGAAGAAAGAAAGAAAGAAAGAAAGGAAAGAAGGAAGGAAAAGAATAAAGTTTGCTGGAGAGGAACCCAATGTCTAAATTTCAATCAGTTAAAAATGTCCTGTTAAATATAGTAGTAATTCAAACTTAAAACATATACCTTCTATTGTTACATGAGAGGAGCACAGAGGAGCAGTTTGACTAACTGGGATGCTTTGCTGCTCAGACTTCGGGGAGGGCTGACGGGCCAGGGCACGTCCAAAACCTGGGAAGAGGCTCAGCTGCTGCCTGGCTGACCTCGGCCCCATGGGAACATCACCACCGAAGGGCCGGCTGGATGGATGGATAGGGAGGCAAGAGGAGGGATGCTGCAGAGCAAATCTGGCCCTTGCCATCCCCATCAGCACCCTCCTGGCCTGAAGCCACTGCACATGCTTCGGGGGGAGGAGAATATTGGCTGGTTATTTGGAACACTGATCTCCACGATCCTCAAGAGGCACAGTAACCGTGATGATGGGATGGGCGGCAGGGAGGCATGAAGAAGTATCCCACCATGCACTTCTGGCAGCACTGGGCTGGCAAGATGGGATCCCACATTCACACTTCCTGCTCGGAGCATAATTGGTTATTTTTTGTAAATGCAGAAATTGGTAATGTTGTCTGGAGAGCAAGACAGGAGGAAAATCAGACTTAATAACCAGTATAAAATTATACAGATCCATTGGAGTCTAAGTAACCACTCAGGGTTGCTGAAAAAGGGTTGCCTTTTCCAAGAGGCTTTTATGCCATAATAAGACATACTTATGCACATACATAAGTGTGCACACCTTCCAAATTATTAGGGGCAGGAAAATGAGTTATCTAAGCCTTTAAATAGAAATTTAATGGAAAAAAAAAAGGTAACACTGGTAAAAACTTTTCAGCAAATATGAGTTATCTGGTGAAGTTGAGCAGCAGAGATACTAAATAAACTTCAACAAAAAGGTAGTGAGAATTAATGACAAAGTATTTCAACTAAAACGTTAAACTGTTAAATAACTTAGCCTATACATAAGTTATATATATATATATATTTTGAAAGGTATTTAATTACCTTTTTGTTCCACTTCTATTGTAGAGAGAGGGGTAAAGAGAGAAAGGAGAAAAGAGAACAGATTAATGGTACTGTATTGGCCAGGTACTTTACCTCTTTCATAAAAAAAGGAAGATATATCAATTTACTTAGGTATGTGAACATTTATATATATAAAAACCTTTCCTCTGATATATACACTGGATAATATGCAGACAAGCTGAACAAAATACAGATAAATTTTAGCTTTAGAAAAATCTGGCAGAAGAAAAAAAACAGCCCAGCAACTGGGATGTAATGAGCCCCCTGGACTCTACCTTGTCAGCAGCAACCTTAGATTAGTTTCATATAGCAAAATGAAATACCCATAAAGTGAAATATGATTGATACAGCTTTATGTATAGGATAAAAATTCCAGGGAGAAACTTTATATAATATACATCTTCATATATTTTGCCAAAATCCTGTAAAATACAGATCCCTACTTAAAACAGGAGAATATTAATTTATGATGTGAAAAGAAAACTTAGGAGAGTCAAATGAAGTATGTCCGTGGATGTTCGTAGAGTCCTGTCCTTTGTCTTGGAGAAACACACTTTAGTAAGAGTAGGAAGAAAGCACTGCAAACACTGTAGCTCTTATAAATAAGACCCCAAAGATTCACAGTGTTAACGAGACAAAAGTATGTAAGCATTATTTTAAAAGCCCAACCCCAGAACTTGCTGGATACTTTAATGTGAATTATTCACCATGCATCATAATGCTGCTGAAGAGACTGTGTCCCTTTGGACAAAGCCCCTTTCAAGTGGAATACATAAATGAAGTGCACTTATTAATTCCTAAATACTCAGTACTAGTTTCTATACCTAACAACCTTCCTGCAAGAAAGTTTCGGGGTCCTCATCCATAAGCAGTTGTGGCACAGGCCCTGATTTCTTCCAGCATGGTGGGGACCCAACAGCCTCTGCACCCCTAGCCCTGCGGTTTGTTGGTTCCATAGGGCCTCTTCCCCGAAGGTGTAAGAGAAGTCAGGCCCCATGAAATATCAAAGGGAGAAGTGAGAACATGCCAGCAAACCAGGATGGCTTTGACAGCTAAAAGATCTCTGTTCGGAGAAGCGAGACAGGTAGACAGGTATGTGAAGGTGTGCACGTGTACTTTGGTTTTGTTGCCCAGAGTTCACTCCAGCCCCTTCCAGACCGAGACACTTGCCAAGTGTCTTCTGGTGCTGGCATTGCAAAACTCCTTGCATTCAGAAGTCTGGTTCATTTGTATGGAAAATTGCAGGCTTGGAAGAAGAACAAATTCAGGGTAGGGCTGCGAATGCTAAGGGTAGACATATGGATCTACACATCCCTGTCCAGAGAGGCATACAGCTGGAGCCAACTGCAGCTTCCAGAATGAGTGTCTCCAAACTCCAACAGCCTTTTTTACCTGGGCTTTAATTCAGGCACCTTTCTACCTCATAACAGGTTAAGGTTAAAGGCAAATATTTTCAACATGTGGCTGTGTCGTAGTTGAGGAGGAAGTAACTTTTCCAGGAAGTTGTGGGGAAACCAATCAGTGGTCAGGTTTTGTGCTGGCACCTGGAGTGGCCACTGTGGAGTTGGACACGCATCTGAGAACACAAGGAGTTAAAAGCAAGGACTTCAGAGGAAGTAGCTCTCTTTTGTTTCCGGTAGCGAGGTGAGCACACATCTCTCCCCTTCCCCCCAGCTCGCGGGGCTGAGTGGGGGAGGGGAAAAGCCATGCGGAGCCTCTTCAAGATAGAAGGGTAGAGGACTGTGGAGGTGCCCTCCGTCCCCGCTTCCCCCCCCCAGGAGAGAGACTGCCGCTTCAGAGCTTCGGAATTGATATTGGTGGCAGCCGGCAGCGAAGAAAGAGCGGGGGGGGGGGGGGGGGGGGGGAAGAAAAGTTCCCGGCTGTGTAGAGATGTGCCGAGTCCGCAACCCTGCCGGAAGCCAAGAACTGTTAACTTTCTTGGCAGAAGAAAACTTTTCTAGACATTGATTCTCGTGGCTGGTGGTTTGTAAGAAGAAAGAGAGAGACAGCCTGGGACTGAGATGACGAAGATGAAGAGAATCTCAAATGGGCAGTGATGAAAAAGAGTGGCTTTTAGGCTAGACTTTCCTTACATAATGTTAGCCATAGACTGAACTTGAGTCTCTTTGAACATAAACTGCATTTAGGTAGATGCAACCAGCTCGACTTTGCTGCAGTGACTGGCACTGTAAGAGTGGAGCGAACAGAGAAGAGAAGATCTCTGTTCTTGGAAACTCTCGGCCCCAGGGGAAAGATGGAGAGAGCCTGGCATGCAAGCATCCTTAAAAGAGCCCTATATGCAGCTTTAGCCCATGGACAGTAGTAAGAGCACTAGAGATGGAAAAGAGAGCGTCACCACAGCAAACTTCTCCGAGTGGTGCCATGGGTGACATGGAAACCCATAAAGGGTAGACCTGTGTTTTCTGGGGTGCAGTCTATGGTGCGAGACTCCTCTTTCCCTTGCTGAATTGAAGATTAGTTTTTTTGAGTGGTGATTGATTTAAAACCCAAGGTTTTGGTCTATAGAGGGTAATGTGTAAGGGGTGGAAATTGGGGGAGGAGAAGAAATGTTCTGGGAAGTTTTCATTTCTGTTTTTGTGTGTTAAGAGTTTTTTTTTTCTTTTCTATTTTCTGTTCTTATGTAGTTTAATAAAGTTTTTTTTCCCGTTTTCAAGTTTTAGGCCTGCTCTGCTCTGTGCTTGATCACATCCCACAGTAGTTGTTAAGAAAAACATATATTCATGGGTACATTAGCATCTGGCCAGTGCCAACCCATGACAGGCTGTCAGGGCTCTAGGGAACAGAGACAATGCATTTGAGTGCAATCTGGTTTTGCAAGGGAAGGAGCCAGCAAGATTTAAAAGCTCTAGACTCAGCAATCAGAGAAACCCACACACCACTTGTTCTCCCCATCCTGGGCTGTGGCTGGTCACAGTTGAGTAAGGTATTCAGAAAAGCACTAAATGTCCCAGGCAAAAGCAAGAAGGCAACATGACAGATCCCCAAATGTATGGCTTCACACTGATTGCTCTGGCTGATGGTATACAGTACCCCTGGCAGCATAGAAGGTAGTAATTTACATTTCCAAATGCGCAAAAGCTTTTGTAATGCATTCAAACAGCATGATATTATAAAGCAGGGAGAGAGAAGCTTCTAGAGGAGATAATATATTTGCGACCAGCTGATTTGAGTGCCCTGAAGTGTTGATTACCCTTACCCTGAATAACTTATATGTGTTATTAACACTCAGTGCCATATCCAGCTCTTATAATTCCAAACACTGATGTGTTTTGGTGACCTCCTGAATGGTGTTTCCATTGTATGTATCGCAAATACATATTTTCCCTCTGCTAATTTAAGACTTAATGCTTTTGAATTTCAATAATTACTCAGCTTATATTCGGGTGCCATATTCTTCAGACAGGTTCCATGAGAAGGTTGGAGGATTTAGCTCATTGAACAATATTAAAAGAAAGGGTCTAATTAGAGTCTGATTACCCCTTCAGTTACACAACACACCACTGCAAAACCGTCTTCATAAAGTACTGATTGAATTTTTAAAATTTTGCTCAGTTACAGACAATTTTACATCTCTGTAATGCCTGTGCCAGTCTACAGAACTTAAGTACTGATGACAGCACAGGGTGGACCTTACTTTCCTACACAGATCTACAGAAAAAAAAAAAAAAAAACAAACCCAGGCATACATAGCTTTTACTCCTATAGTGAGGCCATCCATTCCTGCTGTCATTGCATAGGAGGAGAACAAGGGTATTTCACCTTGATTCCCTACAGTGGTTGCCAATGCCATTGACTTCAACAGTGCCAGAGGCCAAAAAGAAATCAAGGACCACTTGTTATGTCTGAGGGGAGTTACTAACAAGACTTTCCACACACACTGCCTTCCTCATGATTCTTCAGATGGAAGGAAAACTGAGGAGAGCGTGCAATCATGAGGCACTACAGCCTGTCCCCAAGCAGGCTCCTGCCACCCATTCAGAGAAATTGCACAAAAGCATTAATTAAATGTTCTTAGTATTGCTGTGTTGAGACTGAAAACGCACTCTGGCACAATTAACACTTGAACAACATTAACTTCTCATTTTCTTACTGCCACATTGAATTGCACTCAACTATTTAAGGCACAAGCACACAGTGGCAGAGCCATATCGAGAGCTGTCTACCTGGCAGTGCTTCAAACCCACACAACAGCAGCATAAAATTCCTGGGAAAAAAAGAAAATGTGAGTAGGGGAATATTAAAATGCAATTGCAAAAGTAGTGAAAAAATTTGTGCCCTGTACTTTGCTAGCTGTTTGTTTCACTTTTTATTTTTTTCAGGGCAGATGTTTAATAGTGGAATAAGTGACATCCACTCCCTGCTCCTGTCCTTCATAGATCTGATTGATTTAATATACTCAGACTAATAATTAATACACCCAGCACTAAACATAGTTAATGAAAAAACAGAAGGACCAAAAAACCCAGTTTTTTTGAGGCTGACCTTAGTAGCACAAGCTGCAGCTTCTCAGGCATGCTGAGAGTGTTTTTCATGCCAGATGTGGCTGCTGCATCTTTTACCCACAACCAACTTGACCACAAGCTGAAAAGCAATTTATGTGTCTCTCCCTAACACACAGCCCCATCTGTGGGTCCTAGGTTGAACAGGGACAAGTTTGAGAAGCTGAAAATCTACAAAGGCGCATGTAGAGCAAAGCATGCCCATGTAGAGCCTGCTCACAGGTGAAGGTGCACTTCTTTTTTGAAGGCATGGTTGAGTCCTGGAGTCACAGTAAAAAAAAAACAAGAGACACATTCAAAATTCAGGGCAGCATCAGATCTGAAATAAAAATATCAAAAACTCAGGGAATGAAAATCACAGAATCACTAAATGGTTTTGATTGGAAGGGACCTTAACCATCATCCAGTTCTAACAACACAGCAATGAGCAGGGGCATATTCCGCTTTACCAGGTTGCTCAAAGCCTCATTAAAGTATGAAAATACTTTAAAAAAAAAAATGCATTTCAAACCCACTCAACCCCCATATATGGTTCACCAGAAAAAAAGCTAAGAGAGCTAGCTCGGCATTTATATGACATGTTCTGGCAACCTGAAGTTCAACATGCTGCAGAAGTACCCATCTCTGCTTCTTTTTCTCCTCCCCACACATAATAGTGACAAAAGAGACACAGCCAAGTTCAGCGCTCACTCTGTGCAGCACAGGCACAAAACAAAGTACATGGCACCATTTCTCTCATCCACCCACTCCTTCTAGGGAAGCCTGGGGTCACATTGCAGTGCAGGTGGGCAGTCACCAGACCCCAAATGCCTTGATAATGGGAACACAGTCATGTCCACTGCAGAGAGCTGTACCCAGCAGGCCAGATGATATTTTGCCTCTAGGCAAAGGAAACCAAACAGCAATACAATGGTCTTCGGGTTCACTCCCTCCACTGCAACTATCCTCTCTACAGAAGACACAGTGACCAGCCTTTGCCCCCAACCTCCACATCAAGCTGTCCCCAAGTCAAAACTAAACTCTAGTCATGTGTGTCCCAGTGAAACACTCATTTTCTGAGCTTTTAATGTGAAAAGTTTGAACTTGCAACAGGAGAAAACCTCTTGAGTCTTGGCTCAGGAGCAAACACAAAGAATGGAAGAATTAGGTTTTCTAAGACTACTTTACAAATACATATTACTATTGCTGTTTTTCCATTTTTTGCTGCCTAGTCTTCCTTTACTTTGATTTTTCTTTTTTTCCTCAACATGTTGGATTTTCTAGAATGCATTTAAATGGAGAACAGACCCCATTAACATAACCAGAATTTGCAGTCCAAGAGCAACCTGACACTTGAATGTAAAGCATTCAGACTTTCATTCTCCAGCCAGAGGAATAAAGAAATTATTCTTATCAAGTATATCACCATGAATTATCTTTCCTGTGGCTGACAATTTCTCTTATGAAAGAACATTCAACCTTAAGCCGCTCCAATGGAGTTCTCCACCAGACAAAAATTACTCTGAAAGCTAAGCTTTAAAGTTTATTTAGGTTTAAACTATTATAGTGGTGGGAGTTAGTTTGTAACATTATTTTAAGGTTTCAGTAAACAGAATGCTTCCTTCTTCTTGGCTGTATGTAACTATGTGTGCACTTTAGACTCTCTCCTATTATGCTGGGAAGAAATTGTCTGGATTTATTACACAGGATCCATGCCTGCCTTATACAGCAAATGAAGAGTTAATCCTTTATTTTATAAAAGGGAGGAATAATCTCCCTTGCTTAAATTCCATACTACATTTTTCATATAATATCCAAGCATCAATAAACAAAGGTGCTCTAAAAATACTTTGCGCTACAATGGCTTCATGTAGCCCATTCCCAAAATTATCACCTTCTAATTCATTCTGCTGTGAACTACAGAGACTGGAAATGTCAATAATCTATGATTTCATGAACCACAACCTAAATTAGATCCTTAAATATGGTATCTATAGATCTGAAAAAATCAAAGCTGTTGTTTCTCATAAGTGGATTTTTTTTCCTCCTTAGATTTCCATTCATCTGATAAATTTGTGAAACCCTTCAAACCATTAATTTGGGCTTCCTTAAAATGTCATTGCTTTCAGTCTGCTTTTTAATACATAATAACTAAATTTAATAGATGTTCACTAAAATAAAACTAAGGATTATTAATGTTAAAACACTTGTCAGTGCAACTTAAAAGTCATCAGGACCCAGAAAACCACTAAGACACATTGTCTTGTCCACTAGATGGAAAAAGTTATGGCTTCCTACAAAATTGCCTTGTGTATTACAGATCAAACTTCAGGCTATTTTGGGAGAAAACCATCATTTTGTTAAGACATTCATATAATGGATGATAAGCATCAGAGGCCCAAGCTCTCACATGGACTCTCCCACAAAACCCAAGTAATAACAAATGCTTTTCCATGGCACAGTCCCCTTGAGGCAAATTTTCTATTAGCTTAAATGTTATTACGTCATTTCCTAATTTTAGGTACCAAAGCACACACAAAAAAATGCCTTTAAATATTTTGCAAAGGGAAAATCAAAAATCTCTCCTGCAGAAAGCAAATGAAACTCGGGGATTCTGAGTTTTGGGATTAAACAGATCCATGCTGTGTGCCTGGCCCTGCAAAAGGAGCAAAGAACGAGCTGGTTCTCAATGATTTTGCAAACATTTGGATTTCCCAATATCCTGTGAATAATTTCTCTTCTTTCTTTGCCTCTCTCCTCTCATTATTATTCCAGGTGGCAGTCACAGTGACTGACTTCTCTGAAGAAGCAGACACTTAATCAGCTTCAGCAGATACTGAATGTGATTGTGCTGCACTTCTAAATTTATTATTCCAAGAGATAAATATATTTTTTTCAAGTAAAGATAATTCACTTAAGATACGAGTCCTGAAATATACTGCACTGGAAAGAAAAGAAGCTGCAGGAATTGTTATATTCAAAGTTCATCTTCAGAAAGAATATCTGATTTTTTAATGTGTATAAATCTCTCTTGTTGTCTTGGTTTGAAAGACAGGTATCTGCTAGGAAGGGGGCAGGACCTCCCTAGAGACGGAGAATTTGAATCCCCTCCCTCTGTTATGAACAAGTTTCCCGGTTAAAAAAAAAAAAAAAAAAAAAAAAAAAGGCTGGGCTGTCCCTGTCCTAGGGGGGTTTTCCTGTTTAACCCCCACACCCCAGCCAGTTTGAGGGGGAGGGAAGCTGCCCTGAAGAGGATTTGCCTGGCAACACTTTCCTACCTCATTAAAAAGTGAAAAGGAGCGGCTCCGGCCTTAATTGCCCAGGTATTGTTCTTTGTAATGACCTCTGCTGCGACCAGGACAAATGCATATGCATTTGTATATGCAAATAAGGCCGCTCCCGTGGATCCTGGGAGGTTTTTTTGGGGAAACTGCACCCCGGGACAGGGAGCTGGATTCGTCAGAAGAGAATTGGATAGTGCCCTGGCCGAGCGGGGGGTGGATGCACCCCCTGGCCTGGTTTGAAGATTGGCCATGACCTGTGAGGAGCCTGAATGGAATGGGAACTGGCCAGCTGAGCTGACTAAGACAGAGAACAGGGAACTCTTGAAGGTTTCTCTGAGGGTAAAGAGCTGATTCTGTACCCCTGCAGCAGACTGCTCATCCGCCCTGCCTCCTGATGGTAGACCAGAGAGAACTCCTAGCCGTTCCTATGGGAACAAGGACTCGGCATCTACTGGTTGCAGTGGAATGATGAAATGGGACAGCACCTGCTCCTTTGGATGGCTGCAGCAGCGTGGAAAACTCTGATCGAACTCTGCAATCCTGCTGATGACTTGAATAATGAGCTGATCACTTTAATAAAGAGCTGAATATTAATAAAGGCATATGCCCTGTTCTTTTCACCTCCAAATTATTCTAATTTAGAAAATTAAAGGAGCTTTCAGACAGAGGTATGGGGATAGGAATAACAGTTCTTTACTAGTATATATGACAAAACAACAAACAAACAACAACTACAACATTAATAATAAACAGAACCAGGAACCTTGAGGGCTTTCTTTCACAAAAACGCCCAGGGCAGTTTGATCTCGGTGCCCCTGCAGGACTCTGAGAGGCCGAGCTGGAAGGGTGGAAAGTCCCGGGCTGGTGGATGAGATGAGGAGCTCTGCGCTGGTAGCTGGAATGGCAGGGGGTGTCCTGGCAGGGCTGGGCAGTGCAGAGCTACAGAGTAGCAGGAGAGCCTCAAAGCTCCGAAGAAGCAGCAGCGGTGGGGGGAGGGCTGGAGAAAATGAGCTCAGGATTCCTGGGTACACAAGCAGATGACGGTAGATTTCCCAGGAAGAGGCAGAGGCAGAGTGATGGCTGTGAACTCTTCCTGCAGCGAGGGGCAGCTTGACTGTCTTCTTCGATGCTGAGAGCAAGAGTGAGCCCCCCTCCCCCAGCTGTCTTTTTACCTTTCCCAAAGCTCGCGTTATCTCTCCCCTCTGAGGGACATTCCCAGAGACTTAAAAACAATAGGTGTAGCCTTGTGCTGCCATGTCCTTCAACTACTCTCTTTGTTCTGGCTAAGTACTGTCATTAGTGTTTCTTAGAAACTTATGGGAAAAAATTCTGTAAGTGGAAAAAAAAAAAAAAAGCAAATCTAACAATCTAACCCCCAACACTTGTAAATAAGATTTTATATTTAGAGCACCATTTCAAAGATAAAGCAACCTGAAAAATGAATTCATCCCTGAATATGGGAAAGAAAAAAGTTGTTTATGCTAGTCAAACTCTTTGTCCGTGGCACTGGCCACCACTCACCATCCTCACAAATAGAAAAAAAAACCCCAAACAAATCTCAAATTGTTGTGCACCAGAATTTTCCTTTTCAATTTGCCAGTTAAAAAAGAAGCAGCAAGATGAGTGAGCACAAGAGAGGAAGAAAAAAAAAAAAAAAAAAAAAAAAAAAAAGGAGTGTACAAGATCTGTGCAAAATTCAATTAAGGCTACAGGTCATTCAGCCAAACTTTCCCTGGTAGTTGGCCTCATATTGTTTTCAGCACAACAGCCGATGAGTGAGCTGCCATTAAATTACAGCAGAATCAGCCAGCTGAACATCATTCTCCCATTTAAAAAAAAAAAAAAATTGTAAAAGAAGTGAAAGCATAGCTCCAGAAAGGGAGGTAAGCACTGCAGGGCTGACCCTCTGCAGTGCTTGTTCTGTGGCTGGCTCCTCCTGACAATGAAGAGCCTGATGCTGAGCACCCATCAGCCTTTTGCAACACAGACCTACAGCGAAGGACAAACGAGATGTGGAGATCCAGTCTCCCCAACAGAGACATGAATTAAACCTCATCCAGGCTGTAAGCTTCTTTATAAAATGGGAGAGAGGCATTACTGTGCATTACTTACAGCTTCAAGCCTAAACAAGTAAAAAAAAAAAAATAGGAAAAGGAAAAAAGATACCTGAGCTTTCCCCCAGCATATTTATTTAAGTGTCCTTCCAAAAAGGGTCTGAGGGCAAACTGAGTACCAAGATGCTGTTTCCCTCCATCAAGAAAGGCTTCTATGCACATAGAGGTGGACTAAGAGGTGCTAGCAGCAGGGTTTGATGCTCCAGGACTGCTAAGTGTGGATTTTGAGGGCAGGAACATATATTAATTCCCAGTGCTGCCAGCTCAGCCCAGGAGTGCTCAGAGACAGGGTATGGAGAGACAAACTGACAGAATGTTTAAAGACCCACAACAAAACAGCTGTTTGGGAAACAAATAACCTTGTCTGGTAAAATCTAACCCCAGAAAGTTCTTGTAATGAAGTTTGAGTCTAGGTCTTACTCCCTTTGCCCATACAGCCATTGTAACTGGGTCAGGCAAATAGACCTGGATAACCACCCCACTTCTTCCTCCTTTTGAGATTTAAAATGCACAGGAATATCACATGGCATATCTAGGCAAATGTAGCTAACTAGGAATAATTATTATTTGCATGGGGGGGGTAATATATTTTTTGCCTCCTTACCTGACTTTAAAATGAAAGAAATCCTGAAGTCTCTTAAAGATTTGTCCTCATCCAGGAAAGAACTAAATCTGGGATGTCGAAAGCCTGACAGAGCCATCAAGGCAAACATTAGATGTCTTGCCTTAAGCAATAGGTGGGAAAGGAAAAATATCTTAGGTGGAGAGCACTGAATTAAAGTTCCGTGTCGTTCAGTCTGATCTCTCTCCAAAGAGGACTAAACTGTTTGTCATCCTGCCGGCTATGAGACTAGCTATAAAATAATAGATTCTACCAGCCCAAATGAGGGTAATCATGATTGCCAAGGCATGTCTGAGCTGTGAGAAGTGAGTGAAATCTGATGCTCTTCAGAGAAAACATTTATTGAAAAGCTCTTTTCTCTGCAATAAGCCTTGGCAGTTCTCTCATGTCTTGGAGTATCTACCATATTTCTCGTTTGATTGCAAGGCATATTGCTGACAGCAGCTGCTACGGCTGAGTTTACTTTAATAACGCTTTGGTGGTAAAACACCGCTTCTTTTTAGCTATTAAGAGAATGGTCAGGAAGGATTTCGTATCAATTGCCTCTGTCAATAGTACTTATTCTTAAGTGTCTCCAACTGGATGCTGTAGTAAAATGCCCATCAAAATCAGAAAAGGATTTCCACAAAGACAAAGTGACACATTTGTTTTCCCCTCTACAAATTGGCAAAACACCTACAAAGTAACTGGAGAGATGGGATTTTACTGCAACCACTTTGGAGAGCAAGTGAAGAGCAGGGGAAGGAGATATTAAGACTTCAGACTGGTCCTTTGGAACAGATTTTACCACCTGGTGTCAATTTTAACACCATCTGCTATTTAAAAAGAGAAGATTAAAAAAGAAACCAAGGTGTGCCTTCTAGCATTTTTAGGCTAAAGTAATTAACACAAGTGTTCTGTATGTGTGTGTGCACACATATGTGCACATATGCAGAGGAGTGGCTTCCAACATTTTAGGATTTAAATAATTAACCCAAGTAAGTGTGTGTCACATGCACATACACTCCCATGTGCAATGCAAAGATACTGGCACAACTCACACTTCAAGGCACATTCCTAAAACACTCTAAAAGAAATGATTCTGACACATCCCATCTACAGATTGCTAAAGCAAGTATTGCAGATAACTGCTTGGGAGCCTTCACTTCTCCTTTGCTTCAGCCCTCAGTATTGAGAGTCAACCAAACCTCAGCTGGAGGCAGATGTTTCAGAGGCGATCATGCACTGATGAATTGTGAAAGGCTCCCACGCCTTTTCCCCAGCTCATGCTCCAGATGTGCTGGGGGATGGGAGAGATTGTGTGCACGCCTTTGCAGTGTAAGGCAGACGGGCACAGCCACCTCCTCGAGAGGTACAGAGCAGAGGGTAACACTGAATAACCCCCTCAGCGCCCCTCTGAGCTGTGCACAAGCATTCTTCTCCTCACCTGCTTCCCTCATCTCCGCACCGCACCAAGCACTCATTAATCCCTGCCTACCCTCACGTATTTGGGGAGCTGACTGAGGAGCAGAAACGATGCCGGGAGTCCCCGCAGTGCTCTGGGGACGGCTGCGACAAGCCAGCCTGTTACCAGCTGGGGCTGCTGCACAGGCGGACCGGGAAGAGCTGGCACCAGCTGGAGGGTATTTACTTAAAGAAGCACACAGGTAAAGCCATTAAGGGAGTACCTTGCAGCTAATGTGTGCTCTGAGCCCAAGTGTGAATAGAGAACCCTTTATGGGTTTCAGGATTTGTCTCCCCACTGCTTGAATATAGGGCTAAGAGGGATGACACTGTATTTTATGCTTATTTTTAATTAATAAAGTGCTGATATAAAGCAGGAATGAACTGTCACTTTAAGGAAAACATGTGAGACCTTTAACTTGCACAGGTATATTCAGTGAAGACATTATTCTGCTTGGGAGAACCACAAATTACAGCAATAAAATATATGCAGTGAATATGTAGAAATTTCGTACTATTTGCAATGAACTGAATATTAGGCACTACTAAGACCTACCATTTCACAAAAGAGACTACTTCATTTCTAATTTAAAGCATAAGAATTTATGAAGGTTAAGGGAAGTCTTTTGTGTGCTTTTGCAACAGCTTAATTTCTAATGTATTATATATTCAAAAACTGGGATCCTTGAGGCTCTTGCACATTATTTACTGTGCAGATTATTGGAGCAGTCAATGTGTGGTGCCCTCTCTTTCATAGCCAATGCAGCTATTTCCCCATGGCATCAACAGAGATAAAAAAAAAGGTTTAAAATTTTGCTAAATAAAAAAAAAAAAAAAGAAGTGACAATGAAACACAGTCATGTTGGTATGAGATAATTCAATAAATCTGTCTACTTTGCTATGGCTTAGTTTTTATGTAAAACAAAACTTACTTATCTTGCTAAATTCAAAATGGAAAAAGAATTAAGGATGAGGTTCAGTTTTCAGTCCAGCTTTTAGTAATCTGAAAATAGTAAACAGTGTTAAAAGGGACCCTTAAGAAATCTAGGGGACAGAGCCAGATGCCAAGCTTCACATAAAAATGCCCTATCTTGAAATCTCTTTTGGATAATTTAGATGACGCAAAACCTCAAAAATCAAACTATCACATTGCCAGAAGTTCCCAGAAGGACATCAATGGGGCCATGCTGATATGATGAACAGAGGACTTGCCTCTTTCCTTTCACTGCATCTTGTTCTCTTCTGCATTCAGGAGGACTCATCTAACAGATCTGATGGGATTGTGCCATGGCCTGAACCCACTAACAGCACAAGCACAGCTTACAGCATCTCCCGGGAGAGGAGATTCAGCTTCCCACCAAATTCCTAAATAACTTTGGGGGTGAGAGGGAAGGGCTTTTGAGAAGAGTTGGACCATGCAGACATACAATAAGAAAGGCTGGTGAAAAGGGGCTGAAATTCGAAGTGAAGCAGCTTAAGGAACAGCACCATTAAGACCAGTATGGAAGCACAACCTAGAGACCATCTGTCAACACCCATCTCAACCATCAGCCACCACAGGTCATTGCTAACCTGGTCTGCTTTTTCCATGTTCACCTCCCAGACAGAGGACACCAGCATGATAACAACCCATGTTCCTGGCAGTAACAGCACATCATAAATACAGATCGTGCTCAAGGCACAACCCAACAAAGGTTTAATCAACTGTTTGGCCTCAGCAGGTTTGTGAAAGGCTGGGATGTTGTGCATCTCCCTCACAACCTGAGGGGAAAAGCATTTCCTTCAGTGAGAAGCTCTGGGTAGCCTACCCCATTGCCAGGAGCTCGTGTGGAATCTTTCACAAATGCATACTTCTATAAAAATTTAAACAACTTTCAGTGCATTACTATGTTCTCTTTGAGCTAATGCACAAAATAGAAGAAATAAGAAGAAAGTCCCCATGACAGCTCTACCTGGATTGACTGAGATAGAAGACTTCATCTTTAGCTCCACAGACAGTCTAAATTAGAAGACGACCAACCTAATTTTTAAAAAGGGCTTTGATTTAAAGAAGCAGGTACTCAAATGTTACATCCCCCTGGGGAAATGGTTTCTTCTCCCTCAGGGACCCCTGGAACTCCTGTCATGTAGTCTGACCCTTCCTTCCCCTTCTGACCCCATTGGCTGTGTGCCAGCTCGCCCCTCCCTCAGAATCCCTGAGAAAAGACCCCTGTCCCCCGGGACCTCTCTCTCTCTCTCTCCTGGGACACCATCCTGGAATAAAGATATCTGCAGCAAAGAAAGGGTGAGAGCCTCTTTTGAATCCTTATCCTGTCTTTCTTGATATAGTCCTCCTAGGCCTGAGAAGGGCTGAGCTAGCTGAGACCCTTAAGGGGAATAAGGAGGAAATATCAATTGGCGCCCAAGTGGGTTTACATACAGAAACCCATGCGGAGCTGGAGACCTTTCAGGGTCTTATAAGCTTTTTGGGAAGTTCAATTACCCTAGCCACTTTGGCCACATGTTGTTGCTATAGGTGGGTAGGGATAAGCTCGTAGCTTGTGGTTGCCCAGCCACGAGTGAGCTAAAAGACAGGAGTTCAGTTGCTTCTGACTCAGCATATGATACCACGGACCAGGTAAAGACCTCCGTTTGATCGGTACCGCAAACTGGGAGGGCGTAATTTTACCTTTGCTAGTAGCAGCGGGTGGATTTTAGGACCCTGCGGCGGGGATTTTTTTTTTCTTTTTTTTTCTTTCGTTTCTGATTGCCGCAGCCCGCGGGCCCGTGGAGCGGCTCCGCGCAAGGAGCCCTGCTTTTCGGGGAAACCCCGGCCCGGGCACGTATCCCATCGGCCAAGCAAGGCTGCAGGGACCCCCCGGTGCCACCGGGGCTGGAGAAACGGCGCGAATACGCGACCGCAGCCCCCGAGTTTTCCCCGCCTGTTCTCTCTGGTTATAGGAGATACAGGAGTTACATACAGCTGACTGTAGCAGCTGGAGGCTGGATTTTGAGCTAATAGCTTTCAATAATATCGAATCATGGGCATACAGCTATCAGCTCCTCAAAAGAGTATATTAAAACAACTCCAGGACCTTTTAATTAACGTTAAAATTTCCAAAAGGCTGCAAAAACGTTTTGTTCGTTGGTTAGAACATGAATTTACTGAAGCTGAATTGTTGCAGATAGATACTGTTCCCTTTTGGGACCACGTGGGTACTGTGATCACAGATAAAGTCCAAAATAATGATCACGCCGCTTCTGTATTTATCCCAATATTTTTGCAAGCTCGTAAACATCTTTTAGAGTTAAGCGAACCCAGCCAGGAGCAAAAACTTACCCCATGTAATCCTCCCTCTGATCCACCTTTATACCCGGGTTTACCTTTGTCCCGGGATCCTTTTAACAAAGCCAGTTTCTCTCCGGCTGATCTCGGGGGGGGGGGGGGCAGCGGCGGCCCGGGACTTCTGCCAGGCTGCAGAGCCCCTGGGGAAATCCCTCCACGTGGCAGATAATAATGGCGGCTGCCATGCGCCCCGACCTTCCCCCCACAACCCCTTCCCCCCCTACCCCCTCCCCCTGCCCCCGCCCCCACCCCATACCCCTGTGCCAACCCCTGCTGGCCTCTGGCAGCCCCACCCCACCCCTCCTCCACCTCCCTCCTTCCCGGCTGTTGCGGCGGCTCAGAGGGGGCCGGCCCCTCCTCCCCCTGCCTCCCTCCCGGCCCCGGCAGCAGGGAGAGGGCCGCCCCCTCCCCCCTGCTCAGCCACGGCGGGGGGTATGATTGCCACACGGCGGGGGGAGGGGGACAGCCTGGGTTGCCCAGCCAGCACGGAGAGAGCACTCCCCCCCTCCCCAACCCCCAAGGGACTTCAAACGCGGTAACTTCAGTGTCCTCGGGTACAGGGATATCAGCAGCAGTTCCCAGTCCCTTGGCACATGCAGATGAACACATTTTCTCTGTTGCTCCTGTTACATGTGTAGGTAGAAGGCAAGGTTCTAGGCAATACCAGCCACTCTCCTACCAAGACAAGAAAGAGCTATGCAAAGTACAACGTGAGTTTGGCAGGGACACTCCCATCTTTAAAGGGATGTTTAGAGCCACATTTGATTCTAATGAAATGGTTCCTAATGATATTAAAGACTTATTCAGATGTCTGTTATCTCCCTCAGAGTATGATCTGTGGGACAATATGTGGAAAAGAGCTTTAAGAACACTTTTACAGGAGATTCAGCAAAACCCTAATATGGCTAAGGACACTGAAAATAATGATATTACATTTGAACATCTGTGTGGTGAAGGTGCCTGGGCTTGCCCCGAAAAACAAACCCGAGTATTATCCAAACCAATTTTACTTAGGATTAGCAATGTTGCAGAGAAAATGTTTTATCAGCTACCATCAAGGGAAGGGAAAGGAAGTTATGTCAATGTTAAACAATTTGCTACGGAGAATTTCTTACAGTTTGTTGATCGTCTGAGGACACAGGTGGAACACCAAATACCAGATCCCGTGGTGCAGGCAGAGCTGATCAAAGAGATGGCTCAAAGAAATGCTAATGAGACCTGTCGTAGAATTATCCTCACTCTACCCTTGGACCCTCCACCTACTCTGTCCCAGATGATAGAAGCTTGTTCCAGACGGGCAGAAATGTTCTGCACATCTGAAAGACATCCTGGAACAACACACCCACAGCATACAGCCCCTGCTGGACCACACCCCAGCAGGCAACAGATGCCACCAGACCAGCTGCAGCGCATCATCTGCCTCCGCTGCAGGAAACCAGGACACTTCGCCAGATCCTGCCCCCAGACGCAGAAGCAGAAGAAATTCAACAAACAAAAAAACTGAATTTACAGCGCGTGCCCGCGGTTGATACTACAACGCGCAAAGATATAAATATAGCGGGACTCACATTGGCAAAAGCTTCTCTCTTAAAGAAAAAGGGGGGGGAGGGCAGGTCACGGGGTGTGGGGGTGCAGAAAAATGTAAATGTTAAATGCTCAACTAACAAGGTTTGGCAGCCACTTGGCCGTTTTAGACTTGTAACTACCAAAGGTTTCCATTTCAGATCTACTGAGTGGATGGTTATAACAGTTGACCTGTCTAACATCTCACAGGACCTGACGGTTTACCACATGGGATTGGACAGTGAGTATTTTGTTATTGGGGACACGGCACACACACCCTTGGAAATTGAGATAGCTCCCATGACCATAAAGGGAAAAATAATAGGCCTCATGTTGTTGGCTCGTTGTATGCACCCACCCTTTTATCTGGTAGCGGGGCAAATTCTTGCCCAAGCCATACCGGTTCCAGCAGAGATCACAGCAGACGGTAAATCACCAGAGGTCTACTGGACAGAGGTGGTGGGGGAACCTAAACCCTCTATGATGTGCAACATTATTTGTGGACAAGAGCGCCTCCTAGTGGCGGGGCTGCTCGACACGGGAGCAGACATTACTCTTCTGCCACAAAGCATGTGGCCTTCGAACTGGGAATTAGAGCCGGTGGCAGGCAAACTTCAGGGCATAGGAGGAATCACAATGGCAAGGATTTCGAAAAACGTGGTGCAAATTGAGGGACCTGATGGAAAGGTGGCTAATGTCCGTCCTTTCGTAGCAGATTATAAGGCCCCACTGTGGGGGAGGGACACCATGTCTCAGTGGGGAGTCCAATTGGTCATTCCTAAAACACCCCAGGATTTTTGCAAGTAGCCACTGTGGAGCGCCCTACCCAGAAGTTAAAGTGGTTGGAAAACACCCCCAGATGGGTAGCACAGTGGCCTTTGAGCAAAGAAAAGCTCAAGGCGCTGGAAAAACTCGTGGAAGAGCAATTGGCTCAGGGACATATTGTGGAGACAACAAGCCCCTGGAATTTCCCGATCTTTGTGATAAAGAAACCGGGAAAGGACAAGTGGAGGTTGCTCCATGATCTAAGAGAAATTAATAAAATAGTAGAAGACATGGGACCCCTCCAACCAGGGATGCCCACTCCAACAATGCTCCCCCGAGATTGGAAATTGGCTGTCTTAGACATCAAGGACTGTTTTTTCCAAATTCCATTGCACCCTGAAGATGCCCCTAGGTTTGCCTTCTCAGTTCCCACTGTCAATAGACAGGCCCCAATGAAGCGTTATCACTGGAGGGTCCTTCCCCAGGGTCTCAAATCGAGTCCTTTCATATGCCAACAATATGTAGCCTCATTACTGTCTCCAATACGCGCGCAGAGAAAAGAAGCCATCATCCTTCACTACATGGATGATGTGCTAGTGTGTGGCCCCAATGACTCTATACTCCAACACACGCTTGACCTAGTGGTTAAAGTTTTAACCTCTGCTGGATTTCAATTACAGGAGGACAAGGTTCAAAGGATGCCACCTTGGAAATACCTGGGCTTGCAAATCAGTGCAAGGACTGTTGTTCCACAGAGCTTAGAAATTGGTTGCAATCCAAAAACTCTAGCAGATCTCCACTCCCTGTGTGGGTCCTTGAATTGGGTAAGACCCTGGCTAGGCCTCACAAATCAAGATCTAGAACCCCTCTTCAATTTATTGAAGGGGGAGAAGGAGCTGACGTCTCCCAGGGAGCTGACCCCAGAGGCGAAGACAGCAATCGAAAAGGTACAAAAAGCCTTGTCAGAGAGACAGGCTCACCGGTGTGAGCCAAAGGTGCCTTTCCAGTTCATTGTTCTAGGAAAACTGCCACACCTGCATGGCTTGATCTTTCAATGGATCGAGGAAGAGAAAGATTCACTGTTAATAATAGAGTGGGTTTTCCTCTCCCACCAAAGATCCAAGACCATCACAGAGCCACAGGAGCTGATAGCGCAGCTGATTCGGAAGGCCAGGGTAAGATTGTGTGAATTGGCAGGTTGTGACTTTGCATGCATTCACCTCCCGGTCAGACTTTCAGAGGAGGGAAAGAACTCTCCTGAGAGATTGACCAAAGAGATGTTTGAGCATTTGCTGCAGAGTAATGCCAGTCTCCAATTATCTCTGGACAGCTACAGGGGACAAATATCAGTCCATGCCCCGTCCCACAAGTTGTTCAATGAGGAATTCCACCTCATTCCTCATGAGAAAAGGAGTCGGAGACCACTCAAAGCTCTCACAGTCTTCACAGACGCATCGGGGGCTTCAAACAAGTCCGTGGTGACTTGGAGGAACCCACAGACTCAGCATTGGGAAGCTGATGTTGAGTTTGTGGAGGGATCCCCCCAAGTGGCTGAACTGGCCGCAGTGGTAAGAGCTTTTGAGAAGTTCTCAGAACCAATCAATTTGGTAACTGACTCTGCCTATGTGGCGGGAGTAGTGTCCAGAGCGGAGCAGGCTGTGCTCAAAGAAATAGAGAATGAACATCTCTTCAGGTTGCTTTCAAAGCTAATCTATTTGGTTTCTCATCGACAGCACCTGTTTTACGTGATGCATGTGAGGTCACACACTGATTTGCCAGGTGAGATCGCAGAGGGGAATCGCCAGGCAGACTCCCTTGCTGCCCCAGTTGAAAAGGCACATCTCCCTGATGTCTTCCAGCAGGCAAAACTGAGTCACCAACATTACCATCAAAATGTGCCAGCCCTGATCCGACAATTCCAGCTAACACGGAGCCAGGCTCGAGCCATTGTAGGTACCTGTCCGAACTGCCAGCTCCAGGTCATGCCATCGATGGGCATGGGGGTTAACCCCAGAGGCCTGGGCAGCTGTGAGGTATGGCAAACAGACATCACACACATTCCTAGTTTTGGTCGCCTCAAATATGTTCATGTGAGCATTGACACATATTCAGGTGCAGTGTATGCCTCTGCCCACGCAGGAGAAAAATCCATACATGCCAAGCAGCACCTAGTGCAAGCCTTTGCAGT
Source organism: Prinia subflava (assembly GCF_021018805.1). Lineage (NCBI taxonomy): Eukaryota > Metazoa > Chordata > Aves > Passeriformes > Cisticolidae > Prinia > Prinia subflava. Next base: position 10,221,458 of record NC_086282.1, read on the forward strand.
GTTGGGAATTCCAAAAACAATCAAAACTGATAACGGCCCAGGGTATGTGTCCAAGGAGTTCCTAGAATTTGTCCAGCAGTGGGGAGTGGAGCATAAAACTGGCATCCCTCACTCCCCCACAGGTCAAGCTGTGATCGAGCGTGCACACCAGACGCTCAAACAGGTTCTGGCTAGGCAGAACTCCTCGGCTTCGTGGATGACACCACAGCAGAAGCTCTGCAAAGCCATGTTCACCATCAATTTTCTGAACTGTTCATTTGAAAACATGAGTCCACCTGTGGTACGTCATTTTAATAGTGGTGATCAGTTTAAATTGTCTCAGCGTCCACCGGTTTTGATTAGGGATCCTGAAACTTGGGAAACCAGAGGTCCCTATGAGCTGGTGACCTGGGGTCGTGGCTATGCATGTGTGGCTACTCCCTCAGGCCCTCGGTGGATTCCCCAGAAGTGGGTGAAACCTTTTGTCCCCAAAAATCCAGCTCCAGCAGAAGGGGACGAGAAGCAAGTGACTGATGCTTCGAAGAGAAGACGCCGCCGGATGGAAGAGAAAGAACCTCCTTAGAGGTGGATTCCTTCTGGCAGAAACAGGAACCTTTTTAACATGTTTTAAAAAATATTTATTTTTCCCTTCCAAAGAAAACCTACCTCCCACTCAACACTATGATGAACCCCATCCAAGTTGTCATCCTGCTATCAAGGAACTGTTCAAGGGCTGGGGATTCACTGGGTGGTGGACTTCTGTAGTCAAAACAATTTTGTTACTTTTTGTTATCCTTTTCCTTGTAACCATAGCGTTCGGGATCCTACGCTGTTTGATTTTCAAGGCTATTAATGGCCTCATATCTTCTACCTCAGAAGTCAACCATATAGAGTTGGCAAATCTAAAGCGATCTAGTCTCCCTACCAACCATAAGTGGTGGGAAAACCCACACTCCGTGTCAAACAGAATTTGAGAATTTCTCTCTGTATCTTTTTAAACAAAAAAAGGAGGAGATGTTACATCCCCCTGGGGAAATGGTTTCTTCTCCCTCAGGGACCCCTGGAACTCCTGTCATGTAGTCTGACCCTTCCTTCCCCTTCTGACCCCATTGGCTGTGTGCCAGCTCGCCCCTCCCTCAGAATCCCTGAGAAAAGACCCCTGTCCCCCGGGACCTCTCTCTCTCTCTCTCCTGGGACACCATCCTGGAATAAAGATATCTGCAGCAAAGAAAGGGTGAGAGCCTCTTTTGAATCCTTATCCTGTCTTTCTTGATATAGTCCTCCTAGGCCTGAGAAGGGCTGAGCTAGCTGAGACCCTTAAGGGGAATAAGGAGGAAATATCACTCAAACAGCAGTTTCTCAAGAATCATGGCCCATATCTTGGTTCAACACTGATGTCTGTGAATAACAGCAGATTGTGTGCATGACCTGAGACACAGAGACAGGACAAAGTGTACACGCTACTTTGTCTGAGAGACTGCCCTTCTCTGAAAGCTGAAGAGGGAGTTGCTGGGGGCTCTTGGCAGCTGGTGCTGTCTCTTCTGGTGCCACACTAAAACAGAGAAAGGAGAAAAGATGGATGGGACAGCTCTGGTGCTGCATGTGTTTTCAAGCCATGGGGAACCTTCTGGGCAAGGCTACAGCGTTGGTCTTGTCATGGCCAGCAGGTAAGAAATGCAAGCAGGAAGTAGCCAGCTTTGCTGGCCCCTGGATCTTTTAGTAGACCTGCCAGTTTGAAAAATACACCTTTGATTGATGGCTTTTGCCCCCCTGTTCAATGCAAAGAGTAGGTGTTATGCAGCTCCTCCCTTCAAACCTCACTCGAGCAAGTAGTATTTCCATTTTACAGATAAGGAAGCCAACACAAATGCCAATACCTTGAAACTCTGACAGAGCAAGGAGCAGTGGCCTGGGACAGCTGGCCAGGAGTTTAATTCACTGTCCATTTGCTTACAGCAATTCTTAGTTCACAGACTCTCTAGGAATATTATCACTCCAGTTTTAAGGATGCCAAAAGGGGGAAAACCAGGGATTTTTGCAGTTTTCTGTAAGTCATGCCACAAAGCCAGAAGAAAATGACCAGGTGCTTGTGGCACAATTTGCAAAATGAAACTGTGTTTGACATATGCACTGCTGTGCGTGAACACAAGGAGAGGAGAAGTATGTTCAATGAAAAACTAAGATGACAAGTCTGGTACATCAGAGCTTTTCAGAGATCTGCATGTCCCACAATAAACCTCCATTTGCTAAACACGTCTAATTTCTTCCCGAAGCACAAGTGGAGCCAGAAGAAAACAGCCACAGTATGAACAGCAAGAGCACATTAAAATCTCTTTCTCTTCATGTTTTGGGGGAAGGGCAGGGATGGTGGTAAGAAAACTAAGTGTAAGTTAGAAGCAAAAAGAAGCAAAAAGAAGTAAAAAGAAGCAAAAAGAAAACCCCATCACCAAGGAAAACACCATTAAACACTACCTAAAATCATCCATTATTTCCATCCAAAGCCACATGCCCCTTTGGATCAGAACACTAATTCTGTCTCAGAAAACATCTCACTGTTTACAATTCTGGTCATCTCTGACTGCATAACAACCAAATATAGAGGGAAAATAACAGCCAAAAGGAACAGGCCTCATCTTCCTAAAGAAAGGCATGAAAAAATCACTTCATTACTTACATTCACAGGAAAAAAACGGCTAATTTAAAAACTCCATACATATTCTCAGCTTGACATGCTGATTCCCTTAAGCAAAGCCCTTGAGAAATAAAAAGTATTTTGTTCATACTTGCCTAAAGTTAGAAAACTAATGAAAAGACTAAATGTAATGTAAAAAATTCCTAAAACATTGGGCAAGAAAGCTGGCTTTTTTGTGGATATACCTTGTGTTATGTTCCTCTTAATCCTGTTTTAAATGTAACACAGATGTTGCCAAAGTTCTTATCTGAATACTTCTGTTTTGCATGCTGGGATTCGTAATTTAGTCAAAATTGTGGATCAACAAGCCAGTGATAATATTTCCACTGTGAGTGACACTGTCACAATGGCAAAGATACCAGATGAGGCAGTGTCCTGTTATTTTTGATGGTACTTATTCTGTAGCAATATCACAGGGCCAGAGCAGAAATAAGCAGAAGTCCACTACTAAGTGACAAAAGACTGTTCTCCCATTAACTTGCAAGCTAACAAACAACATAGTCAAGGTTAATTAAAGATTGATTAATATTTCCATTTGGGAACAGTAGCAGGAAAATATTACCTACTTCCCCAAGGAAGCTGTGGCAGAGCTGGGAAATGGCGCCAAAACTGGCTTCCTGTGCTTTAACTGTAGTCCAAAATCAAGTGTGAAAACCTGCAAGCATAAGGAACAAGCACAGATGCCTTCCTCAAGGGATGATCACTGCAAATGCAGCTGTCAGCATCCTTCCAGAGTGCTGTGTGCAGCCTGGCAAGGTCACCTTGCCCAGGTGACCCTTTCTTTTAAGGATGGTTGGCAGAATACAGGATGGTGGCCTCCCTTTAGACAGACAGTAAACATGTATAGAGAATTTTTCTTCTCCTCTAGTCCCACAGGTTCAATGCTGTGATCTCCTGTGGATCACATTTGCTCAGGAGAGAGGATGCAGGCTTTAGACACTGATGCCTTGTCAATGAACTCTGAGCTATCTTCTCAGCTGTGCTACCTGTCTGGGTGTCTGCCATCAGCAGAGTCTGCTGGAGTATGTCTGGTCACAGGGAGATTTGCTCTAAGGAACTGAGAAGGTTTGTTACTTTACAGTATTGTTTTCAGGTGCTGGCTTACAAACTGGCCAAGCCCTTCCTGGTGACAGCCTCCCCATGGATCGATGCCTCAATTCATCAAGCAGCAGGAGGGAGAAAAGTGTGTAAGAAATGCCCCTCTATGTCCCTTAGAGGAAGCAACATCAAAAGCTGTTTCTCTTCCTTAGAGAGCTGTGCCTGGCCTCAGTGTTTCTAAGGTTAAACTCCCAGAACAGGCTGCACTTTGGAAAGCCATCTTTTTAAAGCTGGTGCACAACACAGCTGCTCCTCTTTTACACAAGTTAGGTCCCAAAAGAAATGTCTACAGCACAGACCATGGCCTAAGGGCCCATTGCCTTCTGGTCCCACTTCAACCCCCCATAATGCTGGCAAAAGCTCAGAAGCTGCTCACCCCCCAGTACCCTGTGGTCAGGGCAGCTGTCTCTGAATGAACCTGCTGGTGGTGCCCATCCCACGAGCAGGGATAGCCAAGGAGGTGACAGCTTCATCTCCACCAGCATTGTTACCACTAGTGAACCACTGTCAATGAGGTCTGAGGCAGCTGGGCATGGGAACAAGGATGCTGCTTGATGGGCACCAAATACAGGGAAACAGCAGGGGGTTGGAGCCACACCCCCCTACAAATGGTCCACGGCTGTCACCATCCTTTCTAACAACAGAGCACCGGGGCATTTGGTGTTCTTACTGATGATCTTTCTCCTCCAATTCTGATGTCTGCACAGCAGAAGGCTCTTAAGTCGCAAAGTAAAACAAAACTGGAAGCAGATTTGCATGTACACACTTGCTGTAGAGCTACACCAGACTGGCAGATGCCATACCAGGAGAGGAAACATGCCTCATATCCACCATCAGAGCTGCACCAACTTGCAGTGGCTCTGAATAAAGGTCTTACTGTTTCCTTTCCTAGCAATGACAGCAGAGGCCAAGGATCTCAAAGATGCCACCTTTAAAAACACACAGACCAGAACCACAAGGAAGCAGAAAACACAACAGCAAGAGCTGGAGTTCAGCATCACTGAGAGACCACACTGGGGTGGCATTCACTGCAGGGAAGAGCAAAATGAGATGTTTAGCTGCTTAAGTAAAATAAATGCCAAGATAGACAGGAACCAGTGGGGCACAGCCAGTTAGGCCCTTTGTTATGTTCTCAGCTTTCCCTGACCACGACTGCAAGGGTAGCCTAATGCGGTGAGGCGTGTGACATGCACACAATAGCTTCAGAGTCACAAGACCCTCCACTATGAATTTTCCTACTTTTAACAGCAGGAATCTACCCATTAGATTATACAAAAAGTCATGTAGTGTAAGCATGCTGTGGGGACTGAGAGTAAAAAAATCCCAAAAAACTGTCTCCCCATCCTCCTCGCCACCCCCTCTTCTCCCAAGAGACAGTGAGATGCAGTTCCTCCCAGGAATGGATTAAGCAGCTCTGCAAAGCACATCTTGCCTCCCCTGTTTGTACTTGGAATGCAGAGAGGACTACAGCTCTCAGCAGTGCAGTCCTTGGGGAGGAGCCACAGGAGTGGCTCAGCACACCAGTTTTTGTTGCTTTCTTTGTTAATAAATCTAAAGGGGACTTAGGGCTTTGTGTGCAACATGGGCTTTATAGAGCAGGTCAGGGAAAGCTCCTGCTCACAAAGTCAATAGTGGAAAATAGCACTGCTGCACACAATATCATCACGCCTGGGACCTGAGCGTGGAGAATGCTGAGATTGTTGACTGTAATCACAATTTCTGCTTTGTTTTCCAACCTTTAGCCACAAAACAGCTATGTTTCACAAAAGGAAAACTGAGATGGAAAAGAGAGGCCATCAGGTTAGGGCATAACTGGGCTTCCTCCTGGACCATCAGGATTCATCCAGGTCACACCCAGTCAACACAGAGTTTGCAATCATGACCTTCTCTGGAAATTAGTTTTGCTACCCTGTTAAAATGTTTTATCCCACAGTGATTTTGCAGCTCCATGAAGCATTCCTGATTGGATTTTCAACACTGTAACACGTGAGGTCTCTTATACAGAACGGTATCCATACAGAAAATGTGAGGATCACCATTCAGCAGTTTTCACTGCACATTTCAAAGGAAAATAGAAAGAGAAAAATTGCATTTATATATAAAAAATAATTTTGAAGTGCTTGGAAACTCTTTAAAAACAAAGCTTTTTTCACAAGTACATTTAAGCAAACACATGTACAATTGAAGTTTTTTTAAGAGTAAAAAGTATCTCCTAGCACCACACACACTCAGGAACTATAAGCCAAAATTAAAATCATCTATAGCACCATCATAGGGTATTGCACTGCAGTGTTAGGGCAAACAAAGAAGGAACAGAAAGTTTTCAACTAGTCCAAGATTAGAATTGGAGATGGGAAAAATGCAAAACAAACATTAGTTCATGTCAGGGAAAGTCCTCCACTAGACATTTTAAAGACAGCAGGGGAAGATAGGAGGAAAGAGATACATTATGACCAAACTAATCTAAACAGGAATAATGTGGAGTCTATTTATTAGCTTTTCTAAAAGTAATATCCAGCAGATAGAGGAATGTAGAGTGAGATCTCATACCCGAGGAATAGACATGCAGTCTGGAGCACCAACATCACACTGTAAAGCCAAGACAATGTTTCCTTCCAAAATTCTACACAAGGGAGTCAGGTCATAAGCAAGAGGAAAACAGGACTGATGAACAACCCTGCAGGTCTTGCCCTCCCCTCCCTACACCTTATATTGCAACACTCCCAGACTAAGAATGTAACATCTACATGTAGCTGGTCCATATGACCCACAGAATCATGGAGAACTTGCCTTTCCTTAGAATGATACATGATAAGTAACAACATCCCTTCAAGTATTCCTCATCAGTATCAACGAGTTCCATTTTTTGCAGTGAGGATTAGGATCAAGGATTAGCTGTTCTGCAAAAAAAGTGTGTTCAAAAATTCTAAATAATTATAACTGAACCCTAAACTGAAGTTTTTTCTCTTTTTTTTTTTTTTAGTCTATTAGTTCTCTTGCAAGGCTTATATTCCAAGCTTGCTATTTTTCTCACTCATCTTTTTGCAATTAAACAGTTGCCTGAGCAGCCAGGAATAGTGCAGGCAGTCGGAAATGTCCACTGCAAAGCACCTCTAGCAGGATAAGCATCAAACAAAGCTGCATTAATCAACTCCCGCTGACTGAGCCTTACATGATCAGGTTTGTAAAAACACAGAACTCCTTCTGTGTGCCTAGCCCCAAACATTCACAGCTTTTAGATCAATTGCACATTGCAGGGACACACAACAGGGTATGTGTATTTCCAGCAATTCCTTGGTATCAATTTTGAATTCCAGGTTAGTTAGGTTTGAGGTCTGGCAGACCATGATGTTGGAAAAACTCTGCCACTAGGTACTGGGCTGGTATAAAAACTTCATCTCTGAACAAACTGATTGGGAAACTCCCTGAGAAACTAAACCAAATTTTGTTTGGATTTAAGTTAAAAGTATGGCTACAAGCAGTGCTGAAATTCTGTTTTCTGCTCAATCCCCACTTCAAAAACCTGCCCAAATGTCCCAATGGGAGCATCCACTGGTCCAAAATTCTGGCCCACATAATGGATTCTTTCTCAACTACAAAGACAAGTGAGCAAAGCCAGAGGTTTTTGTGTGATGTCCAGAGCATCACTCAGTTTGCCATGCTTTTTTAGAGCTGCCACACATCACCACAGAACCACCTCCACTGCAGCACTGGCAGAAGAGACATCAGGCTGCTGCTACATTTCAAGTAATTCATGAAATAATTTATGGTTTTTTCAAATAAAATATGTTTTAGAGAAAGAGATATTTGCATTTTTCATTTCTTTAAATGGAACTAACAAGGCACACACATAATAAAACCTAAAATCAAAGGAAAAAAAACCCCTGCAACATTTATTTTCTCTTAGGCACCTTCAATTTAACATTATTGTAGCACATTGTTGTGGAATTGCATTTTATGGAAATGGTATACTCTCGTTCACCCCTGGAAAATGTATGGTTTATCCCAAGTCTGTACCCTCCCTGCAGTATTGTGTATCTGTAACTCTATTGGCTGTAGAATCTTACCGCACCCACTTTGAACCTCTGTGTTAAGGGTGCAATCCGAGAGGGCTCTTCCTCTTTTGCCTCGTGGTCTTCGGGGACGGCTCTCACCCCTTCCCTCTCCCCTTCTCCCTCTCCCCCCTTCCCTTCCCCTCTCCCTCTGAATAAACCCTCATCTAATCAGCACCTCAGCAGCCGTCTGAAGTCTCTTTGCCTGCCAGCACGGGAACACCCGCGACCCTAGGATCCGGGGGTCTCCCGGGGGGCACTCCCCGGGGACCCCCTAAAATTTAAACTACAACACATTGTCTTTGGAGTTTTAATGCCTACACTTTTATAGACCAAAGCAAATCACTGCTATTTTGCTTGAAAGAAAACCTGCCAGCTGTGAAAAGAAGGCTCTAATTCACTTATTTTGTTTTATGAAAATCTGTGTCCCCAAGTTCTTTATGCAGTAAATTGAATTTTCAAAGTGATGTTTATCATATGTGCAACTGTTTCCACAAATGAATTTTTAAACAATGATACTAGACAGACCACTCAGGCAGAGAGCTTGCCTGATGTTTTTAAAACAAATGGTTGCAGTAAAAATGTCAGTCTGAAGAGGAAGTAAGAATTTTGTCTTCTCCTGCTGATTACATAGGTTTCAAAATTATGTTAGGACATTCATTTATGGCCAGTGTTAATCAGGAGTCATACAGCTGTAGGTCAGAGCAATTCCAGGCATTTAGAACCAAGTCCATAATTTCTGCATATAACTTTTCTTTGTTAGTTAAGAACAGTTTTGCAGTGAATATATACTGTTAGTTTCCAATAAGAGCACATTTCTCCTTATTTTTAGATCCATTACACACACAAAACTCATTCTGGGAATGTCTGAAATTCAGCATGATGGGCTGTATTTAGAAACAGAAGTTGTTCTTAGTTTGATGCTTTCTTACTGATCATTAACTACCACACAGCTGGCAATGAAATCAAGCCCCCAGTTGTCATTTAAATGCAATAAACACATAACTGGGTCAAATCATTGCTGTGAATCATCTTAAGCCACTTTCGCACCATGTAATTTAATATGCATTTGTAGAAGAGCTGACACTACCACTCTCTTCTCATTCAATACTGGAAAATTTAATTGGCTACCTATTTGACTTCAGGCAAACACTGACATAAACCAAACTCTCGCCTCTTGACCCTATTGATTGGCCAAAGACAAACACACCATTGGTATAACAAAAGCCATGTGAGCACTAAGGCTAATTCTGCATTCCTTAGAGGGGTCACATTTTGGGACTCTCTACTGGTGTGATGAGAAAAAGGTATTAAAAAAAAAATCAGTAACTCCAATGCCCTACAAGCTAATATCCTCCTGCATGTTCCAGGAGAGCCTCTGCTCCTGAAAGGTGAGGTTGCCTGCAAAGAACAGCATTTGGGTTTAAGAGGCTGAAGCTTGTAAAGCTACAGTCACAGCTGCGCAGCTATATTTATGATAAAGTAAGCAGGAATGTGAGAAATGAAGTGGAAAGAATAAAAGGGGAAATGAGAGGTGAATTTTCAATAAAACCTCCCTGAATTCAGGCAGAGGGAAAGGAAAGTGATAAATAATCTCTCTGGAGATAGCACTCATCTTGACACTACTTAATGGTATCCATACACCTAATTTCCATGAACTGTGATAGCATGAGAAAGACTGCAAACCCTGAGTACCTGGGACTCCTTCCCACACATCCTGAGTTCCAATGAGACTGTCATCCTGCTCAGATTTATGCAGCCCACAAACTGCATGGCAAAGAGAGCCAATGCCACTTTAAATGCAGTAACTCAGCACTGGGCCAAAAGGATCACAGGAAGGATGATCACAGGTTGGAGCAAAGAAGAAGGGTGCATCTCTTGTGCATCTTCCAGCAGCATGATTTGGGTAGCAGGAGGTGCAACTCTTGCCAAGGTGGCCATCACTACCTAAGTCTGCCTTTTCTCATCCTGAGCTCCAGAGCAAAAAAACTCCAAAAAATCCCTTAGGCCTTGCATAACTGTCACCACACTCCCACACAGGACCCATAAGGCATCACGTTCACATTGGGAACTTTTTACATACAGATCTGCGCACAATACAAGAAGTTTTTCCCACTGTCAACAAAGAGCACTGAAGAATTCCTCTCGTTTAGTCTGATAAAAGTGACATAAAGTTGATTTCTTCCCATTAAAATAAATATCAAGAGTACTGCTTAAAAAAACTTTTTGGTTAACTTCAGAGCTGTTTTGATTTATATATTTTCTTTGCCTGAAGAGAAGGTTGTGCAAATGCTGCACTGTTAAGGGAAAGTGTTGTTGTTTAAATTTATGGGGGGTCCCCGGGGAGTGCCCCCCGGAGACCCCCGGGGTCTTTTGGGGTCATGGTGTTCCCGCGCTGGCAGGCAAGGAGACTCAGATGCCGGTGGGATGCTGATGAGGTGAGGGTTTATTCACTGAGGGAGAGGGGAAGGGAAGGGGGGGGGAAGGGAGGAGAGGGAAAGGGAGCATCAGGAGGCCTCCAGGGGTAGAGGGGCAAGAGGGGCAGAGCCTTCTGCCTTAGCATTCTTATCACAGAGGTTCAAAGGGGCGCGGTAACAGTCTCCAGCCAATGAGGTTACAGATACAGGATACTGCAGGGAGGGTACAGACTTGGGATAAACCATACATTTTCCAAGGGTGAGCCAGAGCAAACCATTTCCATAAAATGCAATCCCACAGGAAAGAAGTTCAAACTTTACATAAGGGCTTTTTGCCCAGTGTCTCTTGGCACGCTTCCTTGAGTTGGAGATTGCTTTGTTTGGTGAAGTATTACACAATAAGATAACACTGTTATCAAGGCACTAAGGAAGGGCTTTGCACTAAAGAAATTGAGCCAAAATTCCTTTTCAAGGAGAGCAGAGAGCACATTTGAATAAGCACTAAATTCAGCAGGGGCATAATTAATATGATTGGTTTTAAAGACACAGAAATGAGTGTTTTGCTGTGTTAGGAATGCTAAGTGAGAATTTTAAAACATCAGACGAAGAAAATACACGCTTTCTACCCGCAGTTTCAGCTAAGATGCTGTAGCAATTTTATAAATCAGAAAATAAAGAAATTATTGTGATTCTATTTTTGAATGGCTATTATCACAAAATACCTTTGGCTCATTTGTTCTGGCAATGCATCTAGATGTATTCTGCAACATTTACAGCAAACGTTTTTATAGCAAATTTTGCAAGAACAATGAAGATTTTTAAATGGACTTTTCTCCACCAAATTAGGCACCAATCATGCAGATGGTTACACAGTTTATTTGTTTCCAGATAAGGCACGTACATAGGACTCTTGGGAAAGGCTGATCCACAGTAGTGCTGCAAATACAAATTTCACCCTTGCCCAGACAGGTGCAGCTCCCAGCAAGCTGAGAAAGAGCAGGATCCTCTAACACCAGAACTGATGTTTGCACACAGTTTTACATCGTTTAATATTTCATGGTCTTCATTTTTTGGTTATTAAAATAGGATGTTATTCAACAAGTGGAGGGAAAGACAAGGTCAGGGATTTGGTTCCCATCTCAGAAGTGGCAGCTAAAGCTGCTGAGCAGCATGTGTTTCTTGTTCGAAACGTATCATTTATTCTTAAAAGCAATAATGTATATAATCTGTTGCAGACATTCATAATTGATAAGATTTGGGCTGTGTTTGACTGCAAAAACCCATTTAAACTTGAGTGTAGATGTTCAGATAAAGAAGTGTTGCAAAGCAATTTGTTTGAGTTTTCTTACCACACATTACACCAACAATGTCCAACTGTCTCTGGGCACTCACACAGGGCTCTGGAAACCCCATTTATTACTTCACTGGGAAGCATCAGCATCTTCCCAGGGCAAAAATGGTTTATTTTCAGTTGGAATTATCATCTAGAGTCCTACTGTTCAACCACTTCAGGGCTGACCAAAAACCAAAGTATAATATTAAGGGCATTGTCCAAATGCTTCTTAAAGACTGATGGGCTAGGGGTATCAAACACCCCTCCAGGAAGCCTCCTCCAATGCTAGACCCTCTCAGTAAAGAAGTGCTTCCTAAAGTCAAGACTAAGCTTCCTCAGGCACACTTTGGACCATTCCAATGTGTCCTATCACTGGATCCCAAGGAGCAGAGCTCAGCATCTCCCTCTAACACATCCTTTCCTCAGGAAACTATGGAGAGCAACAAGGCTGTCCCTTGAACTCATTTTCTTCAAACTTGACAAATCCAAAGTTCTCAGCTGCTCCTCACAGGATGCATCTTCCATCCCTTTCACTGGCTTTGTTACCCTCCTTTGGATGCATTACAGCACCTTAACATCCTTTTTGTATTGTGGGATCCAGAACTGCACACAGGACTCAAGGTGGAGGCTGCATCAATGCTTAGTACAGTGGGATAATCACCCTTTTTGTTTGGCTGGTTATGCTGTGTTTGATGCACCAGGATGGGGATTGTCCTCTGGGCTTCCAAGGCACTCTGCTGGCTCACACTGAGCTGTTGTCAACCATCAACCCTAGATCCCCTTCTGCAGGGCTGCCACTCCCCCACACCAGGTAAAGAATCCAGGAATTGTTCTTGTAAAATTTTGTCGCATTAATCATTGCCTGATGCTCCAATCTATCTGTACTTCCTCTGCAAAGCCTTTCATCCCTCAAGAGAGTTAAAAGCAACTCCTAGTCTGGGATCATCAGCAAACTTGCTAATAATGCATTCACATCCTGTATCCAGATCTTTGATCCACTAGGCAAATGACCTTGTCATAGAAGAATACCAAATTATTTAAACAGGGATCTGCCTATATTACTGTGCCTGACAACTGGACTATTCTTTAAATGCCTGTCAATGGAACCCCACTATGATTTTCTTCATAATTTTCCAGGAACTGAGGTTGGACTAACAGTCCTTCTTATAAACTGAAATAACACTGGCTACCTTAAAGTCAGCAGGGACCTCCCCAGACTCCCAAGATATTTGGTAGATGATCAAGAGGGGTCTATGCCATAACATCTGCTAGTTCCATCAGTACTCTGGGATGAATTCCACCAGGGACCGTAGACTTGTCAACATTCAGCTGATGCAGCTGGTCCCTTACAATTTCACAAAAGGAAAGTCACTGCTCCCACATACTTATTGTCCTCCAACTGAAAGGACCAGGCAGCCCAAGGCCTACCAGGATTAATAAAGACTTAAGAAACAAAAACCAAATAACATTGAATGCCTCCACATTTTCTTCATCTCCATTAGAGGGGTTATCACCTTCAACAAGTATCACTCCCAGTGTTTCCTCTACATCTCCTCTTGCTATTAAAGTACTTTTTAAAAAGCTTTGTGTTATCTGCCACAGCACTGGCCAGTTTTAACTCTAATTGGGATTTGGCCTTTCCTGTCTTCTCCCAGCATACCTTAACCAGAGCTCTGTGACCTTCCTTTTATCAAGGCAAAATGTGAATGATTGTTTTTGTATACTCTAGAACTGGTTTGAGACTTAGTTAGTCAATTTCATTTCTGAGATGAGATGGCAGAATGGACCAGTACTCTTTGAGAAAGAAACGCTTTTCCTTTTCACTGGAAATCTCTCCATATTATTATCACTGAACAACAAATTTCTCCTAAATGTGAAGGCTCAGACTACCGCTGTTCAATAAGCAAGGCTGCACTGATTTAAATACTGTCCAATTTCACTCTCTGCATCCAAATTCCCTCCAACTCAACAAGAAAACTCCCAAATGTTTCAGTGGGCTCTCATCAAAGGCATGTGCTAAACGACAACTACTGTACCTCTATTAAAACTGTTAAAAAAAAAATCAGAAAAAATATACAAAACTTAAGACATTATTTTAACCTAAACATGACAATTGAATCAGGTCATATTTTTAATGGATTCTATTAGAAACACTGACTTTTTGTTTTCAAAGTACCAGCCACAGAATGTAGATTTGTCACTTTATGGTAATTACTAATATCCTCCCCCACCAGAGTCATCTGGAATATATTAATCATTGACTGTTGCCATGAGGTTTTTTCCTGGTTTGCCGAGCGTTCATATTAAAGGAGAAATGTGCAGTTTCTCGCGCTCATGAATATAAACACTGGCCATGTTTTGCTGTCTTTCACTGTTTACATATTTCTAGGTGGGAGGAGAAAGGTGATTAACAGTTGGCTTGACCAATGTGGATTGAGAGGTGGAATTCCATCCTCCAATATGAAGAACATTACAGAAGGCTTAGAAAAGTCTTCAAAACCAGGGTGACAATTGACTTCATTGGAAACGTACATGGAACATGCTCACTCTTCTGAGTAAGTCTTTAAATGGACAAAGGCCTATTTGTTTCTTCTCTGAAACCCCAGCCTGAGTGTTGCCATGAGGTTTTTTCCTGGTTTGCCGAGCGTTCATATTAAAGGAGAAATGTGCAGTTTCTCACGCTCGTTAATGTAAACACAGGACCATGTTTAGTAAACACTGCCCTTGTTATGAATTCCTTCTCAAGGAGAAGGGGAGGTTGAATGACAGCCTCCTTGGCCAGTGTGGTGGGGAGGTGGGAATTCCATCCTCCAATCCACAGGCCTCATAGGAAATGTATAAGAGTGGGTTTTTGTAAATAAAGGGTCTCTCCTGCCCTGCATGCCGGATGAACTCAGATCAGTCTCCGAGTCTCAATTCTGGTCAGGCCCCGCGGTGATATCTGGCGGCCCCGTGGTCAAGTAGCAAGCTCGTGAGACAAGGAAAAAAGAAGAAAAAAATCTGTCTTCCACAAGCTGCAAGAAACCTACGATGTTCTCAGAGGAGAAACTTCTGTTGGAACTGTTCCAGTCCCTTCTGATGTCCCGTGATGCTGACCTGACCAGGAAACATGTGAGAGAACTGTATAGCTGGGGAAAAAGACTTAGAATTTTTTACAGTGCTGAAAGTGCACTCTATATTGGCCCATGGAAAACCCTGGGGAAAAGCCTTTTTTCATCCGTCATGGACAGAGATTGTAATGCAGGCATTCTCTTAGGGACCTGGGCAACAGTCTTCCCACTTCTAAAAGAGGCTGGGGAAGGCTCTGAAGCAGATTCTGGGCTTTCAACAGGAAGCAGGACTGGTTCCCCTGCGAGCTCCGTCGCTTACGATGATGAATGCTCTGATGCAGGGTTGGAGCCAATGCAGGAGACCCCCACCCCCGTAGCAGGGGTTGGGCGTGCCTGGCGGTGTTTTTGGAAGGGCTGCGAGGCTTTTTTGGGTCCCTTTCCAGGGTTGCTGGGCATGGGGAGAGCCGGTGAGCCGCGGGGGCGGAGCTCGCCGCGTCGAGTCCCGCCGCGCACAGCGGGGGGGGCTGCTGGCCGCTGCTGCCGCTCCGCCGGCGCTGCGCCCCACCCCTCGCGAGCCCGGCGGCGTGCGGGTCCCTGCCGCCGCCCATGGTGGCTGCTGACCCCCCCCCCCCCCCCACGCCAGCACCGCTGCCGGGGCGGGTTCTCTGCGTCCCGCCCTACGGTGTGGTGCTGCACCCGCCGCTGCCCCCCCGCAGTCCCCGTCGCCGCCACCGTGCAGCCCCCCCACGCCACCCTCTGCGCGGGAGCTGGGTGCAGAGGCACCCCTTCCCCTCGGCACTGGAGTGGGGACAGAGGAGCCGCCTGCACCGTTGGCGGCTGTGCCTGCAGGGAGCGACCCTGTAGGGGCAAGCCCCCTCACCCTGCGCGGGCTGAGTCAGAGCAGCCCAGCAGGTGCGGGTCCTCCCTGCCCCCTGCCGGCTGCCGCACACGGGGTCCATCCCACCGCTGCCCGCACCCCCGCCCCCCTCCCTCCCGCGCAGCCCATGCAGGGCGGGCTGCTGGTCCGCCCCTCCCCGGCCCGCCCCGTCCCTGCACCGCACCGAATGCTGCGCGCAGGGTCGCTGCCACTGTGCGGCCCCCCCCGCGCCGCCGCCCAGCGCCACCACGCACTCCCCCCGGATGGAGGGGGCAGGGCTGAGCGCTGAAGCCGCAGAGCTGCCACCGGCTTGCGTGGTCCCACCCCCCCACCCATCCGCCGACCGAGCAGGAGCTGAGAGCTGTGGCCGATCGGCCACGCCCCCCTGCCCAACACCCCCCCCTCCGCTCAGAGCAGAGGCTGGGTGACTCTCTGTTCCCCCCGCCCCAGCGGGGTCGAGCCGGCTGTGGGGGATGAAAACGAGGCTGAAGCGTTGTCAGAGATACACGCTCGCCCTGTCATGAATTGGGATGCGGGTTCTGGTCCTGTATCCCAGGCGAATCTGGATGTTGAGCTAACGGGGCCGCTGCCTGAATATGCAGCTGTGCCCGAGCCGGTCCAGAAAGCTGTGGGCGTGGTTCCACAGCCTCACAGCCACGATGCCCCATCATGGGCAGTCCCGTTTCCCTTCTTAAGGGATGTAGCAAAAAATAAGTTTCACTGAAGTAACTCAATGGATCAGTGCAGAATTCGAGAATTCGTTATTTCCTTATGAAATTAGAGGCTTGGCAGTGGCGTTGCTTGAACCTAATCAGGTTTCTACCTTTGAGAACATTTGGGAATGCCTAGCTGCAGAAATGGCTTTCAAAAATAGCCACTTGCCTCAAGACGATCCCTTGTTTGGGGTCGGAGCGAATATGCTTATCCTGATGTGCAGATTGGCTTTCCTTGCACTGTCCTGAATCTGTGCAGATACATAGGTATATCTGCATTGATAAAAACCATGTTATCCTTCTCCCCAAAGCAAGACTTCTCAGATATCGTACAGAAGCCAGGTGAAGCCTTTGGTCATTTTCTAGCGCGTCTGACACATTCTTTAGAGATGCGAGTCAAGGATATCGCTTTGAGAATGATATTGCTAAAGCAATTAGCAAGGAGCCACACTAATTCTGCTTGCCAGAGGCTCCTGGGATCCATTCCTGAGACTTCTAATGTCCTGGAAATGGTCCAGGCCTGTGCAGTTCTGGACACCTCTGTTTCTATTGTGTCTGCCCCGGCTGGTGCTCCACAGCTGTCTGATAAGGGGCTGAATAATGAACATAAGACACAGGCAAATATTCAGGCCAGTGAAAAACAGGAAAAGGAGGCACAGGAAGTGACTCCCTTATTTTTCTGTGCGCAATGTGGCTGCCCAGACCATACTGCAGAAATATGCAAAGCAGTGGTTCATGAGGCAGAGCCCTTGCCAAGCCTGACAAGTCAGAGGCGAAGAAAGCACTGAAGACATCAGGGGAACGAAACAGATTCCCAAGCTCTGGAAAAAGAGCAAAATTCTCTGGCTGGCCTGCAGCCAGCATCTGAAGTGTAGGAAGTGTTGATGGTGCCACATAGCGATGGTCAAATTTTCTTTGGACCTTTGCAGTGGTTCCTACATCCACCTCCTATGTTGCATGCATTCTTTGAGAGAAATTCAATTGCTCAATTTGTGTTTTCTAAGTTTTCTGTCCTTAGGTTCCGGGATCTTTGCCATGAAGGCGGCCGCTGCAAGTCTGCTGAGCTGCCTCAGGTGCACTGAACTGATCCTGTTTGATCCTGAAACCTTGTGCACTCTGTGACACCCTGTGCCACCCATCAGAGAAGCCTCTTTGAGATCTGATTAACATGGACACAGACTGGTCATCCTCTCCTTTCCTGCATGGCCTCCATAGTGGCTTTGGATCCTGTGGAGCTGCCTGTTGCAGGACTGGGTGGAGCAGTGTGATGCTGTGAGAGCCAGCAGAATGTTAATCATGGACTCAGAGGAACTGTTTGCTATGGTTCAGTTTTATGTACTGTAGCCATTGCGACCTTTGTGGGGAATGTGCACATTGGTTGGGGTTGTGGTTTTGGGACAGAACTTTTGAGGTTCAGAATTTTGAATTGAGTGATTAATTTTTGTTGGAATGCTCCTGCCTTGCACCATATCCCCTTTGCATCTTATAAAAATTTGAAAAATTGAGGGTTGTTGGTCAAATTATGTTAGACTATGCTTGAGATATTTTGAGCAGGTTATTGCAAGGGGATTCAGGGTGAAACCCTGCGTAGCAAAGGCAGAATCAGACCAACATGTAACCCTCACACTGTCACCAAAATGAAGGTTGGTGAACTTTATACAGGATTTTTTTTTCTTTCTTTTTTCCTGTAACGTAATTGTTCGTTTTTCTTTTTCTGTTTTCTTTTTTAATATACTTAAAAGGGTGAGATGTTGCCATGAGGTTTTTTCCTGGTTTGCCGAGCGTTCATATTAAAGGAGAAATGTGCAGTTTCTCACGCTCGTTAATGTAAACACAGGACCATGTTTAGTAAACACTGCCCTTGTTATGAATTCCTTCTCAAGGAGAAGGGGAGGTTGAATGACAGCCTCCTTGGCCAGTGTGGTGGGGAGGTGGGAATTCCATCCTCCAATCCACAGGCCTCATAGGAAATGTATAAGAGTGGGTTTTTGTAAATAAAGGGTCTCTCCTGTCCTGCATGCCAGATGAACTCAGATCAGTCTCCGAGTCTCAATTCCGGTCAGGCCCCACGGTGATACCTGAGCACATAGAGGATGCCCCAAATCAGGCTTCTGTTAGTTGCATACAGCATATATAAGATACCAACATGCAAGCTGACATACATCAAACCTTTAAGCACATGCCTGGCTGAGAGTGTCCCAGTGATGCCAATGGGAAAGGCCTGAATGAAACCAGGGGTACAACTGTGTCTTGTACCAACACCCATGTGGTAAATTTATCCCTGCTTTACAGCTTGTGCCTCTGCATCTCATGCCCTGGTCCGCATCAGAGCTGGCTCACGTGTGCCTGTGAGATAGGACCATTTTTTCCCTACTACATTTTAGTAGCTGGTGCCTCTATACCCGCAGCTCTATACTGATTACTGACTGAAACAGTCTTTCCTGTTTCAGGCACTGCCAAACCTGAGTGTAAATACCCAAAGCAGCAGCAGGATAAAAATGCAATTATACTGAAGCAGGACTAATTTCAGCCAGTGATAAGGAAAGGACCACCAGTAGAGATGCAGTGTAATTTCACACCATAGAGTCACTAGTCACTCCATTTTGCTCTCCCACACGAGGCTAGACTATGAAACTCATTTATCTTACAATTTCAATGTTTTGAGGCATGTTTTACTAATAAAAAAATATCTCCAACACCATCTATATATTGTTCCCTGATTCTTCTTCTCCTTAAAGTCAAACTCAAGTCTGCATTTTACTCCACGGACTTTACATTCCTGCCAACCCTTCAGTTTTGCTGCAGAAACATGGAACCACCTTTTAGGGCTGCATTCAGAATAGCACTTAAATGCACAATTTGCTGCTTTAAATAGTAACACAGGTGGAATGATGCCAGAGTTTTTCCTATACATACATTAAAGGCAGATTTCCAGGGAAGCTCAGCTTTCATTAGGCTACCTAAATATAATAGACTCATTTTCAAAATCCAAGAGCACAATAGTTCCTGTTCTGTTTAGTAGAACCATTATTTTGCAGATGTGAATATCTGAAGTTTTGGAAGCTTTCAGGTGTGTGAGTGTGCATCTGTGTGGTCCTGTAAGCCACTGTAAGAAATGAAATGGAAAAATGTGAGATTATGAATTTTTAAAGCAAAAAAAGGACAAGCTCCCAACGCTGCCTCTCCTGGGATAAAAAGAAAGTACTCAGCTGGATTACATGGTGACATGCCAACCCCAGTCCCTGCTGCCCCAGCATGTGCACTCCAGCAAAGGACAAGACAAGAGTTTCACTCACAGACAACATTCAACACACACAAGAGAGAAGAAAAGAAAACCAAAAAACCAAACCAGAGTTAATAAGGTGCAGCTGAATAATACCTTCATAAAAGCAGAGAGAGAAACCAGGTAGACGTCATCTGCAAGGTAAATTAAAATTATACATCTCTGAGGATTATCAGTGAAAATTGAGATCTGGAAGGGAATTTGCTTTTGATATTGGATGGGATAAATACCCACTATAAATCTTTTTATGTGGGCCTGTAGAGCAGAACAGAGAAATTAAAGATAAATGAGATTAAGGCATTTTTAAAAACTACATTAGACATTTTTAAGTAACCCATGGAGAGAAAAAGGACTTTGGAGGAGGGGATTAGTTTAAACCCTCAGCAATACATTCATCTATGAAATCAATTGGAATAAATTTTTCTAATCTGAATTGGTCATCATTCTACTCCCCACCCTCTACCCCCCCTCAAAAAAAAAAAAAAAAAAAAAAAAAAGGCAGACACACCTCAAAAATCCTTGAGACTATTTCGGCATAGTCCAGCAATCAGCCCCAGATAAATGACACGCCATGACTATTTTTAGATAAGAAACCTCTAGAAATAAGTTTCAGGATTTTGTTTCGTGTTTTGTTTGTTTTTCAAAAGGATACCCGGGGGAACGCCCCTTTGCCTTAGTCCTCCACAATTCCTCCCATTTTACTCCTCTTGGAAACAGAAGCTAACAAAAATCAAATACTATGCAGTCAGTGTTTGTCACCTTTGCCAGACCTTGAGGTGCATACAACTACTGTGGTTTCATGCAGGCCTATATTGTTAAAAGTTGACTGGAAATGTTGTTAGGAAGAAAAGTGGAAGAAATGAGGGAAAGAAGTAACACATTAAGATGTATTTGGCTCTCTTCCTGGGAGCCTTTTTAATAAAAAGAAATTAAATAAAGTTGTATTTTAACACATCTTTCCAGATCTACTCGTATTTCAAACACTAAAGAGATTTGCCTTAATATACTCAAATTTCCCCCCTCCCTTATGTGCTAGAAGAAATGAACTTCAATCCTCAATTAAGCCACTGGATATACATATTCTGTTCTCCCTATTGGCCAGAATAAAAGCCAATACATGCATTAATTTCTTTTGTGGATTTATAATAGCACCTGGCAAGGATGGTCCTAATCTCCTTACACTGCTTGCACCAATGAAAGAAATCTTTGCAATATTTTTTGTAAGAGAAATTAAAGTAAAATAGGAATAAAACCTGGAAATATAAATATTATTTTCACCAAGATCTGTTATAAAACATATGAAACCCATATCAGTGTCTCCAGAGGATGCTTGGCATAAAAGCAAAATTTAGGCAATGTGTTTTTAAAGATGGGAAGAAACATATATTTCCCTTTGTCTTAGGGTGACTTTATGATGCTTGTATCCTCAATCATCTGTTCTGTTTGTGCTGTATATTGAGTTCTGTGCCTTTAAGACTGGCTATGAGAGCAAAGCAAGGAACTAAGGAGCACCAAGTTTGTTTTGAAAACAGCTCTCCTCCTACACATTCCTCTCTCTGGACTGTGTTCATCTGAAGCACAGACCAGCACCTGTGACAGAGATTTTTTTTTGCTTTTTAGTTAGTTTTAGCTAGCTAGGGCAGAGAAGTTCCCTGGACTGGTTTTTTGTTTTCCTTTTTCTTGAGACTCTTTGCATCTGCTCAGACTGAAAAACCCAGAGAAGCACCGAGGGCTAACACCTGTGGCCCACCAGGCCTGGACCTCCAAAAAGACTGGGACTGATAAAGAACTGAGTGAGCTGAGCTACCCAGGGCAAGGATTTTCTCAAGTTTACCATCTCTGTTCGGAGCAGCGAGAGGTTTTATTGTTCCATATTATTTATTCTTTATGCTTGTGGGTATTTTGTTGTTAAATAAATAAGTTTTTTCCACTTTTCTCCAAGGAAGTTCTTTTCCCAGACCGGCTGGGGGGAGGGGCCTTTTGAGTTTGCTTTCCCAAGGGACCCTATTCAGAGATTTCCTCTCAAATTTGCCCTAAACCAGTACAATACATTTTGTTATTGGTGCCCAACTGCAGGGCTGGAGAGAGTGGAAAAAACTTGTATTGATTATTGATTGCATTTTAGTTGTTCTTTGTGTGGAGATAAAACAGTCAGTAGCCATGTTGCTACTTGAATTCATAATGTCTCTAGGAATGGAGTCCTTCTTGTGTTTCTGTTCCCTAGGCTTTTTTGAAGTTTTAATACCTCTCTGGTCCCTAGGTTTGTTTTCTTATCCAGAAATAGCTCCAATGTTGTCTCTAACCCATAGCTTTTATACTAGAGGTGCACGAATTAAGATTGCTGTTTTGTTAGGCTCGGTGATCATGATTTATAGAAAGTTTATAAAGGTACTGGAGTTTGTGCCAAGTATGTTTGGTTTGTGGTTTCTTCGTCCTACCCTGTGTCCTAGTTCCAGTAGTATGTTTTGGAGATTTATTAGTAATTGTACCCAGTTTGTTAGAGGAGGAGTAGGGGATGAAGCTTTGCAGCCTTTCCTTTCCTTCTTCTCTTTTGAATCGGTTACATCACTTTTTTTAAATGTTCAGTGTCCCCTGAATGTTAAAGATACCACCTTCCTGGTATTTCATCTGGTAAGCTTCCTTTTTATGGTTTGTAGCTTGTCTAGAGCGAGGTCTGAGATTTACAGAGGGGCTGATAAGACCCCTGACCCAGAAAGAGACCCAGAAGTAGACCCGAGCATGGAACATCCTGAGTGGTGTGAAGAATGGGAGAGAATGGGCCGAACCTTGAAGAAATTTTCTGATCCCCCAGCTTGAGAATTTTCACGTGAACAAATTCAGAACCCAGATGAGGTGGGGAAATATCTGGAAGAGTACTGCCATGATGACTCTAAAGATAAAAAGCTCATTGCAATAAGCTGGGCCCTGGCATATGCTTATCGCACGCTGCTAGATACTGTAGGGCAGCAGATAGAGGCAGGGGGGCAGGGAGATAAATCAGCAGCTACCCCAGCCCCTCAGACTGCAGCCAACACCCCAACTACTCAGGCAGCAGCTAAAACAGACAGTGAGCCTAAAACACTG
Source organism: Prinia subflava (assembly GCF_021018805.1). Lineage (NCBI taxonomy): Eukaryota > Metazoa > Chordata > Aves > Passeriformes > Cisticolidae > Prinia > Prinia subflava. The sequence goes on from NC_086282.1 coordinate 10,244,036, forward strand.
GCTGTTGCTGAGGGAAAGAAGGGAAAGAAGCACACATGCAAAACTGATTGACCAGTGCACAGTGATCCAGGTGAAGGACCCTCAACGCCTCCCGACACAATCAAAAGCTAAACCAACTGGCACCCAATCAGAAGCCGAAGCAACTTACACACAGTCAGACACCAAAGCAACTGATACACAATCAGAAGCCGAACCAACTGACACAAAAACAGAAATCCAACCATCTGGCACAAGATCAGGAGTCCAACCAACTAGCACAAGATCAAAAGCCCCACAGACTGACACAAAATCAGGAGCCACTATTGAGTCCTTTTCCCTGAAGGACCTTCGTGGCCTAAGAAAGGATTACACTCGACAACCCGATGAGTCTATAATTAGTTGGTTAGTCCATCTTTGGGATGCTGCAGGTGAGGCTACAATTCTGGATGGCACTGAAGCGAGGCATTTGAGATCCCTGTCACATGATCCGGTTACTGACCAAGAAATTATGAGGGAGGCTCACCCTTGCAGTCTCTGAGAACGGGTCCTGAGAAGTGTGGCACAAAGATACCTGTGTGCAGACAACCTCTTTATGCAGCAAACCCAGTGGAAGACCATAGAACAAGGGATTCAATGCTTAAGAGAAATGGCAGTGGCAGAGATTGCCTTCTCAGATGACCTAAACATTAGGAACCAAGACTTGGTGCCATGTACACCCGTGATGTGGTGAAAACTTGTATGACTTGGGCCACAAGAATACTTTTCTGCTTTAGCAATAATAAAGTGGGATGACACAGAGGAGACCATGCTGGATATGGCAAAGAAGCTCCGACTGTATGCAGATGCTGTGCGTGGTCCAACACATGCAAGAATCGCAGCTGTGGAAACACGTATGCAGAAATTAGAAGAAAAGATAGAAGAGAACCACAAGAAGCTCAGGGAAGAGATGAAAAAAGGCTTTCTCCAAATCTCGGCAGTAGAGATCAGAGGTTCTGGCACCAAACACAGACGTTCCCCAGATAGGGAGAGAAGGGACACTCTACGAGCTGAGCTCTGGTCATTCCTGCATGACTGTGGAGAAAACATGAGGAGATGGGATAGAAAACCTACTGCTGCTCTGGTGCGATGGGTGTCTGAATTAGAGGACAGCAAGACTCAAAGAGGAAGTTCCACCAAAAAAGAAGCAGCTCCAGTTACCCAAGAAAAGAAAGATAACCAGGCTTAGAGGGGCCCTACCTCTAGCCAGGTAGAGGCTAGGGAAAACCGTGTTTATTGGACTGTGTGGATTCATTGGCCTGGCACATCTGAACCACAAGAGTATGGGGCCTTGGTTGACACTGGTGCGCAGTGCACATTAATCCCATCAAGATATGTAGAGGAAGAATTTGTTTCTATTGCTGGCATGACAGGGAGATCACAGAACTTTACTTTAGTAGCTGATTTGAGCCTGACTAGAAATGAGTAGAAAAAACACCCTATTGTGACTGGCCCAGAGGCCCCATGTATTTTGGGCATAGATTTCCTCCGAAATGTTTATTTCAAAGACCCAAAGGGACTCAAGTGGGCATTTAGAATAGCGGCTGTAGAGACAGAGGGTGTTAAGCAATTGAACACCTTGCCTGGACTATCAGAGAACCCATGTGCAGTTGGACTTCTGAAAGCAGAAGAGCAACAGGTGCCAATTGCCACTTCGACAGTGCATCACCGACAGTACAGAACAACTTGAGATGCCATGATTCCCATTCACAAGATGATCCGTGAGCTGGAGAGCCAAGGGGTGGTCAGCAAAACCCACTCACCCTTCAACAGCCCCCATATGGCCTGTGCACAAGTCTGATGGAGAATAGAGACTGTAGACTATTGCAGCTTGAATGAAGTGACTCCACCACTAAGCGCTGCTGTGCCACACATGCTAGAACTCCAGTATGAGCTGAAGTCCAAGGCAGGGAAGTAGTACGCCACAACTGACATTGCCAATGCGTTTTTCTCCATTCCTCTGGCTGCAGAATGCATGACTCAGTTTGCTTTCACATGGAGAGGAGTGCAGTATACCTAGAACTGACTGCCCCAGGGGTAGAAGCATAGTCCTACCATTTGCCATGGACTGATCCAGACTGCACTAGAAAAGGGTGAGGCTCCAGAAAATCTACAGTATATCGATGACATCATTGTATGGGGGAACACTGCAGCAGAATGAAATAAATCCCCCTGTAGCCCCTCCAATGTTCCAATGCTAGCTCAGACCTTAGAGGGTTTTGGAGGAATATTTCATGGATAGGACAAAGGATTCCAAAAGAGGCTCTGACCCCCAGCTGTAGTTCAAGACATTTATTCCAGGTGGTGACCAGAGGGGAAAGAGGACAAGTGCGGAAGAAGAGGGTCTTATCTAGCTTCTGCCAGGGAAGGATAGTTGGGAAACAGCCAATAGGGTCAGAAAGGGGAGGAAGGGTTAAACTACATGGTTACAGGCTCTACAGGTCTCTGAGGGAGGAGAAACCATTCCCCAGGGGAATGTAACATCAGCAGTGTTTAAAAAAAAAAGAGCAAAGATCATCCAGATTCTCCTGAAAGCCAGGTTCGCTATCTAAAAGAGCAAAGTTAAAAGACCTGCTCATGAGATCCAGTTCCTGGGAGTAAAGTGGCAACATGGGCGGCGTCAGATTCCCACTGATGTCATCAATAAGATCACTGCAATGTCTCCACCAACCAGCAAGAAGGAAACGCAAGCTTTCCTAGGTGCCCTAGGCTTTTAGAGAATGCACATTCCTGAGTACAGGCAGATTGTGAGCCCTCTCTACCTGGTTACCCACAAGAAGAATGATTTCCACTGGGGCCCTGAACAGCAACAAGCCTTTGCCCAGATCAAGCAGGAGATTGCTCATGCAGTGGCCCTTAGCCCAGTCAGGACAGAACCAGACGTGAAAAATGTGCTCTACTCTGCAGCTGGGAACCATGGTCTGTCCTGGAGCCTTTGGCAGAAGGTGCCTGGTGAGACTTGAGGCCGACCACTGAGATTCTGGAGCCGAAGTTACAGAGGGTCCGAAGCCAACTACACTCCAGCAGAGAAGGAGTTCAAGCCGCCTCGGAGGTGATTGGCACGGAAGCACAACTCCTCCTGGCACCCCGACTACCAGTGCTGAGGTGGATATTCAAAGCAGAGGTTCCCTCTAGCCACCATGCCACCAATGCCACATGGAGCAAATGGACTGCCCTCATCACTCAGCGTGCCCGTATTAGAAAACTGAATCGCCCTGAGATTTTAGAGATAATTAGAAACTGGCCTGAAGGTGAAAACTTTAGTCTCAGTGATGAAAAGGAACAAAAGAAAGTGACGTGCTGAAGAAGCTCCACCATACAACCAATTGCCAGAAGAAAAAACTCGTTACACTCTTTTCACTGACAGTTCCTGTTGTATCGTAAAGATGAAATGAAAGTGGAAAGCAGCCATACGGAGCCCCACATGACAGGTTGCACAAGCCACTGGAAGAGAAAGCAGATCAAGCCAATTTGCTAAACTCAAAGCCGTCCAAATGGCTCTAAACATTGCTGAAAGAGAAAAGTGGCCAAAGCTCTACCTCTACACTGATTTGTAGATAGTAGCCAATGCTCTGTGGAGTTGGCTGGAAAAGTAAAAAAAAAAAGAAAAAAAAAAAAAAAAAGAAAAAAAAAAAAAGCCAACTGACAGCGTAAGAGAAAACCAATCCAGACCGCTGATGAGTAGAAAGATATCGCTACTAGAGTAGAGAAACTACCTGTGAAATTCCACCATGTAGATGCCCACGTCCCCAAGAGTAGAGCTAATGAGGAGCACCGAAACAACGAGCAAGTAGATCAAACTGCCAAGACAAAAGTGTCAAAAATAGACCTAGATTGGCAACATAAAGGAAAGTTGTTCCTAGCTCAATGGGCCTATGATGCCTCAGCTCATCAAGGCAAAAATGCCACCTATAAGCGAGCACGAGACTGAAAAGTAGATCTAACCATAGACAGCATTTCTCAGGTTATCCATGACTGTGAGACGTGTGCTGCCATCAAGCAAGCCAAGCGGGTGAAGCCCCTATGGTATGGCAGGCGGTAGTCCAAGTATAAGTATAGAGAGGCCTGGCAGATTGATTATTTTACACTACCCCAGACACGCCAAGGTAAGCGCTATGTGCTCACAATAGTAGAAGCCACCACGGGATGGCTAAAAACCTACCCTGTGCCTCACGCTACAGCCCGTAACACCATTCTAAGCCTTGAAAAGCAAGTTCTTTGGAAGCATAGTACCCCTGAGAGAACTGAGTCAAACAGTAAGACTCATTTCAAGAATAGCCTTATAAACACCTAAGCTAAAGAACATGGTATTGAGTGAGTGTACCATATCCCCTACCGTGCACCAGCTGCTGAGAAAGTAGAGATACAATAAACTGTTAAAGACTACCTTGAAAGCATTGGGTAGTAAGTCTTTCAAAAATTAAGAGCAGCATTTAGCAAAGGCCACCTAGTTAGTGAACACCCAAAGTTCCACCAACAGAGCAGGCCCTGCCCAGTCTAAGCTCCTATCTACAGCAGATGAAGATAAAGTCCCAGTGGTACATTTAAGAACTTTGTTAGAGAAGACAGTTTAGATTAGATCTGCCTTGAGTACAGACAAACCCATCCCTAACATTGTCTTTGCTCAGGGACCAGGTTGCACATAGTAGAAAATGCAGAAAGATAGAACAATATGATGTGTACCTCAAAGGAAGATAATTGTTAAGTGAGAACCATGTGGAAATATCATTGTTTCCTGAATGTCACTGCCATTGTCTGTATATAGTTGTATACTGTGTGTGTATATATATATATATACACGTATGAAGTGTGTGTGTAGAGTTAGAATTTATTTAGTTTTGGTATTAAGTTGATGATATGGGGATAAGGGGTGGAATGTCCTAGAGTGACTTTATGATGCTTGTATTTATAATCGTCTGTTCTCTTTGTGCTGTATATTGAGTTCTGTGCCTTTAAGACTGGCTCTGAGAGCAAAGCAAAGAACTAAGAAGCACCAAGTTTGTTTTGAAAACAGCTCTCCTCCTACACATTCCTCTCTCTGAACTGTGTTAGTCTGAAGCACAAACCGGCACCTGTAACAGAGATCTTTTTTTTGCTTTTTAGTTAGTTTAGCTAGCTAGAGCAGAGAAGTTCCATAGACTGTGGTTCCCTGGACTGTTTTTTTTTTTTTTTTTTTTCTTTTTCTTGAGACTCTTTGAATCTGCTCCAGACTGAAAACCCCAGAGGAGCACCGAGAGCTTGCACCTGTGGCCCACCGGGCCTGGACCTCCAGAGAGACTGAGACTGATAAAGAACTGAGTGAGCTGAGCCACCCACAGCAAAGATTTTCTCAAGTTTACCATCTCTTTTCGGAGCAGCGAGAAGTTTTATTGTTTCATATTATTCATTCTTTATGCTTGTGGGCATTTTGTTGTTAAATAAATAAGTTTTTTCCACTTTTCTTCAAAGAAGTTCTTTTCCCAGACTGGCTGGGAAGAGAAGCCGTTTGAGTTTGCTTTCTAGAAAGACCCTATTCAGAAGTTTCCTCCCAAATTTACCCTAAATCAAGACACCCTTAACGATGGCAGAATTGTTCAGAGACAATTGGGAAGTGTGGGGTCACGTTTAGACAGCAAATTGGTGGCAAATATGTACAAGTGTCATGTCAGAAAGAGTTGAATAACATGGCTTGGTACAGATGGCCTAAAGCCAGTGGGGCGTTCCAGTTGGCACTCCAGAAAAGCATTTGCAGGGGTCAGTCTGCTGTTTTGTAAGCATCTTTATTAAGGTAGCACAAATCTATTTCAGATACAAAGATGTCTCACTATTTAGATGTGGAACCATCAGCTGCCAAGGTGGGAGGACTGCAGCCTATCACTTTATTGAAGAATATCCCACATTTTCATTCTTCTTTCTATGTGGTATTGGCTACAATTCCTTTTTTGGCTGTGACAATATCAGTTATTTACTATGCTAGAAATGAGTGTTACAAAGATGAGTTTCTTGAAGAAAGCTAATGAATTCAGACAGCCTCAGGCTACCAGGAACCTGACCCAAAGTTTACTGACACTGAAAGAAAGTTTCCCTGCAATTTAATGACCGTTGATTCAGACTCAAAGGCCAAAAGCAATAGGGCAACAGATCGAAAGGTTTTAAGCACCTTTTAGTTTAAATGAGTAGACTCAAATCAAACCCATACACTTTCTCACTAAAACTTCAGCTGCTATGGGTCAGGAAGGCAAAGGAATAAACAGTGCATAGAAGTCACACAAGGAATTAGGTTACCCCCTTATATTAATAATCTTCATAAAATAACTTACACTATGCATCACAGTTTTCCACCTTCAAGTTCCATAATAAACCAATTATAGAGGCCCTCAGGAGAACTGACAGGGCTCTATATCAAGAAAAACCGCCTATGTGAGAAACACATAACAGACCTACACTAAATCCTTTGACTTATTTAAAGTCTAGGTCTCGACACTGCAAATTTTCTGAGGGTGAGGTGATGGTGGAGAGAGATGTGATTTTTGCCTCTTGTGCTCCACCACAGAAACCTTTTTATATTCTTAATAAAAAAAACCCTAAACAATTTCTCTCGGCTGTACAAGCATAAAAATATAATAAAAATATCAACAAATGTACAATCAAGCATCCCATGATCATCTGAGTTCATAGGTTGCCCAGGCTGTAACACACTCCAACTCTCATCCACTACAGCATCTCAGACCTAATGGAGTTGAGCACAGCACTGTGGTGACTTGTCTGATAAAGAGAGCTTGTGCAACTCCAAGACATACAGGAGCAAAACCTGTTGTTCGTGGAGATTTCCAGAACCAATGCATGTTTTAAAGACAGAACGCATCAGTGCATGGAGGCATTTCAATACTTTGAGTCTAGGGAGCGGTGAGCTGGTTCAGCAGGTAATCTGCTAAACACTGAGAACAAGAAAAAAAAATAGTTTTTGCACAAAGGCTCATACTAGCATGGGTGGAAGACATGAAGAAGTGTCCCACAACCTAGAGGAAAGGACAGAGATGACAGGAGCCAGCAGGAGCTGGCTTTTCATAGAATCATGCTGGAAATTAGAGATGCAGAAGGTAGGGATGGCCTTCCTACAATGGAGATTGCCTAACATGTATCTAGTGTCTCCCCACAAGAAAATCCATGCTGTTCATGCTGACAGCAGACCTTCAAACCAGTATGCTTTACAGACACAATGGAAACCACCTAACTTCCTTATTTTAAGCCAAACTCATCTCATATTAAAAAACTAACCATGTTGCCATGTATTTCACAGTGCCTTACAAAAACGTTCATTTCCCTTCATATCAGGCTACTTCAAGTTTTCAAATACCTTTATTTCCCTAGCTCTTAGCTTTCCTCCCCTTCTTGAATACTATGCATACAACTATGCAGATAGGTCAGCCTGCAGGTTTGCAAAGGCCCATAATATCAGGTTATTTTAACCAAGAGTGCTTTCCAGTGGGCACTCACCCCACAAACACACAGTAAAAGAAGACTGATAAGGGAAGCAAAACATTCTTTATTTCTGCCTCTGTGGATTAAAAAAAACCAACAAAAACTAACTAGCAAGCAAAGCTGGGAATGTCAGTGAATACAAAAAGGAGGCTTTTTTTACTGCAATGCCAGGAAATTGTATGCACTGGAAGAATGGCAATTTGTCAGCAGGACACAAAGATTCTTTGCTCAGAAATAATCATCATGGATAGTTAGGTCTGCTGTTGGGTTTTTGGTTCAGGGGTTTTTTGTTTGTTTTCTTTATTTGGTTTTACTTATTCTTCCCAGCCCATGCACAAAAATAATATATTTAACAAAAAAAAAAAAACAAAAGAGGCCTGCCTTCAGGAGGGAATTTGCTCATTACTGGCCAAAATGCCAACAGTCAGGCTTAATCCCTTGGGAACATTTGCCATTTTCCCTGCTGGGCCTTGAAGGACCAAATTCTCTTGGGAGAAAATCAAAACAAAGCAAACATAATGCAGGGCAAAAGAAAAGCAGAGAAGCTGCAAGTCCATTTGTTTAACAAAACACAACACTGCTCTCAGTGGGCAAACACCGCTTCTCAAGTGATGGAGAACGCAGCGAGAAAATGCAGAGGGAAAGCCTAGAGGCCACATAATGGCCTTAGAGCACTCCAGAAATAATTAAGAACTGTATTCTTGGGAAAAGTGGTCTCATTACACTGTTTTCAGATTGCAGTTTTGTCCCATCTTCTCCCCTCTCTTTGCCTTTCTACCAGCAATCTTAGAGCAATGAAAATATCAGTTTGCTTTCTAGTGCTTGCATTCTCTTAAAAATGTCATTATTCAATTACCTGTCTATTCACTGGCCCTAAGGTCCAGCAGAACAGATATTGTGCACCTTCATGAGATGTTTTTAAATGCACTTCAGTCCACTTGTGATACAATAAAACTTTATTGAATTCTGTTCCCACATCACACTTACCATCCCTCACTTTTATTGATATGTGAGCCCATCCACTCTTCTATCAGCAATAAAAGGACTATTTCTAGCAAGGCTATGACCTTTTCTTCCATCACTACAGCAATTGAGAAGTGTGATTTCAGGTTGTATGTTTAAAAAGAAAAGAAGTCCTAAGAAAAGAAAGGATAAAATATGCTCATGAGTTGGAGTTTTTTTCCCTTCTTCTTGTTAGTATTAATGAAAAAGGAAATTCTCTGTAAGCACCAGAGATGTGTGGTGCCTTCACATGAGTCCGTTTACCCAGAACAGAAAGAAAGAGCAATTTGTCCTTCCCTGGAAGCCATGAGCATTTTTTCCTTGCAAGAAACATCCCCTTGAACAGAGCTCCCCAATATTAAAAGCTGATGGAAGACTTGTGGCCTGGGTGTGAGGCAGATTATCATCACAGTGGGATATGCCATGCCCAAGGCACCTTCCTGCTGCTGCTGCCATTCCTTCCATCAATACAGCAATGGGCTTGTCCTCATGGAGTCACCACCCTTTTGCCACTTTGCCCTATCCCACAGGTAAAATTTTCCAATTCCCCGTTTATAAAACAGACTGCTTTTGAAGGACAACAGTGCACAAGTTATTCTGTGACCTCCAAAACCTAGAACCTAAGGGAACTGGGAGCTCAGGAAAAAGTGAAGGTAAATCTGACTCAGATAGCAAAATCCTTTTTTTCAACACTGTGCTGGATCCTTGGGAGCCTGTAAGATTGCCTCTACAGGGAAATGAAGAGAAGAAAGCATTCCAAAATACCTCTGGCACTTTCAACTCATACCATTTTCAAAACTGAAATAAAAACTAAATGCAGACAATCCCTAAATTTCAGTCTAAGCCAGTGGGCGATAGTTGCTTACGTGTTGGAATTTTCCCCTCTTCTGATCTGGAGTGCCACCCGTGAAGGGCAGTGCCACTGCCATGTCCCAAGGAGCACATGTGCTTGAGAGAGAAAAGGGAGTCTCAACTCGGTTGTTCACTCTATTCCTCCTTCTCAGAAATACCTGCAGAACTACTAAAACATGGACATTTTGAGCTGTAAAGTGTCACATACATACAGAGGCAGTATTAGCAAAACCAAAGGGTGGGTTTGGGTTTATTGTGTTGATAGAAAATCTGATTACAATGACAGCTAGCTTGGCAGCTCTCCCAACATCACTGCTCCTGCAAAACTGGGCTCTCTTTCTGGCCACTGGTCTCATGTACAGCTTTGGATAAACCACTCGTCTGCTTTCTGAGCCGGCTCATGAGTAAAATTGGAAAGCCCTTAGCACATTACAAAGGTGAAATAAGAAAAATTACACTCCTAGATGTACTGGCACCATAACAACAAGATTATACAAGCACCAGAAGATGATAGTGAAGTATTTCTGCATCGAGAGTGTTGACCTAGCTTTACAAAATCACCTCCACCACCGCTGTTCCCATCACCCATTTAACTCTGCTCTGTAAAGGGAGAAGGGAGAGGGAAGGAATGCAGTAGGAAACAGCAGAGTACTGGATCAAGAGAACCCTCACCATGTCAGGTTTCTCATACTAATACAAAGTACAAAACAGCTTAAATGCAGTTTCAGTCACTTCTCCACAATGAAACATGTTCACAGCTCTGGCAATGGCAGACTGCAGGTTTGCAGTGGTACATATTCAATTGAAAACTACGGAAAAACTCTTGGTCAGTAATTATTAAAAGAAAATTCAATTTAAGAAAACTCAAGCAGTAATTTAAGTATTTCAGAAGGACAGGGGCAGTGTGAAAAGCAGGCAATTAGATAAATACATGCCACATGCTAAGGCCTGCTTTGAGAAAGACAAAATTACTTTGACAATTTTTTTCTGATACCAGAAAAATAGGACAACTGATGCCACTGAAGCTTGACAAATTAGGCCTGCTATCTTTTTACCTGCTGATATTGCCTGCTTTTTACTTGCTTTTCACTGTCAGAGGGCAACCTAAGAAGTCCAGATGTCCTGGAATGACTGTCCATTCTAGTAGAAGGCTGCTGCTACCAGATAAAGCAACTACAGGATCAGGACTAAGCTATCTGTGTAATCATCTCTCATTTTGTACACATGTTGAGAATAACTGCAGCCTCATAAAACTCTCCTTGTCAGGGGTATCTCTAGTGAACACACAGGAATGTGGTGTGTGGGGTAATGTAAAGGACATTTTACAATATATGAGCTACTGAAGTTGGAGGACATTTGGATCTCCCTCATCTGAGAGGAAACAGGAATGCTTTCTTCTAGAAAATGATATGAGTTAGTGGTGGAAGAGCTAATAAATAAATAATAAAATCTCAAGAGAAGCAGACTAACAAATGGAGTTGTAAATCTTCCATATTTTTTCTTTGGGGGAGCATATACACTAGCACTATACTGAGCACAAGTGCCTAGGGTCATGCTTAACAACATCTATTAAAGATGACTGCCAAACCCTCTCCTCTTGAGATGCACACACCCTCCCTTCTGCTGCTCAGCCAACACTTGGGTAAACCCACTCTCTGTCCATAAAGAATGATGTGAAACTGAGGAGTAACCCATCCAACCAGACAAAGGCAAGCTGGAATTGCACACAAGTACAACTGCCTGTTGAAATACTAATTCCTTTATTATGCAACTGAGGTGTTCCTTTAGGAGATGGCCATATGGCAGACCCTACGAATCACCAAAGGCTGGCTGCACATGGGCTGTGGCATGCGGGTTCAGTGACAAGAACTGATCTCTGACAATAACAGAGCATAAAAAGAGGAACAGATTTCATCCACCAGACATGGCTTTGGTCCAGCCATGCCTTTGCTGACCTACTTGCCTAGAGCTGACACCTTCCCCATCACTTGGATGGCTTTCACTTATGGGACACTCATGGTGCCCAGGAGGGGAACTCCTACAAAGTTAATCTGACCATTCTGAGAGAAGAAATAGAGGCAGTAACAAAGAGGAGAGGAGAAGAATAAAATGGAGCTCTAGGTTTCCCACTCCATGTTGGCACATGAAGGGACATAGTTTGCCCAAACATAACCTATTTCATTGGTGCTACACTGAGTAACAACACATGAAGATTTGACCCAAAATTTCCTAGGTAACACACAACAACAATCGCAGCAGACTGGATCCTATTTCATCATGTGCTCACCCTTTGTCTTCCCCCTCTAAGACTGTGCAGAAGCACTATATTTGATTCATAAAGAAATGGAGGAAACAGCCATCAAAGCTCCTACCTTAACTGCAAAGGCAGCATGTCAGTTGTCATCCTTTTCCTCCCTACATTCAGATCATTAAAAAGTACTCAATCCCTACTGTGTATTTGCTACTGAGCAACCTCTCACAAGAGTTATTCTTTATCTTGTACACAGGGCCAATTAACACTTTGGGGTGTAATACTGACATATTGCCTTTCTCACAAGGCACCATTATTCCTCTTTATGTGCAACAAAGGCTGGGGAGGGGTACCAAGTAATGACTACTGCTTTACCAGCCCAGTCTCTGGAGGGAACAGCATACCCTCATGCAAATCATAAATCACAAGGAAATACAACCTGCTACGATAAGTTGAAACCAATCTTTCCTAACCCTTTCCATGCACAATGTTGCTTCTGAAATGAAAAGCCTTATTCAGAGAGGAATAACTCCAAACTACAATTTGGAGTATATTCTGCTTGATGGGGCAGACCCTAAGCCCTGATGTCAATCTTTCCATGGGTTTAATAGCTCACCCCATAAAAAGTATTCCATCACTGCATATAGAAGCTTCACAGTTTTGTTTAGAAAAATCAAATATGGACACACTGAGGCTCCTGCCAGCAGAGTATCCAAGTCCCTCAACAGAGAGATCCCCTTTACTCAGAGAGGTGATCTTGGAATTTCACAGAAGCCAAACACCACACAGTCTTTCCAGGCTGTGGCAGCAGGCAGGTGGCCACCTCCTGCCTGAGGGATGGGAACCACCCCAGGGGCTGTAAGCTCTTGCTTCCCCTCTGGACAGGGTGTCTGTCATTGCTCACCAACATCTGCTCTCCTGCAGCCCCTGCTTGAGGCAACAAATATGATCTTAGTCCTCAAGCCAAACTCTGAGTTTGAGCAAACTGATGCCTCCTGCTACTCTCACAATACGACACCGTGGGTTGAAAGCATACATTCCCATACCTGTTTTATTATTTTGAGAGGTGTGTTATAATAAGCTTTGGTCTGCTCAAACAGAAAACCTGGAAGTAGCGCTGTTATTCAGCTCTCTACAACTGCTAATAAAAAGTGCACTTCTCGTATTATCATCGCTATTTCCTTTCTCAGATACACCCTTTTTAGCAGTAGGGCCTTAACTGCATGTAACAAATTTGGTTTCTACGGAAAGCAAATTCTGAGGTACACAACTTCTTGTAGCTCTGAATTTCCTGCTTGGCACACATTGCTGTCATCTCAGGTGACTGGCTTTCTACCCTCAAAAACTCAGTCTAAATGGCTTGTCTGTAATTTGCCTTTGTAACTTTGGAAGCTTATGAAGTAGTATTTTTCTACCATCAAACATCAAATCAGCCAAAACAATAGCTTCCTACCTCCTTGGTGACACAATACTGTATTTTAAGGCACTTATCAAATGCCACCAATTACATGAACATAGGTCAGTTGAAGCACATTGCTGTATGCTTGTAATCACAAGCATAAACCTCTGTAAAGAGAAGGTATAAGCTAGCAATAGTGCTTCACTCATCTGGTCTGCTTTCTCTAATGGGGTTTGCCAAGTGTTTTCCAAAAGATATGTCACTGTTATTCTGTACAACATGGGACATTATTATGATATTAACCTAAGCACAAACCTTACATAGAGAACCATATTTCATATCTTATCAGCTCAGTCTCATATGATGCTTGTGGTCTGCTTTACTTGCCCATGAGCAACAGGAGACAAGCTCAAGGCTGCCCCAACCTCCACAATAAATCTCTACAGAACAAACAAGTGCAAACATATCAAGATACATACTGTAAGGGACACACTCGTACTGGACTTCCAGGTACTTGTACGTTCCGGGACATGGGTCTGGAAACACATCAGGGCCAGCAACAACTGCACACTGGGTCCGATTACTGCATCTGGAAAGCAACAAAGATGAGAGTCAGAAAACAGACCAGACAGAAGGACAAGTCAAGAAGCTAAGCAGCCCCTCCAGTGTCTAAAAGATGCAGGAGCCAGGACTTGAGCATCAGCTGGGGAAGCTCAGCAGTGAGCACACAGAGGCTGATGACAAATACCAACATCTTCATCAGTTTGTTACCAAAAGAAGAGGCACGGTGGCACAATGTGGCAGTAGAGACAGCCACAACACTTAGAGTGCTTCAGTAAAATCTCAGAAGGTTTCAAGCATCAGCTCCTTGTTATCTGAAAGTCTTTCATACCTTTTCTATGCAGCCTCCCATGGGCATCTCCACACAGCTCTGGCTCTTTCACTCTTCACTTTCTTCAGCAGTTCCAGCTCACTCCTTCCTGTCACTAGCACAGCCACCTAACCCTGTCTGTCCCTTGTACAATGCCTTACCCTTTCTGTCCCTTGCACGACCTCCTGTCCCTCCCTCCTCATAGCACAGCCAACAGACTCCAACTGGCTAACGCACTCTTTTATCCCACCCATAGCTGGGAGGGCAAGGCTGTTCCCACTCTTGAGTAATTAACACAGCTGCAATATATCAGAGGCAAGATTGCCTTCAGCACTGTCTCCCCACAGCACAACCCTTCCCCTCCAGGAGATATTTCTTTAATACCACCATCCTCACCAAACAAAATGCCAGGACTAAACCCACAAAACAATATGTTTTGCAACATTTTTATAAAGTGTTCCCACAAAACCAGTTATCTTGTATTTATCTTTGGCTTAAGCCAAAGCAACAACTAGAAACAGCAACACTTGCATAGGAGAAAAAAAAATCACCAAATAAGCTGTCTAAAAACCAAAATAATGTTTTTCATACAAGGCCTGTTAGGGAAACTTCCCAGTGGGATCATTTACAAGACGACACCCTTGCATTAGACATAAATGGCTACGTTTTTTTCCATCATTCTGCCCAGCATGGATGTGTCTCCTGAAATGAGGAACTTTTTCCAAAAAGCTTGTTCTCCATGAAGACACACAGAAGGAAGTGACCCTGCCTGCTGCAGTAAGCATCTTTCAGTTTAAGTGGATGCACACAGAGGTTGGGTTCTGCAAGATGCTCTTCCTGAGGCATATACAGATCCATAGGTAACTGACTTGAGCATGTGTAGAAACCCACATTTGCTCCTGATTTCATGGGATAAGCACCTCTAATGTACAATTGGTGATGCAAAAATATTTAGCAAACAGTGATTCAATAGAGAAAAATCCTCTGCTTCTTTGTTTAAAGAAAAAGAGAAATATTACTAGTTTTTGATTTTTCTGCTTTTGCATGCCAGAAAGAGACCTCCTAAGGGTAGACTACTGCATTTATTTTCTTTAGGATTCTAAAGATGCCTCCTCTGATGTGAAATGGGACCCCTGACCCTCCTGCTCTTCTGGCAGAAGCTGTGACATCCAGCTCAGAATTCATTTAGGTCTGCAGTGGAAATGCTTTGTGTTTACCTGAGGCTACAGTTTGTCAGCCTTAATGCGGATTTTATTTGAGCCTATAAATTAAAATTGATTCATTAGCGACTGCCTTAAGCTCCATAATTTCTTTAATTTTATGGAAAGAATAATAAGAGCTGATTTGCTTGCTCATCAAGCTGTTTTGCTGGATACCAGATAATCCAGAGGGCTAGGACATTCTCATGTTTTCTAGCTGAAAGACAACAGTTATCACAGCAAGTGACTAGTTTTATTATATAGACAAAAACAATTTTCTTAAAAAAGGTAACTGTCCTCACCCATGCTGGGATATCACAGGTAGCTCGGACTGCAAGTGGGCAGTTTTCCAGGAGAGGCTTTGAACATCATCCAAAATTTCACTTTCAACAAAAATCCTTTACTGGGCTCAATGTGCCTTTCAAAAAGCAATTTCACTGGTTTAATCAATAGTCTTCCCGGCTGAACGGACAGCACTGGCCACATTACACAGAATAACCACAGTGGATCAAAGATACCTTTCAAAATCATGAGTAAAGATCCAGAATTATGATGAATTAGAGGTAGGGCGAGGAACAAACACATTTAGGGTTCATCTGTGTTGCGTTTCCTTTGTGTTTGCAAGGCAGCATTTGCTTTGAATGGTCAAGCATTTCCTTGTGGCCCTTTGTTTTTTTTAATGCAAGAACTTGGACACATAAAACAGAAGCAAAAACACAACCTAGAAAGTTGTCTGTGAACACCAGGGTTTTAACCTCCTCAAATGCATGCTACCTTCTGCAATATCACCAAAGAGAGTAAAAGCTTCATGATACAAGGGGTTGAATGGGGAATGCAGGATGCACAGAAATGCAAAAGGTTTCCCCCCCAACTCTAGGACATCTTGAAGCTCCCCTACACATTCCTGGAAAGGGGGATGGCAAAGCCTACCAAGCACAGGAACTTTCAAAGAAGGTGAGATCAAATTATCACTGCCACCTTGGGGAGGAAACAGAAAACCAAATTAAAACCTCTCAGATTAAAATCTCAAATACTACGTGGTGTCAGTACCTCACAAAATTCACTAAAAAAGGATTTATATTAAAACAAACAAACAAAACAAAACCAAAACAAAACTGAAAAACCCAACATGAAAACCAAAATAACACAACCTCCTCTCACACTCCTTTCCTCTGGGCAGCAAAACTGCATGTGGCACTTGGCATTTTGAGCTTCCTTTTATCATCCCAGGGTGAAACAGGCAAGTTTCTCATTCCAGCACACTTAAGCGATGACGTCAATTTACACTAAAAACCAGAGGAAAAAACCGAATGCCTGTTCAATGAACGATTACTGCCAGACATCAGGCTATGGAAATTTTAAGGGGAGAAAGAGATAAAAAACACTCATCATTAAAGCTCTGGTTGCTCTGCTTTTGCTCATGCATTTTATCCCCTTTACAACAGCTTCTTGGCCCCTTCAGCTTTGTCATATTTCTTTTCAGACAGATTAAAGGCCCAGGTGACACTAAGTGACATGCAAAAAGTGACACAGGAAAGGAGATGTGTAAAAGATGATGAATCTGTAGCCTTGAAAATGACAGGGAGAAAAAACATAATGTATTCATGACATACTCCATTTCCAGCAAACCAGGCCATGAGTTATTCCTTGTAAATCACAGGATTTTACATGGAATCTTGGGATTTCTTGGCACATGGGTCTTGGCAATACTTGTTCCAAACTCCTGCAAGCTGTGAGGGTCAGTGCTGGGTATTGACCTTTCCAATAAATGCAGCAAGGATCTTTTTTTCATTCTTGTTTTTTTTTCTGTCATGTCCTGTCTGCCACTGTCCACCCCACTCCACTCCCCCTTCTTTCTTCTTTTAATTTTTCTCTTCTTTCTTGAAGGAAGATATTTGCCAGCTACTGGAGGTACAGTTTGCAGTGAGAACCAGCACTGCACCAGCTATTATGAAGCTGGTAAGGATGAATCTGTCTCCTCTACTGGGCAATCACAGAAACACCACCCAGCTCCCTTAGCTCTACAGTAGGAACAGCAGCTCTGCATCATGCTGGATTCCTCTCCAATAGTGCAGAAACTGCTTGCATTGCTGGCTATAGCATAACTGTACCCCAGAAAACTACAGGCACCTTTTTCACACTCATCTATATCTCTTATTACTGCCTTTACACAAGCACCTCTTATTTCTAGCACTGATTCACCAGCTCCTTCAAAGCAAACCACTTTTCTTTGCCCATCATGCTACAACTTTTCCAAGCAATCCCTGGCCTCTTGGGGTATTTCCTCATTCTCCATATGTTCTGATGCCAAGCAAACAAGAGAATTGTTAAGAATACTCTGGGAATTTAGGGGACCAGATAGACAATTTTATGCTATTAAAAAAAAACCAGCTTCCATTTTATTAGTTTGTCCAGCATTTTAAAGGCAAATGTTTTGGAGACACAGGAGAGTTAAAGTAGCCCCTCAAGTGGTTTCAGTTCACCTTGTTGTTGTTTATTATGAAATCTGACAATAAATTTATAGCCATCTTTTTGTGTGTGTGTGTTGGTTTGTTTTCTTTTGCAGTCCTACTTTCTACCTGCCATCATTCACCTTTCCGTTATGCCCTGAAGTGCAAGGTGGGCACATGAGTAAAGACTGCTTCTCAAAGAACCTCTCCATGTCTTGAGCCACCTCCATAATTGCTGCTGGGATTTGTGGACACTTTCCCTGAACCTAGAGTGTTCATACAGCTCAGCTAGACCAACCAAGAGACCAGAAACCAAAGCAAAACCCAAGATCAGCATTTTCAGCCTGACTACAGACACCGATTCCTGTCTGTTCCTGTATGTTCAGGAAAAGAGAATACTCCAAACCCTCCTGAAAGTCAGTCCAAGGTACCTGGCAACCTTTAAGCACCCATCATCTCATAAACATAAGTTCATGTTATTCACATCTATGTTTTTGAAAGGAAAAATCACCCTACTGGGAAAAGTGTAAATTTTTGCAGTTGCAAGATTAAATTAAAAAAGGAAAAAAAAAAAAACAAACAGAAAGAAAGGGGAAAAAAAAAAGGGGGGGGTGTCCTTATGCATTCTTTCCAGCTGCATTTATTCTTACTCGTTAAGACCCCTATTTTGTCTTTCTACTGGTTATGCAATAAAGTATTTAACCTAGAAGCAAGGTGTCAATACAGTGTAACAAATGCTCTGTAACAGAAAACATGGATTATTTTTGCAGAACTTCTCCCAGTTCCAGTGGAAAACGACTTCCAGGAGTTTTAATGTAAAACAGGAATAGTATTTCATATGTCATTTGTTTGGCATTTATAGCATTTGGACTGAAGGAAACATCTGAGTTCAGGACCAGCTGCAGGGCTCAACTCTGCTAACAACTCTCTCTTCAGACTTTAACTAAAAACACCAAAACTTCATTCCCTTCAGCAAACTTCCAGTTCTTCTTCATGGAAACATTTTTATGATTTTTAAGTGACAAGATCATCTTGTGATAGCGAAGCAGAAACACTTTAGACATAAACAGCTGCTTATTCCTGCTGTGATATCTTTTTTTTTTCAATGCTGACATTGTTAATATATTTAGCAAGAGACAAAAAAAACCACATCCCATAGTAGTTTGGCAGTTTATTTTTGGGCTTTCCAGAAACTTTTAAAGCATAGACATGTCAGCAACATCAGGCTAGACATGTCTGGGGCAATATGTTTGCCAGAACAAAAATGCAAAGGCAGCATAAATAAAAGATCAATCCCAAACAAAAGCCTTTCAGCATTAATCATCGCAGGTGCAATACCAGCAAGTCCTCCCACTCCCCGTCTAGGAGGGGATCAGACAATAAAAACAGGTGCCTAAACCATGGAGGCAGACACCTGTCATGCTGGGGACATCAGAAGAGGAAGCAGAATCCATGCAGAGCTCCACAACAAGACTAGAGGCTCAAACCTCGATTTCATCCCAACACATTCTCCTTCACCTTATCCTTCAGAGATGAAGCAACAATTTCTGCCACACCAGAAGCTCCTGTGAACATGGCACAGTGGAAACTACTACAAATGGGGAAGCCACCTGCTTCCTCTGAATCCACAGATTGTCAGAGTCCAAACTAGGATGTTAAATATCCTGAAGATGGGAAAACTTCACATCCATGAACTTAGATTTGTACAGCACATACTGAGCTGCCATATCCAGCCCATGCTCTGCTAACACATCCTGCTCATAGCTAGTGCTACTCTCCACCTACAGCAGCTTCCTACAAGGGATCCTTAATGCCCATGTGTGCAAACTGTTATAAATGTTCAGCCAATTTTAATTAATAAAATATTTTTTTTATTAATTAAAGAATTACAGATCAAAAATTTTGGGCAAACTAGCAATCGAAAGTGCAGTGTCGATAACCCGGGATCAGCACTGGGTGAACCGTAGCCACAGCCTCTATCGCACTGTGACCTTCTCCTGTTCACAAATTCAGCCCGTTCTGGGGTCCTCTTAAATACCGTTTATTTTGCCTGCGGCCTCCAAAGTTCATTGTTTTATTTAGCCACCCCATCTTCTGAATAGGCTTTCGTTCAGCCTGCCCAGAAAGAATAGATCTACCATCCTTTCTTGTTAATGGTGGTGCTTCTCGCTCTCCAGCTCCACCTGGCCACAGCCTTTGTTCATCCTGAAAGGCAATTACTACAAGCCCAGACTTGCCAGTTTCATCGCCAAAAACCCTGGCTTGCTTGTTACATTTATTTTTTATATCCATATAACCTTATAACACGAATTATCCCATGTCATTTATTACAAAACCAAGCCACTTGCCTGTGTTTCATGAGCACTGGCTGCTAAAAAAACAAGGCACTCTTTCTCTCTGCCCTCAGCTGAAACACCTACTTTACATAGACTTCATTATTTTCTGCAAAGAAAAGGCAGCCATCATGTGCCCAGGCACACTAATATAGCCAAGATATCAATATCTTAGCCTCTTTCTCAAGGTCTATTATGCTTTTCTAATGGTTTTACAGTAACAGACAGACTTAATTCATTATCCTTCATGCTGCAAGACATCCTTTTCTGTGGATGCATGGCTGGAAAAGCAGGGATGTGCACAATCCTGCTCTTAGCTTAAGGGATGAGTAGAAGCTGAAACATCCTTGAACCATTCCTTAGATGGGATAAGGAGGAAGTAAAGCTTGGAACAATAGCTATAACAGGATGCTAGACAGGATGCATTAACCATAAGTTGGGGAAGATTTGCAGCATTTAGCCTCATGGACAGAGCTTCTGAACCAACTATATATACTGCAAGGATGCGTGAACACTATGGTTTAACCAATGATGTTCAGAGTTAGGTGCATGATATGCTTAGCACAGTATAAATGTACGTCAAATAGCTGAATAAACGAGCAAGATTTTTAACTCATATTGAGTGCTGTCTTGACTCTGGCTGATTCCCCGGCCAACACTTTTCCTTCCCTGGAACACAAAAATCTCCTCTTTGGATGAGGGCTTTCAGAAAGAGGCTGTCACAGCAAATAAGTCAGCCAGGAGTGTGCTCTCCCCTGTCAATATATGATATTTCCAAATCAGCCCTTTAAGAAGAGCCAAGAGGAAAAAAAATGCCCTGGAGAAAGTAAACAGGAAGCAAAGAGAAGTATCACTAAAAAGCAGAGCTCACGTGATAGGCTGTAAATAAGAGGGAAAGGGGAAAAACAGGCACGCAGAGAAGGGAGGCAGTAGAGAGTGGAGAACAGAACTGTAAGCCCTAAGAAAAGACTTGAGTTCAGCAGATTTGCTTTCAGTAATATGCTGCACAAAAGCAAAGCTAAATCCTCCACATTTAGCTTCCAGAAATAAAGAATTCCTCAACAGAATCTTTTTCTGCCTCTGCAAAACATTAAAAGCAAAGCAACTAATGACAGGGAGATGAAAATCCAGTTTCTCTAGCATTTTTTTCATTATGAATGGGCCTTTTTATTGATCTTTCAGAGCACTGAGTGGCTGGCTTTCCAACCTCTGCTGCAATATAATTATCTGCGGTGTTTAATGTTAGCACAGACGAGTCCCAGTACACAGTGCATTTTGTTATTTTATTGACGAGTTTAAATTATCCAGGTGCTAAAGCTGTCAGATTGTGGTGGTGGGTTTTGGTTAAGCTGTTTGGAGTTCTGCATTTCAATGGTTCCTCCCTGTTTCCCCTCTGCTCGAAGGGTCGGGTGCTGCCCAGGCATGTCCCCCTCTTTGTCTAAGCTTCAGTTAGCTGTCCATCTCTCCCCTGATCCTGCCCTATGTTAGGGAAAAACGCCTGTCCATCTGTCCTGGGACCAATCACCTGCTTGTTCCACACTCCCCACCCCTCAGGTTTAAAAGCGGGTGTGGGCTTTGTTCTTTGCTCATTTTTGTACCCCCGTCTCGGGGAATAAAGACCTCTGAGAAATTGTACGAAAAGGAGTCTCCTCTAGTTCTTGCTCTGAAGTCTAGGCACCTGTTGTAACACCTGTTGCCGTGGAAGAACCGCCTTGTTCTGCACCATTACCTGACTCTGCTGGCAGGTTCGAGATCAGCTCTTGGCACAGCTGGGAAGACGGAGCTAGCGGGAACTATACCGGCCGTGTCAGCTGGTGCCCAATCACCGTGGGGCAGAAAAAAAACCCAGACGAAATAAACTGCTTCAGATCACCACCGCAGTGAGAGGGCTGAGGGATCGCGCTGTCGGCAAAGTCACGCCATCCCGGCCACGTGCAAGACAGCCACTGTGCGTGCTGCTCCCCCCCCAGGGAGAGAGCCCGTGTGGATCCCACGCCACCGCCACCACCACGGCCAGCCCGCGCGGAGCCGAGTCGCCGCCGCCGCCCGCACGAACCACGCCGCTGCCGCCTGTCCGCCGCGGGCAGCCCGTGCCAAACCCGCGCCACCGACGCGGGCAGCCCGCGCCGCGCTCCGCTCCACGCGACCGCTGCCGCCACGTGACCGCGGCTGCCGAGCGCATGGACCCCACCACCCACATGCTGGCGCGTGCTTGCCCGTGCTGTTTGAGCTGGCTGCGAGGCACGTGCTCGCCCGTGCCGCTCGCACAACGTGCCGGACAGTCACCGCCAGTCTCTCGCCACTTGCCGCGGACCGCTGCACCAGAGATTTACAGTTTGTGGAACGTCAGTGCCTCGGTGGAGACAGCCCTCTTTTTGGTCACGACAGCCTACAGGGGAAGGAGAGGTAGCCCTGCAGGAGCTCCCACAGTGTCTCTCCCGGCTCTGGGGACCAAACTTGCAGCTTTTATTTCCAGGACCGTCAGTTGGTGAGTTGCCTGACCGTGCGGCAGGCAGGGGTATGTGTGTCACCCCCGGGGGAGGGGAGGGGGGGGGGCACAGGGCTCACGTGGCGGACAAGCCGCGGGCTGCCAGGAAAGCCGCAGAGATGGCTGCGTACCCCGGACGGAATCCCTGGGCATTCCTTTTGTAAATACAAAGTTATGTTTCGTGTCAGGGAAATGAAAATCTGTGTAATTGTAGTTGTGGAACACGGCCATGGGACAGTTATAAAGATGAGTTCTAATAAATAACTGAGGAAAGCATGGAAGGAAGTTTTTGAATAAATCTTTTGCTTGCAATTACCTATTCTAAGTCTCAAGCTATTCTGTAATAAGTGTCTTTTAATTATAACCTTAGAAGCTTGCTTTGTATTAAAGAATTTTAACTGTATTTTTAGATTGTAAAAAGGCTTTTTAGGCAAAAGAAGGAAGTAAGAAGGGGGCCCAGGCCTTCACAGAAGGTGGGAAAACATCCTGGACACGAAAACAAGACTTCAGCTCACTGATTTATGGCTTCTGAAGAGGGAAACTGGACATCACTATTGGAGATTGATGGACCTGGAAAATAGAATGAGACCCCCACATCTGGAAGCCAAACCCCACCATCTGGAAAAACATATCCTGGATGTACATCCTGGAGTATTGAAATATCAAAATAGATCACAATAGTCTATAGAATTATACAGGACAATCTATAAATTTATGGCTGTTAAGTACTGAATTGTGACGTTAAAACTAGAAATGGAAACTGCTGAGAAAGCTTATGAATATGCATGAATATAGCAAATAAAATCCCAGCAAGTCCAGACATCGGTGTGCAGTCGGAAGGGAAAACCCCTACCACTGTACCCAGCGCTGCCTTTGCTCACACTGTACCATATTAATTAATCAATTATTAAATTGCTGCTTGATATATTGGCCGTGTCAAGCATCTTATTTCTAATACTTTTGCTTTTGTGTTCTCATTTTGCTGCAAGGGAGGGAGAATCAGTGATTCTGTAGATGCAATGGGAGCCAAACCCTCTGCAGAATCCAGAGAAGTGTTTGTCCAAGTTAAAGATTCCCTGGTGTGGGAAAAATGTGTTTTTCTCAGGCTTTGTTAAAAAGGTTTATTAGCGGGTTGTTTGTTCATTTTCCAGGTGTGTCTCCTAAAGATGTTAAAAGTTCAGCTTTTTGGAATGTTGTGAATTCAAAAATCATTGATTTAACCAAAAAAGGGGAAGTGTAGGAGGATAGCTTATATCATAAGGTAGAGCTATCCGCAAAACTGGGCCTCAAACCAGGCCTCAGACCAGGCCTCAGGCCTGGTCTAGCAGGCCTCAGTACGTTCCACATACGCAGCACAAATAACCTTATCTGTTACTGGAAATGTGTTAAGGTAGCGGTGCTGCTAGCATGGAATAGTTACTGGGAAGACACGGTGGCTACCTTAAACTGCAATAGTTTACATACTTCTGTATGTCCACTGCCTATCACAGTGCACCTGCTAACTGTAAACTATTCACTCTGTATAAAACCCGACATCTCGCGGAATAAATCGGATTACGTGCTTGGAACCATATTGGTGTGGACGCACGTCATTCTAGCCCCCGATCTACCAGGGCTCCGCCTTTATATGGCACCCGAACAGGGACGGAGCCTGGTCAATACGGCTTAGACGCTGTCTGTTCAAGACTCAGATATTGTCCGCCAGGCTTAGATGCTGTAAGCGAGACTTATTTACCGTCCACCAGGCTTCAATGCTGTAAGTGAGACGTATTAGCCGTCGCTGAGCTTAGGTGCTGTAAGCAAGACTTAAATGTTGAAGACCTCGCTTGATTTAGGACGTGTGTGTGTGTCGCTTGCGGACCACAGTCCTGAATACTCGGGGCAGATCAGGGAGAGTCTGTCGATTGGATTGGTTAGAAAGGCTACAGTGCCACCTACTGTCAGCAGAGAGAAGGTAAGCGCGGCAGACGCGGAGGGATTCATTTATGGACCAGTACCTTTTGGCTGCCATGCAGCTTTTAGCGTCCATTTTCTCGAAAAGAGACGAAAATATCAAAGACTGATATAAATCGGGTAACCCTATGGGTTCGGGAAGAACGAAAGCGAAAGCGGCCATCATTTCTTTGCAGAGAAGCAGGACGGAAAGAGAAAGGCAGATTGCTATGGGACGTTGTAGTTTTACCAGCAAAAAGAGCAAAGAGACGTTCAGAATTAAGCGTAATTTGGGAAAAAGCAATAAATACCTTGCAAACATTCGCAGTAAAGAGCAAAGCCGTAATTTTAGCCGGAGAAAAACAGATTCCCTGTCCCTCTGCTTCCCTCTCCAAGATAAAGGAAAAACAGGAAAAATCTAAGGTAGCCAGACGCTTCAGTGGAGATTCCATGCATTCCACGCATTCCGTGAGTGAGACTGCAGCTCCGCTTGGCCCCTTTCTGCATGAAATAGTGAGCACAGCTTCTCTTTGTTCGTCTCTGGCTAGCCATGTGGCCAGGAGGCAGGAAATGCCTCCTGCAGTTCCCGGGTGGAATGAAGACAACCAGGAAGTAGCTCGGCAGCCAGACCCGGGAGGCGGTGCGAAAGATGAGAAGGCAGGCGGGGCTGAAGGCAGAATAGGGAGAACACAAGTGACGCAGCAAGGAGGCGGACTTAGAGGCGGTGCCACCGGCGGAGCGGAGCCTATCCCCTCCCTAACGGAATGGGAGCTGATGTCAGCTGCCCACATGACAAAAACAAAAACAGAAGACATGGCGGCGCCCATTGCCCGGATCGGACAACACGAGTTCGATTCAATCCGAGATCCCTGCGCCCCCGCTTTTTTCAGTGAGTGCAGAGCCTGTCATTTCGTCTTTGAAGATAAGCAAGCATCGTAACTCGACTCTATGTCATGCCATTACCCAGGAAGCTGTCAGGATTGTTAAACAGAGACAGTGAAAACATACAACAAGTGAATATTGTAAGAACACACCAGAAAAGGAAGGAAAAATAGTCATCTGTACCTCTGCTGTGAAGAAATCCATTATTGTGTGAGAAATGCAACTTGAAAAAGAAAGATATATCCTATTATGAAAAAGATAAAGTAAAAAAAAAAATGAAATGGAGATGAGTTTTTAGCTAGAGTTATTACCTCTGTGTAAGGATGAGTTGTTTCTACATTTTGATGTTGTTAAGATTAATTTTTGTGTGAATTAATTTGAGTTTGAGTTAATTATTGTTAAACATATAATTTTAAAGCTTGTTTTTAGGATTTGGGCCCTGATAAGTTTAAGTCTATATTTAAATGTTAAGGAGTTTAATTAATAATGAATTTTTAGTGAGTTACCACACATATAGAGTTTATAAGGTTAATGAGAGTTGTAGATTTCTGTTAAGACTTACTTATGTTAGATTTAAGAGTTAGTTGATTTAAAGAGTGCTTTATAATTTGTAAAAGGTATAGTTGTTTAACTTTTAAAGTTTAGTTAATAAAAAAAAAAAAAAAGAGAGAGAAAAAGGAAACTAGATTTAAAATTACATGAAAATAGTCATTAGTGCCCTGCTAGCTACATTTGAGTAAGTGGTGCTGAGAGGGCTCTAGCTGACATCTCCAGCTGGAGTGGTCCCTTGCTTTACTGCTAGGTCTTCTAGTAGTTGTTTTTGAGAATGATTCTCAGAGCTGAACAAAGCCTCATCTCAGAATTCTCAGCGTTGTTGTCCTGCCTAGAGAAGTGGGTGCAGCTGGCTGAAGCCAGCCCCTGGCACATCTGTTTGTGCAGAGAGGCTGTGCTACTGCTCTTGGGTTTGGTCTTCTGTGCTGGGGGAGAGAGATGAGGGAAGGCTGTCTTGCACATTAGGTTCTATTGCTTTTTCACTCCTGAAGTGGGACAGTGAATGGCCTGAGAGAATCTGTTTTTATGACCCCTCCTTGGCAGGTTGAGGCAGTGACCAGTAGGTCATTTCTCAAGGAGTTTGTGCTGGCTTAGTCCCAGGAGAGCATGTCCTGTGCTGCAGCTATGGGGACGCACAGTAGTGTGCCTCAGGGGATGAGTTTCAGAGCCTGAGGACTGTGGTGGTATGTTTGGTTCAGTGATGGCACTAGGGAGAGAGTTGAGAGCCGTGATGTCCCCATGCCTGACAGAATGGGACAAGGGTAAGGGGCTTTAGCCAGTGAGACTTTTCAGTCAGTGTGAATTTTGAGAGGATCAAGATAAGTTATAATAGAGGTAACCTGAATTCAGAGCCATGACGGCCCAGTCTTCTGCTGAGCAAAGTCATGTGGCACAAGTTCTTTCAAGCTGAGTGACCTTCTCCCAGGTTCTCCAAAGAGCAAATCTTCCCAGCTTCGACCACAGCCAGTGAGTTGAGAATAATGTTTCCTGAAACAGCTAAGTAATCTACAGGCTGAAATTGTACTTGTAAAGTCCATGTTTGTCATTTGTCAGCACACATAAGAGCTTTTGGAAACATGATTCACAGCATTTTGAACTACTCGACATTCAAGAGGCAGTTAGCAGAGCCAGCAAACTTCCTGGGCAGGAAGATGCCAGGGCAGCAGAAATTCACTGATAATCCTGCCAGCAGTAGCAGTGGAGCCAAGAAATTTTTGAGAAAGGTCTTAGGGCAAAGAGTAAATAAACAGTTTTGCCCAGTGAAAAGAAGTTTGACATTATAACTGTGCTTGGAAAAAAAAACAAAAAACAAACAAAAAAAACCCAAAAAACCAAAAAAACGAGAAAGAGGGAAGAAACAGGTTTAACTGAGATGATAATAACAGAACATTGATAAAGAAGATTTAAAATGATGCAAATTGTTAGATCCTTAATTGTATTGTTAGTTGTGAGTTGTCCTAGTGTATGAGAGTTGTAAAAGATAAGAGTTTTAAAATATAATTCGATGACATGTTAAGTATATAAATTAGTAGCATTTTTAAGTTGATATTCTAGTTTTAATGTTGTGTTATTTGTCTATAGGGTTTTCTAACAAGTATTTGTCATTTTAAATTATTCTATTCATCTTTTTAGCCATCTAAATATTTCATAAATGTTAACAGATATGGTTGTATTATTAGGTGCAAGTCAGAATTTTTTCTTAAGTGTCATTTTAAGTATATAGTTTGTCTCTTTTGTAATCAATCTTGTATGTTTTATGCAATGTTTTAGTATGTCCTTTTGAAGCTTCATTTGATTCTTTTAACTGTGTTATACATTTTGCTTGCAATGAGATCTTGGGCTTGCTTTGGTACCTTTAAGTGTTTTTCAGAAGGTCTTGGAGAGAGATACCTGAAGCAGCATTGATAATTTTTCCATCAGGTGTTGATCCTGTGATTGCTCCAATTGGTACTCAACTGTCTTCAAGAAGAGTTCCAGAAAAGACGAGTTCCCGAGTGATCGGAACAATTTTTTATCTTAACTTTTAAATGTCTTTTTTGTGCAAAGATATTATGACAGTTGGTTGTATTTTAGGCATTTTATGTTTATTGTTGTTAGAGATTGTCTTTAAAGAATATACTAAAAAACATCACTCCAATTTAAGGTTTGAGTTCTGGCCAAACTCTAACTCTAACTTGGACGGATGGTGTTTGTTAACGAAGCCCAGAGGTTTCTGCTCAAAAAAAATAATATGCAAGTTATCTTAACTTGACAATTTGATCCAATCAGAATGACAGCTGAATCAGCTTGGAGTGAAGATTGTCATCTTTACCCGGGGAAAGATGTCAAGGTTCACTAAAGAAAAGCGTTTCAGCAGTGTGCAGTCTCTGGGGTGATAGCAGAAATAGTTTGATAATCGCTTATCACTTTCATTAGTAAGCAAAATTCCTATTCTATTCCCTTGTCTCTGAGAATGCTAATTCGCATACCAGGTCTGTTTTAGTTTCTTTTCTGCAAGCTGTAGACTCAATGAGATACTAACGAAAGCTGAACCAGATAAGAAGACAGCAACAGAGATGCAGCATTGCAGCTGCGTTGACAGAAGTAACCCTGGCTGCCCAGTGACAACAGAGAAGTCTGCAGCTGTGATACGTCATCAGGCAGCACAGAAGAAGAAGAAACAGCGAATATTTTTGAGACTTTAATTTAGAACCTGCGTATGAATGAAGAGCAAGGACTGAATATAGTGTGCTCTCATCTTTTTGCTTTTAGCAGCTAAGATCTTTGGGTTTTTCTTGGGTAGCTCAAGTAGTGCTTTGCTTATAACAGTATACGTAGAAGCAGCCAACCGTGTCACAGACCCAGTCTGGATGGCTCTAAAGAAAAAAAAGGGGGGATGTGTAGGAGGATAGCTTATATCATAAGGTAGAGCTATCCGCAAAACTGGGCCTCAAACCAGGCCTCAGACCAGGCCTCAGGCCTGGTCTAGCAGGCCTCAGTACGTTCCACATACGCAGCACAAATAACCTTATCTGTTACTGGAAATGTGTTAAGGTAGCGGTGCTGCTAGCATGGAATAGTTACTGGGAAGACATGGTGGCTACCTTAAACTGCAATAGCTTACATACTTCTGTATGTCCACTGCCTATCACAGTGCACCTGCTAACTGTAAACTATTCACTCTGTATAAAACCCGACATCTCGCGGAATAAATCGGATTACGTGCTTGGAACCGTATTGGTGTGGACGCACGTCATTCTAGCCCCCGATCTACCAGGGCTCCGCCTTTAGGGAAGCTTCTGGGGATGATTTCTATTCTCTGCTTGCTAAAATCCAAGCTGTAGTGAGTGAGCCAGAAAGGGAAAAAGATCCAGAGAAAATGAACAAACAACCAAGCCAGTGTTCCCCAGTTCCTCCTAATACTCCTCTTTCCCAAACCCATTGTCCCATTCCCTCATCCTCAAAGCCTTCTCAACACCCCTGCCCCTGCAGCAAAGTGCCTGCTGCCAAACAAATTTCCCTAAACCCTCTACCTATTCCATTTGTCCCAGTTCAAAGTCCCCAAATTGAATCTAGTTTGCCTTCCACCCTCCAAAATGGTTCCCAAGGGGAACAAAATGGCCAAGGCCTCATGGCTTGGTCTCAACCATGTGGTCCTTCTTCCAGCAATCCCTTTCTCCCTGTCTCCTCCCCTCCAAGCAACCCCCTTCCTGTAACCTAACCCCTCCTGCCCTCCAGGTACCACCCCTTCCTTTGAGTCAGCCTCTTCAGCTCCTCCCCCTGTGTCAGTCAACCTGACTCCTCCCCTGGCTCTGCCCAGGGTTCCACCCCCAATGACATCACTGGAAATCTCTGCCCCCTTTGGTGACTCCGCCCATGTTTCCATACCCTTTTTGTGCAGCTCTGCCCACCAACTTCCTACTTCTGGTTTCCATGGTCCAGAACCTGGGAGTGACTGGCCCAAAAGCCTAAACCCACAACAAGAATTGGAAGCCATTCCTTTTGCTGCCCCTGTTACATACAGTCCAAGGGCAAACCATCCAAAATGGAAACCTTTCTCTTGCCAAACCAAAAAGGAGCTTTGCAAAGCTCAAATAGAATTTGGTAGAAAAAGTGAATTTTTTAAAAGCTTATTAAAAAACTCTTTTTCAACAAATGTATTAGTTCCTAGTGACCTCAAAGATTTATTTTCATGCCTCCTTTCCCCCACAAACTATATTCTGTGGGAAAGGACATGGAAGAGGTTGTTAAAGGACCCCCTTCCTGAGCTATTGGAAATCCCCGAATGTGCAGTTGATGCACAAAACCATCCAATCACAATAGACCATATAAGTGGTGAAGGAGATTGGGGTCAACCACGCAAGCAAGCTGGAGGCATACCTCAGCCTGTTCTCCAATGCGTGAAAGGAGCTGCCGAAAAGGCATGTCAAATTATTCCTACCAAAGATGCTAGACAAAGTTATATTTCTATTTAACAGTCTCCTTCTGAGCCCTTCCTAGACTGTATAGACAGGCTTTGTGCTGTGGTGGAGAGTCAAATAGAAGACCGAGTTAGAACAAAAGATGATCCTAGAAGGTGCACAAACCAATGCCAATGAGGTTTGCAAGAGAGTCATCCTAGGACTCCCTGTTCATCCACTGACCCTGGACCTCCTTCTTGAGACGTGCATGAAGCGAGCTGTCACCATGAGAATTTACCAGCTGCTGAGCGTTTCATACTAAAGTAGAAGTTTGTACCTTCTCATGCTCTTTTCATGTAAACACCAGCTATGTTCTATAAACATAGCCATTGTTTTCACATTCCATGCTGGGACAAACAAGATTGTGTGACAGTCCCCTTGACCAATGTGGTGAGAGGTGGGAATGCTCACTTGCCAATCCATGGGCACCTTGCTAGAAGTATATAATAGGAAGGAATAAACAAGGGGCAAGTCTTCTGCCCTGCTGCTCTGATCAACCCAGAACTCCAGCTCCAGTGTGTCTTTCTGGCTAGGCTCGGAGCAATATCGAGCCATCATAGACCCAGAAAAAGTGCGAAAAGGACCTGGGCTCAGAAGCAAGACTGTGGCACCAGCCACCATCCCACCTCAACCACCAGTGGCTCAGAGAGTCACATGTCACCAGTGTGGGCAGGAGGGACACATAATGCGGTTCTGTCCTTTCAAAAATAAAACATCACATATACCAAGGAGGGAGAGGGGAAGAGGAGGGGAGCCTGCTTCAACATCAAAAAACTTAAAGGGGAGCGCAAACCTGTCCCGCGTGCTGAAAAGAATTGGACAGGTCGCCAGGTTGTAAAACTTGAAAAAGAGAGGGATTCTTTAGATGTGCAAGATCTTCAAAAACCTTCAGGTTTCATTACCACAAGAAGTAAGTGTGAGCCTTTTAGGCTTGAACTTATTTCACCCACGGTCTTTGCTTCACCTGACTGGCACACGATAACATTTGACCTTGAAAAAGTTTCAACCTTACACCAAGCTGACAATGAGTATCTTGTTCATGAAGACACAAAACACACACCCTCTGAGATCGAGATTGTTCCTGGCATTTTACCATCACAGCCAGAGCAAATTGTTCTCTGGGCACGTTGTGTCCATCCTCCCTTTTTCCTTCCTTAAGGTCAAGTAATAGGGGAAGCAATTCCAATTCCCAATTTACTGCCACCAGCACCAAAACCTCATGATGATACTGGTCTTTCTGTTTATTGGACTGAGGTTATGGGTGAACAAAAGCCTTTGGTCTGGGGTGTGCTCAAAAAAGAAGGGGACCATGTTCAGAAGCAAGGAATGATGAATCCATGGTCAAATGTAACTCTTATTCCACCAAACAAATGGCCATCACACTGGGAGCTGCAACCCGTGGCTGGCGAGATTTCAGGTGTCGGGGGCACAAAATTGGCCAAGAGATCAAAGAGCATTGTTCAAATTGAAGGACCGGACGGAAAATTTGCTTCTTTATGTCCATTTGTTGTCAATTCTGGGTATACCCTCTGGGAAACAGATGCCATGTCTCAATGGGGGGTTCAATTACAAATTCTAAAAAACCCCCAGGATTTTTAGTTGTGGCCACTTAAGAGCGCCCCATCCAAAAACTGAATTGGCTGACAGATACTCCAGTTTGGCTGGACCAGTGGCCGCTGAGCAAGCAAAAATTGAAGGCGCTCAACAAGCTCGTGGAGGAGCAACTAACTAAAGGCCACATTGTCGAAACTAACAGCCCATGGAATTCTCCAGTGTTTGTCATCAAAAAAACGGGGAAAGACAAGTGGCGTCTCCTCCAGGATCTGCGAAAAAGCAATGAAGTCATTTGTAGCAGGAGCAGGATGACTTATAGAATAAAGGTAGAGCTATCCCAAACTGGGCCTCAGACCAGGCCTTAGACCTGGGCCTGCTAGGCCTCAAACGTTTACCCTACATAGAACCAGATAAGCTTATTTTGTAGTAGGAATTGTGTTAAGGTATGAGCATTAACAGAATAGGGTAATCACGCTAGAAATACGGTAGCTGCCTTAACTTGAAATAGTTTGCATATTTCTTCACACGCTTTGCCAATAGGAATGCACCTGTTATAGTAAGCTATTCCTGCTGTATTTAATCCGCCATCTCGAGGAATAAAGCAGAGAACGTGTGATATAACCATATTGGCTGGACCCTTGTTTCTCTCATCTCTGATCTCTACACGGTCCTAGCTTCAGTCATTGAGGACATGGGGTCCCTTCAACCGGGTATGCCATCCCCTTCAAAGCTCCCCCATAACTGGAAACTGGTTGTCATTGATATAAAAGATTGTTTCTTCCAAATTCTCTGAGACCTAGCCGATGCTCTGCGGTTTGCTTTCTCTGTTCCTTCCATCAATAGGGAAACTCCCTAGAAGCGTTACCACTGGATGGTTTTACCACAAGGGATGAAAAACAGTCCAACTATTTGTCAGTGGTACGTTGCCAAAATACTGTCCCCAGTGCGTGCCAAAGCAGAAGAAGCTGTCATCCTTCACTATATGGATGACGTGCTAGTGTGTGCCCCTAATAGTGACATGCTCGAAGAAGTACTAGATGAAACTATTACTGCTCTGACTGCTGCGGGATTTGAGTTGCAGCAAGAAAAAGTGCAAAGGCTGCCGCCTTGGAAGTACTTAGGGCTTGAGATTGCAAACCGAACAATAACACCCCAAAAGTGTGTGATCAATGATAGGCCTAGGACCTTGAGAGACCTCCAACAGCTGTGTGGGTCCTTGAATTGGGTCAGGCCCTGGTTAGGTGTCACTACAGAGGACTTAGCCCCCCTCTTCAATTTGTTAAAGAGGGGAGAAGAGCTAGATTCTCCGAGGGCTCTGACACAGGAGGCCCAGCAAGCGTTAGAGAAGGTACAGTCAGTGATGTCAAGTCGGCAAGCCCATTGTTGCCGGCCAGACCTCCCATTCAATTTCATTATTCTGGGGAAATTGCCACACCTCCACAGGCTCATTTTTCAGTGGGACAAAGACCAGAAGGACCCTCTCTTGATCACAGAGTGGGTGTTCCTTGGTCACCAAATGTCCAAAAGTATCACCAAACCACAAGAGTTGATGGCCCAGCTGATCAGGAAAGCTAGGCTCAAAATGCGACTGCTAGCGGGGTGTGAGTTTACATGCATTCATGTACCAATTAAATTGTCAACAGGAAAGTTCACAAATGAAGCTTTAGAGGAATTGCTCCATGAAAATGAAATGTTACCGTTTCTCTAGACAGCTACCCAGGGACAATTTCAATTCATTGTCCTGGCCACAAATTGTTCAACTCTGAATTTAATTTGATCCCAAAAGAAAAGCAAAGTCGTAAGCCTCTTAAAGCCTTGACAGTTTTCACGGATGCATCCAGAGGGTCCCACAAGTCTGTAATGACTTGGAAAGATCCTCACACTCAGCAGTGGGAAACAGATGTAGAGAGAGCTGAGGGTTCCCCTCAAGTTGCTGAGTTGGCCGCAGTAGTCAGGGTCTTTGAGAAGTTCTCTGAACCAATTAATATTGTTACTGATTTGGCCTATGTAGCAGGGGTAGTGTCAAGAGCTGAAAATGCAGTTCTCAAAGAAGTTTCCAATCCAGTCATTTTTTACTTGTTCTCAAAACTAATCCATCTAGTCTTCCACCGAGAGCAACCGTATTACATAATGCATGCAAGATCACACACAGATCTTCCAGGTTTCATCGTGGAGGGCCCTAGCCACTCCTGTGCAGCTTGAGCAATCATAGATACCTGTCCAAACTGCCAAAAGTTCTCCCTGCCATCGTTAGGATCAGGAGTTAATCCGAGAGGGCTTGGCAGTTGTGAGGTGTGGCAAACTGATGTCACCCATATACCCCAGTTTGGAAAGTTTAAATACGTCCACGTTTCAGTTGATACCTTCTCTGGTGCAGTTTATGCCTCAGCCCACACAGGAGAGAAGACCACAGATGCACAGAAACACCTTGTGCAGGCCTTCTCCACTTTGGGGATCCCCAAAATTATCAAAACTGATAATGGTCTGACTTATGCCTGCAAGGAGTTCAGTAATTTCCTGCAAGAGTGGGGTTTGAACACCGCAAGGGTATCCCTTACTCCCCCACTGGTCAGGCAGTAATAGAAAGAACCCATCACACTCTCAAGAAAACCCTAGAAACACAGAGGGGAGATGTCAAAATCAACAGTCCACACCAACGACTTTGTAAATCTCTTTTTCCAATGAACTTTCTCAACTGTTCATTTGACAATCTCAATCCTCCTGGTTCAGGCATTTCAACCAGAGTCAGCAGTTGAAGTTTGAAGAGAGACCACCAGTCCTGGTGAAACCCTGAGACCTGGAAGGTCCAGGGGCCATTTGATTTAGTCACTTGGGGTCAAGGATACACCTGTGTGTCCACCCCCTCAGGTTTGAAATAGGTCCTGCAAAAATGGGTCAAACCTTATATTCCACCTAAAGGAAAAGACACCCTAAATTCAGATCCACCTTCACCTTCTCTACCCAATGATGTAGCTGTTGCTTCCTCTCAAAGGCGACGCAAAGGAAGTAGAGAACCCGAATCCTGTATTTTCCCTAAACCAGACTGTTTAATGAGTTCCTCTGATGAGTGTTAAATGTTTTTTTCCTTCTTACATGTGTATATTGTTTTTAGACATCCTCCTATTCCCCAGAATGAAGCCAGAACTCCTGTGGATTTTGTTCCTGCTAACACTGTCAGCAGAGCATGAACAAGAGCAGGATGACTTCAAAGTGATGCTTTGCCTCAATTTATCCAGTGGAGGCCAGAGCATCTTCGATTCCATCCAAGAAATGAAGAACATGATTGAAGAAATTAAGCGAGAATCAGGAGACTGGATGAAAGACATCTTTAGAGACTGGGGGTTGGCAGGGTGGATGTCATCAGTTGTAAAAGATATTCTAATAATTTTTCTCATTATCCTTTTGATTTCCCTAACTTTTAAAGTGGAAAAAGGAGTTCTAGCTAAAAGAGCCAAAAAATTGGCTCCTTCCAAATTCACTGTGGCTGTCGTTGAAAGATGGTGGGAAGAGCCACAGAAAAGAGTTTTAAGAGTTAGTTCTCTCTCTCTCCTTTCTTTTCAAATTAAACAAAAAGGAAGGAATTGTGGTGGTGAGTTTTGGTTAAGCTGTTTGGAGTTCTGTATTTCAATGGTTCCTCCCTGTTTCCCTTCTGCTCGAAGGGTCGGGTGCTGCCCAGGCATGTCCCCTTCTTTGTCTACCTCCCCTACCCCTGCCATGTTCCTAGAGCTGTCCATCTGTGCCCTGATCCTGACCTGTGGAATTGCATTTTATTGAAATGGTATGCTCTGGCTCACCCCTGGAAAATGTATGGTTTATCCCAAGTCTGTACCCTCCCTGCAGTATCCTGTATCTCTAAACCCATTGGACTGAGAATCTATCCGCGCCCATTTCGAAACTCCCTGATAAAGGTGCAAACGGAGAGGGCTCTCCCTCTTTGCCCTGGAGGCCTCTGGAGGCTCTGCTCCTTTCCCTTTCCCTCTCCCCTTCCCTCTCTCCCCCTCCTCTCCCCTCTCCCTCAGTAACCATGTTGCCTTCCTGGGGTCGAACTCCAAATAAATCCTCATCTCATCAGCACCTCTCCAGCCATCTGGAGTCTCCTTGCCTGCCTGCATGTAAATACCAACGAACATAGAGCCCAGGGGGTTTCCAGGGAACCCTCCCCAGGGACTCCCCTAAATCTAAACTACAACACTGCTCTATGTTATGGAAAAACGCCTGTCCATCTGTCCTGGGACCAATCACCTGCTTGTTCCACACTCCCTACCCCTCAGGTTTAAAAGCGGGCGCAGGCTTTGTTCTTTGCTCATTTTCGTACCCCCATCTCGGGGAATAAAGGTCTCTGAGAAATTGTATGAAAAGGAGTCTTCTCTAGTTCTTGCTCTGAAGTCTAGGCACCTGTTGTAACACCTGTTGCCGTGGAAGAACCACCTTGTTCTGCACCGTTACCTGAACCTGCTGGCAGGTTCGGGAACAGCTCTTGGCACAGCCGGGAAGACAGAGATAGCGGGAACTATACCGGCCGTGTCATCAGATAGGCTTCTTCTTATGTGATCAAAGTAATACAGGATGAGGCAGAGCCCTTTATTTGCAGCCTCACTGAGTGCCTCTGTAC
The DNA here is from genome assembly GCF_021018805.1 of Prinia subflava. NCBI lineage: Eukaryota > Metazoa > Chordata > Aves > Passeriformes > Cisticolidae > Prinia > Prinia subflava. Next base: position 10,280,328 of record NC_086282.1, read on the forward strand.
AGATATGCCAATGAGATACATTTAAACTGCTATGATTATTGTAAAATCTTACAAAGTTTGTTGGGAAAAGGAGTCCTCTTTCTACAGCTCCAACCTATTTCATTTCCCTTGTTATTATTTTATACTAAAACAAAAGGAAAATTGAAGGAAAACAAGCCTCCAAAACCACCTCAAAAGCCCAGCCAGCAAAATACCAGAAAAATCTTGCAGAGCCAAATATGAGCTGCAAAGGTCACCAAAGGGACTACCTTGATATGTTATGGAGAGCCTGGGAGCAAGAAGGAAAACCAATCCTGGAAATAAATTTAATACCAGTTTTGCACAGTAAAAACCAAAAAACTTAATTGCACTGTTTTAACTCATTGATAAGGCCCTTAAAATTTAACAAGAGGCATTTAATAGCAAATTCACAAGATTTAAGAGTTTTTAATAAAAATTTGGTGTACTCCTGAACATGGTGTATCTGCTCAGCTGCCAGGAACTCCCCAGGCCAGTAATCTGAGGTTTAGGGCAGGACCTACAAGAGGGGATGATAAGGTTCATCATGAACCTCCAAAAGAGAGTTCCCCCAATCAATAAAAGCTTTTTCCCATCTGCTTCATCATGTAATGTCTCTTACATTATATAGTTTCCTTAGATTTCTTTTGCCCCATCTTCTTGCAATTAGCATAGTGAGGAGAGGAGGTGGAATCCCCAAAGGCAATGAATGTATAGGGCAACAGGCGAGCCTGCCACATGCCCTGTGCCGATGTGCCAGGGTGCAGCACCCCTGCAGCTACAGGAAACTTGAACGCAAGCCTGGTGGAAGAGACTCATCCTTAAAGCAAGAACGGCAAAACAATCAGCCCAAGCCATTGGGTGTGTTTGGACAAAAAGTTTGGGTCAGCATGGAAAACAGATCTGCACTGAGCACATCTCAAGCAGTCAGTGTTGCTCCAGCTGCAGGGAGATGAGGACACAATCAAGGCCAGGTTTGCAATGCAGGCTAACATTACTGGATGGTCCCCAAGGCTAAACACCAGACCAGCCAGGCCTTAAAACTGTAAAGCTCATCTTTTAAAGAACTACATCTGGCTTTTTACAGGTACTCTTAATTTTTCCAACTCCATAAACTTCTGTAGCAGCCTGATTAAAAAAACACTTTACAAAACACTGTCAGGGTATTTGGAGAGGAGAGCAAACACCTAAAACAAACCAACCAATAAAATGCTCATCAGTTTAGCCAGACTTAACACTAGTTAAAATAACTGTGAACAGAAAACAATATGTTTTTTAATTTGGGCTAGGAGGTCAAATTAAAGGCTAAGGGAGATCTGGGATGAATTTCAGCTGGCACTCCACATTACTTTGGCTTCATTGCCATTTTAACACAAGTCAACATGAATTAAAGCCCATTTTTTCTTCTTTAGTGAAGCTACCCAGAGCTAGTTGAAATGGGTCTCTACAACAGCTCTGAAGTGTGGTCAGACCCTCAGTCTACCATGACCTGCCTGTCTACTGAGCTTGCAGCACAGGGAGCGATGCTCTGCCTGACACCAAGTGCTGCAGCCTGTAGCACTGTGAGATACAAACTTGCCGTTCAGCACTGGCTGAGCAGAAAGCAAATTTGAACGTGAACATTTAGAAACGTTTTAAATATAGTAACAAAAAATCATAGCTAAATATTCCACCCTGTTTTCAAGGAAAATCCAGTATTACTTTCACTGCATCCCTCTTTGCTAATTGTCACGGCACTGCTGCCATTTACTGCCACCACCCACTGCCCCCATCCCAGCCACTCAACAGTTCCTGCAAAAGATAAAACTGAAATCAGAGTATATTATCTCTAAAGGGGCTGAAGTAATCTGTATGCATGGGCTGGTAGGTTTAACATATTAACCTTTCACCTCTGCAAATAGGGTTAAAGAAAGGTTTGGGGCCAAAAAAATTTGTAGTGCACTCCATCTCAAATTTGACATAATAACTGAATGAAACAAAAATGAACATGTCCAAACAGCACAGAAGGTCAAGGCTGGGCAACTCCCCGATGCATTAAAGAGTAAACCAATGGCACACAAGGCACTTCTGTTTCTGTAACCCAGAGCAACATCTCTCTTCATGGCTCTTGCCAATAGCATGATACTGAAGTGATTTTTAAGAAAAGGTCCACAGATTTTAGTTAAGGTGGCAATTTGCCCTCAGCCTCTTGGTGAGGGCGGGGGGAGGGAGGCAGCAGGGTACAGTAAGCTTCCTGACCAAATGAAACACAGGATCAACATGTGACAGGTTGTGACTTTAGCACCATGGGTAAAGCAGCTCAGACAAAAAGATAATATTAGTGAGTAAAGAAACAGCCACCAACAGCCTGCCACATCATGTGCTATTAATACAGAATCTGTTCATGGTCCCTGATTTTGTACAGCACCTTGTGGAAAGGTGACTTGGCCCTCTCTGTGCCTCAGGCATTAAAGCAAGACAAACAATAATCAGAAACAAAACACATTTTCTCAAAAAATAATCCTGAAATGAACTAAGTATGATATTCAATATTCAAAAGTGATTTCTTTTTTTATTTTATTCCAACACAACCAATGCTGCCTCTTTGATCTTCAGCCCAAAGCTTGAATAAAGGCAGCCTGCACTTTGATTCTAAGCTCCAGAGAAATCACAGTGTCACAAAACCTTCATGCACTTCCCAGCTCCGCATTGCCCAACCAAAGTATATTCAGAAACAAATGGTAAGGAGAAAAAAAAAAAAGCCAAATATCAAATGTATTGAAACCGTCGTTGTGAAGTTGCTCAAAATGTCTAAACATAGCACTGAACATTTTGTGGTTGCGTGAAGCAACATAGGAAGGGATGGAAGGAAGCATTTTTAAAAACATATGCCCAGCAGCTCCAGAGAGGCTTTCTTACACTGTGCTCAGCACAAGGCTGGGCAAAGTCTGATCACACACCTCTACCGTCTCAGCCCCCTATTCCTTCCACATTTGTCCTTCCCCAGGGCAGTTTTCAGCACATCTGTCTGTCTCTTATCAGCTATATACACACACTTGCACTTCTCCTTCCTCACCCTCAGGTCACCATCCTGAAAGGGACACTACTTGTTCATTACATACCTTATCTGACTTTAAAATACATGCTTAAAAAACAGAGATTTGGCTAAAAAAACTCCTTTGAGAAAAAGTCTGATAGGAAAAGGGCCTCTGAACATCTGCAGGACAACAGCTGGTAGGAACAGAGGAACAGGGCTTCTGCAAAACCTCAAGTCTTCTTTGTGACGATGTGGAAAATACTTTGTTAGTAGAGGATTCACTATTTCATAATACAAAGCCCACCTGAGAATTAAAGAATTAAACTCACTGTAAGACAGCTTCCTTTGGGGAAGCTAAACTCAAAGGTCAAGTTTTCCAGAAAGCCTCTGCCTCCCACCAGGGCTGGATTCTTCCAAAGAGCTCGGTTCTTCCTGGAGGAGCTACAAAAAGGTACAGTTGTTCAAGTATGGCCTGGGACTCCTCAATTCTCATGGGCAGCAGATGAAGCTGACAGCTATTAAGCATTTTTCAGGCAGCAGGCTGTGCCACAGAGTGCCTACTTTGATAATCTAACCCAGAGAGTTCCATAGGAGAAAAAAAAAAAAAAATAGGCCTGCACAGGATTGTATGGAAGCCTTAGGTGGGGCAAAAACTGGGAAATCCACATTCCAGAGCATGGAGCAAGTCTCTGGCAAGTCAGCTTTAAAATATGTGACCGATGCTGCTCAGAGATACTAGCTGAAGTCCAGGGAGATGGATGAAAGGGTAAAGATGCAGGATAAAGTCATCAGATGTCTCCATAAATAATTTCTATAGTTAACATTTGTTCTCTGCTTTTCATTACTTACATTTCTAAAGCCACTGGGTGCCTTGCTGCAGTGGATATAATAAGAAGGAAGATAAATTTTAATATCCCTTTTTGAAACATGTTAAAATGATCTAGCTTTCTTTTCAATGTTTATGGCAAGCATTACAAGAAACACAATGTCTCAAAACAATTCACTTGGGCTGGAAGAAAAAGCAGAGTCTCACTGTAGCCTGGAAATTCACAGTCCTGGTCACCACCCCAACTGGTTTAAGAGATTTTATTTCTGGCCCTAATGTTTTGGGCAGCTTTGTCACTGAAACCTGCTATTGCTTTGCACAGACTGACTCAAGGGCAAAATTCCATACTTGAGAAGAGAAGGAAATTGTTACATTCCCCTGTGGGAATGGTCTCTCCCCCCTCAGGGACCCCTAGAGCTTGTACCATGTAGTTTGACCCTTCCTTCCCTTTCTGACCCCATTGGCTGTGTTTCAATTTGCCCCTCCCTGACAAGAGCTGAGAAAAGACCCTGTTCCTCTGTGCACGCCCTCTTTCCCTCTGGAGACCACCTGGAATAAACATCTTACTGCAGCTAAGGGTTAGAGCCTCTTTTGGGTCCTTTTTTCTGTCTATGATATATTCCTTCAGAGCCTGAGAAGGCCTGAGCTAGCTTAGACCCTCGGAGGGGTTAAAAGGAGGATTTATTATCAGGAAATATTTTTGGAGACTGGCAGTTTGGAAAAGAATCTGAGCTGCCTGACAGCTGTTCAGAGACATGGGATACCAGAGGGATCCCAGCAGAACATACAGGATTACACACACGCACACACAGAGAAAATCATTAAAGTTTCTGTCTCTGAAGTTTCACATTTAATAAAAGAAAGCAAGGGAGATATCTGGAGAATTCTTGGGTTATATTGACAGCTAACGATCCTCACTTTGCCAAAAGCACACCCTGGGAAACTCGCTGGCAGTGATGGGGGGACCCACAAAAATGCCAGTGTGTCCAGGTGGTGTGGAGAGAGGGAGCAGAGAGTGATGTCCCTCGAGTTCTCCCTGATCCATCCCCGGAGGAGCCGGGAATCAAGTGGAGAGTCTGCTGAGGCATGGCTGGAGTTGTTCTACAACAGAAGCAAGGACCTTTATAACCAAGTTTAATCCTTTACAGGTTAAACAAAACAAATGACTGCACAAGTGAGCAATTAAAAAGCATTCCACAGCCAGCCCTGGAAGAGCTTCCACTGATTAATTAGGTTCAAAGGGCCAAGGCTAACTTCACCGTCCCCTGAGAAAGAGACCACTTAGCCCCTTCTAAAACAGAAAAAAAAAAAAAAAAAAAATCAGCATTCCTATTAAACACTGGAGCATTAGTTAAACAGCTGCTAAAGCAGTGAAACAATTACTTGGGACTGATCTACATTCAGCTGTATTGTTTTATTACATTCAGGAGAAACTTAATTAAGCTTCTGTTACTTAATAAAAGTAAATAAAATTCTCCATTTTATGACAAGGAGCTGCACTGTTTCTGCCATGCAAAGCCCTCATATTTGACAATGGGGTTTCCCATTGTAATATATGTTATAAAATAAATTCATGCTAAAGACTAAAACTACAGTATCTTTCAATGGAAGCCAAGTGACAAAAAGAGCAACGTGCACCAGGTGTTAAGGGAAAAGGTACTCAGCTACCAAGGATGGATTGCTGTCTCCAGAAATGTGTATTACAAGAGGATTATTCATCTGGCAAAACCCCTGTGATACGAATTCGATATGCATCCACGATAAGATAATATTTGTCGCCAGAAGAAGTGTATTCCTAAAGATTTTCATGTGAATTATTCACTCGATTCTGGGAAAACTTTCGTCATATGTGGCAGAAAGAAAGAAAAACTACACTAATATGCTAAAAAGGATAAGACCAACCCTGGTATCCCGCAAAACCTAAAGCATGTATAAAAAAGACCCTGTGAAAGCAGTATTTCATGAACTACAGGGGTACGGAGCTGCAGAGTCCAGACCCAGTTCACCCAGGGCCGATCGCCTAGCTCGGCGCTGTTTTGCTTGTGGCTTTTTCCAAATTCAGAGTGTAAACAGTCCTTTACAGGCACAACATACCATTAACAGGGTCTGAGCTGGGTAGCATACTAAGAAAATATATGAAGAATTTCACTAGCTCATGCCAACAGCAAGACTCCCCCAAACCATCCACCCAAAGTCTGCCTGGAATATTAAGGTTTTAAAAGATTGCAAAAGATTTGTAAAAAGGACCATGCCATACATGTGACCCACACTCATGAGCTGTAATTCTGCCCAACTTCTCTACAGGATTATCAGCCACACACTACATCCTAACCACCCTCTCCCTAAAATGCTTGTCTTGCCCTCCTCCTGCCCTCACACAAACAGCTCCTCTGCTCTGACTTACCAAAAGATCCAATTTTGAGGAAAAAAACCTGTCCCCAGCTTTGTACAAATAATGAAAGCAAAAACTTGAATTGCAAAGAGCCAGACAAAAACACTTACCAGCTGCCCAAACTCTCTGGACTTCCACTGAACTGACTGGATGCTCAGACAAACTTTGGTGAGGTAATGGGAAAATTTCTCCCCAGTGAGGGAGAAAACCCAAAAAGTGTCCCTTGCTGAGCAGAGGCCATGGCTCAAGTAGCTTTTCAGCACTGGCACCGTGACCAGTAAATGATTTCTGAACACACCGACTCACACTGTGTTTCCCAGCCAAAGGTAACTTGCCAACTGGCTTTTGGTCCTACTGAACTCTTTGCTGGGTGCTTGTGACTCTGAAGTTGCTACTGCATGTTCTGACACATTCAATTCCACATGTGCCCTACTGACGTTTTTATTTATAATGCTCCCTTTTCTTTCCAGGAGACAAAGGCATGGGTACAGAGGTGACAGCCACGCACCAAGAAGCAATTCCCCCAGCCATGTGACACTAGGGCCCCTGCATCAGCTCAGCAACTCACAGCAAGTAGCTGTTAATAATGCCATGACACTTCCCAGACTTTAAAATCACAAGAAGCTCTGAAGTCTGCACACTGTCCGGACTGTCAGTGCCAAGCACACTGGTCTGATGATGCTTGCAGCTACTTTACTCTCTGAAGTAATTCACTGCCACAGATTCCGTTCTGTGGACCTGAAAGAACTGGATTTAATTCCACGGATGGCTGTAAAGACTTAGTTCCCAGCCCGTAGCAGAGCACCCTTATGTTGGTGAAGCCCAAACCTTTTCTCCTTGCAAGGGGCTCTGCTTTTTCTGAATGGTGACTTAAAATCCTGCAGTACTTAGGTAGTCCAAATTGCAGCCTGGCTGTAACAAGGGGCAGTGGGGAACAGATCTCAGGTGCTGTAGAGTATGCAGTCAGGGGTGAAGACATCTCAATTCACCTTTGGGGTCAACAGAGCTCTCCATATATTCAGTACTGCTAACCCCGATTGCAGTAAAATAATAGGTGAGTCACCGCATTTTATTCTCTTTGTTAGTGTAAACAAGAATTGCTTGTTAAGACACAGGTGGCATCAAATTCTTCCTTCTTTTTCTCAGTGCAAATGTATCAAAAGTTAATTCTCTTCCAAATGTTGAGAAGATGAAGCTTTTCCTCATCTGTGCTTTTGGAAGACTTTATCTTACTCCAGGCTTTTAGAAGTGTCATGTATAAATAGCCAATGCCCCTCATTGTACTGAATTAGCCGGTACAGACATATGGACAGGGCTGAGAAAGTTCAGTGTGAACAGAGTGACAAACCTTAAAATACTGACCAACTAGGAAATTTCCTCTGCCCCTACTAGTCTCATCCTGTGTGTCTCTCTCTGCAATCATCCAGAGCCTGGGAAAAAAGACGCTTTGGTGTTCCACTTAATGGCTACCCACCTACTACTGCCAGGGCCTGGGGCTTGATCCTGCAGCCTCTGCCTTTACAAATGCTCTGACAACTCTCTCAAAACACCTCATCTCACTCACTCTAACACGACTGAGCAAATAAATAATGCTATTTATGCTCTGCACACCATTTGTCAACCCATTTGTCATTTCTGATCTTTCATTGCTCATGCAGTAAAACTACATGGCATTTTATTCAAACCTCCCTTGCAGGTGTGATGAATGCTTTATGTATACAACACCATTTCATCTTGTGGAACCATTACTATGCATATACAAGCCTTTAAGTCCCTGTGTGGTGTACGTAGAAGGTGTAAAGACATGATAACTAGAGGCAGCGCTGTAATTAAAGCCACAGGGGGAATCAAGGATGGCTCAGCTAAAACTGGGACATGTGTGCCAAGGAAAACATACCACTTCAGATGAAGCATTCACTCTCCATCATCAGGCAAGGGGAAAAACATGCATCAGTTCCCAAAGACCTTCTTAAAGGTCAGTGTGACAATGTCTATCCATGCCCAGCTTATCTGAGCACCCACGACATCAGCAACTGCTCTGCCTAGGGAGCACATTATTTCAAAGCAAATCATCTCCCACTGACTCCCCCCGCCAGAATTCCAGTCCAGAACCAAAAAACCTGGAAGGAGACACTCCTACAAACAACCAGTTATCAGCCATGAATAAATTCCCTTGGGTGGTGTCTTCTAGTGGCCAAAAGTACAGACAAGAAGTGGCGAAGGAGCCTCTACTGAGATTTCTGTTGTGAGGCACAGCGACCCTATGGGGGACATCTCTGCTCTTCCGCACCACTGGAAGCACAACACTGACCTCCCTGCAAAGTCTTTTAAGAGCCACAGAAGAAAAACTTTTATATATATACATACTACTTTTATAACTGTTCACTGGCTGGGAAATCTGCTGCCCAAACCTGCTGAGATCTATAGGGTCTCTTCTGGAAGTAAAGCTCTGTTACAATGAAGGACATCACAACCTCTGCCTGATTTCTACTTTGCATCACAGTCACCACAGTAAGGCTTGACTTGCGTTCACTCGTGCCATGGAGCACACCAAATGCTTCCCCGGCTTACAGGAGGTCCTTTTTAACCATTTGACACAAGTAGGGCTGCAATAAAAAGAGTAAAGGATCAGCCCTGAATTGATCCCTTTGTTTTCTGGCAGGAACTTCCTTGGCAGTTTTTACTGTGCAAGCAGAATCTAATCAGCTCCAGAATGATCTTCCTGGCAGCTCCTGGTGGCTTCAGATAAATCTGCAACATCTATCACCAATTCTCATATTTTTGTGGATGTGGGATAAAGAAAAGGTCAAAGAAACAGCTACAGACCAATTTCAGGTACCTTGATATCAAACTCCTTCATCCACTTTCTTTTTAAATTTCATGGGGTGGGTGGGAATCATACAAAATTGTGTAAATAGGCATCAGACTCATGTTTATTGCCTAAACAATAGAAAATTAGAACTGACAGATGGAGAGGTTTTTGGAGACATAGATGCTACAATCATTTTAATATAATTTTGATTTCCAAATCAGTAATTACTCTGTCACATATTTATAATTTTGTAGATGCTACTAGAAATGCTGATGTCTTTTTCTATGCACAGTAATGAGCAACAACAAGGGCTGTTAATATAAAGCCTGTAATGTTTGTATTCATATGTAAATAGGTTATGTAAACGTTTTAGACATTTCTCACTAAAACACTGAGTTCTAATCTAAGTGGCTCTATTCCTAAACTAGAAAATCACACTCTGCATAGAAATTGTTTACTAGTCTGTCAGCAAAGCCACCAAAGCAGTGAGCTGAATTTATAGGGGGACTTTCATTTCCTCATTAGACACAACATTAGAGTAATTGACAATCTATAAATTCCCAGACAGATATGCACGTTGTTATTCAGAAATTTGCTTGCATGTGATGTCATACATATTCAGCACACATGCACCTTTGGTGTTACATATGCACAAGCACAGACACTGTTTTTGAGCCCTGAGGAATGCAGTAGTGTTTGATTTAATTAAACTAATTTAGTTAAGCTGATACAAACCCTGGTTAAGAGCAACAGAATCAGTTTAGTTTCTACCTGCTCCTAATTGACTTATGATCAAAGTGAGTAAGGTACACTAAAACACCAATGAGTGTCTCCAAGCAAGAGTAAATTACACAAACTTAAACCCACAACTTTAGTTAATTCCAAGTGATGCTATGTTGTGGTTTAGATTTTGGGGGATCCCTGGGGAGGGTTCCCCAGGAGCCCCCCGGGCTCTAGGTTCGTTGGTATTTGCATGCAGGCAGGCAAGGAGACTCTAGACGGCTGGTGAGGTGCTGATGAGATGAGGATTTATTTGGAGTTCGACCCCAGGAAGGCAATATGGCTTCTGAGGGAGAGGGGAGAGGAGGGGGAGAGAGGGAAGGGGAGAGGAGAGGAGCAAAGCCTCTGAAGGCCTCCAGGGCAAAGAGAGCGGGCCCTCTCCCTTTGCACCCTTTTCAGGCAGATTCAAAGTGGGCACGGATAGATCTTTAGGCCAATGAGGTTACAGACACACGATACTGCAGAGAAGGTTACAGACTTGGGATAAACCACACACTTTCCAGGGGTGAGCCAGAGCATACCATTTCAATAAAATGCAATTCCACAATGCTAGGAATGGAAGAAAGAAAGAAAAAAAGGAAGTGGACTAAAATGCTCCAGGGAAACCATAGGATGGTTTTCACCATAGCATGTTACCATTTTTCTCCCCTCTCCTTCCCCTAAAGCTGCATTTGTCCCAGCTGGTGCTTGGGGAGCTTGGAGGAGTGGCCCTTGAGGCTTACAGGCCATTTGCATCTCAGCTGGAGCATGGATACACCACCACAGCACTGTCCTTTGGAGGACCTGCTGTGCCTATCAAAGCAAACACCTGGGCCTCTCTCCTCTTTGAACACCATACTACTAACTTGCATTAACTTCAGTGATACCTGCTCTCAACTCCGTAATGCAGAGGGGATCACATCTTGAGTCTTTTTCCTTGGTGTCTCTAACAAACCATATCCAGCCTCATCCTTTTCTCTTCTTGATTGCATATATTTGCAAAGATGATTTAGTGCCAGTAAAGGCTTTGGCAAGACAGTCCAGAAACTCCCAAGGCTCTGGTACAGCATATGAGTAACTCCTATTTGCAGAGGAGACAATAGATGTCTTCTCTTCATCAGCAAAAATAAAATGGAAATGACAACAAGGATGCAAACATCGTGCAGTTGCTGCAGGAATTCTCAGCATCTTCTAGCATCTAGGGATAGTATTTTCAAGATCAGTTTAGTCCTTTGCTTTTGATGAGGCTGTCAAACACCACCAGGGGCAGCTACTGGTGTTTTGACCTTGCTCTCTTCTGCTTCCCCTGCTCCTTGTTCATTCCCACTTTCCCTTTGTTCCACTTTGAAGCACTCTTACACCACTCGTAGAATGGTATTAACAATGAACTAGCCAAAGTACATTAACATCTTGTGCAATCACAGCTTTGCTCAGCCTGACCTCTTAACCACTGCCTTCAAGCAAGGCAAAGTAACATCAGTCATGCCATGAAACAACAGGGAGAGAAAAGCTCGACATCCATACCCAAGCACTTGAATTATTGTCATTTCCCTGGAGAGCCACAGTGATGTGGGATGATCTGTGACAAACAAGGCACTTTCCAGTGGAAATTAGGGGTGGGGGAAGGCAGACAGCTCTACAGGAAAAGCATAATAATTGCTCCAGGCCACAAGCGTAGACTCTATTATGCCCCTGCCAAGAACAGTTACTCACATGAGTAAAATTAAGAGGACTACAGACTAGGTGAGTAAATCCATGCCCACATTGTTTCCAAGGACAGAATTTCATCCTGGTAAGGCTCTGTTTGTACAGAGGAATATCAATATCGATTTCAGCAGTTATTGCAGTCTTCCAGTGCAGGAACACTGAAGTGAATCAAACCCCCTGTGGTTTTGCCCCTGTGATCACCTTTGTGCTAAGGGGTATTGGGATGCCCAGTGCTAAGAAACTGGGTCATAGGCTGCTTTAGATTTTTATTCCCATTTCTCTAGGATGTGATAAATGGGCAGCACTTTCTAATGATGAGGTAAGTGCTAAAACATGGTTGCACCTAAGAAAAACATTGGAGTGGAAGTCATTTTGCCTGCTCACCTGGAACTTGTTACATCAAGTGAATTAGCAAACAAACAGAGCAAAATGGAAGCTCTTTGTTCCTGTTGGGGAACCTTTATCTATCAGTTTTAGGAGGAATAAGTAAAAAATGGGCCACGTGGCACATTTGCTCAGCAGGACTGGTGGTCAGACATCACTGTGTCACTTAAATATAGCTGTACACTGATCAAATCTGATCATATTTCCCGTTACATAACCTGTTCCAACAAGGACAATTATTTTTACTAAATCAGTCCAGTGATCCCACTGGGAGACCAAACTTCTCCCTTGGTTTTAAAACACCATCCCTGACCTGATGAGTTCGCTGTCTAGCTTGCAGACTCTGCAATAGCCTTGATACTCAAAACAGTGTTCTGAAATCAGGGAAGTATCCAGGACCTTTGTGCCATCTGAGAGTGAAGACCTTGTCTGAATGAGTCAGCCTCTGTCCAAGGCCTGCACAGGGAGCAAAACCAACAAATCACTTTAACTGTCTCTGTCAGAAGCATCACAAATGATGATGAATCCGGTTTAGTACTTGTGTTTAATAAAAACAATTCTTGATTCATCAAAACCTCTTTTTGGCATAGCCATATTCAAACTAAACCTATGCAACAACCTCATGAAGTAAATGAGGCTGGTAAGAGAGCTTGTTGCTGGCAGAGCTTTCTTCATCCTCTCTGTAAAGCCAGTTACCCAGGCAAAACAAATTATTTATGAACAGGTCTGTGCTGAAATTAGGAGTCCTAGTGGTGTGGCACAACTTCTTCCTGTGTTGTTAACCAACTGCATTGGCAAAATATCTAGTGCACACCAGCCTGCAGATCCATGTCCACTGGTGTTTTCAAAGGATTCTGCCTCATGTCAGGAAAATCCTATTCAGACTTAGATTCCTGTGGTGCCAATACATCCTTAAACATCTGCTCCTAAGACTATCCCTCCACATTACTTCACAGCATAATTACAAAGGCACAAAGCTGGAGTATCCCTCACCACCCACTCCAAATCCTCTCTCACACTGCCTGTCTCTTCTCATATTTCCCTCCATTTCAGGACAATCCTGATTACAGCAACACAAAGGGAATTGGACAACTTTGTTCAGATGCAGCCTGAACAGACAGCATTTGTATTGATCAATGCCTCTGCTTGACTTATTAATTTGGGTTTTTTATGTTAAACAAAGAACTAGGAAGTTTGTAACTATTTCACCAATTAAAAAAAAAATTACAGTGCACAAGATATTAAGAAATTCCACTCTCTTCCTTTTACAGATATTGCTGCTATGCTTTCTTGCATAAGTGGTTCTGCTCCAATATTTGTTTGGGTCCCTACTGAGAGATCCTAAATCCACCTGGCTGTGGGTGGAAAACATGAACAAAAACTGAACAGGGAAAAGGTTCCTAATTTTGTACCATGATTCAAAGAGCTGCAAGGAACATTTGTCTTGTCAACTCATCTGTTTAATCAAAGAATTTTAATCAAACTGCAGTTCCAGAAACCACAGGTTAATGTGGACAAATAAGAATAATTAAAGCACTCAAATAATCTGTAGCTTGTCTGTCATCAGCTCCTATGTACGCTGGAGTTTTGAGATAATTTTATCTTGCATATTTAGTGAGCCGGATCCTTAGCAGGACTCAGTAAATAAAGATCCCATGGAACTATTCCTGATTGTTGTTGTTTAAATTTATGGGGGGTCCCCGGGGAGTGCCCCCCGGAGACCCCCGGGGTCTTTTGGGGTCGTGGTGTTCCCGCGCTGGCAGGCAAGGAGACTTCAGATGCCGGTGGGATGCTGATGAGGTGAGGGTTTATTCACTGAGGGAGAGGGGAAGGGAAAGGGGGGGGGGAAGGGAGGAGAGGGAAAGGGAGCATCAGGAGGCCTCCAGGGGTAGAGGGGCAAGAGGGGCAGAGCCTTCTGCCTTAGCATTCTTATCACAGAGGTTCAAAGGGGCACGGTAACATTCTCCAGCCAATGAGGTTACAGATACAGGATACTGCAGGGAGGGTACAGACTTGGGATAAACCATACATTTTCCAAGGGTGAGCCAGAGCAAACCATTTCCATAAAATGCAATCCCACAAGTCACCCTTTTTTTCTTTAAAATGTGAGAAGAGAAATATGACATATGATAATTAACAATTTAAAAAATGAAACAGTAATTACAGTTTTGCAGCATGAAACCAAATACAATTGCAGTAAGGATTATGTTATAAGGTGAACAGTTGATCTGACCTTGTAATTGCAGTAGACGGGTTATGTGAGTTTATATTGCAAGATTTGAAACAAGTTAACAAATTTGTTTGAGCCTTTTCAGCGTGACTGGCCTAATAGTGTCTAGTCTTTTCCAACTGGCTTTTCAGACCACCACAGCCCCCAGCTTAGGCTGAGGCGCTGACCTCTGCTCCCACTCTAGGGACAGGAAAACACGTGGAGTTCCCCGGGCTCCACACACGGCCTCAGATTCTCACCCAAGGATCTGAGCCAAATCACTCCTTTCACTTTCTAACTGGTTCAACCGCCTAACAAAAGACCCCCAGTTTTAGGTCATCAAAAGAAAAACAAAAGAAAAAAACTACAAAAACCGTCAAATACTTTCTCAGACACTCTATCAGGTTATCAATCACCCTCAGAACTAACTGAGGACAGTATAAACCCAAAAAGCATTATCGATTCAGTAGTCTACTACTGATTCGCGCTTTACAAGAAGACAATCTAAAAACTGCTTCCCTTGGATCCACACTTGTGACCTGAAAAGGCCTCTGCTTTCTAAATTAGAAAACAGGGGAATCTGCAATATGAACACACACAAAACTAGAATGGCATAATTGTAAAAACTACTTCATGGGGATGGGAAGGAAATGGAGGGGTTTGGGACACCCTGCTGTTTGGCCAGAACAGCAAGGGACAGGGGCAGAAAAACAGGGAAAGGGAATCAAAGTAGCATTAACAATTATACAGGGCTGCAAAACTGGTATTACAAATTCACTTTAGCTTTGGGGTTTGGTTTCTTAGCGTTTACCTTGTGGGACTTGAAAAGCGGAAGATGGGACTGAGAGCACGTGGCCATGGTGGCCATGCGGTCACAGCGCAGCACGTGGTGTTAGCTGTGCCGTGCCGGGTTTAGCAGGAAGGGGTTAACTCTCGGGGGTTTGTTAAGGGAAAGGGGGTTAGGGAGAAGGAGCAGCGAGGGGAGGAGGGGGAAAGGGTAAGGAAGGAGGTTACACAATTTACAAAACCGAGTTTTGGAAGGTGCGGGGCTTGGGCACAACCGAAGACTGCTTTTTCCTTCTCTGATGGCCGTCTGGCTGAGTTCCTTTCGCTGCTGTCCAGGGCTGCTTCGCCGCTGTTGCCGGGCGGGGGGAGGGGCACCTGTTCGCGCGGCTTCTCCAGGTGCTGGGGCCCGCGCGCGCTGCGGCGGGGCTGGGGCCACGTGCTGGCTCGCTCCGGGACTGCCCCGCTCCACGGCCGCTGGGCTGGGGCCGCTCCTCCGCTGGGGCCGCGCCGGGCCGGGGCCGCTCCGCCGCCGGGGCCGCGCCGGGCCGGGGCCGCTCCGCCGCCGTTTCGCCGCCCGCGCCGCGGCTGCCGCGGGCCGGAGGGTGCCGCGCCGCTGCCGCGCAGCCCGCGCCGCCGAGCCGAGGCGGGCCGGGGCCACGCCGCAGCCACGCGCCGCAGCCACGCGCCGCAGCCACGCGCCGCTGCAGCGGTCCCGCCGCGCCGGGGCTCACGCCGGAGCCTCGCCGTGGCGGAGCCGCGCCGCCCAGGCCGCGCCGCCCGGCGGGGCTGTGCAGCCCGCGCAGCGCCGAGGCGGGCCGGGGCCCCAAGGGGCCGGGACCCGGGCCCGCGCCGGGCTGGTCGGCGGTGGTGGGATGGCCGCGTGGTGGCTCACGAGGTCTCTGCGCGGTGGGGGAGGGGCCGCCCCGGGCCGCGATGGCCCAGAACGGCCGCTCCACCGGAGACGGCACCGAAACGGAGTTACCATGGTCCATCTTGTCTCAGGGTCGCTGATGCTGTTGCCCCACGTTGGGCACCATCTGTTGTTGTTTAAATTTATGGGGGGTCCCCGGGGAGTGCCCCCCGGAGACCCCCGGGGTCTTTTGGGGTCGTGGTGTTCCCGCGCTGGCAGGCAAGGAGACTTCAGACGCCGGTGGGGTGCTGATGAGGTGAGGGTTTATTCACTGAGGGAGAGGGGAAGGGAAAGGGGGGGGGGGAAGGGAGGAGAGGGAAAGGGAGCATCAGGAGGCCTCCAGGGGTAGAGGGGCAAGAGGGGCAGAGCCTTCTGCCTTAGCATTCTTATCACAGAGGTTCAAAGGGGCACGGTAACATTCTCCAGCCAATGAGGTTACAGATACAGGATACTGCAGGGAGGGTACAGACTTGGGATAAACCATACATTTTCCAAGGGTGAGCCAGAGCAAACCATTTCCATAAAATGCAATCCCACAGCTGATCCCTGATGAATGCAGAGCTATTACCTCCAAAGGCTGAGCTCTTCCAGTCTCCATGTTTCTTCAGACACACATGCATCCACAGGAACAACCACTGTATTGTTTCTTATCAATGCAGTTAAATACAGAATTGTCACAGCCAAATATTTTTGAGGCACTGTTTTCCCTTGGAAAATGATGAACTATTGAATCAAAATGCTGTGTGGGAATGTGCTGATGCACATTGCCATTTAGGAAAAAACTTTCCCGTTTAAAATGTGTTTTATGTGCTCTTATTAATTACATAGCTTTTAAAAGCAAAATATTCTGATTCAACAAACATTTCTTTCAGCAGAAAGTCAGTCTTCTGGACAATTTAAAAATGTTTGATCTTGTGTTGATTCAGAATTGTTTTACACTGTCACTGCAATGGCAGAAATTCCTGTAGCAGTTGAGAGTGTTCTCAGCAAAAGTTAAGTAATGCAGCCCTCTTTCACTTTTGTTTTTTTCTTGGTAGCTTCAGTCGGTCTCGGCTGTCTTGGTTGTTTCTGGTTAGGGGTGCACCTACGTACCCTCTTGCCTAAGCAACTCTGGCAAAGCTCCTAGGCACAGGCAACACTTAGCAAGCTTAGTTATAGTGATATTCAGCTCTTAGCAGTGATCAGCTCTTTTGTAGTGATTCTTAGCTTATAAGCTTGCTAAGGTGCCTTGGCAGACACAGGGAGAGAGAGGAGAAGCGCCGTATGGAGTTCCACAGATGAATCTTTATTAGCTTCTTCCGTGAAGGGTTCTAGGGACAGCTCTTCTACTGAGCTGGGGGAAAAGTGGTGTTTTTATAGGGTACTGAGGTTTTGAAAAGGGGTCCAATAGTATGAGTCGGGGTAGAAAGTGACCTGTTGTCTTACAGGGAGATAAGAGAGGGTCTAAGCGCGGGAGAAGGGTTATTTTGGCCTAGTCACCATGACTAGGCATTTCTGCTCTTAGGCGACTGACCGCTAGAGAGGCCTACCAGGCCTCACGGCTGCAACAATTCCACTTTCTGTATTTAATAAAAAAGAGTTCCCTATAGTTCTTTTAAAGCAATAGACAAGGCATGAGAACAGAACTAATACAATGACAATTACAATGAAAATCTACAGAATTCCCTTAGCAAGAGATGTAACCCATCTTGTTAATCTCTATTGACTGTCTTGGTTGTTTCTGGTTAGGGGTGCACCTACGTACCCTCTTGCCTAAGCAACTCTGGCAAAGCTCCTAGGCACAGGCAACACTTAGCAAG
The DNA here is from genome assembly GCF_021018805.1 of Prinia subflava. Taxonomy (NCBI): domain Eukaryota; kingdom Metazoa; phylum Chordata; class Aves; order Passeriformes; family Cisticolidae; genus Prinia; species Prinia subflava. The sequence goes on from NC_086282.1 coordinate 10,297,925, forward strand.
CTTAGTTATAGTGATATTCAGCTCTTAGCAGTGATCAGCTCTTTTGTAGTGATTCTTAGCTTATAAGCTTGCTAAGGTGCCTTAGCAGACACAAGGAGAGAGAAGCGCCGTATAGAGTTCCACAGATGAATCTTTATTAACTTCTTTCGTGAAGAGTTCTAAAGACAACTCTTCTACTGAGCTGAGAAAAAAGTAGGGTTTTTATAGAGTACTGAGGTTTTGAAAAGGGGTCCAATAGTATGAGTCAGAGTAAAAAGTGACCTATTGTCTTACAGAGAGATAAGAGAGAGTCTAAGCGTGAGAGAAAAGTTATTTTAGCCTAGTCACCATAACTAAGCGTTTCTGCTCTTAAGCGACTGACCGCTAGAGGCCTACCAGGCCTCACGGCTGCAACATTTCACCATCTTCCAGGCTATCTCAAATTGATGTGAGATCACTGTACGGTTCTTCAGAATATGTTTCTGCATGTTTTTGAGAGTTACTACACAGCCACTGATCTTCACCAACTCACTGGCCAGCCAGAGCCCTTCCTTGGTCCTCAATTCTGGACACTAACAGAATTTCACAAGACTGGCTGAGTAGATTCATGGACATGAAAATGCAAAAACAAATGCACACAAGACACTGATTGAACTGCAGCCTAGGAGGGAAAAAGCCAGAGATAATCCAAGCCTTTTGCAGGCAGCAGGCTCCTGAGAAAAGAAGATGATTTCAGGCAGGTCCAACTGCATTGTAACGCCTTCCAAGATTAGCAGTTTGCACACCACTTCTGAGGCGTACCCTGCTCCTGTCTGTCGGTGTTGCTGACCTCCATTTGGCTGCTTTTTGAGGGAAGCCCCATGATTAGGACACCTCACTTGAATTCCACAGGGCTGAAGGGAATTAAATATTTGTCTGACAGCAGAGGAGGAAGAGAGAGAGAAAAAAAAAGTGAGCCAAAGGAGCTCCTTCCTACTCTGCAAAGAACTTGAACTCGTACATGCCTACCAGGATGAGGGAGGATAGAGAGGTTCAAGTTTCAGGGCATTGTTTATGGTGTAAGAGAGGCCCCTTGTGAAGGAACCTGTAGGAAAATTTATGGGGAAGGGCAAAACAGAGTTGCTGAGCACAAAATGCGAGATGATGTTACTACAAAAAAAATAAAAGTCTAAGTGTTGGTACCCAAGAGGTATTTCCCAAGACTGTCAAAGAAGGTTTGGAAAATGGAGACGTGGCCTCTGGAAAAGTGAGAAGATCATCAAGGCCATTCTTCCTATAGTGTTAAAAGCAAGAATTGTACTGGCAGAAGATTCAAGTTTACGTCTCCCAGTAACTCAGGAGATCCAGAGGGACCAAAAAACCAAATCGATGAGGTGCCCTCTTGGGGATGTTGGGAAGGCTGCAACAGGCACAAGAAGACAAGGAAATCTTTATTGATTTGCCCAAAACTGCACTCATAATCAATAGGACAGACTTATGCCTCCAAACATAAAGACTATGAATTGGTGGTGAAATCAAAGCATAAGTATAGACAGACTGCAAACATTTTAAGAATAAGGGTTACAACTATTTGGTTACAAAGGTAGTAATTTTACTTTTTTTTTGTTTGAAGTTTATCCTTCAGTCATTCTTATGAAATGGAAATGTGCTGCCAGAACCAATTTATTATCTAACATGTTGCAACAGCTACTGCTTTTCATTAGGAGATGCTACAGCAGTGTTTATTCAAACATTCAATAAGAGCAATTTCACTTCTCACCTTAGATTGTTTGTTCAGGTACACACTGATATTGATGCTAGCAGGCATCAAGTTAAAAATCACACATTAGAAACATAAGCTTCCACCGGTTTTACCCTTGTGTTTTGTCACTGCAGATCACATAAATCAAAGCAGTGATTTTTTTCCCCTTTCCTCTGCTTTTAAGCATATTCTACTGTAGGTTGTTTTTACTTGGGTCAGGAGATGGCTATATAATACATTAGACATTTGCTTTTGCAGACTTGGGAAATAATTTAATCAGTTTATGAATGAGGCTTAAAGAAACAGAAAGCTTCCTAATGCAAATGCAGCTGTGACTGATAAGGACAATGGACAGAAATCCTTGACTTGATTAACTTAGTGACCTAGAAAGAGGGATGTGTCTCATTCCAACAGCGCAGAACAGAGAAACACTCATTAACTGTTCCTTTCGACTGAAAAGATCCGAAGCACTCACTTCCGCACCCAAAGGAGCCATTCACCAGAAACTTGGACACACTAGGGAAGCTTTTCTTTCAGTTTCTGGCTGTACAAAGTCGAACAGAGGCACAGACCTCACATAAATGTCTTTCTCTCTCCCCCTCTCCCTCTCTTCCTCCCTGCATTGGCTTTTCAGATGGTTCAGCTGGTCCTAAACCACATACAGTAAGAAAGATTATTTGAAAAGGACTTGATTCACTTTGATGTGTCATTTTGTTTTAATGGGATGACTTTCTAAAGACATGCAAAAACTCTTGAATATTTCATAACTGTATGCACACTGTGTACATCTGCCTGGTAATTGTATGGGAGGGAGCAGAACTCATCAAGGCTAATCTTAGTAAGACCTTTAATAATACTCCAGATATATCTTACACCTTTCAAAACCCTATGGACAGCAGCTAATTAAATCAACACTCTTCTGGTACAGATGGGTTAAGACTAGTTATCTCTGTCTTGCAGGTGGAAGGATAGAAACAACATGACATGCTGCAGAATTTAGAAGCTGCAGTCATTTCCTCCTCCAGCTCATGCCTCTAAGTGCACACCCCAAAATCCCACAGAGCAGCCCAGTTGCGTGAGAAAAAGGGGTCACACACTGCCCTGGGAGAGTTTAGGCACTGAGAGAGAGAGAGGACATGAACCCAGAACCTGCCTCCTGACCCCAAGGACTCCCGCCACAGGCAACAATGCTAAACAGCACTGACATTTTTACACAGAAAAGAAATGGAACACAGAGGTCTCATAAAGAATCAATTAGATATTGCAAGAGAATGCAAAATAAAGGTGAGGGACATACAGAATATCAAATGGAGAGGAGAAAGGCAGGAGGACATTCTCCTAGGGCTTGCTCACGTCCTCACTCCAGCTATCACAAGCCTGATTGGCATGCAGGAGGATGGGAATCCAGAAGTGTAGCAGAGCTGGAAAGGAAGCCAGAAGTTCCTTATCTTGCCACGGTGGTCCCATTCCTCCAAATAACAAAAGTTTGGAATATTAATTAACATGCTGAAAGTCTGACCACAAGAGCAGATTTCTAATTAGCTACTGATAGTGCTGGAAAGCTGCTTCAGAGTCAAGGCTGACTCTACTGGCCACACACAGGGTATGGGCCCTGACTGACTGAAAAGCTAACAAACCTGGACACTACTTACTCCAGTGATTCATGCATAAGAGGGTAAAAAGAGCACATTAACACTGGCTTATAACATGGTGGACTTGCAGCATATCACCAAGGATCCAAACAGCGCTTCTTAATTAAAACATTTATGTCTTACTGCCTGTATCAGCCTACACATCTTTCCTTCACTCATCTCCAAATACCAATGTTCAAAAACAGCACACAGAGTCATGAGAGCTCACCTAAGCCTCAGCCCTGCTTGGTTAACATCACTAAGCAGAACTCACACTTGGATAAGGATTGAAGGCAGATGTATTGGGGATGGCAATGCCAATGCCAGGAATCTTCAATGGATGGAGCTCTTCCACAACCCTGGACTGACAGTATGAGAGTTAAATATTTTAGATGATCAAAAGGGCAACAGGGATCTTTGGGAGTGTCACTGCTGTGTCTGATCCCAGAGAGCTATCTTAGATTTCCACAGCAATTTTAACCTCACCACTCTCACCAGCATTGCCACCTCTCCCCTCCAAATGTTTCTCCTCATAATGGAAGTCTTCTATTTGGGGAGTCCAAATTCAGGGGTGTCCCCTGAAGCTTAAACGTATTTTTCCAACCATATCTGAATCAGAACAAGATTCATAAGAAGTGAGGGCACAGCAGTGATTTAATGGAGAACTCGAGCAGGAAAAAACAGGAGTCAGGCAACAAAAAATGACAGGCACTGAGCAGCAGAGAAGCTGAGGACCACCTAAGCAGAGCTCAATACAGCTTGCACAGCAGGAACATCTCAGCTGCTGGGCATGGCCTCACAACGAGGGCAGAACAAGGTGTGCAAGGGAGGGGGGGCCTAGCTCCAAAGAGCCCAAAGCACACAGAAACAAGCCATGAGTCCTTCTGGCAGGGATAATGGGCCAGAAGTGGGATCCCTGGCTGCAGGGGGGAAGCGGGAGATGCCAGCTGCTCCTGCCAGACTCTGAGGCTGGCACACGGTGATTGATGGGGGACATGCGAGATGCATAAAGGAAAGGAACTGTGAGGAGAAGGAAGAACCAGCTAATTTAGCCACAAGCAGCTAACACAGCCAAAATCGTGCTAGGGTCAGGAGCCAGACAAAAATTAGGAACTTTGACTTGACAGGAAGATGCTTGGCAAAGAGAAAAGACAACCTAGTTTCTTCACAAAAAGTCTGTGGAAATGGAGGCTGCTAGGAAGAACAAAAGGAGCATTTTTTTAGGGGGAAAAAAATCCAATCCATCACAAGGTGCAAGAAGAAAGGAGGCAATGAAGGAAACCTGATCTAGAAAGGGAGCAGGGAGCAGAGTGCCTGACATGAGCTGGAAGGATGAGTTAATTAGTGGCAAAAGAAAGAGCCAGGAGAGATTTATGAGTTTGGAACAAATCACTTAATTACAGATGGAGCAAATAAAGCTTTCACCTAAAATCTACTTCTTAATGCATCTCCCGGATAGTTTGGTGTGTGCCCTGCTGATAAGGAGCTAGTTTAAAATAAAAGCACAAATCTCTGAGTACCTAAAACCAGCAATTTGTGGGTCTTATCCTGCTGGGAAGACTCATGTGACTTCAGCCAGCCACATCCAAACCATTGGTGTTTAGGAGGCAGAAGAGGCAGATCAGAGCATGGGAGGAGCAAAGCTCTAATTCCAGGAAAGCAGCTGGCAAGGGCACATGGAGGCAAACACCCAAACACACTATCAGAAGTAGAACCTGCAAAAAGTAGCCTTTACATATTCACAGTTAAGGGCATAGGCCAGGCTTGACTAGAGAAAGAAGGGAAAAAAAAAGCACCAACAAATATAGCCTGAAACTAAGGGGGGAGGGGGAAGCATGAGTGACCCAAGGAATACTCAAATTATGTTTAATTAAAAGCAAATTATTGCAAAATTGCAGGAACCTCTCTAATCCCATCACTGACACCTTATTTTTCAGCCACTTTATCTATTTTTTTTAATTTCTTTTTTAGTCAGAAGAGAAAAAATATTTTATTAATTGAATTAATAAAATCCCTTGTTGACTCCAGTCCATCCTGGGTGATAACAAATCCTTTCCAGATGGATTGTAATTTCCATTTAATCTTTTATTCCTCTGCCGACCAGCAACACACAGGACATGAGAACTCAATTTCTAGACATCCCTGCCTTGGTGCTGTATCACCAGGGGTAACTGTAACAGCCCTTTAAGTGGCTTTACTCCATTTTGAGACCACATTCAAAGTCAGCTTCCTTTAGTAGCCACACAAATAGTGAATCCTGCCCAGCCTTCAATCCCATTTGTTAAAAACTGTCTTCCCAGAACTTATCCAAAGAGGTGAAGAATCTGCTTATATTAAGTCTGATTCAAAAGCTGAAAGCTTAGATTTGAAGAAGCACTGTGTCTTGTACTGTGTTGCATTTCCCAACACAAACCATGCTTTTGGTGACGCTCAGTGTAGTTATGAATGTGTCTGCATGGCTAAATCACTGACTGTGGCTGCTTTCTCACATACTTTAGAAAACTGTATTAATATCATGATCAAAACTTGCAGGAACTGAGTAAGAAGTGGCATCCTTTAATAATTAAAAAACAAACAAAAAACAAAAACAAAAACTGGACAATCAAGAGCAGAAAATTCCATTTTAGTGCTTCAGCTCTATGTGTCCAGATCATTAATTAATCTTTGTACATCACAGGATTCCCAACCTTCAACCGAGCCATTAACCAGGATGCAAAATGATTATAGTAGCTCTCTTCCCTCTTTTCTCTCTCTCTTCTCTTGCCCTGCACAAGGCAGCCATAATGAAGACCTCCATGGTCAAAGGGTGAGTGAAAGCTCCTTCTAAGACCATCATGGATAAGGAAGGTGGAAAGAGCAATAAAGACAGCCACTTTTCTCAGCTGTTTTAAACAATATATCCTTTTATCACCACTAATGCTTTCCTGCATCAACTCGAAAGAACAAACTCCTTCCCTATTCAATGATGGTTAAGGGATTAAAACAGAATTCCCTCACTGTAAGCGACAGCCACATACAATACAAATTCCTCAATCTGAAGTAAACCCAAAGAAAACATTTCTTTAAAAAGAAAGGATGGATGGGTGTAGCAAGAGGAGGATGTCTTATGGAATGAAGGTTGAGCTATCCCAAACTGGGCCTCAGATTTGGGCCCATGTAGTAGTAGATAAACCTGTGGCGCAGTTAGAAATTCACTTAAGGTGTATACATACTTTAGCTGGGACAGTTAGGATAGAAACACGGTCACTGCCTTAAACTGAAATAGTTTACATATTTGCTCACGCTGAATACCAATACAAATGCACCTGCAACTGTAAACTATTCTGCACTATATAAAACCAGCCATTTCAAGAATAAAGAGGAGAACGTATGTTATTAATCATATTGATTGGACCTGCGTTTGTTCCGTCTCCAACTCCAAACAGGGTCTCTGATTTCATCTGGCGCCTTTGAACAGGGACCTCTCTTTTGCTTTTTATTTTTGCTTAAATGCAGATGCTCAGATGCAGATTTTATTTTGATTTTATTACGCTTCAATGCGGATTTTATTCTGATTTTTATACTTTTCATTTAAATATCGATCTTGCCTCGACACGGTGAAAGTCTATGCCATTTTGGGTTGTTTTGTGTGTAAGATTCGGACTGAACATTCGACCGAACAGGACACAAGCAGCGCTGAACTTGCAGAGCTGTAGTTTGGAGAGCGTAGTGATTCACCCGAATGGGAGCAGCGACACACAGTGAAAGGGAGAGGTAAGCAGCTGACGCAAGGGAGACAAAAGATTTTAAAAGCATGGAGAAGGCTTTTCACGCAGCAGAGCAACTCTTAACAACAATTGCCTCAAAAAGGGGCGAAAAGATAAAAGAAACTGATATAGGACAGTAAACCCTATTGGTTCGAAAAAAAGGAAAGTTAAACTAGCCATCGCTTCGTTTTAGTGAAGCAGAATGAAAGGAAATAAGTAAATTATTATGAGACTGTTATTTCACAAGGGAAAAAAGTGAAGATTTGTTCAGAGTTAGGCGTGATTTGGAAAAAAGTGATAAATACCTTGAAAACGTTCGCTGCGAAAAGCAGAGCTGCCATTTGGGCTTTAAAAAAGGCAGCCCCTCCCTTCGAATCAGGGGTGTCCCTCTCCGAACCAAAAGAGCTGAAAAAACCATCTAAAGTAGCAAGGTTTTTCTGTATAAATTCCATGCATCCCGTCAGAGGCAATGCAGCTCTGCTTTGCTCTTCCCTACGTGAAATAGTAGATACAGCAAATAGCCACATGAGCCGTATGCAGCAAGTGTTTCCTCCAACGCCCGGGGAGAATGAGAGTGAATGAGAAACATCTCGGCCGCCAGGCTCAGGGGGCATGGTGAAAGACGAGGAGGCAGGCGGGGCCAAAGGCGGAGCGGGGCGGGCACAAGTGATGCAGCAAGGAGGCAGAGTTTGGGGCGGTGCCGAGAGCGGGGCAGTGTCAGCCTTCTCCCTGCCGGAAAAAGAGCTGACGTCACCAGCACATGTGACCAAAACAAACATAGCAGCCTCCATGTCGGCTTCCGAGAACTCAGACCCAATTCCATCTGAAGTTCCTGCTCCCCCGCAGCCTGCATCAGCGAAGTACGTCATCTGATCACTACTTCTCGACACGGGTGTGGACACTTCTACTATAAATCAACTGCATTGGCTGCCTAATCTGCCCCTGCAATCTCCCTACACCCACATTGTGGGGGTGGGCGGCATGAGTGTCTCCTTAAGGAGCACAGACACTATCAGTATTATTTTTGAAGACAATCAAGTCATTGTGACTCAACCCTATGTTATGCCAATGCCCGAAGAGCTTCCAGGATTGCTAGGCAGAGATGGTGAAGGCATGCAGTGAAGTGGACACACCTCAGCACGGCACATCAGTGCAGGTAAACAACTGAAGAAAGCTGTTTGGAAGGATCCTCCAAGGCCGAGATGAAGGAATTCTCACAGCACTTCAACAAGTGATTCAACAGAACAGCATGTGGACATTGTAAGAAAAGACCAAAAGGAGAAAATACAATCATTCGTTCCTTTGTTGTGGAGCAATCCATCATTGTGTAGGAAACACAATGTGAGAAAGGGACATCCTATCATAAAGAAGATAAAATAGAAAATGAAATGGAAATGAGCTTTTAGCCAGAGTTATTCATTGTGTGTAAGTTTGAGTTATGTTTCCACATGTTAATGTTGTTGAAATTGATTTTTGTGCGGTTTGGTTCGAGATTGAGTTACATATTGTTAAATATATAATTTTAAAGTTTATTTCAAGTTTGTACCCTGATAAGTTTAAGTTAAGTTTATATTTAAGTTTCAAGAAGTTTAATTAGTAATGAATTTATATTTTATTGATTTGCTGTATATGGATTCTATAAGGTTACTGCAAGTTGTAGATTTTTTGTCAAGATTTGTTTGTGCTGAATTTAAGTGTTGTTTGATTTAAAAGGTGATTTACAGTTTATAAAAGATATGTTTGTTTAATTTGTAAAGTTTAGTTATTTCTCTCCAGAAATGAAACAGTTTCAATTAAAATGATGATGATGGAACATTGATAAATAAGATTTGAGGAGAAGATGCAATTTGTTAGATCCTTGATTTTATTGTTGGTTGTGAATTGTTTCAGTCTTTTGTGTTTCATTTTGAATTAACAAGTGTACGAGAGTCTTGAAACACAATTTGATATGTTAAGTATTGATATATTGATTATATAGTATGAAAATATATATAAAAATTGATAGTATTTGTAAGTTGATATTACAGTTTTTTGCTTTATTTGTTTATAGAGTTTTTCAAAAGGCATTTGTCATTTTGAATTTTTCTATTTGTTTTTTTAGACAGTTAAGCATTTCGTAAATACTGCTGTTAAAAAATGTAGTTGTATTGTTAAGTGCAAGTCAGAATTTTTTCTTAAGTTTCATTTTAAGTATATAGTTTGTCTCTTTTGTAATCCATCTTGTATGTTTTATGCAATGTTTTTGCATGTCCTTTTGAAATTTCATTTGATTTTTAACTATGTTATGCATTTCTTTTGGAATGAGATTTTGGGCTTGTTTTGGTACCTCTTGTGTGAGTAGAGGCACTGCATTTCAGTTTGTTAAATCTTTAAGTGTTTTTCAGAAGGTCTTAGAGAGAGATACCTGAAGCATCATTGATGATTTTTCCATCAGCTGTTGATCCTGTGATTGTTCCAATTGGTGCTCAGCTGTTTTCAAGAAAAGTTCCAGAAAGGATGAGTTCCTGAGTGATCTGATCAACTGTTCATCTTAAGTTTTAAGTACTTCTTTTGTGTAAAAATGTTATGACAGTTTGTTGTATTTTAGGCATTTTATGTTCATTGTTGTTAGAGGTTTTATTTAAAGGATATATTAAAGAGCATCACTCCAACTTGAAGTTTGGGTCCTGGCCAGACTCTGATTTCAACTTGGACGGATGTTGTTTGCCAACAAAGCCCAGAGGTTTCTGCTCCAAAAAATAATATGCAGGTCTTCTTGACTTGGCAAGCTGATCCTATTAGTATAACAGCTGACTCAACTTTGAAGTGAAACCTGATGTCCTTGCCTGGGAAAGGGTATCAGGATCTTCACTGAAGGAAAGTGTTTCAACAGTTTGCAGTCTCTGAGGTGATGACAAAAATGATTTGATAATCATGTTTCATTTTCAGTAGTATGCCAATTTTTTTCTTTGTGTTGAACATTTTTATTTGAAGTCTTTTGTCATGCTATATAATACGCATGTCATGTTTTATATAGCGAAAGAGAAGAAGCATATTGAATGCAAATTTAAGCAGAATCCTGAATGTTGAAGAAAATTTAGTATGTTTGAAACTTTTGACAAGTTCTTTTGTAAAGTCCACTTCATCGATCACTTATCTGTAGCTTTAAAAGATGCCCCAGATTTATCTGCAGAAGTGCAAGAACATCTATTTCGTTCCCTTGCCTTTGAGAATGCCAACTCACATACCAGGACTGTTTTATCCTCCCTTTCCCAAGGCTGTGGAGTTGATGAGATGCTGGTAAAAGCTGCCAGAGCTGAACAAGACAATGAGACAGCAGCATTCACAGCAGCTATGCAAGATGCCATAGAGCAACAGGGACACATCATTGCAGCTGCGTTGACAGAAAGCAACATCACCCATCCCAGTAACAACAGAGAAGCCTACAGTCGTGATACATCACCAGGCAGTGAAGAAAAAGAAGAGAGCGCAGACAATTTTGGGACTTTATATTTAGAACCTGTGTATGGATGAATGGCAGGGACTGAGTACTGTGCTTTTATCTTTTTGCTTTTAATGGCTGGGATCGGGGGGTTTTTTGGGTGAATTAAGTTGTGCTTTGCTTGTAACAGTGTATGCAAAAAGTAGCGAGCCATGCCACAGAGCCAGTTTGGATAGCTCTAAAGAAAAAGAGGGAACTTGTATCAAGAGCAGGATGTGTTATGGAATGAAGGTTGAGCTATCCCAAACTGGGTCTCAGATTTGGGCCTGCAAGGCCTCAGATTTGGGCCCATGTAGTAGTAGATAAACCGGTGGCACAGTTAGAAATTCACTTAAGGTGTATACATACTTTAGCTGGGACAGCTAGGATAGAAACAGTCGCTGCCTTAAACTGAAATAGTTTACATATTTGCTCACGCTGAATACCAATACAAATGCACCTGCAACTGTAAACTATTCTGCACTATATAAAACCAGCCATTTCAAGAATAAAGAGGAGAACGTATGTTATTAATCATATTGACTGGACCTGCGTTTGTTCCATCTCCAACTCCAAACAGGGTCTCTGATTTCAGATGGGAGGTGGAGACACTGAAAATCTCTGTCAAAAAGGAATGTTAAAGCCATTCAGCTGTTGAAAACAAAGTAATAACAGTTTATTAATTTACAGGAGAGAACATGCATTTAAACTTTAGCCTATTTTTCCAAGAGCTGCAAAGGGTCTTGAGAGTCTACTGGCATAGCCTGAAGAGATGACCCTCACACCAGTGCAAGGGCTTGCTCAAGCTACCCATTTTGGGCTCCCCAACACCCTCAAAGGGGAATATTCAGCAAAATGATGGGGGGGGGGTCTCAAAGGCTGGTGCAAACATCTAGGAGAGAGGCATGAAGGCTTTCTTAACCTTTCATTTTGCACAAGCTGGCACTTCATCAGTGCCTTTTGCAGTTGGGTCACTACATCTCAGGAGTTTTCAAAATGGGAATGTCCTGAACCACAAGCCTGCACTTGTAGTGCACTTCACTAGGTCTAGGTCTCCATGCAAAAAGAGAAAAAACTCTGTTCAGACAAGTCTAGAAAAGAAGCCATCTCTTTCCACTTGGCATAACCATTCCAAAACAACTCCAGTTCCATTAATTTGCCTATGTTTAACTGCTGTATGCATGTAAAAACAAGTAACAGCAGCACTGAAAGCCACAATGAACTGCTATATTAAATGACTTTTGACTCCCCTTTAGTAGTCACCCAACCCTGCAGTGAGCCAATTAAAATACAATTACTTTAAGGACTAATAAAGAATAGCCTTGATAAAATAAATCAGGTTTATAGTCCCTAATTATTTTTCACTTTTCCTCAGATGGCTTACCTGTGCTTATTAAAATACCATTCCTGAGTACCTACAGGTAGACAGCTAATGATTTTAACCAGAAAAAGGTTTCAACCACTATTGTTCAAATGTTGATCACATCTGTATAAAATCACATTCCTAATAATAGAATTTAATTTTACTGAGCAATATGTACAGGGATATGCTAACACTAAGTTCCTAGTTTCAAGAATAACTTTACTTATCATATGGGTATATGTCTATAAATGCAGACATCTTTTTCAAAAAACCGTTAAAAAATACACACACATAAACACATAGATAATACAGAAACACAGAGGTGAAACTGCACAGTCCAGGCACAAAGAATCCAGTAATTTAAACAGATGTTTGGTTTAAGGTGCAGGACATGAGGCAACTCCCTTCAACAGAGCATCCAGCTGATTTTCTGAGAAGGAAAGAAATGAGCAGTCATAGACATGAAGCTGGAAGCTCCCTACACTGTCACTGAAACACTGCTTCAAAGATGTCTTGGGCAAAGATACCTTAGTATTCAAGGCAAGGAAATTGTCAGTGCTACAGAGACTGAAATTTGTCTTCTTTTTTATTCAACCACAAAAATAGCTCTTTGGTTAAAAAGTGAAAACAAAACTCAATACACCATTCACTAAAAAAAAAAAAAAAAAAAGAAGAAGCAGTGGCTAAAAACTAAACTAAGTTAAATTAGAATCAAACACAATACTAGGACATTTCTGATGCTAGGCACCTGAAGAGAATGCACCCCAACCACAACCTACCATAGATTTCTTAACTGAGGAAAAAGTCAGCTAAAAAAACTTCAACACACGTATACTTTACATTCTTTGCAAAGTAGCTCAATTCCCTCTCCTCTTTTGGCTGTCAAAATGAAGAACTGGGAAGCATTTACCCAAAGATTGGCAGAATCTGTCAAAGATTTAGTGGTGTAATTGATAGGAAATCTAGTGTGTTTAGACAGCAGTGACTGACATCAGCCTGGCATGCCAAAATTGTTATGCTATTACAAAACATGTCCAACAAAAAAGGAGTACAGGTTCTGGCAGCTTATAATGGCAGCTTGCTTGCATATGACCAAAAGTGGCTTCATCCAAAAGATACAGAACCTGGATCTACTCTGTGAAATATTAAAAATGAGTATGTGGCCAGTAATATGTAAAAGACACTGAAACAGAGACTGGTAAATAGTGGAGCTATATGGAACAGTGGCATCACTGTCACAAAAGGAAGTGGAGAATATCATGTCCTTCAGATGGAAAAAACCCAAGGAGCTGGATTTAATAACAGTATAACTACCTACAAAGCTTTCCATCTCCAATGAGTGCCAGATCATTAGTATGCTTGACTCAGACTGATAGTGAAGAGAAAACTAGAAGCTGTGAGCAGAGCAACAAGAAATAGAGTGAGATATGGCTCAAACCACAAGGTGAATTCAATATACAGTTCTCGCCCAAAGGGAGCTTAGTCAAGAAACACAAAATACAGCTGAAATATTTAACAAAGTATAGCTCTCCACAAAGGCATCTGCACGTTGCTGTCTTGCACAATGTATTGACAATGGAATCACTCAAAATCTGGTTACCAACTCTACTGACAAGCTCTCAGTGTTCAGCAGCTCAAACTAACTAGATAAAGCAGTTTTCTAACAAATATGAATTAATATCACCACCAAATGGTTGGAAGGCTTCAAAATAAAGACTGTATTCACTAACACTGGTATGGGCAATACATCAAATGTATCAAAAATGCTTGCAATTTAACTGTTTAAAAATTTTTAGATTTAACTTCCTTCAAGACTCATTTCTTGTGATATATATACAGGCCTAGCATGAATGTTCAGGTTTTGCATGCAAAGCTATGTTGCATATTTGCTGGTTATATGCTTTATTATTTTTTTAAGATGTCTCTAGGCAGACAAAAGGTTTACAACTCCAAGCTCCCCAGAAGGCATCTGAGAATATCTATTGGGAGACAGCTTTTCAAAGATCAAAGAAAAGAAACTTCCTATCCCACAACCCAAAAATATTAATGTTCAACTGAATTATCTCTCTTGTTTTTTGGCTGGCATACTTAAAAAGTGCAGTTGTAACCAAATTCCTCTCTCCCTCTGTCAACTTGTCATCCAGAAATTTTGTAATGCCAATGCAAGTTTGTAGTATCAATCATATAATAAACTTTAATAGTGTAAAGGATGTATACAAATTCAGGCAAAGTCTTTTAATACATTTCTTGAGCAACTGCTTGACACAACTTTTCAACAGGCTGAGAAAGTTGCGGCTGTTCATCCTGGAGAAGGCTCCAGGAAGACCACATAGCAACCTTCTAGTACCTAAAGGGGGCTGCAAGAGACCTGAAGAGGGACTTTTTACAATGGCATGTGAGGATAGGAAAAGGGGGAATGGCTTTAAGATGAAGATTATTAGATTTAGAATAGATATTAGGAAAAATTCTTTAGTGTGAAAGTGCTGAGGCACTGGCACAGTTTGCTCAGAGAAGCTGTGGATGCCCCCTCCCTGGATATGTCTTATACATAAGAGCATACACCTACTAAGATTAGTACTATGATGACAAAGAAACTCAAATTAATCATCAGTGAAAATTAGGAATCATTTTTCCCCAAATCTGTCATACCTTAAAGGAGAGTTTTACAAAAAGAAACAAACAACTCCCCCCAAAAGACCACCACAAACAAAACCAAAACCAAAACCAAAACCAAAACCAAACCACCACAACCAAAACCAAACGCTGCATTAAAATCCAAGCTTTTCTAAATAACCAGTGTAAATATATTATTGTAAAAATCAAAATGGTCAAATACTACATGCCTTCATCAGCTAGAGAATACAGAGATGAAAGTGGCCAATTTGATAAAGGTGGAAACAAAATCACCAACTAGAAACTTTAAAAGCTGCTTCAGGGTTCCTCTGCTCTCTGAAACACTAGGATATCATTAAAGCTGGTACAAACCAGGTGCCCTCACAGAAGCAAATGATGGCCCTGATCCTGCAAATAGCTTGCGAGTGCTTCCAGGACTAGAGTGGATGAATTGAAATAACTTACTTTTTTTCTGGCTTGTGACCACAGGATCATCTATATTCTGCACAGAAGACAATCCATTGCAGGCAGGCAAACAAATTAGATATTCTTGGGGTTTGCAAGCTGAGGCTGTTATTTATCAGTAACAACTGCAGTAATTACACTGCAAATGGCCACCTGTTTAAATTACTCAGGTATTTGTGTTCCAGGAAGACTACTGGGAAATCTGGGCACATGAAGTTTTAATGAAGGACGTCCACAGTTCAATAATTGGGTTTGATTTTATTAAATAGAGAGCAATCCTTGGGAAGAAAACATAAATACATGCAGGTTTGAGGGGGAATGTTGCTATGATTTTCGGATGGCACCGAAATAACAACATGACTTTCGATATAATGGTGAAGATGAGCGCAAACTTTATTTTTCTAAATTCTACTTTTATAGAGTAGTTTGGTGCAAAGAACATGATTGTTTATTCAGCGTCTACACCCTGTTATAAACATCTTTTGCCAGTGAACATGTTAGAAAAACACCACCTGCAGATGGTTTCTCACTTCCCAAGGTTTGTTTGAATTCCTCCTTAAGATTTTCCCAAGCCAAAATGAGAAAGTTGCTCGCCTGCCTTTTACACAGACACTGGCAGAGCCTGAAGCCTAAATTCAGACCAATTGTCTGCACCCATAGGGGAACCAAGCACATAAACTGCTTACAAAGAGTGGACACATTCTATGTACTCCGCTGTGGAACAACAACTTCACTAAGTGGTTTAACTGCTGATCTTCCTTCTGCCTCCCATCCCTGTTTGCTCCCCTCTGTGCCCAGCACATCTGCCTTAACGCAGAGCTGCTCCTTGATGTTTTCTGGCTTCCTGGCCTAAATTTAAGATATACCATTTTGTTCCTCATTTCCTTGTCTCAATGCATTCAGGATTTACCGTCCTGCTACTGCTCCCAAAAATACACTGTCAGATTTTGTGCAGAAGAAATCTGCA
Source organism: Prinia subflava (assembly GCF_021018805.1). Classification (NCBI taxonomy): domain Eukaryota; kingdom Metazoa; phylum Chordata; class Aves; order Passeriformes; family Cisticolidae; genus Prinia; species Prinia subflava. Next base: position 10,313,890 of record NC_086282.1, read on the forward strand.
CACAAGTTATTTAGACCACGTCTCAGATCTGCCCTGAGATCAGCCTTTTAGGAAGGGATTCTAGGAAGAACTTCTGCAAAGTGGTTCAGAAGGATTTCAATGCATGCTTGTTGAATAGCTACTTCAGAAACTTCAACAAAAGCCACTGGATACACAAACTACGTTGGTAACTTATGCAACAGGATGCACTTACCATCTTAGGAGTGCATACATTCCTCCAAAGGGTGAAGCAGGGGGATTCCCAGCACACTGACAGGTGATAATGGAAACGTTGCATTTTCGCTTGGGTTTGAAGGCTGGTGAATTTATAAGGATCAGTGTAGCTTGATTATTATACTTGGTATGTTATCATCAAACTACTGTGGAGATTTCAAAGGCTTCCTGTGCTAGTCCATTTGACAGTGTTGGCAGTCTGCAATGTTGTGGTCATTAAATGAACTACATTACTTTTACTACAGAGCTCAGGGAAATAGGAAAACAAATTGACTTACAAAAAGAGGGACACGGAGAGTTTTTTGCTCAAATGGCAACCTGATAGGATATCAGTTGAGGATGGAGCCTTAAATAAATAGTTAAGAATTCCAACTAAGATGTGACGACTTCCTTACTGTATTAACAACTTCCATTTTCTTAAGACAATGCTGTGATGTCCCCCAAGAAGTTCTCGGATATGGAAGTGCTAAGCCTTTGCTCTTACTATTACTAGTCAGTTTTCTTAGACAAAAGCTTCAGGGCAAACTACTTTCCACTGCTGGACATACTCCCACTTTACTCAAAGGGTTAGTGATCATGTATTTGTTGCCAACTCACTGTCAATTTACTTTCCAACTAATTTAATACATCTTGCCTCTGAGGTGTTTTTTATTTTCTCCCCTGCTGATATCACTATGTCAGAGATCAAAAGCTCATTCCTATCTTCCAGCTCATGCTACATTCAAGTAAATTACCAGATATATTACAGAAAATTTGCAGCACTCATCCAAACATTGTCACAAGCAACCCAACAAAGCTCTGAACACTTTGCAGAATCGGGGGCACTGACAAACCAGGGCTGGAAAGCCAAGCTAATGAACCATGACAATGTGTCTCCTGTACCTAGCAGGAACTTACAGATGTGTGGGCTGGAAAGAAAAACCAAAATCCTATGGGGCAAGGGGGAGGAGGGCTGGAGGATGGAGGGCTGTGTTAAGGGGATAAAAGGGGAAAAAAAGATACAGAGGTTTTCTTTTAGCTTGGTTTAACAAAGCTAGTAAAGAGATTTGTAAAGCTTTGGCAGGTCTACATGGTTTTTAACCTGTTCTTGCCCACACATGTGAAGAAGGCCTTTCAGAATGCTCAAAAGAAAATAATGAGCAAATGTCTAGTAAAGACTAGGTCAAGCATTTCTGGCTCGCCTCTGTAACCCTTTCAGCACAAGCTAATCCTCCTTTGGCATTGAAATAAAGACATACAAACAGAAATCCCTTCTGTGTTGGCTGCCTGCCTGCCTAAACTATAGTGTCTGTAAACTTTCATTGAAAACCCTGTTGGAGTGAAAATTAATTCAGTGAAGACAATTCATTGCTCCAATAAGTGACTCTCTCATAACAAGACATACCTGACAGCTCAGCTTGATGACCTATGTCAGAGGAAAAAACACATGTATATACAACATGTGGAAACACAGAAAATGGGGCATACTGGGGTCCTGACTTGAAGTTTGCAAGAATACTTCAAAGTAAGAAACCTATGAGAGAATTTATTTCAATTCCGTCTTAAGTGCTCTCTAGTGCACACCAAAACCACCCCTCTCTCCAGCATTCTAGCACAATTATGTTCGTACCTCTGGGTAATTAGCTCTGATATCTTGAAAACAGTGAGAGAGAAATTAGCTGTGTGAAGGGATTAAAAGCCAGCACCATGGGATGGATCAGAGTCTGGATGCCAGGATATTCTGAAGAGAGCACCATTGCAACTTAAACAACAATTAGAAAGAAATATCTAAAAAAACTGTAACACAAAGAAAGAAACTTTAATGCAGAATGTACATGCTGCCTGTTATGGCCATCAGAAAACAAAACAGGGTAAAAGCACTAACTGAAAAAACATCAGTATCTGTTTATTTTAAAACATTAAAGAAATGAAAAGGCTGCTAGTTTAAGATTGCTGTCATATTAAATCATCTGGAAGACTATATCTAGGCTTCCCTGCCGCCAGCTTGAATGCAATTTGTATCTCAAAACAATTTCAGAGATACTTTGAATAAACCAAAACTCGCTAACAAGAAGGAAATCAAATGCTCCAAAATCACCATGACAAATCCAAATAGACTGAAGCAAAAAATCCCAGTTGGCAAACCAGCAAATGCAATTTCTGACCATTTCCCAATAATTTCCATGCCATACATCTTCAAGCTATTCAACTCTACTACCTATCAGATGAAATGTCTGGATAGATGGGAAGTGATTAGTGTCAGAGGAGTTCTTTAGAGGCTGAACTACCCAGTGCATTTAAGAGAAAAAAAAAAGAGTAGGACAAAAATAGAGTCAATCATGTAGGGTGATGGGTAATTTATTACAAGGAGTTTCTCCTGCTTTTCTGGGAGGGTTGCAGTGTCAAGCACACAGGATGAGAGAAACAACTCGAGAGACAGATCTTGACTGTTACTGGGGTTACAAAGATGACAGCTTCCACAGAGTGAAAGCTGTCAGGTTACAGTAGCCAACCAAGGGGTAACCAAAGGTATTTAAACAGTGAAAAACTTATTTTTTTCTTTCATCCTTCTTACTTTTCCCCTCTTTTACTACCATAACTGTCGACATCAGTTACCATCTCACCCTTTCCCATTGTGCACTACAGTGGCCATACAACAGGCAGACCTGCCAGTTGCACTGAAATAGAAAGGGTGACCAGCAGACAGATGCTTTCAGTTAAGATTATATGCCTTTTTTTTCCCCAGTCCTCTTCCCAATAAACAGCAGTTGCATGCATATTGCTTGTGCAAATCTGAACTATCCAGCACCAGGTTACAAATATTGACTGTTGCATTTCCTGGGCCAAATTTTCCAAAGGGCTCAGCTCCTATTCAGGGCTGTTAGATAAACCAGCTCATCTTTAAAGGGTCTGGCAAAATAATCAAGTCTCACTGTTATTCCCCAACAAAGCTACTTTTGAAAATGACATACCACCTTCTCTTCAGTTGTCAAAACAGAACTGAAACCAATGCTACCATTCTTCATCTAGAGTGGATGTTGTACAAACTGTAATTGCCAAATCCCTCAAAACACTAGTCACATGTTTTGTCACTATAAGCACACAGCAAAAAAGGTTGGATTTAGTTGGGTTATTCATCTTTCAGCCTCATTTAAGAAATAACAACATCCAAAAAGCCTTAGAGACACTTCTTGAACACACAGTAAAATTATGTGTGGGTCCATTCCACAGCTAATTGCATCCCTAACTACTCCTGTGTTTTCCTAAATCTGCTTAACCCATTTCTGAGTCTCCATAAACAGGGGACTAATACCAGGTGTATTATGCAATAGAAAAGAGTTAGAATTAATCTTAAAACCATGAACAAAAGTAAGTAGTAATGGTGAGAGCAGCCTGACCACAAAGAGCCAGACACCTCAGGCTACAAAATCCACCTGAGATTCTGCCCTCTGTAAAGCAGGAGGTTATTGAACTCGTGTTGATGCTGCCTGACCAGTTTTAGTTGTCTGTTTTCTTTCATCTATCGACTCCCTTGATATTCCTTATTCTTTTAAATCCACACACAGTCCTTCTACATCTCCCAGGTCAGGTATTTCAAAGCCTTCTCCCCGAGCAGTTTACCATGCGCCAGAGCTGAGGCTGTGCACTTTCGGCAGTGAACACTGATGAGACACACAATAAGAAAGGTTATGTTACCCACAGCTCCTTGAGCATTTGAGGGAGTTTTCTTTTACTGGGAATGCTCTGTTGTCACCTTGGCTGCAATCCTCCATTAACATGACATGGGAGACAAGGATAAGCTACAGCTCCCACTTCTTAAGCTTTTCTTCAGAGAATTAGGAGCTCCGCATCTTGATAAAATGACACAGAATATGTTGCTTGAGAATGAAAGTGATTTTCTAGCCTTTGCTGAAAGCATGCTTGATAAATTGAATGGAAAGGCATAAAAAAATAGGGAGATGGCTGAGAACAAGAGATGTTAACAATGAAGCTCTTATGTGAGGTGTATTCAGGTCATCAATTTCCCTTCAGTATGAATCAAATACTGTTAGCAACATGGAATCGGCTCAACAATAAGACGCACAGACACGCTTGAGAAATTTAATGCTTTGCCCCTCGTTGCAGAATTTACAATTTACAGCATTTAATCAACCAAATGGAAAGGCAGAGGCTTTTATCAACTGGAAAGCGGGAGGCGTGACAGGAGAGCAGACTGGGATAATGAATGCACAGTGAAGTCATAGGGATGCTTGTGAAGGCACTCCAGTGTCTCAGCGATGCTGAGGTTCTCAGAGTTAATTAAATTACATCTCCCTCATGGGCACAATCTAATTTGGGATGTGATGGAAGTAAGGGACAGCCTCCATTTTCTTCCATGCTCCAGAGGACACAGAGTATCACTGAATTAGATGCCTGATGATCCACATCAAGGTTTGCATCCTTACCAGTGAGCGCTTCTGCCTTCACCCACAAGATTTCCTCCTCTTCTTCTTTGGATCACCTCTATAAGCTGCTTTCTAAAATACTTCCCTAGAAATGTCTCTCAGCCATGCTGCAGCCTTCCATCCTTGCTATACTCCACTTTTATAGTGACCAAACTTGTCTGCTTCCAAGCTGTGCCTGCTACATGCCTTGGCTCTCTCATCATTCTCTAAATTCAGTTTGCTAGTACACAACACACAGCAGGTAGCACCTGCAGTGATTCCCTCACCTCCAAAAAAACCTTGCAAAACAACAAAACCAAACTATGCATCACTGTACAAGATGATCCAGTTGTTCATCAGGCTTTCATGCACATTTCTTCTCTCTCAAAGGTGCTTACAGTATCTTCTTTGAATCAAAATTTCTCTAAGAGGCAAAAGCACTTGTTAGACTAAAGAGCTATGTAACACAGATGCAAGCATTTATGTGCAGAAAAATCACAACAATTAATTAAAATTAAGACTCTGCTAATATAAACACTGCCATTCTTCCCCATTAGCTTCTAAATGGTGGTAAAAAGGATACTATGTGAACTTTACAGATTATCCAATATGTTTCTTTGGCATCTACTGATGTAGCCATGCATTTTAATACACAAGAATGTCACAAACATCCAATTTTCTAGTATTTTGTCCTGGGGTGACAGGACATTTTCATGCTTTGTATCCCAATCGTGTGTTTCTGTTCCCATGCTCTCAGTTTGTTTTGTCTATAGCCGCGCCCCTCCCCTGGCTGCTTGCTCTCTTGCTTGCCGTTGCTAGTTTTAGGCTTCGCTGGCTGCTGGCTTTGCTCTCTTGCTTTTTTGCTTTTTGACATCTTCCTGCTTTTGTTTTTCCCCTTCTTTCCTTCCTCCCCTTCCCTGAAGACGTCAGAACCTGCTTCCGACCTTGATCTGGGAATGTCAAGGAACTCCCCCGGAGTCTGCATCTGAGAGAAGCTTTGGCACCCTCCCCAGCAGAGACTGCTCACCCTCTCTTGGACTGGTGAAAACATTTGTTGTCATCTCGGGCTGTTTTTCTTGTGTTGGGGAGTGTTTTTTGTTCTTTCTTAATAAACAAGTTTTTTCCACTTTTCCTCTGAGGAAATTCCTCCCGAACCCGGGGGGGGGGGGGGGGGGGGAAGAGTTGTGGAGGTTTGTTTCCTTTAAGGGGCTCCTTTGGAGATTTTCCCCTAATTTGTCCTAAACCAGGACATATTTCTTCAGAAATAGAATTTTATTTACTGTTGACAAGTAACTTCTCCCATATAAATTAATGCTAAAATAAATCTATAGCACCCATTTCCACATCAAGCAACATCTAAGCAGAAAATAGAGCAGAAAAATAAGTTATTGGCAGTAATAGTTTCAAATAGCTATCCAGGGGTCTTCTCCCTGCTCACAGCACTTCTCTAAACACTGATTCAGCACACAAAAGGCATCTTCAGTAATCTGAATGGAACCTGCTAGTACAGGGGTTTTTTTTAATTATGTTTGTTGAGTCACAGTGTTTATCAGCTTCTGGACAGCCAAGAGGCAAAATTATTCCTCTAGTATCTATGGTGTCAGTCCTCCCAACACAGTCTTCCCAGAATTTCTGCATTGACAAGCATTTCATTCTTTCTATTGATCCAAAGCGCACATTAAAATGGCTTGCAGAAGAGGGATAGCTGTGTCGTTACTATATTCAATACTTGCCTTCCCATAAGGGCAAAAACCTTGTGCTTTGAAATGATAGAGAAAAGGGACAAGTTACAACTTCATACACAATGCAGCAGATTCCTGTCACACCCAGCATTCCTGTCCAGTTTGGTCTCAGTAACCCGCCGTCCGTCAGGATGCCCAAACTCTCCTGCTGCCTTGATGAAGCCACTGGACCCAGCCAAGGGTCTCCAGTGCCAGGGAGAGGTTCTCCTTGCACTGTGCTACTCGTGAGCAGCTGCTGTCACTGCCACTGATGCCCCACTTTGTGATCACTTAATACCAAGTCATCACCCCTGGCATAGGAAGGATCCATGATTCTCCCAAATAAACTCATTGACTTGTAGGAAAAGGGCACTGGGGGACAAAATCTCTGCCAACAGTCTCTGCATTTCATGACTAGAAACCCAGTCTTTCCTTGAGCCCTGTGGGAATTGCCCACAGGGCTGTGATCTCAAGGTGGCATTTCTCTCCTGAGAAGCTGAAAGAACAGTTTTCATCAAAGAATAACATAATCAGGAAAACAATGATTAAAGAATTCTCATGCTGTATTTGCACATCAATCAATCCTCTAAAGCAAGGTATATATCGAGACATACAAAGAGGTAATCAACTTTTTAATCATAGGAACGACTTTTTGAATGGCATTGCTTCTTGTTTCAGAAAACAAAATCTACTGCACACCTCAATTGAGAGAAAAATAGCTTTCTTCAGGTTGTTTCTGAGAAAGCACACAAGAAAAAGATTGTAGGAACATAAGAAATGCCAGAGGCTTTGACCATACAACTCTGCTTCTGCTGCCCTGCTGAAATTCTCATTTGTTCTGTCACCCAGTGCAAGCAACCAAGATACACAAGTACGTAACAATGAATTACCCTTACTGCAACTTAATTCTTGACCTGAATAGGTCTCTAGTTTTCATTTTAGGGCAACAAAGAATGAGAATTATTCAATGACCCACACATTGCATGTTTCTGGGTGGAACTGAGATGAGGAGCAGAGGGTGTGGGAAGCTGTCCTTCCTCTTCTGTTGAATCTGCAAATGGCATGTTTGCATGAGAGAGGGAATCAGAGCTTTTGGCCATGTCACCATCTCTCAGAACTGCTGCCTGTGTGCCTCTCAAACTTCAAACTAGCTCCACTTTACCATGCAAGAGCAACTTCAGAGGCAATTTCAGGAGTCTATAGAAAAAATAGAAAAGAAAGAGGCTTAGTTTTGAGTTCTCCTTAAGTGCCACAAAACACTTGTGAGCAAACCACACATTGTATGATTTTCAAGACAAAGTGGCAAATTCCTGACCATATTACTGGAAGTGTCATAGAGGCAATTAAGCAACCATCCAGAGATACAAATTATCAGAGAATCCTGCTGTCAGCAGCAATCAAAGGCATCAAATACATCTGCAACAAACAGGAGCAGCAGAAGCAGAAAGATCAGTGACATCAATTGATTTCAAACAACCTACAGGAAAAGCAAATTGCATGGACAGGCAGAAAGAGATCTCTTTCTACACTTAGCAGATATATAAACCTTAAAAACCCCAGGTGGTGTTCACACTGAGAAAAGCAAATGCACAGAGCTGGCAAGGCTGCTGTTTAGGAGAAAAGAAACCTCTACTTTCCCCAAGGGTGCCCAAAAGCTCTAAGACAATATCAGGATGCCAAAAGAAAAGGAGAAAAACATGTATATTTTTATATATGGTGAAACAAGACAGCAATAATCAGAGGAGGCAAGAATTTCCTCTGAAGGCAAGTTTTACTATAATTGCCTGCTTCAAGAATACTGAGTCCTAAGCACTCCTTCAGCTTAATCTCCGTAAAATAAATATAGCCTGCTGAACACTCTGAATTTGGAAAAAAAAGGTCTTAGTAAAAATTAAAATTTATAGTAATAGCATGTATTTGCATATAGCATAAGTGGAAAAGTCACGAGCAAACATCAAATGAGTTCCTATGTGACCTGGTCTAAGACATCTAGAAGAAATAATTCCTCCCATCCCTCTATAAATCCTTGGTCAGCAGTTGCTGGACACATCAATAAAGCATTATACCATCCTAACCAGAGGATCAGTTGTACCCCAGCCAACCATCTGAAAGCTTTTCTGGAGGAGAAACAGCCCTTTTCCCCTACCCTTGTATCCACACACACTCACATCCCAAATTATAACACAATTAAGTACTTCTTTGTAGTTGTTCCAACTTCACAGATAAAGTTCCTGCAGCTTAGAGTCAAGTCTGCTGGTGCAGAGGAGATTGACAGAAAGCCTTCCCACACCTACAGCTTCAGCCTTCTTAGAGGTATGAGTAATAAAATACAATCTGAGAAACAGCCATTCAGGATAAATTCTCTTTTGGAAAAGATGAAAAATTCATTCTCTACCCAGAGCCAAGCTGAAGCAGTCAGGAGTATTCATGTCTTTTTGCTATCAACTCAATTAAGCACACAGTAAGGATTGCTGGGTAAAATGTAGCATGTATTTGCATGCATGTAAAATGCAGACTCAAGGAGTCTTAAAATTCCCTTACATATACAGCAAAAATAGACCAATAAAATATTTTGTAATGACTATTAATGTTTGTATAACAACTCATTATTTCAATTCTCCCCATCAGGGATTTCTTGTTTCTTCACTCTAGCCCTTAAATAAATCTAAATAAATTATACATTTAAAAACGGGCTATAAATCAACAGAAACAAATTTCATTTAATATCCAGCTGTCAAAGCCAGCCCTTCTGTCACTCTTTATTTGAGTCTGTTCTACATAATTCATGTCATCTTAATTATTTCCTTCTCTTTCTGGGTAGGATAGCACTTAAGGACAAGCCACTTACAGCACAGTCATTTCCTTTGGAGATGATACCACTGCATGCCATGATCACTCAAAAAAAAAAACGCCCCAAAAAACCACATTGATATTTTAAGGTCTCCAGGTGGGGAATGATGTATATGCAGATGCTATCATGATGGACCTCACCTGATCCACATACTACAGCAATAAATAGTAGTATATATGCATAATACTGTGTTTAACACAGACATACTGCACTATTAATAGCCTCCCTTTTTGCTTCTTTAACTCCTGTAGAGACAGATGCTGACAGAGTTCATGGAAAGCAGAAGACAAAAGAAGAGAGCATTAGTTCAAACTACATGGGTATGTTTTTCTCCTTTATTTTTTTTTTATTAAATCCCCCAAATTAAAAATTATTAAGTCTCAGCCAAAGTCTGTCCTTTCCTCCACCACTCTGTGCCAGTAGTCAATTAACAGGATTTACAAACAGACTTTTAATCACAAGTACACTAAAATATGTCTTGTGATAAATATAGTGGGATAATTCATGTTTTTTATGAAGCATAACATGTTAAAATCATGGTTTGGTAAAATGTAATATAAAGTGTAACCTAAATTCCAGCCAGCCACGGAATTAAGAAATTCTTAGGCAGGCACCACCCAGTAACCACTATTCAGGAGGACACAATGAGTTGTCTGGAACTGGAGATGATGAGATTGGCATCAGAAAGGAAGACACATTAAGATAAGAAATCAGTTCTCCTCCCGTGGGCTGCAGAGCCATCAGAGCATCATCACCCCCATCTCCAGAGGAGAACACCTTTCCATTCACCCACCAGAGGACTAAAATTGGCACCTCTCCCTCCCAGAAGAAACTCCTTTCAGCAGACCACCGACAACAATGAATTCAAATAACTAGTCCCGGGAAACAAAGAAACTGTGAGGAAATCTTATGCCAGGGGCAAAATAAAGTGTATAAAACCTGGACCCCAAACGGGGCCAATTTGTGAACTTTGAGGGGACTGCAGTGCGTTAGAGGCTGCGTCCCAGTTCACCCTTTGACGATCCCGGGTTTATCGTCACCATAACTCCGTTGGGGGTTTTTACCGAAATTCTGTGATTTGATTTTTAATAAACCAAATCACATGTTCAATTGGAATACTGGATTGGCATTTATAACAGTCTGAAGCAATACAAGCATCACTCTAGAAATACCCTATCCCATTTGCACAGGATAAATAATTAAATTGTTTTAAGCAGTTTAATCTGTTAATGCCTGAGAGGCTGTTGTTGTTTAAATTTATGGGGGGCTCCCAGGGAGGGTCCCTTGGGAGACCCCCAGGGTCCTTGGGGTCGTGGGTGTTCTTGTGCTGGCAGGCAAAGAGACTTCAGATGGCTGCTGAGGTGCTGATGAGGTGAGGGTTTATTCAGTCCCACTCCAGGCAGGGAGCATGGTCCTGCGGGAGTGGGGGAAGGGAAGGGGAGGGGGGGAAGGGAGGAAGGGAAGGGGAGCGTCTGGAGGCCTCCAGGGGAAGGGGGGCAAAGAGGGCGAGACCCCTTGCGTTAGCATTCTTATCACAGAGGTTCAAAGGGGCGCGGTAACATTCTTCAGCCAATGAGGTTACAGATAACTTGATACTGCAGGGAGGTTACAGACTTGGGATAGTCCATACATTTTCCAGGGGTGAGCCAGAGCATACCATTTCTATAAAATGCAATCCCACAATTCACCCCTTTTTTCTTTAAAATGTGAGAAGAGAAATATGACATATGATAATTAACAATTTAAAAATGAAACAGTAATTACACAGTTTTGCAGCATGAAACCAAATACAATTGCAGTAAGGATTATGTTATACTGTGAACAGTTTATCTGACCTTGTAATTGCAGTTAACGGGTTATGTGGGTTTATATTGCAAGATTTGAAACAAATTTACAAATTTGTTTGAGCCTTTTCAGCGTGACTGGCCTAATAGTGTCTAGCCTTTTCCAACTGGCTTTTCAGACCACCACAGCCCCCACTTCTAGGCTGAGGCGCTGACCTCTGCTCCCACTCTAGGGACAGGAAAACACGTGGAGTTCCCCGGGCTCCACACACGGCCTCAGATTCTCACCCACGGATCTGAGCCAAATCACTCCTTTCACTTTCCAGCTGGTTCAACCGAAAGGACCCACACTCTGCATGCAATTGTTTACATTTGTCGATATGTACCCATTGGGGATTTTTTTCGTCCATACTTGCACCAGAAGTGTCGGAGACCTAACAAAAGACCCCCAGTTTTAGGTCATCAAAAGAAAAACAAAAGAAAAAAACTACAAAAACCGTCAAATACTTTCTCAGACACCAATTTAGGTTATCAATCACCCTCAGAACTAACTGAGGACAGTATAAACCCAAAAGCGTTACTGATTCAATAGTCTACCACTGAATTGCGCCTTACAAGAAGACAATCCAAAAACTGCTTCCCTTGGATGTACACTTGTGACTTGAAAAAGCCTCTGCTTTCTAAATCAGAAAACAGGGGAATCCTACAATATTCACACACACAAAACTAGAAAGGCATAATTGTAAAACTGCTTCATGGGGAAAATAGAATTAACAATTACACAAGGCTGTAAAACCGGTATTACAAATTCACTTTAGCTTTGGGGTTTGGTTCTTTTCGCTGCTGTCCAGGGGCATTGGCTGCTTGGGCTTGATCGATGGTGTGCAGGACTCTTTTCGCCGCTGCTGCCGGGCGGGGGGAGGGGCGCCTGTTCTCCGCGCGGCTTCTCCAGGTGCTGGGGCCCGCGCGCATGCTGCGGCGCGTCCGGGGCCACGTGTCTGCTCGCGCCGGGACTGCCCCGCGCCGCGGAGGGGTCCCACTGGGCCGGGGCTGCTCCGCCGCCGGGGCCGCGCTGCCGCTTGCCATCCGCACCGGAGCCGCTGTGCTCCCACTGCGCTGCCGCTTTGCCGCGGCCGCCGCAGGGCCGCTCCGCCGCCGGGGCCGGCCCTGCGCCGCGGGCACGCGCCGCAGCAGCGGTCCCGCCGCGCCGGGGCTCACGCTGGAGCTTTCACCGTGGCGGAGCCGCGCCGCCTGCGCCGCGCAGCCAGCACAGCGCCGAGGCGGGCCGGGGCCCCAAGGGGCCAGGACCCAGGCCCGCGCCGGGCTGGTCGGCGGTGTTGGGACGGCGGCATGGTGGCTCACGAGGTCTCTGCGCAGTGGGGGGGGGGGCCGCCCCGGGCCGCAGCGGCCCGGAACGACCACTCCACTGGAGACGGCACCAAAACAGTGTTACCATGGTCCATCTTGTCTCAGGGTCGTTGGTGCTGTTGCCCGACGTTGGTGCGTCAAGAGGCCTTAATTTTGGCTACTAAATTTCAAGAAGCTACTTTTGTCAATTCAGTATAGTTAATAGCCATAAATCAACTTCCTCACTCTACATGACTAATGAATTTACTACATGACAGAGAAAGCCAATTCCTTGAATTAAGGTTTCACTATGAAACGCTCTTCATCCTCCCAATAGCCCAACACATTCCTCTTCCTTCTCTGCCCTTTCTGTGGCCTCCTGAAAGCTGCAGCAGGAGACTTGTGAAAGTGATAGCCTGGATCCTGAGAACATTTGCTTGCAAAGATGACCACCATGATTCAGGAAATGTTCTCAGTTGAACTGAGTTACTAAATCTCATCAGTACTTTGCATTACCCCAGACCCTCCAGAATCAGGTTCTTCATGCTCTAAAACACTGTTAGAAACATCATTGATCACACCCAGGCTCCAAACAAATCTGAGGCTGCTACCTGCACATGCAGTCCTGTACTTTTCACCCTGCTCTGCTGCTCACATTGCCTTGCACACCATCTCAGGTTACTTAAAGCCTCAGCAAAGCATAATCACTTACTCAAAGCTGAGCTGAAATGGCAGCAGAAGTCTCCATACTCAGGGTTGTTGCCATCTCAGAGCACAGCTCAAGGCCAGGAATACAAACATGGATTGATCTGCTAGCGCTGGCAGAGCCACATGCACAGATCAGCAAAAGTCGGGGGACTCAACTCATTAGGAGCTGGGAAAATTGAAGGGGCTAGACACAGTCACAGGACAAAAGCAGTGTAAAATATTAACTTAATTCCATACCAGCTGACTGTGCAACATCAAAGAAATCCCAGCTATATGACTCTCCAGCAAAATACAGATTGCCTCTTCAGTGCCAGAAGAGGACAAGCAAAGAGCTTGTTGCCTACCCACCTGCTTCCCCACATAATGCTGGCAGTAGGAAGACACTGCAAATAGGAACTGCCCTCCCTGGGGTGGTATCCCTATGGGAGGCACTTGCTGGTGCAGCCACACAAAGGCTGTTTGGAACACAGCAGATCTTGAGTGCCTCCAAATCAGGACACTCCGACTTCACTGTAGGGCAGTGCAGGATCTACATCTCCACACAGCCTAATAAGATTCCCTGTAACCACATTAAAAAGAAAAGGACATAAGGATTACTTAGAAATAAGCAACAATAGCACAGTTTTCACAGAGAAAACAGTGATCACCTGGGAGCAAAAGGACACTGAGAAGTGCCTAGGAAGAAAGAAAAAGTCCAGCAAAAAGTAAAGCCAGGAGAAAATGGGAAGTACTAAAGCAAGAGTTACAGCTCTCTCTGATGCCTAATAATGAGATGATAATAAGATGATAACCAAATGACAAGCTTGGGCAAGAAGGAAAAAAAATTAAGCAGCTGAAAGTCAAAAGCTAAATTCTTGGGCATGTTACAAAGCCAGCTCCCTTGGACCCCATTTCCTACTATGGTCTTACACACAGTGGGCCAAAGTGGGATATACAGTCTCAGTGTGAGTTCATTGATTAGCAGTCATGAAAGTTTGGAAGTGCCAAGCTAAAAGTCATGACACCTGTGTGGGATATTAAGATCGCAATCTTTCAGCATTATATGTGGTGTAGAAGCATGGGCTTAACAGATATCCAGAGCAGCACAACTTTCTTGCTTTCTTTGCAGTTTTGAGGAAACCCAAATGACCAACATCTACATCATAATACAATTTAGATTTGCTAGTCTTCTGCAATACCTTTGGGGGTCTTGTGGATGTTGCTACTGCTATCAGCTCTGAAGAGACTGTGTGTTGCTTCTGCATCCTTCTTGGTATTAAATCAGTTCTGTTCTTTCTCCTGTGTGGTCAACACAGTTTTTGTACGATTTTGTTCTAGTTAAGCCCTCCTGTGATCCACCAACAACTGATGATAGCTCCTCTTGCAGCACAAGAATTTCACAATTACCCAGTGTTTACTTCAGAGTCTCATGCTCACAGCTAAGCCCTTCCACCATTCCTGCAATCAATGCTAAACACAACTTTAAATTAGCACCACAGGCACTGCAGCTTTGTTTCTCTCTGTGCTGAGCAACACTGGACTGTGACCAATCTGTCCTATAGATTTCCTCCTTCCTGTAAGACCCCTAATAAAATTTGTGATATTCAAAAATTGATATGCTCTTGATTTCACATTCCTCTTCTACAGCTGCATTATTCCTGCTGAAACAGTGGAATGAAATTATGCATGGAAACTCTGCTGAGAGTTTTCCTCTTCATGGAAGAAGGAAAAATGCTCAGCATGCTCAGAATTCAAATCAGAACCACAAGGGTCCCAATTCCATATACATGTTATCAATATGGTGCATATTTGGAAACTGCACAGTATTTGCCAAACTTGAGGGTGTCCCTCTGGGAGGAACAGGATTAATACGTAACCATGGGTTAAAAGAGTTTACACAATCAGGATTTCCCATACCAACACTGAGGAAATTAAATTCATGGTGGAGATAATCTGCTGCTGAAATGCAAGGAAACACTGGAAGAAACTAACATGCTTAAAATACATTAATTAATTATTTTATGCAGAAGAGCCCCAAAACACAGATTTGGCAGGTATATTCTTTAAACTCACTTATTTATTCATTCATTTTAGTGTGCCTGCTGTACTTTGTGAATTATTCTCCATAATTCAAGCAGATGTGTAAGAAAACTCCCACATATTTTAATACATATTCTGGAGTCTCAAAAAAAAAATTAACTATGTATCCATTTCTATGGGTGCATATTTGTGTACAACTCCAAGAATGACAGCTGGAAAAGGGACTATTGGGTTTTAATCTCTTAATTATGCTTTTTTCCCCCTCCCCTCTTAGTGCATTAATTTGGCAGTAAAGGTTTCTGCTCTCAGTGAAGGCTGAGACAACAAAGCCTCTCCGAGCCCTGATTTTTGGCACCACCTCACTCCTACTTTATGCTTGAGGCTACTTCCCCTCTGACTGATTCTTAATTTGAAAAAGCTTTCACTGAAGACTGTATCAGAACCGCAGCAAGTTAATCTTATTAAACCATACAAGTTTAAAAACTCATAGCTTGATGTCAGGCAGGTTTTTTATAAATTGGTATACTTAAGATCCAAATTAGATCATGAGCAAAATATTAAAAGGCACTAGAGCCATTTAAGAGTGAACTTCCATTTTGAAAAGAAATTTCTGGACACTGAGACCTCAAGACTTGTGCCAGTTCAGTGGAAGTCAGGCTTCTGGCTGCAATGGGTGCTTTTAGAGTGTTTTTAAACCTTTTAAATTTAAGCTATGGAGAAAGGAATAAAGGAATTTATTTCATTTATTGTCAGTACTAGCACAAATATATGGGTCATTCTGAAGGATACTTTATGTATAGGAGGTTTCTACTCCAAACCAAAGTCCCTGATAAAAAAACATCTTTGGGGAACACTGTGTCAGCTGGCATTGAATCTGTTAGCTGATGCAACAAAGTGCCTTTTAAGCACTATACAACAAAACCTCCATCCTCTTTCTCTCCCTTTACTCTATTTTAGAGAGTACTTTTGGTTTTTAAATAATTGTCAAGTGTTTATAACTTCAGTTT
The DNA here is from genome assembly GCF_021018805.1 of Prinia subflava. Taxonomy (NCBI): domain Eukaryota; kingdom Metazoa; phylum Chordata; class Aves; order Passeriformes; family Cisticolidae; genus Prinia; species Prinia subflava. Next base: position 10,329,943 of record NC_086282.1, read on the forward strand.
CCCTTCAGCCAGCTCTGAGCATAGAAGACTTCCCCCCACAATTGACAGACATGGGGGAAGTAGTGATTATGATGCTTGGCTCACCAACCCATGTGGTTTGCAGCAAATTTGGTGGTGGGTGAGTAACCCTTAGGCCCCTGTGACTTCCAGCGATTTGGTGAGATGAACCACTGGGTGCTTTTACCATCTGGATGCCATCCAGGCCCCAAAAATGAGGAGAGACCTCTCTCTCTCTGCAGGGATTTCCTAGAAGGCTTCTACCTCCATGCTGGCTTCAGACAGCTCTCATCACATGCATGGTTACACAGGCACCAAAGCATTCTCTGGATTGCAGCCCACCACAACAGGCATTACCCTGCACTGTTTGGTGCCCAGCTTTAACTCTTTCCATCTAGCTACAAGTGCAGCTAATCAAACAAAATTGATTTTCCAGAGCTCCGACTAATCCACTGCATTGAAGGTGACCTATACTCTTTGTATGTATCATTAAGGGGTTTGAGGTTTTTTTAAGGTGTCTTGGATATTAAGATGCCTGTCTTCAGCTGTCAGCAACCTTGCCAATAATTAAAAAGGATGCTGAGGTACACTTCTGACACTGGCAGGCTTGGGGTTTTTAAAGATGTCTTCTTTGCTCCCTGAAATATCAATGATGATAATGAGTCGTCTGCATTTTAATGTGAAATTTTCCATGACCCATGGGAAAATCACTTGAGATACCAACTTGAGCACATGTCCAGTCCACCAACATCTGTGACAAGGTTATAGTGCTCCACTATGTGTGACTAAGACCCTGGACGCCTGAAACAAGTACTATACTTTTTCCAGAACTAACCTTGCTTCCTCCAGCCTAATGGATGTTGATATTTTACTCCACACATTTGCTAGTATCAAGGACCAGACTTTTCTTTCCATCAATACTAGCTTGCACCACTGTAATCATTTAAGTGGAACAATCTGTTCCAAGCAACCAAGACAACTAATAATTTATCAGGAGCAGAGCAGGCCTTTTGGGGAAGGACAAAATTGTATTTGTGTGGGCGTAATACTCTTGAGTCAAAAGGGACATTCTGTGTAATTCAAAGCCACTTGGGAAAAGGAAGAGTGGACACAGGCTTTGCAGAGAGAAATTACCTCTGACTCTCAAATCGATCACAATATTTTTTTCTCCCTCTTCTGTCCTTTTGGGTTTGCTTAAAAATGAAGGGTATTCAGGGAGAACAACAAGAACCTTCACACACTTGTAACAAAAACCCATACCAACTTCCATAAGAAGAAATATTTGAAAGATCATCATGTTCTCCCTTTGAGAACAGAAAGGTTGGAAGCCATATAATAAATGAATACAAGCTAAGCAACAGAAATGGCAAAGGTAGCTTGGATGCCTCTGTCTCCACAGTGGGAAGGATGGCAATGAAATTAAGACCTAACATCAATTTTTGCCATAGTAAGCTATTATCCTGATGGACTTGGAGCTCCTAGAAGTGACCATGATCAGGGACTTAATGAGATTTAGAAAGGATTTGACCATTTATGCAGACAGCAGAAATATACAATTACAATTATGGCTGAAAATCTAGAAAGGGTATTTAAAATCTTGGGCATTGGGGTAAAAGGTCAACTCTATGAGGGATCAAGAAGGAAAAAAAAAGGCATGGGAGTGGCAAAGATAGTCCCTGCCCACTATGGGATGCCACATCCTGCCCTAAGGGGGGTAGGACTGGGCATAGGGGCAAACCAGTGACTGCGTGGGGTAGCTCTGTTCCCATTCTGGCATCTTTCCTTCTGGCCAGCTCAAAATCCTCCCTTCTTCTCCTGCATTAGTTTTATAGTTCTCTATTGTGTTGCCCATAACTCAGTCTTCCATTTCTCACAGTGTCTCTGGGATAAAGTTTTTCCCTTCCTTGTCACCAGCCCTACTCTGGGTAAAAGCATGTAATATACTGCCTGCTACCAACTGCAACTCTCAAGTAACAGACTGAATGCTGAGGCCATAATTCAGTCTGGAGACTCCACTACTACCCACAAACCACTCCCTGTCTCCCAGTTTATGATGCCAGCAGGACTCAAGCTGAATTAAGGCTTCTACTCAATATGACTGACATCAATGTATTATACATAATGCATAGAAGATGGCTCTAATCAAATTCCATATCCTGCCCTTTCTTTACATCACAAATGTGGCCTGGCAGTTCTTATGCACTCCACTTACTGATACATAAAATCCTTCTCCTGAATTACAATGGGCAGCAAAACCTGTTCTTGGGTCACCGCTTCCAGTAACTGTCATTCCTTCCCTCTTTTTCCCAAAGAGGTTGAAATAAACTTCAGTTTATCTCTCTAACAAAACACACACTTAAATTTAGGACCACATTGAATTGATCATCCAGGAACATTGCCTGCGTCAGTCCATATTTTCTATACTGGCAAGAAAATGTTTTGTGTCTAATGGATATCTTGCCTGTTTGCATTTGGTATCAGCAGTGATCACACAAAGTGCAAAGCCACGCAGTGGATGCCAAATTGCAAGCGTGCAAAGGTGAGGGAGGTCTGCAGGGAGCACTTCCAGCCCTGCAAAGAGGCACAGAAATCCCAAGCATACACACACAGAGGGTGTAGTATAAGCCAGTGATGGTTTTACACAACTTGGAATGGAATACGGAGTCCAAGCTCCAAAGATTCCACAAACGATATAGTCCAAAATGTGCTAAATGAAAGCTTTGAAATGTCCTAGAGAATAGACAATCCCCTATGTATAAACCCAATTTCGACCTCAGGCTCAAACTGAGGTCTTTTGTACATGAAGAAAAAAACAAAAGAAATTGATATAGATGCATTACTTCAAAGCTATCTTACCTCACAGCCCTTCAGACATTATTCCTAACCAGAAAACCAACCAGAGAAGTGTGCACACGTTTCTAATCAAAAGAAATTTTTGCACTTTTTTTGTTTTGTTTTTCTTAATATATATTTTTTTTATCTTAAAATAGTTCAAGTCCACTTAGCCTCAACAAACCTTATAGACTAACTTGCAATGCTTTGCATAGATTTAAGCCTCATGACAAAAAGACCAAGCATCTGAAGGCAAATTCTTGCAACAGCTTCGTATGACTGCCACATTCAGGTGAATAAAGATGCAGGAAGACTGAGCAAAAGCATCTTTGATGTTTATCACTTCAGCTATTTAGTTAATGGACAGGAGGTGCCATGGGAAGCATGCAGATGCCTGGCTTTAAACTTTGCTCTTTGGGCACTTTGGAAAATGCTTGCATGGTACAAAACCTGTATCAGCAAAAGCAGAGAACACCCAAGAGCCTAAAGCTGCAACTTTCCTGAGCACCCTTCTTGTGGTTCCAAGACTGCTGCCAGCAACACATCCATCCTTGCTCAACCCTTCCTCCCATCTTAACAATTGAGCTGCTGCCCTCAACAAGCCTCAAACACTCAGAAGAAAAACATATGACAGGGGTATGTTTCACATAGGTCTTCTCCCACTGGCAAAAGCTACATGTGAAAGGCTGCCAAGGGCTGGCCAGTTCCTTCCCTCTGACAGGCTGTAGGAGGCCACTTTCACACTAGTAAAGTAGTGGGTGCAGTAATAAACCTGGATTTTTCCTGCATGGTTTTCAGACCATCATGTGTTCAGAGATTTTGAGGCCACTTCAAGATATGATTTACCCAAGAGATTATCCTGTTTTCTCTTTGTCAGTTAAGGCCGGGGCTGGGGGAGAACTGGAATGAAACAAAACAAAATACCTGGGAAAACTGAAACTTAGAGAACAGAAAAGATGAATTCCTCCAGCATGCCCACATCAAGGTGGCCTTTCTCTTTGGCCAGAGGGCCTGCTGGTGGCACATTGCTTTCTCAGCTCAAGTCTGGATTTTCCCAAATGGCAATGCGCTGGAGTCACATGTTACCAATAACCAAAACCCAACAGCCACAGCACAATACAACCATCTATTTTTTTATTTAAGTGTGGTGTTTTATAGCTGGCCACAGCTACCAACTGGTACCCAGGGAGGCCTAAAGCACTATTTTTGATCTACAGAGCCTTCTATGGTTTGCAACCTAATTACCTTCAGAGGCTACTGCCTCTTCCTCATCTGTTACCATGGCAGCTGCAATCATCTGAGATGTTTGAGCTGGCAAATCCTGATTTCCTAGGGTACCAGGGCAATTCCAAGGGGCTGTCACTCTAAGAATTTACTCCAACATTATTTTCAGGAAAGAAAGAGGTAGGATAAATTAAGACTGTGTAGGCTGGGAAGTAGCAACCTATTTTAGAGTGATTCAACAGTCCAGTGCACAAAACCCCACTAGGACTTACCGTTGTTGTAATACAGCATATGTGCCCTTGTCCCATGGTCAAGGTTCAGGTGAAATTAACAGAATTCCCTTCATTTAAAAATCTTTCCACATGGTGAAAAAAGAGATGGTTTAACCAAGTGGTGAGGCTTGTTTTCTAACCTTTAAAATCAGAATCCAAGGAGCGTGAGTTTCAGTATTCCCCATTGATTTCTATTGGTTACAAAATCTGTTTAAATGAAACATTAGTATTTTTCCATATTGATGCTTTTCACGTGGAGATCTCAAAGTGCCAGACTTAGGCTTCCCAGAAAGCCTAGCTTCCCATTGCAGCATCTCAGTCCTTCAGAAATGTACTTCTCATGCCATCTGTGTGATAACAAATTTAGAAAAATGAGTGGTATCTTGGCAGTCTTAGAAAAATGTGCTCAGGATGCAGAGGAGGGTGGTGGGGGGCTGCTACCAAATAGGGTATTCAGTATCTGAGTCAGAGGTGATGACAGCATCTAAGCAGGGGGCTGTTTTCTAAGAAATATGCCATTAATTCTGTGGAGCCTGACACAACTGTGCTGCAGTTCAGCTGAAGCCATCCCCTTCAGTCCTGCTGACGGCCTTGTCAGTACAGAGCCTCCAGGTCTTCAGCTCTTCTTGTCCTCTGCACCTTCTCACGTGCACTGCAACAAGCTCCTTAATATAAAAGACTCAACAAGAACATCCCAAAACTAGTCTGTTCAAATCCAGTGGCTGTTTTATGAATGACCAATGTGAATGATCCTATCTGTAAAATACAGGTAATCCTGCCTCTTTATTTCCCAATGCAAGTGCAGATCACTGACATTTGAGAAGTGTCTTGAAAATTGCAGGAGATGATAACATCAATACCAGCACGCCATGAGATGTAATATTATTACAATAATAATGGCACTCATTTCAGATTCCTGCATTTTTCAGGTCATCTACCAAAAACATTAGCAAAACACAGCCCTTCAGGAGATGAAAAATCTTTGCTGTGTAATGCAAGCGGCTTCATTCAATTTATTCATTCTCCCCTATGCTGTGCAAAGTGCCTGCTACCATCCCTCCAACTACCAAGAGAATTGTGTGTGCCCCTTCTCACATAAAAAGATTAGGCCCTCTGATAAAACTAAAGGGAAATCTGAGAGCAACTGACCAGTCTTACATTCCTGCACTCTTGCACTTCCCCCCCCCCCCCTTTAAGTCTTGACCTGCAATCTTCATCAATGATGTCAACACTGAAACCACAGGGACACGTGTGAGAGTCGGGATCCGAGGGTCCCTGGTTTTGCCTCACGACCCTTCATTAAGGATCCCCCCCCCCCCCGTCAAGGAAGGGACTGTGTGCAAGGGGCTCGGGCCTAAGCCACGGTGCGTGTTTGCCAAGCATTGGACTGCAGGTGTGTCCACTGGACCAGAGCTGGCTCCCATGGGAACTTGTACGAAGACAATGGACAGCTGGACAGCCTGTGCTTACCAGTGACCAGGCCCAGACCTGCTTGTCCCAAACCTGCCTGATCTGAACGGTTGCACCTGGTTCCCAGAGCAACTGGCCTCCTCACAATGACTTTTGGGTGCTCCCCCCACGTTGGCTGGGTGCCCCCTGCTTCTGAAATGACTATAAAAGCTTCCTCCTGTGACTCACACTTCGAGATCTCCCCACGGACAGAAGACAGATCCATTGGCCAGAGACCACGCCATGAGGATGTCACTCTGCCTTGGTAGCTATATACCCCTGCCCCCCCTTTCCTCGCTCTGTATCCTATTTTTCCTTTCTCATTCCCTCTATTGCATGTGTTGTTGGCACTCAATAAAGGTGCATTTGTTGTATGATTAAACTATTGTCCCCTCAAGTACTTTTTGCACTCTGAGATCACACGAACCTATCACGATTCCTGCTTGGATCGTGACAACATGCCATGCAAATCAGACTCAAACCTAAAGGAAATTAGCTCAGCTAAGCTACTGCAGGCCCAGCAGGACATCTAGTACCTCCCAGCTGTGCCTCCCTTCAGGGGAGAAGAGAGGAGATAGCTGAGCAGCTTTCAGCAGCCCTCATCCCCAAGCCAGAAATGGTAAGAGCAGCATACAAGAGCCCTGCATGGTTCTGCTGTGGCAAAAGGAAAACACTGCCTACTTTGCAAACTGAACTCTCTGCATTGTTGAGAGAGATGACACTTCTCCAGCAAGAGCCTTCCACATCTTCCAGGGAAGAAAGAATTTTGCTTTGATCTTGAGAACAACTGCTGAGACCTGTGAACATTTCTCCTGTCTCTTCTGCTCTGCCTGCTGATTTTGATACTTTGCCTAATTATTTCATCCCTCCTTTCCTTCCTCCAGATGAAGAGTAGCAGATGATGGTTGGGGTAGACAAGGATCCAAAAAGCAAAAGGAAATCCTTGCTCTTGCCTTTAGGGAAAAAAAAAAAAAGGTGTTCTATGTATGTGTACCTACATGTCAGGTACTTCCTACTGTTCCTACTTGGACTTCCCTCTTCCCCCCACCCTTTTTAACATTTGAGATTAAAGTCTACGGAAAAGAACGTTCCAAACTTCAAAGTTAAATGCAAAGGTGGAATTGACAGCATAAAGTTCTGTCAACATACATGCAAAAACATGATCCTTTCTTCCTTGCCTTGTGTCCTGGGGTGACAGGATATTTTCATGCTTTGTATCCCAAATCGTGTGTTTCTGTTCCCATGTTCTCAGTTTGTTTTGTCTATAGCTGAGCCCCTCCCCCAGCTGCTTGCTTTTGGCTTGCTTGCTGCTAGCTAGGCTCGCTTTGCTGGCTTTGCTCTCTTGCTTTCTGCTTTTTTGCTTGCTTTTTGCCATTTTTCTGCTTTTGTTTTTCCCCTTCTTTCCTTCCTCCCCTTCCCTGAAGACATCAGACCTGCTTTGGGCCCTGATTCGGGAATGTCAAGGGACCCCCCCCAGAGTCTGCACCTGAGAGAAGCTTTGGCACCCTCCCCAGCAGAGACTGCTCACCCTCTCTTGGACTGGTGAAAACACTTGTTGTCATCTCGGACTGTTTTTCTTGTGTTGGGGAGTGGGTTTTTTTTGCTGTTTCTTAATAAACAAGTTTTTTCCACTTCTCCTCTGAGGAAATTCCTCCCGAACCCAGTGGTGGGGGAGGGAGTTGTGGGGATTTTCCCCTAATTTGTCCTAAACCAGGACAAACATTTTTGGTGGCCCGTATGGGGAGTCGATCATACAAAGTGGAAAAAACTTTATTCTAATAATATTTTGGTTTCAGTTGTTTTGTGAGCATATTGGTATGTCTCTTTTTGAAGTTATAATGTCATTTGGAGGGAAAGCCTGCCTCTATTTCTGGTTATTAGGGTTCTTTGAAGTTTTAATACCTTTGTGGTCCCTAGGTTTATTTTCTTATCCAGAAATAGCTCCGGTATTGTCCCTAATGCGTAGCTTTTGTAGCAGAGGGACACTAACCAGAATATTTATCGAGCTGGGCTTGGTTGTGATGATTTGCAAGAGGTTTATAAGAATGTTGTTATCGGTTCCAGGAATGTATGGTTCATGGTTGTGGCTGTGTACTCAGTTTGTTAGGGGAGAAGCAGGGGAGGAGGCTTTTCAGCCTTTGCTTTCCTTCTTCTCCTCCGAATTGTTTACATCTCTATTAGAAAATGTTTGGTTCTCCCTGACTGCCAAGGACACCATCTTTCTGGCATTTAATTTAGTAAGCTTTCTTTATACTGTCTGCAGTTTATATAAGATGAAGGCTGAGATTTCTAGAGGAGCTGGTGAGACTCCTGATTTAGGAGTAAAACCAAGGGTGAAGGATTCTGAGTGGTGTGGGAAATGGGAGGATATGGGCCAAAATTTAAAGGAGTTTTATGATCCTGTAGTCTGGGGCTTTCTATCTGAACAAATTCAGAACCCAGCCGAGGCGGTAAAGTATCTGAAAGAGAGGTGCCATGGTAACACTAAGGAGGAAAGGATCATTGCAGTGAGCTGGGCCCTGGCACATGCTTATCGCACCCTGCTAGATACTGTAGGGCAGCAGATAGAGGAAAGGGAACAGGGAGATAAATTAGTTACTATCCCAGTCACTCAGGCTGCAGCAAACATCCCAGGCTCCAGGCCAGTAGTTAAACCAGAGAGTAAGCCCCAACCAATGGCTGTTGCTGCAAATACAAGAGGTGGAAAGTGCAAAAGCAAGACTGATCGAAGGGTGGAGGATGATGATGATCCAAGAGAAGGGCCATCACCATCAGAGACCACACCAAGTGGCACAGATTCCGGAGCCAATATTGATTCCTTCGCCCAGAAGGACCTTCGAGGCCTAAGGAAGGATTATAGGCGACAGCCCGATGAGTCTATAATTAGTTGGCTAGTCCGCCTTTGGGATGCGGCAGGGGAGGCTACCATTCTGGATGGCACTGAAGCGAGGCATTTAGGATCCCTGTCACATGATCCTGTCATCGACCAAGGCATGATGAGGAGGGCTAGCCCTCACAGCCTCTGGGAACGGGTCCTGGACAGCATAGCACAAAGATACCTGTGTGCAGATGACCTCTATATTCAGCAGACACGGTGGAAGACCATAGAACAGGGGATCCAACGCCTGAGGGAGATGGCAGTGGTAGAGATCATTTTTTCAGATGACATAACAACTAGGAATCCGGACTTTGTACAGTGCACACCTGTAATGTGGAGGAAACTTGTGCGCCTTGGGCCACCTGAATACGCTTCTGCTCTAGCAATAATGAAGCGGGATGAGATATATGAGACTGTGCTCGATATGGCAAAGAAGCTTCGGGCATATGCGGATGCTGTACATGGCCCGACTCATGCCAGAATTGCAGCTGTGGAAACACGACTGCAGAAATTAGAAGACAAAATAGAGGAAAGTCATAAGAAACTCAGGGAAGAGATTAAGGAGGACCTCCTCCAAATCTCAGCTGTACAAATTAGAGGCCCTAGTATCCAACGCAGACGTTCCCTTGTTGGGGAGAGAAGGTACACCCCACGAGCTGAGTTGTGGTTCTTCCTACGTGAGTCTGGAGAAAACATGAGGAGATGGGATGGGAAGCCTACTGCTGCTCTGGCACAACGGGTGCGTGAATTGAAGGAAGGTAAGAAAAGGGAAGCAGCTCCAGTTGCCCGTAGTCGAACTGTCAGGCATAATGATGACGATGACTTGTCCGATCCCCTTGAAGGAACCTCCAAGACATATGTCTCAGGAAAGAAGGATAACCAGGCTTAGAGGGGCCCTGCCTCTAGCCAGGTAGAGGTTAGGGAAAACCGAGTTTTTTGGACAGTATGGGTTCTATGGCCTGGCACATCAGAGCCACAGAAATATAAAGCTTTGGTTGATACCGGTTCTCAGTGTGCCCTAATGCCATCAGAACATGTGGGAACAGAACCTATTTCCATTGCCGGTGTGACGGGAGGATCACAAGAATTGACCCTGTTGGAAGCCAAGGTGAGCCTGACCGGGAAGGAGTGGCAGAAACATCCGATTGTGACTGGCCCAGAGGCTCCGTGTATTCTGGGCATAGACTATCTCAGGAATGGCTATTACAAAGACCCTAAGGGGTTCAGATGGGCTTTTGGAATAGCTGCGGTGGAGGCAGAGGGCATTAAGAAATTGAACACCTTGCCTGGACTGTCAGAGAACCCATCTGCAGTAGGACTCCTGAAGGTAGAAGAGCAACGAGTACCTGTTGCCACCTCAACAGTGCATTGCCGGCAGTATCGAACGAATCGAGATGCTGTGATCCCCATTCACAAGATGATCCGAGAGTTAGAGAGCCAAGGGGTGGTTAGTAAAACCCACTCACCCTTCAACAGTCCCATCTGGCCTGTGCGTAAATCTGAAGGAGAATGGAGATTGACCGTGGATTACAGTGCTTTGAATGAAGTGACTCCACCGCTGAGCGCTGCTGTGCCAAACATGCTGGAACTCCAGTACGAGCTGGAGTCCAAGGCAGCAAAGTGGTACGCCACAATCGACATTGCTAATGCGTTTTTCTCCATTCCTCTGGCTGCAGAATGCAGGCCTCAGTTTGCTTTCACCTGGAGGGGCGTGCAGTACACCTGGAACCGACTGCCCCAGGGGTGGAAGCACAGTCCCACCATCTGCCATGGACTGATCCAGGTTGCACTGGAAAAGGGTGAGGCTCCAGAACATTTACAATACATTGATGATATCACTGTGTGGGGAAACACAGCAGCAGAAGTGTTTGAGAAAGGAGAGAAAATCATCCAAATTCTCCTGGAAGCCGGCTTTGCATTAAGAAAAGTAAAGTTAAGGAACCTGTTCAGGAGATCCAGTTCCTGGGAGTGAAGTGGCAAGATGGACGGCGCCAGATTCCTACTGATGTCATCAACAAAATCACAGCTATGTCCCCACCAACCAACAAGAAGGAAACACAAGCTTTCTTAGGTGCTATAGGTTTCTGGAGGATGCACATTCCTGAGTACAGTCAGATTGTGAGCCCTCTTTACTTGGTTACCCGTAAGAAGAATGATTTCTATTGGGGCCCTGAACAGCAGCAAGCCTTTGCCCAGATCAAGCAGGAGATCACTCATGCGGTAGCCCTTGGCCCAGTCAGGACAGGACCAGAGGTGAAGAACGTGCTCTACTCTCCAGCCGGGAACCATGGCCTGTCCTGGAGCCTTTGGCAGAAGGTGCCTGGTGAGACCCGAGGCCGACCACTGGGATTCTGGAGTCGGAGCTACAGAGGGTCTGAAGCCAACTACACCCCAACAGAGAAAGAAATCCTGGGCTAGTATGAAGGAGTCCAAGCTGCTTCAGAAGTGATTGGTACCGAGGTACAACTCTTCCTGGCACCTCGACTACCCGTGCTGGGGTGGATGTTTAGAGGAAAGGTTCCCTCCACCCACCATGCCACCAATGCTACATGGAGCAAGTGGATTGCCCTCATTACACAGCGCGCCCAAATTGGGAAACTAAATCGTCCTGGGATTTTGGAGGTAATTACAAATTGGCCTGAGGGTGAAAGCTTCAGTCTCACTGGTGAAGAGGGAGAAGAGCAAGTGACTCGTGCTGAAGAAGCTCCACCATATAACCAACTGCCGGCAGAAGACACACGCTACGCTCTTTTTACTGATGGTTCCTGTCACCTTGTGGGGATGAACCGGAAGTGGAAAGCAGCCGTATGGAGCCCCACACGACAAGTTGCACAAGCTATCGAAGGAGAAGGTGGATCGAGTCAACTCGCGGAGCTCAAAGCCGTTCAGTTGGCCCTGGACATTGCTGAAGCAGAGAAGTGGCCAAAACTTTACCTTTATACTGATTCCTGGATGGTAGCCAATGCTCTGTGGGGATGGCTGAAGAGATGGAAGGAGGCGAACTGGCAGCGCAGAGGAAAACCAATTTGGGCTGCTGAAGAATGGAAAGACATCACTACCCGGTTAGAGAAACTACCTGTGAAGGTTCACCATGTAGATGCCCATGTCCCTAGAAGCAGAGCTAATGAGGAGCAGCAGAACAATCAGCAGGTAGATCAGGCTGCAAAGATAGGGGAGTTGAAGATAGATCTTGACTGGGAGCACAAAGGAGAGCTGTTCCTAGCTCGATGGGCCCATGATGCCTCAGGCCACCAGGGTAGAGATGCCACCTACAAGTGGGCACGAGACCGAGGGGTGGATCTAACCATGGACAGCATTTCTCAGGTTATTCATGACTGTGAGACATGTGCTGCCATTAAACAGGCTAAGCGGGTGAAGCCCCTCTGGTATGGGGGGCGGTGGTCCAAGTACAAGTATGGGGAGGCCTGGCAGATTGATTACATCACACTGCCTCAAACCCGCCAAGGCAAGCGCCATGTACTAACCATGGTAGAAGCCACTACGGGATGGTTGGAAACCTACCCCGTGTCTCATGCTACAGCCCGCAACACCATTCTGGGCCTTGAAAAGCAGGTCCTTTGGAAGCATGGTACTCCTGAGAGGATTGAGTCAGACAATGGGACTCATTTTAAAAATAATCTTATTAACACCTGGGCTAGGGAACATGGCATCGAGTGGGTGTACCACATCCCCTACCATGCACCAGCTGCAGGTAAAGTGGAGAGGTACAATGGATTGTTAAAAACCACTTTGAAAGCACTGGGTGGGGGATCTTTCAAGAACTGGGAGCAGCATTTAGCAAGAGCCACCTGGTTAGTTAACACTCGAGGTTCCACCAACTGAGCAGGTCCTGCCCAGTCTGAGCCCCTTAATATAGTAGATGGAGATAAAGTCCCAGTGGCCCATGTCAGAGGTTTGTTGGGGAAGACAGTATGGATTAACCCTGCCTTGAGTACAGGCAAACCCATTCGTGGGATTGTCTTTGCTCAAGGACCAGGTTATACCTGGTGGATAATGCAGAAAGATGGGAAAACCCGTTGTGTACCTCAGAGAGATCTGATTGTGGGATGATATCATTGTTTGCTGAGCGTTACCACCATTATGTACGTTAGATCATACAGATATGAGACAGAAGGAAATGTGAAAGTGTCAAAGGTCTGAGCAAGTAAGATGGAAGGAAATGTGTAAGTGTGGAAGGTTTGAGCAAGTGAGAAGAAAGTTTTTCATTGTGTTCAGTAACATGTTCACAATATGGGAAAAGGGGTGGAATGTCCTGGGGTGACAGGATATTTTCATGCTTTGTATCCCAAATCGTGTGTTTCTGTTCCCATGTTCTCAGTTTGTTTTGTCTATAGCTGAGCCCCTCCCCCAGCTGCTTGCTTTTGGCTTGCTTGCTGCTAGCTAGGCTCGCTTTGCTGGCTTTGCTCTCTTGCTTTCTGCTTTTTTGCTTGCTTTTTGCCATTTTTCTGCTTTTGTTTTTCCCCTTCTTTCCTTCCTCCCCTTCCCTGAAGACATCAGACCTGCTTTGGGCCCTGATTCGGGAATGTCAAGGGACCCCCCCCAGAGTCTGCACCTGAGAGAAGCTTTGGCACCCTCCCCAGCAGAGACTGCTCACCCTCTCTTGGACTGGTGAAAACACTTGTTGTCATCTCGGACTGTTTTTCTTGTGTTGGGGAGTGGGGTTTTTTTTGTTGTTTCTTAATAAACAAGTTTTTTCCACTTTTCCTCTGAGGAAATTCCTCCCAAACCAGGTGGTGGGGGAGGGAGTTGTGGAGATTTTCCCCTAATTTGTCCTAAACCAGGACACCTTGCTTCCTTGGTGGGAAGCATTAACAGGAAATTCGAGAGAGCACACCAAAAGCTATTTTTTTTCCTTTTATTCTTTAGGGTGTTTTCAATATATTAAACTGTGTTAACACTATAACAACAAAGGCAACTCTTATGGGAATAGGAGGCTGCTTTTCCCTATTGTTTGCAGAGAACCCTGGCTGTTGGAATGAATGATATGTTAATTTAGTGGCACAGTTGCTCAAGGGAGGACATAGCAAAGTCTCCTGTGGTACAGTGCACACAGTTTAAAATGGGCATGGTTAGAATTTAATCATTTGTTACAGGCCTTGCAAAGATGGTTCTCCAAAGCAAACACATTATGCAATACATTTTTTCTAATCACATCAGAAGAACTTTAGTTCATAAAGCACACCTTCTGAGCTGTTACGGACAACAGCTGCTCAGACATTTGAAGGAGGAGCTGGCAAAATAAAAAAAATAATAATAATAATTTAAAAAAAGCCTAAAATAGGCCTCAGAGATTTAATGTCCTATAAAATAGCTCCCTACAAGCTGTTTAAATGTCCTTTACTTCAAGAAATACTCCCAAGATTGTAGAGAGTTCCAGGGCAATACTTGCAGCAAGAACTCCTTGTGCTCCCTCTGCTTAGGGGGCTCCACAAACACACTGTAAAATTTATGCCTTTCACTTTCCAAATAACGTCATGTAGTCATCTGCAAAAATTAGTTTATATAAGCTTACAGAAGAAAGGAACATGTTAGCTCAGGGTCTTGTGTTTTGGGGTTTTTTTTTCAGTGCGGGTGGGCTGAGGGAGTAATCACTAATACCTACCATAAATCTGCTCACTCACAGCCTCATCTCACACACTACCACCACCTCTGTCTCACACCCACACTTTCCTTCCCATTTTTCCCTCTCTCCCTCCCCACAGACACTCCAGAATGTGTCTGAATTGGCTGTGCAGTGTTGCTGATTAAAATCTGCCAGTAGTGAGACAACTTACTATAGAGCCTACAAGGGGACTGTGTATTTATGAATGCAATAATTAATCAGTGCATAATAAGCACACACTGTACATACCATTTTTCTTTCCATACACAGACAGCTTCAATTACCGGGCAGGTTTCACTGTCACGACAATCTTCAGTTCCCAGTAGCTGCTCCCCCACCCTGCAGCGTTAGCAAAGACAAGCTCACTGTGTTAGAGCCTGCATTAATCTGCAAACCCACCCAAATACTGCTAAATTGATTAATTTTGCAGGTACAGGTATTCAGAAGAAAATGCCGTAGTTAGTGCCACAACTACTAGGCTGTCACAATTTTCCTTTTAAACTACTTTTTTCAGAGGCTCGGCTGTAAAGTGTACTCGTAGCTCTGAGCTGACAGACTAGTTTGCATCATAAGAACATATTTCATTTTAATGGCTTTATTTTTAAATTGTTTCAACTCTTTGAATTAATGGAGACTTAAAAAATAAATGAGACTGATAAAAATGCCAAGTAGAATATTTTCCCCTTTTTTACCTTTTAACATCAGGCTATATTTATTTTCAAGAAATTCAATAGTACCCAATAAGAGGACTGCACACCTTTTTCCCCCTTCAGTACCACTTTCTGCTCAAATACAAGAACAGAGATACTCTGCCCCAGAGATGTGCTTCCCTAACTTTCTGCTAAGCCATTTGAGCCTGCACTGATGATACCTGGAGGTGAGTAATCACCACAAGTTTTCATTGCAGTGCCACGGGCACAGAAGACAATTATGTGCCCTCCCTGACCCAAGGGCTAATGTTTATTGCAGACTTGCCACATGTAGGGACTGACCAGAAGGTTGCAGAGCTCTGCATTTGGCTTGGGAGCTGCTGCCTGGAGGACACTAGTACACATATATATATAAAAATATGAATACTTTTTTCTCTGTAATGGGCCACAAAGGGGATGACTTGGCTTTATTCTGCCAATATGCATAGGATTAAGGGTTTCTGCTTTAAGCTACTAACAACCTGAACAGGAGAATTACAGTAATTCTGCTAAAACCACACTGAATCCAAGGGACTGGCTGATAGCACACTTTTACCCTTCCCACTTCTCTCAAAAATGTAGCTGGCCCAACTCTATAAAGATGACTTCAACCAGCTATGCAAGGAGGCCCAACTTAAAGAATGGTCTTAGAGGAGCCACATGCAGCAGTGGGGACATTTCTCGCAAGACTTCTCAACATTTTGAGAATTAAATACTCAACATGGAGCAGTTTCTAAAGGGAAGTCAGGAATAGCAGTTAGCATGTGAAACACAGCTGAAAGTAATTTTGCTCACACCAGTCCATTTTAGCGCAAAGCATTTCACAGCAAACACAACAGCAAGATACTCCAGTAAACCTGCACTGCTTTAGGCCATGAGGTCACTGTTAGGACCCAAACACTGTTGTCATGGCATTAATTAGCAACACTTTGCCTATGCCAATGCTATTATTAATACCTTGAAATACTAATCTCTATTACTAATTAACAGTCAAATGCACTAAATAATTATTCATGTATTAGGAATGTATTACTGAATTCAATTACACGTTGAGAGCTGCGACTTATGAATCCTTCCCACAACATCACTTGTGCCAGAAAATATCCTTAAAAATTCAGCAACATTTAAAAGGCTTTTCATAACCAAGAACAAACCTCTAGGTTGGAATAAACTGTTAGGCCCTAGCTCCACAAGCCAGACAGGAGTCTGTCAACATGTCTGACTGTATCTCAGTTACCATTTCCAAATGCAGCAGCCACACTTAAGAGCTACAGTTATTCTACAGAAATTTAGCAATTCATCAATGAGAATACCAGTGCTCATCTGGAAATTCAGATTCTCCCTAAAACTAAGCCTGGCAACACAAGGAAGGATGCAGATGCCTCTGTATTTTGAAAACTGTAAATGTTATTCTGAACACCAAATATTGATTGTTTCAAGGAGATTACTGGCCTTCTGTTTGAACACAGCACAAAAACTAGTGAATATGCATTTTGAGAAAGATTTCACTTTCTACATTCATTAAGAGCCTTGGTATTTAGGTATTTCAGAGGGAAAACTGGGATGCAGTGAGAATCAAGATGACTGATGAGCAGTACTTACAGGAAATGTTATTTATACTGTGTCATGCTAAACCAACTTGGTTAAACCCATAGTTTAGTAATGATAGCTGCAATTCTGTGCCCATACATCCAGACTAAGTACCTGCATTTTCTCACACAAACACACACACAAACTGGTGTATACACTCCAGATTGAAAAAACCAACAGTCAGTAAACAATGAATATTAAATACTATACCTTTGAGTCATAATCTTATAGGCATCTGGCAGATAACAGCGGATATTCTCCATCTGAGCAGGATCAGAGTCACAGATTTTATCATCAGTCCTGCCGTAGTTGGCACTTTCGATCATGATAACATCTGTTCCCGGGCAGCGCAGCTCGATGGGGTAACTCTCACAGGACAGCTCCCTTCGGACCACAGCCATGGGCACTGGGGCACGGCTGAAAGCTGCAAGGATTAACACAGAAACACAGTCAACACTGACTTTCCACACTGAGGCTAAAATTAAAAGCAGAATCCCATTCAGCAGCAGGTTTTACCCATATGCTGTGCTGAGATAGTTTTGGTACCATTCAGATAAGATCTGCAGAAACAGGGTCTGGTCGCTGGCTTGCTGGCTGTCCAGAGAAATCACTTCTCTGGAGACTCAGTGACTTGATTTTTTCATTTTAAAAACAAGCTATAGATCCTTTTATGTAGGGTTTTAGAAATCCCTTATTGAAACAGGTAAATAGCAACTATGGCATTGTTATTATTTCTACTTACCAGGTGAAAAACTAGTCAGCTTTGATATATAAAATTACAGTCCTGTGGTGTACTTGAACAAGCAAAGAAAATTTTATGACAACAAGCAATCCAAGCACCGGGATCCCACCTAATCAGCAAGATTGCACCTGTCCTACAGCAGATGTAATAACATCTGTATTGCTCCTGGTCCTTTTCTTAGCCCTTAGAAAAAGTGATCCTAATGGCTTTTGCTGTAGCCTGCAGCATGCCAGGGGATGGCTGCAGGTTCTGGCAACCATTCCAAAGTTTGGGCCCTGCAGTGATACTTTCCATGGAAAGGCCAATTTATGGGATGCCAGATGATTTAAGTTCAGTCTTAGCTTTGTACTGGATCTGCCTAGATGGTCAAATAGCTGGCAAATACTTGTGAAATTAAAGAGCTCTCAGAAATCTTACCTGTTTTAAAAGAAATCCAGGCTACAGTTTGCAAAAGAAAAAAAAGAAACACACTCTGCGATGCCTTGAAAACAAAGCCCTAAAGTATTAGTAAACAATGTCACTTGACAACAAGCAATTGTATTTCCCATCTTTACAGCTTCTTGGATTCAAAGATCCTCAACAGCTTGACAAATGTGAATATATTAATCCCCAAATATCTAAATGAAGTAGCTACAGATTGTCTTTCTCAACTCAGCCACAGAAGGGTTTTGCAGCTTCCAGAAGATCTCATGGGAAATCCATGGTGATGCTAGGAACCAAATACTTGTTTCCCAGCCTAGCACACCAGTCACAAGCTGAAATAAAAGCCAACTCCTTTCCTCCTTTATTTCAGAAGAATGAAAACTCATCCACACCAGAAAGGCTTCCAGATATAGGGATGATATGCCCTCCCAGCTACATTTTTACACTTCCAACCACAAAACTCAACATACAACCCAAGCCTGTCTCTACATGAAGGTGACAGAGGTTTAAGCCTCCAGTAGATCCATGGCCCATCTGATACTAGGCATCTTTCAACAACTCCCCTTCCTCCTGGCCCCATTATAAAAACACCAAAATACCCTCCCTCTAAACCAAAAATGCCATCCAATGATCTGCTGGTTTGCTCCATAAAATTTCCCCATGGTACATGCACACCAAGTTTGCTTATGGAAAATAAGAGTATATTGATATTTCTCAGAATACCATTTTGACCATATCGAGGGTGCCCTGTCTGTCTGTCAGGCAGTAATCCAACACATTGACTTCCATGAATCCTTCTATTATTGTCAGTTGTCTCATTTATGTATCACTGGACAGATTCTCAGATTCTGATTTCTGTAAATCTGCAGGGAGTAGTTGGATATCAGACCTTCCCTGATGTGCCAGAGTTGTGGACTAATTGCCAAACTCCCAAGACAGACACGTGATTATTCTTCAACAATAGTTTGCACAATTAGCACAGCTTTAGGGTTTGGATCACTTGAGATGTCCTCCTTCCCTGAGATCAGAGAAATGGTTTTGCCCTGGGCTCATATTGCATCATATATTTGTGTAATGCAAAAAATTCTCACTTCCAACAACTTCTCCTGTTACAAGAGGAGGAAAATGAGGAGGACAAGCATGAACCCCTAAGGTGCACTGCCTCATTCTTACCCTTGGCTTGATACCACTTGTCAACAAGGTGAGTGAATAAAGGATGGGACAATGTTAGAGACAACATTTGATAGAAGAGATAAGCCAGCCAGAAAGGCAGAGTCAGCAAAGCCCAGCAATTTTAGTCTGCCCTACAAACAGCTTCAAGAGGTATTAAGTTTGCTTACAGAGATCTGTCCACAGAAGCCTGCAGCAGGCCCTGCTCTGTCAAACACTGGACTCTGTATGGCAGAAGGCCAGTGCTGACCAAAAAACTTCTCATGCCAGGATTCTGATTTTGGAAAAGAGCTGTGGTGAGCTCTCCTCTCAAACGTGTTCTGTGCTGAACTTGAGCAGATTGGTGACATGGGAGGCAGAAGGTTTCTAGCAGCTTTTGGCAGAATGCTGAGGCCAAGGCCTCTCCCTCCTCCTGCCATGTGCTTAGATGACTCCCATTAACTGCCAAAAAATGACTAAATGAGGTTTACAGTCAATATTATCTTCTTGGAGCTATGTTTGGCCCAGTCCTTGGGCAATTTGGATCTTTTTCTCTGGAAGGTTAACGTAGGCTATACAAAGGGCAAAGAGAGCTTCTAATACTACTTTTCTTTTTACAGTTCCCACTACAGAATACAAAACTTCTGAGCCACACGCTACAGAAAGTATATTTTTGCTCTTAATTCCTATGTTTTGGGGTCTTTTTCAGTAACTATCCTATATCAAAGACAGACATTAAACATGTGAAGGCTGAGGAAAACCCTGCTTAAAATCACAAAAATTAAATGCCTCAGAATTCACTCATTCAAACCTGGTGCATTTGTCAAACAGCAATACTGTACAAATGCAGGTAACCTTAACTCTTTTGTTATGATGGAAATAAGACATTAAGAATTACTAACAACAAATTACAAAACCATTAAAAATATTTTTCTACTTCAAAGGAAAACACATTTCTAGTATCATGGGTGTGTTTCCTCCTGTATATGAGACTTTACAGCATTGATCTCCTAAAATTGCATGCATATCAGTTCCAAGGATGGCCCCAAAACAACCTAAACCCAAGCTGAACACCCCTTCCCCAAAACAACAGCTCATGTTCTACTCTCCAGTAAAGAATCTCTGGACAGATGATGCAAACATTTCTAGATTCGGCTTTAAACTTCCTGAAATTCACCTTTTTGCCTTTCACATAATCACTTGACTGCTTGCTGTAAGAAGGACAGCACTCACAGACACCTCCCTGTGGTATCATGGAGTCAACATTTGCATTTATTTTCTGGATAAAAAGCATAAAAAAAGATAACACCCTGGAAAAGCTAGAAGCAGCTGATTACTGTAATACAGCATGATCTCCTATCATGCTTTCTCCTAAAGCAATAGGCACATGTTTTCCATCCTGCCATAGTCCACCAAATCACTTGCTCCGCATGGCTGTTTTTTCCTACTCCAGTATGTGCAATAACTACTCTGAAGGGAGTTTAGAGCCTGGCTGTTTATCTCCTTGTAAACATGTTTTTTGTTGTTGTGTCCCTATATGATAATCTTATTTAATAATTTATACTGGTTTTCCTGTAAGGAGCAAAGATGTTTTGCTTTTTGCAGTGAAACAAGATAAATCAAAGCCCATCTGTGAAATACACAGCACGATTGTATTAATTCATTAATGTACTTCTCTCTTCTTTGAGAAGCTCCCTATCTTTGCAGTCTCTCATTGAGCTCCTTATTTAATCTCCTAAATAAGTGACCTAATTGTTGGCTTCAAGTCAAGAGGAGCTGATGGCTGCTCACTACTTTGAAAAACAGGTGTCTTTTTCCAGGATCCTATGTGCAGACAGCCATCTAAATACAGAACTTAAAAAGAGTGTTTTTCAAATTCTTAAACGTTTAAAAGTGTGCCAACTTGAGTTTTATACGTGCAGCCATTTGGTGGAAAATAATCCTCCTGAGCTTCTGCAGGGCAAAGTGAGAGCAGAGGGTGAAAAGGCAACAGATAATGACAGGATTTTATCTGGGCGTTTTAGAACTCCTTTGTCTCTGCTAATTTCAGGAGCTGGAAAATTAAGTAAGTCATCAAAATCTTGTGCTTTTTCTCCCCCTCGCTTTTGACCTCAGAACATAATTGCCTCTTGTCATGCCTGCAGGGTATGGGCTTGTAGTTATCACTGTGTGCTTAATCAAGTGGCGAAATAGCCTTTAAATTGTGTCTCCTTGGCTGCTAGAGACTTGTTGAGCTCTGTTACATTTAGAGGCATGATGGCAGTAGATGTACTTTTAAAAGAAAAGTGTGGGTTGATGCTTTTAATTAGGTTTCATATGCAATTTTCCCAGCAAAATCATGTTCTGGCTCAGAATTTTCAGAGCGAAATTTCAGTACATATTTAAGGGCCGTGAAACAAAAGCTGGAATTGTAGAGAGAATTATTTTCACAAGCTCTGTATATGATTTGGTCTGCCCAGCTAAGTATCTGACTTACTGTTCCCAAGTGCAAAAAGAGCATGCTGGGGGAAGAGGTTTCTTAGTAATTTGGAAGAATGCTTCTGTGTTTGTAATTTTGTAGTATTTATTACTCCCACAGTTCACCTTGGCTCTGTGGGGAAAAAATCATGAAGTGATAATAATAAAGTCTCCCTCCCCTTATTCTCAAGCCTACTAAGGTGTGGGTAGGAGCAGAAATCCCTTTCAGTCAATGAGTCAATGGGCTTTGTAGGGCTCACTGCACATTCCGAAGTGCTTTTCTAAACCAGGGCCTACTTTTCCCTATTAGGATATGAAGTCTCCATAGTGCATTTGTTTGCAGCATACAGAAACTGCCCAGTATTTCTTCTCTGTCTCTCTTTTCCTTAATCCAAATGATGCCTGGCCTCTGATCTCAAGAACAATATTAGTAGAAAGCAAAAGCTTGAGTTAAAGATGGTGACAACAAACTTTTCTCAAGCATCCAATACTCCCATT
Organism: Prinia subflava; assembly: GCF_021018805.1. Taxonomy (NCBI): domain Eukaryota; kingdom Metazoa; phylum Chordata; class Aves; order Passeriformes; family Cisticolidae; genus Prinia; species Prinia subflava. The sequence goes on from NC_086282.1 coordinate 10,351,766, forward strand.
TCCCAGTACTTTCACAAATATCAACAAAGTTCTGACAAGCTTAAAATAGCTTGGTTGGTCTAAAGTTTTCTGAAATCTTATGATTAATATACAAATATACCATTCTTTCTCTCCCAATTTCTCTACAGATGCTGACAATAAAAATAAATAAATAAAATAAAAAATAACGCAAACAACTTTGTCTTTTCTAGAGGCACAAGGTGGAAAAGCCTTTCTTCTGCTCTTAGCCTGCAGTGGGTTAAAGAAAGGTGCATCCTGCAGACAAAGGCTGGTATCCAGACATTGCAGCAAATGCTTGCAACATCCATATCCAGCTCCCCCAGGGAAGAAATGAAGATTGAAGGCAGCCAGTGTGGCTGAAGAGCTGAAGCCATCAGCAGTACAAGGCTGGACAGTCCTAGTCCCCACTCCCAGCTCTCCCCTATGTGCCTCAGATGACTGCTGTCTCATCTATCAAAACGGGAACATTATCTTCTCTCCCCTATTAAGCACTCTAAAATCTGCTACAGAAAGGAAGAATTAGATGTATCCTCAGAAAGTGAAGCATGTGGCTTCAGATTTGGTTTCCCCCATGAATCAAATACCCACATCTTCTTAGATCATCTCAGGCTTTCTTATTTTACAGATGATATCAAAAGCAATTAGCAACTTTCCTTTGGTCACCTTCACCTTGATCCCCCTTACCCAGCAAACAGGCAGCTAAACTGAAAGAGCATCTTTTTACATGGTGGGATGGAGTAAACAAAAAAAAAAAGACAAGAGAAACAGAAGGCTGAGCAACACCCCAGCCAAAGCAACCAAAGAAAAGCTAAAAACCAGAAAATCCCCACACACTTCCCTGTGCTGTTTATGTGGATGTTGAGGCCAACTATCTTATGGTTACATAAATTGCTTACTCTATCTCCATTATAACATGCAAGGGGCACCTGCTAGGGATTTTCTCCCTGCTTCTAGGAGTGAAAACAGAATAGATGTTCATCTGTAAGTTTATATCTCATGCCCTCCTCCACAATTAAAAGGATACACAGAAGGTTGTAGCAAACATGGAGAGGATTTTTTGTATGGACTGCCAAATTCACACACAATCAGTGAATTTTCCAAGGCAACACAACTAAAGATACAAACAGGAGCACAAAAAACTCCCAAACCTAGCCAAGTCCTTAACTGACCATCTCTGAAGCAAGCCTGTCTCCATGCATAAGCCTCATGGAAAGCACCTTTTAATCCATGGCAGATCTCCTTCCACATTTCTAGGCATCCAAGATCTCAAAACAGTGCTGGACAAACAATTGGCCCTTTCCACCACCCTCTAGAAGACCAAAAAGCCCAGGGACAGCAGCCAGAGGATTAAGCACCAGACAGCTACATCCTGGGGTAATTCTACTGCTTACTCTTCATTCCACCAATACTCCTCATCTCTTTGCCATGCTCAGCTGATAAATATCCTTATTCTTTCTCCTTACATTCCCAAACTGTTGGAGTCCATGTTTCCATGGATCCTCCACAGAGAGTGAAAAGTGAAGGAATTGAATTAAAACCTTTAGAAAAATTAGAATATATAAAGCTATATATGCATAAAGTAGAAATCTAAGCCTCAGTTTTAAGCTTCACATGCCCTAAGTGCCTAGTTGTTAGTGTAGAAGTACAGAGCTTCAGGCCTAGTGATAGAGTTTAGACACAACAAAAATAGAGTAGAGCACTGTTTATAATTTTTGGTATGAATTTTGCACAAATAAGATAAAGTTTTTTACGTATGTTAAGATAGAGTTTTTCACATAACAAGATAGAATTTTTACTCACAATAAGATAGAACTTTTCTGCTGGTAAGATAGAGTTTTTGCACTGATAGATATGCTATATGCGTAGGTTTTTGATGCTGCTTTTCGTAGTTTTTCGTAGTTTTACGAACTTAGAAAATTGCACCTAGATTGGGTAGTGTGCAGATAAAGATATGAATATGCATTTGTAACTTATGGATAAAAAGCCTCTGGGCTGAAAGTGAAGGTATCGATTGATCAATCCGATCTATCGATCCAACTTTCACCTTCTGCAGCCTGAGGAAGGAGCCCTGCCAGGGAGCCGAATGGGATTCTAAAGGTACCATCTATTGTAGTCTTTGTTGCCTGGGGTCTGGGCCCTGGGGTCCCGTCCCTTCCCTTTCCTCCTGCGGCATTTGCCCCGGAACTCTGTTTGGGGCTGCCGGGGACTCTGCGAGGGTTCAGGACCCCGGGACCCCTTCTTGCCTCTGCGACCCCGGGACCCCCTTCCTGTTCCTGCGATCCCTGCGGCCGGGAACTCCGCGTGGAATTCGGGACCTTGGGACCCTCTTCCTGTCACTACGATCCCACGGCCAGGAACTCTGCTGGGTTCAGGATCCCTCACTGCCATCATGACCCTGCGGCCGGGGACTCTGTGCAGGTTCTGAATCTTGGGACCTTTTCTGTCACTGTGATCCCCGCAGCTGGGACCCCTGTCTGGGATTTGTGATCTCGTGATCCCTTTCTGTTATTGCGACCCCACGGCCAGAAACCCTGTTTGGGGTCAGGAGTTGAAGGTTGTTTTATCCTAAGGCTGGAATGTTATGTTTAATTCCATGTTAAGATTACTGTTTATTCTGGAATTTTATTTCTAAGACTTTATACTCATATACTTTATACTCATAACCGATTGTGACATGGTAAGACCGCTCATTTAGGACTCTCGCACCTTCAGATACATGCTTTCATATAATAAACAATTCTGTTTACAACCTTAAAATATTCTTAGACCTTTAAGACTTATAACCCATAGAAATGGCCTCAGCACCAAACCCTTACTCAAAGTATGGAGAAGCTTTCCTTATAAGTAAGAAGCATTAGATTCTCTTTGAAACTCTCAGTATCTTCCTAGAGAAGAGAAAAGAAACTCTCAGACAGTGGACAAAGTGTACTGTGGAAAATCAGCAGAAAAAGACAACCACAGTGAAATGGATCCATTTGGACCCAGGGATGAGTGTTCACAAGGGAAATCGGTCATTGCAAGGCCCTGGGAGAGAAGAAAATGAAGCGATAAAAGAACAAAATCACAGAATTAAGATGGTGGCTCTGAATGGAGGAGTTTGACAGGAGGAAATGACTGAGGGAGGCACTGTGTGAACACAGACTGAGCCAGGGAGACCCAACTCAGGCCTGTGGGAGGAAGCAGCACAACAGCAATACTGTGCTTCCTTTCTGATTCTCCATTCTCACCTTCTGGGACTCATGAGCTGTTGCCTCATTCCTGAATGATGGGAAACTGAGAACTGCAACAAACTTGCCTTTCAACAAGGCCTCATCCTCACCTATTTTCCCTTTATGGAGAAGTGAATACCTCTGAAGCTGATTTCTAAACTGGAGCAAGGCATCACCAAGGGTCACCACCCTCCAAGCTGCTGAAGAGGCAGTGGTCTGGAGTAAGTCCACCTGCCAGGAGAGGGTTGTTGAAAGGTAAAGGGATCCTGCTTCCTTCCCAAGACAAACCCTCCTATCTCCAGCCATGGCTCCCTGCTGCTGGACATGCATCCAGTTCTGTGCTTGCTGCTCCCCTTCATGAGGCAGGTCAACTCAATAATTCACCAAGAAATTAAACCAGTGGGAGGAGAAGGGAAGGGGGGGATTTCTGCTGGGCTGAGAGTTGAATCAGCTCAGAAAAGGTCAGCTCAGGTCATAGGGAGAAAGCAAAAGATTTTTAGAAGGAAGGGAGGCTGAATTTAGAGTGCTTTTCAAAAATACATGGCAACCTACCTTCAAATCAGAGGTCAGAAGCACAGTCCCAGCCTGAGCTAAATGTCACTTCAATTAATTTAATTAAAGCAGAAGCAACAAGTTGAGAACAACAGACAAATAAAACGTGGCCTCCAAGGGGACGTTGAATGCAAGTGCTTTAATATTTAGGCCCCATCATAGGAAAAAACCTATCTCCAAGTATCTTTTCCTTTGCAGTGGATCATCTAATTTGTAATGAAAGGCACACATTAGATACTTAGATAAAAATTTTCTTTAAATTTACAGACTTCCTTCATGTGAATTACCTGTCAAATGTAGGAAAGCTGTGCACAGACAGGGAAAGTGTCTGAGTTTAAAGCCCTGCACTGTGGTGCTTAATTTCTGTAACCAACCTTTATGATAAACTTGCCCTCCAGCCTAACAGTGACATTATTAAAATATCTGGCTTTTATATCCTGGTCCGTAACACTGAGACATTTGTACTCTCAATAAAGGAAGCATTAGGTTCTGAGCCACAGGGACCAGTCCTTTTTACAAATCCATACACCACAAATTTCACTGGGATCCTTAGTAAGGGAAAACATTGCACTTATTTCTTACCCAACTCAAAGTTATTGTTGTTAAAATAAGCACTCAACTGTCTCCAAAAACACCCCCCAAATCCACAAAATCAGAGAAGCTTTGACTTTGACATTGCTGAATGACCTTGATATCTCAAATTTATTACAGCACAAATTTATGTGGTGAAGCGAGTAGGATTTAAGTAATAACAGAATTCTCCCCATTTCAAATTACTCTAATGTAGGTTTTAATTATAGCCATTAGTAAGGTTAATTTTTTAATCTCATACAAAAACTCTTATAAACCACCATAATGGTATAATCAGAGGCAGTTAGATAAATGAGCATCAAGGGTTTAGCCTAAGAACATTAAGTAAAAAGAATCTGTTCATAATTTTCAGATTTCATATTATATCATAAGTTCACTTAAAATTATAGTTTGATTTTGTTCCCATTTAAAACACTAGCTTAAAATTCCTACACTTTGTAAAATAACACAAAGCTAGAATAGCTTTCCTGTTACCAGCAGAGCTATTTTAGGTTTGCCATTAGAATGGGCTTCAGTAGGATTTAGTGGTGGCCTAGAGGGATATTTCCCAAGTGCTCTTCTGCATCTTGTACCAGTGTGAACTGGAAAGTGGCAGCTCTGGGCTACAGGAAGCAGGATGAGGATAACTGGAGAAGGCCAAGACAAAAATGGATTCTCAAAAGTTGGAGATAGTCTGCCACTGAAGATCAAACAGCACAAATTTGACTTTTATCTCACCAAATGAGAAAAATATGGGGGAGGGGGAGAGAAAGGGGGAAACCCCAAACATAAAACCACACCAAAGTAATTAATCGACCCCAAAAAACCAAAAAAGTCTGGAAGAGACCCAGTGAACTCAGCAAGTTCAGAAATTCTTTTAAGGCTGTCAAAAATTAGAGAGGTTGGATGTATTTGGAGCTTTGCTGAAGAGCTGCAAATAATAGATTCCTACCAAGTAATACCTTCACAAAGTTAAAGTTTAATTTTGATTTTCAGCTCCCTGAAAAGCCTCTGAAGGGGAACATTAAAGCTCTTGTAGAAATATCTGCATTATTACAGAAATGATGAACAGCAAGAGTGAAGATTACTTTGTGCTGTTTACACACTTGTTTATCAGACCAGTAAATCTATTTTTAAGTTTGTACTCCTGGAAAGGAGAACTATATGAAATCTGGAGAACTGTCCAGAGAAAAAGACAGGCAGGCAAAAAAGAATTTCTATCAAAGTATTAGAGCCTGTCACTCAAATATCTGTAGAAAAGTCTGGGGAGCCAAATATTTACCATTTAAACCAACTGCTTTACATCAAAGGCAAAAAATGACACCTTTAGTGTTCGTTTTACAAGAAGTTACCCAGATCTCAAAGATTAGCCATCTCAAGGAAGTAATATGTCTAAATCATAGATCATTAATAACTGATTTTTCTTTGTGTTCTAGCCATCACAGCTCCTTTGAGTCTCTGCCATAAACAGCAACAGGGAATTTGTTCTTTCCACTAGCCGTAACTGTGAAAGTTTTATGAAGAAGTCTGAGACTACCTTAAGATCTTGACTTCTCAGAATTGCATTCCATTATATTTTATATATATATGTACACATTTTCTTAAACTTCTAGAAAGGCATGATGCATATGAAGCAGGCAAAATGGCAAGCGTAGTTTTCTACATGGCACGATGACATTTGGGGTCCCCTACTGAACACACCTTAAAGGTCACTGATTTTTAGAAATCAACGGGTGCTTCTTACTGTAGATTACCTGTGAGTAATCTACAAAGATAACTCAGTCCCCAGCTGCTGGATGAGGTTTTCCATAGCATGCCATATATGAGCTCTACCACAGGAACACCAGCACGAGATCCAAGATCCTTTTTTGCTGATACACTAACGAAAATTACAAGTAGGCTGTGCCAAGCCATTCTTTCCAGTCCTCTGAATCATGACTCCCCAAACTCTATGACGTTTACTCCCCCTCCTCCTTTGACCTCAAAATAGCAAGGATTTCACCTTGAAGTTACTAGCAGCTTCAAAGAGCTTTTCAGAAGCGTTTACATTCATCTGAACAGTGCCCAACTTTATTTACTTCCCCTCAATCTTAAAAATAAAGAACAGTAGGAGAATTATATTTGGGAAATGAACTGAAACATGCACACTTGCTCCAGGTGGAAATATACCTGAAGTAAAAGCAGATTTTCAAGGAATTCACATATTTTTGCCCGTAGTACCCCTTTCTCCTCAGCAGAAAATAGCAAAACATTAAAACTAATAAATTACCTCCAGAAAATGGGTCACCTTCTAGGAAACATAACTATAATCTTGAGTGATGAAGTTTCTTATTGTGCCCACCTGCTCACAGCAAGCACTGTGATTAATTATTTTCCCACCTAATATAACCTGTGCAAATATTGCTCCAGAAACACTATATATCTAGATATGGGTGTGTGTTGATATAAAACTTAGATGCACACAATATAGCCCCCATCTCAAGGTGAGTCACAAAAAAAATTTAAAAAAAACCCCTGAAATATTGCTCAGCTGTAGGCTCCCAGAAATGCCCTGGACATATCAATTGCTCCCAGAAAAATTATATGAACAGCTGAGAGCTTCTGGAGTTTGTAGTAGGGAGGAGATGCTACCCTGTGGTACCACCAGGACTGCCATTGCAGATCGGGGCAGCCAGGGCACAACAGTGTGGCCAAACTCGCCTTACTACATTTTTATCTGCAATAAAACATTCTGAATCTTGCCCTCCCACACTCCACCAGCGTTGGAGGTGTCCCAGTGTTGCAGCCATGAGGCCTGAGAGGCCTCCCTGGCGGTCAGTCACCTAAAGGAAAAGAAATGCCTAGTCATGGTGACTAGGCCAAATAACCCCTCTCCTGCCCTTGGACCCTCTCTTATCTCCCTGTAAGACAATAGGTCACTTTCTACCCCGACTCATACCATTGGACCATTTCTCAAAACCTCGGTACCCTATATAAACCCCACTTTTGCCCAGCTCAGTAGAAGAGCTGTCCCTGAAACCCTTCACGGAGGATGCCAATAAAGATTCATCTGTGGAACTTCATACAGCGGTTCTCCTCTCTCTCCCTGCGTCTGCCAAGGCACTTAGTAAGCTTATGAGCTGAATATCACTAAAGCTGAAATCACTATAAGAGCTGTCACTGCAAAGCTGAAATCACTGATAGCTAAGCTTGCTAAGTATTGCCTGTACCTGGGAGCTTTGCCTGAGGTACTTGGACAGGAGGTAATTAACAGTATTCCCTATCCAGGAACACCTAAGGCAGCCGGGATCGGACTGAAGCTACCGGGAGAAAACAAAAACTGGCGCACCAAACTGGGTAAAAAAGCCCAACAGAGCAGCCTTCATCGAGAAGAGTAACTGCCTTGGTTCGCTACAGCCTTCTGAAGATAACTTCTCCGTTATAGAAGAATCTATCTTCAGAGGCCGTCTGACAACCCTCTCAATCCAGCCCTGAGGAGTCAGACATTGGCAGACCACCCTACCAGCAGTCTTTTGACCCGCATTCGGCTGAAGTGTAAGTATATTACAGCCGTTTTTGCGCACTTCTTTACTTGGGTCTTTTTCTTTTTCTTTTTTTTTTTTTTTTCCTCATTTTTTCTGCTGGGAGGGGAACGGGAACCACATTAGAATGGGATCAAAAAATAGTAAATTAAAACGATCCCAGAATGAGAGAGACTTATATTTACAAATCTTAGAAATTCTATCCCTTAACAACCCTTCTTTCTCTAAAAGTAAATTCTTAAAAACTAACTTGAAAAAGTTTATAAAATGGATTATTTTCCAGTTTCCAGATACTAATACACACTCTATCACTTTAGATTCTTTTTGGGACTCAGTGGGGATAAAAATATACACTTCCCAAATTAATCGAAACTTCTCTGTTACGTGATTTTTACCCATTTTTCATAATATTACCAAAGTAGTAGAACAAACAAATATTAAGAAATCTCAAAGTCCCCCTGCGGAGAGCATTCCGACCTTATCTCTCCCGCCAGACACCGTCCTTTCGAATGCTAATCTTCCCCCTCTCAAAACGTCGGCCGCCACAGGTGGGTAGGGCCTGAATGCGCCGTGCCCGCCGAGAAAACAAAATCCCAGGATACAAGTTTCTATTAATTTTCCACTCCAGCCCTCAAGGTGGTTAACAATAGCCTAAAAAGCATTAATAACAAGTGTGAGTAGTCACGGAGACATTGTGCTCAGTAAAAAGAAAATTAAAACAAAAAAACCTTGTATTGGTTAAAAGGCAGTTCAATGAAAATACGGCTGAAAAAAATTATCTAAGTTGCTTCAGGAGAAAAACACTGCAAACAACTGTGATGGATAGAAGACTTTTCTAATCCTTTTTTTTAAAAAAAAAGCCCACAATCACTAGACTTGTTTCAAAATGCCCTCCTTCAAAAGGTAGATGAAAGAAGTAAATTTTTTGCTGATCTATCTGGCAGCAAAAACCAGGATATATTTGCCCAGCCTAACCAGAGAGAGATAGTGAGCCCAAAGGCAAAGAAATATTTTTGACAAAAAAAATCTGATAAAAGAGTCCATTCCTCCTTCCCCTATAAATAAGGTGTCAGAGAGAGCAGGACTTTTTTCAAGCCCCAGCACTGCTGTGACACCAGAGGATGCTCAGGCATGTGAAAAACGTGAGATGATTAATTCATGTTCTTATGGTAAATTGGAAAATTATAAAGCTGTATAAATTTATATCAGGTAAAAGTCTATGTTTTAGGAGGTTTCTCCATTCAGAAGGGAACAAAAGACTTTGCAGCTTTCTCAAGTATTGGGAGGGGACCTGTTGAGATGAGCCGGTATCAGCAACTCACACCTCGGGAGCCACCTTCACAGACCATCAAGCAATATCACCCATATCTCGAACATTCATCAACTATAAGGATCCATAGAAACTGAACATTAACACATGGACTTGGGAGGGGAGCTCTTTTTCAATCCGACCGGAGATGGATTTGGGTTTGAATAGCTAACCAAGAAACAAAGGGAAATATGGGGAAATATTGCCAGAGGCAGAATAAAGAGTATAAAAACCAAGCCTCGAACATGGCAAATTTGTGTACCCAGCTAGAGACACAGACGGCCAGGGTCTATGTCTATGGGTCACCCTTGACTTCTTTTTCCTGGGAGAAACTCTGTCAAGTAAGTGTCGCTGTTTGTGGGGGTTTTTTTTATTGCTTAAAATTCTGAAATTTGATTCCAAATTTTGTGATTTGAATTTTTAATAAACGAAATTATAGAATTTGGTAATAAATTGTCCTGGCATTTATAACAATTTTGGCGCCCAACAGAGGGGCCATTTTTGAATATTCTACGGACCCCTGCTTCTGACCGAGGGGCGCCCCGCTGTAAAAAGCGGCCTGGCAGAGCAGGTAAGTCCAGAAGAACGAACTGGCTTTACGGACCCAGAACCCACAACAGCAAAAGTATTAAGTGTTAGAACAAGCTAGCTTGGGGAGGGCTCGGGAACTCAGCAGGGGTTTTCCCCTAGAACCGCGGTGTTTTTTCACTCGTAAAAGTCTAAGTGCACGAAGAATCCACGCAGGAAAAGGACCGTAAGTATAGTGTAGTTGAGTAGGGTGACCAAGTGCTTGAGAACGTATATGTGCGTGTGAGTGTGTGTGAAACGCGTGATATTTCGTGTGTGAGTGTTACCCGACGGAGTGTGGGAGTCACCAGGAGTCCTGAAGGAAAGAGGACGTCCCTTTTTGAGTTCGGGGACTAGTAAGCCTTCTTGACTGCGACCGAGTGGGGTCCGTTAATTTTTTCGGTGGCAGTTACAGAGCCCTCAGTTGACTGAACTTCCACGGAACGGTCATCCGTTAGATCATTAAGTTAACGGCACCGAGTTCAGAAACTCGAGATTTAATTTTTAGTATCTTATAACTTCTGTGCCACGGGGAGTATAGGATCGTATCTCAGTAGAGATCAGGAGGATAATTTGTGAGAAGACTCAGCAGAGATAGTCCCTGAGATCCCAAGGGGAAGCCCCTTGGGATAAATGTCAGAATATTGGAACGAATGTCCTAGAAGGAGATAGAGAAATATGTGGTCTGGCCGAAGTTCGGCACGTTTGAGTCCTAGACATGTCAGGCTTTGTGTAAATATGCCAGAAACAAAAAGAAAAGGGAGATAGACGAGTTAAAATGTGCGTCGTTGTGGAATAGATCCCAGTTTAGAGTGTATCCAGTAGGGGAGTTAAGAAAAAGGAATGAATGGGAGCCCCCAGACTGCCTTCCTCCTCCCTGCAAACCCCCGCCAGCGCCGGCCCCTGTCCCGATCCTGGAGCCCGCTCCCTACCCTAGTCCGCAGCGTACCCGGGTTCATCCCGCTACAGCCGCGGCACCGCCGGCAGAGAACGGGGTTTCACTAACCGAGACCCCTGCCCCGTTGCTTTTCGCCACCCCGAAACCCCGCTCTTCCCTGGTTCGAGCCAGCGCATGCGCTCCGAACCAAAGCTGGTGCTCACATCCCCGGTGCAAGGGGGAGAAAAGGGGGGGGTAGAGAAGCGGAAGCATTCAGTCAGGAGGGGATGTGTGACCGTGTTCTAACAGGAGAAAAATGCTATAGGGAAAGCCTCTCTCGCAGCTTAGTAGTCAAGGCGAAGTCTGTCCCAACCCCCGCCTCCTCTGCAGCCTTCTCGGTGATAGCATCAGCTGCGTCACCCGAGACCCATGCGGAACCACGTGACTCGTAGCTGCCTGCTTCTCGCTCAAAGGAGATTCCTGAGAGAGAACTCAGTCCCCGCTCCTAGTCCTGACTTCAAACCCCCGGCCACCGATGCTAAATTACGAAGAAAAAGATAGGAAAAAGAATTAAAAAAGAATTTCGTTTACTCTTTTCTTTAGTAGTGGTAGATCTTTTACTTCAGGCTGAATACATTTTAGACGCTCCCTAGAGTTGTTTGTTTTGCTGAAATCGGCAGAGTTCTTGGTTTTTTCTTTCAGTAAAAACTAAACCCCAGCAGGCGATGAGGCAAGTGCAGTTCCCAGTTGCCAGGAGACAAAGAAAAAAAAAAAAAAAAAAAAAAAGGCAGGTTTTTTGCTACGACAGGACGGCAGCCTAGAGCCGAAATTGACAAAAGTTTTAAAAACTATAACAAAGGTGTGCTTAGCAATAGAATAGAGTTAATAAAGTAAAGTAAAGTGAAGAGAAAAGTTTTGAAGAGTTTTTCTTGTTTAGAATTGTGTAAATAGTAGTAAAAGCTAAACACTTAAAGTTGATGAATAACACTTTAGAAAAGGCCAGGATGCTTTTTTTTCTCTCTCCCTTTAATCACCTGAATTTGTGTAGTTTTTGTCCAATATAGTGAAAAAGTGCAGATTGCTTTTCAGGCAGTTTACCCTCCCTCCTCTCTATTAACCGTTGTCAGAAGTAAGACACAAAAAAGTCACGCCCATATGCTTGTGCGGGAGAATCTAAGTATGAACTCCCTGTTCCCATGAAGTTTTCTTAGGAGAACTTTAGAAACTGGTGTGTTTTCTGCTGGTTGGAGCTAGGCTGCCGAGGCTCAGCGAGATTGCCTTAGGGAAACGTATGAAAGTTTGCTTTGTAGTTGTAAACAGTGTAAAAAGCTATTTGTATTTCACGTATAAAAGGATATAGTAGTAGCTGTTTTTAAATGCCTAGAACAGTAGGCATTGCAGTTGCTTGTTTATTGCATGTGAGAGTTTTTGTGTGCATGCTAAGATTGTGACCGATGTAGCTCATTGATGTTTGAAATGATTGCTACACTTTTGAGTTAAAATTGTTAGTTTAAATATGAAATAATAATACAGCGTTTGTGGAGGCAAGCAACGTGTTGCAAAGAATTTTTTTTTCTGTTAATTGAGTTTTTTGAAGCGTGTGACCAGTAGAGTCCGAGTTAAAATTGCTTCTTAATTGAACTGGCTATGATTTTTTTCTGATTCTCTATAATCTTTATTTTTGTGTGTGTTTGCTTAAAAGAAACAGAGAAAAGTTTTTTATATATAGCTAATTTCTTAGAAGAGATAGTTGATTCCTTTAGTATAGTGTCTTTTTGTCTATCCCTAGGTGCGGAGGGTACAAGTCTTAAAATTGTTCTAGTGCTTATATTTCTTAAGTGAATAATTGTGTAGACTTATTTCTTTCTTAGTGTTTTTGCTTTAGATTTATTTCTATAGTATCCCTCGGGAAGTTTTGCGTTTTTCTGAATGTTGTTAGCATTACATGCAGAAAAAGAAAAAAAAAAAAAAGAGAAAAATATGCTCTTCAAAAACAACTGATGTGTGAGAAGACATTTGTGTTTTGTAGATACAATAGAAAGAAAACTGGTTGCTTGGGTTTCAGCTCTTTAAATAGTTAAATACTATATTTTTGTAGGTAAATATTTAAATGGTACACTGAAAGCATAATTAAATTACATATATTAATTTGATTTTTTTTTTTTGAAGAAAAAAGTAAATTAAAACTGACCGGTTTGGATCTAAAATAAATGGAAAATAGGTTAATTTTGTAGAAGCTCTTTGTGACAGATAATGGTGCCTGTATCTGTACTGGAAAAGGTTGAGTAAGCTAATAGGGCCTGAGTTTCAGGGTAACTCGTAGCCCTGAAAAGTTTTCAAGTATTTTGATGCCTGTTACAGATGAATTAACCCTGTTGTTTTATCCACTTCCTATAATAAAAGCTAAAAGAGATCAGACCCTCAACAAAGTTATATTCTATAAGTAGTAAAAGAATAAGTTCTGCTATTTGTAATATCATTTTCTTCTATTTAGTGTGCCTTGTTTTTTCTATGTCTTGTTAAAATACTCCCCCAAGATTATGGGTGAAGTCTTAAGTTTTTCTTTTAATCTGTATTAGGTACAAATGTTGCTTAAAGGTTATCCTTCATTACGTTGTCCTGCTCACTGATTGTTTGAATTGGCTCCCTGTCGAAGTGGTCACTTCAGCTATTACTGTGGATTGTATCTTGCCGCGCTGGGTAGGGGCCTGAAATATAAATTTGTAGTTCAGTTAATTAGCAGTAGTGCGGACTCATTGCACTGAGACTGCAGAAACTGAGGGAAGATGTGTGTAACCTTAACAACTGATTGTCTTAGAAACTGCTGTTGTCTAGGTTTTATGAATGTTTGTCTGTATACCAAATCACTCTGAATGTGCTGAGTTTGATTCTTGAAATAAGCCCAAATTGTTTGTGCTTGTCTATGATTTTTTTAACTGAATTTTTCTTTAAAGAGCTAAAACCTGTGTTAATGCTATGGGATTTGGAGTAGTCTTAGTGTTTATTGTTTACTCGCTATATACCCAGTGGACATTGTCAGAAGTAAAATTCTCTTTCTGTTAATTTTAATTTTTCCTGTAACAGTACAAATAAAAGAAGATTTCTTTTGTATTGAGTTCTTTAAATTCTAGATAAGGAATTGAATCATTCTTATGTGAAAAGAAGATTTTGAGTTGTATGGAGAATTGTAAATTATTTTTTATAAAAACGATGAGTGAATTATGAACTAGAAAACTCATTCAAATATTCAGATTGTCTGAATAATAGTCGTAGCATGTTTCCTTCCTGTAATGTATTTCTGAAGATTTTTCAAAAAGTACTGTTCAAAATTAAACTTACATTATACCTAGATCTGAATTAATAAATTTAATTTGAAGCCAGCTGTGAGAGAGCTTCAAGATGTTGATTTATAAAATCAGATAGATTCTAGAAAAAGAAGTTTTTTCATATGACAAAGGTGTAGTCTGTGCTAACCCCTCAGTTTTGGAGAGTTCCCCTGTTATGTCTTTAACAGGTGCTGGTGCGAAGAAACATTAGGAGAAATATTAAGAGAGACATTTTTGACCGTGTGATCGGTGGGGAAAACTGGAATCAATTGGATAACACCTAAAATTCGGTAAGCGGGGGTAGAAAAGCAAAAACATAGAAACTGAGATTTTGGTCCAAAAGGCTCCTGACCGCGACAGAACAGCTAAAGCCATCTAAGGGAAACCACCTGATAGATATGTAGCAGAAACCAGAAAGAGGATCAGAGCAACCTTTACCTGCTGTTTGAGAAGAAACAAACACCTCGCCATTTGGATGCAACCAAATGGGCGCTAGCATAAACAGAGGAATCAGTTTGTAGATCACTCTAATGGTCATAAGCCTAACTGAGCCCAACAGAAAGCTGGCATAATGAAACTGAACTTAGTCCGAGGTTTCCCAACCTAGACGGCCCTGAAGCTAAAATTCAGTCCACCTTGGAGCACCCTCAAAAGGGAAATTTGGACCAGGGGATGAAATTCAAAAAAAGGATTTCAACCGATAGACCTTACCTAAAGATCATTGGTCACAAATGTTCTCTTCATCCTCAGAAATCCCATTGAAAGGGACCTCTGAGGGGGTTTAACCTCACACAGTAAAAGCTATAGAAATTTGTAAGAAATAGTACCAGGGAAAACAAAAGCATTGAAATTTAGTCTAAAATTGAAAGTTAAGTAAATATGCAATCAGAGAATGATAAAGATGATGCGAACATGAATTAAATGGTCAACAAAAGAAAAGAAATGGGGGAATTGTGAAAAACGTGAGATGATTAATTCATGTTCTTATGGTAAATTGGAAAATTATAAAGCTGTATAAATTTATATCAGGTAAAAGTCTATGTTTTAGGAGGTTTCTCCATTCAGAAGGGAACAAAAGACTTTGCAGCTTTCTCAAGTATTGGGAGGGGACCTGTTGAGATGAGCCGGTATCAGCAACTCACACCTCGGGAGCCACCTTCACAGACCATCAAGCAATATCACCCATATCTCGAACATTCATCAACTATAAGGATCCATAGAAACTGAACATTAACACATGGACATGGGAGGGGAGCTCTTTTCAATCCGACCGGAGATGGATTTGGGTTTGAATAGCTAACCAAGAAACAAAGGGAAATATGGGGAAATATTGCCAGAGGCAGAATAAAGAGTATAAAAACCAAGCCTCGAACATGGCAAATTTGTGTACCCAGCTAGAGACACAGACGGCCAGGGTCTATGTCTATGGGTCACCCTTGACTTCTTTTTCCTGGGAGAAACTCTGTCAAGTAAGTGTCGCTGTTTGTGGGGGGTTTTTTTAATTGCTTAAAATTCTGAAATTTGATTCCAAATTTTGTGATTTGAATTTTTAAAAAACGAAATTATAGAATTTGGTAATAAATTGTCCTGGCATTTATAACAGGCAGAAGGGCAAAGAAAGAGCTCTTGGAAAACCAAGCACTTGCTTGGCACTTGGTAACTCCCCTATGCTGTTTGCCCGTAACAGGTTTTGAAAGATTCTTTCAAGTTAAAACAAACAAACAAAAAACAAACAAACAAACAACCCAAAACAAAACAAAAAACCCACAAAAAACAAAAAACAAACAAACAAAAAAAAAACCACCAAAAAAACCCCAGGGAAAACAGACAAAGGTTTCCGGAAAATTTTCTGAGAGATTATTAATTAAATTTCTAATGTGATTATGTTGCAGTACATTTAAGTGCACTTTCTAAATAGAAACTGACTCTTATCTAACAAAGGATCCATTTCAAGCACTTTTTCTTCTATCTATAATATCCATTTCCTTTTGTACCTGTTTCAAGCATTGTTCTTCTAGAATTATTTATATTTCACATTTAGAATTTTCTGCTTTTTTAAAGAATAAAATAGTTACATATTTCCATCATCTTGCGCTCCCTTTTCATATTTGAGGAAGGAATTCTGCTGCCACTGTCCCTCCAAGGGAGCTTTTGGAGCACAAGGAAAAACCTTCATAAAATAAATCAGGTTTTTCTACTTACAGTTCTTCTATTGCCCCCCATTATTCTGAATTAAAGCTCCTCAAACTCTGTAGGGTAAAAAAAAATCAGTGTTTTTAAGGGGTAACAACCTGGGCAAAATAAAAAAAGTCACTGAGCAACTTCATTGTTGAGTCAGTCTTTTTGATGCACTGTAACATTTGCCCTTATTGTGTTGATCACAGACAAAAAAAACCCCAAACAAACAAAAATCTAAACCAAAACCACAAACAAACAAAAATCAACTCCCCAAAAAAACCCAACAAACAAAACCAAAACCATCACCATCAACAAACACACAGATGTCTATGACCAAATAATCACAAACCAATTTTACTTGGTAAATAAAAAAAGATCCCTGTCTTGGCTGGTAACACAAATATTTGAGGGTTCTAGCCAGGATAGCTCCTCACAGGTTAAAATACTGAACACAAAATTAAACAGAAATGAAAATTTAAAAATAAAAATGCAGACAGTAAACTGAGAAGTCTATTTCCAGATGACAAAATCCTCTGCAATCATGAGAAATGGCTTCTTTTGTTAGTCTACCTCCAGTTAAAAAAATAAATTTAAAAAAAAGTAGCACTGTAGTTAACAAGTACAAATTACAGTTTGGAAACACAAACGTGCAGCGCTAAAACCTCAAAATACAAATGAAATAACTGTAGAGCATCAAACTAAGAAAAAATATGCTTGCAGAATTTTTAAAGAAGCATATTTCTAAATTAGTAAGGTTTGTGGGTCAAAGATAATCAGCTATCAAGCATAAACTGAACTCCCTACAAATATTCAGTAACTCCAATCTGTATTTAAAAAGAGGCAAACAATTATTTATCATTCAAAGTGATAAAGAGATGCTTTCTGTTCTAGCAGATATTTGGAAAGGTATTAATAGCAAAATGCCCAATATTTTTCATTCTGAAGAATGGGAGTTTGTAAGAAACCAACAACCCTCTTAGGAACCCCCTTTCTGTTTTTTAGCTTGATTTCAGGCACTGACACATTGCTACTAACAAGCTTTCCAAAAAAAAAAAAAAAAAAGGCATGAAAACAGAACATAAGTCCACTCACACACAGGAAAAATGCATTAGCTGTTGCTTCTCAAAAACTAATGTAAATGTGGAACTGTCATCTCAACTGAAACATTTCTGGAGGTTCAGCAAGAACCTCATCAGTCCAAAATCATTCAACACACTTCTCAATGATATGAGAGAAAATAAACTCAGAGCTTGCCAAATCTGCAGTCAGCACAAAAACTGATGAAATGTTAAGTAATGACACCGACCTTGTCGGTGTTGCAGGTTGATCTACACACTGTCTGAGCAGACCACACTTGAACACAGACAAATACAAGTCTGTGTAAGAATAGAAGTGTTCATTATGTGAGACCACAGCCTTGCAAGCAGTGACTCTGAAACAAGACTGTTTCCAAAACTGATAACAATTTGAATGACATGCAGTAGCTCTAAAGGGCAAACATGATCTCTCCAAGTATGAAGAGGTGAATAATAAGTAGAAGTGGGAAGATGGAATTGCCCTGCATATGGTGTTAATGAGACCATTCCTGGAATATGTACACATTGTGGTGCCTATACTTCAGAGAGTTTGTCAGAAACATTGAAAGGGTTTGCAAAAGAACTTAAAAAATAAAGAAAAAAAAATCAAGTAGAGCCTGGAAAGCCAGCTTAACAAGTGAGCCACCAAAATTGCGTAAGTCTGTTTAACTAGTCGAAAAGACTATTGTAGTCTGCAGGTAACTACCAAGGGAAGATATTTCTCTTTCATCTAGTAGAGCAAGGCAAGCAAGATTCAATATCTGGAAGCTGAAGTTTGATACATGGAGATAAAATTAAGATAACTATTTTTAACCGTGTGAGCAATTTACTGTGGAACAGCTTACTTATATATATTTATCTACAATTTGTTCCTTATCAGCTGAAGTCCCTAAAAAATGACTGAGTATTTTTCTGGAACACACCAATGCCTGATTCACAAATTACTGTGTGAAATCTCTACTGTGCAAATAGTCTGGCTTGTTGACCATAGGAGTTTCTTTGTATTTTAAGGCTCTATGTAGATTTGGGAGAAAGAGAACAGGAAGAGGAAGGGGGCATTTAGCTGCATGGAACCCACTGAATTTATTAACTTAGAGTAAAAAAAAAAAAAAAAAGAAAACTCAAAAAAGACCCCACACTAAAAAAATTCAACAACAAACCTCAAAACAAAAAACCCAAACAAACAACACAAAACCTCCAATAAGCTTTTATGCAGAGCTGCTGAGCTTATCCACAAAGAGAAGGTTTCTATACTGCCTTTAGTGGTTGTAAATAGGGAAAAAAATGTTTCAGGACAGCTTCTTGGAATGCCCAGGAATAAAAAATGGCAAGGAAGAGAAAGGGAATTACTTCATGCAAACCAACAGATGGGATTTTCAGTCAGAGGCTTGCTTTGTTTTCATAACAAACCATAATCTGTGTAATCTAAAACAGTTTTTATTTACTGCAGTGAGACAAAGACTGCAGCTATGGCATGTGAATTTTCTCCACCCTTCTTCCTTACAGAAGGTAGCAATGCAGATGCACTGGACCTGGACTAATCAGTCAGAGTAAATTTGGAAGGATGGATGAAAGTGTAGGTATGGCACTATGTGTTTAGTAGGTTTGTCTGTCCTGGTTTTTTGTTTTGTTATATTTTCTTTAATTCAGCCTTCCACTATGGCTATCTGATAAATTAGTGTAATTCTGTAAAGGATATTAACTGGCCTCTCGGTGTTATTAGCTAGTGTACACCCTACAATATTAAATCAAAATCAGAGACATGTAGGGGCCTGGTGTGATGTTACTGGGATGGGTTGGGAGCATTATTCCCTAAATCCTACTTCCCAGTCATGGTGCTGCAGGTGAACCCAACCCTGGCATTGTCCTGTGAGTCGTCTCTGGCTGTGCAGCCCCTCGTGCCAGCTGTGGGAGCTGCAGGAAGCCAGCAGCACTGCAGAGAAGCAAGGTCTGTGTTCTGCTGGCAGCTCTGTACCCCAAATCTGTCCCTGCCAGCCAGGCAAAGCATGGCCTACATACAGTATCCCTATATTACATCCAGTTACATTATACACTCTACTACAAAATGGACAGGTAAGCAACTCAATGTTAAGGCACAAAGCCAAGAAAAACTTAAGCTACCTGGAAGCCTGGAGCTGCAAACAGTGGCTGCCATAGATATTGCTTATTATTTTTCTGAAGTCCAAGATTTAGTTTTTAGAAACATCAGACATCTACTTGTGGCTTCTCAGCACACTTATATTCCCATAACATTTTTGCAATATAAAATACTGACTTCTATTCATACATATTTCCCCATGTTATCAAGTCCATCTTCATATTAAAAATAAATGAATTTAAAATGTAGGCAGCTACATACATAAGCACTCTGCTTCAAAGACATACTTCACCTTTAAATAGCAGCAATCAATAGATACATTACATAACCTAGACAAATTTCTATTATGAATTCCTAATGGATGCATGCTTTGGTCATTTTTATTACTAATATATTATTGATCTACAGAATACATTACTACCTTAGGCACTGGGATTTGCTGAAGTCCTTACACTGTGTTTGTAGTTTTAGTCAAAATACGAGCCAAAAGTCAATACCCCATTTACCACCAGCATAGACTCACTACAGAGTTAGATATTTAATTATGGTCTGACTCTCACAGTGGAATCACAGGTCTTACACTGGTACATATAAGTCATAGTTATTAATGTAAAATTATCCATGAGGCCTGCCTGCTTTTCTTTCACTCTATTGCCAAAACACTTTGGTAGTCACAGTTTGGACAAAATTTGCAAAAACACTGGCAGTCTAACCTTGCAGTTCCCTTGCAGGGCAGAGTTTCTCTGAAATCAAAGCATCCACTTGGGCTCTTTTGCTCTGAATCAATGAACAGTTTCTCTTTGTTGCCATTCACATCGGGGAGCAGTGATTGACTCTAGCAGTTGCCCAGGAGAAAGGGAACCAAACAGCTTTCTTTGATATGAATACTAATGCCAGGAGACAGGGAGAAGACAGCATGCCAATCAGCCCCCCCACTACCTCTGTACACAGGCTGCAGATAACATGTCAACTGCTACTCCATGAAGCTTTAGAAGCCTGTAATAAGATGGGCACATCATATTATTGTTACACAAATCAAATCCAAAGTGTTTGTTTACTGCTACAGGCAGAAATGAGGAGGAAAAGAGGAGTTTGGGTTATGGTTACTTGGGTGAAACAACGCCATGTTGTTGGCTTGCAGATCTATGCCACACAGGTGCAAGAACACATGTGTCTTGCCAGAATATTATCACACCTTGGGCAAGTCAGGCTTTCTGTCAAAAGCCAAGCACAGAAATGGCAGAGATACAGTATCACAAGCATCACTGGTTTTTCAGGCGCTCAATGACACAATTTGCCTGTAATCTCTAAATAAGTTATTTCCAGGGAAAATCCCAAGTAAAATATTGCTTTTCTAGTTTTAATATCTTTTAAGAGATGGATGAGAATCCACCCCTTGAGGAGAACAGTCTACAAGGAGGGAATCCTGCTTCTCTCAATTTCCTCTTTGTGGAAATGCATTTTATGGAAATAGTTTGCTCTAGCTCGCCCCTGGAAAACGTATGGTTTATCCCAAGTCTGTAACCTCCCTGCAGTATCCTGTATCTGTAACCTCATTGGCTGGAGAATGTTACCGCGCCCCTTTGAACCTCAGTGTTAAGAATGCTAATGCAAGGGGTCTCGCTCTCTTTTGCCCCTCTTCCCCTGGAGGCCTCCGGACGCTCCCCTCCCCTCCCCTCTCCTCCCTTCCCCCTCTCCCCTTCCCTTCCCCCACTCCCGCAGAACCATGCTCCCTGCCTGGACTGGGACTCTGAATAAACCCTCACCTCATCAGCACCCCACCGGCGTCTGAAGTCTTTTTGCCTGCCAGCACAGGAACCCCACGACCCCCTAGGACCCTGGGGGTCTCCCAGGGGACCCTCCCCGGGAGCCCCCCAAAATTTAAACTACAACACCTCTTTGTCTTTTGTTTTGTTTTGTTTTGTTTTCAAACTGATACATGTGAGGACAAAGGAATAAAATACATACAGAGTATGAGTGCTTTGCACCCTTTTTGCAGAAGAACAAACAACTGCAACAGAGAAGAGTAATCAAAAACACACCTGAGAAAATAACAGCTGCAAAAAGCAAAAGTCATATCAATTGCTTAGGCCTCTCTGTGCACAGAAGTTAAGTGAGGTGAAGCGAAAAAGTTTCATTCACTGAGCTGACTAGAATTAAACAAATAAGCCATCTAAAAAGTGGAAGATCAGCTCCTAAAAACCTGCCTGTAATGCACCCTGTCACACCAACTTAAACTGTTTTTTCACCCACTGTCCCTTTCCTTACCTAAAGGCAAGGTGCTCACCCCCTCCTCTTTCATTTCTTTCTCACACAGGGATTCTAGCACATGCCTTGCAGGGGTCACCCAACATCAGCCAAATTTAGAAATCACCTAAGTCTTGGTCTTTGCTCCAACACCAAAGGGGACATGAAAGCTTCAGCAGTATGTTGAGAGGTCCCTGAACACAACACATCCATAAGGGGCAAAAATCACATCAGTTTTCCCTGCCTTGTCACCACCCAACCGTATCTCTCTGCAGTGATAACTTTGAAGAGTTATCACCAAGCCACAGAACTATGCAAGAGGCCGTCCTAGCAGATACAAAGTCTGACAGATTCAGAACACACCCAGCAGAGGCTCTTCCAGACTAGGGTAGGACTCTTGAGAGACAGGACATTTTGCAAAAAAAGCCCCACCTTTAGAGCAGTACAGGAAGAAGCTTCCAAAGGCTCAGCTGACAGACATGAGACATTTTATGAGCAGCCTTTTCTGTTTCCATCCTTATTCACCAGTGGCAACAAGAAAACACGATCAAATATAAAATTATTCTGATGCCTGTTGATGAATCTGTCACACATGGAGACAGTCCTGGAAATTATCCTTGCTTCACCTCCCTCTAGCATGGCTTGTGTCCAGGAACCCTAGGTTATAGAGCAATTCCCATTTTTGTGAATATTTACTGCATCACCATCCCTGTTCAACACATGCACGCAAAGCATGGTGAATCTGGTAAATACTGAGTTTATTTCTATGTATCTTGTGCCAGGCAAGGACATGACAAAACATCATGTTTCTAAAATCAAAACAAATTTATTAGCAGAATTAAACAAAGAGGTGCCACAATTTTACTGAACTTCAAAGCTACAGGCAGGAGTTTGTGGCAGTTGTTTCAGTCAAATGTGTTATTGATCCAGATTCACACTGAACAAAGCAATATGTAAGGCACACCAGAATTGGAAAGCAACATTTAAACAATATTCTCCACTTCTCATTTTTAAACACACAGCCAACACTGTCCCATTCAAATATCTTCCAAACAAAACAAATTCCTTACAAAGATTTTTTTCTTTATATTTCTTCAAATGCAATTTAAAACAGATATGCAAAATAAATAAAGAGAACCTACAGGAAATCTTTCATTCTGCCCAACAAAAAAGCTTAGTTGAATCCCACACAGTGGTTTACGGGGGGGCTTCTGGGTTTTGTTTCCTTCCCCCCCCCCCCTTAATTGCTTCAGGAAGGGTATCAGAGCAGAGAGACACAAGCAGGAAATGAGGAGGTTGGAGGGTGTCAGTGGTAGAGAGCTTGGCTCTGTTCAGTAAGCCTGCCCATACTTTGCATTGTCCCACCTCTAGGAATGCACAGACCTTGGTATTGCCCTTCCCAGTGATCATTTCCAGCAGCATCTTTGTGCTCCTGCTGTATGAATGCCATCATCTGAAAGCCCTTCCACCATATGAGAGGACATTCAGATACACCACAATACTTCCTGAAGTCAGGAAGCTGAGGGATTCATCCAGATCAGCTTGACATAACCCAGAGCCATGGCTGTTTTTGTCACAAGTTAAGCAGCTATATTTTCTCCTTGGCAACAGTAACAGCTCCTTTTCTGCATTGTCTTAAAGGCCTTGGACTGGATCAACTCCTCAGTTTGTTAAAATGCTCTCTTAGTGCTGTCAGCCACACACCAAGGATGGGGCAGTTCAAGGGATGTGATGATTTCTCCACCAACACTAGCAGTACTTTATCCTTCAGAAGCCACACAGGCATTGCATGTACAGAGGGACCAAAAGACAAGGCTGAGACAAGAGGTTTCTTTTTATTTTTATCCTTACATTGCCCTGTAGACATGCATGTCCTTCAGTTGCATTCTCTCATTACATTCAAATACTGGACAGGACCCAGATATCTGCTCTGTCCCTCTGCTCCAGGGCTGTCCTGGGATTACACCCATGCCCTGCCACAAGTGATGTGGCTGTGTGTCAGCTGCATGAATCTCCAGGCAAAAACCTCTCCACTTGCATGGGCTTGGTATCACAACATGCTTGCATTTGCCTGCAAGGCACAGAATGATTGCACTGTATCTCACCAAGGCTTGGTCCTATTTCCCTAGGCTTCTATTTTCCACTTATCAGCATGGCTGGGATTACACAGCAGCTGGCCTGGCAATCCAGAGCAAACTGAAGAGTCTGTTGACTCAGCATAGCTGTAAAATATGGCAATGAAATGTTTGGCAACCTCCTCTAGCACCGCACACACAGGGAAAGTAGGTCCTTACCTCCTGCGCTCTGGGTTCCTGCAGCCCAGGTCTACTTCTGCAGGAGGTTTTCAGCCCTTCACTGGGTGTTTCAGTCAGCTTTTTCTCTACCCTCGCTCCTGCTAACCTGCATGCATCATGTGGATTCAGTGCTAGGGAGCCTTTAATGTCCCCAGAAATTATGTGCTGGAGTCAGAATTGTCACATCTCTAAAGGAGTCAATGCAGCCTTCTCACAAACTTTGGCTCTGGGCAACAGGAGCACTACTGCCCTGCCCTGGGCAAGGACACTCCCAAACCCCAGGCAGCCTTGGGCACTGTTTCCAGCAACAGCTTCCCAGTCCTACCTTCAGTGTCATTGTTCTCCCAAAAGCTGGGGAGTAAATTTTACATTTGTTTTCTTATCTTTATTCCCCAGGTTAGTCTGTGCACAAACTCACATCCTCCTTTCTCTATCCCCCTGCCCCCGCAAGGGAATTTTGTTCAAAATTGAAGGGGTTTTGTGCTTTTGAGATCTTGTATAAAGCTCTTTAATTTAGTTTGATAGTGACAGCAGTGTTCTTTTTTTTTCTCCTTTTTATCACACTCTTGCTTGATGTACAACACTTCAAGTTGGGCTAGAAATTCCAGAGGTATCTTCAAACCAGCACGGATGTAATTCTTGCCCCTTGTGGATCTCCCTGGCACCACCACACCTTATGCTTCTTTTTCTCAAAAACAGCCCAAACTGAACAGTTACTTCAGGAACAGAATTAGTAAAGGTAAAGCTACAACTCCATCACACACCCAGGCCATTTTCACAGGCTGCCTCTCTCTTGCTTCTCTTAGCCTGGCTTCTTTCCTCCTCCTAGCAGGGAGGTTGCTGTGGCAATTGCTTGAGAAACAAAGAGAAAAAGGGATACAAGAAACACAAAGCATGGAGAAGGGCATGGAAGAGAAAATAAACGTATCTTTTGTGTTAATAAATCCATTTCCCCCAAATCTTTACCTGGAAAGCCACTGATGAGGAGACCAGACTCTCAAACACTCCTGCTCTGCAGCACATCCCCCAACACACAGCACAGGGAGTTTGCAGTGGTGGCAGCCCCTGTGATTGGCACCCCACCAACACAGGATGTTGAAGCAGAGTTACACTCGTGTGCCACAAAACAAAACATTTACAACAACCAGTCAGAAAGGACACTAAGACCTTTTTCGTCCCCCTTAGAGTTGTTGAGAATTCCTTAAGTGATCAGTACAGGCTTTCAACACTTTCTCCAAAATGCCCATGGGACTCTCAATCCAAAAGAGATGGGTAGGAAAGACAGAGGGAAGCAGACAAGTTAAGGAAAGAGAAGAAATAATAAAGAAAAAAAAATTCAGAAAACACAGTGGCAAATTACATCAGCTCCATTCATAGCAATACTCAGGGTTGTTCAGGCATCCTGCCATCATTTATCACCAATGCCCTCAAAGGATGAAGAGAAGCAAGGTCTAAAAGAGATTGGAAAATAGATATCTGTAACTATATTGATTGCTTCAGTTTTTCCAGATTATGCCTTGTTTTAGTTTCCTCAAAAGAAATGCCAGAGCCTGGTTGTTGCTTGGTGTTTTCAATTTCTCTGGATATTGACCTTGTTATCTTGACTTATTTCCATCACATATGCTGTTAGGGCTCTGTAAGGATCTTAACTAGTGCCTGAAGATAAATGCAGTCCCCAGTCAAGGCTATTTTATACACTTATGTAGGCTCAGTGTTAGGGCACATCTCAGGTGTTCTGCCTGCCATGCAATGAAAGACAGATCAGTGCTCCTGTCCTACCTCTATAAAACCACGGTCTGAAGGGATTATGGGCCAGGTCCAAAAGGAGTAGTCAGAAGAACCAGCATGACCTTTGGTTCAAGGACTGACATGGGACTTCAGCCAAAACCCAATGCTCATTCTTGTGCTGCATCTTCCCTACAAGCCTCAGTTTGGCAATGCTGTCAGCACCTGTGGTTGCTTCACTGCTGCTACAGCAGCATGCAAGTACCTTGTTCCCACTCGTCTGCCATCTCAGGGGGCTTCTTGACACATGGAAATGAGCCCAAGCATCTCATCAATGGTCTTAAGGCAAGCCAGTGCAAGAGCAGGCTCCTCAGCTTAGCTCTTTTTGCCAGCTGAGAGAGCTGGAAACGTTGGGGAAAAGAAAAGTGACTGTTCTGTCTCTCCCCTTGCCTCCATGACAGCCCTCAGGACTGGTGAGAGTCTGCAGAGGCACCATCCTGCTGCAAGGCATGCAGGTAAGGGAGCCCACAGGCACAAAGCCCCATTATTAAGCAGCAACTTCAACTTGGAAAAGACACAACAGAGAGAGAGAAGTTTGCCATGCCTAGCATTAGTAATAGTATGAGGAAGGAAATAGGAAATAATTGTTCAGTACTCCTCCTAATACCACAAATGAGGGAAGTCAATAAAATAGTTTCAGAGACAAGGTTCAAAAACAAGCATAGTTATGTATTTCTGCATGCAGCTTGTAGTGTCTTTGGGAACTCGCTGTAGCAGGATGGTGTAGAAGCCAGACACATTCAAAAACAACTAGACAAATTCCCAGAGCACGGGGTCCATCAGCAGCTTTAACCTGACAGTCCAGATGTTATCTCCAGATTAGAAACTCAGCATCAGAAGATTACAGATGTGCCATTGTTCTCATACAACTTTTCCCTTCACTCCATCTGTTGCTAATTACTGCTGGAGACAAGACACTGGGTCAACAAGTCTTCAGACTGACCCAGTAATAATTTCCCTAGGGATGTAGGGATGTTCTCACTGCTTGGAACAGAAGAAAGAATAAGGTGTCTCCTATCATCTTCTGAACAAAAATGATTGTTAGAAAGAAGGGGAAACTAGAGCTAATTAACCTGAGTTTTACCCATCTATTGTGCAAGAAAAAAATGAAGTACATGTGCTGTTGTTTTCTCCCCTGCACCCTATTGCTCTATAGAGTAAGATATCATTACATCAGTGTAAAAAGGTATTTCCTAAAAAATAGATTTGCAAGGATTCTACTGGCCTACCACACTTTCCCTGAACTCTGCGTTAGAACTGTTGAGTTCAATGATAGCCCTGAAGGGAGGTAGTAATGACAACAGAGGAGAACACATCTCACATGCCAATCCTCCAACTAAAGCTAAAAATCACTAAGGGAAATATTCAACAGGAACCCTACACACAGTATCTGACTCTATCACTAATACCTAATGATTCATCCAGAAAAAAGCTCTTCAATACCAACATGCCAAAGCCAAGTACAATCACAGGGAAAGAGCCTGGTTTGTTGCCTAGGTCGTTTTACGGGTATACAGTCTTTATAAGGTCTTACAGCATCTTAGTATCTAAATAGAGTAATTTATTTATACAAAAGCACATATCTGAAGGCATAAGAGTTCTGAGAGCGGCCTTATTCTACAACCAATTATAAACCTAGGCAAACAAAGTCTAAACAAGACAATAACCAAAGCATAGAAATCTTAACACACAGAGCTCTAATGAAACAGCAAACAAAGCATAGAATTCCTAACAAGCAAAACTCTAATAAGACTATAAGCAAAGCACATATCTGACATTACAGCCTCTAGGTAAATCAGCCTCCCATCTCCTGACCCCAAGCAGGGTTTTCTAACCGTGGGGTCACAATACCAGAAAGGGAACACAAGATCACAGATCCCAGACAGGGGTCCTGGCCGCGGGGATCACAGTGGCAATGGGGGGGTCCCCAACTCGGCAGAGTTCCCGAACGCAGGATCGCAGGGACAAGGAGGGGTCCCTGGGGTCCTGCACCCTCGCAGGGGGAAGGAACGGGACCCCAGGGCCCAGATGCCAGGCAACAATAGGTAGTACCTTTAGAATCCCATCCGGCTCCTTGGCAAGGCTCCTCCCTCAGGCTGCAGGAGGTGGAGGTTGGATCGATTGATCGGATTGATCACTCGACCGCTGACTGACTGACACAGAGGCTTTTTTATCCCGAATTGCAAAATGCATATTCATATTTTTTATCTACACACTAGCCAATCTAGGTACAATTCTAAAGTTCGTAAAACTATGAAAATCAGCGTCAAAACCTACGCACATAGCATATCTACTAACGTAAAACTCTATCTTACTAGCATAAGGTTCTACCTTGTTGTACATAAAACTCATACTAAAAATTATAAACAGTACCCTACTCTATTTTTGTTATGTCTGTACTCTATCACTAAGCCTGAAGCTGTGTCCTTCTACACTGAACTAGGACGTAGGGCATGTAAAGCTTAAGGCTAAGGGTTAGATTTCTACTTTATGTATCTAAAGCTTTTATATATTCTAATTTTTCTAAAGGTTTTAATTCAATCTCTGTACTTTTCACTCTCTGTGGAGGATCCATGGAAACATGGACTTCGACAGTTTGTCATCCACCCAAAACCAGTGGGAACAGGGACAGGCTAAAGACCTCAGCTCCAGGATATCCTTAGACTCTGCTGTGGCATAGCTAGTCTTGCTACATACAGGAACATGACTTGTACAATATTGTTACGTACAGGTCTGTGTATCTGCATCCCACCAAGTCACTGCCCCTCAAGTCAAGGAAAAGAGACTTTGCTAATGATTACTTTCTAACTGTTTGGTAAGAAAACAGGGCAAAAGAGAGAAACCCTATCAGCACAGAAGATGCTGCAGGTTCAGTTCAGCCCAGACTAGACACCACAGGAATCCAGTATATTCAGTATATTACACTTTGCCAAACTACCATCTTCCAGCTCCCACAGGTGGGTGCATACAGCAATGATCAATGCCCAGTTAATCCAAAGTCTGTATTTAGCTCTCAAGATATCCCACTAAAACAGAAGAGCCAATCCCCACAAAAGTCGGCTCTTGCTCTGCTTCCCAGTCACTAAAATATGTTTCCCAGTCCATACCCTGCTTCCAACCCTGCAGTAACCAGCAACTTGTACATCCCTTCCTCCAATACATGGACCAGCACTGTAGGGGTTAATTGTGAAATAAATATTAATAAAATCCTGTCTATCCCACACCCAACCAGATGGTGCAGTTGCCAAGCAGCTCTGTCACTGCATAAGAAGAATTAATTGTGCTATAGGCCCTACTGTAAGCTTTGAGCAAAGTTACACTGTAACAGTCAAATTAATTTCCAGACTTCATTTTCTTCTTGCTGTTTCAAATTACCATTAAAGAAAAAAAGATACAATATTTCTGGAATATAATAAAACACTTTCCCGTGATCTTTAGCACAGTTCTATTAATACACATCACTTAGCTTTTACAGCTTCTCCCAGCAATCCTCATGTGAGATCCACACAATGATCCAGGAAAGGTTTGCCCTCACTTCCTCACACGTACCACAGGCACTTTTCCACCACATTTTAATCAAATCTGTAGACTGCATAAAACTAACAAGATATTACTTTACATTGCCATTCAAGATTTGTGTACTAGAAGAGGGGAAAGAAGTTTACAAAGTGGCACAGATGTGTAATGTCATTTTATAAGTGTTTCGAATATTTATAAAAATTCATATACACACTGAAAATAAACACCTGTAGTGAAACACAAGGGCAGCCTAGACAGTCACAATAACAATCACTTTCAGAAAGTAACTAAAACAGTCCTCAAATAACAAAGTCAATTCAAAACCATCAGAGGAAGAAAAATCACTGAAACAATTATTTTCACTCACAATAAACAAGTAAGCCAGAGAAACCTCAGAAGAGTCACTTTGCTTAGCAGAAGTTGCTGAAATCAAGTGATGTACATCAGCATCCAGCTGAAAAATAATATCTAGGTTTAAATAACTAGTTACTTCATTACTCTTTCTTCCTATATCCTATCATAAAGAAAATGGAAATTGCAGATTTCAGGCTGTTTGAAGTTTCTGTATAATTTTATTTTAGGGAACTGAAAAATATGTGCTTTCTAAAAAATGACAAATATTATCTCTGAAATTTAGTGCAGGGAGTGGAAATACAGATATTAAAAAAATCACAGAACATAAAACAAAAAGCAAGAGAATAGCTACCTTGCAGCCTGGTCCAGGACAGCACTTCCTAGTCCAGGCATCCCAAATTATGAGACCACTTCTGCCCATATTTCCATGCAGACAATGAAGTTTAGATGAACAACACCTCACTTCTTGTCTGCAGGACAAGCATGCGGAAGCTGTGTGAGGGTGAGGACAAAGTGACTCAGGCTAAAATTTTATCCAAGAAGAAGCCAACCAAAGCTTTAGCAGCTATCCCACAGATGTTTCAGGCCAGTGAACTGCTGATCCACTGCTGAGACTAACAAGATTTGGAGGGTGCACAGGACCTTGCAGAACAAAACTGTGCAAATTTAGAGAACAGGGTTATTGTGTGCCAAGGCAATGAGAAGTAATAAGTGTTGGGAAAAAAAACAGAGGGGTTTCTTCCTTCTGTTACTGTATGCTTGCCATTTTACAGTGAGATTTAAAAGATGTAGAAATGATGCTAAAAGCCTGTCACATTTCTACTGAAGTGAGAGGTGAACATCTCTGTGTGTGCTGCTGCTCCCCAGGCCCGGTGGCACACAGGGGTAGCCCCAAGGCTGACAAGAAGTCACAGGCAGCTGTCGGAGACCACCTTGAACAGCTGGAGAGCCCAGCATGACCTGAAAGCACCATCAGCTGCAGGAGCACCACTTTTTTAGGATAACCACTGCTGCCTGGCTTTGAAGTCCCCACCAAGAACAGGACCCATCAGCCACATCCCCTCCAGCTCTGAGACTACCATGAATCTCCAATGCCAGCTGTGATAAAGCATTCAGTTTGAGCTGACTCCCCTGCAGAGTCTCCCACATTCCGCAGGGAGAAAGTTTAATCTCATCTGGGAAATGAGATCACCCACTACTGCAAGCTTTGCCTCATACTTTTGCAATGCCCTCGCTGCTTTGCATTTGGCCTGAGGCTAAGTCCAGACAGTCAGCTGAGCATAGGGCAGAACAACTGAAAACTCCTATTTTTATTAACAGCAACCTGTTAACTAATCAACACCATGAAATTAAAAAGCAAAGGGATTTCAAACTTTATTCAAAATCTGCTTGGCATGTAAAATTACCTGAAGCACAAATGTTAGTTAAAATGAGTATAACCTGGCTGCCACTTGTGGAAAGGTAGATAAGCCATAAAGGTCCCCTTAATATCATTATCTCCAAAACCTGCATGTCTACAGAGCCAGCTGCAATTTCAATTCTTTAACCAATTTCAGGCAATGGATGCAGCAGAAGCCTGCAAGTGTGATTCAACTCTGACAAGCAGCTTGGGTTTGTTTAAAAAAAAATGAAGCAAAGAAAAAGGAAAGGCAACCCAGGGTTCCAATTTTATTGTCTCTGTAATTTCCTTATTAAATCTGCATGGCATATATACACAAAGACCACAGGTTTCTAGGGTTCTTTCAATAAATGAAAACAGAAAACAATGCCTCACTGCCCGTCTCCCCTAAAAATGATCCTGTAATGTGAAAATCAGCCCAGGATGCCTTTTTTTTTTTTTTTTTTTTATGTTACTGTAAGTAATAGTTCTTTAGGCAAATAAAGCACAGTTGTTGCTGTGCAATTTGAAGGCATTTACTTGAGCTGCACAAGTGTAACTCATTATCCACGTACAAAAAAATTTACTAAGCCATGTTTTCTTCAATACAGAAGATAAATAACCACCTTTCTTAGTTCTCATTTACTACCAGGAATTTTTGAGGTATAAATATAGTAATATTTTTGTCACCTGGAAGGTAATGTTACAGCAGGTAAACCATCAAAAAGAGCATTTCTGCTCCACAGGTTTCTGAGCAACCAAATTCTGCAGTCTGTCTAAAGCTGGGCAACGTATGCAAAGGATGCATTTTCTTCCTTGCTACTCCGGAGGCAGAGCCCACCACCTCTGTCACTGATTGACTACTGAGCTTGAAGAAAACATCTGCATGTACCTCTGCTGCAACACTGGAAAACAAAACCCAAACCCATGTACAGTTTAAAGACAGTATTTTTTAAAGTTTATGCTCTGTTGAACAACAAACATAGATATCCACAAAACTACCAAAGTGTCTTGGTTTGAAAGACAGGTATCTGCTAGGAAGGGGGCAGGACCTCCCTAGAGATGGAGAATTCGAATCCCCTCCCTCCAAAATATTCTAATTTAGAAAATTAAAGGGGCTTTCAGGCAGAGGTATGGGGATAGGAATAACAGTTCTTTACTAGTATATATGACAAAATGTTGGTGGAGGCTTAAAAAAAATATAATTTCTCTATAAGTTAACCACGGGATTAAGTTGAGGTATGTATGGGGGGAGGAAGGTAGAGAACGTACAACTGGAACTTGACGCAGCTCGGCTTTGGAACAAGCATCAGCTTCTGCAACCAGCTCCATGCCATTGTAATGACCGAATCAAGTGTGACTGTAGCCCAGGAAGATAATTGAGAAGCATTGTTTTAACCAAATCAAGTGTGGATCAGGGTAGAAGTGTAGGTATGATTTAAGATAGTAACTAAGGAATAGGATAATCAGTATCTAGGGGTGGAGGTTAGTTAACGTGTATAATTTAAACTATAAAAATCACAAATCGACTCTGTATTTTTGGGGCACAAGATTTGGGCACTGTATGCCCCTGTGTCCCCGCGTGCGCAAATAAAGAACCGCATAGGATCGCCTTCGTGTGGTTATATGTTTTCCTACACTAACATTTTTGGCGACCCAGATGGGACCTTGTGGGCACAGCCAGGATCCCGCGACCCGATCACGCTCCAGCCGGCACCGGGTGATTTCTCGGGGAGCCCATCGGCGCCGCGACCCTTGCCGCTCACAACGACCCCTGGTGAGAGATAAGGTTCTTTATTCTCTGGTCTGGGGGCCTGCCATTAAGACGCAGCGAAAGCTACGCTTGGTTGGGCAAAAGGAATTCCTGGTGGTATTGCCTAGGCAGCCGTCCGTCAGACATCGCGAAAGCGTTGCAGGTTCTGCATCTGTGGTTTTTATGTATCTGTAATATGGAGAAACTAAAAGGGTTAAAAGAGGTTTTGGGCAGCAATAATGCCTCTATACCAAGTTCTTCTCCGTTGGGTTGTTTGTTGGCACATTGGAAAGAGGGGAACTTCGGTCAGGAATTACGAAAAGATAAATTGATTGAATATTGTAATGTTCACTGGCCAAAATATGCTTTGCCTGAAAATCAGAGGTGGCCGAAAAACGGGTCTTTTGATGTGAAGGTTATTATGCAACTTAGATCGCTTTGTACACAAGATGGAATGGTGGAACAAATCCCATACCTTGATTTATTTCTATGCTTGCTCGAGAAACCGGTTTTGTGGCTTGACAAAATGAAAGCAATGAAGCTTGAGAATAAGTGTCTGGCTTGCGTCCAAAATAAGCATTGTATGGAACATGTAGTTTTAAGTGAAATTTTAGGGGAAAAAAGAGATGAACTAGAATCAGAATTATTGGTATCCCCCATGGCTCCCGGACCCACCACAGCCCCCTCAACACTGAGTTCTACCCCGCTCACCCTGACCCCACCTGATTCTCTTACATCCCCCTCGCTCGCGCCAGCACAATATGTTTCACCCCCACCTTTGTCTGCTGAAGGTAATTATCCTCCTCTATCCGTGCCTGCCCCTCCTCTGCCTGCTCGGGTGCCTGCCCCTGCTCCAGCTGCTCAGAGAACCCCCCTTCTCCACATACACCTGCTCAAAGCTATCCTGCTCCCCCGCCCGCTGAAAGATTTATCCCCCCTCCAACACCAGTTCAAGGGTACCCTCCGCTCCCACCTACACCTCCTTCACCAGCTCCTGTCCCGTCTGCCCCCCTGTACCCTCCCCTGCCAGATTCACCTGTCCAGGATGTGATTGTGAGGCGGAAACAAAGGGGGAATGTGAAAAAGACAGATAGAATGGAAAGTAGTGACAGTGAAGTGTATGAGCTAGATGCCCCAGTAGCTCACCGAACACGAGGAAAACTGGCCCCGGAGTGGCCTCAGGCAGGAAAGGGTATATTAAAATCAGGCAAACAAAAGAGAACAATTATTGCACCACTAAGGCAAGGGGTGGGAACTAATGGACCTGTCTTTGTAAAGGTACCCTTTTCACCTGCTGATTTAGTTATATAGAAACAATCAGCTGGAACGTATAGAGAAAACCCAGATAAGGTAGCTCGCCTGGTTAAGATGATACTGAAAACTCAGAACCCTGATTGGGAAGATATTCATGTGATATTAGAAACTCTGATGGATGAGACAGAGAGAGATATGGTCCTTCGAGCAGTGAGAGAAAGAGCTAGAGAAGACATACGAAATGGTTTGGTGACAGGGACACTGGATTATAATTTTCCCACTGCAGACCCAGAGTGGGATGCTAATGACCCCTCTGGAGTGGATATGTTAAGGCTAAAGAGATATCAGGAGTGGATTTCAAGTGGTGTTCAACAGGCAATACCTAAGAGTATGAACTGGTCTAAGTTGTATGAAATTCGACAAGAAAGGAAAGAATCTCCCACTGCCTTTCTAGAAAGACTTAAAGAAGCAGCTAGAAGATATACTGATCTTCAGGTAGACAGTGAGCAAGGAAGAACTCAGCTTGCCTTTATTTTTCTGGGTCAGGCACAGGAAGATATTAGGAAAAAGCTACAGAAACTGGAAGGTGAAGAGTTAAGAAACTTGGATAAACTCCTAGAGGTTGCCTGGAAAGTTTATAATAACAAGGACAGAGAAATTGCCAAGAAACAGGGGCAAAGCCTTTTGGCAGTTTTACAGAGACAGGGGCGGGGACGTGGTAGAGGAGGTTGTGGCGTTAATAGAGGTGGCTTTGGCAGAGGTTCTGGTCATGGTAGACTAGGTCTGAACCAGTGTGCATATTGTCGGATGGAGGGACACTGGAAAAGGGAGTGTCCAAACCGGTTTAGCCAGAATGGTCAGCCTCAGTTAGACAGTATGTTTAATCAAAGTGGTGAGCATCAGCTGGATGGTGTAGCCAGGGTCATGGTTTTACATGGGAGAGAGCCAGGATCAAGGGAGCCCATGGTGACTTTGCATTTAGAAGGAAAAGATGTAGATTTTCTCATTGACACGGGGGCCACACATTCTGTACTAAATTATCTTGAGGGGCAAATTGGGAACAAGTCAGCAGCAGTCATTGGAGCCACAGGGAAGGAGGAGGTACAGCCATTCTTGCAACCCCTAGAATTGAGCTTTGAAGATATGATCTTGACCCATGAATTCTTATACATGCCAGACTGCCCAACTCCACTCTTAGGGCGCGATCTACTGGCAGCACTGGAGGCAGTAATTACTTTTGAGAATGTTGAACTCGTAATGAAAATTCCAGAGTCTAAGACTGTTGCAGCCGTGAGGCCTGGTAGGCTTCCCTGGCGGGCAGTCGCCTAAGGGCAGAAATGCCTAGTCATGGTGACTAGGCCGAAATAACCCTTCTCCCGCGCTTGGACCCTCGCTTATCTCCCTGTAAGACAATAGGTCACTTTGTACCCCGAACCATACTATTGGACACCTTTTCAAAACCTCAGTACCCTATAAAAACACCACTTTTCCCCCAGCTCAGTAGAACTGCTGTCCCTGGAACCCTTCACAGAAGAAGCTAATAAAGATTCATCTGTGGAACTCCATACGGCGCTTCTCCTCTCTCTGCCTTGTGTCTGCCAAGGCACCTTAGCAAGCTTATGAGCTGAGAATCACTGCAAAAGAGCTGATCACTGCTAAGAGCTGAATATCACTGTAACTAAGCTTGCTAAGTGTTGCCTGTGCCTGGGAGCTTTGCTGGAGTTGCTTGGGCAGGGGGGTACGTAGGTGCACCCCTAGGCAGGACCAACCAAGGCAGCCGAGACACCGACTGAAGCTACCGGGGAAAAACAAAATAAGACAGGAAAGATTTTGATGATAAAAGAAAAACCAATTTCTAATATTCCTAAAAAAATAGAGGATGCAGTAATTCCCTCTGTCTGGGAAACAGATGTACCTGGAAAATCTAAATTGGCACAACCGGTACATGTAGAGTTAAAAGAAGGAGCAAAGGCTGTACGAATCAAACAGTACCCTATAAAACCAGAAGCACGACAGGGAATAGCAAAGACCATTGATAAATTTTTAAAATATCGAATTCTAGAGGAATGTAAATTGGAATACAACACCCCAATTTTCCCAGTGAAGAAAGCCAATGGTGAGTTTAGACTTGTACAGGATTTAAGAGGTATAAATGAAATAACCAAAGACATTCATCCAGTGGTTGCCAATCCCTATACATTGTTAGCATCCGTAAAAGAGATATATAAATGGTTTACTGTAATTGACTTAAAAGATGCTTTCTTCTGTATACCCCTTGACCAAGAAAGTAGGAAACTATTTGCCTTTGAGTGGGAACATCCAGAAAGTGGAAGAAAAACTCAGCTCACCTGGACTCGATTACCGATGGGGTACAAGGGCTCCCCCACTTTGTTTGGAAGTCAACTGGCAAAGGAACTGGAAATCTGGACCAGAGAAGGGCAAGTACCAAGAGACCAATATCTATTACTCCAGTATGTAGATGACATTTTGATTGCAACAGAGGAAGAAATGACCTGCATAAAGGTAACCATTGAGATCTTAAATTCATTAGGAATGGGAGGGTATAAGGTATCCAGAGAAAAAGCACAAATTGCCCAACAGACTGTGATTTACCTGGGATGTGAAATCTCACAAGGGCAGAGAAAACTGGGTACTAATCGTATTCAAGCTATCTGTGCTATTCCAGAGCCCCAGAATCTACACGAGCTGCGGATTTTCCTCGGAATGACCGGATGGTGTCGCCTGTGGATCATGGACTATGGACTGATTGCAAAACCCTTGTATGAGGCTCAGAAGACGCAGCCGTTCACCTGGGGCAAACCACAGAAAAAGGCCTTCCAGAAGTTAAAGGAAGCACTGACAACTGCTCCTGCTTTGGGGGTTACCTGATCTGTCTAAAGACTTTCAGCTGCATGTGCATGAAAGGCAGCGACTGGCACTGGGAGTCCTGACCCAACGACTGGGAAGCTGGAAAAGGCCGGTGGGTTACTTTTCCAAACAACTTGACAACATAAGTGCCGGATGGCCTTCATGTCTGCGGGCAGTGGCAGCTACCGTGCTGCTGATACAGGAAGCCAGGAAGCTCACGATGGGAAGACACATAGATGTCTATGTGCCACACATGGTAACTACGGTCCTGGAACAAAAGGGGGGCCATTGGCTCTCTCCAAGCCGGATGATGAAATTTCAGGTATCCCTGACTGAGCAGGATGACGGTGCACTAAAAACAACTAACCTCTTGAATCCAGCTCTATTTCTAGGTGCCACAGCTGAGGAAGGTCCATTAGAGCATGACTGTCTAGAAGTCATCGAGCACACTTATTCAGCAAGAACAGATCTGAAAGATGTCCCCCTAGACCAACCAGAGTGGGAACTCTTTACAGATGGAAGCAGCTTCATGGAGAACGGAGCCAGACACGCGGGATATGCGGTAACTACAATTGATGTAGTAATAGAGGCAAAAGCACTACCACCTAACACGTCTGCCCAAAGGGCAGAACTAATCGCATTAACCAGAGCTCTCGAGCTCAGTGAAGGGAAGACAGTGAATATCTGGGCTGATTCCAAATATGCCTTCGGAGTAGTGCATGTACACGGAGCTTTATGGAAAGAAAGAGGACTGCTGTCCTCCCGAGGGACAAATATTAAACATCAAGATGCAGTCCTACAACTGATAGATGCAGTACAAAAACCTGAACATGTAGCAATCATGCACTGCAAGGCACATCAATCAGGCAACTCCAAAATTTGTGAAGGAAATCGAAGAGCAGATTGGGCAGCCCGTCAGGTAGCGCGAGAGGTGCAGAAAACAATGGCATTGATACCATCAAGACTTAATATCTCTCAATTTAATTTGCCTCCTAAGCCAAAATATACAATTGAAGATGACAAACTAGCACAACTGCTGAAAGCACAGAAGAACACAGAAGGGTGGTATGTAACCACACAAGGGCAAATAGTGGTACCTCCTTTGGTAATGAGAGAAATTTTACAGGTAAAACATAATGAGTGTCACTGGGGTGCAGAGGCGTTGGTAAAGTGGTTAAGACAATACCTAATCTCAGTACGGATGCAAACAATGGCCAAGTCAGTAATGTCTAAATGTGAAATCTGCCTGAAAAACAATCCAGTAGCTAGACGACAGGCACAGCTAGGCAGAATTCGGATGGGAATAGAACCAGGAGACTATTGGCAAGTGGATTTTGCAGAATTGCCAAGAACTCGGGGATACAAATACCTGTTAGTAGGGGTTGACACGTTTTCTGGATGGCCAGAAGCCCTTCCCTGTCACACAAACCAAGCAAAGGAAACAGTTAAGTGGTTATTACAGGAGATCATTCCCAGGTTTGGGGTGCCCCTAGGGATATCATCAGACAGAGGCCCACACTTCATAGCCACAGTGGTACAAGGGGTAAGCAAGTTATTGGGAATATCTTGGGACCTCCACACACCATGGAGACCCCAGTCAAGTGGGCAAGTAGAGAGAATGAACCAGACACTGAAGGGGCAGATCAGTAAAATATGCCAGGAAGCCAAACTGCAGTGGCCACAGGCTTTGCCGATCGCATTGCTGAGAACTCGGATAAAGCCTAGGAGTGGGATGTCAGTTAGTCCTTATGAAATATTGTATGGGAAACCATATGAATCTCCTAACCCCAATCCAAATGTTCATGTCACAGGGAAACAAGATGTGTATAATTATGTTCTGTCCCTCGGGAAAACTCTAGCTCGGCTTCGAAGTGTTCTCGTGTGGAACAGACCACTGGCCCTGGAGAATCCAGTCCACAATATTGAACCAGGAGATGAAGTATACATCAAAACCTGGAACGAAGAACCACTAAAAGAGAAGTGGACTGGTCCCCATCAGGTACTGCTAACCACCTTTACAGCAGTCAAAGTGGCTGGAGTGGAACCCTGGATACACTACACGCACGTGAAGAAGGTCCCTCGTGGAGTCCAATCGTGGGCTGTAGAAACTATAGGACCAACAAAGCTGAGGCTAAAACATCTGTAACTGTTCAAATGGTATTGGTAACTGTGCTCATGCTCTTCTTGTGGGTAATGTTAATTTCATAGATACTAATGTCACCAATAGGGATTGCTGTTACTTTGGGATATAGAATACAGAAGGGTCAACTAACAACTCTTCATTCTAGAATGAAGAGAGAGGTACAAGCAAAGACACAAGTAATAGAAATTTCTAATGAAATTTGGGCTGAGAATGTAATGATTAGATTAGTCAGAGACTTTGCCAAAATGCACAATACCAGCAGAATAACAGCCTGTCTGCCAATACCAAAGGCAGCAGGGGACCCAGTAAGCTGGGGAATAATAACGTCAAAATTACCTGAAATAGGAGGGAACAAAACAATCAAATGTAAACAAGTACCAGAGTCAAGGGTGGTGGTCAGAGAGTACTGGAAGATAACAGAGAGTTCCTATATGCAATCCATGTGAAAATCAGACTGCATTCTTAGTAATGGCAAATTAGGACAAATCATAGAGTAGTGGGTTAAGGACCAAGACCTTGCAAAATGGCAATGTTGGTTTCTACACTATCAAAAGATCAGGGACAACGCTACAGAGAGTGTTGTGGTGTGGAAATATGAAGAAAAGGATTGGAAAGGACTGGAACCCTGGGACAGTGCATGGTCTATGAGTATCCTCCAGAAATTCCAATATATGGAAAGCACACCCTGGTGCATTAAATGGAAAGGCTCTGAAAATGAGACAGATCCCACAGTGACGAGTACTGGTACTAGCAGTCAGAAAGAGGCAAATAAGGTAAGTTGGTGGGTATGTAATAAAATTTATGATTGCACCTCTGATAATCTGGAAATAAAACAGTGGTCACCATTGGCAGTAGCCTTACGAATCGGTTGTGCCTGCAGGAAAATTAAACACAAACAAGGCAAAATAGATTCCAAGATTATAGTAGGATGTAGCAGGAGTACAATTTGAAGTCCAGGACCGTTTGTATGGGCAATGAGTGATGGCACATGGAGAACACACTTGCATATGGACGGGGAGGTAAGAGAAATCACCCTGGGCCTTCCCACTTTATGTCCAATTTGGAAGAAATCCCCATTTAACGGGAGCAGTGAGGCCTTGCAAATAAAAGCAAAACGAGATGTCTCAGAGGACAAGAACCCAGATGACACTTGGAAGGAACCCTCTAGTGGAGTAAAGATTGGGTGGGCCCTAGGATCCTTGTTTGGTCCCATTGCAAATTATCGAAATAGAGAAATGCTATATAGACTCACAGGTCAAGTAGACAGATTAGCAAGAATCACACGAGAGGGATTTAGGGAACTCAATGTGCAGTTACAGGCCACCACCAAAATGACCCTGCAAAATCGTTTGGCTTTAGATATGTTACTTTTGAAAGAACACGGAGTGTGTGGATATTTAAAGGGACAAATTGACCATTGCTGCATCCACATCCCAAATGTAACTGCAGATGTAGAACATGACATCAGTCAGTTAAAACAAATAGAGCATGAGGCACAAAAGGAACAAAAAGATTTAGCTACCAGCTGGTTGGGTAAAATCTTTGAAGGATTAGGATGGAATGTGAGTTCATGGATAAAGTCTATCCTTGAAAATCTGATAATTTTACTAATTATATTTTTAGTAATTTGGTTAGTTTACAGAATCCTGAAGAGAGAGATACAGAAAAAGGCATCTTGGAACAGGACCATAATGAAGGCATTGGCACGGAATCCAGCACCTTTGATCCGCAACAACATCCCGGACAAAGCCTATGACAACAGAGGCTTTGAAGATGAACACCCAGTATAAACTCTGAAGCCTAATGGACTGTATTAAGTGAAAGCATTTACACTTAGTATATTAGAGTGAAAATACTTTCAAAGGGGGGAATGTTGGTGGAGGGTTAAAAAAAATATAATTTCTGTATAAGTTAACCACGGGATTAAGTTGAGGTATGTATGGGGGGAGGAAGGTAGAGAACGTACAACTGGAACTTGACGCAGCTCAGCTTTGGAACAAGCATCAGCTTCTGCAACCAGCTCCATGCCATTGTAATGACCGAATCAAGTGTGACTGTAGCCCAGGAAGATAATTGAGAAGCATTGTTTTAACCAAATCAAGTGTGGATCAGGGTAGAAGTGTAGGTATGATTTAAGATAGTAACTAAGGAATAGGATAATCAGTATCTAGAGGTGGAGGTTAGTTAACGTGTATAATTTAAACTATAAAAATCACAAATCGACTCTGTATTTTTGGGGCACAAGATTTGGGCACTGTATGCCCCTGTGTCCCCGCGTGCGCAAATAAAGAACCGCATAGGATCGCCTTCGTGTGGTTATATGTTTTCCTACGCTAACAAAAACAAACAAACAAACCACAACTACAGCATTAATAATAAACAGAACCAGGAACCTCGAGGGCTTTCTTTCACAAAAGCCCGAGGCAGTTTGATCTCGGTGCCCCTGCAGGACTCCGAGAGGCCAAGCTGGAACGATGGCAAGTCCCGGGCTGGTGGATGAGATCAGATGCACTGCGCTGGTAGCTGGAGCAGCAGGGATGTCTCGGCAGAGCTGGGCAGTGCAGGGCTACAGAGTAGCAGGAAAAACCTCAAAACTCTGAAGAAGCAGCGGCGGTGGGGGCAGGGCTGGAGAAAGCAAGCTCAGGATTCCTGGGTACATGAGCAGATGACGAGGCAGAATGATGACCGTGAACTCTTCCTGCAGCGAGGGGCAGCTTGACTGTCCTCCCCGATGCGGAGAGCAAGAGAGAGCAACTGCCCCCCCAGCTCTGTCTTTTACCTTTCCCAAAGCTTGAGTTATCCCTCCCCTCTGAGGGAAGCTCCCGGAGACTCAAAACAATAGGTGTAGCCTTGTGCTGCTATCTCCTTTGACTACTCCCTTTGTTCTGGTTAAGCACTGTCCTTAAGGTTTCTTAGCAACTTATGGGAAAAAATTCTGTAAGTGAAAAAGAGGCAAATCTAACCTCCAACACAAAGTTCTAACATCTTACTTCCTATCTTCCCACAGATTTCAGTGTCAGCTGAAGGGCCTAATTACTTTTCTGGATCTAGCTGTAGCTCCCTAAAAACGCCTGCCTGGGCAGGAGTTGTGTGCCTGATCAGTAGGCAGCACGTATTGCCTGTGGGCAGCTCCCCTTGTGCTAAGGGACTGCAGCTGAAAAAACCTGATATATGCAGAGAGTCTACCTCCTTACAGGCCATGCATCCAGAATCCCTAAATGCCCTCTCCAGCAGTGCAAGCTCCACAGACAGAGCAGTGCTGGTGCTGTTACATTCCCCTGTGGGAAGGGTTTCTCCCCCCTCAGGGACCCCTAGAGCTTATAACCATGTAGTTTAACCCTTCCTCCCCTTTCTGACCCTATTGGCTGTGTCCCAAACTGCGCCTCCCTGGCAGGAGCTAAGAAAAGACCCTCTCCCTCTGTGCACGCCCTCTTTCCTTCTGGACACCACCTGGAATAAACGTCTTGAACTGCAGCTGGGGGTCAGAGCCTCTTTTGGAGTCCTTTATCCTGTCCATGAAATATTCCTCCAAAGCCTTCTAAGGCCTGAGCTAGCATTGGAACCTTGGAGGGGTTAAAAGGAGGATTTATTTCAGGTGCTCACATTAACATACCCAGCAGTAAATATCCAAGCCCAGTAACTTTTCAACATGCTACCCCTTCTGTTGCCCCAAACAGACCTATAAAACATTCCTAAGTTGAGCCCAAATGCCTATCCAATTAATGAAGCTGTCATTTATCTCAATGCTTTTGACATTAGTATGGCACTCCAGCATCCCACCAATGATATAATGCCAGTAGGATCAGATCTTGTTAGGCAGGGATGCAAGGAACACCGTTTCATGAATTTTTTTTATGACCTTCAGTATTCCCCCCAGTCCCGGCTGTTTCATCAAAACTATAAAAAAAGACAAACTTTCAGCAAAGGCAGAGCTGTTCTTATCACATTACTATCACTACAGCTGCATTGCCATAAACATCAATGGCACCTTCCCAAGCAAATAAAGGTGACACAGATTAATGTCCCAGATAACTTAATTTTTGACATATCTTGAAACAAAGAGCCACAGTTCAAGCATTTGAGAGCAAGAGGTCATCCTGGAGACAAGGAGAGAAACTTACAGAAAAGGTAGAGAGAAAAAAAGAAGCTATCCAGGATTTTTTTGCACAAAAGACAGCTTGAAAGAGGAGGGGAGTAGGTAATGAAGAAGAAAGAAATGTTTCAGTGAGATATAAAGCAGGAGGAAATAAGAATCTCTACCAAAACACAGGAAGAAAGAGGAAGCCAGCCTGAGAGACTGATGAGAACAAGCAACTGTTGTGAACATGGAGAGCATCCTCATGTCTTGCTCAAAATATCAAGACAATCTCAGTGCATTCACAGCACATTTAACTCCTGGCAATGAGGGTTTGCAGTGACCTTGAGTGGGGAGATCTGCTTAAAGGACCATGAGTTTCTCACATTTAGAAAAGTCTTTTAGAAACAATACAGCCCAAGTCCACTGCATTCGCCTTCTGGTTGTTAACTCCAAGCCTCATTCCTGCAGCTCTTTACCAAATTATTTACTAAGTGCATTAACATAAATGGAACCAGAAGATTTATTTTTAATTAAAAAGAGAGGGAAAGAGACCTGAGCACACTGTTAATATTGCCAGTGCTTTTCATGACTCCACTAAAAAATAAATTTTAAGATTCACCTTTAGTAGTTATTGTAATAGAGCTACTTTTCATTGACTCAGTGAAATTCCTTTCACATTCCTTTTACTAGGAAAATTAAATGTAAAAGCACATCTAATTTTTTCTAAAGCAGATATTTCCTCCAATAAGGAAGCAAAACAACTAAATTATTTATCTGTCATGTATAGGAAGAGTGAAAAGAAAATAAAATCATTAGCTTTCTTCAAAACAGGAAAAGAAAAATCTCTCATGCAATAGTTGCTTCTTCAGTTATGAACGTTGCACTAATTTTAGTCCAAAGTACACAGAAAGTTTTTAGGAGAACAGGAGGCATTTTCTGCACTTTCAGAATTGAACTTCTCTGTCTCCCAGGTCTTCTTGCACTGCCCGAGACCTCCCAACAGCTAACATCTCTCCAAATCTTGGAGAGCACCAAATCTTCAGGATCCCTAGTCTTCATGATGAGGTCAGAGCCAACCTACTGGTGAGTTGCC
Organism: Prinia subflava; assembly: GCF_021018805.1. Lineage (NCBI taxonomy): Eukaryota > Metazoa > Chordata > Aves > Passeriformes > Cisticolidae > Prinia > Prinia subflava. The sequence continues at coordinate 10,395,815 of NC_086282.1, forward strand.
TCCAGGGATCTGACCCAGGTAATAAAGTCAAAAGATCCACACAGCATGTTAAGGAAGCTAAGCCAGAGAGTACCAAAGAGGTGCATTTTAACTCTCCTTCCATTATCTCCCTTCATTCCTTGTGACAGTCAAGAGAGGGGCAGCCAAGATGGATGCACCGCAAAGCTAAAGTAAACTTCAAGTTTCTGAAGCTGCTTCCCAGTAATCCAGGCTTCCCAACATTCACCATGCATATAAACTGCTACTTATACCTATTCAGAGTGCCTCCATGTCCCAAAGTGCCAAACGATGAAGCCCAGCACTTTGAACTAATCCAACACTTGCTGTACAAAGGAGTACTAAACTGTAAGCAACTTCAAAAACCTAGGCAGAATAAACACCTATTTTCCCCCTGAAGGAAGACTTGAGTAACAGAAACAAAAGGCTATTACATTTTCAGATAAATGTACAAGGGATTAAATTTTTCTTATAAATATTAAACAGAGTGAAAATATAATTTGTTTCAAGGACAATAATTCAAATAAGCAAATTTAGAAATTCTGTTTCATTTGATACCCATGTCTACATTTCACTGCAACCTATTAAGTATAGAAGGCTAAAACCTATTTTTCAAGCAAGTGAAGTGTGAAAACATTCAGGTTATATCTCTTAAAAAAAAAAACACTCTCACATTAGTGCCTTCATTCGTTTTGCAGTATCACCTGCTCTGTCCTCCTCACAGAACAGCACCAGCAATTAAAACAATGACCCAAGACTTTTTAAGGGCCATTAGCAGGTGTACCAACACAGAAGACAGCAGGAGCTGTGCCCCAGGGAGAGAGAGAGGATTTTGCTGGCAAACCCAAAGGGTGACAGATCCCTCCCACGTCAGAGAGTCTCTTGGTTGGAAGGCTGCCAGTCGAGCACAAGAGACATGACCCAGGCGGCCAGTTGCTCTCCAGATCATCTTTCCTGATCTCCATTGGGGATTTTGGTTCAGTGCCACTCGATATAGTGTCAATTGTCACACCGAGGTCTCAGAACAGCTGTCAGTCAACAGCTGCAGAGCACAGCTTACCCAGGCAGAGCACAGCAAAGCAGGGTTGCTCCAGATACCACTGGTCATGCACGGGGTTGAAGTAAAACCCAAGTATCTCCAGCCCTGAAATTACAGTTCTGCTAGTAAATTGAACAAGGCCAGGACACTGCCACAAAGACTAGCACATGATCGTCCACATACAAACTGATATCCTCACATGGGTTTCAGCAACAACTTCCTGCCAACATCTAGGTAAGGCAGAGAGCTTAGGACAAACCAAGGACCGTATCCTCTAAGTTAACTGGGGACAGGCAGCCTGTTTTGGAGGGTTACCTTCCTAAGAACAACCTGGCCACATCATCCATCCAAGAGCTAGAAAAAGTATTAGTACAATCAAACAGGAGTATGGGCTCCTGTCATCACAGTGAGAAAAGTGTGCATCTGACTCCCACTGAAGACGCTGAAACATTGCCAAGCGTTTGGACACTACTATGGAAAGGCAACATAAGACTCTGAAGTACACAGAATTTTGCTGTTCTCAAAATAGGGGTGATCTGATCACTCCTACCCAAGAATGAAAAAGTAAGTAATTTCTACAAGTAAAGACAGCTCTCAGAGCAGGCAGACATACTAAAGCAGCCTTAAAGACTAGACCAGCCATGCACTCAGAGCATTTATATTCTGTTTATACAAGGGAACTATTTTCAGCAGGACTCATTATTTAAAATCCTTCACACATCCCCATGCAATGCAGCAAGAAAGGTTAAAGTTTTGTTCCCCTGGTGAATTCTCAACATAATTTGACAAGGGTAAAGCACTGTTCTTGTTCATCAGGTTAAATACAGACCCTGTCACATCACTGGAGGTGCTGTGGACATCAGGCTCTCCTACAGTCCACCACATGTTTTGACATTGTGTCTCTGTGTGCCCATGTTTCTTGCAAGTGATGGTTTGCAACAGTTTTTATAAAATGGCAACAGAGCTAATATTTGTCTCTGCTTCCCCAAGCACAAACTATACCCACTTCCTTCATCATGTGTAGATAACGTGACCCAGAGCAATACCTCAAAAATTTGGAATAATGGTGGTAATCCTCAGAGTTTGAGGAGGACTTGTGAGACTTGAGCTGCCCAGAGCTCCCATAAAAGTAATCTAGCAATGAGACTACTCTGCTTCTGGCAAAGGATGCTTTATAGAACCTCAAAGGACCGAGGTGCACAAGGTTTCTTGTATCCATAAGTCATGTCATCTGTCTTGTCTAAATCAGTAAACAAAATCAAATCAGACCAAATCATGCACTGTAAGTGTAACAGCCAAACAGCCCTTCATCTCACATAATACAACAGCAGTGCATAAAAAGCAGGAGTGCTAGTGCAGCATTTTAAAATACTTTTTCCCCCTGTACAGAAGCCACAGGTTGGGAACACAACAGCGAGGGCTCATTTCTGCAGATTTCTGCTGCATGCTATGATACCAACAAGAAGGAAAGTGTGTATGATGGCCTGCTTGCTTCCTGCCACCCTAAGCACATATCTCCATGGGTGCCACACATGTGGTAAGCCTCCTGAGCAGCCCCAAGAAGTGCTGTAAAAAATGCCATCAAGGAGATCAAAGATCAGCACACAGTCAGATCCCTTCATCCCAAGATTTCAGCTTCTCCTAACTGTCCTTTGCTCTTCTGAGTAGTCTAATTACACAGCAAAGCCCTTGTGAGTGTGCAGAAGAGGGGGTGAGCCCTGCTCACATGGGGTAAATCCCTCTGTACTTAAAGTGGGAGCAGCAAAAACAAATGCAGACAGACATAAATAAGCAAGGCTGCCTCTTTGAGATTTTCAAAATGAGAGGTGGAAAATAATTCTCATCAAAAATACATCAAGATCCAAATCAGTGTGTAAGGGCAGCTTCAGTCTGGCTATTACCCTGGAGAGCACAATGTCCAGTCACCAAAACCACAAGATGTCACATCAGACGTCTGTTGTCATAGTTCCTTTGTTCCCATCACTAGCTGACCCAACAGAGATAAAGCTCAGTTGGGCCCTTCTACACACACAGTGACTGCATCTCCCCAAAACTGCAGGCACACCATCACATCTGATCAGGTCCTGGGAAAACACAGAGACAGTGAGATGCGGGCTGCCACCCTGTTACTTGGTATTGGGAGATGCAAGCCATGTGTGTTTCTGAACAGTCATTCATATGTGTTTTTAGTAACTGTGTATGACTTTCCACAATAATAACCACAATCAGTGGTGGTGTTGATGTAAATTACTTAAGTTTAAATACAAATCATAATAAGATGCTGTAATTCTGTTTTCAGACAGTTTTACCCTGAACATTAAACATTATTCCACTTATAAAAAGAAATCAGTTTAGCACAGTCACCTTAAGGAACTTGCATGTTTTAATCATCATTTCTAATTAGGCTAAAAAGTAAAGTATAAATCAAGGTCCTTTTTGAGGCACTCTCAAAATGCATCAAATAGGCTCCATTCTTTATTTGGCTGAAGTACACATTATGCTAAAGTGTTAATGAGAACAAACGAGTAACTGAAAACAGTCCCCTGCTAATTTTCATAATTTGTAGTAGAACACTTTACTAATTAATAACAGACTTCTAGAGACATCTATGTTGACAAATACACACAGGCTGCACTCATTTACATTTCTGACATCTTGCCTTTGATGCTGATGTACAAGGTGCTTCCACACCTTTTTTATCTACAAGCTGGTTAGCATTATGTCTTGGTTTGAAAGACAGATATCTGCTAGGAAGGGGGCAGGACCTCCTTAGAGATGGAGAATTCGAATCCCCTCCCTCCAAATTATTCTTATTTAAAAAATTAAAGGAGCTTTCAGACAGAGCTATGGGGATAGGAATAACAGTTCTTTACTAGTATATATGACAAAACAACAAACAAACAACAACTACAGCATTAATAATAAACAGAACCAGGAACCTTGAGGGCTTTCTTTCACAAAAACACCCAGGGCAGTTTGATCTCGGTGCCCCTGCAGGACTCCGAGAGGCTGAGCTGGAAGGGAGGAAAGTCCTGGGCTGGTGGATGAGATGAGGAGCTCTGCGCTGGTAGCTGGAGCGGCAGGGGTGTCCCGGCAGGGCTTGGCAGTGCAGGGCTACAGAGTAGCAGGGGAACCTCAAAGCTCCGGAGAAGCAGCGGCGGTGGGGGGAGGCTGGAGAAAGCGAGCTCAGGATTCCCGGGTACACGAACAGATGACGGTAGATTTCCCAGGACGAGACAGAGGCAGAGTGATAGCCGCGAACTCTTCCTACAACGAGGGGCAGCTTGACTGTCTTCTTCGATGCTGAGAGCAAGCTAGAGTGAGTTCCCCTCCCCCAGCTCTGTCTTCTTGCCTTTCCCAAAGCTCATCATCTCTCCCCTCTGAGGGACACTCTCAGGGACTCAAAAACAATAGGTGTAGCCTTGTGCTGCCATGTCCCTCAAGTACTCCTTTTTGTTCTGACTAAGTAGTCATCAAGGCCTCTTGGAAACTTATGGGAAAAAAAATTTCTGTAAGTGAAAAAAAAAAACCAAATCTAACCCCCAACACATTAAAAACCTGCATTTTTCCATGAGTCTTTTGATAGCATCCCACTGTCCCACTGTTTGTGAGCTACAATAAATACTTATAGTTTAAGACAGAGGAAGTTAGTAGCACCAACACAATTCTACATTCAGATGCATGCTGAAACAAATGTACTTTGCAGTCAGCAGTACAACAGAATTTGGCAGAAATAATACATTAAAAGAAAAATGATATTATTATTCAGATTTGGATTTTTTTTCTGTCTCTAACGTCTACAGCTTCTATGGGCTGCTTATGTGCCAGGGGCTGTCACTTGGCACAACAGTCCAAGTCACCCAAAGCTACATCTACTGTATCATGTGGAAGAATGCATTTGGTGCCCAGGGACAGTGGAGAATACTGATCATACACTGCAGACCATGAAAGCCTTCAAGGCCATCTCCTGCACTCCATGCATCCTTCTGGCTAAGTCACTCTGGCCAAGTTTGTATTACAATAGGCATAGAAGGACATTCAGAAGTGAAGGGCAAATCACCTCATAAAATGTGAAACCCACAAAGATAAGGGGTCTGCATGCTTGTTTGCTGCCTCTTTGCAAGATACATGCTGTTCTTGTGCTTGTAAAACCTGTCCTCCTGCACATACCAGCCTAAGCCATCAAGACACTGAAAATCAATTTGCCTAGTAAGCAAAAAAACCCAAAAAACTCCCAAACATTCCTATCTGCTCCTCAGGTATATTTGATTCTAGCTACTGCCCAGTTATAATCTATTTATTGTCTTCTACTGTGTAACTAGAGCTGATGAAAGAGTTGCCCTACAATCACTACATTCATATGTTCTGCTTGCCTTTGCTTTAGCTCCCCAAAACCTGCTGTACACTGACAGCAACAAATGGCATCAAACACTAGTAGGTGGAGGTGTTCATTTACAAAACTACCCCATGATGTCAAATCAACTGAATGTATTCCTCGAGTGCTGCCCACAACAGCCCAGGCCTAAATTTGAAAGCATTTGCCTCACCCTCCTAAAACAGGCAATTTCATGTTATTTTCATTTCTTTCAAAATCTTGTAATCTCCTTCAAAGCTCGTCACTTTTCCTGGTTTTTTTCAGCCCCTTGACCCCGCTCACATTTCTGCCAGCAGCCCTTCAAGGAGCAGCAAGAGTGACAAGCCAGAAAGAGGGAAAGGGGCTCACTGAAAAAGAAGACATCAATGCAGGAAAAGACAAAGAACATGAAAAGTGACTGAAGGCTTAAGAATTTTGCACACAACAGCCCAGTCAAACCAGCTCTGTAAGAAAGATTTTCCGACTACTTAACTGCATTCACTATCAACCTCACTTGTCCTTTATAGCCTAATTCATTACTCAATATAACTCAGGTTAAAAAAGATGCAGGCAGTGCCTCCAAGAAAGTCTCTCTCCAGGGGAACACAACCCTTCCCACATAACCCTCATTGTTATTCAGTTAATGAGCAGCAGGAATCTCACAAGAAGCAAACAGGAAACCAAAACAACTGTGAGAGAACTTCATAGAACATGTATGTTTGTAGTCATCAGTCAAATTCTCATTTGTCTTAGAGAGGTAGTCACTTTAAATCACATCATCAAAAGGCTCCCAGTACTAAATTTGAGGGCAATACAGATTTTTTTTTTTATTTTTAAACACAGGTTGACAGTCTAAAGCAATTGCATTTCTATTTCTTAAAAGAAGGTCTTTTAATAAAAACACTACATATCACAAGGCATGCCACAAAATATCTCAAGATATAACTCAATGATGCAAATTCAGTGATGCAGGATTTTTTTTCTGCCTAACACAGTAATTTTTTTTTTTTCATTTAAATATTCTAGTCACCCAAAAGCAGTCCCAAAGTAATTGAGTACCTTCTGGAAGCTAATTTTGAAATAATCCAGAAGAAAATTAGGCTAAAACATTTTTAAAAACAAACAAAGAACTAAAAGGTAAAAACAAAACATTTCATTCATTTCATTTGGACTCACAATGAAATACAATTTAATCCAAGCTGGTTTTAGTCAAGTTCTTCTCTGGTTAGAAGTGTCTCGTTTTTTAGAAAATTGATCTCCCACCCCAAAATCACATTTTCTTCTTATATTGCTCAAAATCTGGCCTGGCCCATCAAACACTAAAACTCCATTTTTCATGTGCATTTGTTTTTTTCCATCCACTGAGGGTAAATGAAAGGTAAGAGGTTTCCAGGAGCCCTCACAATGACAGAGAGTTTTCTCAACAAGCACATATTGAATATCTCCACCAAAACCAAGACAACAGCTAACTCTGACAGGAAAAATCACACTGCAGTAGGAAAAATGTCAAACCTCAAAACACAGGGGGTTTTTAATTACTTTTTATTAAAATCATGAATAAAGTGAATTATTCCTTGTGTGGAAGGTTCCAGGGTTTTCATACGGTCTCTAACATCAAGAGTTGCAGTAACTATTTGCATCTTAACAGGGATCTGTGAGCATACACTTGCTGACAGTAACCCTGCCTACTATTAAATTAGCTGATCTGAAACTAGGAAAATACTTTATAAAAGCCTTTAAGAGAAAGATTTACTTAAATATTTTTCCTGGATTATTTTCTTGAATAAACCAAAGAACACTCTCCACAGAGGTGGAAAAAGAGCAAGGAATAGCTTAGACCTTAGCGAGCACTAGGATGCTGTGAACAAGGTCAGGTTTAGCAGGTTTTATCTCAGTTCCTTGGGAAAGGGTATCTCCTGTATCATATGCCTCTCCCATCTCTAATGATGCACAGAGACCAGCTGTTGCTCCTATTTAGACACCACTCTATTCACCAGGCAAAAAAGTTTCACCTAGAGCAAGGAATGATGTCAGTAGAATGTTATTTTGAAAATGGCTGCCTCTTCAATTTATCATTATCCAAGACCAGCCAGAACAAGTAGGCAGTCCATTTTGAAAATAAATGGATTAATCAACAAAAAAATAAATCCTCTGAGGCCAGGTAAAAATGGAGGGAAATTGCCAGGGCGTGAGAGTTTTAGTTGCTGTTCTCTGCCTTCTCCACTACCTGGAGATTGACCCAGGAGAAAGCACCTGGTGCCAAGAAGGGTCCCACATGAAGCACACTGACGTTCAGAAATCAATCCTCATCCAGTAGACAAGGGATATGCAGAATCCCCAGGGGTAGATTTACAGCAGTGCTGTGACAATTCTTTGTTTCCCTCCTGCAGTTAAGTAACCTTTGAGAGACACTGCAGCTGTAACCACAATTCTGAAAGTTGATCATACCACCACCACAGAACAAATGGAATAGCAACACCTGACTGATAGGAATAGATATTGGCACTAGGAAGATTAAATGAAATTAAAAATTAAACATACTAGAAACTACCCAGCCTGCAAAGGTGTGCTAGATATTCCACAATTATCCAGCAAGTTGTCTCTAGCTCTCAAGACTTTAGAGTACAACTGTGATAAAGTTAGAGCACCTCAGCACTGTGGGATATCTAGTCAGATTCACCATGCCAAGGACACTTGGATTTTAATATTTCGCATTTTATTTCATTATAGCTTTTGCAGATTTAACCTTGTACTAGCAGCAGAATTAAAGGTGGAAGAAAATAAAAACAGCACAGGATACAAACATGTCGGAGTCCATGTTTCCATGGATCCTCTACAGAGAGTAAAAAGTACAGAGATAGAATTAAAACGTTTAGAAAAATTAGAATATATAAAAGCTTTAGATACATAAAGTAGAAATCTAACCCTGAGCCTTAAGTCTTACATGCCCTAAGTCCTAGTTCAGTGTAGAAGGACACAGCTTCAGGCTTAGTGATAGAGTATAGACATAACAAAAATAGAGTAGGGTACTGTTTATAATTTTTAGTATGAGTTTTATGTACAACAAGGTAGAACCTTATGCTAATAAGATAGAGTTTTACGTTAATAGATATGCTATGTGCGTAAGTTTTGACGCTGATTTTCATAGTTTTATGAACTTTAGAATTGTACCTAGATTGGTTAGTGTGTAGATAAAAAATATGAATATGCATTTTGCAATTTGGGATAAAAAGCCTCTGTGTCAGTCAGTCAGTTGGAGGAATTGGTCGAGTGATCAATCCGATCAATCGATCTAACCTCTACCTCCTGCAGCCTGAGGGAGGAGCCTTGCCAGGGAGCCAAATAGGATTCTAAAGGTATCATCTATTGTAGCCTGGCATCTGGGCCCTGGGGTCCCGTTCCTTCCCCCTGCGAGGGTGCAGGACCCCAGGGACCCCTCCTTGTCCCTGCGATCCTGCGTTCGGGAACTCTGCCAAGTTGGGGACCCCTCCATTGCCACTGTGATCCCTGCGGCCGGGACCCCTGTCTGGGATCTGTGATCTTGTGTTCCCTTTCTGTTATTTTGACCCCACGGTTAGAAAATCCTGCTTAAGGTCAGATGAGAAGCTGATTTACCTAGAAGCTGTGATGTCAGATTTGTGCTTTCCTTATAGTTTTACTAGTTTTGCTTGTTAAGAATTCTATGCTTTAGTTATTGTCTTATTTAGACTTTGTTTACCTAGGTTTATAATTAGTTGTAGAATAAGGCCGCTCTCAGAACTCTTATGCCTTCAGGTATGTGCTTTTGTATAAATAAATTACTTTATTTAGATACTAAGATGTTGTAAGACCTTTTAGGGATTTTATACCCGTACAACGACCTAGTACCTATCATATCCATAAGGTACACAGCAGACCACATCTGCATTGCAAATCAGCGTTGATACATTCTACATATGTGAAATTTAACGCACTCAAGTTATGATCCAAAAGAATACAAAGGCAGTCATAAAGAAAACACATGAACTAAAGTATCAGCTTACTGCTAATTCACTGTGGTGCAATCTCCTGCCTAAATGCAAATAAACGCTGTGTCCTTTAGGTCAGGTAGATGAAAAGTCTTCTACCAATAAAAGGCATCTGTCAGATTTGCAGTATAGAGACTAAAAGCATTTGAAAGGTAAATCTGAAACCCCAGACTGAAACAATACTCTGCTTTCATTTAAACATGTTACTCTGCATGGTTACTATAAAACTCTTCACTCACAGTGTAATTTAAGGACCATTTGGAAAAAAGGTGTCAAATGAACGAAAGCGGTGTAGAGTCCAGAAACTTTGTGCAAATGAAGCCCCATCTGTATTAGCACCCTATAGGGTTTTATTTCAACAGCATTATTATATAATTGTAATGGTGCCATAGCATTTGCCTCAGAGACCCCCACCTCTATGAAGAGACTCCCACAGCATCCCTGTTCCTCAGCCACAAATGCTGGTGACAGATTCCATGCAATCAGCAGCTAATACTGTAACACAGCTCGTGTAATGGTCACATGAAGTACACATTTGCATGAGGTCTCCAGACAGAACCTGCCTGGTTGCATGGACAGCCCACATTGCCCTCACTGCTGACTTCTGACATTCAAGGCCAGAGAGGGCTGTGGCCCCTACAATTCTCCTACAACCTTGCTTATGCAGAGAAAGTTGGGGCAGCAGATGCCATCCATATGAGGAAGCAGCAGGCAGTGACAAACCAACTGTGCAGCAGAAGGGATGATTTTTGTTTGTTTTGTTCTCAAAGGGTATTGGAGCTAATATGAGATCATATAGATCAATCTCGTAGATCATGTCTGCTGCACAGTATCCTGCTAACCACTTTTAGCCTGTTGTTCCATTTGGAACCCCATCTGGTAAAAAAGGACTGAGAACATAAATAATTCAATTTCTGCAAGTTTCAAAGTGAGGAGCTTGCCAGTGGAGGAGACACCCCACACTACCTTCTACAATGAAGAAAACAATCCAAAATACAAATCTGCCTCCCTTACTTCTTTTGCCCATGAAACAAGTGGTCTTTTCAGAATGATAAAGTTTATTTAACTAGTAACTTACTTAAAGGCCACAACAGAAATCTCTACTATTTTCTGCAAGTACAGGGACTGATAAACTTTTTGAGTTATCAGGTCTTCCTGCATTGGACACAAGTATGCAAGACAATGTGATGTTGATGTGTGATGTGCACTGAAGTTGCAGGAAAAGAGTTAAGATTCTTTCCTATGTCCTCTTCTTCCTGCTAAAGGGATAGATTGGAAGTGCCACACCAACAATCCCAACCATCACATAACCTCCAAGTCAAGCAATAAACTATTTACTACAGTCCCCTATTGGAAAGGGAGTCAATTAGTTAACCGGCCATCAATTAATACTTAGCAAGGAACAATCCAAAGAGAGGAACTGGTCTGAACAGCACAGCTTGAAAAAAAGCGTGCTTTTGAACCAGATACCTCTGTGTTCAAGCCAGTATCTTGCATTACTGAACATCTATTTCAATACATAAGCAACTACATTTGCTAGCAAGACATCCTGTTGACACCTATTCAGTCCTGCCCTAGTTTGGCATGACAGTCCTGTGCGTTCTTCAGGGTTCAAGTGAGTGCTCGGATACATTCAAAGGATTATTATGTGATGTATTTGAGGGCATGAGGCAAAAGCTTTGTTTCCCAAACAACATCTGAAGGGCAGCATCCCCTCGAGGATGCTGCAAAGTTACCCTGAAGACAGTCTCTGAGGAACAGTGACAATTCTCTGCAGACAAGATCATCTGTTGGGTTGCTATTTTAAGTGGGGGAATGGGCTGGTGAGTTCTCCACTCGTTTTGGAAGCAGGAAGGGAAATGAAGCTGAGGGAAGGAAAAATAGTGTTAGGAACTTATTCCAGGATCTTTATAATAAGAAATGCCTATCACTCCCTCTACTATACAATAGCATCATTTTACTGTCAGGAAGTAAATAGCTTTCGCAGTTTCTTGACATGACTTTCTCTTAAACTTGGCTTTCAGCCCTGCAATCCAATAAAAGCAGAGCTCAATCAACCTCTCTGCTCAAGAACTGAGGACCCTGCATTTATGGTCTTCATTTTGCTGAGCCTGGCATCTCTGCTCTTCAGACAAGGAGTCCAACCAGGAGAAAGCACCACACACATGAAGCCATGAGAACTCACCAGAGGCATCACAGCAAACTGTGTCAAAATAGATTTTTTTTTTAATATTGTCAAAGCCAGGTATTCTGCATTATGAACAAACATTCACCCAGGCTTCCCCAGGAAAAATACTTTCCATTACTATTACTTTTCAGCTTTACTTAGCTCTTTCCCACAGCTTTAGCTGTTATTTCTGTTGCTTTCTAGGTAGTATATCTGGTTCCTAACCATTTCATATGTGTATTTGGCTTCACACATAATGCTCTAGAGGTGTAAGCAATATTACTACATCACCACCAATGAAGGTATGTATAAAAATGAAGAAATTTTGACAGCTCTGCAGCTACCACGTCCACAAGATAATCAAATTGCCATATCTCAATGCAAACTACCACAAAGAAAAATTATAAATAAATAAAACAAAAATAAAAATCACACACTGCAATGAAACATATTAAAATTTACTTAGCCCCTAAACTGGCTGTGAGTCTAACTCTCAGAGGTTCATACCCTACAGCTCCCTTTGACTTCTGAGTTTATCCTTTTTAACTCACTGCATTTTCGTGAGTGCTAGAGAGACTGATCTCATCTCCTTGTATCAACTTTTCTGTGCTCTAAGCTTCTCAACATAATAGCATTCCAGAGTGATATTGGATACACCAGCCCTCCTCAAGTTATTCTTGATTGCATTTTGCCAACTGGCCAACAAGGGATAATGAAATTCAACACGTAAGCACTCCCCGGAGAGCTGGAGAATTTCACATCTGCCATATATTTACTATCTAAAAAAGAAAGGCACTGTATCTGTGCAAGGGCTAGGGCTCTTAGAAACAGGGCTGTCACCAGATGTTCCACAGCTGAGAATCTGCATAGCCTCAAGATGTGAGGCTAATCAGTGTAGGCCCTAAATAATTAAGATACTATGCTTTGCAAGAACTGCTGGCTATTTAGAGGAGAAAGACCACAATTCAACACCCTAGTGAGAGAAAGGCAGAACGAGCTCATATATTACATAGGTGAATGGGGGACAGCCAGCATTACCAGGGCAGAACACATAGGACAAAGTAGGAATCCACATCAAGCCAAACATCAAAATAGACCGGGCCCACTAGAAGATTTTGGCACCAGTGTCACAAATCACAGCAGAGAGCAAATAGTCTAAGCCATTTGGGTTTCTACTAAACAGCATTCCCAATCCTGTTTTTAATTAAGATCCCCAAGGACACTTCAGAGACTATAGGTTCATCCATTTTGTGCCTCATCTCCTCCATCTTATTGTCTTCCAGCTCTTTAATCTTAGGCTCCTGTGAATTCAGGTATGCAATCTGACTGTAGCTGTCAGGATGCAAGGACATGCTTGCAGTGCCTCATGAAAACTGCTCTGTGTCTGGAGAGGTGGCTCTGCTAAAGACACAGCAAAGCAGCTTCTTACAAATAAGAGCTCTCAAAATTTAGGCCCAGACTCATTCTGTTATAAAGGTAAGCAAGTTGGAGTTTTTTTGAAACTTTTTTAATGGCTGTCTGATACTTTAACACATGACTTCCAAGCACTTTGGTGACCAGGGCTCACAAACTCTAAGGTGTCTGCTGGTGATAGGAATTCATTATGTATTTGGCATTTGGCCAGGAGACCATTTTTTTCCCCCAAATCAAATTAAGGAAAACAACTAAATATTATTAGATTTTTTTTAGTCCTAAGAATTCCCCCAGAGCAATATCTAATAGTAAGATTTTTAATTGTTCATGCCTATAAGATTACAAATTGTGATGACAGGTTGGATTTCAAGCCATGACAAAGACATGAAGGCATGTCAATGTTCTTTGCATTATTCTAAGTTTAGACAGACTGGCTCTTTATGGATTTATTTATATATACAGTATGAAAATTACACTTAAAGCACATACACATCGTCATATATATATAAACACAGAAAAATAAAATCAAGTGATCTGGATTTTCCTACAACTCTTACAAATAGGCATTCTTCCTTGAAAACATACTACCAATTACATGTGCACAGAACTGAGCAGCCATGCTGGCAAAATACAGTTTGAGGTGATAAATAGGATGTGGACATGAGTCTGTCTTTCAGAGTGGAGGAATAAAGAGGATATCTGTTCCCAGGAACACCTGCCAGCCCAGCTGATGACTGTCCTGCTCCAGCAGAGGAGCAGACACATTAGAGGGAGGAAGAGGATGCCTCTGGAGAAATCCACAGTTAGCAGCAGTTGGCAGGGTTTTAGTACCAGCCTCTGGCTTTGTGAAGCACCACCATGGTTTTTCCCTACCTGCAGAGACACAGCTGAACTCAGGGTCTCTATTAATTATATGGAAGCTGGAACAGAGCAATGCACGATACAACCAATATGGTCAGAACATACATTCTCCTCTTTATTCTCGAAATAGTTGGTTTTATACAGTGTGAAATAATTTACAGTTGCAGGTGTTTTCTCATTGGCATTCAGCACGAGAAAGAATGCAAACAATCTTAGCTTAAGGCAGCTACCGTGATTCTACTCTAACTGTCCTATCTAAAGCATGCGCACACCTTAACTTAAATTCTAACTGCGCCACAGGTTTATCTACTTCTACATGGGCCCAAATCTGAGGCCTAGCAGGCCCAAATCTGAGGCCCAGTTTGGGATAGCTCAAACTTCATTCCATAACATGTCATGTTCATGCTACACACAGCCACATGGGTTTGCTCATCCACACCCTTGGCTGGAAGGGCACTAAGCTCCCAGCTACACTCCAACCTGACTCAAGTAGCACAGCCAGCCACACTGCCTTGATCATAAGCCAACAGGCTTATCTCTCCCTCCACCCCACTGCAAAGAGAAGTGCTGCACAAGACTGACATACCAAAGCCAGCTTCCTTTTTGTCATCTGCTCCCCTGATACTAAATCAGCCATTACTGCAGCCTCCAGCCTTTCAGTAATAGAAACAAGACACTGTGAATTAAAAGTTGGAGACAGATCTTCAGCAACAAGAGCTGCAGAGGGGAAAAAAACTAAAACAAATTCTCCTTTAAATCAGCAGCACTGATGGGTTTCTAATTATTCATAGAAGAGCTTGACAGGAATCAATCTACCAAGAGAATAAGGACTAAGCACGATGCTGTAACTCTCAGGGCAGGGGAGCAGCCCACAACCTAGTGAACTCACTGCAAGCACTAAGACTTGACAGATTAGCCCAGGGTACCTTCTACTCCGTGTTACACTCCAGCTTTCCCAAAAGTAATCCCTCTGGGCTGAGCAAACTGGATTCAGAGTGCATTTACATGGAATCATCGACCTGCCATGAGATTTGGATCAGACCCCAAAAATATTTAGAGCATAGGCTGGGCTTTAGGGCATGGGTTACTCAATGATCTTGAAGGTCTCTTCCAACCTAATGATTCTGTGATTAAATAAACTCCATATTAAAATACTATATTTATTTATGGCTCCAAATTCTGGAGACTTAAGAACAGGCAACAATTTGACTGAGCTCCTAAAATCCATCAGGCATCTCAGTTTCCACAGATTATGGTATAGGAGAGAGTGACAGTAGCAAAATTACATCTTTCTAGTCCTTACTTCTTTTTTTGCCTATTCTAATGCACAGACTGTCTTGAGAAGGATTTTTAGCACCTGTGAGTCTTACAGGAAACAAACACCTCAGGATGTGTAACAAGACACCCACCACTATCAAGCACTGCAGAAAGCAGCCCAGCACAGCAAAGCACAAGGGAATCTATAGAAGTATATGCTGCTGTGATTATAATTCCTTAAGTTTATGGGATGCATTCAGTACTGCACTGTAATTAAAAACCCACCAGCCCAGGCCCACGCTTGCTACAATGGGCAGATTGCAGCATCTGTGTGGTGTTGTCTAAAAGCCCATTGCGCATCCCACAGCTTGGAGCAGAACCATGACAGAACAGGGATCATCTTGCCAGGCACTGGGAGGGATATTCCAGGGAGGCTGCCCAGCACAAAACTGTTGGATGAAATCAGGGAAATTCCAAGTGAGGAAAATCTACCAAAGTCTCTGACATGCTTTTAATTTTTTTCCCATACCACAGCATCTTTCCCAGATGAGTTGCTCACTGAGCAGCAGGAAACGTTTTCCAAATTCAAATTAAACCACATCACCAAATATATCTAATTAAAAAAAAAAAAACCACCAAACAAAAAACCAAAAAACATGATCAATAAAGGAAACAACTGAACAACAGTGAATATGTCATGGGTAATAAACATCAGATGGCTCTAAGATTCATTTAACATGAGTGGATTTGATAAAACAGATGTTAGAAATATCTTATGGGCAATCAGCAGCTTCATTTGCAATAAAGAGCTGCTTCTTGCTGTTTTCTGCTAGGCAAGGGGTGCTCTCCCTAACAGGAAAACAGCAGGTCTGTCAAGATCTCATGGGAGCAGGTTAGCAGCAACTGAGGAGGAGGTGCCAGAATGCAGGTGGCCGTAATTCATTCCCTCACTGTCTTTCTTTACTCATTTTAGCTCAGAGTACTTTAACATGTCCAGTTTAAATGTATGAGAGAACAAGGGCAGAAAACTCTCAGAAATATTTTTTTCTGTCCAACTCCAAAGGTTTAAGATAGCTGAAGTTATTAGAAAAAGAGAAATGACAACCCATTCGTGGCCAATCCTACAAATTTTTGCATCCAGAAAAGAGGTGTTCCAGCTGCATGGAAAGGATAGGCACAGCAAGCTTTTGCACTTACAAAACCTGGCCATGGCTTCCACCTGCACTGCTGGAAAGGATGTCTCTGCCCAAGCATTACACAGCTGCTTTGTCTGTAAAGATGTCCTTTGGTCCTGCAGTTCTTCATTCATCGGGGGAATGGATGCATGGCCTCACCCACCAAACCCCTTTAGTCAGCCCAGAATGTTAGGATCTCTCCAATCCCTGGCAGCTTCCTGTCCTTTTCACAAAAAAAGAGCTTCATCTGGAAGCTTAGCATTAACAAAGTAGACAGGAATCAGCAATTAGCCAAATTAAGGTAACGATGCAATAGGTGAAAACAAATAGGAAATGGGTGGGCAGTTATCTCCCCTATTCATGAGGATAAGGAAAGGGAAACTCCTCACTTCTGTAGCTCTTTCTTTACTGCACCAGCCTCATTCGATCTCAGCTTGTTCCATAAACTGGTTCTTTTGGAGTATCTTGCATGTCCAGGAAGATCCAGGACAAGGTGTCTTCTCATGTGTAGAAAGCTGCAGATGTAAAAACATTCCTGGTGCTCCATGGTACCTCTGGGTATTGGCTAAGAGATGCCTGTACCCATATTAGTCAGCTTTTCAGTCCTGGTTGCTTAGGACTATTAACTCCAAAAGGATGTATAGAGAGATCATTCTCATGTTTAACTGGAAAAGTCAGGCAAACATTTTTGCTTATTTTTTGATTTGGTTTGTTTTTTTGAAGCATTAGCATCTAATGCCAAACCACAGCAATTGCATCACTTACATGGAAAACTACTGTGGTTTTTCATTAGGATGCTATTCTTAATACCCATATATCTTTCAGAAGTGAAACAGCTTTGGCCCCATCAATATCCTGATGAGCTGTAAGTTGCTGAGAAGATAAGTAAAATTCATTTAGAGAGTAACTGCCTTGAAAGTACCCACTATGAATAGCAACCCCATATTTATTCTGTGCTTGGCTATGACAAGGACTCATGAGGAATAGGGCTATGTAACAGTGCTTGCTAGCCAGGAACTACTACAAGAGACAGACCTGGATCAGCATGGTTGGATAATTTCAACATCCTTCTGAATCCCAAGAGAAAGCCAGGCAATATCCCAGAGATCCTGTCATTTCAAGCACATGGCTGCTCTTAATTCTTTAAAAACAATTCATTGGGAAGAAGGTTTTAGCCTGGTAACCTTTAAGCCCCCTTAACTGCATGAGCTTTGACTTTTCTCTTCAATTAAAAAACAAATGAATGCTAAAGGTTTGTAGAAAGACAAAGGAAAAAGAAAATTAAGAAAGACCTTTAAGGCATTCATGGCCCTTTTGTTTTTCCTCTCCAGTACCACCCAAGCTGTTTTCAAGTCGGCTTATTTTTTTCCCCAACACATCAGCCTGGTCCCTTTCTGATGCTCCTCCTAACTGCTGCCACCAAACCACCTTGTCTATTTGCTCAGCACCTGCTCGGACCAAACCCAAATGCAGCAGATATTGCATTTGTATAGCCTGAATTGGGAGAAGATTGGAAGGCTCAAGAGACTGGCTGCAAGCTAAGGTTTCTGGATCGAATCAAGACTAGGTCAGAAACAAAGAAACCTAATCATCCTACTTAGCAACTGCATGGCAGCTTATACAAAATGAATACTTAGAGTTAGGTCATCTTTTACAACAGCAGATGACTGCACCATGACACCTATTCATTACCTAGGGTATTAACTACACAAATACAGTTTCAGGATTTAACCGTAGGAGTGCATTCTTACACCTAAACAGGTGTTTCTATATAAGGGAAAGAGTTTCAGCTTACCTTGGAACATATAAGGAAGTTAAACTAGAATTTTCTATAGCCTGCTCATTGTAACTGGCTCAGTGCCAGCACAGAGGCACTGACTGGGCTTTGGAAGTGTATCTCAAAGCCTGTTACCAGTTTCATTAGGCAAGGTACCAAATTGTAGTTGTGCATTTCTGTACCCGAGCAGGTGTTTCCATATAAGGAAGTGAAGCTAGAATTTTCTATAGCCTGCTCGCTGTAATTGGCTCAGTCCCAACACAGACACAGTGATAGGACTTTAGAAGTGCACCTCAAAGTCTAGTGTCCATCTCATTGGGCCAAGAGCCAAAAAAGCCCACCTAGACCATCGAGTACTAAAGGGCCTGCATAAGGGTACACGAGGCTTTTTGGGAGTGCCTTAGCCTGTGTAGCTGTGCTTGGTACACTGTGCTCGGCTTATCTCTTTTCATTTTGTAACGTTTATTATTTTTCCTGTTATTAAAACTTTATTTTACAAAGCATATCCTGGGAAGCCGTCTTGCTATTTTATTAAGCCATTTCTCCGCTGGCTGGACCCTCGGAGTTATCGGGAGAAATCTCGATACCAAATAGCCCACCTAGGTCATTCAGTATTTAAGAAAGAGCACAAAAGAACTTACAGGCTTTTTTGGAATGCCTTAACCAGTGTAAGAGTGTTTTGTACACTGTTTGGCTTGTATTTCTTTGTTTTATAATGTTTATTATTTTTGTTGTTATTAAAACCTTTTATTTTACAAAGCATGTCCAGAGAAGCCGTCTTGCTATTTATTAAGCCATTTCTCTGCAAGGCTGGGCCCTCAGAGGTATTGGGCTCTTCCAATACATGGCGCCCGAACAGGGACACCTTATATTAAGATGCCTGATTCAAGTTCTACTGACCAGCCCTCAGTCAGCTAGGCTGTTATGCCCTTGGTTTTTGTTTTTTTAAAGCGAGCTCATGGTAGTTTTTTAGTCATGAAAAAAACCACATTGTGAGTCTAAAAGCTAAGAGGGAGTTTTTAGACCAAATCCCCATGCCAGTGAGAGAGAATCGTAGCCAGATCACCGATTCAAGAACACAAGCAGATCTCCTCGGAGTAGAAGCTACACAGACTGACAGAGCTGGAGTCGACAAGAAAAAAACAAACACCACATGACCACAAAGATCAAGGACAAACCAAGGGAGCAAGGATGTCACAGCAAGCCAAGTTTAGTGACTGAAATAGAAACCCAGCAATTTAGTAGTTAAGTGAGAGTTTTATTTTTATTTTGATTATAATTTAGCAATTTAAGACTTTAATTTGAGAAGAAACACCTCAAAAGACTTGTAAAATCAGTCTCTAAAAAAACCCCGAAGGCAGAAAAACTTATACGGGACTTTTAAAACAGTGAGGAGAAACACGTGCAGTCTGGAGAATAAAGAAATTTTATTGAAACTTTGTAACAGAAGAAAGTAAAAAAAGCCTCGCAAGACAAGTTGTAACATACCTTTAAAAGTAGCAGAAAAATGGAGCAAAGCAATATAAAATGTAAGAAAACCGGAGCTCCAATCAAGTAGAAGAAAACAACATGCTTTGATTTTGTAATCGCAAAAAGCAGTCTGTTCCTTATGCTAACCCTAAAAAGCAAACTCGGGATCTGTCCGGAAAGCCCCAAACTGCTTTTTCCCCTCTCCTTCTCCCCCAGCATGGAAATTGAGTTAATACTGGCCATATTAGCAACGTTCCCGTCCCCTCCACCCTTCCAATTCCTTTGCGTTCCTGTTGTTCTCCTACCAATAATCCTAAAAAGAAAAGCAAATTCAGAAGGTGCTGCGCAGAAATTTAAAAAACGTGCTGAAAAAATATTTCCTGTGTGAGAAGCCACGTGCTCTCGGAGCCATATTGCCTCAGCACGGGTTCTCCCCTTCGTGGGCGTTACCATCCAGCTGTGCCCTGCAAGGCACACCCAGTCCCACAAGTCACAGAGTCCCTCTCTATCAGCCGCGAGACAGCCCCAGCCTACGTCACTGCCCTCAGCTCAAGGAGACGCCCCCAGCTCGAGTGACCATAAGAACCAAAGCTAAAGTCTAAAAAACTACACCTCGCCCAACAGGGCAGCTGCCGTTCAGCCAGAAGTAAAACAAAACCTAAGTCCAAATTACAGCAACAGCTTTCACAGATCCTGCAGTCTCTCTGTTGCCTCAAACAGCAAGAGACACACAGCAAACAGCAAAAATCACTAGCAGAGAGCAAAAGAGAAAAGCTAGGCAAAGCAAAGCTGAGCCGCACCAGCGGTGCCGCTCCCAGTAGATGGGGGCTCTCTTCCCCCTGCACCTGCTGTGCCCAGCAACAGACACCAACCCTCAGCTAAGACCGCGCCTGAAACAGCGACTGCCAGTCCCAACGCTGAAGTAGCGGCAAAAGACACAACCAAAGACCTCTGCCCCAAGTGTCAGCATCAAAGTAGCAGTAAAAGAAGAAACCAGCACCCCAAGACCAGCCCAGCTCCGGCGACAACAGAGCAAAACAAAACAAAAGCAGAGAACAGAGCAAGACTGAAACAGCGAAAGTTTCTTATCTTCTCAAACACTCCAAGAAAACAGAACAGAGACAGCTAACAGTTCAATTCCAGCAACCAAGATACAAAGTAGACTTTGTCCAAAAGAAGACACATGAAAACCACAACAAGAATCCACCAAAGAAAAAGCGCAAAATACCTTAAAACCCTAACCTATTATTTTATTTTGCAGTTTTAAGAAGAAACTCACAACTTTATAAGTTAAATTTTCAGAAAAAAAATTGTAGTAACTTGCCCAAAAATTTATATTCCAAACTAATTATAAAAGCTAATTCCTAAATAATTTTTCCTTTACAGGAAAAGATTCTGCAAAAATATTTTGCTTGCTCATATCTTTAATTGAAATAATTAATTCAAAATTCAAAAGTTTTTATAAATTGCCCTTATAAATATTACAAAAAATCTCTAATTATTAAATTCATATCTATAATTAAATTTAAAACCTTTAAATTTTAATTAAATATGATAATTAATTTGAAAACCTTTTAAAATTCATACACCCCTAAAAACAATTTGTTTTATAAATAACTCAAGAAAATCTAAAGCCTCATAACCATGTAGTAAAATCCTAACACCATAAAATAAAAATCAGATTTTAAGAAAATCTAAAGACCATATCTCAAAACCAAAAAAGAACAACTGTCTACATGTTTTTCAAAGTTCATATTTCATATTAACAAATTTTTTATATGTTACAGGTTTAATAGAAAAAGCAAAGACCTCTCTGCTCAAGAAAAGTTCTAATCAATTGTAAAATTTACATTAAAATACTAATCTTTTTCCCTTTTTCTCAACAGCAACTGTATTGTCACACATGTTAAGGCAAACACTAGATTCCTAAGTTTTATAGCAAATAGCAATGTATCAGCAAACTTTTAACCATATATCTGCCATCAAAATACATCAGCTCTTGTACAAAGTGTCTCATATATCTCAAAGTCAAATTAAGACAATTGTACATCAATGCCCACATTCTCCACCATTTGTTGCATCTCATGGCAACAGTGACCATCATGTCCAGAGATACAGCCACCGGCAGGGAAACTGAGGAGACAAGGCTCTCTTTGGTTAAGCACGAGGATCCATTTTTATTTCTCCCCCGGACCGGGGAGGGGGAGGAAGGTGGGGGGGAAGAACGGAAGGGGGAACGGAAGGGGCAGAAAAACTGAATGGTCACAGGGGCAAATTCGTGGGGTTTTACAGGGTGTTGAAGGGGCAGAGTTCTGGGGTTTGGGTCAAAGGAGGGGTTAACACAAGGAGAGTAAGGTCAGATTTCAGCTTCCTGGAAAAGGGGGGATTCCACATTTAACAAAACTCCTTATTGCGTAAAGCTATTTACACGTCTTTGTGAGAAGTTCAGCATTGCACTTTTCAATTCTGTTTTTTAAAAAGTGACTTTTCTCAGAGAAGTTCACTAATAAAAAAATTTTTACAATCACAGTAAAATATAATAGGAATTAAATTATGGCACAATAATTCACACTTGACTGCACAGAGGCCATTTGGCCTTCATCTTTGTGTCTGAATGTGCTAGATGGGAATTACTACACTGTAATTCACATTCTGTCACATCTTATGGCTTGGCTAACACTTGAAAAAAATCAGAGCTCATAGTTGGTCAATAGAGAACAGAAACCAGTCTTGTCAGGAAATTGTTACAAATGACAGAAGCATCAGATACTGCAGGCCTGAAAGGTAACACAGCTTACCTCCTCCTGCTGCTGTGAGAGCAAGCCCATTTTCTGCTGCTGCAGTTCAGAAAGAAAACCACATGCCCTGCTTCCATACACCATACATGTTAAAAACCATCAAATGTTTAGGATGGGAAGGGACTAAAGATCATCCAGTGCCAACCCCCCTGCCATAGGCAGGGACACCTCCCACTAGACCAGGTTGCTCAGAGTCCCACCCAACCTGCTCTTGAACACTTTCCAAGGATGGGATACACAGCTTTCGCTGGGCAACCTGTTCCAGTGCCTCACCACCCTCACAGTGAAGACTTTCTTTGGCTTTGTGGAACATCACAACCTTCCCGAGGCCCCTTCTTTTGGGTTTGTTCAGACCCCTTTGGATAGCATTCTATCCTTCAGGCATATCAATGCATCACACAGCTTGGTGTCAACAAAAACCTTGCTGAGGATGCACTTGATCCCTTTGTCCATGCCACTGATGAAGACATTAAATAGCCCTAGTCCTGATGCGGACCCCTGGGGGTAAAAGGTCTTGTTTCCTCCCTATAGCAAGAAGATTCTATGAAGAAATACACTTACCAAAAACTGAAGAAAAAAATCCACATTATGAGAAAACCCACTTATCATATCCCTCCTTTAGTGTGAAATTTAGACATGAAAGAAGTGGGTCTGCACACAGACCTCTGCACTGCAGATTGGCTTAAACAAGAATTAAATAGTGGATAGTCTTAAAAAGGTTGAATTTCACCCTCTATCAGTTTATAGATTGATCTGTCATGAGATGGGGAACTTAATACTCTTCATTTTAGTGTAATGCTGCTAATGAAAGCATTCTAGTTTATACAGAGAACAGCCAGCCTCTTTTATCAGGAAAAGCATTCCTCGATCACTTGTTCCACTAAGGAAAAGGTGGCACAGCTGCAGGTAATACAAATTGCCAAGAATAGCAAACATTATAAATATTTCAAGGATGATTAATCTTTAAAACACTGAAGTTAGGCAGAAGCCTGGAAGTCAACCTGGCTGTTTCACAACTAATAAAACATGTATCTTGTATTTCATTGTGACTGTATAAAGAGTATTGTAGTGAAAGGCAATTATCCACCATTCACTAGCTAACATAACACTTGTACAAGTATAAAAGAAACACAGTATGTATTTTAAGCAGTGACAGTATTTTCACCATATTAAAATAGTAGTGAGGCAAATGTTCAGCTCACATTAAACAGCACTCTGTCACTGAAGACCAGCCTGCTAGCATCATATATTCCCCCAAGATAGATAATGCTGCTTGCTTTAACAGAATCATTGTCACCAGGCAACTACCAGTGCTGTTCAGTAATAAATATTTCCATTGTTCCCACAGAAACCAGCTCAGCATCTGGACCTGCTAATGCCTAGAGAGATCAGCCTGACCTTGAAGTGCCATCTTTTCACAAGGATGTAGCCCTTGCCAGGACTGTCTCCCATAAGCATTGCAAAGATGGAGCAGAAGCTCAGAAGGCAGGAACAGGACAGCAGCCAAGGCTCTCTTCCTTGCAGCTGCAATGACTTGAAAGGACTTCACATTTCACTTCCTACTCCACAAATGATAAATTAGTTCAGCCCCATCTCAAACTAATTCTCATATGGAGAGAAAATGGAATCTGTCCCTAAATGCAGGAAGGTCACTTGACAGCTACGCCACAAGACTGCATAAATGAATTCTTGGAGGCAACCTGGTTTTTTGAAGCTTAGAACTGAGCCAGCAGCATCTGAAGTCCTGACAGTTGGGTGCTGTCAAGTATCAGTATTAGGCCTTAAGCTTCATAACAACACCAGGCTCCAGGACTTGACAGGCTTTGTCTGAACCACAACCTATTTTAGCTTAAAATGAGCTCTAATCTCCAAAGTTATTTGAGAAACTCTGGTGGACATGCAACTTCCCCTGGGATTAGGTAACTTTTTCCTAGTCTGTCCTAGCTGCCATGTCAGATTGTCCTGGTTTTGGCTGGGACAGAGTTCATTTTTCCTTAGTAGTTGGTACAGGGCTGTGTTTTGGATTCAGTACGAAAATACAGAATCACATTCATATATGAGGGAAGTAGAGCAAGCATCTGTGTGGTGCTTAGTTGCTAGCTCAGCTTAAACCATCACACAGATACCTATTGTTTGTCCTGTAATTTCAGCCAGGTTTTGGTTACATTATTGTTTAACTTGTTCTGACTTAAGTTTTGCTTATGTAACAAATATTGTGTATTAATTCGTATTTTTGGTGTATGTAGAATGTAAATATGTTTTGTGAAATAAAATACAAGCAGGTCGGGCACTAAACCAACTAATTTCAGGACGGGCAACACCCAGGGGCTGCTATTCCAGGAAGGACAATACCTTGCCCGGAATCGGGAGCCCGCTATTGACACCAGAACAAAGGGCAAATCAAGACTGAAATCAGTCCTCCAGGGGCAGCAGAACTGTGAAACGCCCAGCCATCATGAAAGATACAATCAGGAGAACGCCTCTCATTCAGAACTTTGCTTCCCATTTATACACCGGAGGAATGAACTCAACACTCATCTTTCCGCGAGGAAACCCCATTCAGCAGACCAGATGGCAGAGATGAATATGAAGAAACCAACCCAAAGACAAAGAACTGTGGGGAAATCCTCTGCCGCCAGCCAAATAAACTGTATAAAACTGGGACCCCGAAAAGGGCCAATTCGTGAACGAGGGGAGTTACGGTGACATAGAGGCCATAACTGAGGTTCACCCAGTGTCAATCCCGGGCTTCGGCACTGTGCTTCCAATTGTTGGTTTGCCCAAAATTTTTGTCCTGTAATTCTTTCATTATTAAAATTCTATTTTATTAATTGGAATTGGCTTGGCATTTATAACAGCTTAGTTTTGGCCAAGTGTGTGGTTCTAACCCAAAAATCACATTGTATATCAAGGAAAATATTAAGGAATTTAAGCAATTATAGCAATGACTTACCAACCCCATGGCTCATCAGGAGAGAAGTGTGCAATCCATTAATAAATACATGGTTAAAATATATACAAAACAACCCCAAGCAGCTGCAAGACCAGGAGGAACCAAACCCCAGAACTTTGCCCAAGCAGGATCTAGGATGCTGACAGCTCACTCTCATGTCACAAGAGCAAGGAGAGAACTTAGCAGCAAAAGAAACAGGTAGACAGCCACACTTGTTGATTTCATAGCATTTGTAACAATCTCCAATAGAAACTGGGCAATTTGGATTATTACTTGATTGTAAAAAAAGTGGTTGTCCCTTTTTGGATTATTAAAAAAAGCAGAGTAACAATTAACTCATTCTTTGTTGCCCATAATATAATTAGACATGCAGTACAATCCTTAAAAATAATTTGCAAATAAATAATAATAAACCAATCTGATGGGATGATAAATATCTTTGTATATGTCTTGGTTTGAAAGACAGGTGTCTGCTAGGGAGGGGTAGAACCCCCCTTGGGATGGAGAATTTAAATCCCCTCCCTCCAAATTATTATAATTTAGAAAATTAAAGGGGCTTTCAGGCAGAAGTATGGGGGTAGGAATAACAGTCCTTTATTAGTGTGTCTAACAAGGCAAATAAACAATAACAACTACAGCATTAATAATAAACAGAACCAAGAACCTCAAGGGGCTTTGGTTTCACAAAGCCCGGGGCAGTCTGATCTCTTGGGACTCCGAGAGCACCAAGCTGGAACGGTGGAAAATCCTGGGCTGGTGGATGAGATGTATCAAAAGCTCTGTCGGTGGTAGCTAGAGCGGCAGGGGTGTCCCAGCAGGGCTGGGCAGTGCAGGGCTAGAGAGTAGCAGAAAGCCTCAAAGCAACGCCTAAGGAACAGTGGCAGCAGTACAGGGCCAGCCAGGCAGGGCAGGAGGAGGCGAGCTCGGGGTTCCGGCGCACAGGAGCACTGCAGCAAGCAGCAGCCTGGCCGTTCTCTCTCCCATTCTCTCTCCAACCCTTTTACTGCTCCCAAAACTTGCGTTATCTCCCCTCTCTGAGGGAAACTCCAAGAGACCCAAAAACAATAGGTGCTGACATCTCTTTTGACCACTTCTTTTGTTTTTGTCCAGCACTCAGTCATTAGTCTCCTAGCAACTTATGGGAAAAATTTTTGTAAGTGAAAAAGAAATAAATTTAACCCCCAACAGCATACAACAGGCCTTCAGTTCTCCTCTAGTGTGGGTACTGACAATGGTCTGAATTGTAGGCTTCAGACACTGCTAAGGTCAACTTGCTCATTCTGGCCTGGGAAAATCTCAAAGAAGAACAATAACAATCCTTGGGAAGTGAAAACCATCAGCAGGTGGTGTTTTTCCAACATGTTTACTGGCAAAAGATGTTTACAAAAGGGGTGTAGGCTCTAAGGACTAATCATATGAATTGTATCAAAGTGCTGTATAAAAGGAAATTTAGAAGTGTAAAGATTGCTCTCATTTCTTCTCTACACTGAGAGTCAATATCGTTATTCCATGCCATCCAAAAACCATAACGACACTCCAGAGCCTAAAATAAGTTCCTTGTTTGAAGACATGCAAAATTTCACTCCACAACAGTCACTGAGATATCCTTCCTATCTTGTTCCTAACTGCATGCAGCTCTGATTCCCTTTATTTCTATTATTATTATTATTATTTTCCAGCAGTCTGGAAGTCTTAAATCTCAGCTCTGAGCCACACACGAGCACAACAGCAATGTGACAGAGAAGGTGTACATCTCTCCAGGATTGCAAACTGAGCTGCTGCCTGTCATGTCTATCTCATTTCAAGTGAACTTTTGACAGCGTTCATTTGTGGGTGAAGAGAAATCTGCTTTGTTTGGGGTCAAGGGGAGGAAGGCTGAGGAAGAGAACAGCTGCTCATTCCAGAAAACGTCTCTTGGAAATCCACCTGCTACAGGGAAAGAGGATCAGTTTGCTCAGGTGTACATGGGGGGGAAACACAAACCAAGGAGCACTTTCCCAGGGTCCAGACCTTCACATGCTTTGGGAAAAGCTTCCAAAGAGTGGCAAAAAGAAGGCAGGGGTGCAAAAGTACTGTCTCCTTAGCAGAGTCCTTGCAAAGGATGAAAAAGGCTTTGCTTTTATTGTTATTGCTGATGAATTTATTTTATTCCTTGGTATTATTTCAGTCTATCTTGTGTAATTCTCTCATTTTGTATAACAGATTTAATTTTAGGCAGCAAATGGATTTACAGGCTTTGCTGTGGCTTAGGAGAGGGGTTAGCTTTTGGGTGGCTTCTACAGTGCTCCAAGTCGTGCCATGAGTTGTAAGCTGTTTTCCATTTAAGTCAACGGTAACAGTAAAGAAAGCAGCCACTACACAAATCTATTATTATTTTAAGTATTTCACATGGCCTAATTTTTTGGTGAGCAATAATTCAAAGCAGTCTGAGCAAAACTAGACTGTGCTGTGCCTGTGCATTTTGGGTACAGCAGATTAACATCATCACTGAGGAAATGCAAGGACTCATGACCTTTTCCCCTTTTATGATTTCTACAGCTTATCAACAAAATGACATTATATCACAGCAATATTCTGGAAGATTACTTTTAATCTTGCAGATCACTGAAGTATACACCCTTTGACTCCATACCTGTCCTCACAGCCCAAGACATACAATCTACTCCAAGAAATGAAATAGCTAAACAAAAAAAACCCAAGCCCCCTCAAAAAAACCCCAAAACATCAAAACACCACCACCACCTCTCCAATTTATGAGACCACTGGTCTAAGAAATCTGTCTGTAATGCAGCTACCACTACATATGAAGAGGCTGTGTCAGGGAACTCAAAAAGGGAATGAGATGTATCAAGGTCAGTCTGAAAAAGTGGTTAATATCATCTCCAGCAATCACTACAGGACAGGAGTCATTCCAGATCATGAAAGAGGAACTCAAATGCTTGATTCCTGTTAAGCATAAATTCTGAATGTTTTTTACATGCAGTTAAAAGGGATTACTAAAAGGGAAAATTAAATTAAAAAAAAAAAAAAAAAAAGCAGGGCTTAACTAGGCTATTTTTGTAAGGAAGGTGAGGTTGTGGCATGTTTTTAAACAGCATGCCACAGTTCTGAGTTCTGAGATGGAAGCTGCATCCAGGCCACTCAGAGATCAGAACAGGGAAAACCAAAGTTCTTTGCCTCAGACCAAGGGTGTCCTCTCTCCCTTGTTCAAAGACATCTATCACGCTTTCACTAGCAACTGATGAGATAATGTGGGTGTTGGGTAGATGTATGATGGTCAAATTTACCACCACTGACTGCCACAACCACCACAGCAAACTCCCCATTCATTTCGTCTTGGAGAGCACCTTAAAGAGTAGAAATATTTCCAGGCATAGCTCCAGCACCTCAGGCATGTGCTCATCTGTAGTATAATATGACTCCTAGGATACTTGTGACATTTTCATTTACTGGGACTATCAGGCAGGACTTTCCAGCTACAGTGGCACTGAGAATCTTAAACAAAACTGCCAGAGGCATATTTAAACTAATAATTGCTTTTACTGTTAATACTACTTAATTTGAAAGATTTACAAAACATTTAGCATTTAACTTTCCTGGAGAAGACTGGAGAGCACCTTTCTTAATAGCTATTTCATTCCATCTGTGAAAAATATGGGATGTTAATTCATGTTCTTATGGGTTGTGACATATTAAAACTATGAAAATCACTATATAGATATATGTTACATGAGAATATAAGTTTCAGTCTGCCTTGAAAATTTGTTAAAGCAAAAAGCAGGCACCACCCTGGAATTTAACATTCAGAAAGGAGACAAAGGATTTACAAGAAAACCGGCCGTCTCCTCAGCATCAGAAGACACATTAAGATAAGCTATCAGTCTTCTCCTCCCTGGATGGCATAGTTGTCAGATCATTATCTTCAGCCAACACCCTCCTTCGAGCATCGAGCATCGAGCATCGGAACACCACCATTAGAGGATCATCATCACCCACATCTCCGGAGATGAACTTTTACCATTCATAAACCTGGACGTCTATACACTCACAGGAAACCAAAAATTGACCCCTCACAGGAGAGGAGGAACTCTTTTCAGCTAAGCCGGAGACAACTATGAATTTGAATAACTAGCTTGGAAACAAGAGGACTATGAGGAAATTTTTGCCAGAGGCGGAATAAAGTGTATAAAAACTAAGCCCTGGACAAGGCCAATTCGTGAACCTAGGGGGGACGGCAGTCGGCCAGGTACTGTGTCCCGGTTCACCCTTGACATTTCCCGGGTAAAAGAGTCAAGTATCTCCACTGTGGGTGGTTTTGCCGAAATTCTGTAATTCGATCTTTTTTAATAAACCAAAAATTATAATTTTAATTGGACTACTGTATTGGCATTTATAACAATTTTGGTGCCCAACGTGGGGCCAATTTTGGGAGATCTGCGGATTCCCCGTTTCTGACCGAGGGGCACCCCGCTGTTACAAGCGGCTTGGCAGATTGGGGTAAGTCCAGCGGAGCCAACTGGCTAACAAGAACCCATAAACAAAAGAAACCCCAACAGCGGAGGGGTAGGGCAAGCTAGCTTGGGGAAGGGCTCTGGGAACTTGGCAGGGACCCGAAGGGGGGTCTCTGGGAACCGCGGTATTTTTGATTTTTCACTCGTAAAAGTCTATGTGCACGAAGAACCCATGCGAGAAAAGGAGACCGTGAGTATCATGTGGTTGGGTGGGGTGACCAAGTGTATGAAACGTGTGTGTGTGTGTGAATGAGATGTGATAAAATCATGAAGCGTGTGGACCTTAAAGCCGTGGTTCCACTGTCCCGCAAGGGTCATGGCCGGTTGAGAGGGAAGCATATAATACCTGTGTGAGTGTTCCCCGACGGGGGGGTGTCGGTCACAAGGGGGCTGGAAGAAAAGCGACGTCCTTTTGAGTTCGGGAATTTGTAAGCCTTCCAGACTGCGACCAGTGAAGGTCCATTTAATTTTTCTCTGGCATTTGTAGTTTGAGCACCCGCCATTAAAGGAACCTCCACGGGACGGTCCCCCGTTGGAACAGTAGGTTAACAGCACCGAGTTTCTAAACTCGGGATTTTTGGTTTAATTTGTGTAGCAACCCGCCACTTCTGCGCCACGTTAAAGATGGGGTCGTATTTTAGTAAAGATCAGGAAGATCTTTTAAGGGAAGCCTCGGTGGAGGTGGTTCCCAAGATCCCAAGGGGAAGCCCTTTGGGATGGATGTTGGAATACTGACAGGAGTGTCCCGAGAGGAGGGTGAAATCTAAGAAAAGAATGATTTACTTTTGCATGGAAGTATGGGGAGGAAAGGAGATAGAGAAATACGTGATTTAGCCGATTATTGGCACGTTTGAGTCATGGACGTGCCAGGATCTGTGTAAGTATGTGAGGAACAAGGAACGAAGGGAATTAGATGAGTCTGTATGCACAAAAGTTTGGGAAGGAAAGGAAGTAAGATCGAATCTGATATGGCCTGTGTTTGGTACATTTGATGAATAGGATTTTGAGGCTCTGTGCATATAAGTAAAAACTGAGAAAATAAATGAGCCAGATGAATTGGGATATGTTCTGTTGTGGAATAGGACACGAATTATGATGTATCTTGAGGAAAGGGACGCGAGAAGGAAGCAGGATTCCTGGCGGAGCCCCCTCTCTCCCTGCTCGGTGGTCACCGTTTTGTCTGTCTCTACCCCCAGAAACCCTCCCTCGCCTGATCCACGCAGGATCCAACCTCGTCCTCAGCCACCTTGGTGGCGGCGTTAGCGCAGCCGTCCGAGAACCATGCAAAGCCTCGAGTTCTGCGGCCGTCCCAAACCTCCTCTTGCTAAAAGGGGACCTCCGAAAGGGAACCCTGTCCCTTCTTCCTGGCCACTGACGCAAACTTTTAGGGAGCTCTGGCTTTCACTTGGACCCTTGAAAAAGGTCCAAGGAAACCCAAGAGAGATTCGGGGTGGGACAAGCTGGTACATCAGAAAAGGTAGTCCGGGTGGAAACGGGGAAAAAGAAACCTTCCCATGAAAAAGAAGAGTATTTTTCCTGTACTTTGTATGGAAAAATTGTTACAACAACCATTAGAGTATAATACTTCAGCCTTGGGGAAAGTTTTTTTTGGCTGGCACAGGAAAAAGGGAACTAAGCTGTGAAAAATGTGAAATGATTAATTCATGTTCTTATGGTTAATTGAAAAACTATAAAACTGTATAAATGTGTATTGTATAAAGTATATGTTTCAGGAGACCTTGTAGCAGTTGGTGAAACTAAAAATGTTGAAAAGGCAGGCACCACCCTAGAAACTCCCATTCAGAAAGAGAAAAAAGGTTTACTGGAAAACCAGCAGCCTCCTCAAGTACCGGGAGGAGACCCATCAAGATAAGGTGGCCAAGAGATCCACACCTCTGCTGACACCCTCACAGATCATCAGGCACCATCATCCATATCTCGACCATTCATCAGCCATAAGGATCTATAGAAACTGGACATTAACATATGAACTGAGAAAAGAACTCTTTCCAGCCTGGTCGGAGAAACCCTTGAATTTGAATAGCTAGCCGGGAAACAAAGGGAAATATGGGGAAATATTGCCAAGGGCAGAATAAAGTGTATAAAAACTAAGCCCCAAACCGGGCAAATTTGTGAACCAGAGGGGAGATAGCAGACTGCCAGGCTCTGTATCTCACAGTTCACCCTTGGCATTTTCCTGGGAAAAAGACTGTCAAGTATCTCCGCTGTTGGTGGGTTTATCAAAATTCTGTAATTTGATCTTTATTAATAAAACAAATTATTATTTTAATTGGAATATCGTATTGGCATTTATAACATAAACCCCCACGAAAAAGGGACGAGCAATGGGGAGCGAGTTTAGTTCCTTGTTGCTAGGCAACAGCGGCAGTGGCCACGCGGCAGGGCGCGGCGGGGCAGGCGGCTCTCCCCTTCCCTGTCTGTGGCAGCGCAGGACTGCCCAGGGCAGGGGTAACGATGTAGGGATCCGAAAAAAGCAGTATGGAAGGGCAAAAACGGATATAAGATTGGGAAAAGGGACCGAGAATAAAACTGTGATTTACTAGAAAGGATATTAGAAGTTTTTAAAGGCTGTGGTTAGACTGTGTGTTTTTGTGTATTGAGATTCTGCTGCGGACTGGATTGAATTGGTAGAACCCGAGAATGTAGGAAAAATTGAAAAGGAAGCTCCTGTTTTTAGGTTTTGGGTTAAAGCCACAGGTTTTTTGGATGGTAGCGAGTGTTCAATACCTGGAGTGATAAATAAAAATTAAGAAGAGGTCAGGAAATTAGTGGAACTAGTATAAATAAATTATGGGGTTTTGGAAGCCAAGGCTAGTAGGTGATTCACAGATGCTAAGTTGTTGAATATATTTGGTTTTTGTGGGGAATAGGGAAGAGATGTAACACTGATTGGTGAAGAGGTGACCAGGCTTAGAGGATGCAGAGCTAAAAAGCGAGCAAGGAATGTTTCTGAAGATAGTTCAGTAAGAAAAACAGTAATCTGAAGATGTAGGATAATGGGATGTTAGTGAGTAAAAACAGGACTGTAAGCCACTCAGTTTTACAGGCATTAAGAGTATACAAAGTATTCATAAAGCAGCTAACAAAAAGCATAAGAGACTTGTATGCCAGAAGATCAAAGGGAAGGTGATTTTTGACTCCTAGCTGTTATATCGAGACTGAATTAACATAGCTGGTCAAAAGGTGCAAGAATTCTATTACAGCTTGAATGGGCTCTTAATGTGCCCAGAAAAAAAAAAGTTTACTAGCATGCATTAAAAAATGAAGAAAATATTCATGTAATGAAGAACAAGAACTTTTTTTCTGAAAAGGTGACTTTTTGGTTTTTTGAAGTTTAATCAGTGCTAATGTTTGTCTCATCTCTGATGATTTGGGTGTTACTGGCTTCTGTGGTCATTACTTTAGTCTGCATAATTCAGTTATCGAATGATAAATGAGCAAGGAAGAAATGAAGATGACTCTGTTTGGGAGTGTACCTCATATATTGTCTAAAATTCTCTTAAACTGTGAATGTAGCAATAACTGAGTCAGCAGCACTAACCTTACTTTAAAGGTATGAGCCTTTATGTAAACAAAGTTGTTTACAACTGCAGAAAATACACTCTTGTCAAAGAAATGTGTTGTAATCATTGACAATCTGTATGTTCCTTTTTATGTTCATCTCTTACATGTTGAAGTACTGTTTTGACAATCTTGTTTCATTTATCTCAGATGTAAACTGCACACTATAAATGATTTTCTGAGAAATTAATGACTAGTATGTGATACTAGTTTTCTGCGTTAGTAAATACAGGGACTTTATATAAAAAAATAATTGTTTCAACATTGTAGAGCCATTAGCACCAAAAGGTAGAGCAGAACTGAAGGGGTTTTAAGTAAAAATCAGGTTTGAAGTTGCTTGTCTTACAATACTTTTTAAAAAATTTCATGGTTTTGCAGCTTTATAGGGTATCTTGGAAGTAGAAAAAAAATACCAGTGGCGAAAAGCTATTGCTGTTGTATTTCCTTACTAGGAATTTTTACCTGATTATTGTTACAGAGTATGCAGTACCTAAAAGTGAAGAGCTGTAGTAAATAAAATCCACAACACCCTGGTTATTTTTCCTTTTTTGTCAACTGAATTTTTCAGGTTGCAGCCAAAAGGTTAGGATTAATTTGTATTATACTTTTAAAAGGGTGCAGATTGGCTTTTCAGGGATGGCTCACTCTCCCCTCTTTCTGTTATTTACTGCTGTCAAAAGTCAGCCACCAAAAGTCACATCTATGCACAGAATTTTTTCTGCTTAACAGGAATCATTTGCTGTGATTTCATGGTGTTAGTAGCTAAAAGCTGTGTTTTCTCTGCAGACCTTAGTCTTTTCTTAATGTATTCTGTCTGACTTCTAATTACTGATTTCTCCTGAGAAAATAGTTAATGCTATTCTTTTGATATTATGCCTTCTTTCCCTGCCTCTCCTTGAAGAATGTAAAACCTTAAGATCGTTTTGATACCTGTATTTAAAAGATGGGGAGTAATTAATTTCTGTTAAGCAGATCCTGTGTTACATGTATTGGATATGGTAAATATTTGTTAACAGTCTTTTAAACCATGTATTTAAGTTTTAGTGGGAAAAAAAAAAGGATGGATATGTGATTGAAGTTAAAAGTTAGTCTTAAACTATAAATGTGGGAAGTGTCTGAGGCTGTGCCATTTCTATAATAGTCATGTAATGTATGTACAGTAACTGTGGAAAACCAAACATAATATTGCTGCTAGTGTTATGTGCACCTTTTGTTCTTATCGCATGTATATGCTTGGTTTATTTTGAGAGGTTAAGATATTCCATATGCTGTAGAGTAAGTTCTGTAATTTGTGGTATCATTTCTTTCGCTTTTCTATGCCTTGTTAAAATATCCCCCAGGATTATGGTTGATGTCTTAAATTTTATCTCGTTTAAATACTAATCTTGCTTAGGCGGCTCTTCTTCACTAGAATCATATTACCTGGAGCTAGGTTGTGGGGTCTAAGGTTGTTTTTAGTGTTTATTGTTTACTTGTTGTGCAAAAACCCATGTACAGGTGGGCACTTTCAGATGTATCTGTAGTATATATATACAAAAATGTTGTTTATCTGCATTATCATAAACCTTATTTAATAATGGGTAGAATCCCTTCCTGTTGTCAGGCATCCACAGGGATGTGGGACCCTGTGTGGGTCCCTGTTCTGGCACCCTCAATGCTGGTCAAGAATCATGGCCAGGGTTTGGTTTTGTTTTTCTTTCTCCCTGTAATAGTATAAAAAATGAGAATTTGGATTGTGTGTTGAATTTGAATCATTTATGAGTAATGTGGAGCTTCTGCCTCCAAGGGTAGCAAATGCTGAACCCCAAATACCTGTTTTTGCACATGCTTTAACTGGATAGCTGTAATAGCTTAATACTATTAAGAAATACCCTATCCTGAGGGTGTTCTAATCAAACACCTGAAGAAGTTTGGTTTTTTTCTATCTGGAAATGATTCTACTAATGCACACAAATATGGTCAACTATTGTAATTCCAAAAATTTTTTTAATTACCATGAAGGAAGTGGGAATCTTAGTTGCTTATGGGGACACCTTTTACCAAGTGCTGTATAAATTGAAGATCAGTTTCAGATAAAATATTCCAATTAAAATTACAATTCTGGTTTATTAACAAACAGATCAAATTACAGAATTTCGGCAAAACCACCCACAGTGGAGATACTTGACTATTTTTACCCGGGAAAATGTCAAGGGTGAACCGGGACACAGTACCTGGCCGACTGCCGTCCCCTCTAGGTTCACGAATTGGCCTTGTTCAGGGCTTAGTTTTTATACACTTTATTCCGCCTCTGGCAAAAATTTCCTCATAGTCCTCTTTTTTCCAAGCTAGTTATTCAAATTCATAGTTGTCTCCGGCTTAGCTGAAAAGAGTTCCTCCTCTCCTGTGAGGGGTCAATTTTTGGTTTCCTGTGAGTGTATAGACGTCCAGGTTTATGAATGGTAAAAGTTCATCTCCGGAGATGTGGGTGATGATGATCCTCTAATGGTGGTGTTCCGATGCTCTATGCTCGATGCTCGAAGGAGGGTGTTGGCTGAAGATAATGATCTGACAACTATGCCATCCAGGGAGGAGAAGACTGATAGCTTATCTTAATGTGTCTTCTGATGCTGAGGAGACGGCCGGTTTTCTTGTAAATCCTTTGTCTCCTTTCTGAATGTTAAATTCCAGGGTGGTGCCTGCTTTTTGTTTTAACAAATTTTCAAGGCAGACTGAAACTTATATTCTCATGTAACATATATCTATATAGTGATTTTCATAGTTTTAATATGTCACAACCCATAAGAACATGAATTAACATCCCATATTTTTCACACCCTGCAGCCCTTGGAGGTGAAGCAGCTGTGCCCCTGCAGCCTCGCTGTGGCTCTGTGGAGAGAGAAGCCCACGCTGGAGCAGGTTTGCTGGCAGGACACGTGATCCCATGGCAGGAACCCATGCTGGAGCAGGCTAAGAATGTGAAGGCTCCTCCCTCTGAGGAGGAAGGAGCAGTAGAAACAAGATGTGATGAACTGAACACAGCTCCTATTCCCTGTGCCCCTGTACTGCTGCAGGGGAGGAGGTAGAGACAATTGGGAGTAAGTTCACTTCAGGAAGAAGGGAGGTGGGGGGAAAGGTGTTTTTGCAATTTGCCTTTATTTCTCATTACCCTACTCTGATTTGATTGGTAATAAATCCATTTTTCCCAGAGAAAAAGGAAGAAAAAGTCTGCCTCACGTAGCAGCTAAACTCAACAAAAGAAACCTTTATGTGTCACCAGAGTTCTTTGTTTCAGTAGTCAAGTCATAATGTAACCCGTGAATTTCAAAGACCTGAGGTGCAAGCAGGGAGAGAAATCAACATCCTGTAAAAAAAACCCACATCATTAGGAAAAGACATAGACAAAATCCTTGCTGTTTTCTCTTCCCACAAGCACATTTACACCATCTCTCACTCACCATGGGCAAACGTTGTTAAGAGCATTGTGAAGAACAGCAGCTGTGATGACCACATGACTGTGAATGAGAGCATGAAAGTATCCCAGCAAACAAGGGTTCAAATAAAAAGGTGAGCGTCCTCCTGCACTTGCTTCTAAAACTTCAACTGTTGTTGGCCTTCAATTCACATCCAAAAAGGGGGGGAAAAAGCCAATAAAAAAAAAAAATAAAAAAACCCCACAGCCAGTATCCAGAGTCTGAGACCTACAAAAGAGAAAGGAAAAAAATACTGCAGTTAGTAAAACAGTAAGATAGGTGTTTTCAATCAAGTCTTGTTGCGGTTCTTTGCTGCCAGCAGCTGTAAAGGCAAATGTGTCTTCCCTACTCCCTGGCCGTTCAGATGCATGCACATTCCTACATAAAATAGGTATTAGAACTTATGCCTGTGCAGAGAACCAGTTACCAGTTGGTGGATAACCTGTGCTCTGCTTCCTCTCTCAAAAGAGGGCCCCAGACAGCAGTTTTGAACAAAAAAGCTAAGACCTTTCCCTCCCTTTTGCATTTCTGTCATGCCTCCGCTGTGGATGCTGATGGCAAGATACCAGGCCAGGCAGTGGGATTAGTAACAAAGCTTGGGAGTATTTCCACTGATGATATGCCAAACAGCCTCTCTTTGTTTGAGGCAACCTGTATGGCCTTTAATCACTGAATCTGGACCAGGCTTTGAACCCAAGCAGAGCCCAAAGTCATCCTTATCCTATAACCAGCTACTTTCTAGTCACTGCCAGCTACTCACTGCTAGTCGAGCTCTGCAGTTATTTATTGTGAAATTAAAAATATTGGTCTTGTCCATCCCACGTACTTACAGGAAAGCGCAGGGAAATCTGAATCCATGCTTGAATAGAAACATTCGCTCATTTAACCAGAAAACATATTCCAGCTTTCCATCATTTTAATCTCTCCAGAAGGGGCTAGATGGCCACAGTGACTCAAACTTGGCAGGAAAAAAACAACTATACAGAGTTAAACTGCAGCAGCAGTTTGAAACTTAGCTCCCCACTGACTTTAAAATGATGAGGAAATATGAGGAATTGAAAACTACTTTACATATCTGTTTTGAACTCCTTAGACTCTGCAGTCCTCACAGT
The DNA here is from genome assembly GCF_021018805.1 of Prinia subflava. Classification (NCBI taxonomy): domain Eukaryota; kingdom Metazoa; phylum Chordata; class Aves; order Passeriformes; family Cisticolidae; genus Prinia; species Prinia subflava. The sequence continues at coordinate 10,433,740 of NC_086282.1, forward strand.
ACTGGTCTAATTAAAAACCTCTCCAAAATCTCTGATCAACAGAAGTTATTCTTCTCTGAGCACAGAAGCTGTTTTTGCCAACTTTTTTTCTTACCCAAAACCAAGTCTGAGCCAAAAAGCTGTATGAAAAAACTGTGCTGCATGCCATTGTGATGTGGGTATATTTCTGAAAGTCTGACATGACAAAGTGGCCTTTGTTTTGCTTCCTATCTTTACTGATGAACTAAATAAAACCCCATATTGTTCAGAACCAAAGTCTATAAAGAAGCTCCATTTTTTTTAATAAATATATCTTTCACTGCCAAGATTTTATTCTCTCACTTGACTCTCCTCCCAAGTCTGTCCCTGAAATTTCTTCACTCAAATGTAGCATTTAGTTTCCATAGTTTTTTTCTCATCTCTGTATGTGAGGTTACTAAATCCAAGGTCAATCTGCAGTCAAGTGGCTTCTTTGTGGACATCCTTGAAATTAAAACCTTGCTCGAGCTGGGACTAATCAAAATGGTCATTGATAATATTAAAAGTCTGTTTTTCAAATGGGGAAGAGCCTCATAAATATTTTAAATTGTACATTCAAAACAGTGATCAAGTTTTGCATTTGTATTTTAGTAGGCTACCAGTACACATCAAACTACAGCACTACCATTATTTATGCATGCTTTTTCTATAGCATCCTTATAAAGTTTCAAAAGTGAGAAGCTTTTTGTGCTAGAAAATTTGAAAAGGCATACAGAAATGAGTGAAAGCTATCCAAACACAGGTACACTTCCCTGAAGCAAAAGCTCAGTCAGGCAGTGAAGGAGCAAAGGTTTGTTTTCGATTTTTATTTGCTTAATTTAAATCAGTTCTGAATAATCTAAGCCTGTTAAAAAGAGATAACATTATGGTGCAGTAAAAGGGTTTGGGGTATAACTGAAGAAACCATAAAATAATTAGGCTCTGTCCTAGAGAAGGGATAATTGTCAGCAAAATACTTACACAGAGCCATGTAAATTTTTTTCATCTGTCTATACATTCCTGCAGGATAGGATTCAAAGATTTTTTTCCTGTCATCTCATGGGCTGAGGCTGAATGAGCAAAGCATTCACACACCCTCTGCAAAGTCCAAAAAATGATTTTTGAGAACTAATGTCTTAGAACCATAAGAGCCATGAATAAACATTTTATCCTCCTGGAAAGCACATTATTGAGTCACAAAGTTCCTGTGCAAAAGAGACAACAGGACTAGGTCATCATTATGCACCATTTACTGCAGTTGTAAATCTGACCAAATATTCTCTGCCCTACCATCCTTCCTGCCAGAGGAGAACACGCCAGAGCCATAGCCTGTCGGGTGGTGTTTGCACACCTTGGCTGGCACAACCTTGTCCTTAAAACTTGCTTCTGCAAAGCCTTCAACTCTTTCAGCTTAAGCTCACACACAAATATTACCAAATACACAGTGTGTCTGGAGACATACCAGCTGTGTTTAACAACACAGGGCACCATTAGATCAACCAAATACAATGGAATGCTGCAAAATTCTGGGTGGGTTTGTATTTCACGAAATCAAATAATCACAGTGTGTTTGTGAACTGGATATCTGCAGGGAAACAGCTACATAGGAAATGAGTGGAACAACCCTTTTTCTTAATGGCCACTCAACTCCTACAAGCAGCATTGTAAAACACAGAAAGAGGCCTGCAAAACAGAATTCATTTCATCGTTGGATTACCTCCAGATAAAGTACAGCCAAAGAGAGAAACTAGAGGAAACAGTTCACTATCTGTGAACTGCTCCGTGCAGAGTGTTACATTTATTGATGCAAGAAAAGGATACACTATCACAGTGAAAAATTTAAGGGCTTGATTTAAGGAGTTTGGACTTTAACCACAAAGATGATGCAGCCTACGTTGATTTAAGAGAAAGTTCTTCTCCTCACTGACCTTTATGCCCAAAGGCCTGCCCCTGACATCTTCACAGTCTGATCTGCTACATCACCCAAACAAGAATTGCATGCTTGCAGTTTTATCTTTCCCGGAGCTTCTCAAGATCAATCTGATCTTGGCTGCCTTGGTGCTCCTGGATAGGGAGTACCGCTAAGAAATGGTCTGTTACATTCCCTTGTGGGAATGGTTTCTTCCCCCTCAGGGACCCCTGGAACTCCTGTCATGTAGTCTGACCCTTCCTTCCCTTTCTGACCCCATTGGCTGTGTGCCAACTTGCCCCTCCCTCAGAAGTCCTGAGAAAAGACCCTGTCCCCCTGGGGACTTCCTCTCTTTCCCTGGACACCACCTGGAAATAAACATCACTGCAGCTAAGGGTGAGAGCCTCTTTTGAATCCTTTTTCCTGTCTCTTTGATATATTCCTCCAAGGCCTGAGAAGGACTGAGCTAGCTTAGACCCTTAAGGGAAATAAAGGAGGTTTATTTATCAATTGGTGCCCCACGTTGGGCACCATCTGTTGTTTAAATTTTCGGGGGCCTCCCGGGGAGGGTCCCCCGGGAGACCCCTGGGGTCCTTGGGTCGTGGGGTTCCCGTGCTGGCCGGCAAAGAGACTTCAGACACTGGTGGGATGCTGATCAGATGAGGGTTTATTCAGAGTCCCACTCCAGGCAGGGAGCATGGTCCTGCGGGAGTGGGGGAAGGGAAGGGGAGAGGGGGAAGGGAGGAGAGGGAAGGGGAGCGTCCGGAGGCCTCCAGGGGAAGAAGGGCAAAGAGGGTGAACCCCCTTGCATTAACATTCTTATCACAGAGGTTCAAAAGGGGCGCAGATACATTCTCTAGCCAATCAGGTTACAGATAACTTGATACTGCAGGGAGTGTACAGACTTGGGATAAACCATACATTTTCCAGGGGTGAGCTAGAACAAACCATTTCCATAAAATGCAATCCCACAATGGTCTGATGGTATGAGTCAGGGTAGAAAGTGACCTATTGTCTTACAGGGAGATAAGAGAGGGTCCAAGAGCAGGAGAGGGGTTATTTGGTCCAGTCACCATGATTAGGCATTTCTTTGCCTTTAGGCAACTGACCGCCAGAGAGGCCTCTCAGGCCTCATTGCTGCAACATGCAGTTCCCAAAAATCCAGCTCAAAGTGCTACTGACAGAATAGGAGAAAGCTAAATAAAGGAAACTAAGGCCTTGTAGTGAAGAGATGAGCAGTGAAGTATTCATCAAGGCGTTGTTCATAAAAGAGCATTATAGATACACTGACAAGTTCAACATCTACCCAATTCTGTTCTTCAGTAGTTGATGTCAAGCAGCACATGGAGCATTTTCTGAGCTCATCTGTCAACAGTCTACAGGGAGGGTGAAAACGAAACCAGTTCATGTGGTGAGTGAACAGATAGGCTGAATTCAAAGCAGAATTCAGAGCAGTGCAAGCCAAACCTGTCAGAACTCCATTTAATTACTGCCTTCTTCCAAACACAAGCATTTGCACCTGCACAAGGCTGTACACTACCCTTCTCACATGGCAAAAGCTGCTTCAGGTATCCAGCATTTTCTAGTCAGCCAGGGGAGGGGAGATAGTGTCTTACAAAGAGGCCCATTAGCAAGAGCCAGATAGAAATGCTGGCGTTTTCTTATCTGGTTTTACTTGCAGCAATTTCCTCCCCACCCCTGAAAATGTGCATAGCAAAATCAGTTTAAACAAATTAAGAATACGAGGATTGTTTTATATTTCTTAATAGAAAAGATTACAGCACTTATTCTCCTCCTTTGGCAAAGGTCACCTACTAAGTAAAAAATAAGCGTGGTGTTTCAAACAAATATTGATTAAATTCACTGTTTACAAGGGGAAATGTTTGGAAGTAATTAAACTCCTTGAAGCTGATGGTCTAAGCTGGAACCATGGCTGTAATTCCCCATTCTCAGCATCTGCTACTTGAGATAATTTATTTCAGGCAACATATTCAGAATTTTGCTAAGAAAGGCAAGAGAAATAACCCAGCAAGAAAAAATAAAACGTGCAATCTCTGCAAAATTAAATTAACTGCAATTTAATGTTAGAAAATTCCTTTAAGTAAGAGAATGAGCTGTATTTCCACTCCCATTATGAATGGCTAAACAGAAGAATTTCTGCAATACATTAGGCCATAGGTTGTTTGCAAAACACTTTTTTTTTGTTTCTTTTTTTGCAACATTACTAAAAAGGAAAGGTTTTGCTCCTCCAGTCTCTTTTCACCTTTATCCTATTTAAATTCATTTTCCCTGTCAGGTTTTTAGGATGTGGGTCCCTGGTCACTTTGTGGTGGCAGCAACACAAGCTGCCATGTAAAAGGCCACACAGGCATTACCAACTCTGTAACACAGGGAGCAGGGCAGGAGCAAGCTGCACTCCTGGCATTTCCACATGCACTTTCACTCACAGCCACTCACTGAAGTTACTGCTACATGGTCATTGATGGACAGACTACTCTGTGTGCATTTTTAAGAAGTCAGGAACATGTTTTGGAGACAAACAGAATTGTCTGTAAACTATTATCTCTGGCTGTGTTCAGCCCAGGAGAATGTTCATCCCATACCACAAATACTTATGAAGTCAGAGTTTGCACTGAGTACAGAGAACAAAAAACCCACTTTCATTTCTCAAAATAATGAGTTGTCCACAGCTTTTAGCTCTTTATTTCAAGTTTTTAGTTTGCCAGATGTGAGGAAGCACTGTGAGAGAGCCAGTGAGCCTTCTTAGGGTGACAGGACTCCTCAGCTCATGGTTCAAACTGCTCACATCTACATCCCCTTTCTGTACTGCAGACCCTGCTTCTGCTCTCACGCCTCGGCTGAGGCTGTGAACTCTGAAGGAAACACCTCAACCTCCTCACTCAGTATGTGCAAAACGACACAGTATTTTTAAATCACTTCTTCTGAGAAAGATTTTAAATGAGCACTTGCCCCTCTATTGCACTTAATTGTCATTCCTGTACATTAGTATTCATTTCATCCATACTGTTTGAAAAACCAAGACCATTCTACTTGTTATTTCCTCCCTTATACCTGATGTAGAGCTCTGAAATGTAATTTAAAAAAAAAACCTTAAAAACATACAACAATGACCACAAAGTCTAATAAGTTTGTGTTTATCCTGGATTCTTGGGTATCACTGCAGTGCTACTTATGCTTCCCTGATGGGAGCGGCCAGAGCAGCAAGGAGTCACTCTCAGCTCAAACCAGGCTCATCAACCACCCATTTAGGCTATAATTCAAAGTGACAAAGAGCTCTTAAGATGTTCTGCGGGATTTGCTGCAAAATAACTCTCAAGTGTTAACTGAGTTAATAATTTCAGATTAATCAAGCCTTTGATGAAAGCACACCTGAATACAGACCAACTGAATATAGTAGTGTCTTGGTTTGGAAAGACAGGTATCTGTCAGGGAAAACTGGAGTTTCCCTTGGAATGGAGAATGTAAAAAACCCCTCCCTCCAAATTATTTTAATTTTGCAATTAGGAGCTTTCAGGAAAAAATATGGGAATAGGAATAACAGTTCTTTATTAGGAATATTAAAAAAATACAAATGCAGTAATACAAAAAAACCACAAAAACAACAAAAAAAAAAAAGGCAAGAAGAAAAAAAAAATCCTTGAAAACCCTGATGGAGTCAGGAATACAACCTGACACCCTGTTGGCCGGGGTGTTGGAAGCAGTCCAAATAAGTCCTCCTGGAGTTACAGATGTGGTTCTGTTGGAGTAGAGATGATCCTGTAGACAGGTTCAGTGGTGGTGAGATGAATCTAGACTTCCTCTGGGAATCCAGTGGAAAACAGGATGCCTGGGGTCTCTAGGTCCCCATTTTTATCTGGGTAGGGAATAGTTGGCTCCTCTCCACTGGGTGGAGCATCTCACAATGAGATGATGTAATGTGTCATGTCATTGGTGAGCCTTAATGGCCCATTAACAGAGGATATCCCCTGAGGGTGGACAAAGTTGATGAGAGAAACACTGCCCCACCTGGTTTTAACAGATGGTCTATTATCAGAAGGCATCCACCACCCTCCCCCCTGGAGTTACAAGAGATAAAGAAAAAATAAACTATCCCCCAACTGCTTTCTACTGATGAAACAGAATACACATTTTTGGTTACATAACCCAAGACAAGTAGTTTTTGGTTTGTTTGGTTTTTTGTTTGTTTTTTTTTTCCCTGTGTAGGTGGAATAGAGGCTTTTGTGCTGCTCCAGATGTCAAAAGGGGAACTTGAGCTATCAGCTGGTTTTTGGTTTTCCCATTCAGTCCAGAATCAAAGCCATTTCAGCATAAAATGATACTTATACTAATAGTGAAGCCATTCACATACCATTTGACTACACATGAAGGATGGTGGGAAGTAACAGAGAGAGAAAAGTTAAGAGTCTTGAAAATATGGTCTAGAAGCTTAGAAAGAATGTACTGAATTGTACATCTGAATATCACAGCTACTAAATGTTCCAGACTTTCCTTAAGTGCCTGCTGGTTATCCTTGGCAATATACTTGTTATAAATGCCAGGACAAATTTATTGCCAAATTCAATAATTTGGTTTATTAAAATTCAAATCACAAAATTTGGAATCAAATTATAACAATTTTAAGCAATAAAAACAAAACAATACGAACCCCACAACAGCGACACTTACTTGACAGAATTTCTCCCGGGAAAAGTTGAGCCAAGGGTGACCCCAGAGACACAGGACCTGGCAGCCGGTGTATCTAGCTGGGTTCACACCTTTGCCCACCTAAAGGCCCAACTTAAATACCCTTAACTTCCCCCTGGGCAACCTTTCTCCCATTGTTTCTCTAATCATCAGCCATTAACTTTGTTTACACTAAATCCCGAAAGGGTCCCCGGCACATTCAAGTGCTAATGTCTAGAGTTAGTCCTTGCTTTGAGTAACTGTCCTAGAAGTGTGTGATGATCCTGTTGGCATGTAGCATTTGATCGTTGCAAGTCCTTGTTGGCACGTATCATTTGATCAATGAAAGTCTCAATGAGTTTAGCTGCATGTAGGCAGGGGTAAGTCATCAGTGCCTCGTGTTCTCACCTTCTATTTTTAGGACCCGGAAGATCAGGAGAGGTGCTTTACAGAAGTGCGTGAAACGTGCGGGTTGAGCAGACACACGTACCTTTATACAATATATTACAGTTCCCAATCTATAATTATTTATAGAACATGAATTAAATAACTCTATTTTCCACAACTCCCCCATTTCTCTTCTTTTGTCAACAATTTTAATTCATGTTTTATATTTAGCCTAATTGTTTTCCTCTCTTGAGTTTCTCGTTCCTTGGAGAAACACCTGACCAGCGATTCCTGAACCATGTTTGCCTTTTTTGCTTTTCTTCTATCTTTCTAATTCCCATGTCCCTGACTGCCTTTGAGTGCCAGCTAGTTACTTGTGTCTTAACAGGGGTAACTTTTTGGAGGAGCCTTATGTCACAGGGCTGGCCCTTCACCGAGCGCACAGCCTGGTTCACACTCCTAGAGTGATCCGCAGAAGCTCCCCTCTGTCTGGCCCAGCGTCTGTCGGGTTGCAACCGAACAACGGGGAAGTTTTTCTCTTCGCGACAGCAGGGGCTCTCTGCTCGGACCCTCGGGGTGGTTCAGACGGCATACCTCCTTTTAAAAGCTCTCCACTGAGATTACTTTACTTGCTCTGCCACACACGGCACTACATTAGTTCGACGGCACTCAGTGGCTAACACTTGGGCTTTTAGATCTAATTTTCCCTTTAACCCCTTTTCGTATATTGAATACCACCCGGGATAATCTGGTTCTATCAATCCCAAACGTGTGGCACAGTCTAAGAATCGCATAGTCAGAGTCTGTTCTTCCTCAGAACACCTGTGGCATAACCCCAGCGGCCTCCACCCCCACTTGCAGTGCACCACCCAAATTTCAAGACAATAATTGTATTTGAAATGGATATATGGATTGCAGGGGCATCCAGGTTCAGAGCAGCGCATGGATATTTCTTCTGCCATTTGTTTCTGATATCCTGGGGGTGGAGTTCCTTCTCTTTAAATTTCTGGAGCTCCGGATTCACCCTTCCTGATGTTCTAACACCTGTTAAAAACAAAACAGGGGAACCCTCCAAAACTGAGGGGTTAGCACAGACTACACCTTTGTCACATGAAAAAAAACCCTCTTTTTCCAGAATCTATCTGATTTTATAAATTAACATCTTGAAGCTCTCTCACAGCTGGCTTCAAATTAAATTTATCAATTCAGATCTAGGTATAATGCAAGTTTAATTTTTAACCGTACTTTTTGAAAAATCTCCGGAAATACCTTACAGGAAGAAAACATGCTACGACTATTATTCAGACAATCTGAATATTTGAATGAGTTTTCTAGCTCATAATTCACTCATCCCCTTTATACAGAATAATTTACAATTCTTCATACGACTCAAAATCTTCTTTTCACACAAGAATGATTTAATTCCTTATCTAGAATTTAAAGAACTCAATACAAAATTCAAAAAAAATCCTCTTTTTTTTTTTTTTGTACTGTTACAGGAAAAATTAAAATTAACAGAAAGAGAATTTTACTTCTTATTAAACGAGGTTTATACTGAAACATACAAACAATTCTTTTTACATTCTACCAATACTTCTGACAATGTCCACTGGATATATAGCGAGTAAACAATAAACACTAAGACTACTCTAAATCCCATAGCATTAACACAGGTTTTAGCTTTTTAAAGAAAAATTCAGTTTAAAAAAATCATAGACAAGCACAAACAATTTGGGCTTATTTCAAGAACCAAACTCAGCACATTCAGAGTGATTTGGTATACAGACAAACATTCATAAAACCCCGTATCCTGCAACGTTTTTAGACACCAGCAGTTTAAGGTTACACACATCTTCCCTCAGTTTCTGCAGTCTCAGTGCAATGAGTCCGCACTACTGCTAATTAACTGAACTACAAATTTATATTTCAGGCCCCTACCCAGCGCGGCAAGATACAATCCACAGTAATAGCTGAAGTGACCACTTCGACAGGGAGCCAATTCAAACAATCAGTGAGCAGGACAACGTAATGAGGGATAACCTTTAAGCAACATTTGTACCTAATACAAATTAAAAGAAAAACTTAAGACCTCACCCATAATCCTGGGGGAGTATTTTAACAAGACATAGAAAAAACAAGGCACACTAAATAGAAGAAAATGATATTACAAATAGCAGAACTTATTCTTTTACCACTTATAGAATATTCTAGACATATACAGATGCTATAAGAACAATACTGGCAGCAATATAAAAATGGCATCGCCTCAGGCACTTCTAACTTATTGCGGGTCTGAGCTTTCTTCAGTTTTTATCAAAAGAAGTGAATAAAGTAGCAAGACTAACTCATCTGTTTTAGATGGAAGGCATCAAAAGCTATGGTTAAAATGCATCAAAATACTCTGTAATAAACCATGCATTACTTAAATTCGGAACTTAAGACTCAGAAAAGTTTTCCAAAGCCAGGAGTTACTGTAAACTTCAGGCCCCGGTAATCAGACAGCTTTATCTAGTGCAATTGTCAGAACATTAACACTACTGCTTTTTACCTCAGTCCAAAAAAACTTCACAAACTTAGCCTCTTTTAACAAGCAACTCGAGTTAACTTATGCCTAATTCTCAAAGCAAAGCTCCTGTATTTGCTATCCATTCTTGCGTATTATTAAACCTAAATACATGGCTCGAAGGACCACAAGCAAACACCGACCAAACTTAACACTGGTGACAAAATGCTGCCTCTCATACATCACTTACTATCTCCCCTGAAAACACAGGCACCAGGGCAACCTCAAGGTTCACATCCTCCAAATTGAGGAGCAAGTAAGAAGACATAATATCAAAGGGACAACACAAACCATCTCCTTCTAAGGAGTCAGTAATTAAAATTAAGAATCCCGATTCCCAACTAGATAAAATACATACAGAATAGGAACTGCAAAGAATAAAGAAAAATCCTGTAACTACCAACACAGAGAATTATACCACTTTCCTAACTTAATACTAGAATCCTGACTCCAATTACCATTCTAACACTATCTCGACAGAAAGATTTAGTTTCCTGCCTCTCAACAGCCGCTTTAATTTGGACTCCACCGGCTACATGCTTCAACCTTTTGAAAGAAAAACTTAAACACACAAAACCCTTGCAATACACTGTCTGCCAACAAAAATGCCATATTCCTGCTCAAGCTAACAGTCCGAATTCAAAATGTAGCAATTGTTTCAAACATAGACGAACTACATCCACCATACTATCAACATTTTGATTTGCACAAAATCCTCATATGCAGTAGACAGGCAACCAAAAGGAAGATATATTTTCAGCTTTTCAAGAACAAACACCTAGGTATTTCCCACGCATAAGTATAGCTCTCATTCTTGGTCTCTTCTCTCAATACTTTTATCCATTTTTGCTTCCTATTTCGCCTTACAGGGCGGTTTTCTGCTCCAGGCAGCCTCGTCTAGTCACTTTAAAACTGCCGCTTTCCTTCGTCTCCCGGCAACCATGGACTGACTCACCCTGCCGCTTGCGGGGGGGGAAGGGAGCGGGTTTCGTTCCTTTCCCTAAAAAGACTCCGCCGATCTCGTCCAGGAGAAAAAAAAAAAACCCTTTAAAGCAAAATACACAACTCTAGGGAGCCTCCAAAATGTATTCAGCCTGAAGTAAAAGATCTACCACCACTAAGGAAAAGAGTAAGCAAGATTCCTTTTAATTCCTTTTTCTATCTTTTTTCCTTTTGCAGACTTGCGTGAATTCTCGCATTTCTAATTTGCACGCTTCCCAACACTACTAGTTATTCTCTAATGCATTCTAATTCACCTTTGGTAATTTCTGTTTTGCTCTACTGTCTAGCTTAAATTTTTACGGGAATGCTTCTTTTTCCCCATTTTTCCTCCCGGGCCGTTCTTGCTCTCACACCAACTGTCCTACCCTGAATCCCTCCCGGGTTCTTCAAGATCTCCTTCGGGGGTCCTGGTTTTAGCCAGGGCTCTAACTGGTGTATACCTGTCTGGTTTATTCTTCCACCCTTCGTTTTTCTTACCCTTCTTCTCTTTTTCTCCATAGTTTAGCGTCGGTGGCCGAGGTGCGGGGTCAGGACCAGAAACGGGGGCAGGATTCCCTCTCGGGAATCTCCTTGAACGGGAGGGAGGTTTCTGGAGTGGCCGCTGAGCTCGGGGCTCCGCATGGGTCTCGGATGGCAGTGCTAACGCTGCCCCTGAGAAGGCCGGGGAGGAGGAAGGGGTAGGGGTAGGGGCTGACAGGATGTGGGCCACCGAGCCGTGAGAGAAGTTTATCCCGTAGTCTAGTTCATTCCGTGTTTCCCTTTCCTCAGAATACAGCTTTACTCGTACTCCATAATATAACAGAACATATGCCAGTTCCTCAAATTCTCTCCTTTTCTTCTTCGCTACATGTTCCCACAGAGCTTCCCACGCCCATTCGTCAAAAGTACCAAACACAGGCCATATAAGATTAGGTCCTATCTCCTTTCCTCCCCAAACATTCATACACAAATAAATCATCCGATCTTTAGATGCTCCTCTCCTAATTGGGCATTCTTGCCAACCTTGCAACAACTTTCCTAATGGACTTTTCCGAGGGATTTCAAGAGCAGCCCCCGCTGAGGTTTCCCTTAAGGAATCCTCCCGATCTCTAGTGAGATCTGATCCCATACTCCCCGTGGCACAGAAGTTATGGGATACTAAAAAATTAAATCCCGAGTTTCCGAACTCGGTGCCGTTAACTTAATGATCCAACGGATGACCGTTCCGTGGATGTTCGGTTAACCGCGGGGCTCTGTAACCACCACTGAAAAAATTGAAGGACCCCACTCCGTCGCGGTCAAGAAGGCTTACTCGTCCCCGAACTCAAAAAGGGACGTCCTCTTTCCTCCAGGACCCCTGGTGACCCCCACACCCCGTCGGGTAACACTCACATACGAAGCGAAATATCACGCATTCCAATCGCTTCCCCGTCGGTCGGCCATGTCCCTCGCGGGAGCAGCGGAAACGCGACCTTAAGGTCCGCTCTCGCTTCATGATAAATCACGTCTCATTCACACACACTCACACGCACATACACGTTCTCAAGCACTTGGTCACCCCACTCAACCACGCTATACTTACGGTCCTTTTCCTGCGTGGATTCTTCGTGCACTTAGATTTTTATGAGTGAAACAATACCGCGGTTCCAGGGGAAAACCCCTGCTGAGTTCCCGAGCCCCCCCCCAAGCTAGCTTGTCCTAATGCCTAATACCTTCGCTGTTGTGGGTTCTGGGTTCGTAAAGCCAGTTCATTCTTCCGGACTTACCCGCTCTGCCAGGCCGCTTTTTACGGCGGGGCACCCCCTGGTCAGAAGCAGGGATCCGTAGAATATTCAAAACTGGCCCCACGTTGGGCGCCAAAATTGTTATAAATGCCAGGACAAATTTATTACCAAATTCAATAATTTGGTTTATTAAAATTCAAATCACAAAATTTGGAATCAAATTATAACAATTTTAAGCAATAAAAACAAAACAATACGAACCCCACAACAGCGACACTTACTTGACAGAATTTCTCCCGGGAAAAGTTGAGCCAAGGGTGACCCCAGAGACACAGGACCTGGCAGCCGGTGTATCTAGCTGGGTTCACACCTTTGCCCACCTAAAGGCCCAACTTAAATACCCTTAACTTCCCCCTCGGCAACCTTTCTCCCATTGTTTCTCTAATCATCAGCCATTAACTTTGTTTACACTAAATCCCGAAAGGGTCCCCGGGCACATTCAAGGAAAGGGTCCCCGGGCACATTCAAGTGCTAATGTCTAGAGTTAGTCCTTGCTTTGAGTAACTGTCCTAGAAGTGTGTGATGATCCTGTTGGCACGTAGCATTTGATCGTTGCAAGTCCTTGTTGGCACGTATCATTTGATCAATGAAAGTCTCAATGAGTTTAGCTGCACGTAGGCAGGGGTAAGTCATCAGTGCCTCGTGTTCTCACCTTCTATTTTTAGGACCCGGAAGATCAGGAGAGGTGCTTTACAGAAGTTCGTGAAACGTGCGGGTTGAGCAGACACACATACCTTTATACAATATATTACAGTTCCCAATCTATAATTATTTATAGAACATGAATTAAATAACCCTATTTTCCACATACTTCATCACAGATTTAAGAGGAAAGTACACCATTCACAAGGTCCCTGCGTGTGTGCAAATATATGATAACACATGCAAAATTTATCATGTGAGGATGTGGTAAAATATGCAAATGTTTGTGTTGCATTACCACCCCAGATCAACGGGCTTTCTGAAAACTGATCACAAAAAACTTGGTACTCTCACTGGTTAAGCACCACCTGCTAAAGCAGATCACAGCTGGCAAGAAGCATGGCAGTCCCTCCACTCCAAACCCATCAGGGCAAAAAAAACCCTGTAAGTATTGGGAAAGCACCATAAACTTCTGATCACCTGGAAGAGTCCTATGTCATCACCATATACAGCAATCATTGGAGCAATGTTCTGAAAATTTTCAGGGAGGTGTTAAGATCTTTCTTAAAAATTTATTATACCTACAAAATACAGCCATCTTTCTCAAATATTTTAGTTGATAGCACATTTTTTATAGAGGGAAAATAATGCAGAGGCAAGCTCTCTTGACAGTATTGCCAACAGTTATGATTTCATTGCAAAACTCAATATGTGACAGCTCCTTGCAATAATAAAAATTTCAGCTTTCTTTTCAAGTGAATTTCTCCTTGCAGAAAGAAGCTTAAAAATAGGACCCAAATACAGCTCAGAGGCTCGGTAAACTGGTGGTAAATAAACATAATTCAACATATTTGATTTGAAATTCGCATGACTTTTAATCAAATCTCCTTTTTTTTTCTTTCCTGTGAATGATTCAGGATGTTGAAAGTCTGGGTTTGACAATACTCTTGCAGTGCTTATTTGCATTCCACAGAGCCTTTGGCAATTCGTTTGTGACAAATAAAACACGTGTGGTACGTGCATTGAAAATGCAGACAAGCTTATCACCAGGGTCAGCACAATTTTAATTTCCCTTTGCTACCATAAACTCAGCTTATATTTTGCAGCATTTCCTCTCCCACACATCCTGGCCCCATTTCTTCAAGAGCCTTACCACGGCTGTAATTGCAATGCCACAGATCCTGCACCGGGTCTTGCTTTAACGTAAAGAAGTGACAGCATCCAAGGAGAAAACTAGCCAAAGGAAGTGGCAGAAAATTCCATGACAGTTCAAATAGGGGAAGCGAAGTCTGATATTGGGACTAGAGGAGGACTACTCCTAAATGCCTCTGGATGCAGCCTTTAAAATACTTTTTTAATATTCATTTATACTCCCTATCACTCGCTCCCTGCTCTGGCTCCTTCATACCACCTTTAATTTTCTTCCTTTCCTCTTCCTGGCAGGAAAGGACCTCTTTAACTTGCATTGCTCCAGACTGACCACCAGCTGCAGGTATATATATAGAGAAACAGTTTAGTGACATTTACCTTCACTACAAGGATGGGATTTCTTGCTGAGGCATGCAGGGGAATGCAGGAAGGAGCCATTTCTCTTTTGCCTGAATCCATCAGGAGGCAGCCCAGAGCTCATATTAGTGGCCTCCTTGCCTCTATGCATCAGCCAGGAACAGGTGTTTGCTCCCTCCAAAAGCAGCATTATGTCAAAGAAGTTTCTTACTTACAAAGATGACAGTGGACCACTTTTTGTGAGCCCTGCAATTCAGAAAAGGAGGAACGGGCTGACTTATGTCCACCCTGGGGCACTCTCCTTCACAGCCCAGCTGGCCCCACAGTTTTTTGGCTATGAAGCTTAAAGAGAACAGTTAAAGACATCAACAGCTTCAGAGAAATGAGCCCTGCTGAGTTGAAGCACAAAGCCTGCCCCCGCTTTGATGGCTTGTTTCATGGGACCTGGCAGATAGCAACACATGAACCAAAAATACCAGGAACATGACTGCATTTCTTGTAGGAAGCAGTACTTTTGACAGTGCTGGGTTTCCTCAGCCTTTGACTCGCTCCAGCTCCAGTCACTACTTGCAAATACGACTGTATATAAGGAAACCCTGAAAAGACTGGATTTGTGAACAGGGGGAGTTACAGTGCGCTAGAGGCTGTAGCTAAGGTTCACCCAGTGCCAATACCAGGACTCAACACTGAACTTCCGATTGCTGGCATATCATAAATTTTGTTTTGCTAATTCTTGATATATAATTAAAGAATTTATTTATTTGGAATTGGCTGAACATTTATAACAGCTAGAATTTGTTCTTTTGGGACTACCTCAAAAAATGAGCATGAGAGAAATTTTGTCATATTTTTCAACAAAGCAGTCAACCTTAAACATTCATACCTACAAGAGAAAAAAAAGAAAGAAAAACTTTTTAGACCTGGAGACAAAGACCAGCCCAGCAGGTTGCTAGGAGAAAAATAAACAGTGCTTGATGCTGTATAAAAAGAGCGGGTAAGCAAAGCAAAGCCCTGCATACACTGCCTGGGAAAGCAACACAGGAACACAGAAGCAGCATTCTGCATCATAAAAAAAAAAAAAAAAAAAAAAAAAAAAGAAGAGAGATATGCATAGAGAAGAATAAAGGTTGCATCTAAACTTCTAGGTGTGGTATTCTCGAGTGAGGTGCATGCACAGAAACAACAGCAAAAGCAATAGGCCAAATTACTGAACAAAAAGTATTTACAGTTCCCTAAAGCAAATGTCTGTGTAGTAATAACCCATAGCCTGTTTTTCCACATTTTATCATGTTAATGAATTCTGTTGTGCATTAATCAAGAGTCGAACTGCTTTGATCTTTGGAGGGGAAAATAAAAATAAAGACATTTAATTATTGCACTCATTTTCTGCACAGATACTTTTTTTATTACTTATATTCTACTAACAGAGGTCATCATCTCACCCAAAGCCTAGTTATGAACGGTCTTGGGCATTCTCACAGGAAAACACAGCTTTCTTCCTCCTTACCCCTTCCTCCCTCATATTATCCAATCAACAAAAATGGCATGAAAACACTCCTTTGCAGAGAATAGAGCTGTAGAGAGAGAGGGGCTAGGGATTTCTGTGTGCCCTTCAACTCTGAAATCAAGCTTCAGCCAGTAAGTGGACTATTTCCAGCCAACTTTGATAACCAGTCATAAATACTCAACATCTCCTTAACCCCTGCAGAAGTAGCCCTTCAGAACAGCACCCAGTCCAGTCCCTAAGGAAAATACCCCTCAAACACTAGCTGAAAGACTGGAACTTTTTTTTGCTCTCTTCCTAATAAAGAGGATTGCATCACTACACACAACAGCGACTTCAAATCTGAAAGGGCCACTGTGTTACATCTGAGAGTCAACACTTCTCTCAGTACTACAAAGAAAATATTTTATATGAGAAGCTCTGCACGGATAAAATATTTATATAATACCGATCACACACACTCTCTTCCCTTCTGAAGTGAAACAAAGGCCAGATATTTCCAGATGAAACTACAAGAGGGATCTTAAGTAAACAGAACATTTAAACCTGGATGGAATTTCACCAGGAGCTTCCAGCTGAAGTTTCCACCCTCACATCCCAACTTGGCATCATAACAATATATATGGCAACCACCTCTTCTCCTGAGTGTTGTAATTTAAATTTTAAGGGGGTCCCCGTGGAGGGTTCCCCGGGAGCCCCCCGGGTCCTAGGTTCATTGGTATTTGCATGAAGGTAGGCAAGGAGACTCTAGACGGCTGGTGAGGTGCTGATGAGGTGAGGATTTATTTGGAGTTCGACCCCAGGAAGGCAGCATGGTCACTGAGGGAAAGGGGGAAGGGAAGGGGATAGGGGGAAGGGGAGAGAGGGAAGGGAAGAGCAGCAGAGCCTCCGGAGGCTTCAAGGGCAAAGAGAGAGAGCCCTCTCCGTTTGCACTCTTAACAGAGGGATTCAAAGTGGGTCGAACTCCAAATAAATCCTCACCTCATCAGCACCTCACCAGCCGTCTAGAGTCTCCTTGCCTACCTTCATGCAAATACCAACGAACCTAGGACCCGGGGGGCTCCTGGGGAACCCTCCACGGGGACCCCCCCCCTTAAATTTTAATTACAACAACTAGCATCTTAATTCTTGCAAAAAGTATTTTTTAAAGCCAAATACTTGCTTCTTGCAAAAGAAAAGCAAGTTTTGCAGAAGAAAATCTTACTCCAGTAAGCATGTGTGCTTTTTAATGGGTACTATCAAGTTTTCAAACAGTAAAATACTTGGGTGACTGAAAGGCTAAAATTATTTAATTCCTTGAGTGCTTTCTAGCACAAGTTAATTGTAAGGACAATCAGGAAAAATGTGCTTTTTAAGAGAATTATCTTGGGCGCTGAGTAAGGACTACGAGACACTTGTCCTCTTTTCATGCCTCATAGCTGAGGATCAGTAGCAACCACCTAAAGAGAAAATGCACTGGTTGTGAAATTTGCCAATATAACATGTGCCTGCCTCTATAAGCCTCAAACACATTTTTTAATGACCTATTTCATAGCAACAACCACTGAGAGGTCCACCAGAAAACTCAAAACAGGCTTTACCATGGAAGGTTATCTTAAATCCCAGAAAATGATGCAGTGTCATGTAAAGAATGGGAAGGGGGAAACCCCAAATTAAACTCAGAAATTTCTTAACTGCCTTTTTCTCCCCAGTTAAACTTGGGAGAAAACTTGGGAGTCCTACTTGACACCCTCTCAAATCATGGGATTGCAACTTACCTTTTAGCTAAACTACTGCAGGACGAGAGTGACTGCATTCAGTAACAATGCTCTCATTTGTAGTTTGTCCAACTGAAGCAACAAACTTCTATAACATTTTACATTTTAAAGTATGCATTGAATTGAGAATACTCAAGAAAGGATTATAAAGATTTAACTCAGTCACAGCTATCTCGCAAAATCAAATACCATCTAATACAGTCAGACTGGCTACAGCACTAGAAACTCTGCAAGAAACTTAATTATTCAGCTTCCATTATTTATGAGTAAACAGCAAATAACCTCATTTCCATATACCTGAGCATACCAGCTGTAAAATCTGAAGTAACACCTATATTTGTGGTATGCAAGTCCACTTCTGATTTTGCTCTTATTGCCTTGCTTCCACCTAGATAAAAAGCAAGATGTCTCAGTAGTCGAGGAACAACATTTAATTGCAGGAGTCACATTCAATTCAAAAGAAGAAATTAAGCACCTCTGGCAAATAGACGGCAAGATAATAATTGTGATGTATGGGCCTGTCTCTTGTGATATTTTGCAGGGGACTCTGTAAAATACCAGAATGTAGCTATGTTTGATAGGCAACATGAATTTGTGAGGAAGAGGGAGAATTTTGGTAACTCCCAAAATGTTTCCTGTGAAAGAAAGGCTGTAGCAAGATCAGGATTTCTTACAGAATAAAGGTTGAGCTATCCCAAACTGGGCCTCAGATTTGGGCCCAAGTAGTAGTAGATAAACCTGTGGCGCAGTTAGAGATTCACTTAAGGTGTATACATACTTTAGCTGGGACAGTTAGGATAGAAACACGGTCGCTGCCTTAAACTGAAATAGTTTACATACTTGCTCACGCTGAATGCCAATAGAAATGCACCTGCAACTGTAAACTATTCTGCACTGTATAAAACCAGCCATTTCGAGAATAAAGAGGAGAACGTATGTTATTAATCATATTGATTTGACCTGCGTTTGTTCCGTCTCCAACTCCAAACAGGGTCCCTGATTTCATCTGGCGCCCTTGAACAGGGACTTCTCTTTTCCTTTTTATTTTTGCTTAGATGCAGATTCTATTTGATTTTATTATGCTTAAATGCGCAGCTTAAATGTGGATTTTATTCTGATTTTTAAACTTTTCATTTAAATATGGATCTCGCCTCGACGCTGTCAAAGTCTCGGCCGTTTAGGTTGTTTTGTGTATAAGACTCGGACTGAACATTCAATCGAACGGGACACAAGCAACACTGAACTTACGGATCTGGGGTTTTGGAGAGCGTTTCATCTGCTTCAGCCGGAGGGGAACAGCGACATGCAGTGGAAGGGAGAGGTAAGCAGCTGACACAAGGGAGACAAAAGATTTTAAAAGCATGGAGAAGGCTTTTCGCGCAGCAGAGCAACTCTTAACAACAATTGCCTCAAAAAGGGGTGAAAAGATAAAAGAAACTGATATAGGACAGTTAACCCTATGGGTTCAGAAAAAAGGAAAGTTAAACCAGCCATCGCTTCTTTTTAGTGAAGCAGAATGAAAGGAAATAAGTGAATTATCATGGGACTCTGTTATTTCGCAAAGAAATAAATGCGAAGATTTGTTCAGAGTTAGGCGTGATTTGGAAAAAAGTGATAAATACCTTGAAAACGTTCGCTGCGAAAAGCAGAGCTGCCATTTGGGCTTTAAAAAAGGCAGCCCCTCCCTTCGAATCGGGGGTGTCCCTCTCCGAACCAAAAGAGCTGAAAAAACCATCTAAAGTAGCAAGGTTTTTCTGTATAAATTCCACGCATCCCGTCAGAGGGAAAGCCGCTCCGTTGTGCCCCTCCCTGCATAAAATATTAGATACAGCAAATAGCCGTGTGAGCCGAGCTCAGGAAGTGCTTTCACCAATGCCCGGGGAGAATGAGAGCGAATGAGAAACATCTCGGCCGCCAGGCTCAGGGGGCATGGTGAAAGACGAGGAGGCAGGCGGGGCCAAAGGCGGAGCGGGGCGGGCACAAGTGATGCAGCAAGGAGGCAGAGTTTGGGGCGGTGCCGAGAGCGGGGCAGTGTCAGCCTTCTCCCTGCCGGAAAAAGAGCTGACGTCACCAGCACATGTGACCAAAACAAACATAGCAGCCTCCATGTCGGCTTCCGAGAACTCAGACCCAATTCCATCTGAAGTTCCTGCTCCCCCGCAGCCTGCATCAGCGAAGTACGTCATCTGATCACTACTTCTCGACACGGGTGTGGACACTTCTACTATAAATCAACTGCATTGGCTGCCTAATCTGCCCCTGCAATCTCCCTACACCCACATTGTGGGGGTGGGCGGCATGAGTGTCTCCTTAAGGAGCACAGACACTATCAGTATTATTTTTGAAGACAATCAAGTCATTGTGACTCAACCCTATGTTATGCCAATGCCCGAAGAGCTTCCAGGATTGCTAGGCAGAGATGGTGAAGGCATGCAGTGAAGTGGACACACCTCAGCACGGCACATCAGTGCAGGTAAACAACTGAAGAAAGCTGTTTGGAAGGATCCTCCAAGGCCGAGATGAAGGAATTCTCACAGCACTTCAACAAGTGATTCAACAGAACAGCATGTGGACATTGTAAGAAAAGACCAAAAGGAGAAAATACAATCATTCGTTCCTTTGTTGTGGAGCAATCCATCATTGTGTAGGAAACACAATGTGAGAAAGGGACATCCTATCATAAAGAAGATAAAATAGAAAATGAAATGGAAATGAGCTTTTAGCCAGAGTTATTCATTGTGTGTAAGTTTGAGTTATGTTTCCACATGTTAATGTTGTTGAAATTGATTTTTGTGCGGTTTGGTTCGAGATTGAGTTACATATTGTTAAATATATAATTTTAAAGTTTATTTCAAGTTTGTACCCTGATAAGTTTAAGTTAAGTTTATATTTAAGTTTCAAGAAGTTTAATTAGTAATGAATTTATATTTTATTGATTTGCTGTATATGGATTCTATAAGGTTACTGCAAGTTGTAGATTTTTTGTCAAGATTTGTTTGTGCTGAATTTAAGTGTTGTTTGATTTAAAAGGTGATTTACAGTTTATAAAAGATATGTTTGTTTAATTTGTAAAGTTTAGTTATTTCTCTCCAGAAATGAAACAGTTTCAATTAAAATGATGATGATGGAACATTGATAAATAAGATTTGAGGAGAAGATGCAATTTGTTAGATCCTTGATTTTATTGTTGGTTGTGAATTGTTTCAGTCTTTTGTGTTTCATTTTGAATTAACAAGTGTATGAGACTCTAGAAATACAGTTTGACAAGTTGATATTTCAGTTAAGTTTTTTGCTTTGACATTTGTTTATAGGGTTTTTCAAAAGGCATTTGTCATTTTGAATTTTTCTATTTGTTTTTTTAGCCAGTGTTTTTTAGAAGGTCTTAAAGAGAGATACCTGAAGCATCACTGATGATTTCTCCATCACCTGTTGATCCTGTGATTGTTCCAATTAGTGCTCAGCTGTTTTCAAGAAAAGTTCCAGAAAGGACGAGTTCCTGAGTGATCTGATCAACTTTTCATCTTAAGTTTTAAGTACTTCTTTTGTGTAAAAATGTTATGACAGTTTGTTGTATTTTAGGCATTTTATGTTCATTGTTGTTAGAGGTTTTATTTAAAGGATATATTAAAGAGCATCACTCCAACTTGAAGTTTGGGTCCTGGCCAGACTCTGATTTAACTTGGACGGATGTTGTTTGCCAACAAAGCCCAGAGGTTTCTGCTCCAAAAAATAATATGCAGGTCTTCTTGACTTGGCAATTTGATCCTATTAGTATAACAGCTGACTCAACTTTGAAGTGAAACCTGATGTCCTTGCCCGAGAAAGAGTATCAGGATCTTCACTGAAGGAAAGTGTTTCAACAGTTTGCAGTCTCTGAGGTGATGGCAAAAATGATTTGATAATCATGTTTCATTTTCAGTAGTATGCCAATTTTTTTCTTTGTGTTGAACATTTTTATTTGAAGTCTTTTGTCATGCTATATAATACGCATGTCATGTTTTATATAGCGAAAGAGAAGAAGCATATTGAATGCAAATTTAAGCAGAATCCTGAATGTTGAAGAAAATTTAGTATGTTTGAAACTTTTGACAAGTTCTTTTGTAAAGTCCACTTCATCGATCGCTTATCTGTAGCTTTAAAAGATGCCCCAGATTTATCTGCAGAAGTGCAAGAACATCTATTTCGTTCCCTTGCCTTTGAGAATGCCAACTCACATACCAGGACTGTTTTATCCTCCCTTCCTCAAAGCTGTAGAGTCGATGAGATGCTAGTAAAAATTGCCAGAGCTGAACAAGACAACAAGACAGCAGCATTCACCACAGCCATGCAAGATGCCATAGAGCAACAGGGACACATCATTGCAGCTGCGTTGACAGAAAGCAACATCACCCATCCCAGTAACAACAGAGAAGCCTGCAGTCGTGATACATCACCAGGCAGTGAAGAAAAAGAGACCGCAAACAATTTTAGGACTTTATATTTAGAACCTGTGTACAGATGAATGGCAGAGACTAAGTACTGTGCTTTTATCTTTTTGCTTTTAATGACTAGGATCATAAAGTTTTTCTGGGTAAATCAAGTTGTGCTTTGCTTGTAACAGTGTATGCAAAAGTAGCGAGCCGTGCCACAGAGCCAGTTTGGATAGCTCAAAAGAAAAAGAGGGAGAATGTAGCAAGATCAAGATGTCTTATACAATAAAGGTTGAGCTATCCCAAACTGGGCCTCAGATTTGGGCCCATGTAGTAGTAGATAAACCTGTGGCGCAGTTAGAGATTCACTTAAGGTGTATACATGCTTCAGCTGGGACAGTTAGGATAGCTATACGGTCGCTACCTTAAACTGAAATAGTTTACATACTTGCTCACGCTGAATGCCAATAGAAATGCACCTGCAACTGTAAACTATTCTTCACTGTATAAAACCAGCCATTTCGAGAATAAAGGGGAGAACGTATGTTATTAATCATATTGGTTGGACCTGCGTTTGTTCCATCTCCAACCCCAAGAACAGGGTCCCTGATTTCAAAAGACTCCATTTCTCATTCCTCTGTAGGAGAAGGTTTCAAAAGCACTGCTGCTCTAATGCTAACTCATCTGAGGTCACTGGCAAAATTCTGCTGATTGTTGAAGGAAGATGCAGAATCGAGAGAGATTTTGCAAACATCACCCTAAGCCTAGCAAGCAGCAAGTAAATCCTTTGCTATTTAAGGCCATAGCTGGAAGTGAAACTGCAATAATGTACTTCATTTGATTATATGAAAGGCAATTCACTGTAAACAACAAACAGTAAGTCTTTACTACATCTTTACTTCAACTTATTTTACTGTAAGTGGACTAAGCACTGCAGTTTATAAAACAAGGGGATAAATGACAGAGAGAGATCAACTCTAAATATTTTGCTAAAGAAATCACACTTTTGTTCATTTTCTTCTCCCTATAAGGGAGATTCACAAGGCTAAAGCAGAAACACTGGACTTCAAAGTAACCAAAATTGGCAAATTGTGCAGAAAGATAGATAGTGTCATTGTTTAGCACTTGGCATCAGCTTGGATCTGAGCAAGGAAGAACACAAATTGCCTGTGATGGAAAAATCTATGAAATGTAAGAGAGCCAATTGATGGCTAAAATTCTAACATTAAGATCCTTTCATTCATTGCTTACTGTTATAAATGCCAATCCACTTTGCCAATTAAATATAATTTGGTTTATTAAAAAATAAAATTACAGAATTTCAGTAAAACCAACAAGCGGAGTTACGGTGACGATTACCCGGGATCGTCAGAGGGTGAATGGAAAGCAGCCTCTATCACACTGCAATCCCCCAGAGTTCACAAATTGTCCCCTTCTGGGGCCTGGGTTTTATACAGTTTATTTCGCCCCTGGCATAGGATTTCCCCACAGTTCTTTGTTTTCTTGGGGTGGCTATTCAAATGTATCGCTGTCCTTGGTCTGCTGAATGAGGTTTCCTCTAGGAGGGAGAAGTGTCAATTTCTTTCCTCTGGCGGATGACTGGAAGATGAAATTCTGAATGAACAGGTGTTCCCCTCCTATGATAAGGGTGATGGCCAGATGTTCATGGCTCAGCTGCTTCTGGGAGAAGGACTGATTTCTTATCTTGATGTGTCCTCTATTCTGATACCAATGGCAAAGTCTCCAGTTCCTGGCATTGCATTTTCCTCCTCTGAATGGTGGTTTCTGGGTTTTGCCTGTCTTGGGATTAGTCAGTTTCATGCCTGACTTTTACCAGTGCTACATTTTACAGAACATATTTACAGTTTACATGCACCAAAACACAAATTAACATACTATATTTACTACACTTACCTTACATTTACATCTGTTTCATTTCCAAAGCAGAGACCCCAAAGAGGCAGTGTCTGAACTGAAAGAGAACTTTATTCCAGCTAAGAGCAAGATCAAGACCTTCTTACCAAGATCCAAACTTACCATCAAAGAAAAAGCTAAATATCTGAAATTAATTTTCACCAAAGTAACATTTTTCCATTTGAGTTTTGCCTATCCTATTTACAGAAATATGGAGAGAAGACTTAAATTTGTTTTCTGATAGCAAGAAGGAGTAGGTTGCTCCCTGGCATCAGTGTCCCTTCTGACCGCACAATCCAACACAGCCTTTGCCCAAAGCTCACTTGCAGTGCAAACACAGCCAGCACAGTTCAGCAGTGCATCATACAGAAGCCCACAGACCGAGGTCCCAGCCAGGGCTGTCTCATTATGGAAGAAAACAGAAACAGCATTCCTAAATTGTATGTGATCACCAGGAACAATTTAGCATCAAATGCTTCAGAATCTGCATGTAAAAAGCCAAAGCACTGCATGCCAGTAGATTTCAGGCTGTAGATAGCCTTAGGGTGAGAGAGCAGGCAAGTCCAAATGGGACAGTTTGCTATCAGAAATTTATCACAGTTCATGCATTATTTCTTCCTCCTACATCAAGAATTAAACCCACTGATGTGGGGCTCAGATTGGCAGAGTGAAGGGGGGGAGAGATTACCCAAACAAGCACCTTGTCACAGCTTCAGTCACAGCTAGAGGGAGAAAGCAACGTTTGGCAGAGCTCCACTAATGTCAGAGGTCCAGTCTTCACCCATGAGGGTCTTGTTGTGTGCCACACATATTGACAGCAGGAAACAAAAATGCCTTTTCATGTTAAGCAGGTTGGGAAACTTCTAGGAGTTTCCCCCCCTTCTACAACTGCCCTTGTTTATAAAAAAACTCCAATACTGAGACTAACATAGTCCACTTCAAACACAAGAAAACCAGGTGGTTTTACAAGCCTGAGGCCTTTACAAGTCCCATCAACTGAAGAGAAAGGAGTTAATCAGCTCAGAGACAAGGAAATCATGCTGGCTTACATAGCAGCAGAACTGAATTTCACTCTGAGGCATCAGAGGTCCCTGGCTCACATGACTGTGTATGTCAGGACTTCTCAACCAACCTGCACATATCAGGGAAATCATGACAAAGTTACCTTTATCTCCTCCTTGAGAATTAAAATTATGTAAGTTCTCCCTTCAGAACACAAAAGATAGATATTTGCTCTTTCCAGAGCATTTCTGATCTAAATGATTTTTTCTGAATTTTACATTTTCCTGAAAATAATTATCAATTTCAGTATTTTTTTAAATTAGGTTTTCCTATTATCCAGTTGGAAATTACTTTTTCTGATAATATTTCAATCCATGACACTTCATTTTAAGAAACTAAGGTGCTCTTAACAGAAGATTTCAGTTGTGTTGAAGCATTCTGGCCGATACATTATTTTGATTAGGAAAGTCAATTTGCTGGAGGAAATAGCATCCCTGTGTGATAAATACAGTGTGTTAATTCGTGGTTTTATGGATTATAATATGTTAAAATCATGTTTTGGTAAATGCAAACTGGAATATAACTTCAATTCCAGCCAGCCACGGAATTGAGGAATTGAGGCAGGCAACACCCAAAAACCACCATTTAGGAGGACACAATGCAATGTGGGGACTGGAGATGCTGCCATTAGCATCAGAAAGGAGGACACATTAAGATAAGCAATCAGTTCTCCTCCTGTAAGCAGCAGAGCCATCAGAGCTTCATCATCACACTGATCACCAGAGGAGAATGCCTGTCCTTTCAAAAATTAACACACCAGAGGAAAGAAATTGACACTTCTTCCTCCCATAGGAAACCTCATTCAGCAGTCCTACATGGCTTGGCTCGAATAACTATTCTAAGAAACAAATAACTGTGTGGGAACCTTATGCCAGGGGCAAAATAAAATGTATAAAACGTGGACCCCAAACGGGGCCAATTCGTGAACACTGGGGGACTGCAGTGCGAGAGGCTGCTTTCCGGTTCACCCTTTGGCGATCCCGGGTTATCATCACCGTAACTCCGCTTGTTGGTTTTACTGAAATTCTGTAATTTTATTTTTTAATAAACCAAATTATATTTCAATTAGCAAAGTGGATTGGCATTTATAACACCTGGATTTTTTTCTCCTCCTCAAAATTTCCAATAACTCAAAGCAATTTTCCCTCTACTCAGAGGAGAAGATATGTGCAATGTGATGACTCAGATCACTGTTGCATAAAATGCTCTGACCACTGGGTAGCCTTCTATGAGCTGAGAGAACCAGGAGGAACCACCATGTTACTGAAAATGAAGGCTGCTGCTGGAAAGCTCTCCATGTCCCTGATTCCCCCACCACATCTACTGTGCTTCCCTCAGCAAAAGGCCAAGACCCTTCTCTCCCATCCTCTTCCAGTGCAAAATCCACACACATTTTCAGGTCAGCTTTTTCCTGCTTCCAAATGTACTTCAGCCTGCATATGCTCCACCCTTTAAGTACCTAGACCCTCCACCCCACAGGGCTCAGCCCCAAACCCACTGACTTCTCCCTCAGAAGCACTGCCATGAATTCAAGACTTTCATTACTGTAAGGCAAGACTAAGAGGAACTAATAGGTGGAGAACAGCTGAGGACACAGACCTCCCTAGAATTCTCTTTACAATTAATGAGAACTTAGCCACAATTAAACCAGAAGAGCTAGCCAGACAGTAGGGCTGCTCCCTGGTAGCAAACTCACAGGTACCAACAGTAGGTATGGATGCAACAGCTTCTTTGGTTTTCCCCACCAACTTCAGCATTCCTCATGCACAAAGGCACCAGGGAAGATAATCAAGGGAGTGGAGCATGTCCCAGCATTGCCACCCTCCAATGCCACACAATTAGCTCAAGCACTTTTCTCTGCAAGACTCTTGCATTTCAGCTCCCTCTACTTTAGCTTCCTACCTGCCTTGAAACACATTCACCAGCATTTAGCTTTCAGACAAGTGAGGTGTCAGACTGGAGTGTTCTTTCACTGATCTTCCTCTGACCTAATCTGGGCCTTGCTATTCTCATCCACAAATGACTGGTACTAGAGAAGAAACATCAGTCTTCCCTACCATGCGTGGCACCACTGGCCAAGCAAACACTATCTATAGCTACAAAGCTCATGTCTGGAATAATTGGGAGTAAAGCTCAGGGCTGTCTTAAAAAAAAAAAAAAAAATTGAATCTTAAAATGGTTAGCATAGTACTTTTGATCCACAGGACTTCCTTGTGCCTCCCTCTCCCACAACATTATGCTACCTTTTCTTGCAAAAATAGCCAGCACCTTTGATTTATTTTTGAATACTAATCTTCCAGTCAGCAGCAGGGTTTTATCCAGTTTAAGTGAAAATGTCAGTCAGGCTGGTTCCCCCTACCTAATGAAACCATTGTCACATACATAGTTTCAGAGAATACCTGCAGATCACACTTAAGACTAAACCAGGACTTAGCAGTCCTCATAGCTCTTCAGTGCCTCTACATTTTCTCACTGTCATTTAAAGCAGCAAAATTCTTGTGAAATGCAGCAAGCCCCAACTCTTAAAACACATTCCTTTATCTTCTTAACCATAGAGTGTCTGAAAGGTTTTCCCATATTAAGAAAAGGGACAAAGAGGAATGCTCAGGAACACCACCACATGGTTATCAGAGGCAGGACAGAAACAATTGCAGGGATCAGCAGCAAAGCCAGAGCTCATCTTCACAAAGCAAATAATTGTGTCTGTAAGGCCAGCAATTTCAAAGGCAGCCTGCATGAAAATCACTACAATATGAAAACATGAAACTTGTGTCTCTGTGGTGTAAAGCAAAGCTATGCTGTACCCACCATGAGAAAATTAAATCAATGCTGTTCAGGGGCAATACTGGGAAGCCACTAACCAAACAAGCAGCAATGTGAATTTGATTCTGTACATCTATACTTCCATGCTTCTTGCTTCACCTTCTGAAACATTTCCATCACCTTGCACAATGTAAAACCAGAGACTGTAACTCCTAATTAATACTTCCCAAAAACCTGAAGTCAAAATCAGACAATTACAAGGACCTTTGGTAGCATTAAATGTTTGTCAAAACACATTAAGAACAAAAATGATTTTTAAAATTATTCTGCTTTTTTTAAGTCATCAGGCTGAACACTTAGTAAGGACAACCTCAGGCAACTCAGTAAGGCTACTTGGATGGGTCTGTGACATGCACTGCCTAACTGAAAGCTGCTCCTGCTGAGCACACAGGAGTGCAGACAAGCAAATCACTAAGTGGGGACAAAACCAGGCAAAATTATTGCCTGGGCTTATTTTATTGTGCATCCAAAAATAGATAAGCTTGTCAGCCACTGGAGACTTGCATGTCCCTGTCTTCCTTCCCAGCAAGGTGAAAGGCTTCTGGGGACACATTTACCTTCCTCTCCCTCTCCTCACTGCTCCCCTAGTCTCAGGGTGAAAACCAGGGCAGGATTAGAAAAGAACTGGGGGGTAAACACATAGGTAAAACAATAAATATCAGCTAGACAGCTTGGAGGGTCAGGAGATGTTTAGGAAGATTACAAGTTCAAAGACCACAGCAGCAGCAAGTACTGACAGATAAAATGCACTGCTCCTTATAAAAAGTATATGCAAGTTGCACACATATACGTTGTGCACAGATATGGGTTTTCATATAAAACTTTAAATTTTAACCTTTTAAATTTTTTTTTAACTCCTAAAACATGAAAGCACCTTACTATTGTTTTCCTATGGCAGAGTGCATCCCCACAGAGCGCTGACAAGGAGACCTGGTGTCAGAGGCCTCCAAAGAGATTTCTTTAACAAGTCAGAGGATTCAGGGGGTTTGGCAGAAGCAGTGGGGGTAGCAAGGGGCTGCACAGGAATCCCTCCAGCTTCCCAGCAGCATCTCAGGGGAAGCTCTGTGTGGTCACTGTGGCCACTGCCTGGCCTTGCTCCCTCCCCTCCTGGGTGGAGAGCAGCACTTCTGGACACCAGGACCTTCTCTTTGGGGCTGCATACCATCCCCACCCAGATCATGTGGGTCCTACCCCACAGCCTCCACCACCAGGGTCCCTTGCCCCTGTGGCCACTCCTGACCAAGGCTTTCCTCTGATGACCCTCTAGGAGCCATTCTCCTCCCCCCATACCTTGCTGCTCAGCCCCATGGTTACCCCAGCACTGAGGCTCTCACAGACCCAGCAGAGGAGACACAGGTCCCTAGTGTTGCATTCAGACCCCAGTCCAGGGCCTGTTAGCTTGACCAAGAGGCCATTAAATTGCTAACACAGCTTTTAGGCCAGGCAGACAGAAATAATGGTTTACAGAAGATTCTTTATCTGAGACTGATTGCCTTGAAGCCATCACAGAGCCCCAAAGTGACCCAGCAGGCCAGAAAGTGTGGGGAGAGCATGGCTGCTGTCCTTCAGCAAGTTAAGAGGACAGACTGCATTCAAATAGTCAAGCAGCACCTACAAAGGTACTCTAAAAACAATATAGCCTTAGCAAAAGCTGGCCCAAGGTCGACAAGGCTTCCCCCTCTCCTCCAGAATAATCAGATTTTAAACATACCCTTCAGAGAAATGGTCCAGTCATTAACAGTAACTGTTTCTTATGTGCATCAGTAAAAGATGTAGTGCTACAGAGACTAAAAGGGACTTACAGAAAAGAAGCCATAAATCTTTGTCAGCCTCTCAGAAATGAACACTTAATACAACTAGCTTGGAGTACATCACTTCTCACTCAGCTGAGGTACCAACTATGGCACCACTATGATGTATTTTAATCACTGTTGTGTTAATGGCTCCCACAATTTATTTTGTCCCCTCTCTGCACTAATGACCTGTTCTCAAAGTCTCATGATTCAAATACTTTCCCCTTCCAGCTGAATAGAGCAATCTTTTGGATTTCAACCTATGATACTGCTGACCTATTCAAAGATGTATGAAAGGACTTCAGACTCTTGGACCTTCAGAAAGTTTGGGTCAAAAGACAGTTACAGTGCAGCTAGCAGTCATTTGTTTCCCTTTCCTTGCTTTTCCTCCACCCCACCCCCCCAGAGCTTTAATTTCCTTATCAGCATTTGTCGTGGTTGCGGGGGGAGGTGAATTTTTCCAGGGGGACGTGGGCAAGCCAATCAGTGATCAGCTTTTCTGCTGGCACCTGGATTGGTCACTCGGAGGTTTGGACACGCCTCTGAGGACACAAAGAGTTAAAAGCAGGACTCCAGGGGGGTTCAGTCTCTTTTTGGATTCCGGTTTAAGCAGACAGACGTCTCAGGCCTCCTTCCCCCGCCCTGCCATGAGGCTGGGTGGGGGAGGGGAAACACGTGGTCGGGCTCAGGTAAGCCGGAGCCCCGGGGGGGAGAAGAGAGTGGACAGGACTCTGGAACTGAGCTGCCCCATCCAGGATGGAGGGGTGGAAAACTGTGGAAGTGCCTTCTGTGTGTGCTCACCTCCCCCCCCCCCGGGAGAAGATGCCCAGCCACGTGGGAGTTGCCCAGCCTAGGAGTGCCTGAGCCTGCAGCCTTGCCGAGAGCTAGAAACTCTTAACCCTTGCTTGGCAGAAAGAAACTTTTCTTAGACATTGATTCTCATAACTGGTAGTTTCAGAAGAGAGAGAGAAACAGCCTGAGACCGAGATGATAAAGGAAGATGAAAAATCCTGGATAGGCAAAGAATGAGAGGAGTAGCTTTCTGAGCTGGACTTTTCTTGCATAATGTTAGCCATAGACTGAACTTGAGTCTCTTTTAAACATAAACTACATTTTGGGGTGGATGTAGCCAGCTCGACTTGCTGCAGTGGAGCGAACAGAGAAGAGAGGAAGAGGGTGTGGTAGTGCTCTCTGCCCTCAGAGAAAAAACCCTCGGCCCCAAGGGGAAAAATGGAGAGAGCTCGGCATGCAAGCATCCTTAAAAGAGCCCTGTATTCAGCTTCAGCCTATGGACAGCGGTGAGAGCGCTGGACATAGGAAAAAAAGAAGTGTCCCCTGGCAGACTTCTCCGGGCGGTGCCACGGGTGACATGGAAACACATAAGGGGTAGACCCGTGTTTTCTGAAGAGCAGTCTGTGGTGCGAGAGAGACTCCTCTCTCCCTTACTGAATTGAAGACTGGTTTTTTTTGAGTGGTGAGTGTTTGATCTAAAACCCCAAGGTTTGGTCTGTGGAGAGTAATGTGTGGGGGGTGGAAACTGGGGGAAGAGAAGAAATGTTCTGAGAAGTTTTTATTTCTGTCTCTGTGTGTTTAAGAGTTTTCTGTCTCTGTTCTTATGTAATGTAATAAAGTTTTGGTTTTTTGTTTTCAAGATTTAAGCCTGCTCTGCTCTGTTCCTGATCACATCCCACAGTAGTTGTTAGGGAAAAAACATATATTCATGGGTGCATTAACATCTGGCCAGTGTTAACCCATGACAGCATTTCAATCCTTTCTTTTCATGTTGTAAAGGTCATCGTAAAACCAACACACTACTTAGGGCCACAAAAAGAGAGCTGCCCACTAAGTCTCCCTCAGCACCCCTTGAGTTACTAGTTGGGATTAATTTAGGAAGCAGTTTTACAATCTCAAAAGGGGACACACATTCCATGGTAGCAAGAAGCCTCCTTGCTTCTACAAAACTTGGCTCACCAAAACCAGACCAGCTAGAGATATGCTACATCCCTACATCCTGCGTGTGACAGAAACACATCACTTGGGTAAGTCTCCTAAAGCAAGGGGATCAGTCACAGTGTGCAGAGCGATTTGGGTAGCCTGGGTTGCTCCAGATGGGGTCAAGGGTCACCCAACAGTGTTAAAATGTAGTAAATCAAAACATCTTGAAGAAATTTCCCCTGTCCTACCTAAGCCAGGGAACTTGCTGACATAAGAGGGTGATGAAGCCAATTCACAAAAGCAGCAGATATTTATATCCCAGTCCCTAATCTTCAGCAGCTCACAAAATCCCTCTGACCAGGTTGTCCTGGAACTATTTATCAAACAATCTGCCCATCTCTGTTGCTCAGGATCCATGGAAATGAGAGAAGAAAGTCACACACACAAGAACTCCCACGTTTGTTGCAACAGCAAGTCGGCAACATGGAAGTAAATGGATTCTAACTACTTTTTGCCATTATCCCCTGAGAAACTTATGACAGAAGTCATCCAAGCAAGAGCACATCACAGATGACTTCTATGTTAACAACTAAAAATAAACAAAGAAGCTTTTATTTATCTCTTCTCCCTCAATTTCCATCCCATTACCTACCTACATTCTTAATTAGTTCTGGATTTTTTTTTTAACATCCTTCCTACTATCTAAAGCAAAAACAACTTTCAAAACCTTTTTTCTTCATGAAGACGCAGTGGGTTCAAAGCACAGCACATCCCATATCAGTCTCTGGAACACCTGGCTAAACTCAAAAGCTTCAAGGAAAATTCCTTAATAAACATCCCCAGTGCCCCCTTCTGCATGAGAGCAAGTGTCTTCTAGCGTCATGGTTTAATCCCAGACAACAACCAAGCTCCACACAACTGCTCATTCACTTTCTCCCAAGTGGGAAGGGGGAGAGAATTAGAAGGGTAAAAGTGAGAAAATTAATGGGTTGAGATAAAGACAATTTAATAGGCAAATTAAAAGCTGTGCACATAAGCAAAGCAAAACAAGGAGTTCATTACCTGCTTCCCATGGGCAGACAACTGTTCAGCCATACCCAGGTAAGCAGGACACCATCATGCACAATGGTTACCTGGGAAGACAAACACGCTCACTCTAAAAAGTGTCTCTCCCTTCCTTCTCCCCCCAGCTCTATATGCTGGGCAAGATGCCGTATGGGATGAAATATCCCCTGGGTCACTTGGGGTCAGCTGTGCTGGCTGTGTCCCCTCTCAGCTCTTCATGCACCCTCAGCCTCCTCATTGGCAGGGTGGGGTGAGAGGCAGAAGAGGCCTTGTTGCTGTGCAAGTGCTGTTCAGCAGTGAGCAAAATATCCCTGAATTATCCACACTGTATCCAGCAGAAATCCATACCAGCAACTGTGAAGAAAACTAACTCCACCCCAGTCAAAACCAGCACACATACCCAAAAGTCCTCCATGAGTGGCAAAATCTCCCTCAGAACCGGTTTCATCTCTCACAGAGCATTCGACACTGCTGCAACAGCAGATACCTCCTGGACTCTGAAGCCCTGCAGAGCTTTGTTTATGAAGCACTACCATATTCTGCATGAACAGGGGCCAATTTGAGGGCTGGATCATGGCAGTGTCTGAGTGTTATAGGTTATCACAGTTTAGTTTTTAGTTAAAGAATAATATGGACTATTGCCCTGTCAGGACCCTGGATTTCTTTAGAAAAGCCAAAGACTTATCAAGGGCCAGTTCTTGACTATTGGCATGTGGTTTGACCACTGAGAAAACAGAATGCGACTTTTGGTAATACCCATATAAAACTCAGGCTTTGTTCGAGCCCTCCCTCTTTTCTCCCAGTGAGCCACCAGGTAACATTGTGAGCAGCAGCGGGGCCCGCCTTAGGCCCGTGTGAAATACAAAGTTATGTTTCGTGTCAGGGAAATGAAGAAAATCTGTGTAATTGTAGTTGTGGAATACGGCCATGGGACAGTTATAAAGATGAGTTCTAATAATCAACTAAGGAAAGCATGGAAGGAAGTTTTTGAATAAATCTTTTGCTTGCAATTACCTATTCTAAGTCTCAAGCTATTCTGTAATAAGTGCCTTTTAATTATAACCTTAGAAGCTTGCTTTGTATTAAAGAATTTTTAACTGTAGTTTTAGATTGTAAAAAGGCTTTTAGACAAAAGAAGGAAGTAAGAAGGGGGCCCAGGCCTTCACAGAAGGTGGGAAAACATCCTGGACATGAAAACAAGACTTCAGCTCACTGATTTATGGCTTCTGAAGAGGGAAACTGGACATCACTATTGGAGATTGATGGACCTGGAAAATAGAAACTGGCCCCCCACATCTGGAAGCCAGACCCCACCATCTGAAAAACATATCCTGGATGTACATCTTAGAATATTGAAATATCGAAATAGATCACTATAGCCTATAGAACTGTACAGGACAAAATATGGATTTATGACTGTTAAGTATTGAATTGTAACGTTAAAACTAGAAATGGAGACTGCTGAGAAAGCCTATGAATATGTATGAATATAGCAAATAAAATCCCAGCAAGTCCAGCAATTGGTGTGCAGTCGGAAGGGAAAACCCCTACCACTGTACCCAGTGCGCTGTCTTTGCTCACACTTTACCATGGTAATTAATTAATTATTAAATTGAATTGCTGCTTGATATATTGACCGTGTCAAGCATCTCATTTCTAACACCCGCTCTGCCTTAGGCGGCCGGGCTGGGCCTAGCCAGGTCTCCGGGAGCCGCTGCCGCAGAGAGCAGCCCGGCCGGCTGAGCCGAGCTCCTCTTCTCTCCCGGCTGCCACGTGGAAGACTGGAGGCTCTGGCTCGGCAGGGCCAGCCGCGTGCTGGAGGCTGCAGCAAAAGAGGCCAGGCCATGGCCGGGCCAGGGAGCAGTCGGCAGCGGGGAAAAAAGAGCTTGCAGACTCCGATGGCAGCCCCGAGCTGAGCTATCTTGGATCAGATCGAGGGGTGGAAAAGAAAGCATCCACCAGCCTCCTCTACCGGCATAGCTTTGAGATCTTTGCAGCTGCTGCCCGGCGAGACCACATGACCACATGACCACCGCAGGCCTGGGCAAGTTTTAACTCTTTCCCGCCAGCAGATAGAACTCCCAGAGCACCAGCCCTTCCTGAAGTGAGAACACACAAAGTGATTGAGCTATTGTGAGAGTCGGGGCCCGAGGGTCCCTGGTTTTGCCTCACGACCTTCATCAAGGTCCTCTGTCAAGGAAGGGACTGTGTGCAAGGGGCTTGGGCCTAACCCACGGTGTGTGTGTGTACCAAGCACTGAACTGCAGGTGTGACTACTGGACCGGAGCTGGTTCCTATGGGAACTTGTATGAAGACAATGGACGGCTGGACAGCCTGTGCTTACCTGCAACCAGGCCCAGACCTGCTTGTCCCAGACCTGCTTGATCTAAACGGTTGCACCTGGTTCCCAGAGCAACGGGGCTCCTCACAATGACTTTCAGGTGCTCCCTCCCGATCCTGCCCGCATTGGCCAGGTGCCCCCCGCTTTTGCCTGTGTTGGCCAGGTGCCCCCCGCTTCTGAAATGACTATAAAAGCTTCCCCCTGTGACTCACACTTTGAGATCTCCCCACGGACATTAGACGGATCCATTGGCCAGACGCCACGCCACGAGGACGCCTCTGCCATTGGTAGCTATATCCCCCTGCCCCCCCTTTCCTCGCTCTGTATCCTATTTCTCCTTTCTCATTCCCTCTATCGCAAGTGTTGTTGGCACTCAATAAAGGTGCATTTGTTGTATGATTAAACTATTGTCCCCTCGAGTACTTTTTGCACTCTGAGATCACACAAACCTATCACGATTCCTGCTTGGATAGTGACATTAAATTGGCATCACAGACAGGATTCTGACAGACAGAGGGGTTGCAAGGTTGTGTGTGGTCTGTACCAGGGGGAGGAAGTTTGGCTCCAGCCGCACCTATCCCGTCACCCCAGTGAACGTGGTTAGAAAGCAAGGGGGGCCTCTCTGATTCCTCACACACTGCACATGCCTAAGGTGTAACAGCACCCCAAACTCGATTGAGGGTTCTGTTGTCAGAATTTCACAAAAGAACTTTGAGTGCAAAAGTCGGGACTGACTACCTGGTGTTAGGGGGAGACATCCTGTGTTGTAATTGAAGGTGAACCTCCCAGGTAGATAGGTCTCCCCACCCACTCAGGGAAGAAAAGGGAAGACACAGCCCTGCTGTGCGCGTGTGTGTGTAACTAAGCAGTGCCTCCCTGACGTGGTTTTGATCCCTACACAGACATGGCTGAGGACCACACTGTAAAAGATAAAACTGCATTTTATGCCTTGTTAGCAAAATATAATGCCCGACCCTCTCCTGGGGGAGAAGAGTGGGCGAAAGTTAACTGGTTTAACTTGGAGAGTATAATTGATAGAATATCCTCTTTACAACATGAAACAAAATTTAAACTGGGCAAAAATAAAACCATACTCTGCTCAGTTCTGGGAGCTTGCCTTACCGCAGCTATAGAAACTCGCTTTAAGCGAAGAAGTGAAAAAAACGCAATAATTGACTCTCTTCAAAATTTAGTTGAAATTTTGCAAAATGAAAATCATTTGCTGAGAGATGAAAATAATTTGCTACGGACTGCCTTGGGAAATGAATATTCTAGAAATTTAGAGAATGCTGACTTCCCAAAAAAGGCAGAAGAAAAAGAAACTCCTCACATTAATCAGATTTGCCCCCAGAAAGAATTGGTGTTAGTAAAGAATTATGGGAACACTGCTACCGTAGCATAACACCTCTAGTAAAAACAGAAACTTTAGTTTGTACTCCCAAACAGCCCCTGGAAACTATTCACAAAGCTGCCTGTTTTCAAATGATATATGATGACTCTCCAATGCAATTGTCTGTAAAGCCTGAAATTAGGATTCCTTTAATTCAAAAGTCTTTGGAATTACTTAAACCTATAGCAATTGTTTTAAGTTCTGTAGAAAAGCTAGACAGATCCCTCGGAAACCCAAGTGAACCAACCGGATCTACAGATCGTGGTTTCAGTGCTTATCCTACCCCCTCCCAGCCCCCAGCCCCTCAATCTAATTCACTTGCCAGTGATCGTAATGTCTATGTATTAAGTGAAATTGCAGTAGAATTGACCAACTATGTTAAAACTTCTAGTAGTGAAAAATCAGAGAAAAGAAAACAGATCACTAGCTGTCAACACTTGTTGCTATTAGATATTAAAAAAGGGGTCCCCAAAGAAAACTCAAATTTGCTGGGGCAACCCCTCACCAAAAAATCACAGCCCAGTACACACCTTTCTTCTGAGAATCTGGGCAGTGAGCCCAGAAACAATCTAACAATCCAACCCCCCCACCCTCGCCCTCTCAGCACCCAGGCAACAAGCCAAAGCAAAGCCTTCCTTCTCAAGGGAACCGACATTCACCCACCCTTGCCCACCCTGCTTTAGCCCAAGAATTACAAAAAAATACCCATAACTGACAATGTAGCTGTTTACCAATGCATTGATGATATTTTTGTGGGTAGGGATGAAATAGAAGAAGTGGAAGATGCCCAACAGAAAACAATTTCCAATTTAGAAAGCTTTGATCTAAATAAGTATGACAAGCATGTGATAACCTCCTTCGATCAAATTAAAATGCCAGAATCTACGAAGGAACTGCAACAAGTTTTAGGATTACTAGTGTTTTGGAGAAAACACATCCCTGATTTTGCTATAATTGCCAGACCCCTTTACAGCTTGCAGAGTAAAGGTAAAATTTGGGAATGGGATGATTTCCATCAGGAGATTTTAAAGTTGTTAATTTTTGAGGCAACTGCCCACCAGGCACTTAGTCCTACTTATCCTACAGATCCTTTCCAGATGGAATGGGGTTTTTCTTTTTCAGGATTGTCAGTACAACAACCCATTGCCCTGAGAGCCCCTTTTAAAGCTGTTATTCCATATTCAACCCCCCCACCTGACGGGGTGGCTGAAAGAGCCTCAGTCGGAGCTGTAAAAAATGTGACAATGAACTTGGATGACAGCCCAGAACTACCTGCCTCAGTCACTGGAACAGCCCCTCCCTTTTGCCCCAAGCAGTTTCACCTTACTGCAAAAATTGTCCCAGATTGGGCAAAAAGTGAAAAGATCAAATGGGCTTCTCATACCCTTTATGGATGGGAGGCTAACAAGTGTTCCAAAATCACTGCTTTTTGCCCAGCAGTTCCAAGTATAAATACACGCTGCATAATTCCTTCATACTAACTTTTCTGCCTTTGGAGGCAGATTCTGTTGTGTTTACTTTTCACAGGAGAACTTCGAGGGACATAAAGACCACATAAAACCATGATAAAACTGGTGATATTTTAAATATTATTTGTGTTATAGGAACAAAATTAAGAATTTTAAATAGTATTGATTTAGAAATATTAATTAATAAATTGGTTGTTACAATTAAGAATTTGACAATACCTTTTACAGTCGTCCTTATTGGCCTTGGGAATGACTCAGTGGCTATTATCAAACATATCAAACTGAGAACTGGTAAATGTGAATGATCATAAATTGATAATTGATCACAAAACTTTTAGCTATTAGCTGCCTCCAGTTTTAGTTGTGGATGCAGTTAGTTGCTGCCTCAATTGTAAAGAAGGCAGTCTCTTTACTGAAATTTGGAAAATAATTTGGGACAATGCCAATAATTTTGAAAGAGATTTTCAATTTTGGTGGAACCTAGTGAATTTTATTTAAAACTTTATTATAAACATAGTCACAGTTTTTGTATTGATCATATGTAATGCTTTAGTATATTTGATATTTATTATTATTGTGTTAAGTTTAAATCATGATGGAGCTATTCTCTATCCTTTCCAGTATAGGGAATGGGCCCATCAAACTGATGAGAAATTGAAAACTGTTAATTTAGAATTTTGTATTGTTTGGGAACAACGAAAGTTATTTGTGCTCACTTGACATGGATATTCACAAAGTTATTGACACAGAGTGAATTGCACTAACAGCAAAGTAAGGATCTTTTGATGCGTATTTTAAATTGATGGTTGTATTTTGATATTTTTTGTGATTTGTTTTGATTGTTTGAAAGAAAATTGTTTTATTGTAATTATTATTGATTGAAATTGTTCAACTAGAATTGTTTGATTTTCTAATGGTTAATTGAATGTAAACATAATGAGAAACAATTATTAATAACAATGTTTTGTTTCCTTTTTCCTTGTCCCTTTTGTTTTCCTCTTTCCTACTTTTCTTTATCCCTCTACTCTTTTCCCTATTTTCTGGGATATGCTACTGACGGCTTGATGAGTCCTGAAGACTTCACAACCGCCCTGCTGAATCAACGAAGTTTTCTTGACGACGATCGTGAGTCACGGGGTGGTGTGAGAGTCGGGGCCCGAGGGTCCCTGGTTTTGCCTCACGACCTTCATCAAGGTCCTCTGTCAAGGAAGGGACTGTGTGCAAGGGGCTTGGGCCTAACCCACGGTGTGTGTGTGTACCAAGCACTGAACTGCAGGTGTGACTGCTGGACTGGAGCTGGCTCCTATGGGAACTTGTATGAAGACAATGGACGGCTGGACAGCCTGTGCTTACCTGCAACCAGGCCCAGACCTGCTTGTCCCAGACCTGCTTGATCTAAACGGTTGCACCTGGTTCCCAGAGCAACGGGGCTCCTCACAATGACTTTCGGGTGCTCCCTCCCGATCCTGCCCGCATTGGCCAGGTGCCCCCCGCTTTTGCCTGTGTTGGCCAGGTGCCCCCCGCTTCTGAAATGACTATAAAAGCTTCCCCCTGTGACTCACACTTTGAGATCTCCCCACGGACATTAGACGGATCCATTGGCCAGACGCCACGCCACGAGGACGCCTCTGCCGTTGGTAGCTATATCCCCCTGCTCCCCCTTTCCTCACTCTGTATCCTATTTCTCCTTTCTCATTCCCTCTATCGCAAGTGTT
Organism: Prinia subflava; assembly: GCF_021018805.1. Taxonomy (NCBI): domain Eukaryota; kingdom Metazoa; phylum Chordata; class Aves; order Passeriformes; family Cisticolidae; genus Prinia; species Prinia subflava. Next base: position 10,473,369 of record NC_086282.1, read on the forward strand.
GTTGGCACTCAATAAAGGTGCATTTGTTGTATGATTAAACTATTGTCCCCTCGAGTACTTTTTGCACTCTGAGATCACACAAACCTATCACGATTCCTGCTTGGATCGTGACAGCTATCAAAGGACATAGCATGAAACTTAAAGTCAGTGAAGAGTGAGTGAAAAGACTATTTAGAACAAAAGAGAAAGAGTGGCCTAATTTTTCTGGACATCTCTAGTGAACTATGGATAATGGACTATTTTTCTTGTAACATATGAATGCTGTTTAAAAAGATGTAAAGCTCTAGTTAAAAATTATATGAAGCTCTTTGCCCCTAAAAAAAAAGACATTTTTAGTTTTTGAGATGAAGATGATTTTGGAAATAGAAGAGAATCTTTGTTTTATACTAGAAGAGGCATCCTTAAACAGTACCCCTAATAAGCAGATATGGCCCATATGCAGTGTTAAGAAAGCTACTATTGAGAAAGACCTCACAAAGGCAAGTTTTCTGGGCAGCTGTCTTTGTGAGAAATGAGACCCACAAAACAACTTTTATGTTGTTAGTAGAGAAATTCCATAGAAGTTTCTAAGAATGACTCCTTTCCTAAAAGAACTGATGAAAGATTATATTTGAACAGTAAAACTGACTGAAAATTACAAGTTTTGTCTCTTTATGTTGTATGTGAGAAAGTAAACCATTAGAGGAGGAAGTGCTTTAAAAAGTTTCATTTTTTATTTTTTTATTTCCCTCTTTCTTTTAGTGTGTGTTAATAAATCTACTTTTTTTAACTTTAAGTTGAGCCTGTTTTGCCTTTTCTCCTAATCTTATTTTCACAATAAGAAAATATTTAAACCTCTACATAATTTGGTGTTTCTGCCTAGTTTTGAATTTAAAACCATTACACTGAGTAGGGAATGGTCCCATGAAACACAGCAACAAATTTCATGGGGGATTGCCTTTTTACTTTCTGCCTACGAACTCTGTGCCATATGGAGAGCTGGCAAAAGGGAGAGGACAGATATCTGGAGACATTATAGTTATTATGTTAACTGCCTGCGAGTTTATTCATCAGAATGTGATCACCCTTTCTTCTGGTAAGAATTTAACTTTCTCTGCAGCTTTGAGAGGTTGACAGCAAATCACTATTATACAGTTCTCAAAAAGCACCAGGTGATTTGCAGCCTCGATTAAAAGGCATGGTTCTTGACCTAAAATACCAAACATCAGGCAAAACCTACAAAAGCAAAAGAACTAAGAGGTTACAGCAGCAGAGAAAAGGAGATTAATTGAAGGCCCTCTCAGCAGCCATGCAGGCTCTGTGCATGTTTGCACGCTCAGGTAGAACATTGGATCAAGTCAGATGTTACAATGGTGCACAGCTATATGAGCAAAAAAAAGTGCTGCTTCACGAAGAGAAGCTTCTTTTTTCTGCATTCAAACAAAGGGAAGATTTAGAGCAAAACTATTTACTTTTCCTCAGTCTTTCACAGAGACTGAGCTCCCATGAGATGTCCTTTGAGTCAACCTGGCGTTCATTTCTGGTGGACAAGGAAGAGTATTAAGTGCCCATGTGGTTCTTGGAAGTAAAAGAACAAAATCATTTAGAAAATCCTTTCCAACATTAAATCTGCTTCTGGAGTTTGCATCCTGTAAGCAACACTCCCTGTGAAGGAGTAGCCATTGTGTTGGGGGTTAGATTTGGTTTTGTTGGTTTTTTTTTCCCCCTTCTCACAGAATTTTTTCCCATAAGTTTCCAAGAAGCCTTAATGACTACTTAGTCAGGACAAAAAGAGTGCTTGAGAGATATAGCAGCACGAAGCTACACCTATTGTTTTTAAGTCCCTGGGAGTGTCCCTGAGACGGGAGAGATGATTAGCTTTGGGGAAAGGCAAAAAGACAGATCTGGGGGAGGGGGAAGCACTCTTGCTCTCAGCGCCGAGGAGGACAGTCAGGCTGCCCTCTGCCTCTGCCTCGTCCTGGGAAATCTATCGTCATCTGTTTGTGTACCCGGGAATCCTGAGCTCGCTTTCTCCAGCCTCTCCCCCCACCGCCGCTGCTTCTTCAGACCTTTGAGGCTCTCCTGCTACTCTGTAGCTCTGCACTGCCCAGCCCTGCCGGGACACCCCTGCTGTTCCAGCTGCCAGCGCAGACGTCATCTCATCCACCAGCCCGGGACTTTTTTCCTTCCTTCCAGTTCGGCCTCTCGGAGTCCTGCAGGGGCACCCAGATCAAACTGCTCTGGGCTTTTGTAAAAGAAAGCCCTCAAGGTTCTTAGTTCTGTTTATTATTGATGCTGTAGTTGTTGTTTGTTTGTCGTTTTGTCATATATACTAGTAAAGAACTGTTATTCCTACCCCCATACCTCTGCCTGAAAGCTCCTTTAATTTTCCTTTTAATTAGAATAATTTAGAGGGAGGAAATTTGAATTCTCCATCTCTAGAGAGGTCCTGCCCCTTCCTAGCAGATATCTGTCTTTCAAACCAAGACACATTGGCAATACAAATCTGCAGTCTCACAAGCTGAAGATGGAGGAGAATGAGAATTCAAGTGAGAATTCAGCCCACAGATGGGCACAAAGCCTAAAACTTATCACACTGTTTGGATGTACATAAGAGAGAAAAAATGAAGTCAGCCTTCACCCAACATGAAGCTGAGGGGAAGCTACCCTGGTGTCATCTTTACCTGAGCATTGGATGGACTGCAATAGTGAAATCATAGATATTCGGTCTATGGGAGGAGGGAGAAGTCAACTATTCCTTTTCCCTGTGAGGCAGGTTCCAGACAGAACTGAGCAAGAACAGAGAAATCTCAGATAATAGATGACAGAATAGGTTGGCAAAAGGGGAGGGAGCTGGTAGCATTTCCCTCAGATTGGCTACCAACATACCTACAATTTAGACAAGCTGAATTGATGGGACAAGGCCAGCTGTATGGTGCTCAACAAGAGCAAGTGCCAGGTACTGCACTTGAGCCACAACAACCCACTGCAGGCTGGGGGAGAGAGTCTGGAAAGCTGCCCAGTGGAAAAGGACCCACGGGGTACTCGTCCACAGCAGCTGAACACGAGCCAGCTGTGCCCAGGATGGCCAAGAAGGCCAATGGCATCCTGGCCTGGATCAGCAATAGTGCGGACAGCAGGAGCAGGGCAGGGATTGTCCCTCTATACTGGGCACTGTTGAGGCCACACCTCAAATCTTGTGTTCAATTCTGGCCCCCTCACTACAGGAAACATATTGAGGTGCTAGAGCATGTCCAGAGAAGGGCAGCAGAGCTGATGAAGGGTCTAAAGGGTAAGTCCTATGAGGAGCAGCTGAGGGAGCTGGGGTTGTTTAGCCTGGGGAAAAGGAGGCTGAGGAGAGATCCTACTACTCTCTACAACTCCCTGAAAGGAGGCTGTAGCCAGGTGGGGGTTGGTTTCTTCTCCCAAGTAAGAAATGACAGGATAAGAGGAAATGGCCTCAAGCTGCATCAGGGGAGCAGATAGACTGGATATTTGGAAAAATTTCTTCACTGAAATGGTTGACGAGTACTAGAATAGACTTCCCAGGGAAGTGAAGGAGCCACCATTCCTTGAGGTGTTTCAAAAGATGTGTAGATGTGGGACATGGTTTAGACTCAGAAGTGCTATGCTTATGGCTGAACTCCATCTTATATATATTTTCCAACCTGATTCCATGACTCTATGCAAAGAGGATTCTCTTCAGCACAGGACACCTACCCACTATTTTTCCCCAGCTGCTGTTAAAGAGTTACCAACTTTTACCCAGTCCATGGCTGTGGAAGACAGTGCAACAAAAAGGCTGCCTCTGTAGAAACAGCCTTCATTAAGTCAGACAGGTAGGAGGATGGCAAAAAAAGATGTCAGACAGGTAGGAAGACATACACGCACACAAAAAAGAAAAAAGATGAAACAGTCATTCTTCATGTAAATACCAATGTGTCCTGGCACTTAGTACAATGTAGAAATGATTGCTCCCCTCCTTGGAAGAATTTATCATTTACAGTGGAAGAGGAAAACAACTTTAAACCACATTCAGAGAAATGAGAGCTGTAGCGTTTAAAAGATAAAAAAAATCATTTGCCAGTCTATCATCTATTTCTTCTGGCACTAGATGAAATCTCACCTGCCTGCCTGTTGTGTTTGGGCTTTTTTACCAAAATTCAGGTCAGTCACTGTCCCTTATTCACAGTCCCTCAGCCATTCTGAATATACATATCAAAGCGTTAGCTGAAAAAGTGAGCTGCCAGACACCCCTGCAGTGCAGGTCAGGCACACCAACATTTTTCTTCTTGTTTTTTGCCTGTGTAAAAGGCCATGCTTATTCTCCCCAGAACGCAAATCCCAGCTACCAGTGAGGTGACAGAGAGAGCAGGCAACCAGAAGGTGGCATCCCATGGTGTCACCAGTGCTGTTCCTGACACAGAGGTGGGGAACAACAGGTCACCTCCCGCAGGAGCTCCCTCTAACAGGTGGCAAGGATGGCACACACCCCCTGCTCTCCCATCCCTACTGCCAGCCCACACACAGCCCAAAACACGACTGATCTTCCCAAGGCCCTTCACACAAGAGGTTCGTTAAATAGGTGATTCTCAGAAGGAAAGAACTTGGGAGCAAAACAGAGACTATGATAATGAACTAACTGTTCACAAGGGCTTTATCTCTGCAGGGGAGGGATTTGTTGGTTTAAAATTCTCAGCCAGTAGATGATGAAACACCTCTCCCGGGGGTTTGCTGACCGACAGTAAACAGCATGCATGTATGCCTGCATCTTTTTTTTTAAGTTCCTCTTTAACACAGGTTTAAAGGAAGCCAACATAGACTGCCTTTAATGCAGAAACGCCCAAGTAACAAATGCAAGACCAAACTTCATGACTTTTCTTGCTTGCTGCAATGCTTCCACTCACTGGCTTATAATAATATGCACAGAGAAGCATGAACATGGGACAGGAACACAAAAAAAATTGCAGTATCAGAAGGCAGGTTCCAAGAACTGGAACCTCCATGCTTGACATTGAGGCAAAATAAAAAACTAAAAAATAAAAGTAGGGCAAATGCTACCTATGTTACCTTGATTCTCTGTGCTTTCTCCACAGTGCTGTCATCCCCTAATGCATTTGAATTGCTTGTTTTGCAGATCATTGCTCTCTAATATTACTGTTCTTTGCCTGAAAAATTGGGATTTATATTTTTTAAGTGAGAAAAAATACACATACCCCTTAAGGATTGACTGAATTATTTTTTTATCCTTTAGGTTTTTCAAGTGTGGAGAAGAGGAGATGCCTCCTCTTATCTGCATGCTGATTCCCCCCCCCCCCCCCCCCATTAAACTGTGCTTAAGGCCAAAACAGTCAGTACACTCAAGTACCACAAAACTGCCTTAGACAGACAAGGATTTAGCCTTAGCAGACATTCTTTCATCATTTTCAAGTGCTGTTATGGTCTCATCCAAACTGCACTCAGTCACAACAGAGAAGTATTCATGGATATTAATAAATGAGAAACTGAGCTGCAAAAACAAAACATGATCTTGGACATCATAGGTTTCCTTAATTAGAATAATAAAATTTAACATAAAAAGCCCTATTTGTGGAGACCAAATTGCTTCTTCTGTGATTGAAGGAAAACTGTGGAAATCAGGCCAAAGCAGAAATGGCCTGCAAGCAGAAGAGCAATGCTGCCTGTGGCAGCAACTTGCTCATAAACCCAGCATTAGAACTTCACCTGTCCCAAATACCCTGTTCTGAAACAAGACATCATATTCCTTGGTGAATCTGTACACACACCTAATTCCATGGTAAGCAGGACCTCATTTGTTCCCTTGTGACATCTATCTCAACCTGCTCCTGCAGGACAACAGCAAATGTGTGCCACAAAGCACAGTGTGCCAGCAGAGGTTCTCACAGTAATCTGCCCATGAATGAGGCATCTATCTAGCTGCAGGCACAGCCTTTGTGAGAAAGAACACTTTAAATTTCTGAATCAAGGACTGCAATCAGCAAGGGTGGTACAAAATCCTAAACCAGTCCCCTTCCCTGCAACTCTGTTTCCTTCTCTAGCTTATTTTAGTTACCTAAAAGCAGACAGCTCTTGTTTATCTGGCAATCAGTTAGTTTCAGTCTATGTATATTACTACTAACCAAAGTGCTTTGTAAAAATATTATCCTTTCACAAGCATAAAAAGCTCCACAGATCTAAATAACAAACATACAACTTTATTCTTTGAAAAAAAAACAAAAACAAACACCCAAAAAGAACCACAAAACAATAAAAACCCCAAACCTAAAAACAAACAGTATAATATCACATCTCAAAGTCATTTGAGAGAGATGATGAGCATTCAAAGCAGGCACACACTGCTGCCCCACGTCCTGTGCATCCGAAAGGTTTGTATTTTGCTTCAAGTAGCCACAGGACCAAAAGCAGCCCCGGGCAACCAATGGACAAAGCACCTTGATTACAGCAGTTTCAACACCAAAGATGAGGGGAGGAAAAAACCAAACAAACCCAAAGAAGCAAGCAGCTAACCAACAAACCTCCAGAAAATGCAAGATTATCTGTGGGAAGCACAGGGATAAGAGCCAGAGAAGCATGACCCCAGCACTGCCCATCCTCAGACATGCTCCTGGCACAGGGACTGTTGTAAGCCTAATGATAATGGGAGAAGAAGGAAAGGATTCCTTGGCAGGGTTCTGTCCAAATATATGTAAGAGTTATAACAACATATTCTTGAGTACAAGGAAAGGTAGGAATAACAGCAATGCTTATGGACTGCCTAAAACTCAGGCTACAGGAATACAGAGAGAAGCAGCTTAGAATTGCGATGTGCTAAAGGCTAAAACAACAAAAACCCCCCCCGACTCTTCCAGCTGTAAAAACCAGTAGCAGCAAAATCCAAAGTGCCAGGCAAATAATTCTTCATTAATTACATATTATAAAACAAGACACCAAGGCACACAATGGTTTTGGAGGTGGAAACACAGAAAAAGTTAAGGGGCTGGTGGCAGACAACAGAGGAAATCACTGGCTATCAACTAATCCACTAGATTACAGCTCCTCTTACTCCACAGACAACTTGCTTTGAGTTTATTCCTTGTTCACATTACTTTCCAATATTTCTGCTTTATTTTTAAGCCCCCCACAATACACACACTGACAAGAGCCTATTGATTTCAACAAAATGGTACCTAGATCAAGAGGGGAAGGTCAGTGCTGCCAAAGCCTCAGCTTTGGGAACCTTCCAGGTGGAAGCACAACTATACCAAATTTGCTCCTGGTTGTGCTGGTCAGGTTGTTAAAAGCACTGTGTTTGCACCATGTTATAAGGCTCTTCAGAGAGGGGGAAACATAGCTCAACAGGATTGTTTAATGTGGACTCAATAGCTAGAGAAGAGAGCAACCCTGCTGGAAATGGGCCATTGTTGGGAGCTGAGTTACAATCACCATTATTTTAGTCCCCGGAGAGCTCAGCAGGCCAGAATACAAATTAAAAGATTAAAAATAGTACCAAGCAAGGGGTTTTGTTATTATGTCTGAGGCAGCACTGTGCTGACCTGCATTTAGGTTTCACCACAAATCTCAAATTCGGCTCAAGCCCCCAAGAAAAGTTCAGGGAAGTGTCAGCACCACCCCAGTAACGGTCGTGACTTGGGATAATCTGCTTGTTTTACTCTCATGGTGCCAGCAGAGTATTTATAACTTCACCTTGAAGCCAGATGGAAATGGATGATTTTGTATAGTCTTAAGTCCTGATGTTCACAGAAAGCATTCAGAGCACCAAATCAGAGTTTTCCAAGGGAAGAGAGAGGGGGCACAAAATCCCAAACCCATAAGCATGTTCAAGCTCTCTTTCTCCAATTTAAGTTCCACATCCAATTGAAGTGCTTGACATATCCCATCAAAAGTAGACCTTTCTTCCTACACTGCTTGGTGATGAGAAGTTGCATGGAATGGGAAGGGCAAGGCAAGGAGCTGGGATTTGGGAGCCTCTGGTCTCCTTATGCCTCTACAACTCATCTGTGATGTCCTTGTTCAGTTTCCCTGACATACTTCTGCTAAAGCTTGTGTTTCGTTTACTGCCACTTTTCCAAAGAAGAGTATGTTCTAGTTTACTTATAAGCCTCAAATTGACTTCCTGCTCCCTCAGAAAAGTACTTGGGACCATCAAGAGAGACATTGTTGACCGTAACTGAAAGAACTTACTTTTATTTTTGAGTTTTCCAGTTGCAAACCAAAATGTTTTCCCTGGAATAATTTTAGCTGAATGAAGGTTTCAATCCTGGCTCTGTGCCTCACCTGCCCTAGGTGGTATAACATCAAGTAGCCAGAATCTTCAACCTCAAAGAGCTCACGATTTCCATATAAAACAGCTGATGGCAGGACACCAAATTAACTCCAGTGACTAACCCTGCCTTCACACGAGCACAGGTCATCAGAATAATGGATCATTTTCATTACTGGGCTCTTCATAGTCCCAACTCATTTCAAGTATGATAAGCATCAGTATAGCAGCTTTGAACTCATGAACCCACCAGTTTCCAGAGAGAGCAAGATGTCTAAAGCCTTATCATTTTCAAGGTAAGACAAATGAATGCTAAAGACAGACCTCTTAATGCTGTGCTTTCCAGATCAGAGTGGAAAGTTTCTGCTTTTGATATTTGCCTCCAGAGTTTTTTCAGAGGATCTGTGAGAAGTGACTGGTCTGAACAAAAGAATCCTTCACAATTATCTAGAAGCCTTTAGAAAAGGCTGATGTTAAATGTCACATTTTATGCTATCTCACAGGCCTCAAGGAAGAACAGAGCTTATGTCAGAGTTGGTATTTGTTTTTCCTTCTGCAGAGATGCACACTCCAGTGGGAAAGCTTCTCCCAGAAAGATATATTTCTTAGGTGAGATAGCGATATGAAAAGCAGGATGCTTTGAAGATCCCTCTCCCCCTTTTACTACAGAGTTTCAATATATCACTTGGGGTAACAAAACCAGATTATTCCACCAAAATTCAAGCTGATCTGAGCTTAGCATGTAATTGCTCTCCCCAAAACCCACAAGATTCAGAAAATCAAGCTGCTGAATGCAAGCAATGGCTGCAGAACCTGGCTCAAAGTGAATCTGCAGAAATAGCAGCCTCTCACCTCTACAGAAGTCATCTGATGATAACGCACACCACCATCACTGTCCTGCTCAAAATGGCCAATCTCTGCTTAATGACACCAATGCTCTGGGAGACACCTCTACTGAGCAAGGATTCAGAACTTCCCAGTTCTCTGGTGCTGCCACCTCTCCTTCCCCACCACCTCCAAGGAATCTGTATTGCTCCACACACCTGGCTCTGTACCTGCCCCTCCTACTGCTACCTTTCCACCTAGGCTGCTGACATCTGTCTAACCTTGCTGACAGGACGCGTGACTAATCTACTGGTTTGCAAACACAACCGGACTTGCAGCTCTTCCCACAGGCATTTACCAGCGTATTTTAGGAAACGGTTTGCACAGATGGCAGCAGGTTGCTGGAAAACCATTTAATCCTCCTCCATGTGCTTTGGAGACAGTGTTATTCTTAGAGCTGGCAGCACTGCCCTGATCTGTTGCACCAAACTACAGATGTATCAGTCTTGGTATTATTAGACCGTGGCAGTTTACTCCAAGGGGAAAAAAAACCAAACAAACCAAAAACCCTCCAACAAACCACCGCCAAGGTACTTTTACTAAACATTGGTCAGTACAAACATGCACCTCCCATCAGGAATGCCAGAAAAGCCCTGGGATGAGCAGAGCTGGGATTACATCACAGTGGCAAGGGTTGGTCCAGACACACTTCCACAGACAGCAAGGAACAGAAATGATGCTCAAGGAACAGTGGTCATATGGCTGCAGCCCATGACTGCTCCTGCAGCAAACTGTTACTGCTCATCTAGGGACAAACCCCCTTCTGCCATCACCCAGTTGGCTTGGGGACAAGGTAAGCCTCCTCTGCTCCCCAAACCACCCAAAATCTACCTGAAGACCACCAGCTCTGAAGACCATCTCTGAGGCACTGGACTCTACCCTGCAGCAGGAGCATGCACAGATTTCCAAAGCCCAATTATTTTCTTTGGCTCAGACAACACACCACAACATGGCTTGTGGTATTTTTCCTTCCTAGGGACGTGTCTTAGCACTCCAAACCAGCAGGAGCTAATAGCAAAGTATCAATGCCCATTCAAAATGATACTGTAGCTCTTTTTCCCCTGGGGATTCACTACCATTGTCCAAATCTACAAAATGCCCCATAACCAAACCAAAAAACAAATCTCCTTCCAAGGAAGACAACCTGCAAAGCCTCATTCGACATCCTGAATTCAGAGACATAGAGTAAGTGTTGGCAATATTTCAAAATCACTTAAGCCACTTTTAAGAAGTACAGCCTGTTCAACACTGCAAAAAATATTTCTTTCAAGAGGATCCTCAAGTCATCTGTCTGAGATGCTACACCTGGGCCAAACCACCTGCAGCAGTGTGCCATGAAAAGATAAGAGGATCAGAAAGCAACAGCATAAGGAAGCAGTTATGACAGAACAAAATGTCATGGCACAAACCCTGGACATGTCTTAATCGCCATCTGGAAACAGCTTATTTTTTATTTTTTAATTTAACCAAACAGCCTTCCTGCCCTTAAAGCCAGAGGGCCCAGCCTAGACAAAGACACGCACTGGGCACTCAGATGGCTCACACCCTCTAGCTCCTCACACCCTCTAGTACCTGTGTACGAGAGTGCATCTGGCTGAGCTTCTTTCTTACGGATTGCAGCCAAAAAATTTTGCAAATTGCAATGAAATTACAGAAAAAAACATTTCCAACAAAGAGAAGAGGGGGGGAAATGAAGCAAAGGCTACATTAAAAGCATCTTCTTAGAAGACAGGCTTTTTGTCTCCAGTCAGACCTATCCTATTCACTACTCATATCTGGTGGAACATCCAGTGATGGCAGAGGATTTAGAATAGGGCCTATATATTGGAGTGATTTTGTCAGCATTTAAAGTGAAAAAAAATGCACATAAATTGTTTCAATTTCTAGGCTTTAATAAGATAAACCCCATACTTCCAAAAATGCAGGAGCCTTAAGGCACAGACATATTTCTGTCAAAGGTGCAACTAACACATCTGCATACCTGCAGGATGCTTAAATCAACCTGACTCAAGTGCCAGAAATTGTGACAAGGGAGTCTTGTCCTGCCACAGCTTCACTGCTATTGCTGCCATGATAGACTTGATGAAAAGTAGGTCTCACACTACAATTATAATTACAATTCACAGTACTAGTATGTTTCTACTTCACAGACTTTCAGTATGCTTTTAGCTGATACAGAATCAATCTTCCTAACTAATCCCACCTTTAAAGGTGTTTAAGAGATGGAGAAACCTCATTTTCAACTATTTTTAGTGGATCTACTGGTCCTAAGAGGCATGCAGCCAAAAACTGAAGGTGTGAGGGGCTTTGTCTGCTGTGAAGGCAAAGACATCAGATTCTCTCCTGAAGTGCCTGCAGCCACTTCCATTTTCTGCTCAAAGCTCACCTTCATGTGTTGGTCCAAGAGTTACAATGCCCCTGGGACTGGCTTGCTAGCAGAGCTGGCAACCCCAGCCAGTGCCACCAAAGAGATAAAGAGAGAGGAGATCCTCTTTATAACCCATACAACCCACAAAATTTCATGTTAAAAAAAAGAGAAGAAATAAAAAACCTCGGGCTGGTTCCTAGATTACCTAGGCAGCATCCAGCAAGCTACTTCAGGTACCTTAGTGATACATCACTGGGAGCTAATTATCTTCTGCAATTTCCTGCCTTCTTAGCATCAAAAAGGATTCCACTTTGGGCTAAAAATGTGACATTGTACTGTAGATGTCAATCTCCTTGCTGTACAGTTAGCAGTGAAAAATCTTACAGTACCACCTTGTACCCCTGCTCTCACACAGTACCTCAGGCTCATTTCTTCTGCTGCACCACCTATTTTTTAATGGAAGATTCTTGCATTTTTCTATTGTCAGTATTTGATACACAGCCAGATCACAAAGATTAATCTGATCATTTGATTTCCATGATTAATTACCTCCTGATAAGCAGCTTTTTCCTCTACCTTTCATAAGAGCAGTTAGTACCCAGCCTTGCCCTTAATTCATCACATCAAATTTGATCTTTTTTGTTAAACTCTGACAAATTGAGAGTAAAGTCAGAAATGAGCACTGCCTTGCTGCACATCAGCTAAGCTTAGGGACAGCAGAAATGGAGAACTGACAGACTGTCTAGAAATTAGCTCCAGAGTCAGCCCATGGCCACAGAAAGACATCTCATGCTACAAGGAGAGAAGCTCACATTAGCTGGTTGTCCTGAGTCCCTTCCCATGGCACTGGTGAAAGGGGGATGAGAAGAAACATATGCAACCACCTGCTCTCTAAAAAGAGCAAGTCCTCTTCTTTCTCTTTCCACCTCCCTGCTCCAGCCTAAAGGGATGCTGCTTCCAATACCACCTCACTGTGCCGTGCCTTCCAAGTGCCACTGAACCCTTGCTCCAGTGACAAAAGAAGAAATTTCCAGCAGGGATTATAGCACAGACAGCATTGGCCACAAACAACCTAATTTTCCCCAGAGGCAGGCTGTGTATTTTTTTGTTGTTCAGAGCCATCTGCAAGAAACTGGATATTTGCAAATAAAAGGAGATTAGGACAAGACATTAATCCAGCATCTGCTGCTCATTCATGCTGTCCCCTGAAAGAGAGCCCACATACAACATTTAAGTCCTAACATTCCGTTCTGAGCTGCTGGTAAATTATAAAAAAAAAAAAGAAAAGAAAAAAAAAAAAAGAAGAGAAATTAATAGGCACACAAAGTTGTGGTATTACTTTTTATACCAACTAAGCCCCAGGAGTGCAGAAACACGTGAAGCTGTAAAGAAAACAAAGTGAGATTCCCTTTGGGGAAGGACAGCTTTCCCTTGGACAGCTTTCCCTTGGCTGTGCCTACCCATGCACAAAGCCTGAGCAGAGAAGACAATTGTCCAGGAACAGGGTGGAAGCAGAAATGGCAACAGCTTGTCCAGAAACCACTGTTCTTAGAAAGGTCTCATTTCTTAAAGCCTACAAAACAGCACAACAGGGCTATTGTCCCCAGAGTTGGATGGCAAAGACTCTTGCTACCCTTGGGAATTGTTTCCGCTGTTGGATGGAAGGGTACAGAAGAAAATCATCTACAGCCTTTACAAAAAGCTCTGCTCCATGCATCACGACACAAGAGAGCAAGGGCAGCAACCCAGCAAGCTCACTTCTATTTTTTTTCTTCATATTCACAGTAACTAAGTGGCTGTCAGTGCTGCTTTTCTGAGAGACAGAAAAAAAAAAAGATAAAAAATAATTTAAGCATGGAGGAAAACATCCAGTTCAAAATCACAGATGAAAAGCATTTGTCTGGTTTTCTACCAACAGCCACTTTTCACAGAGTATTTTACCTCACAGAGCTGATAACCACTCCCCACTGCTCAGATTTGGGTTTGATACCTTTCAGATGTAGCTGGCACATTTGGCGTTCAAAGGCATTGCACAAGTGGCACCACCTGCATCCTATGCCTTGGGAATCAAGAGCACATTTCACATTACAAACACTGACCTGTCTACCACTGCCATCTGATGCTTTCTATTCAGCTTTTTTCCCAGCTTAATTTTATTTACTTTAAGATGGAAGAGATGGTTCATTAGAGGCACTTCCCACAGCCTACTTAAAAGCACTGATGCGCTGACACACATTTTCATAGGTTCAGATTTCATCACTTTACCTCAAGTTGCAGCTTTTTAGCAGAGAGCAACAAGACAGCCCAGTAAGAGCTGCCTTACAGTGCCTATCCCCAGCACCCTATCCCTATCCACAGCACCTCTGCAACCTGGAGTATTTCTACCTTACTAGTTCAGGAGCATCCTGTGCTCAGCAAGCCAAATCTTCCTTCCACCTGCACTCATTTCAGTTACATCTGGGAAAAAAAAATAAATTTGTTTTTAAGAGAAAAATTTGGGTCAAATTTCAGACAAGAGACCTGGACAGTTAGGAAAGACACTCAGGCAGTACCCTCAGAAGAAACATTCCTTAGTAATTTCTGCACCAGACTTGAAGGAGTTTTAAGAACATGAGTTTCAAATACATAGAAGAGCTGATAGCTGGTGTTAGTCAGTCCCACCACTGCACACCAATTAGGGGAAGGGCACAGAGACACAGCCTAATGAGGTGGCCAGCTGGTGACACACAGTGGGGACAGTCATGGGAGCAGCTTGGGAGCAGCAGGTAGCTTACTCCAGCCTCACATGGCCACCTCCTCCAAGATGAACACTAAGTGAATTGGCTGCAATTCCTGGAAGAATTGCCCTCCACGAAACACAATCATTTCCCACCTCCCTCTTCCAGTTCTGTGAAGCCAGTCTAAGCATCACTCCCCACCCAAGCAACCTTTTGGCATCCAAGTAGCATTAAAGCCACCCTTGCCTTGCCATGACATTAGTTTAAATCAGTGTTACAGCCAGTTCCCCGATCAATGAAATGCAGAAACATGACTGAAGGAAGGAATTAGCAGCTGTAATCCCGTGATTACATAAATCCCTTTGGTCAATCAGTTATTAATGGCTGTTATATTTATTGGGGTTTATAGCAGACCGAAAAACCTGAGCCATTAGAAGCAGACACCAAAAAGGACACTATAAAAAAGCTGTTTGATTACTGACTCCTCACACCAAGCACTGACAGAATACAAATTTGGCTCACTCTTCCACCTGTTCACAAGCCTGCTAATGAGCTTGCCAATTAAGAGCCAATCTGAAGACCTTGGAGGGGAAGCTGTCAAGAACATGAACTCCCATGCCTCTGAGGAGCAGCTGCAGGACTCACGTGGAGAGCCACCTTCAGCACTTCTTGTTGATGCCACCCACTGATGCCTATATCTCCCACAACTCAACTCCCTCACCCAGGAAATACAAACACTTGTCACACATGCATATTATGGCTTCTAAGGCATGGACATTGAAAACAAACACATGCTAAAGAGTAAAAAAAAAATCCTCCCTTGCTCCTGATCATTGCAGAAGTTTTACTAGGTCAAATGCTAGTACTATGAAAGTACAAAAGCTTTAAAATAATAATAATGAGAAGAATCACTAATTACACATCATAATGTCTAATTATATTGGCATGCATTTTGTATTTTTGCACATGTGTATTTCTATTTAAGGAATCAAGGACAGCTTGAGCAAGAGAATTTGGGCTCTTAGCTCCCTTTGGATATTTCTGTGCAGGTTCCTCCCCTCATAAGCAATTAACATAATACAGTTCATGAAAGGCAAAAGCATAAATCCTACACCAGTCCAAAACCTCTGGAAACAAAACTTCATGACTTTCAGTGCCAGGGACATGTGATCCACTTCAGTCACAGCAACACAACAGGACAAGGTGCAAGCATCTCATACATCAGTCGAATCTTTATTTCCAGTACACTCATTTGGCCTGCCATACCATACCTTGGCCTGCCACTTAAGCAGACAATCTCATTTCAGAACTACTAAATGCTGCATTTCTTTGTAGTTTTTTTCCTTCCCAGTCCTTGAGTGGGTAAACTAACAGTGGCATTTCCAACAGAGAGCTGCAACCAACACACCTCCCCCCTGAAGTAACCCCGGTGACTGCTCATAGAGGGTAAATTTTATTGCAACATTCATGTTCAAGGGATGTTGGAGTCCATGTTTCCATGGATTCTCCGCAGAGAGTGAGAAGTACAGAGATAGAATTAAAACCTTTAGAAAAATTAGAATATATAAAAGCTTAAAATGCATAAAGTAGAAATCTAACCCTCAGCCTTAAGTTTTACATGCCTTAAATCCTAGTTGTCAGTGTAGAAGGACACAGCTTCAGGCCTAGTGATAGAGTATAGACATAACAAAAATAGAGTACTGTTTATAATTTTTAGTATGAATTTTATGTACAACAAGGTAGAACCTTATGCTAGTAAGATAGAGTTTTACGTTAATAGATATGCTATGTGCGTAGGTTTTGACGCTGATTTTCGTAGTTTTACGAACTTTAGAATTGTACCTAGATTGGTTAGTGTGTAGATAAAAAATATGAATATGCATTTTGCAATTTGGGATAAAAAGCCTCTGTGTCAGTCGGTCGGTCGATTGATTGAGTGATCAATCCGATCTATCGATCCAACCTCCACCTCCTGCAGCCTGAGGAAGGAGCCCTGCCAGGGAGCCGAATGGGATTCTAAAGGTATCATCTATCGTAGCCTGGGGTTTGGGCCCTGGGGTCCCGTCCCTTCCCCCTGCGAGGGTGTGGGACCCTGGGACCCCTCCTTGCCCCTGTGATCTCTTGCCTTCCCTTTCCTCCTGCGGCATTTGCCCCAGAACTCTGTTCGGGGCTGCTGGGGAGTCTGCGAGAGTTTGGGACCCCGGGACCTCCTTCCTGTCTCTGCAACCGGGAACTGCAAGGGTTTGGGACCCCGGGACCCCTCCTTGTCCCTGCGGCCCTGCGTTCAGGAACTCTGCCGAGTTCGGGACCCCCCCATTGCCACTGTGATCCCCGCGGCAGGGACCCCTGTCTGGGATCTGTGATCTTGTGATCCCTTTCTGTTATTATGACCCCACGGTTGGAAAATCCTGCTTGGGGTCAGATGGGAGGCTGATTTACCTAGAGGCTGTAATGTCAGATTTATGCTTGCTTATAGTCTTACTAGAGTTTTGCTTGTTAGGAATTCTATGCTTTGTTTGCTGTTTCATTAGAGTTTTGTTTGTTAAGATTTCTATGCTTTGGTTATTGTTTTACTTAGACCTTGCTTGTTTATGTTTATAATTGGTTGTATTGTAAGACCGCTCTTAGAACTCTCGCACCTTCAGATACATGCTTTGTAAATAAACCACTCTGCTTAGATACTAAAATGCAGTAAGACCCTATAGAGACTATACCCGTACAACGACCTCGGCAAAGGGACTGTCAGGAAAGCAAACAGGAGCAGGACTCCTGGCCCAGGTTTTCTTCTGGATTTTTTCCGTCCCCCGTTTAATTCATCACACCACACGATGAGTAACCCTCTGGAAATAACCTTTAGCAGAAAGCTCTGTTACCTAAATAAAGAAATGCCACAGTTTCTCTGAAACTATATCATTCTGCTGAAACTAATTATGAGAAAGCTGGTGTTTAATGAAAGTTTGCTTTAATATTACTTATACTACTCATAAGTTTGCTTTGGACAGCGTCCAGGTTTTTTAAATTAAATATTAGCAGTCAGCCTATCAAACAAACCTAAGTATGTCAAGTTAGTATTTTAATAGTGTTTTTTCTTCTCCTCCCAGCCTAGGTTTGGCTTCCTAATTGACTTGCTGCTTTAAAGTCAGTAAATTCAGAAGTCTGAGATGTCACACTTTAATGGTTTAGGACTGCAAGCTTTGTCTGGGTGATTGATGGATCAAATGTGTGCTGAGGAATGCCGCAACATTTCTTTCATCATTTCTGCTTCTCACGAGGCTGAGAACTGGACAATCACTAAACATCTTTGCTGCTAGAAACAATAATAAAATTCTCATTCATTATAAATGTAAAATCCACCTTGGTGTCCTGAAGGGCTGTTATTGAGCTGACATTACTGTGTGAGCACCAACCGAGGTATACATGAGAATTTATCACCTAGGATGCAGCTGAATCTATGTACCAGGCATGCTAGGCTCTTTGGCTCATTACACTCCTTTCCTGGTTATTGCCAGCCCCAACCTGTTTGGTGAATCAGATATGGAAGAGCTGCGAAGATACAGGGGCAAAAGGTCCTTCAGAAACACAGGCAATAAATGGGGTAACATTCACAGGTGACTCGTAAAGAAAGACGGAGGCGTTAATCGAGGGTTGCGCATCTGACAAAAGGCACAACTGTAGATGGAGAGCCCTTATTAAAGCAATATTAAGTAATTTTCAGAGTGCTTTTCAACTGCATTTACTTTCAGTCCTGCCTAATCAAGTAAAGGACTGCACCATTTCTGATCTCAAGACAAGGGCTGAAAGGTAGAAAAGGCTTTCAAACAATGTGCGTGCTCTCCAAAGTGACTGATACAGACCACACACATATTCACGCACCTCTATCAAATTTTCTAGTGCAAGAACAAGTATTTCTGACTGCAGGCCCTGCCAGTGGGATGTGAAAATCAGGCAGGTTCTCAAAAGTGCTGACATCACACTTATTAAATGTAACATATGATGTGAGATAATTCGTGTTCATACAATGTAAATGTGAAATATTTCACATTCATGTAATATGATGTGGAATAACTCGCATTTGTGATCGATGGTGTAAAATCAGTTGCGTTTTAGAAGGAATACAGTAACAGTCACTCGGGCTTGGAAATAAAGAAAAATGTTAGGAATTGTAAACGCCTTTGCCCGAAACTTGGGCAAGGACCACAATTTGCAAGAGAAAGGCGAGTGACTACAAGTAGAGATAAGCCCATTCCTGAGATGGAATCGACAACAATGCAGATGCTTACAGCTTGATATGGATCTAGCCTACCGCTTGATATGGATCTAGCCTCCATCATCCGGGGTGTGCATCCCAATATGAGATTCCCACAAATCAAATCAAGCATTCATCTCTACTCAGAAATCCATTCAACCCTCCGGCAGTGAGGACAGAATTACATGAATATGCAAAAGGAATCAGAAAGACAAAGAAGTATGAGGCAATGCCCTGTCCAACCAAAAAAGTGCATATAAACTGACCCTGCAGAGACTGAAATTGTGAACAGGGGAGCTCCGGTGCGATAGAGGCCGAAGCTAAGTTCACCCAGTGCCGACCCCGGGCTCGACATTGATTTTGTTTGTGGCTATTTCATTTTTCAAATTCTGTTTCTAAACTCGATTTTGTAAATTATTAATAAAATTCTTTTTTATTAATTGTGATAAATTATGTGGGATAATTCGTGTTTATAATGTATGTATAATATGTGAAAAATGCATATTATATGGCTCTACGCAGATATTTATTATATGTATTATGCTAGGTTGGAAAGTTATGCTGTATTAACATTTCAATAATATAGTAAATGTAGTAGTGTAATTAAAATCAAGCTTTAGTGGTTAAAATAGAAACTATGTGTGTGAGATATTCTTTTTTTTTAGCTCAAGAAAAGGAGAAGATAATCAAGAAATTCTTCGCACAGAGATAACATTTACAGAGACCCCTAAATTTTCCAGTGGAGAAGAATTTATGGCTCTCCTTATCAACAGAAACAAACTTTTTCAAGCCTGACTTGGACTCAAAGGCGCCTGGGCATTAACAGAAAGTTTTTGACAAGTACCAGGCGAATTTTCTTGTTTTAAGTAAAATATGCATAATCATGAGGTTATTCCTCTTAAGGAATGAATTCTCTTTTAACAGGGTCCTTTTCCTGGCTCACTTTGGTCCAGGAAGAGGTATCCAGCCCAGGCTGTAATTCTTTGCTGGTATTGTCTCATTAATTGTCCTAACTCTAATTGTTTAACCTTTATTACTATATTTGTATTATTATTTTTATAACCATTTTATTTTTATTAAACTTTTATAAATTTCTAAAACAAGTGATTGGCATTTATTACAAATATAAATCAAGTTGTCCCCTTTATAATAAATAGTAAAAATCATTTGAGACTGGGGTAGACAGATTCAGGAACTGAAAAACGACTACCTCCGAAATGGATCTCGCTCCACCATTGGGGGACGTGCATCTCAATGCGCTGTTCCCAGAAGTCGTATTTAATATTCATCTCCCCACAGAAGAACTATTCAACCGACCTGACGACCTGACAGCGAGGATGAATCTACATGAATATGAAGAAAAACTGAAGGGACAAAGAGAGTATGAAGTAATGCTCTGTCCCACTAAAAAAACCTGTATATAAACAGGACTCAGAGAACCTAAGATGTGAACAGGGGGAGCTACGATGCGATAGAGGCTGCAGCTAAGGTACACCCAGTGTTGATCCTGGGACTCGACACTGATTCTTTGATTGTTGGCTTACCTGAAATTCTGTTCATTGATTTTGTTTTTTAATTAATAAAATCATTTATTAATTTGGAATTGGCTTTACATTTATTACATTAAGTTGCTACGCATTTATAACATTAAACGTTTTACATATAAAGCTTAGTTAACAAATCCGCTGACAATGCGCAAGCTGGAATAAAAGCCTGTTCCCTTCTCCAGAGCAGGGCGGCTCTCCCCAATTAAAGGAGAGCAGAAAGGTATTGACACTCACTGAGGTCAGGTAAGGGGGCTGGCACAAATGTGGGTACCATTAGAGCAAATCTTCCCAGAGTGTCCCAGAAAGACAACTGCAAGAAATCTCTTGCGATGCAGAGTGCAATGCACTCAAGCATAAGCAGTCAGAGGAAGAATGGGGCAGGAGCGATCAAGAGCACTGTCAATACCCTCAAGCACTGAAATAGTAGAGGATTTGTTAAATCCCAGACAGCAGCCCTGGCTGTATTTGGCAAAGGATAAAGCAAAGCCCTGGAAGTGCTGGCAAGTCTGGAGAGGGTCGTAGTTGCTTTCCTCTCCCCACATCTGGGGAACACAAGGTGACAAGCAGGGCTGAACAGTCAGGTACCCCAACATTCTTGTGCTCTCTCAAGAAGCCACAGGCCTACCCACAGCAGAGGCACCAGGGATTTCAGCAGGATCCAACTTGCACTTCAGTCCCTGCACAGCCTCTGTTTCTCATGTTGGTCAGGCATTTATCTACACTCCTCATCCCCACAGCTCCTTCCAAGTCCCTTGCAAACTTAAATGGGGTTGCTGAGTACTTCACCCAATAAAATCCTTCCTGCCCTACCTCAAATGAATGTTTCATTGCAGTAGCTATATATTTTTCCTTTATTTTCCTTGCCATACTATCCATGAAAAAATAAAAAGGTGCTGTGCTTTATCCAGTCTTGTGCTGACTGCATTACATACCAGCAGTGAGGTGGACTCACAGGCACCAGCTGTGATTTCTCCTCTACTCTCCACACTTCTAACTTGCACCAACACTTGTGTATCTTTGTATTTTAGGCATACCTTTGAGACTGCTCATTTATCTAGAAATCATCCTCACCATAATGACAAGCCAGGAATGCCATTTTTCCTCCCTTGCTCTATAGAGAGGCAGAGAAAATGAGGCACTGAATAGGCAGGGACATGCCTCAACTTGGCCTTAGAAAGAGTCAAGCCTGGGGCCACCCAAAAGTACAGCCCCCCCCCTCCCCTCTCATTAGGGGGCTGTAGAGATCAATCCCACCTGTGTCCACACTGCAGCACTGATGACATTTCACTCATCAATACAAGTACAGCAGGGATTCATACACATACAAGGAGAGCTTTGCTGCCTGGCCAGGCTCAGGGCCATTTGCAGGACAGTTGCACTTTCCTTTGTTCCCCATCTCTTTCCTTCCCCCTCCCATGCTCTGGCAGGGGTGCTAAACGCTGATGAGACAATACTTGATACATCTTCAAGTACTTATTTTCGGGCAATTAACTTGGCATCATAGAAGCACTTAAGAAACCTGGCTTTCTGGAGTGGTAGACAACTGACTAAAAAGCTAATCAAAGTAGTAAATTATTGTCAAATTACTAAAAAAGAACAGGGAATGGGGGGGGGGGGGGGGGGAGGTGAAGAAACCAACACTTTGATTGAAAAGGCTTGCTGCTGTCAAGCCAGATCTGAGATCTGACAAAAAAAGCCAATCTAACAGTTTCAGCAACCATTAGTGTGAGTCCAATACTGGCCACTAACAATTGTGTCTAAAACAATTGAGTTTTGCCATTCAAGGCTGGATGCTTTATTTTCTGAGATCTCCTGATTGTATGTCTATTGTTGTTTAAATTTTGGGGGGCTCCCGGGGAGGGTCCCCTGGGAGACCCCCGGGTCCTAGGGGTTGTGGGGTTCCCGTGCTGGCAGGCAAAGAGACTTCAGATGCCGGTGGGGTGCTGATCAGATGAGGGTTTATTCAGAGTCCCACTCCAGGCAGGGAGCATGGTCCTGCGGGAGTGGGGGAAGGGAAGGGGAGAGGGGGAAGGGAGAAGAGGGGAGGGGAGCGTCTGGAGGCCTCCAGGGGAAGAAGGGCAAAGAGGCCGAACCCCCTTGCGTTAGCATTCTTATCACAGAGGCTCAAAGGGGTGCGGTAACATTCTCCAGCCAATAGAATTAGAGATAACTTGATACTGCAGGGAGGTTACAGACTTGGGATAAACCATACATTTTCCAGGGGTGAACAAGAGCAAACCATTTCCATAAAATGCAATCCCACATATGTCATCAATTCATCCTTGGAAAAATTAGCCCATTAAGCATCTATCTATTACTCTAATGTTCCAAAGGTTTACCGTGATAAATGCCAATTTTATTCCAATTAATAAAATATAATTTTTTAAATTAAAGAATTGCAAGGCAAAAATTTAGGCAAAACCAGCGATCGGAAGTACAGCGCCAATTACCCGAGATCATAGCTGGGTGAACCTGTCACAGCCACTAGCATGCTGTAACCCCCTCGTTCACAAATTGGTTTGTTTCAGGGTCCTGGTTTTATACAGTTTATTTGGCCCGCGGCAGAGGATTTCTCCACAGTTGTTTGTGTTCGAGGTGGCTTTTCAAATTCATCTCCTCCTTTGTCAGGCTGAATGGGGCTTCTTCTTCAAAGGATGGGCATTGATCTCTTCCCTCTTGTATGAATGGGGGACAAATTTCTGAATGGAGAGGGTCCCCCGGATAGTATCTTGGGTGATAGCTGAGCAGTTCGCAGTTCTACTGCCCCGGGAGGGCTGATTTAGACCTTGATTTCCCTGTCATTTTGATGCCAATAGCAGAGTCCCGGTCCTCGGCAAGGCATTGCCCTTTTTGAATAGCAGTTCCAGGGTGTTGGTCAACCTGAGATTTGCTGGTTTTGTGCCTGGCCTGCTGGCATTTTATTTTACATAACAGATTTACAGTCTACATGCATCAAAAAAGGAATTAATATACCATACTTATTGTTATGAACAAGTTTCCCGGTCAAAAAAAGCTAAGCTATCCCTGTCCTAGCCCCATAGTGAGACAGCTCCATCCCCCCAGAGGAAAACACAGAGCACGCATTAGTATATTAAAAGAGCTCTGAGAATGCAACTCCCCTCCTCCCAATTTCTGCTGTCACCCAGCCTTTTAGAAAAATGCGGGTTTTTCTGTTTTGCAGAGAACCCCATAGCTGGGATGAGGCTGCTGTCCCTCGAAAGAGGCTGACCCCCTCCTGGCTAGAGGTAACCCCCACATCCCAGCAATTTTGAGTAGGGAGGGAAGCTGCCCTGAAGAAAAGTTGTCTGGCAACACTTTCCTACCTCATTAAAATGTGAAAAGAAGCTGCCCATGCCTAGATAGCCCTATCACTGTTCTTTGTAACTACCTCCTTCAACAGGAATACCTCTGCTGCGACCAGGACAAATGAATATGCATTTGTATATGTAAATAAAACCGCCCCGGTGGATCCTGGGAGGGTTTTTTAGGGAAACTGCACCCCAAGACAAGAAGCTAGATTCGTCAGAGGAGAATTAGATAGTGCCCTGGCCAAGCAAGAGGTAGATGCACCCCCTGGCCTGGTTTGAAGATTCACCATGACCTATGAGGAGCCTGAATGGAATGGGAACTGGCCAGCTGAACTGACTTGTTGTTTAAATTTATGGGGGGTCCCCGGGGAGTGCCCCCCGGAGACCCCCGGGGTCTTTTGGGGTCGTGGTGTTCCCGCGCTGGCAGGCAAGGAGACTCAGATGCCGGTGGGGTGCTGATGAGGTGAGGGTTTATTCACTGAGGGAGAGGGGAAGGGAAGGGGGGGGTAGGGAGGAGAGGGAAAGGGAGCATCAGGAGGCCTCCAGGGGGAGGGGGGCAAGAGGGGGGCAGAGCCTTCTGCCTTAGCATTCTTATCACAGAGGTTCAAAGGGGCGCGGTAACATTCTCCAGCCAATGAGGTTACAGATACACGATACTGCAGGGAGGGTACAGACTTGGGATAAACCATACATTTTCCAAGGCTGAGCCAGAGCAAACCATTTCCATAAAATGCAATCCCACACTGACTGACACAGACAACGGGAAACTCTCAAGGTTTTTCCCTGAGGG
This sequence comes from Prinia subflava, assembly GCF_021018805.1. Taxonomy (NCBI): domain Eukaryota; kingdom Metazoa; phylum Chordata; class Aves; order Passeriformes; family Cisticolidae; genus Prinia; species Prinia subflava. The sequence continues at coordinate 10,497,490 of NC_086282.1, forward strand.
TAAAGAGCTTTTTCTGCACTCCAGTGGCAGAGCCCCATCGCTCTGCCTTCTGATGGTTGACCAGAGAGAACTCCTAGCTGTTCCTATGGGAACAAGGACTCACCATTTACTGTTTGCAGTGGAATGATGAGCTGGGACAGCACCTGCTCCTTCAGATGGCTGCAGCAGCGTGGAAAACTCCGATCGAACTCTGCAATCCTGCTGATGACTTTAATAATGAGCTGATCACTTTAATAAAGAGCTGAATATTAATAAAGGCATATGCCCTGTTCTTTTCACTTATTACATTTACCAATCACCATTTGGTCTTTCATCACTAACTGTGCCTGCTACAATAATTCTTTTCTACATTCAGAAGCAATTGCTTACCCGTTATCAATGTTTTACTTATTTACCTGGTCTTGAATTCAATTCTCGGGGGGCAGAACCACAAACCATTAATTCAATTTTTCATAAACCAGAATTTTCCAAGTTTTCCTTTGTGGTGTTATTTTCCTGTCCCCAAAATGATACTTCAAAGATGCATTTGCCTTTCATCCCTTAGATGCCAACATCAGGAATGGGGCATGAAAAAAGCCTGTCTGGCACTGCCTGAGCAGTCCCTCTGCTGGGCACCTGAATGTTCCCTCACATTCCCTACTTGGCTTTGGGAACACTGGGGACTTTTTTTGTAGATCAGAAGCATGCTGATTTTGCAGACACAGCTTCAGGTTTAAAGTGAATAAATAAATATTAGTCTTCCCATGCATAGTTTACAGCTACCTTCTACATTTTTCAATGGATGTTGCTGCAGACCCCTACTGTCGGAGTCTAGAACATCCCTCTGGCCACCCTGGAGGGTTTGGAGACCGGACAGGGGGGTCTGGGATCTGTACAAGGGGGTCAGCCAGCCTCACACAGAGCCCAGGAGGACACTGCCTCTGATCCCTGTCCATGGGAGTGAATGCCCACATTGTATGAAGAATCACAAGCTGAGAGAACTCAAAAAAAGTACCAGCTAGTTTATCATAGGATGTAAATGTAGAAGCTAGAATTTTTAGTATATGGGATTGAAGAGGCAAGATGGAGGAATTGGGGAGTGGTCCTGTCCTCCTTGTTCTTGTTCTTTTCCCCCATTTTCTGCTGAGTTGTATTACAAGGATTGGTTTAGAGTAGAAATGACATGTTAACATGGGTAGCAGGTATTGGCAAAATTTTGTAAATAAAAAGTACGTTTTGGATGGTGGTTGGGTCAAAGGAACCGTACATAAGGTCTGGGACCCTCTGATCCGCCCCCTGTCCGCCGCATGTCCTGCTCTGCTGGAGATGCCTTGCAGAGCTGAGAAAGAACTAAGATAATGTACCCTGCCAGGGAGGCCTGGCAGAGCTGAGAAAGAACTGAGACATAATGAAGAATAAACAACCTTGGAAACATGCACTGGTGGACTCAGCTTGTCTTCTCTGGCTCCAGCGTGAGACCTTTTGGGCAAGAGAAGCTCGAAAGCCTTATTACCTTGGGGAACAGCAATCCCGAGGAAAGTCTCAGGGAACAGCAACCCTGAGAGAAAACCCTTTTACCTCGGGGAACAGCAACCCCGAGGAGAATCTCAGGGAACAGCAACCCTGAGACCCTACAGCTAAAAGAAGACTACAGACACCTGCATAATAAGTTGTCCTTTAAGGGGAAAAAAAAAAATCCACTTGTAGTTTATCCTACTGGCTATTCCAGCTACCTCCCCACCCTGTATGTGTACTGCTGCTGACAGTGAGCAATATCCTGGAGCTGGAACTCCAGTGGAACATGCTGCTCTGCAGGCACAGAGGCTGGGGCTGCTTTCAGGAGCTAATGGGAAGAACATAGGGACAGGCAAATAGGGCAGTAAATTCCCCTATTTCCTATGCTTTCAAAACCCAAATTAAAAATGTTTCCTTTTGCCTCACTAAATTGACATAAAGATGTAAAACACCAGCAATATGAAAATCCACAAGGTGCATACAGAAAAAACCAACCTGCCACCCCTCTATCTGCCAACTCACACAAAGAAGCAGAGATCTCAGACACCCAGACTTATTCCCATTAAATATTCAGTGTTATAAACCAAGCCCTCCCACCTTATATAAACACGACAGCTCTTGCACAATAACATCCTGCTTGCATACATTTACATTATTCTCTCAAATGAAAAAACTATTCCATGAAACATAATCTATGCAATCCTCTTAAAACAGTTTAAAGGAAGGAAACAGAACCTAAAATAAAGGCAGACAATATCCTTAAGAGGAAATACCTTTAAGGCAGATAGTTCAGGTGGGACATACAGCACTTTCAGGGCTCACAGGCAAACTTGAAGTCACAACCCTCTATGTAACAAAAAGCAAACGCAACAACAAACAAACCCAAAGTCAAGATATGCAAGAGATGGAGACCAAGCCAAACAGCTCCTCTTTCCCAACCTGGTTATTTCTTTCTAGAAATAAACACTCTACTACCAGCTGGCATGAGCTGGTGTCACTGCTGGGATACAAGGGGGAGGGGGGGGGGGAAGGAAAGTACCTGGCTTACTGTTTTCACCACAAAATTAATTTTATGGGTAAACATGAGCACTTGAATTATCAGCTGCACATTAAGCAGATGAACAGCATTCAGGAGGCACTAGTACACCCTTCACCTTCCTCTTGCAGCTCCAGCCCTATCATATACACCTGGGTACACTGGGCTTCAAGAGCACCAAACCATGACATGGACCATTGCAGTCCTGTTTCCCGGGGCATCCAACACACCAATTCTGCTGCTGTGAAGCATTTTGTAACTACAACAAGTTGGTTAGGTTTTATACATCAGTTTTAAATGCTGCAAAATAAAAATTATTTGCTCTCCTGGACTTTCCTCACACTTGTGGGCATGTTCTCATCTTTTTGTTTAACTGGGAACACCACACATTTCAGCCCCAAGGGGAAACCACAAGCTACTTTTAGGCATTTATTATCTCTTCATTCACATAGCCATCCTAGGCTTGACATGCCATTGTTTTCAAACACCACCTACAAGGGATGCCTAGCCTAGCGCACCAGAATGGGACAACCATTTAGCCATAGCCCTCCACATGCTTTCCCACACTCAAGCAGTTCAGGGACTCAATTGAAATGAAGCAACACAGAGTTCTGCATGGAGGTCTTTCCAAAACTAACTGTCTTCATCAGCACCAATCCAGCTGCAACAATATTAGTCAAGGCTGCATTAATGCCAAATAGGCCCTGCAAGCACACAGGTTTTGTTAAGAGAACCTCAGATACTTGAAAGGTGGGGTGGGCTTTTCTCTCTGCTGTTCTGGTTTTCTTGGCTTTCCATCCTCCCCTCTAAGATCAAAAGCTGGCAGCAATTTACAGCAAATTACTGTGTAGAAGGTATGGGCCCACATAAGCCAGACAACTCAGTAAGTTTTTCTTAGGGAAAGAATCCCACTGCAAGGGGCTGGACTCAGTTCCTTGATGGTCTAAATGGGGCATTCGCTAATTACAGTCTTAGGCAAAAGATTACAATCAGGCAGATATTTCTCCAAAAAGAACACAGGAACCATTACATTCCAAAAGAGAATCAACTTTGGAGATGCTTGTATCTCCCTGTCCTGGCAGCCCAGGTAGTACCAGCCTGTAGACTGGAGCCCTTCTGTGTAAAAAACATTATCTTGTCATTGCCCCAGGCAGGGGAAGAGGGATTTTAGGCCTGGTCTTTAGCACTTCAGGACTTTAAAACAAGCGCCCTCCAGGAAAGGTGCACAAGAGAGCTTCCCTTTTGATATTTACACCACTCAGGTATGTAATCACCCTACAAAGTGCCCTGCCTACATGTGCCAAATAGGACAGCACTCTCAACTTTTCATCATGGGTTTGCCACAGGACTAAGCAAGCAAATACCTCTATTGCTTTTCTTCAAGTCCAACAGACAATACTAAGCCACACATTTCTCTCTTCTCTGCTCACATGTATGTCATGAAGCTGGATGAACCAGCAGCATGTGCTGACACATGTAATGCTGAAACTTTTTACACAGATAAGAGACACACTCCATCTCATTAATTCAGGGTTTCTACCTGCTCAGAGAGATGTATTTTGTCAAAGCCCAAGCTTAAGTCATTCAACCTGCAGTACAAAAGACTACTGAGAATAAAAAACTCTTTGCTGGCAAAACCAAACAAAATGGAGCCAAGAAGGACATAAATCCACAGAGCCTCAGAGAAGGATTAAAAACACCACTTGCCATCCCCACAGGCTTTGAAACCCTCATGAGCCTGAGAGGGATGGATTTCAGCATGTTAAGATCCTAAGAGAATACTACAAGAAATGGCATGCTGTGGGTCATTATATGATCTTCTGGTTTACCAGAGAATTCTGCCAACTCCCCCAAGCCTTTCATGGCATATCAGTGAAGATTATTATGGACAGTCACACTTTGCTGGGGATTTTCAAGTCTCTCGACCAGGAGAGACAAGCTCATGGGCTTTACAAGTACTGCCGACTGGCCTGTCTACCAGTTATATTTCATGAACCCTGGAATGAACAAATAACTCTTAGAGAATATAAAACATAATTTTGTTAGAGCAGTTTGTCAGCTCAGAAAACTCAGAACACAAAGGGCTCAAGGTTTATTTTAATTTCCACTGGAGGTGTCACCCATGGAGTTTACAAGGTTCATCAACCAACTCAGATCCACACACATCTTGTAGTATCAAATTTGCTCAGGTTAGGAAGATCCCACCATAATCAGAACAGAGGTTCCAATCTGCAAAAACTTACACCAGTAACAGGAGGAAAAAAAAAGGAAAGCTATCATGTACATGCCTTCCGTTATGCCAGGGAACCTCAAACTCACTGAAGTACATACTGAGAGAATCCAGAGCCAAAAGATAAGGCCTTTGACTTCTCCTCAGATGTTGATGCAAAAAGGGAAAAAATTGCAACACAGCACTTTGCAAACTGGAACCCAGCCCTGAAAGAAGTCTCCATGTATTCCTGCTCAATGAGAAAAACAGCAGCAGATTGATGTACACTTAAACAGGGCCTTTGTGAATATTAAGACCTTCAACCAAGAGCCTTTTCTGAAAATGCTTCAAGCCCTTCATCAGCACAGCATTCTCCTTTTCCCAAGCTATTTCTTGGTGTCTCGGTTTGAAAGACAGGTATCTGCTAGGGAGTGGCAGGACCTCCCTAGAGATGGAGAATTCAAATCCCCTCCCTCCAAAATATTCTAATTTAGAATATTAAAGGGGCTTTCAGGCAGAGGTATGGGGATAGGAATAACAGTTCTTTACTAGTATATATGACAAAACAAACAAACAACTACAGCATTAATAATAAACAGAACCAGGAACCTTGAGGGCTTTCTTTCACAAAAGCCCAGGGCAGTTTGAACTCAGTGCCCCTGCAGGACTCTGAGAGACCAAGCTGGAATGGTGGAAAGTCCTGTGCTGGTGGATGAGATCAGAAGTTCTGCAGTGGTAGCTGGAATGGATGTCCCAGCAGGGCAGGGCAGCGCAGTGTGAAATTGCATTTTTTTGAAATGGTATGCACTGTCTCACCCCTGGAAAGTGTATGGTTTATCCCAAGTCTGTAACCTCCCCTGCAGTATTATGTATCTATAACCCCATTGGCCCGAGAATCAACCCGCGCCCACTTCGAATCTCCCTGTTAAGGGTGCAGAGGGAGAGGGCTCGCCCTCTTTGCCCCGGAGGCCTCTGGAGGCTCTGCACCTCTCCCCTTCCCTCTCTCCCCCTCCTTCTCCCCTCTCCCTCAGTAACCATGCCGCCTTCCTGGGGTCAGACTCCAAATAAATCCTCATCTAAATAGCACCTCACCAGCTGTCTGAAGTCTCCTTGCCTGTCTGCATGCGAACACCCGCAAAGGTAGGGCTTCGGTGGCCCCCTGGAGAACCCCCCCGGGGACCCCGCCAAATCCACATTGCAACATTTGGTGCACCAACTTGGGGCGAGAGAACCGAAAACCTTGAGACGAAGATGGACCACCCCAACACCAGCACAGGTCAGAACCCCACGGAACACTGCTTCAGCGCTGTCTCCAGGCACCACAGATTGGCCGCCCCGGGCCACAATTGTGGCCCTGGGTGGCCCCTCCCCCACCGCGCACAGGCCCCGCAAGACACCACGCCGCCATCCCACCACCACCAGTTAGCGTGGTGCGGGCCCGGGTCCCAGCCCCTCGGGACCCCGGCCCGCCGTGGCGTGGGCTGGGCAGCCCCAGCGCAGCCCCAGCGCGAGCCCTGGTGCAGCAGGACCACCGCCGCAGCGCAGGCCCGAGACCTGGCGCAGCACGGCCCCAGGCCCACTGCTGCACGTGTGCGAGCCCTGGCACCCAGAGAAGCCACACGGAGAACACCCAGCCCACTGCCCGTGGTGCCGTCGCCGTGGTGATGGGGCTGAGACAGCCCTCCCCCTGCCTGGTGGCGGAAGGGCCACACAGAACAAGCAGACCGTGCAGACCATCGAGCCCGAGCAGCCAACACCCTGGACAGCGGCGAAAGGAACCCAAGCCCACCTGTTTAGCGAGAGAGCCATCAGAGCAGGAAAAAGCAGTCTTTAGCTTTGCCAAAGCCCTGTACCCCCCAAAACTGTTTTTGTAAATTCTGTGACCTCCTTCCTCACTCTTACTCCTTCCGCCCCTTCTGCTCCTTCTCCCTAACCCACCTTCCCCTAAACAAACCCCCAAGAGTTCACCCCATCCTGCTAAGCCCGGCACAGCTCAGCTGCTGCCATGTGCTCTGTAGCCACATGACTGACCTGGCCACGTGCCTCCCCTCCAGCTCCTAGTTCCCACCTTCCACTTTCCAAGTTCCACAAGGTAAGCTAAGAAACCAAAACCCAAAGCTAAAGTAAATTTGTAATACCAGTTTTACAGCCTTGTATAATTGTTAATTCTACTTTATGATCTCCTTTCCCTGTTATTCTGCGCCTGTCCCTCCTGTCTCTCCTCACCCCAGCCCCAAGCCCAACACCCCAAAACTCAACGTTTTGGACAAAAAAAAAAAGAAAAAAAGAAAAAGAAAAAAAGAAAAAGAAAAAAATACCCCCCCTTGCTGTTCTGGCAAAACAGCAGGGTGATCCAATTCCCAACTTCTCCAACCCTAAAACCCAGAACCTGTTGTTTCTCCATTTCCTTCCCATCTCCATGAAGTAGTTTTACAATTATGCCTTTCTAGTTTGTGTGTGTTTATATTGCAGATTCCCCTGTTTTCAGTTTTAGAAAGCAGAGGCCTATTCAGGTCACAAGGGTAAATCCATGAGAAGCAGTTTTTGAATTGTTTTCTTGAATAGCGCGATTCAGATAGTAATAGACTGCTGAGTCAGAAACACTTTTGGGTTTATGCTGTCCTCAGTAGGTTCTGAGGGTGACTGATAACCTAAAATGGTGTCTGAGGAAGTATTTTGATGGTTTTAGTAAAAAAAAAAAAATTTTTTCCTTTTTGTTTTTCTTTTGGTGACCTACAACTGGGGGTCTTCTGTTAGGTCTCCCGACACTTTTGGTGCAGATATGGACAATAAAATCCCCAATGGGTACTTATGGACATACATAGACGATTGCATGCAGAGTGTCGCTCCTTTGGTTGAACCAGTTGGAAAGTGAAAGCAGTTGTTTGACTCAGATCCATGGGTGAGAATCTGAAGCCTTGTCTGGAGGCCAGGGGGCTCCAAGTGTTTTCTGTCCCTAGAGTGGGAGCAGAAGTCAGCGCCATAGCCTAGAACTGGGGGCTATGGTGGTCTGAAAAGCCAGTTGGAAAAGGCTAGACACCATTAGGCCAGTCACGCTGAAAAGGCTAATAAATTTGTTTGTTTCACAATATGAACCCACATACCCGTTTATTGCAATTACATCAAGTCAGATAGACTGTTCACAGTATAACATAATCCTTACTGCAATTGTATTCGTTTTTATGCTGCAAAACTGTGTCATTACTGCTTCATTTCTAAATTGTTAATTGTCTAATTTCTCCTCATCTCACATTCTAACGAAAAAAGGGTGAAGTGTGGAATTGCATTTTTTTGAAATGGTATGTTCTATCTCACCCCTGGCAAGTGTATGGTTTATTCCAAGTCTGTAACCTCCCCTGCAGTATCATGTATCTGTAATCCCATTGGCCCAAGAATCAACCCGCGCCCACTTCGAATCTCCCTGTTAAGGGTGCAGAGGGAGAGGGCTCGCCCTCTTTGCCCCGGAGGCCTCTGGAGGCTCTGCACCTCTCTCCTTCTCTCTCTCCCCCTCCTTCTCCCCTCTCCCTCAGTAACCATGCCGCCTTCCTGGGGTCAGACTCCAAATAAATCCTCATCTAAATAGCACCTCACCAGCCGTCTGAAGTCTACTTGCCTGTCTGCATGCGAACACCCGCAAACGTAGGGCTTGGGGGGCCCCCCCGGGGAATCCCCCAAATCCACATTGCAACAGCGCGGGGCCACAGAGTAGCAGAAAGCCTCAAAGCGCTGAGGAAGCAGCGGTGGTGGGGGCAGGGCTGGCCCAGCAGGGCAGGAGAAGGTGGGCTCAGAATTCCTGGATACATGAGCAGATGATGGTAGATTTCCCAGGATGAGACAGTGATGACCATGAACTCTTCCCGCAGCAAACAGCAACCTGACCGTCCTCCCCGATGCCAAGAGCAAGCGAGACCAACTGCCCCCCAGCTCTGTCTTCACGTTATCTCCCCCAAACCTCATGTTATCTCCCTCCTCTGAGAGAAAAAAAACTCCCAGAGACTCAAAAACAATAGGTTGGCCCAGTGATACAATCTCCTTTGGCCACTTCTTTGTCTTGGTCTAGGACCCAGTAGTTAGTCTCCTAGCAACTCATGGGGAAAAAAATCTATAAGTAAAACAAACCCCAAACAAATCTAACCCCCAACACTTGGTCAAGAGAGAAACAGGTCATACCTCCAAAGGAAAAGAAAGCCCTCTAATCCCCACCTCCTTCCTCTAGGAATTGGTCTGGAGAGGAAAAAATGTTAAAAATAAAATGAAATAACTTAGATTCCAATTGCTTCATGGTTTTCCTGCAACGTTTTAATAACTTCCTCCAGCTTGTGCACTCAGTATATCTTATTCAGAGTATCCAAATGAAATTTCCAAAAGTTCAGCAGACTTTTAATTGCATCACTTAAAATGGTTCCCTGTCAAGGGCCCATGCCGAAAGCAGGTTAGAGACTTTTAGATCAAGGATATTTCATGAGTAGATAGAAATTTAGACACAAAAAGCCAAAGCAAGAGAGCACACAGAACTGTTACATACTGTGGCTACTCAGTGTCTTTTAAATAAACACTTGGGTGCAATACAGGGAGCAGTTTTTAATATCCTCACTGTCTTTCTTCTCAGAAGCGTTCAAAACATTGTTCATTATACATCTTTGTGGAACAGGCAGACTGGGGTTCTTCACATCTTTGTGAACATGCACATTTTAACAGACCACAAGTCTGCACAGCACAGAGGTGTCAAATGAAGAAAGAAATAGACTGACTCCCAATGAAGTTAAAAATAAGGAAAGCATTTAATTATGCATATTTCTCCAATGCTTTGGAAACTGCTTTTAAAGGAGAAGTGTCAAAACTCAAAGGTATTTACTCTCATGAAAAACTACGCTTGTTCAGGCTACTTCCAATATATTCAAATAAAAGATGGGTTGAGATTTTTTTTTCCCCCTTCAAGAAGAACACTCAGGAAATTACATCCCATCCAACCCTTCCCCCTCATTTTTTTGTCAGCAAATCCTATAAACCCACAAATTGCCCAGAATTAAATGCTAAGGTTGGCCATCTGTCATTGACATATGTTCCTGCCTTTTTTTTTCCCCACCAAGTCATGAGATAAAGCTGCAGTTTCAGCCTTAGCATGGAAATTCTCAGCACCAGTTAGTATTTGGTGGCTTCAGTTCTCCCCCTTCCTTTTTCCCCTTTCCCTCTTCTCAGTGTCATTTACTCTGCTATCCCATAAGCTAATTTTTCAAGAGTCACAGCCAGCTTGCAGCAACACCATCAGCTTCCAAGCATGACACTGGACAGCCCCACGATACACTGCCATGACAAAATAATTGCTTCCCTTTGGGAAGTCTTCAGCACAAGCTGTCCAAACATTATTTAGGATTTCAAGTGTTGCCTTATTTATGGCTGAAATTCTTCCTGTTCAGAAGAGAGACTGAGTAACTTATTAGGAATGTTCCTAGGGAATGGGGGAAAGTGGGAAATGAGATCAGTCATAACTCCAGGAACATTTACAGCTTTTATGCAAAATTTAAAATTGGAGCATTATCAAAAAAAAAAAAAAAAACCCACACCTATCTCAACCAAAACAACCTTCATCTGATAGTTTGCCAAGCTACAGGTGGGTTTTGTAAGGAGGGAGAGGATTCCAGCTTTCTTGTTTGGAGAAGAAAGGCAAGCATAACTTCTAGGAAGATGAAATACTAGAAGTGGATATATTTACACAGTATGTGGGAAGTGTGAACAGATGCTACATAGGAGGCCTTTCTCATGACAGCATCTCCAGAACACAAGACAGTTTTTCATTTGGATTCTGTTTGTGTGGTATGGTGGTTTCTTTGTAAGACACAAAAATAATTTTTTACAGTGTTTTGCAATTGGAAATACTTGCTTCTAAGGCCTTTCAAATGAACCTATTAATAGCTTTTTTGGTGGTTAATAGAAATAATTATTGTTGTCTTCCTACCTGTAGATTCTATTACAGACTGACTTGTGTGAATATTGAACTTAAAACCAACACGTGTCATTTTCAGCAGTGGTAAATACAACTGTTCCTACTGACATCTGTCATGGCTACAGATGCTCCATACAGCTGCAATTTCAGCCCAGACCCTCACCTTCCCAAAATCTGGCCCACAATTTTGCTTGCAGCAGAGGTTTTCAAATCAATGGCATGGAGATTGGTTCTGGCAAAGATGCCTTGGAATAGGAAAAGCGTAACAAAGCTCACCTGAGTCCAGATGGGGAAAGAAATCAATGGGCAAATTAGGAAGAGCAAACAGGACACACACCACCAGAGCTTTTTGTATTTAGTTGGTGTTTATAAAGCAGGACCCACATCAGTAATGACAAAAGAATGATATCATGATTTGTTTGGGTACAGCTACAGACAGCATCACTTCGTGAAGAGCTGGCAGCTCCCAAATAGCTGACTTCCAGAGAGTTCAGTTAAATAAAACCCTACTGCCCAAGCCACACATAAAATCTATTCCATTTAATGTGATTTCAGCTAAATATGAAGACTTAACATCCAAAGAGCTACATATTGATTATGCCACTTCCATTCTGATGAAAACGACTTTGAAACAGCACACAGAATACAATATTTTCCTTAATTCCTTAAAGTTCCACTACCAAAGGCTTTCTATTTATTTTCATTATAAAGTACCCTATTCACAGGTACTCCTTCAGGTTCCAGGTCAACCCAGGCATTTACTGGCCCATACAACAAATACACACATACAAACATATTCCCATGCACACAAACACTTATTCTTTCACATATGCTCCCCTTTCAATACCTTTAGGGTAGAAAAAATTAAAGGAGACTGAATTTGTTTCAGTGGCTCAAACCCGCAAGGAAATTGTGCCTCCTATATTGTTTTCAGGCTCTCAGCTACACAAGATTTAATCAAGGCTGCTGATGGGAGCATAGTCATTCATGTTGCTTTATAAGAAAACAGAGAAATTAAAAAGAAAAAAAGTGATGTGCACATGTGTGAATACCATTTACACCAGAGAAGATGCCTAGTTAGATAACCTCTTCTACTTCTAATGCTTCACAGTGATTTAGCTCTCTACCCTGAGGGTTCATAGGTAGATAGGCAGTTTTAACACTCTCACGTAGCCCATTAAAAATATCAATCGGGGGGAGGTCCTCTTCTGAATCTGGCTGGAATATGATCTACGTTTAAGAAACCAAAACTACTTCCCACTGAGGTCCACGTGGTGCCTGTCCTTGTGCACAGTTGTAACTAACTCTTAACATTGGAAAGATATTTTCTTCCATCCGTCACTGCAGAAAAACTGAGAAGGGGAGGCAATATCTCAAGATGGTCATAAATCAGACTGTGTCATTTGCTGTACTTATATCTTTAACCCATCTTATTTAAAAAAGACACAAATCCTCATAAGCAACATGCTGTTCTTCTGGATACCATAAACAGACTATGGGTATCATAATCATATGCATATAAGGTTGAGCCACAGAAAGGGTAAAAAAGAGAAACACTGAAGAAAACCACACAGCAAATTGACAACTGAGGTCTGAAGCCGAGCTCTAGAAAGACCGGGGGCTAGAGCAACGTGAGACCAACCAGTATGGTTTCAAGCACGTACTCCGGTTTATTCCGCGAGGTGGCGGGTTATATACAGAGTGAGTCGTTTACATTTAGCAGGTGCACTGTGATAGGCAGTGGACATACAAAAGTATGTAAACAATCCAGGGTTAAGGTAGCTACGGAGATTTAGTGCCATTACTTCTATGCTGTAAGTGTCCATACCTTAACACATTCCTAGTAGCAGATAAGTTTATCTGCTACTACGTATGCTGAACGTTCTGCGGCCTACTAGACCCAGGCCTGAGGCCTAGTTCGGCCTAGTTTGGAATAGCTCAAATCGTATCTTCCAGCATATCATGCCCACGATACCTGAGAAACTCGGCCACAGAGGTCCATGGTTTAATTTCAGAGCTGTAGTAGCAGATTTTGGTAAGTGTTTTTTTTTCTTGTACTTGATAGGGCTCCTCAGCCTAACAAGCAACAAAGGCAAAACAAAAAAAATCAAAGAAACCTTTTATTAGGCTCATGAAAATAGCTAAGGGGTAATGATAATTAACCCTCCTTATACCCCTCAAGGGTCCAAGCTAGCTCAGCCCTTCTCAGGCCTAGGAGGATTATATCAAGAAAGACAGGAAAAGGATTCAAAAGGGGCTCTCTCACCCTTTTAGCTGCAGAATCTTTATTCCAGGTTGGTGTCCCAGGAGAGAGAGAGCGATCCCGGGGGACAAGGGTCTTTTCTCAGGGTTTCTGAGGGAGGGGCAAGCTGGCACACAGCCAATGGGGTCAGAAGGGGAAGGAAGGGTCAGACTACATGACAGGAGTTCCAGGGGTCCCTGAGGGAGAAGAAACCATTTCCCCAGGGGGATGTAACATCTCCTCCTTTTTTTGTTTAAAAAGATACAGAGAGAAATTCTCAAATTCCGTTTGACACGGAGTGTGGGTTTTCCCACCACTTATGGTTGGTAGGGAGACCAGATCACTTTAGATTTGCCAACTCTATATGGTTGACTTCTGAGGTAGAAGATATGAGGCCATTAATAGCCTTGAAAATCAAACAGCGTAGGATCCCGAATGCTATGGTTACAAGGAAAAGGATAACAAAAAGTAACAAAATTGTTTTGACTACAGAAGTCCACCACCCAGTGAATCCCCAGCCCTTGAACAGTTCCTTGATCCAATCTTCTGATTCTTGCTTCACTTGTCCGATCATGTTGTTCATGCTTCGGAGGGCAGCATGGATGTTTGGAGCCTTTGAGGACAAATTCATGCAACAGAGTCCTTCAAATTCCTGGCATTCATGTCCATGCAATAGCAAAAGATAATCGATAGCGGCACGGTTCTGGATGGTGGCCTGTCTGGTAATCTCCTCGTCTTCTAGGAGGGAGCTGATGGCGATGGATGTTAAATTAGCTTGCTTGACCACCCAGCACTCTAGGTGGCCCAATTCACCTAGAGCTTTGGCTGCTGCTACCCACGGAAGAAACAGGGATACAGCAACTCTTTTTGACTTTGCCCAATGAAAAATGTCTGAATTACAATTTGGGTCCAAATTGTCAGCACTCCTCTTTTGAATTTTGTCAGCCGATTTGTTTTTGTGTGTCCATTCACGAATTAAAGTTTGGTTGGGTGTCAACACGGACAATCGCCCTATGGTACATGGCCCTCCGAAAAGCCGGGATGGAATTCCTGCCCATGCCTGATCCCCACAAACCAAGAACAATCCTCTAGGGAGGCTTCTGGGTTTGGAGTGAGATGGGTTGTCTGGTGCAATGTGGCTTATATTATGACACCACCTCTTTGCAGTAAATTCTCCCCGGAACTGCCTTATAAGGTGGTACTCGTCAGTGTTAGGGGGTATTGGGATGATAGAGAACTGGATGCAGTATGTGGCAGGGGAGGAACCCAATAGTTCTAACTCCTGGGGTTCATGAGCTACCCTGGGCAAACCCTGCACCCATTCCGCTAAGGGGTTCATGGCGAACACACCTTGCTTTTGATGATCTTTGTGTGGTTGTGGGGTGTGTGCCTCTGGAATTTCGTTGGACTTGTATTTGTCCAAGCCTGCTGGAAATTCTCCAGCCTGCAAAGGAATTCCTACCAGACAGGTAGACATAGGATTCTTAGCTGCTGCAGTGGACAAACATATGTTTTCTTGCTGAAGTGTCTGTGCCAGGGTTACCCAGACGTTCTGACGTGGTTGAGGGATGATCCATGTAGCTGCCAGACTGTTCAGCATTAGCAGAATGACAACTTGGATGGGGTTCATCACAGGGTTGAGTGGGAGGTAGGTTTTCTCTGGAAGGGAAAAATAAACATTTTTAAAACATGTTAAAAAGGTTCCTGTTTCTGCCAGAAGGAATCCACCTCTAAGGAGGTTCTTTCTCTTCCATCCGGCGGCGTCTTCTCTTCGAAGCATCAGTCACTTGCTTCTCGTCCCCTTCTGCTGGAGCTGGATTTTTGGGGACAAAAGGTTTCACCCACTTCTGGGGAATCCACCGAGGGCCTGAGGGAGTAGCCACACATGCATAGCCACGACCCCAGGTCACCAGCTCATAGGGACCTCTGGTTTCCCAAGTTTCAGGATCCCTAATCAAAACCGGTGGACGCTGAGACAATTTAAACTGATCACCACTATTAAAATGACGTACCACAGGTGGACTCATGTTTTCAAATGAACAGTTCAGAAAATTGATGGTGAACATGGCTTTGCAGAGCTTCTGCTGTGGTGTCATCCACGAAACCGAGGAGTTCTGCCTAGCCAGAACCTGTTTGAGCGTCTGGTGTGCACGCTCGATCACAGCTTGACCTGTGGGGGAGTGAGGGATGCCAGTTTTATGCTCCACTCCCCACTGCTGGACAAATTCTAGGAACTCCTTGGACACATACCCTGGGCCGTTATCAGTTTTGATTGTTTTTGGAATTCCCAACACTGCAAAGGCTTGCACTAGGTGCTGCTTGGCATGTATGGATTTTTCTCCTGCGTGGGCAGAGGCATACACTGCACCTGAATATGTGTCAATGCTCACATGAACATATTTGAGGCGACCAAAACTAGGAATGTGTGTGATGTCTGTTTGCCATACCTCACAGCTGCCCAGGCCCCTGGGGTTAACCCCCATGCCCATCGATGGCATGACCTGGAGCTGGCAGTTCGGACAGGTACCTACAATGGCTCGAGCCTGGCTCCGTGTTAGCTGGAATTGTCGGATCAGGGCTGGCACATTTTGATGGTAATGTTGGTGACTCAGTTTTGCCTGCTGGAAGACATAAGGGAGATGTGCCTTTTCAACTGGTGCAGCAAGGGAGTCTGCCTGGCGATTCCCCTCTCCGATCTCACCTAGCAAATCAGTGTGTGACCTCACATGCATCACGTAAAACGGGTGCTGTCGATGAGAAACCAAATAGATTAGCTTTGAAAGCAACCTGAAGAGATGTTCATTCTCTATTTCTTTGAGCACAGCCTGCTCCGCTCTGGACACTACTCCCGCCACATAGGCAGAGTCAGTTACCAAATTGATTGGTTCTGAGAACTTCTCAAAAGCTCTTACCACTGCGGCCAGTTCAGCCACTTGGGGGGATCCCTCCACAAACTCGACATCAGCTTCCCAATGCTGAGTCTGTGGGTTCCTCCAAGTCATCACCGACTTGTTGGAAGCACCCGATGCGTCTGTGAAGACTGTGAGAGCTTTGAGTGGTCTCCGACTCCTTTTCTCATGAGGAATGAGGTGGAATTCCTCATTGAACAACTTGTGGGATGGGGCATGGACTGATATTTGTCCCCTGTAGCTGTCCAGAGATAATTGGAGACTGGCATTACTCTGCAGCAAATGCTCAAACATCTCTTTGGTCAATCTCTCAGGAGAGTTCTTTCCCTCCTCTGAAAGTCTGACCGGGAGGTGAATGCATGCAAAGTCACAACCTGCCAATTCACACAATCTTACCCTGGCCTTCCGAATCAGCTGCACTATCAGCTCCTGTGGCTCTGTGATGGTCTTGGATCTTTGGTGGGAGAGTAAAACCCACTCTATTATCAACAGTGAATCTCTCTCTTCCTCGATCCATTGAAAGATCAAACCATGCAGGTGTGGCAGTTTTCCTAGAACAATGAACTGGAAAGGCACCTTTGGCTCACACCGGTGAGCCTGTCTCTCTGACAAGGCTTTTTGTACCTTTTCGATTGCTGTCTTCGCCTCTGGGGTCAGCTCCCTGGGAGACGTCAGCTCCTTCTCCCCCTTCAATAAATTGAAGAGAGGTTCTAGATCTTGATTTGTGAGGCCTAGCCAGGGTCTTACCCAATTCAAAGACCCACACAGGGAGTGGAGATCTGCTAGAGTTTTTGGATTGCAACCAATTTCTAAGCTCTGTGGAACAACAGTCCTTGCACTGATTTGCAAGCCCAGGTATTTCCAAGGTGGCATCCTTTGAACCTTGTCCTCCTGTAATTGAAATCCAGCAGAGGTTAAAACTTTAACCACTAGGTCAAGCGTGTGTTGGAGTATAGAGTCATTGGGGCCACACACTAGCACATCATCCATGTAGTGAAGGATGATGGCTTCTTTTCTCTGTGCGCGTATTGGAGACAGTAATGAGGCTACATATTGTTGGCATATGAAAGGACTCGATTTGAGACCCTGGGGAAGGACCCTCCAGTGATAACGCTTCATTGGGGCCTGTCTATTGACAGTGGGAACTGAGAAGGCAAACCTAGGGGCATCTTCAGGGTGCAATGGAATTTGGAAAAAACAGTCCTTGATGTCTAAGACAGCCAATTTCCAATCTCGGGGGAGCATTGTTGGAGTGGGCATCCCTGGTTGGAGGGGTCCCATGTCTTCTACTATTTTATTAATTTCTCTTAGATCATGGAGCAACCTCCACTTGTCCTTTCCCGGTTTCTTTATCACAAAGATCGGGAAATTCCAGGGGCTAGTTGTCTCCACAATATGTCCCTGAGCCAATTGCTCTTCCACGAGTTTTTCCAGTGCCTTGAGCTTTTCTTTACTCAAAGGCCACTGTGCTACCCATCTGGGGGTGTTTTCCAACCACTTTAACTTCTGGGTAGGGTGCTCCACAGTGGCTACTTGCAAAAATCCTGGGGTGTTTTAGGAATGACCAACTGGACTCCCCACTGAGACATGGTGTCCCTCCCCCACAGTGGGGCCTTATAATCTGCTACGAAAGGACGGACATTAGCCACCTTTCCATCAGGTCCCTCAATTTGCACCACGTTTTTCGAAATCCTTGCCATTGTGATTCCTCCTATGCCCTGAAGTTTGCCTGCCACCGGCTGTAATTCCCAGTTTGAAGGCCACATGCTTTGTGGCAGTACGGTAATGTCCGCGCCTGTGTCGAGCACTCCTGCCACTAGGAGGCGCTCTTGTCCACAAATAATGTTGCACATCATAGAGGGTTTAGGTTCCCCCACCACCTCTGTCCAGTAGACCTCTGGTGATTTACCGTCTGCTGTGATCTCTGCTGGAACCGGTATGGCTTGGGCAAGAATTTGCCCCGCTACCAGATAAAAGGGTGGGTGCATACAACGAGCCAACAACATGAGGCCTATTATTTTTCCCTTTATGGTCATGGGAGCTATCTCAATTTCCAAGGGTGTGTGTGCCGTGTCCCCAATAACAAAATACTCACTGTCCAATCCCATGTGGTAAACCGTCAGGTCCTGTGAGATGTTAGGTCAACTGTTATAACCATCCACTCAGTAGATCTGAAATGGAAACTTTTGGTAGTTACAAGTCTAAAACGGCCAAGTGGCTGCCAAACCTTGTTAGTTGAGCATTTAACATTTACATTTTTCTGCACCTCCACACCCCGTGACCTGCCCTCCCCCCCCTTTTTCTTTAAGAGAGAAGCTTTTGCCAATGTGAGTCCCGCTATATTTATATCTTTGCGCGTTGTAGTGTCAACAGCGGGCACGCGCTGTAAATTCAGTTTTTTTGTTTGTGAAATTTCTTCTGCTTCTGGGTCTGGGGACAGGATCTGGCGAAGTGTCCTGGTTTCCTGCAGCGGAGGCAGATGATGCGCTGCAGCTGGTCTGGTGGCATCTGTTGCCTGCTGGGGTGTGGTCCTGCAGGGGCTGTATGCTGTGGGTGTGTTGTTCCAGGATGTCTTTCAGATGTGCAGAACATTTCTGCCCGTCTTGAACAAGCTTCTATCATCTGGGACAGAGTAGGTGGAGGGTCCAAGGGTAGAGTGAGGATACTTCTATGACAGGTCTCATTAGCATTTCTTTGAGCCATCTCTTTGATCAGCTCTGCCTGCACCACGGGATCTGGTATTTGGTGTTCCACCTGTGTCCTCAGACGATCAACAAACTGTAAGAAATTCTCCGTAGCAAATTGTTTAACATTGACATAACTTCCTTTCCCTTCCCTTGATGGTAGCTGATAAAACATTTTCTCTGCAACATTGCTAATCCTAAGTAAAATTGGTTTGGATAATACTCGGGTTTGTTTTTCGGGGCAAGCCCAGGCACCTTCACCACACAGATGTTCAAATGTAATATCATTATTCTCAGTGTCCTTAGCCATATTAGGGTTTTGCTGAATCTCCTGTAAAATTGTTCTTAAAGCTCTTTTCCACATATTGTCCCACAGATCATACTCTGAGGGAGATAACAGACATCTGAATAAGTCTTTAATATCATTAGGAACCATTTCATTAGAATCAAATGTGGCTCTAAACATCCCTTTAAAGATGGGAGTGTCCCTGCCAAACTCACGTTGTACTTTGCATAGCTCTTTCTTGTCTTGGTAGGAGAGTGGCTGGTATTGCCTAGAACCTTGCCTTCTACCTACACATGTAACAGGAGCAACAGAGAAAATGTGTTCATCTGCATGTGCCAAGGGACTGGGAACTGCTGCTGATATCCCTGTACCCGAGGACACTGAAGTTACCGCGTTTGAAGTCCCTTGGGGGTTGGGGAGGGGGGGAGTGCTCTCTCCGTGCTGGCTGGGCAACCCAGGCTGTCCCCCTCCCCCCGCCGTGTGGCAATCATACCCCCCGCCGTGGCTGTGCGGGGAGGGGGGGCCGGCCCCCTCTGAGCCGCCGCAACAGCCAGGAAGGAGGCAGGGGGAGGAGGGGTGGGGTGGGGCTGCCGGAGGCCAGCAGGGGTTGGCACAGGGGTATGGGGTGGGGGCGGGGGCAGGGGGAGGGGGTAGGGGGGAGAAGGGGTTGTGGGAGGAAGCTCGGGGCACATGGCAGCCACCATTGTTATCTGCCACGTGGAGGGATAGCCCCAGGGGCTCTGCAGCCTGGCAGAAGTCCCGGGCCGCCGCTGCCCCCCCCACTGATATCAGCCGGAGAGAAACTGGCTTTGTTAAAAGGATCCCGGGACAAAGGTAAACCCGGATATAAAGGTGGATCAGAGGGAGGATTACATGGGGTAAGTTTTTGCTCCTGGCTGGTTTTGCTTAACTCTAAAAGATGTTTACGAGCTTGCAAAAATATTGGGATAAATACAGAAGCGGCGTGATCATTATTTTGGACTTTATCTGTGATCACAGTACCCACGTGGTCCCAAAAGGAAACAGTATCTATCTGTAACAATTCAGCTTCAGTAAATTCATGTTCTAACCAACGAACAAATTTTTTTTGCAGCCTTTTGGAAATTTTAACGTTAATTAAAAGGTCCTGGAGTTTTTTTAATACACTCTTTTGAGGAGCCGATAGCTGTATGCCCATGATTCGATATTATTGAAAGCTATTTGCTCAAAATCCAGCCTCCAGCTGCTACAGTCAGCTGTATGTAACTCCTGTGTCTCCTATAACCAGAGAGAACAGGCGGGGAAAACTCGGGGGCTGCGGTCGCGTATTCGCGCCGTTTCTCCAGCCCCGGTGGCACCGGGGGGGTCCCCGCAGCCTTGCTTGGCCGATGGGATATGTGCCCGGGCCGGGGTTTCCCCGAAAAGCAGGGCTTCCTATGCGGAGCCGCTCCACGGGCCCGCGGGCTGCGGCAATCGGAAACGAAAGAAAAAAAAGAAAAAAAATCCCAGCCGCTGGGTCACCCGCTGCTACTTGTAAAGGTAAAATAACTCCCTCCCAGTTTGCAGTACCGATCAAACGGAGGTCTTTACCTGGTCCGTGGTAGCATATGCTGAGTCAGAAGCAACTGAAGGTCCTGTCTTTTAGCTCACTTGTGACTGGGCAACTCACAAGCTACGAGCTTATCCCTACCCACCTATAGCAACAACATGTGGCCAAAGTGGCTAGGGTAATTGAACGTCCCAAAAAGCTTCTAAGACCCTGAAAGGTCTCCAGCTCCGCATGGGTTTCTATATTTAAACCCAGGTTGGGGGCCAATTGATAATTAACCCTCCTTATACCCCTCAAGGGTCCAAGCTAGCTCAGCCCTTCTCAGGCCTAGGAGGATTATATCAAGAAAGACAGGAAAAGGATTCAAAAGGGGCTCTCTCACCCTTTTAGCTGCAGAATCTTTATTCCAGGTTGGTGTCCCAGGAGAGAGAGAGCGATCCCGGGGGACAAGGGTCTTTTCTCAGGGTTTCTGAGGGAGGGGCAAGCTGGCACACAGCCAATGGGGTCAGAAGGGGAAGGAAGGGTCAGACTACATGACAGGAGTTCCAGGGGTCCCTGAGGGAGAAGAAACCATTTCCCCAGGGGGATGTAACAGGGTAATGGCTCATAAATACAGTCCTACCCAATTCTTTCATCAAACTGTCAGCCAGGGGATGCCCTGAATATTTGCTCACTGTTTGCCCTGTCAGTGTATTTCAGCTCCATCAAATTCAGACTGAGAACCACACTCATGACAAAATAATACAACTACATAAAAAACAATCCAGCAAATCCCCTTAGGTATGAGACAGCACCTAGACAGCTGCAGATGAGAAAGCCAATGATCCCACTTCTGTACAAAGATGAACCTTCTCCCTGAAGAAGGCTTGAGCCCGAGACAGCTAAAGCCTCCTGTAGTTCTGATGCTGTCCTCTGCACTGCCAGATCATCTCCCAAAGACAAAAGGAGAAAGTAAGTGTGGTAACATTTATTACCTTTTTAATCCAGTTTCAGTATCAAGAGAAATCCAACTGCAACAGAACTCTTCACAAACACCTTTTCCAGGAGAGCACTACTTCACTTCTTTTGAGGAGATGCAGAACTTCTCATGCAAACTTTAGTAGCATATTCTAAATTTTTCAGTTTTTCTCCTATAGAGAGCTACTTGCTCCAGTAACAATATGAAGCCAATTCACATTTTCTGTTCACTTGGCTGTATTTTCCAGTCCTCCTACCACATTTGGAGAATAGGAATATGTGGAAGGGAGAAGCTGTGCAGTGCCGTCATTTTTGACTGGTTCATCAGCCTGATGGCAAGTTGCACAAGTAGAGTTGCCTAAAATGGTGGCATCTAGTTAAAAAAAGAAGTCATGATTTAGTGCCAAATTAGCACGGAAGGAGCTAAGCATGACTAATGGCAGGCTCAAGCATAATACTCCTGTCTTCACAAGCCCACGAGCTGCCTTAACCTTTCTATACAAAGAACTGCCAAGAAAGGCACCATCAACACAAACCAAGCATGTAAATCCTGCAAATTACACGAGAAGGGAAAAATGAGCTGCAAGAAAAACAATGTATGAATGTATCATGTTAACCATTCAAAGTAGGAACAAAACCCCAGTAATTATGTGTTAGTTAGAAAGGCTGATCTCAAGACGGACCTAATCACCAGCAAGAGCTTCACTGGGGCCAGATGTCCCAGAATTATGCCTGCCTCCACCACCCTCCTTCTTTCTTTGCACAGAAAGTAAGTCAGGGTCTTGGAAATATAAAAATAAAAGCACAGCTCTTTCACACCCAGCATCTTCCTTCTCTGCTCCACATGGAAAGCCTTTCCCTTCCACACTATCACTTATAAGGTAAAAAAAAAAATTCAAAACAATTTTTCCTTCATTTCCTAATTTTTCTCTGTAAAAAACTACAGACATGGAACAGCACCTACCTGCAGTTGAGTACTAAAATGCTTAATGCAACATTCAAAGCTACCCCAGACAGAGTCCCAAGCAAAACTCTGAAAAAGTGAGGGGGAAGAACTGCTATGAGAAAAATCTCTCCTCCCTTTTAGTCTGATCCAACAAAGCAGAGCAGCACTACTTCCTCCAGAAATATCTCTCAATTCAACACTTCAAGACATCAATATTTTGGCCAAAATTTCAGCTTTCTGGTGTGCATACTGTGCTCCCTATTATGCAAGGTCTCAGGTGTATGGTCTAAGTCAAAGCTGAGAGCACAAATAGCTGTGCAAGAAAAAGAAATCAATCACTGAATGCAGCTCATTCTTTAAAAAGTGTTTTCTTTAAAAAAGAAAGTTCTGAAACCCACATGGCTTTTAACTTTGGTTTGGCACACAGACAGCAGCTCAGTTTATGGTCACTTAAGCAATGTGTTCCTAAGATTCATGCTCGCTCCCAACATCACATTGTCTCCGTTTCTCAGTTCACATGACTTCAACTCAATAAGCAGCTCCAACCCTCAGCAAACAGATGCCACAGGCTGGGGATTGATCTCAGCTTGCGTCCAACCCCAGGATCCTCTTTGGGAACGTGCCACAAGGAAAGCTGAGTGGGGGTGAGGGAATGGCATATCTGAGTTACCAGGATCAACATCTGGCTCATAATTCTGTGCCACACTTTTTCTTCTTAATGCTTTGATTTTAAAAGTGCCTATTTAGGGATCCTTAAAGATTTTAAAGCATGAGAGGAGGGGAGGGATGGGATGAAACACTACTTGTAGCATTTTAAGAATGTTAGCGTGTTTCCTCCATAACCATTCTCTCAACTTCAGGGGGACCAGGCTTTACAGACAAACACAGGTTCTTTATAATTCACTGGGAAAGCCCTTAAGAAAAACAATATTAAAGATACGCATTAACTCAGAAATAAAACATTAACCTGTTCTGCATGGGCAGACCAGACAAACTGCAGGAGAGAGTCCAGCAAGAAGGTAGCACCTTCACTGGCCACAGTTCAGTGAAGATAAATGAAGATAAGGCAAGGAACAGCATAAGCTATACAGTACTGTACATAGCACCACTAAAAGGACAACAATGTCTGTCCTGTGTGGCATTAAGCTTCCCCTGGCCTTTAAAACAACTGATGGTTCATTTTATGAATTAACATCACCACTGTTAGAGCTCCTACCCACAGCCATAAACCAGATTTTGTCTGACCTCAGAAACTGAGCTGACCTAGGTTTGGCTCCTGCTTCGGTGGAAAAATAAATTGGGATCCTGAGCACCAAAGGCAGAAACTGTTGTCAGTCAACTGATGTGTGTTCAGCTGTGAAAAGGGTGAGCAGAATCAAATAGGGAGCTTTTAGCAGCAAAGACTGGATGAAAAACGGCATTGCAAACACCATTAGTCTCCAGGTCTTTATTACAGCAGTGTCACTCCTTAAGTGCTTGATGTCATTAGAGTTATGCCAGCACCAAACCACCACAAAAAGAAGACAGGCTCAAACTTTGAGTTTCATCTGTGAATTTCTGAGTTTTAGAACTTCTGAGTTTGCCTCACCCCGAAGCTGCCATTTGAGAGACATAATACCACAATGCATGAATGCTGGGCACCAGCTCAAGTCCAAGCATGACTTCAGAGTCCCTAAGCTGGTCTCTTGCTAAATAAATCACACACAGACTCATGCTGAGTTGCCTCCCTGCTTCAGAGCCTAAGACAAGATACCAATTTGCTTAATGCGCAAAAAATTAAGCCACTCTGAAATTAATTATAAACATTTGCCTTGTTTAGCTGAAATTTATTTGACACAGCAGTCAGGAGTCAGATTAAAACTCCAGCCCATCCAGTTAAAATTTCTCTGACTTAAGAAGTTAATACCTTGTCATATTACAGGTGACATGCTTGCCTCATTCCACTTTGCACAGCATTAACTACTGATTTTCTTCAGTGCTTTGGCTGGAAACAAAACGACCTACATATGCATTTGGTACGAACAGTACCATGCAGAAACCAAACCCAAACATCTTCATACAGAAGAGATGTGGTAACACTTTTCTTATATATATGTGTGTGTGTATGAACATATACACACATACAGGGTAGTTTGCTGGCAGAATGTTCCATTTTATTTTTGGAAATACTTGGCCTGGCCTCTTATGCACCAGGAACATAAGCTAAAGAATGTTCCTGGAGCTTTCCCTTAGAGAAATAAGGTAAGTTTCACTCCTATATTCCACTGTGTTTCTCTAAATAGGATTACACTGTAGACTTGTAAGTCTACAAAACTAGGGATCTTTGCTTTCCCTTTCTGTTTCAGTAGGCCTGTCAAATAAGGGTAATTCTTTTCTCTCACCTTTTGTCCATCTCGCCTATCTACAGCTGTATATTTTTCAAGATGGAAAGTGTTCATAACCAAGAGGCTCTCACTTTCAACATCACACATAAATAAGTATTAGGTGCTTTGCTTACATTTTTAACAACAAAAAAATCTTTTAATGAAAATTTACAAAGAATTAAAATATTCCACCAACAGCAGTATATTGCATGATGGGTTTGGGGAAAGGAAAGAGAGAGTTCATTGAGGGCTCATCTACATTGGAAAATAACATTATGTTAGAACATGATGCTTAATGAGTCCCATTAACAGCTGCATCATCTTGCAGTGCTCCAGTTATTTTTTTTTCCATAATACTTGCACAGATTTGCACCAGGCACAGGCCTCCTTCTCAGTCTATAAGGGAACAGTTGGCTGAATCACAAACACCCTCTGAGGGTAAAATATTTTAGGACAGTTCAAACAGAACTGACCTAAACATGTTCCCTCCAAAAAAAAAAAACCATAAAATATTTTCAAATGCTTTTCCAGACCTAAAGTTTAGCCAAGCTAAAGCAACACTAAGCTAGGAAGAACCTCTCCTATGCCTGCAGAAGCACTGGATTTTCAAAAGAAAAGCACTACAGAAAAAACCATCAGGCCAACACAAGGTTTACACTCAGTGGCTTAGATATATAGAGTATGCAGGGTGGCAGCACCTGAAGAGTGACTCATTCTGCCACGTGCTGGCTTTGGGTATAGGATTTCTGTTTGCAACCCATAACTATGTATATCTCACCCTACCTCCTTCCCAACACAGTTCAAGACAGAGCAAGTGTGGAGAGAGGGGCATAGCCCAGTCACCAGCTTTGCAACTCTTGTAACATTAAACAAGATGATGTTCCCATGCTATTCTGTGAGAACCTGTTGAAGACATGAAAATAGCACAATGTTTCTTGGTTTGGTACCAAATTTTGTCTCTAAAAAATTAGATCAGGAGCTGGAATGCAAGCAATTTTGTTGGAGAAAAAAACTTGTCAGTATTCTTATTTTTACAAACATGTTTATCCACTTCTAGCAAGTGGTACAGACAGGTCATGACATAAAACTTCAGCTTGGGGCCCAAAAAAAAAAAGCTCAGGGAAGGTCTGATACGTGCTGTTCACAAGCACAAGAGCTACAGGATTTCCCTCCTCCTCCACTGAATCCCTGCCTACATTTTCCCATACCTTGTGAGTCAAAATCACTTTCTCCACATAACAGAAAAAAATTCTCCCTGAGCAAGGAAAGTCCTGCTAGTGCAGAAGAACAACCACCATGGATGTTTAGGTTACTGAAGCCAGGCATGTTTGTCTTTTCCCTGTGGCAAAATTGTTTAAATGTGTATGAAACAGTAGATTGATTGTTATAGGAAAAAAATGACTGCTCCTTTTCCTTCCTTGCATTAACTTACAAGTCATAAAAAACAATAAACTCAGACTTATGTCCCGATAAACAAAACCACAGCAGAGCATGGCATAATTTCTCTCTTGCTGCTGCCTAACTCAGCTTTTTAATTCAGGCCGTATTTAATCTACATGTAGGAAATATAAATCTGTTTCTAATAAGAGAAGGAAAGTAATGAGATGTCAAAGAAGAGTTTCCTTAGGCCAGAGAGACTTCAAAGTTGAGTCTGGCAGCTTGTCCTGCATTTATTGTTTGAGTCAAGCTTAAGATTTTCTAAAGAGCAACTGGCCATTTAAAATAATTATAAGCTGAAACTTAAACCCAAACAGCACATGAACGTATGATAAAACACTTATGCCATCATCCAAATTTCGAAATCAGCCCTATATCAGAGAACACATAGCTCCAGATTCTGGATTAAAACAATAAGTGCAAGCTGAAAATGAGCATATAATTCTTTCAGCTAATGCACAAGGATCATGCTGCTTAATGCAAAAGCATTAAATGAAACTATGGACTACATTGCCTCAACATATGAGCTGCAACCACAG
Organism: Prinia subflava; assembly: GCF_021018805.1. Taxonomy (NCBI): domain Eukaryota; kingdom Metazoa; phylum Chordata; class Aves; order Passeriformes; family Cisticolidae; genus Prinia; species Prinia subflava. The sequence continues at coordinate 10,524,064 of NC_086282.1, forward strand.
GCACTCCTGGTGTGCCTATCAGCTGTGTCTGTCCTGGAGCAAGAGGCAAAGCCCCCCCAAAAAAAGTATTTCCACTGAGGGATATTATTTTTTTGCCTCCTGACTATTATTTTTTGTCAAACTTCTGAGTTATAGTAGAGCTGAGAAAAACCAGGAACATAAAACAAAAAAGAAAAAAAGACACTGCTAATTGCTTATCTCACAGAACTGTACTGCTCATTCATGCTGAGTCTTCCTGCTCCCAAAGCCAGGGCAGAGGCTTGTGCAGAAAGGGGAAGCCCTTAAAATAAGGGCCACAGCAGCACAGAATAAGTATTAGCATACAAGTTTAATACTAAAAATCAAAATTAAAAGGCCTTACCTCTGCACCAATAAATGCAAAAGGAAAAACCCTGCAAGGTCCACAGCACGCAAGCACTGAGGCAGGCAAAATTATAAAATAGGCAGCCAATCTGTCTATCACAGGCAGCACTGCTAAACACAAAGCACACCTTCTAATTGATTCCGTTTTCTAATGTGTCTGCGTGCATGTATTTATGAACACATACACACTTTATTGTTTATCACCTCTCAGCACACACTCTAAGCCAGCAGACAGAAGGAAATATGTCTGAGCGGTGTTTAAAATTACCCCCTTTACAAATGAAACCATCTAAATTTGGTGCTAGAGAATTAATGAGCTTCTCATGTAAATCACACATAATTTACAGCGGAATTTGTTCTTGTGCCAACAGCCACTTGCACTGCATAATAATGAAGGCAGTGTTTCAGAGACACACTGAGCTCCCCACAGCCTATTTGAGTCCTGCCTCTGCTGTTGCCTGAGCAACCAGACCACCATAAACCCTTTCAAAGTGTGTCTTGGTTTGGAAAGACAGGTATCTGTCAGGGAAAACTGGAGTTTCCCTTGGAATGGAGAATGTAAAGCTCCCTCCTTCCAAATTATTTTAATTTTGCAATTAGGAGCTTTCAGGCAAAAATATGGGGATACGAGTAACAGTTGTTTACTAGGAATATTTGAAAAATGCAAAAGCAGTAATAAAAAAAAAACCCCACAAAAAAACAAGTAAGCAAACAAACAAAAGTCCTAGAAAACCCTGACAGAGTCAGGAATATGACCTGACACCCTGTTGGCCGGGGTGTTGGAAGCAGTCCAAATAAGTCCTCCTGGAGATACAGATGTGGTTCTGTTGGAGTAGAGAGAATCCTGTAGACAGGTTCAGTGGTGGTGAGATGAGTCTAGACTTCCTCTGGGAATCCAGTGGAAAAGAGGATGCTTGGTGTTCTTACATCTCAGTTCTTATCTTGGTAGGAATGGCTGGCTCCCCCCCACTGGGTAGAGCATCTCACAATGGGATGGTGTAATGTGTCATGTCACTGGTGAACCTTAATGGCCCATTAATAGACGATAACCCCTGGAGGGTGGACAGTGGTGGAAAAGATAAGAAACGCTGCCCCACCTGGTTTTAACAGCTGGCCTATTATCAGAAGGCATCTGCCCCCCTCCCCCTTGGAGTTACAAGAGATAAAGGAAAAAAAAATATCCCCAACTGGTTTGAACAGATGAAATAGAATACACTTTTTTTTTTGTTACATAACCCAAGACAAATGCAGTAATACGAGGCTTCAAATAACACAGTCTTCATCTTTCATTTCTCCTTTTCACTTCTGGCTGAGAAATGTTGCCACCACCAGGAACATTGATTTTAACAGCTATTAATTCACATTTAAAAACATTTTAAGTTTGAGCATAGTCTCATGTTGGGTTGAATACCTGAGACAACCATTAAGCCTTTATAACACTGCTTAAGGCATTACCTGTGTTTTAGGCAAAAGGAGGAGCAGTAACAGCATCAGGGAGTGGAAAGGATCAGAGAAAACCACTGCACACCACTCTAGAGATGCAGCCAGTAGAGATGAACTCAGTGCCTTATTGCAAACACATCAATTTAATTTGACCTAAATCCCATTTCTGTTGATCTAGAAAGCCTCAAAGACCTCACAAAACCAACCCTGGAAAAGCCCATTCCTCTTTCAGCTGATAAGAATTATCAGTCACCAAACCCCTGATTCACCAACACCTCCAACAGCCTCCTCCTGCTATGACCAAGCAGGAGCACGCCAACAAGCTGTTGCAAAACAGGATCCCCCCCAGCACCCAACATAGCAGGCGCCTGGAAGGAGAAGAGCTAAATACCTTCTCCCCAGGCACAGCTGAGAGCCATAATGCCTCAAGGCACAGATGGGAGCCCAAATTCAGCATTGATGAGCAGTAAAACTTCCCCACTCTTTCCCTGAAGGGGTGGCACCAAAGCAAAACAATTTTTTGGTCACTGTCATTTTCTTTCTTTTTTTGAGGACTTATGTGCTGTGTGGGTTTGAAGGGTGCTTGGAGATCCAGCAAGGCTCCCAGGACACAGGAATAAAAGCAGCAGTGAGGGGCATGCATGGAAACACCTAATTGTCCTTCCCTCCCAAAGACACAGATATAAACCTGCATCTCTATCAACTCCACAGCCTCTTCTAAATGTATTTACAAGGACTCCCCTGTCTGTTCCTTTTTGTTATTACAAAGCACTTGTATTTGATGCCTGGGCAATATAAAAGGACATTCCCCTATACTTTCCTACCCCTGTGCCCAGCAGCCACTCAGAAGAGCTCATTAATAACACTATTCTTCCCCCTAAGCCCTCGCAAAGGGAGCCCATATTATAAAACCTGGAGGGATCATGCTGTCACATTGTGTGAGGCTGTGCAGGATGAAGCAATAAAAGCAGGAATTTTTTTTTCCCAAAACAAAGGACACATTCTGCTTGAGGATGCTGAAGGCTCCCAGTGGCAGCAACCATTGCTGTCAATAGAAATATAACAGCAGCAGGTTGGGAAATATGCCTGGTAGTACAACTTCTGTATCTGTGTGTCAACAGTCCAGTCCCAGCAGCCAGAAGAGCATTCTCAGGTGCTGCATATCCCCTCACTTGTGTTTTTGCTGCTGAAGGCCCCACCCACAAGTGCTGGTTTGGGCATTTCTCACTATTGGACAAAGCAACTGGTTTTAATGGCGTCCTATGTGGAGATCTCCACCCTTCTACCCTCACTGCTAATTCCTGTCCAATCCCATACAGTTGTCTTCACTCTTTTGAGATTTCTCTGCCTGCTTTGCTTATTCCAAGACTTCTCTGCCATCCTGATTGGTCAATAACTTTTATTAGTACCAGTCATTAAACATCTAGCTTTGAGACAAGACCAGGTGCCCAGTGAAACAAATAAAACTCAAGGTAGGGAGTACAATGTATATCTTAGAGACACATAAATGATGAAGTACCCCCACCTTCAAGTGGAGCCAAGATTTTACCTTAAGTCCCTGCTTCTCAGCTTAATTATTGAAATAAATGAGCATTCCTTATTTCACTATGGGTTTGAAAATCTGATGTCCAACAGACATGAGGGCACACCTCTTTTGTCACCACCTTGTCTATTTCTTTGTTTTTCTCACTGAGTTGGCCCAGCAAAACCCCTGGAGGTTTACAATAGTGAACTCCACTCTGAGAGTCCATACATGATGTTCTGTGACTCATTTTGCACAGCAAATTTGGCACAAGAAGTACACCTGAAATTTCACTTCCATTTGTAATAAATGCAATTTGGTAATTCGTGTTTTCAATATGTTTATAAAATGTAATTTGTTAATTTGTGCTTTCTATGTATATGTGGAGCAGGATGGCTTATATCATAAGGTAGAGCTCTCCCAAACTGGGCCTTAGACCAGGCCTCAGGCCTGGGCCTAGTAGGCCTCGTACGTCCAACATACATAGTACCAGATAAGATGATCTGGTATTGGGAATGTGTTAAGGTATGGACATTTACAGAATAGAAGTAATTGCACTGAAACTCCGTAGCTGCCTTAACTCTAGATTGTTTGCATATTTCTCTACTCTCACTGCCTATCAGAATGCACCTGTTCTTGTAAACCATTCTGTCTGTATTTAACCCGCCATCTCAAGGAATAAATGGGAGAACCTGCGATATACCCACATTGGGTCAGACCCTCGTTTCTCTAGTCCCCGATCTTATCTGATCCCAACTTTCATCTGGCGCCTTGAACTGGGACCAGTTTTTTCTCTTAAATGAGGTTTTTGGGTTTTTTTTCTCTTCAATGAGGTTTTTTACCGCTTGAATGCGTGGTTTTTGCTTAGATACAGAAAAATCCTTGTGCTTGGAAAGTGATTTGTGTGCTTGCATACACCTGTTCTGAGCTCGCAAGGCAGATCGGGGAACAATTGCTGACTGGGTCGTTTGGAAGGTCCGCGGTGCCCCCCCCCACTGCTGATGGAAAGAAGGTAAGCAGCGATCGCAGAAGGAGAAAAAAAGACTTTAAAAGAAATGATGGCAAGAGATTACCCTGCTGTTTTTCAGCGTGTAGCCATCGGTGCCTCCCAGAGGGGCGAAAAGATAAGAGCTAATATGGGACAGTTAACCCTATGGGTTCAGAAAAAACGAAGGTTGAATCGTCTGTTGCTTCGCTTTAGTGAAGCAGGATGGAAGGAAAAAGGAAAATTAATATGGGACGCTGTAGTTTTACAAGGAGAAAGAGCAAAGAATCGTTCAGAGTTAAGCGCAATTTGGAGAAAAGCAATAAATACCTTGCAAACATTCGCTGCAAAATGCAAAGCCATAATTTTAGCCACAGAAAAGATGTCTCCCTGTCTTTCTGGTTCAAAAACGTCCCTCTCCGAGCCAAAAGAGATGAAAAAGCTGTCTAAAATAATGAGGTTTTTTGGTCTGCATTCCGCGCATTCCGAGAGTGAGAACACAGCTTCCCTTTGTTTGTCCCATGCGAGCAGAGTGCAGGAAATGCTCTCTGCAGCTCTCGGAAAAAATGAAGGCAACCAGGAAGTGACTCGGCCACCAGACCCGGGAGGTGTGGTGAAAGATGAGAAGGCAGGCGGGGCTGAAGGCGGAGCAGGGAGGGCACAAGTGATGCAGCAAGGAGGCGGATCTCAGGGCGGTGCTGGAAGCAGGGCGGTGATAGATTCCTCCTCACAGGAAAAGGAGCTGACGTCATCACACACAAAAACAACTAGGATGGCTGAGCCCATGTCAGCCCCCAAGAAACCAGACCCAGCTCGATTGAAGGCTTCTGCACCCCTGCAGTCTGCATCAACGAAATCTATCACTCTATCACTACTTTTCGACACGGGTGTGAGCAATCCTACTATAAATCAACTGCACTGGCCGACGGACTGGTGTTTGAGATCTCCTTACCCCCCTTCAGTGAGTGCAGAGCCTGTCAGTATCGTCTTTGAAGACAAACAAAGCATCGTAACTCGACCCTATGTCATGCCAATGCCCAAGGAGCTTCCAGGATTGTTAGGCAGAGATAGTGAAAACATACAGCAAGTGAACATTGCAAGAAAACACCAGAAAAAGAAAAAGCGGTCATCTGTCCCTCTGTTGTAAAGCAATCCATCATTGTGTGAGAAATGCAATGTGAAAAAGAAACATCCTATCATGAAAAAGATAAAGTAAAAAATGAAATAGAGATGAGTTTTTAGCTAGAGTTATTGATTCTGTGTAAGGATGAGTTATGTTTCTACATTTTGATATTGTTAAGATTGATTTTTTGTGTGATTTGAGTTTAAGTTAATTATTGTTAAACATATAAAGTTTAATTTTAAGATTTGGACCCTGATAAGTTTAAGTTCAGTTTAAGTTTATATTTAAGTTTTAAGAAGTTTAATTAGTAATAAATTTATATTGATTTACTACATATAGATTTTATAAGGTTAATGCAAGTTGTAGCTTTTGTTAAGATTTACTTATGTTGGATTTAAGAGTTAGTTGATTTAAAGAGTGATTTATAATTTATAAAAGGTATAGTTGTTTAATTTGTAAGGTTTAGTTATTAAAAAAGGAAAGAAACAGTTTTAACTGAAATGATAACAACAGAACATTGATAAAAAAGATTTAAAACCATACAATTTGTTAGATCCTTGATTTTATTGTTAGTTGTGAGTTGTTTTAGTATATGAGAGTTTTAAAATATAATTCGTTGACATGTTAAGTATATAAATTGGAAGTATTTGTAATTTGATATTACAGTTAAGTTTTTATGCTTTGTTAATTGTTTAAAAGGTTTTCCAACAAGCATTTGTAATTTTAAATGACTCTATTTATTTTTTAGCCATCTAAGTATTTTACAAATGTTTCTATCTACTTTTTAGCCATTTAAATATTTCATAAATGTTATTAACAGATGTAGCTGTATTGGTAAGTGTAAGTTAGAATTTTTATTAAGTTTCATTTTAAGTATTTCCTTTATGCAAAGATATTATAGTAGTTTGTTGTATTTTAAGCATTTTGTGTTTATTGTTGTTAGAGATTGTCTTTAAAAGATATACTAAAGAACATCACTCCAACTTAAGGTTTGAGTTCTGGCCAAACTCTAATTTTAACTTGGATGGATGTTGTTTGTCAGCAAAGCCCAGAGGTTTCTGCTCCAAAAATAATATGCAAGTTATCTTAACTTGACAATTTGATCCGATTAAAATGACAGCTAAATCAGCTTTGAGGTGAAACCTGGTATTCCTTGCCCGGGAAAGGGATATCAAGATTTTCACTAAAGAAAAGCATTTCAGTAGTTTGCAGTCTCTGGGGTGATAGCAGAAATGGTTTGATAATCACTTTTCACTTTCGTTAGTATGTAAAACTTCTATTCTGTTCCCTTGCCTTTGAAAATGCTAATTCACATACCAGGTCTGTTTTAGTTTCTCTTCTGTAAGCTGTAGAATCAATAAGATACTAACAAAAGCTGCCAAAGCTGAACCAGACAAGGCGACAGCAACAGAGACGCATCATTGCAGCTGCGTTTGCAGGAGGTAACATCAACTATCCCAGTAACAACAGAGAAGCTTGTAGCCATGATGTATCACCAGATGGTGAAGAAGAAAAAGAGACTACAGATGATTTTGAGACTTTATATTCAGAACCTGTGTAGGAATGAATGGCAAAGACTGAACACTGTGCCTTTATCTTTTTGCTTTTAGTAGCTAGGATCTTAGGGTTTTTCCTGGGTAATTCAGATAGCGCTTGCTTGTAACGATATATGTGAAAGTAGCCAGCCGTGTCACAGACCCAGTTTGGATAGCTCTAAAGAAGAGAGGGGATTTGTAGCAGGATGGCTTATATCATAAGGTAGAGCTCTCCCAAACTGGGCCTCAGACCAGGCCTCAGGCCTGGGCCTAGTGGGCCTCGTACGTCCAACATACATAATACCAGATAAGGTTATCTGGTATTGGGAATGTGTTAAGGTATGGACATTTACAGAATAGAAGTAATTGCACTGAAACTCCGTAGCTGCCTTAACTCTAGATTGTTTGCATATTTCTCTACTCTCACTGCCTATCAGAATGCACCTGTCCTTGTAAACCATTCTGTCTGTATTTAACCCGCCATCTCAAGGAATAAACGGGAGAACCTGCGATATACCCACATTGGGTCGGACCCTCGTTTCTCTAGTCCCCGATCTTATCTGATCCCAGCTTTCATATATGTATAACACAAATGCATTCCTGTAACATAAAATATGCTCAGGACTGACATAGACACAGCCTCCCTCAGGAGCAGCTATTCCCAGGATATCACCATTCAGGACAGGACAATAGCTCTTCCCGTAACTGGGGCCCATGGTTGGCATCAAAATAGAGGCTAATCAAGATTGATATCAGCTATCCAAGGGCAACAGAACTGGGAGATGCCCAGCGATCAGCGGTAGCACGATAAGAGAGAAGTGGAATTTGACAAGGGAACGCCCCTCCTATTCAGCATCCCTGACTCGGACTCTATTCAGACCTTGGAGGAGAGAGATTAATGATAGTTACTTCGGGAGGGGAAACATGAATACATGAAATCACCCCGGAAAACCATGAACTGTGGGGAAAACCTTTGCCACGGGCTAAATAAACTGTATAAAAACTGAGGTCGGGACAGGGCCAATTTGTGAACTCTGGGGGATTGCAGTGCGATAGAGGCTGCTTTGCGTTCACCCTCTGACGATCCCAGGCATCGTCACCGTAAGTCTGCCTGTTGGTTTACCGAAATTCTGTAATTTTATTTTTAATAAACCAAATTATACTTTAATTGGCAAAGTGGATTGGCATTTATAACACATTGACCTGAAGTGCATCAACATCAAAGTTTGTGCCAAGTACTCCAGGAAATCCTACCAGCCTATCCCAGCTGAGCAGCCACTGAACAAACTTCTTCCAGCCACCAGATAGATCTGGGATTTTCTTCCAGTTATGTGATTTCATAAAGGGTATCACAGAGGGTGGAAGCAAAATGTCCAGGCAGCCCCCCTGCCAGACCATGAAGTGAGTCCCATACTCATCTAAAATAGTCATTAAATAAAACTATACTAATATTGGCCTCTTTGTCTGTGGGTAACCAGGAAATAATGAGTTAAAACTCTAAGTAGCCCTGACTTCTCATTTGCTTATCTCAGTGGTCATTAATGGGTCATTACTGGTGGAGACAGAGACCCTATTGCATCCCTGTAATGCAACCTTGGCTGCACATTTCCACATTGTCCTACCCTTAGGAGGGATTCATGGCAGAAAATAAAAGCGTAATCTCGTGCCATATATTCACAGATATCCTCCCCCCATAAAATAAAAACAAATAGGAAGCTAATCCCTGTGAAATGTCACTTCATGAACAGAGCTGGTAAAGGGGGAACAAGTATCCCTTTCCCTCCTTCTCTTTGCAGTCTTTCCTCAGGACCCATCCGCTTTTCATTGCACATAAGTAAAATTAATTCCTGCTCTTGTATTCCTAACAATGAAGCTTCTCAGAGCAGCCCAGAATTACAAACATTTACATAATGGCTTAATTTTTAGAATCAATTAGGAATTTTTAAGGAGTCTTTCCACTGCCAAAGCTCTGCACCAAGCCAGGTGCTTCCCACACCTTCCTTGCAACTGCAAGCGAGTTTCCTTTGACCTGCAGAAGGCAGGCAGCACTCCTTTGGCTTTAAAATCCATCATATTACAAATATAATGACTGCATAAGCAAATTAATTGCCTTGAAGGTTCAGAAGAAGTTTCACCAGATTTAAATCAAATTTGGGGGGGGGGAAAAAACCCAACCATCCCAAAAGAAAACCCAGAAAAACCAGCCCACCCTACAGCAACAGTGAAGTTTGTTTAAAATAAAAACCACTTTTTCTCTAGCTTCCCTAGATTTTGGAGTACAAGCTTTTTTTGCTTTTTTCCTAAAGAACTGAGAGCAATTCAACCACTCTTTTTGGGGTCTCTTTTAATTGCCTTCACTCCCTCCCCTGTGCCTCTGAATCCAGAGGCTCTTTTCAATCATTTTTGAAAGAAGGGTAGAAAGATAAATTGGGGTTTTTTTTATGATTTGTGGACACTGGCAGCTGGACAGAAGAGGTGGCATTCAAACTGCTGCCTAGGGAAACCCATGTAAAATTCATCTGTTGGACACAACTTCAAAGTGGATGGGTGACTAATTAGTAGAAGCAAGTAAAAAAAAATTAAAAGCTAATGTATACCAGAAAAAAAAAAAAGTCAAAAAACAACAGGATTAAACAGAACAGGAACTATGACACACTGCACACAAAGTCTCATGTCAAATCAGCTTGAGTGCCATAATCCCACTCAGAAAACCAGGCTCCCTGCAGCTCCAAGTGATGCCGCTCTGTGCTGGGAAGCCTGGCCATGCAGCTCTCCCTCCTTCCAGGAAGTTTTTATTACAAAAACATTTATCAGTATGCAAAAAGTAGCCGAGACTGTGGAATCCCCCCTGTGAAAAATGTGAAATGTTAATTCATGTTCTTATAGTTAATGACATTAAAAACTATAAGTTACTGTATAAGTATATGTGATACATGAAGACGTGAGTCCCAACATGTCCTGTAACATTATGTTAAGACAAAAAGCAGGTACCACCCCGAGTCCTTTTGTTCAGAAACAGAGAAAGGATGAATGGAGAGCGCTGGGAGGAAACTCGATAGAGATAAGAAATTAGCAGGGCCATCAACACAGCCAGACACCTCCCTCCTCGAGCATCAGTGATGGTAGCAAGAACCATCGACAATATCTCGACCATTCATCAGCCATGAAGACCTATAGAAACTGGACATTAACATCTGAACTGAGGGAGAGAACTCTTTTCAGCCTAGCTGGAGACACCCATGGACTTGAATAGCTAGCATGAACACAAAGGAAAATATGGGGAAATATTGCCAAAGGCAGAATAAAGTGTATATAAACCAAGCCCTGGACAGGGCAAATTTGTGAACCTAGGGGGAGACAGCAGACGGCCAGGTTCTGTGTCTCGAGGTTCACCCTTGGCATTTTCCCGGGAAAAAGACTGTCAAGTATCTCCGCTGTTGGTGGGTTTACCAAAATTCTGTAATTTGATCTTTTGTTAATAAACCAAATTATTATTTTAATTGGAATATTGTATTGGCATTTATAACACCCCTTTTCTAGGAAGCTGAAATCTGATCTTACTCTCCTTGTGTTAACCCCTCCTTTGACCCAAACCCTAAAACTCCGCCCCTTCAACACCTTATAAAACCCCACAACTCAGCCCCTGTGGCCTCTTCCATTTTTCTGCCCCTTCCATTTCCCCTTCTGTTCTTCCCTCCCTGCTTTCCTCCCCCTCCCCAGTCTGAGGGGAAATAAAATGGATCCTCGTGCTCAACCAAAGAGAGACTTGTCTCATCAGTTTCCCTGCTGGCGGCTGTGTCTCCGGACACGATGGTCACTGTTGCCATGCGATGCAACACGAGACCACATTTTCTTCCCCTCCCTGCTTCTTCCTGCTCCCATTTTATCTTCCCCCTTCTACTCCCCAGGGACACTGGTAGCCTCCTCACTGTGGTCCTGCTTACACCCTGCTGTGATTCTACTTTAAGTATGGTCCCAGCAGGTTATTTAAGCTCACCAAAAGTCAGGGATCACCAGGATTCCTAAGGCTGTGCTTTGCATACACACGTTTTACTTGCTGTACCCAAGGTGTTTGTTATGGAGCTCCCAGCTCCACAGAATGTTTTATCCCCTCTTTTTCCAAGGATTCATGTTTTGGTTACTGCAACATCTTCTCTTGCAGCCTTGCAGAAAATCATCCTGACACATTTGTTTTCTTTCCAAATGCTGCCATGAAGATCCTTTCTGCATCTCATTGCTTTGACCACATCCCACTTGCATGTTTTTCTTATGTGGTTACCTCTGTTTCACACATCCAGAATAAACACCAGGCTTTTAGCTCCAGGGTTTTTTCATGGCTTACCTCCAACTTGAACATCACCTCTACTGCTACCAAGATGTACTTCTACTCTGCCATGGCACTTTTTCCCCTGAACTTGTATATTTGAAAACCAAACAAACATATTTTCTCTTACACTGGCATGCACAGAAGAGACACATTTATTGCTAGAAAACTCTCTCTTGTCCTTCCCTAAACCCCTCCCCTTGCTGCAATGCCAAATATAGACCCCACATCTGTTTTCAGAGGGTCAAGAAAACCACTCCTGGCCTTGTGAGTGTCACTAAAATCAACACATGCATCTCCACTTGCATTTATTTGGTGGATTTTTAAATAGACTCTGCCTTCTGGCATGCTGAGGCTGACATGTAGATCGCTGATGTAGATCCCTAGCCCACAGCCTCCCTATGCCCCATCTATGACGCCTTACAATGAGGGGGCTCTGGGGCAGGTGTACCTCTCTGCTCTGCAGTCATAAAGCACAGAGCACATCTGGTTGCGATCCATGTCTGGGCTTCCCAGATGTTACAGGAACTGGATAATACTTGAATAATAACAATAACACACCCAGCTGTTTGTTTTACGGCACCTTTGTGGTCGTCAGCATGCCTTATGTGATACTTCAATTTGCTCCTTGCTGTCTCTACATGGCAGTCTTGCAAGAGTCTTAGGAAGCTTGATTTCCCCTAAAATCACTGAGAATCCAGGAGAAAACCTTGAGGAGAGCTGGTTGGCATTCTTAGCAGCTCTCCTTCAATACAGTTTTATATCCTTGCTCTCTCCCAGCTGGCTCACTTCTTGCCCTGTTTATTTTCAGCAGAAGGCAGGAGGAGCCCAAATTAATAGAAAACAGGGAGATTTCTGGCTTTCATCAAAATCCGCAGAGTTCTGACCAGCATGGACAGAAGAAACCGCTTGACAAGGAGTTGTTGTTTAAATTTTGGGGGGCTCCCGGGGAGTGCCCCCTGGGAGACCCCCGGGTCCTAGGGTCGTGGGTGTTCCCGTGCTGGCAGGCAAAGAGACTTCAGACGCCGGTGGGGTGCTGATGAGGTGAGGGTTTATTCACTGAGGGAGAGGGGAAGGGAAGGGGAGAGGGGGAAGGGGGGAAGGGAAGGGGATCGTCCGGAGGCCTCCAGGGGAAGAGGGGCAAAGAGGGCGAACTCCCTTGCATTAGCATTCTTAACACCGAGGTTCAAAGGGGCGCGGTAACATTCTCCAGCCAATGAGGTTACAGATAACTTGATACTGCAGGGAGGGTACAGACTTGGGATAAACCATACATTTTCCAGGGGTGAACAAGAGCATACCATTTCCATAAAATGCAATCCCACAACAAGGGGTTTGCAGGACAGCAAAGCAAAGTCACAGTGATGTTTGCAGGAGTGAGCCCAGGAGATCTAAATGCTGCTTCAGCAAGGGCAGCATCCCTGGATCCTCAGGGAGCAAGCATCCCAGGTAGAGGAAAACTGGTTTTATGTACTTCTGAGTTCCTCAGGCTCTTTTGAAAGCAATGTAAGGAAGTAATTTTGGGAAAGAAAAAAAAAAGGCAAAAAAAAACCCCACAGAAAGTTAGACATTAAGATTATTTTCTCTCTCTACACTGTATATCTTGATGAGCTATTTGTCATTGCAAGCCTTGAGTCTGCAAAGAAAATAAAGAAAGACAAAATGTTCTGCAAATGCAAATACACAACTCTACATTAAGCTGAGTATCTCCTGATATCTCTATATAAAATGAAAGCAGTGCTTAAATTCTAGTTCTGGAGTACCTGAACTACACAGAGGAAAAGTAGTTCTTAAAAAGATCTATTATTGAGCAGTCTTCAGGATGACACATCTGCTTATTAATATACAGTAGGCTGGGAAGGCTGTGGCTGTGAGTGATGGATTCTGAAGTACTGCCTATGTACATCAAATCAGATCGCTTTTTGTCAAAGGAAAAACACACGTCTGGGAAACTGAGAACGGAAGAGAGAAGTTCTCACAACAAAAATATAAGAGTAATAATTATTAGCTTCCACTGTTTCTGCAGACATAAGGGCAATCACTTTAATTCTTCTGCATCTTGGCAAGCCTCTTATTTCTTAACTCTAACAATTAGCATGCCGAATTAATGTGAACCTGGATGCAATTACTGAAGAGCCAGGGAGGAGAGAGGGAGATGGGTAGAATGACTGCATGCTCAAATTATTTCACTTTAGGGAACATCTCAGTGAAACCAGCTCAGGCACACTATTAATGGAAGTAAAAGACTATGGAAGAAGAGATGCGGATCTAGGCCCTCCACTCCCTCTCCTGTATGTGCTGTGTTTGAAAGAGAACTACTCCTATATCCCTACCATGGATTTTAAGTTTGCCACTGCACTGTTGATAGGAACCAATAAAAAACAAATGTTTCTTCTTTGTTTCCAGCTGATGTCCATTTAAGACATACATACATCTCATGTCACCACCATCGCCAAATCTTAACAATAGGTTTCCACAGCTTTTCTTTTTTTAAATCAAAAATAAAACGTGTGTGAGTTCTACATTATCTTGCAGTTGCATAAGCTTCCTGCCTTGAGAAAAACTACCATTTTCACTGAAGTAAGTTCTGCTAGCAGGTTAATATATATATAATTTTAAAAATGTTTCACAGGAGGGAAAATAAAATCTAAAATCAATTTTCAGAAATTAAGATGAAATCCATATGCTTAGTGGTTTTGTTTCCAAATACCTTTTCCCCATATTAATGTTTCCCATACAAACTCTTACAGATGGACCCCGTTAGCCTCTGAAGGGGATGGCTGGTGGCAGGACACTCATAGCAGCACAAGGCAGTCAGAAACAGGACAACCTGGAAGAAGGGAGGACTTCAGGATGAATACATTTGGGACTCTATATACACACAGGTCACATGGTGATTTTTAACCTTTTTCAGCCTGCAAAAAATTTTTAAAAATGTTTCAGTCAAGCTCTATATATACTTGGCTGTAACTGAAGGGTCCCTCAATGCCCTTCTGGCCATAGAGTTCACCCAGGTCAGAGTGGTGCGGGTATGTAAATTTGCAGTTGGGTCAGGTTTGCTCACAGAGAGGGCAGGGGTTTGTTGGCAAACCACCTGCTCAGGGTGGACAAACCTTTGGCCTGGGGTGTAAAGGTAATTCTGCACTACTTCCCTTTTCTAGCATAGCTCATACATATACATTTCCCGCACAAGCGTGTGCATGGTTATGTAAACCATCACAACCAAAACATTCGACTCCACATCCATCTTTCCTTGGGAAGCAGATGAAAGAGCATGTACAGATGTGCACCACTGGAAGCTATTTGGAAACCGCAGCAATAAAGGTGATACCAAGAAACAACTGAGGAGAGAAAAACAAAACCACATGAAACCAAGGCCAAGCAGTGCATCCATCTGAACCAGTCAGACTGATCAGACAGATTTGCTTTTAGTTAAAAATGACCTTAACTGGGGTGCTATCAGTCCATATATGGGGACACATAATACACATTTTTTTATAGTGAAAACATGTTAAGGAAGAAAAACTATGAGAGAGTTCCTCCAGAAACCCTAACTGTGAACTTCCTGGCACAGCAGCAGCTAAGCCCCTGCCTTAATCATGCATGTGTTTTGCATTATTTTTAATTGACTTTTCAAACTCATAAAATGAGAAAATAAAAGAAAATCTCAGTGACTAGCCACACAACCAATCTTTCTGGTCCTATAATCCCACAGACCTCTACAACACAGTTTTATTTTAAACACCTGGGTAATCCTATTGAAGTCAGGGAGATTACTCATGGATGTGGAGTCAAACATATGACTCACCGAGTGTCCCTACTGATGGACAATACACAATTCCCATGGACACCCTCTTGAAACACAGACATGACAACTTTTTTTCCACACTTTATTAAGGGAAAAGCTAAAAGAAGAAGCAATGCAAGCATGAGACACATTGGCTGCTCATCTCAAGTCTGTGGAAAATCAGAAATATCTCAAAGGCGACTGGGGAGCAGAGGATGGGATGAAATCTTAATGCAACCCTTGCCTGACCCACAGTCACAGTACAGCAGCTAAAGCCATAGTGGATTCTAGCAAAAATGAATATAACCTGCAGCATCTTTACAGAGACTGCAAAATACAGGAAGGTCATTGACTAAGTAAACATCAAATGAAGGATTATCTTAATTTATAAAGAACGCACGACCAGGAGGAAACCAGGCCAGGCAATTTCCATCTCCATTGAGGTAGGATCATATCTACCTGTTTGAGCTGAAGGGAATCTATTCCTTCAATAATAATTCCACTTAAGGTCAGTAAACATCAGTCTGATGCCCTGGAAGAGACACATATTTCACAGATTCCTTTTTCCTTTTTCCTATTGCTGATCTACAATTCAAGTGTAGACTTCTTCCAGCAATGATTATTATTTAGTCACACAAACCCAGGTCTAATATTTCAAGCATCCAGGTTTGAGTTCTTTAATTGCAACTTTCTGTGACTTCATGATTTATTCATCTCAAGATGCACTCAAAAGTCTAGTGTATCACTGACATCCCCACGCAGCATACTGTTAGCTTTAAAATTTCATAAACCACCATGTACTTGACAAGTTGAAAAGTTAACAAGGGTTATAAGGCAAGGGAAAAAAAGCATGCTGAGCTCTGATCAGCTCAGCCCCCACAAATCCAGGCTTTTTGGAAGTGCAGCACACAGTTTGGCATTAAAAAGGGAGACTATTACAATATTGTCTTTATGGCCCATGTTTCCCCATTCCTCAGCTGAGCTAAAATACGTCTCCTCTTTAATGAAAGCCATACTTACTTCATCCACACTGGCTGTAAACTATCAAACAGTGTCTCTGTCTAATGCATAAATTAAGTCTTGCTCGTAGATTTTTTTTAAAGACCTTTGAAAAACAAATGGCTTGTGAGGCCACTCAGTCCTATGTGGCTACATGAGCAGCTAGGAGACACCAAAACCTGCCCTTCACCCCCACACAAGTCAGTGGCCATCTACATACTGGGTTCAGAGTGCTCTGGGGAAAGATAGGAGAAACCCTGCACAATTAGGAATGAGGGGTCTCTTACTCCAAATGACTATGAAAGATGTCTTGTTTAAAAGAAGCCCCTTTGCAGAAAGAAGAGCCAGCAAGTTCTTCCTGAGAAGGTTTCTATGAGGGTAAAGTTCTCAGCCCACAATCAGCAGAAAAACATTACAGGCAGAAACAGACAACATCAGGTAGAAAAAAAATAAATGCATAAATATGACATACACTAGTATATAATACCTTACCAACATCATAGGCATCAAGTTGTACCCTATATGGACCCAAAGACTTTTTTTTCAAGTCTACTGAATTATCTCACCAATTTTTGTATGTTCCCCCTGATGCCTAGAACTATTCACAAAGCAGGTCTGCTCTGACGAGCAGGCAGTAAAATGACAAATACAAAGTAAATCTTTTCATCTTACCAGTGATGGTGCAGCTCTCTCACACTTGCCTGAGCTCAGTGTCAGCTACCACAGGTCTCCCTCAGAGATGAAGGGGCTTCGACTGTACACATGAACCACCATGTGAAGGTTTAGAGGATGACAAAACTGCCTTTTAACCGGTTTTCAAGTCTATAAACAGCACTTTCAGAGCCACTTACATTTCTGTTGTCCTGTAAATGGATTTCTTCAATGGGAAAGCAACAACAGTCATTCACTTTCATCCCAAACAAAACAAAAGGACCACAGATAAACCAGAAACTGTGTGTGTATGGCACCAGAATATTTGATTACCACTTCTGAAAATATACCTGCATAGCATGAAAAATCTCCCAACGGACCACGCTGTGCTGTGTTTTTATTTTACAAATGCAAATTGAATTTAAGCAGCTTTTGCAAAGCCTGTTTTGTTAAGAAAATCAGCCAGCAATGTGATGTAGCCCTGCCTACATTAGCAAGGACAGGCTCCAAACTGCAGGATGGGGCATGGGACAATAAACAGGCAGACAGTGATTTGGTTTCTGCACCAAACTCAGAAATTAGGCAGACCAGGGAGAAATTTCAAGCTCACTTAGTGAACATTAAGCTTATAAGAAAACACATATTATTACAAAATGGGCTGCAGTGGGCTGTCCTTGAAAAGCGATGCTGCAAACTCAAACAGAAGTATAATTTAATAAAATGCAGTGAGATTCAAGTGAATAATAAAACCTGCTGTGATGAGAAGACTAAATGAAATAGCTTCTTCTTGTCCATTATACCTATATTTTTGACTAGGGAAACAAAAGCTGGGAATCAAAATGTCAGGCTTTTTCATCCACAATGGGTTCCTATGGATACTGAAAAGGGAGAAAGTGCCTTGATTCTGGCAAAGATGAGTAGCATAACTTCAGAGTGAAAAACAGGTAGCAGCAGTCACACAACTCACACATGGATGCAGACTTCTGCAAAGACCCTTTAACAAAAAGGCAAACATTATCCCTAACTTGATTTCTAAAATGAGTACATAAAAACACATTAATTTCATGCACTTTCCATGACACTTCATTACTTCCCAGAAAATTATATGCAATGGCTGTCTTTTCTTCCATGCTAAAATATACACTGCACCGCACACTGGCTCGTGTTTCTTACACACTGCATTTTGAAATATGGAGTAGAAACCTCCTCACGCAGAGAGGGTAAAGGAAATGTATGACTCAATAAAGCTGACTAGCATTACATGCAAAACTCTCCTTCTGCTACACTCCCCAAATTCTTACCCTCTTTTTGCTGAGGCCATTAAAGCTGTTAAATTTGGTTTCTTGTAATTTCTGTCCCCATGTTTCTCAGTCAAGAAAGAAAAGGCTGATAGAAAATCTCTGATCCTTCCTGAAACAATACTCACTTGCATTTGCCCAAGTGTGTCTTGGTTTGAGAAGACAGATATCTGCTAGGAAGGGGAAGGACCTCCCTAGAGATGGAGAATTCAAATCCCCTCTCTCCAAATTATTTCAATTAAAAAAAAATTAAAGGAGCTTTTAGACAGAGGTATGGGGGTAGGAATAACAGTTCTTTACTAGTATATATGACAAAACGACAAACAAACAACAACTACAGCATCAATAATAAAGAGAACCAAGAACCTTGAGGGCTTTCTTTTACAAAAGCCCAGAGCAGTTTGATCTCGGCGCCCCTGCAGGGCTCCGAGAGGCCGAGCTGGAAGGGAGGAAAGTCCCGGGCTGGTGGAAGAGATGAGGAGCTCTGCGCTGGTAGCTGGAGCAGCAGGGGTGTCCCAGCAGGGCTGGGCAGTGCAGGGCTACAGAGTAGCAGGGGAACCTCAAAGCTCCGAAGAAGCAGCGGCGGTGGGGGGAGGCTGGAGAAAGCGAGCTCAGGATTCCCGGGTACAGGAGCAGATGACGATAGATTTCCCAGGACGAGGCAGAGGCAGAGGGCAGCCTGACCGTCCTCCTCGGCGCTGAGAGCAAGAGTGCCTCCCCCTCCCCCAGATCTGTCTTTTTGCCTTTCCCAAAGCTCATCATCTCTCCCCTCTGAGGGACACTCCCAGGGACTCAAAAACAATAGGTGTAGCCTTGTGCTGCCACATCCCTCAAGTACTCCTTTTGTTCTGACTAAGTAGTCATCAAGGCTTCTTGGAAACTTATGGGAAAAAATTCTGTGAGAAGAAAAAAAACCAAATCTAACCCCCAACAAAGTGTTTCAGCAGCAAGCCTCCTGTCATGAGCACTCTTTCCCTAAATTTGTCATCCTGGGTCCACTCCCTCCAAGCACCATTTGCATGGAGAAATAAAGCCATGTCACTGGATTACTCTTTTAATTACTCTTATTTGGATGTCAGTGACACCCAGAAGGCCAAACCCCCAACTTTGTCAAGTATTTCTTCAGTGACCCCCATGTGAAGTTCACGAAAGTAGGATAGCCTAGTTTCTCGTCTTTCATGCCAAATGGTGACTGCATTGGTGGCAGTGTTGTTTAAGGACAAAACACGCCATTAGATCACTCTCTAAACTGTCAATACAACTGTCTTTCACTAGGACTAGCACAGCCTATATGGATAAGATGATTAATCACTTCAGTTCTACCAGCCATTATTTCTAATTAAAAAACAACCCATAAATACCTATTTTATCACTAGGTCTGTGCGGTAAGTAAATTCAAGTGATCAGTAAAACACTCACAAAGGAAATTACATTTAAAAAATGATTTTTCATTACCAAGTGTATCTTCCTAATTAAAATGGCTGTTTCCCATACTGTCTTGGATTGAAAAAATGTAACCAAAAATGTGTATTCTATTTTCATCTGTTGAAACTGGTTGGGAGATATTGTTCTTTATATTTTGTAACTCTAGGGGGGGAAGTGTTCTTATGATTTTCCGACGGCACAGAAATAGCAGCATCTCTTGATATGATGGTGAAAATGAGAGCACCTTTATTCTTCTAAATTCTACTTTTATAGAGTAGTTCGGTACAAAGAACATGATTGGTTATTCAGCATCTACACCCTTTTATAAACATCTTTTGCCAGTAAACATGTTGGAAAAACACCACCTGCGGATGGTTTCTCACTCCCTAAGGTTTGTTTGAATTCCTCCTTAAGATTTTCTCAAGCCAGAATGAGAAAGTTGCTTGTCTGCCTTTCACACAGACACTGGCAGAGCCTGAAGCCTAAATTCAGACCAATTGTCAGTACCACAGGGAAGAAGGCAGATGCCTTTTGCTAATGGGCCAACTGATAACATCAGATAAGGTAGTGCCTTCTTATCTCTTCCTCCACCCATCCTCCTCCGAGGGACATCACCTGTGAATGGGCCATTTAAGGCCTCTCACGACTGATAACATTACTTCATTCCATTGTGAGATGCACCACCTAGTGGGAGGAGCCAAAGCCTTTCCACCAGCATAAAACCAGCCATTCCAAACACCAAGTTAGCCTGTTTTTCCACTAGATTCTTGGAGGAAGACCGGACCCATCTCACCAGCACTGGACCCCTTTTTTTCCTACAGGATCATTTCTACTTCACAGAACAACATCTGTTACTGCAGGAAGACTCATTTGGACTACTTCCAACACCCTGACAACAGGCTGTCAGGTCATATCTCTGACTCTGTCAGGGTTTGCTAGGACTTTTGTTTGTTTGCTTGTTTTTTGTACTACTGCATTTGTTTGGGTTTTTTTAATATTCCTAGTAAACAACTGTTACTCCTATCCCCATATTTTTTGCCTGAAAGGTCCTAATTGCAAAATTGTAATAATTTGGATGGAGGGAGCTTTACATTCTCCATTCCAAGGGAAACTCCAGTTTTCCCTGACAGATACCTGTCTTTCCAAACCAAGACACCTACATATCCCAGCAGCACAGTCTGCAATAATTTAAAGAGTCTTTGAAAGCACAATTCTCAACAAACACATTAAAATAACTTATTACCATCATCTGTTCAATGGAAACTAGAGCATTTTAGTATTATACCACACTTGTCAATGTTGACACTTTAGTGCTTCTCTGTGTCCCAGCCAGGCAGTGAAGAATTAAAGCACAAGCAAAAAGAGAAACATGCAAAATGTGCAACTTCCTAAACAGGCAACTTCATACATTCAGATTAATTATCCTCCAGTGCTGATGGCAGATGCAAATCTGTATGGGTAATGATATCAAACCTTCTTTCCAGGAACATCTCAAACCTAAGGGGTTCTTGGGGCACCTTGGGGTTTTCCTGGTAAGGAAGAAAAACCCTTTTAGTTTAACAGTGCAAAGAAGCTGCTAAGAAGGAAGCCCCAAGGTGGGACTGCCAGGCCAAGACACTATGTGTGGTCGGCATGAAAATGCAGATGTTAATACCCTTCTAATCATCACTTCACATCTAGCACAGTCATAACTTACTCTGTATACATGGAGCTGTTACACAAACTCCTCTGCCTTCGGAGTCCCAAAAGGACCCACTCCACAGAAAGCAGAGCAAAGTCCTCCGTTCCTTATGGAGCATGTGGCAAAGAAATGCAGCCCTGCTCCTTGGTACAGCTCCAGTGACCAGGGAAGAAAATGGGACCCAGAATCCAAGGGGTGTTTTTCACATTTGAGTTTCCAGAGGAAGAAGCAAGACTGTGCTGGGCATTGGCAATATTTACCTTGCAAGGAAAGGAAGGAAGAACAGTTCAACTGAGACATGAAAAAAGGGAAATGCTGCAAGCAAAGCACAAGCTGAACTGCCATCTATAAATATTTGAATTATTGTATGCAATATTTCAGAACATAACAAACAGCACTGGGATTTATATTAAAACAATCCCTCTGTGTTGTTCCTGTATGTGTATATGAATCATACACATTCTTCTTTAGATGCACTGCGTATAAAAATATAGATCAAAAATAAAGCTAAGGACCAGAGTTTCAAAAGCCCTCAGCACACATTTAGATACTCACTGTCAGCTGAGACTGCTGGAGAAATCAGATGACTTTTTTTTGAGGACTGCAAGGATGGCAGAAGCCACCACCACACTCTTGAATTTTGCTGATACACAGCCTGGATGTGAAGACTTTTCCAAAACAAGGCCACAGTACTTATGCTCTTGAGTGTGTACTAAATGCACTTGAGAAAACCTGACCCTAAATGGCCAATTTTACCTATGCTGATTCTGCTAAAAACCACAACAAAGCCATAACCTAACATCTAGCGCAACTATAGCACACTTGAAACACTTATAATATGCCATATGTATTACTGGTTATTTATTCTTTAATATAAACACTTAAAAAATTAATTACATGCTCTGTCAGAGCTGTCTAATACATAGGCAATCTCAACTATAAAACACTGCTGTGCTCTTTTCTGTAATCATCCCCACCTTTTGAAATTACCTTCAGATGTTTGTTAAGGGACATTAATGTCTCTGAAATCTAGCAAGAGGTAAAATGTTGCACTCAGCTCAGTGCCATGTATATAATTCCTGCATCATTAACTGGCAGCCACTAATTTTATCCTTAAACGATAACACAATTTTATGTGACTTTTCCAGAGACCAGTTATTGTAACTCTTACTACTTCAGGAGGACAGAAAAAACCCTCAACTGCATCAAACCAGTCTATCCAGAACTGCAATTCTTCAGCTCACATGGTTTTATAAGGCCTTAAGTGCGCTGCTGTGGGGGTTTACAGCATGATTCTCCAACTGCCTGGACGGACACACGAGAACAACTCTAGCAAACTTGCCTTCAGCACCACTTCCACTGAGGCAAAGATCTCCTTGAGACTAACAAGCAGCTGGTGTGTACTGCACAAAGCAGCACTGGACAACAGGGCATGGAAAAGCTGGCTTGGATATATAGTTATGTGCACTGAAAAAGTAAGATACAAATGTGATTTTAAGTGAAACTTAGCAGATGACCTTTCTAGCTTGGGATCTGTCGAAAATTATCTCTACACCTTGGAAATTATGCAAGAGGAAATGAAGACAATGAATTTAGTGAGAGGTGTTTTCCCTATTTGATTAACTGCAGGGTGCTTACCAATCAATTGTGAAAGTTATTAAAGCAATTTGTAACTTTAGGCATCTAATGGCATTTATGCAGGAGGGAACTGGCAATCAGCACTACCTAATTCAGCTTGAGGTGTTTCTGTTTTTTAATATATCATAAGTGAATTATGGCTGTGCTTCTAACAATATGCCACATTTGAATTTGGCTCTTATTTTGCACTGGTAATTTCCACATTTTAATTTGCACTGACAACCAAGGATGGCGTAAGACTGTTTCTCACCCTCCTTGCCCTCCCTTTTTAACATATAGTCAAGAAACTGCTCGACACCCTGTTTTTCTCTAGAATAAAAAAAATTCCTCCTGAATATGCAAACCTCCTTCTAAAGAAATAGAGACCTGCTAACTAAAAGAATTTGCTCCTGGTCAAGTGGGACTCTTTAATTCCCTCACGTGCAACAAGATGCAATAGAAACAAACCTGGATCAAAGCACAGTGAGGGGTTACTGTAACAAATGCATGTGCTTTATTCCACAACCAAGTTGATGAGACTTCATCACCCAGATTTTCCTCTACTTACTTTTTACCCTGTCCAGACACTTTTCCTCATCATCAACCTGATGAGTTACTGAATTTTATTGAAAATTAAAGCACAACCAGCCAGTCACCTTTTACGAAATCCCAACAAATTAATGTACCAAACACAAAATGCTTATGGAAATCAGTTACCCATTAATGGGTTTTCTTGTTGTTGTTTTTGAAATGTGGAATAATTCTGAAAAAAACAAATAAAATAGACACCACATAACTCTGCCTATTTGGTTCATAATTGTTCATTACAGGCTATTTCCACCTACAAGACTATGGGCTATGTTCTCAGTTTGAGCCCTCCTGCTAAGAAATAACTGAAATCTCAACTATATGAGATATAAATATAATACTGACTTTTGAATTGCTGTTTTAATGGTGTGTCTAAGCAGCATGAATACAAATGTGCTGTGCAGAAATAGATATATTTCCACCACTGAAAAAACCCTAAAGAACTCAACAAAAAAACCTACTCCATAGGACTATTTTGACTGCAGTAATCCTATAATTGTCTTCTCTACTTTCTAAGAGGTTTTTTTTTCCTTTCAGGTGTGACAGTAAATCTGTCTTTCTCTCTTCATTTTAACAGACTCCAGCCTATAGGCATTTGCTGAAGTATGTGTCTTAATTTCTGACACTGAGTGCTGCTGCATTTTTGAGGAAGATTTTGGGAAAGAGTCAAGCAGTTCTACAAGTTTCTGCATCCTCACAGACGTGACATGGGTACTCAAATCAAAATGAAAACATCATAATTTTTTTTTGTTTGTTTTACTGACTTGCCACCAAGTAGCTCTTGGTAAAAACAGGGAGATCTGCTGGCTCCTGATACCTCTGCAAAAAGGTATCCCCTTTGAAGAGTGGTTTCTATGATTTAAAACCTGAGACCTTCAACCCTTCCCTCTTTATAGTCATCAGGTTTAGATGCCCAATCTAAAAGTGAGATGCAGTTAGTGCCTGCAAGATGTTGGTTAGGGGTGGAGTTCACAGGAGTGTTTCTCTACATAGGAGAGACTGAAAAATCATCCTTGTGTTCTGTCATTTTCCAGGCTCTGCCACTTCTCAGTGCTGAGGAAGGATGAGCACGGTTTTTCCCTTAAAGGGTTTTCATTCTACATTCACCAAAAATATGCAGTTTTACTGCAGGAGCAGGAGAGGAAGGTATGGTGGGGCAGATAGTAAGTTGATTTGAAAATGACTGAGAAAGGCTTTTTCTCCCTACTTATAACTCAAGACTCACTGAAGTTTAAAATTTGAAATGTTCAGGTTGGCTAATCCCCTCTGGGGCTTTGCATTACTAGTAAAAGTTATGATAGCAAAAAGACCTGGATTAGAAGTGGTTACAAACTTCAGCTTTCTGGGACAATAAAAAAAGTAAGGGACAGCATATAGGAGAAAGAAGTTTCAGAAAAATTCCAGTTTTAATACTGTGACAAGGTAATACTGCAAATCCACTCTGCTGTTCTGACTTCTTTTTTGGGGGAGGTTATATCTGCACTTTAATGCATACCTTAAACAGTGAATGAGTATCTGCATAGGTAAAAAATACCCACAGGGTAGCTCAGTCCTGTGGATGGCCATAGAAAGGAGTTATATTGGGATTTTAAAGAAAATCAGTGGCTGTTCCTGTTGCAGGCATGAGGGAACACTGCACTGCAGGAGAGAGAATAAGGGAAGCATCCTTCCAGCTGTAACTCCAATCAATCAGGACATGGCTGAAGGGGAAAGAAAAATGTTTAGGGTTTTTCAGCTGTTGTGACATGCAGCAATCCTGATCTGTAACCCAGCCATCCACACAGCCTCTCTCCTCCCTGCAACTGCATCGCATCCTGAAAACCACTGAACCAAGTTCACAACCTAACATGGACAGCGTGGTGGTGTGGGTTTTTGCTTTGAGTTTTCAGGCTAGCTTTCTATTTCATTTGTGTGTTATGATTTAAATTATACATGCCGTTATGTGTCAATTCTCTGCGTCCCTGCCTCTGTTTCTAGAACCTTCCTTGCCAATCTTCCCTCGCTCGATATATCATTTGCTGTTTTATATCATACGCTGCTTCTGCTATTCCCATTGGATTTAGTTCTGTATCACCCGCCTTAGACTCCTCCCTGAGTGCATTCTCATTGGTTGTTTGCTTTGTATTGCCTGTGTATAAAATCCACGGCGGGACACGTGCTCCCGGTCCTTGGGGTTCAGCTTTTAGTTTTTATTCTTCAGTTGTACCATTAATAAATCTCCTCAGTTTACCCCAAGACCCGTCTCGCCTCTGCTTCATCTCTGCGCCCCAAAAGCAACCGCTGAGACCACCGAAGTTCCTGAGCGGGGAAAAAGAGTCTCCCCGGAGGAAATGTGTCGCACCCCAATGTTGCCTTGTGAGTCCTGGGAAATGCACACCGCAACAGGACAGTTCCAGTTTTCTAGCAATCCTGTCCTCAGGGAGGAGAGAAAAAGAAAAAAAAACAAAAAGAGAGAGAGAGAAAAGCCAAACAAAACCAGGAAAGACAAGTGAAAAAATACTGGGAAAAAAACAACAAGGAATAATTAGTCTGTTTTCAAATTGTTATGCATATAGCATTTATGTATGTATTCCAGGGGGGGTGAAAAGAGGCAAAAGTTGTAGGACTTTCATTCTGGACATTTTCTAAAGTGCCTCTTACTGCCTTATACAGAAGTAGTTTTATTTGTACATTGTGTTGATTTACAGCCCTCCCTTCTAAAAATGAAAAAAAAAAACAAACCTGCCTATTCTCTGCAAGAAGGGTTAAGTGTTTAAACCTGTCACTTCTTCAGAAAAATTACAAATTGGTCTACGAAGCCAGCAAGAAATAAAAAGAGAGGGAAAAAAGAAGTCTTAAATGGATAAGTCATTTCAGCAAGCTCTCTACTATCTCTTTTTTACCTTACATGAAAAATCTAATTAAATGCTTCAAGAGGGAAAGGCAAAGTAGTTCTCAGGCTGATTATATTTGACCTTTCTTCCTTCAAGGTGATAAACAAACAGGATGCTAATTATTGTCTCAGCTTGAATTTGCACTTGGAAAAAAATATTAAGTTTTGCTTAGCTAAGACTATAGGGAAAGCTGTAAACTCTCAGGAACTTTATAGTTGATCTTGACTTTGTTATGGCTTTTGATGTCCAAAAACACATTCATTTGGGACACCTTCCCCAAGCTTATGTTTGGAGCAGAGCTGAGAGCACAAGTATCCAACTCCTGCCAGCTCTAGTCTGACCTGCACAACTGGAATCCACTTGGTACAAAACTCAGTATGAGCAGCAGTGGGTATATATTGAAGAACAGCTCTGCCAAACATGCCTCTGATCAGAGGGGATAACACTGGACTTGTCTCATCTCAAGGGAATGTAATAATTCAGTCTGGGTTTTGGAAGAGCCCATCGGAGGACATGCCTTTTGGTTTGGCAATGTTCCCACTACACAGCCCTTGATGCAAACCACAGACTGTGGTCACCTAAATGACTGCTTACACCACGCTCTCTGGTTAGAAACCCGCTCTGCAGCTGCCCCAGCCATGTCTCCTGCACCTTTCTATACAGCCATGTGGGCAGCGGAAATGAGCGTTTGAGGCTGCTTTTGTGTAAGAAAAAGGGCATTTTCTTTCTGATCTTGAACTCGATCAGGGCGCACATCCCCTTTAGTCCCCTTCAAGGAAATCCTCAGCCTGTTGAAGATGATGGCAAACCTCCCGTCATCAGCTTGAGAGTTGGCCAAGACAGTACCCTTAAAACTTCCAGAAAATTAAAGCCACCACAGGGAACTCTGAAAACCTGCATGAATGAGAAGCCCAGGTCCCAGGCTCTTCCCTTGTATAGGTGTGCTTCAACACTTCACCCAGTCAATCCAATTGATACATTTATCAATTAAATTGTATTAAGCCTTGAGAGTTGCTAAGATGTTCTACTTACAAAGCTCTTGAATTGTGACTATCCTGATTTCCACACAAAAGCCAGCTCCCCACCACACAGACAGGTGAGTTTTTTGGTGCAAAGTAGCACAAATACTTGCTGTGCCAAGAAACTCAAAGAAAAGAAAGGAAAATGTTTCCTTAATAGCTCTTGATGTCTACATGGTAGAGGCATTTGGTCACTGTCATGAAAATTTTCTAATTCGAGCTGCAGCACAGGAGATTTGTTTAATACAAACACCATGGATGCATCCACCTATTCACCCTTCAGCTGAGATGGATATGCAGCTTTCTAGGAGTCATGTCATGGGTTTTGAAGAAGAATATCTCACTGAAAAGAGTCCTGCTCAGGAAAACACTTGCACAACATGACCCAAGCCTGGGGTACTTGAGTATTGAGTGAAAAATGAATCAAAAGCAACAGGTCAAGGCACAATGGAAGGAAATATAAACAAAAAGCCTTTAAAAGAAATCAATGCCACAAACAGAAGTGAAATTACCAATGCTTCTCCCAGTGACACTGGTTGCTTGCTCACCTTACAAAAGCTCATGATCCGTATTTTGCCCGGGAAGGAAGGGTTCAGCAGTGAGTTTAAAAAAAGTAAAGTCAAGGGTCAGGAAATAGTTCCTCAAAATATAATCTGTTAGATGCAGCACAGAAAGTGGCTTTCAGAGACATAAAAAAGAGTTATGAAGCTGGTTCTTTACATGTTGGGAACGAACTTTTATTTGGTGAGACTGCACCAAGTACTTCTTTTCCTGCTTGTTCTGTGTACTGGTGTCGTGGTTGCGGGGGGAGGTCAATTTTTCCAGGGGGAGGTGAGTAGGCCAATCAGTAATCAGCTTTTCTGCTGGCACCTGGATTGGTCACTCGGAGGTTTAGACACGCCTCTGAGGACACAAAGAGTTAAAAGCAGGACTCCAGGGGGGTTCGGCCTCTTTTGGATTCTGGTTTAGGCGGAGAGACGTCTCAGGCCTCCTTCCCCTGCCCAGCCACAAGGCTGGGTGGGGGAGGGGAAACACGTGGTCGGGCTCAGGTAAGCCGGAGCCCCGGGGGGGAGAAGAGAGTGGACAGGACTCTGGAACTGAGCTGCCCCAGCCAGGATGGAGGGGTGGAAAACTGTGGAAGTGCCTTCTGTGTGTGCTCACCCCCCTCCCCCCTCCCCTCCGGGAGAAGGTGCCCAGCCACGTGGGAGTTGCCGAGCCTGGGAGTGCCTGAGCCTGCACCCTGCCGAGAGCTAGAAACTGTTAACCTTTGCTTGGCAGAAAGAAACTTTTCTTAGACATTGATTCTCATGACTGGTGGTTTCGGAGGAGAGAGGGAAGCGACCTGGGACCGAGATGATAAAGCACGATTGGAAGGAACCCGATGGGCAAAGAATGAGAGGAGTAGCTTTCTGAGCTGGACTTTTCTTGCATAATGTCAGCCATGGACTGAACTTAAGTCTCTTTTGAACATAAACTGCATTTTGGGTGGATACAGCTGCCCCTGCTTTTGCTACAGTGACTGGCACTTGAAGAGTGGAGCGAGCAGAGAAGAGAGGGGGAGGGTGTGGTGGCACCCTCTGCCCTCAGGGGAGACCTGCTCCCGGAACCTCGGCCCCTGGGTAAAAAGGGGGAGAGCTCGGCATGCAAGTATCCTTAAAAGAGCCCTGTATGCAGCTTCAGACTATGGACAGCGGTGAGAGCGCTGGACATAGGAAAAAGAGAGTGTCACCCTGGCAGACTTCTCCGGGCGGTGCTACGGGTGACATGGGAACACATAAGGGGTAGACCCGTGTGTTTTGGGGAACAGTCCGTGGTGCGAGAGAGACTCCTCTCTCCCTTGCTGAATTGAAGATTGGTTTGTTTTGGTTTTTTTTGAGTGGTGATTGTTTGATCTAAAACCCAAAGGTTTGGTCTGTGAAGAGTAATGTGTGGGGGGTGGAAACTGGGGGAAGAGATGTTCTGAGAAGTTTTTATTTCTGTCTCTGTGTGTGTTTAAGAGTTTTTCTGTCCCTGTTCTTATGTAATGTAATAAAGTTTTGGTGTTTGTTTTTTTTTTGTTTTCAAGATTTAAGTTTGCTCTGCTCTGTTCCTGATCACATCCCACAGTAGTTGTTAGGGAAAAAACATATATTCATGGGTGCATTAACATCTGGCCAGTGCCAACCCATGACAACTGGCATTTAAGCTACAATGAAAAACAATCCCATGCACCTTTAAATATTTAATTGTTTCTCTCTATCTTGTTTTTTTCCAGAAGGGCAAAACTGAGCTAGCTGGAAAAGATTCACACATTTTGACATTTCATCAAAACTCCAAGAAGATAAAGCATTACATCAAAACTAAATTCCCCCCAGAAACCTACATTATTTCAAAGACAGTGAAAACAAGTCGAAGCTATCTTGAAAAGAGTTTTCCATCGGTTGGTCCACTACAGTCCTTCTGAATGGATTGAAATGTTCCATTTTCTCCTCTAGTCCATTTTCCTTTGATAAAAAACCTCTTTGCTCATCTACCAGTGGAAGTCATCCAGCTGGAAAGCACCCAGAGGAAGCAGTCAGGCAGGGAGCTCAGCTGGCTGTGGAAAAGTCATGCAAAACTTGGGAAGGACCACCCAGCTCAGGATGAGTGGGCCAAACTTGCAGGTTTTAACAGCGTTAGATTCTTCTGCATGATCTGCACTAGAAGTGGCCTTCTTTTTTTGATTTTTCCCATTCTCCCCTAAAAAAAAGTTGACATTTTCTGCAGCAGCCAAATCCTCTTCCCTTTCCACTACTGGAAAACAGGTTCAACTCACATGCCTTACAGCAGCCCCAACAGGACAGGGCTGGAGCTGTGGCAGAAATGGGCATTTCCCACCAGAGATATCTCACCCCATCACCAGTGAGCACCTCCGTTACTGGGGCCAGTGAACCCTCCCATTGGAACATGGGGCTTACAGGCTCCTGGCACAGTGCTCTCAGGCATGGCTGAAATGGACTCAGACTAAAAAGACAGAGAAAGGGGAAACCAGAAGATTATAATGACCACATATTTGTTGAAACACTGAAAAACACCTAAGACAGCCTTAAAAGAGGCAAGCAATAATCAGTAACACTTTTACTCAAACTGAACCTTAATTTTTTCATAAAGCTGCCATCACTTTTACCTGGGATCAAGGAGAAGACATATTTGAAGAGAAGGAAGCTATGGATGGGAGATGAGAAGAGAGGAGATAGTGACCCAAATATCCATGCTGATGGAAAACAAGAGACTGGGAATACAGGCAAGTCTCACTACTGGGAAGCCCACGGAGGACACAAAGAATTAATGGCTCTGTCCATCTGTAGCTGATGAAAAATAGGTTTAAGTATTTTAGGAATTCACTCCGAAGCATTCTTTGAGGGCCTGATTCAGCATCTGCTGCACTCAATTTAGCCATGTAAATGCAAAACCACACACTAGAAAAGAAGTTACTTATGGCTTCGTAAGGTTGAAAGAAAGCATAAGGCTTCTTTTACCTATAGGAAATTCAACCTAGCCCTCCTAGAGAAACCAACCAACAAAAATACCGAACAATCTTTCCAGAAGAAGAAAAGACATTTTATCCACTTACAATCCTGGCCTATTCAGCTCCCAGCATTCAGCAGTAAAATGCACCAGGGTTTTGACAGTCAGAAAACCACCTAATGCTACTAGGCACCTCTTCATAGCAAATTATTTCTAACATGGATGTGAAAAGATCTTCATCATGTTGTTCTCCAGGCTCATCTGGAGAAGAACTGAGCTTGCAGAGTCATTAAAATGCCAATGACCTGCCATTAAAATGCTAATATGCCACCACAGCTAACAAGGGCATAACTTAGTGTTATTTTTAAGTGAATGCAGAAGTGCTTTGAGAAAGCAGTTGGAGGGTACTTAAATACCCAAGTCCAGTAATGGGAAGAAAATATCCACAGCATTATGGCCATGGGCAGACTGTGAGGTCCTCTGCTTGCTGCAAAGCAAATCAGAAATGTGCTGCAATAAAGGAGAAGAATGGAGCTCACATCTCATGTTTCAGAGTGACTTTTGGAAAACAATGGCTGTTGCTACAAGCCATGCCTTCCTACATCATGAGTGGAAAATTATCCACTTCAATGCACACAGATACATACACATACACACCTAAGAAATATTCCAGTTTCTTTTTTACAAACAGTGGGAATAATTTCTATTCTAAATTAGACCTTTGTAAATAAATGTATAATTACAGAGGCCTGCTAGGAACACCAGCAAACAGATTGACTTACAGTGTTTCAAGTGAACCAAATCATGGCACTCAGATCATATGAAAGCAATTTTTATGTGGAAAATTGGTTTTGCAATTCTCAAGCTCTGCTGTAATAAAACTCCCTACAGTGTATCTGTGTGTCCACTAATTCCAGGGACTGATTTGTGCTATATGTTTGAAATTATTTGGTAAGGATATACCAATGACATAACTCTTATGACTACACAGGCAAAGCTCACCTCTTAAAGAACAATGCTTGGAAGTGTGGTTTGTTTTTTTTCCCCCCACATTAATCCTCCATGCACTTTAAGTAATTTATGGTTACTTAAAATTTTACAATTCTAAAAATTCTTTGTAGACTAAACCAGATGTTAATCTTCATTTCTAAAAAGCATTCTTGAACCCAACAGAGAGATAGAACCATTGATTAATAACCAAATTTTGTGTCATGTCATCTTTGAAGGATAGTTAAGGAAAACTCCCTTGTGAAATGTACTTTTGAAACACTACTAATGTCTGGATTTCTTTGATTTTCCTCGCTCTCCTTTCATTGCTTCCACTCCATAAAAGCTTCTTTGCATCCTTCAAAAATTGTCTTATTAAAAAAAATTTAAATCAAGTTCCTAAATAAGTCTGGCTCTTTGACTAAAATTACAATTAACAAGCTATGGGACTGAAATCTGTCCCCAAGGCAGATGCACGAACCCAACAAAGTAAACTGGAATAGCTACTGTTGACCTCAAAAGCAGCAGAGTTTGGCCCACTGCAAACTTTACAAAAATTATGTAAGACGTAATTTACTAGACACCCATCCAGAAATCAAGAAAGCTATTCAAGGTTTACTCTTGCTACAGCTTTTAGATAATATGAAAACCAACCTTAGCTATCATTAGATTGGGAATTTTTATGGCCTCAATAGTATCACTAATATAAAGCAAAACATGTGATGGCCAG
The DNA here is from genome assembly GCF_021018805.1 of Prinia subflava. Taxonomy (NCBI): domain Eukaryota; kingdom Metazoa; phylum Chordata; class Aves; order Passeriformes; family Cisticolidae; genus Prinia; species Prinia subflava. The sequence continues at coordinate 10,556,500 of NC_086282.1, forward strand.
CTATCAACAAAAGAGCATGTAATATTTAGACAGCTTTGCTGGCTTGTAAAATAAACCAAAATTATTGCCTCACAGCATTCCACTCCAGCAGGATATTACTTTAAAGGTGGCTATAAGCAGCAGCAACCCCTACAGCTGGGACACAGGCAAGCCTTGTATTCTGTTTGGTGGAAGATCTAGGAGCGTTGGCCACTGACGTACAAATTTACATTCTGGAATCTGACAGCCTCTCTCGAATCACTCAACTGTTTACCCTCCTCTTTGTCATCTGCTTTAAATCCTGGCAGACACAAAGCATCTGCCAGGAGGTCATGCTGAAATCAGCAGGCAGGTACCACGGGGGAGCTGCTCTGATCTGTGATGGCTCCGACCACACAATGGAACTGGCACCTTCCTCAGCTTGCTTGGTGCTCGTCAGCCAAACAAGAAAATGCAGTCTGATTAGAGGCTGCTTCTTCAGCGAGTGCCAAAATAAAACTTTCGCCTTCCAAAGGGACACAGATTATTTATTAGCAATTACTTCTCTCGAAAGCCCTCTTTTCCAGGAAATCGTCTTTTCTCTCTTCACTTCAGAAAGTTTACACACAGCTTTCCAGGATGTCACTAAAGTGCTAGCAAACTATTTACATTCCTACCATATGTCTACTGATACCCTGCAGCTGTCTATCTAATTTACAATTAGATACCAAACCCCTGCTTGCATAACCATTTGCATGCTTCTCCACTACATGTTTTTAACACAGTTAAGTAGATGCCATTTTTTTTGTTTTTTAAATGTAGCTTATGTTTTCTTACCTTAAATTTGTTCATGTCTACACATTTCTCCCAGTAAAAGAGGAGAAGGATTAAAAAATAAGCATTCAATGCCCTGGGTATTGGCAGGTCATAAGAGAGACAGCACTACCTCCAGCTTTGGAGGTTTTTAAGATAACAGCTGTACAAAGTCACCATCAAGCTGGTCTCATGCAGACAATTGTCCTGCCCTGAATGGGAGACTGGACCAGTAACTCCACAATGAGTTGTCCTATAACTTCCAGATCCTGCCCTCCTGGCACAGGGAAGGAAACAGCATACCCTACTTCTTTCTGAACAAAGAGGTAAGACCCAAGCCACACACCAAGACACACAGCCCTTCTCCCTAGGAGACTAAGCCTAGTTGTGCTTCTGTCGGAGTCCATGTTTCCATGGATCCTCCGCAGAGAGTGAAAAGTAGAGATAGAATTAAAACCTTTAGAAAAATTAGAATATATAAAAGCTTTAGATACATAAAGTAGAAATCTAACCCTGAGCCTTAAGTCTTACATGCCCTAAGTCCTAGTTCAGTGTAGAAGGACACAGCTTCAGGCTAGTGAGAGAGTATAGACATAACAAAAATAGAGTAGGGTACTGTTTATAATTTTTAGTATGAGTTTTATGTACAACAAGGTAGAACCTTATGCTAGTAAGATAGAGTTTTACATTAGTAGATATGCTATGTGCGTAGGTTTTGACGCTGATCTTCGTAGTTTTACGAATTTTAGAATTGTACCTAGATTGGTTAGTGTGTAGATAAAAAATATGAATATGCATTTTGCAATTTGGGATAAAAAGCCTCTGTGTCAGTCGGTCAGTGGATTGGAGGGATTGATTGATTGATCAGTCCGATCTATCGATCCAACCTCCACCTCCTGCAGCCTGAGGAAGTAGCCTTGCTAGGGAGCCGGATGGGATTCTAAAGGTACCACCTATTGTTGCCTGGCATCTGGGCCCTGGGGTCCCTTCCCCCTGCAAGGGTGTGGGACCCCGGGGACCCCTCCTTGCCCCTGCGATCCCGTCCCTTCCCTTTCCCCCTGCGGTGTTTGTCCCCGGACTCTGTTCGGGGCTGCTGGGGAGTCTGCGAGGGTTCGGGACCCCGGGACCTCCTTCCTGTCTCTGCAACCGGGAACTGCAAGGGTTTGGGACCCCTGGGACCCCTCCTTGTCCCTGTGACCCCCCGGACAGGAACTCTGTGCGGTTCGGGATCCCTCACTGTCATCGTGACCCTGTGATCGGGGACTCTGTATGGGTTTTGAATCTTGGGGCCCCTTTCTGTTGCTGTGATCCCCACGGCTGGGACCCCTGTCTGGGATCTGTGATCTTGTGATCCCTTTCTGTTATTGTGACCCCACGGTTGGAAAGCCCTGCTTGGGGTCAGATGGGAGGCTGATTTACCTAGAGGCTGTAATGTCAGATTTATGCTTGCTTATAGTCTTACTAGTTTTGCTTGTTAGGAATTCTATGCTTTGTTTGCTGTTTCATTAGAACTCTGTGTGTTAAGATTTCTATGCTTTGTTTATTGTTTTATTTGGACTCTGCTTGTTTATGTTTATAACTGATCGCATTGTAAGACCGCTCTTAGAACTCTCGTACCTTCAGATATGTGCTTTTGTATAAATAAATTACTCTATTTAGATACTAAAATGCTGTAAGACCTTATAGAGACTTTATACCCGTACGACCTAGGCATGCTTCCAGAGCTCTACAGACACTATAGGCATCAAAACTCGAATTCTGTGCGCATCCATATGCCTGCTTTTAAATTCAAGCATGTGCTGTGACTGACTTCATGAGCTGACCAACTAAACACAACAGCAACACTCCTGTTAGAGCCATGCATGCAGTACCACCCAGGAAATAACCCACCCCACAGGAACAGGGCCTGCACTTCCACTGCCTCCACAGTATTTCCTGAGTGCAGATTCAATATTCAACCTCAAAATGCCCCCCCAAACACCTTTTGCAGCTCAAAGGGAAGATGCAACTGAGACAATACGTAAACTCCATGTGCAGGCTGAAAGCTGGAGCATAGAAAAATCTCTTGGGAAACTGTGGATGAGCACTGGTCTTGTGTGTCTGTGTGTGCACATGGCTCCTAAAAAGGATGAGCAAGTTTGGTACCCTCATTCATTTCGTATCCCTCAGCATCCCTTCATAATTGTCATGCAGAGGATGCAACCTCAGTAAGGCCTGGGGAAAACCTCAGCGTATTTGTCTCTGCAATGAAAGGCTGACAGGTATTTTTCCAGGGCTCCATTGGGAAGCAGGGAAAAAAATTGATTTCCTAATCCAAATAAAAGACTGGGAGATTTTAATTCTTTGTTCCATACCTGAACTTGTATTAAAATTATACACACATATGAAGCATGATATTGGAAATTAGAGGATATTAATCATAGAAATTAGGAAATGTTCATTAAAAGAGTAGGCATTCAGATGATGTGTATTGCTGCCCTTAGAAGTAGAAAAACAGATGTAGGAATGCAAGGATGCCTGTTAAGAAGGGGAATGCTTACCAAAGCAGGAGACAAGAATAGAAGTTAACCAAAGATACTAAGATAACAGGCGCCTTGCACCCCCAGGGACAGATAAAACTGACCTTACAGCTTGAACTATGACCAGAACATCAGTAAGCATGCGCAAGGCAGCAGGGTCAAAAGTTCATCTTGAGAGGAAGACTCCTTCCTTCATCCCCGAGACCCCCAAGAAGACCACCAGAGACAACTGCGGAGGTGCAAAAGACTGATAAGCTAATGAGCATACAAAGCGGAGAGGGGGGCAGCCAAAGGATGAATATGCATGAGGGTATTGAGAAACTCGCTACATATGCAACATTCCAGAGGATAAAAGAAAACGTGAATTATCTCGCATAGTGCCCAGTGCTGAATAAACCACATACCTACTTTAAAACTCAGCTCTGCCTCTGAGTTTTAGAGTCTTTCCGTGCGTCACATATCAGAAAAAAGCTAATCAAATTTTCCTTTCTGGTGAAACAGCATTCTAGACAGAAAGTTATTTAAAGTTAATTAAAATAAGTTACATTTGATGAAAAAAAATTTTCACTTTCCTCTCTTCCTACTAAAACAGAGTAAGAATTACAACTCTAAATGCAAGATATTGAACACAAAAAAATATCAATTCTGCAACTATCAAGAAGACATTCTGACATCTTCCAAATTATTTTTGTCTTACTTCTGTTCAAAAGAAAGGCCCATTAAAATTAATGAGCTTTAAAAAGCAAATTTGTTTTGAAGAAGCAGATTTTCCTAAGAGGAAATTGTTTCTATGGATTTTTTTTTTCCTGTTTTGATCACTATTTATTTGAAGACACAGGAGTTCTCTGATTCTGGGCATATGACATGGATTATAGTGAAACCAGCTGGATATTAAATTTCTCACATATGGAGCTCATGACCCTCTTTATGAATCATCACACTGTTTGTTTAATATTTAATACAACTCTTAGTTACTCTGAAGAAAACGTTGAACAACAGGGGCCCATAAAATTAAAATCACACAGCAAAATCACAGCTACTTGCAAGCCCTCTCTCTTTTTTGGGACTTCATCACAAATCTGTCTGATCTAGGTTCATTAAGTTTATTTTTTCACTTCCAAGACAGTAAGATACGATGAAACACTAAAATTTCATATAAACATTGTGGGATTGCATTTTATGGAAATGGTTTGCTCTGGCTCAGCCTTGGAAAATGTATGGTTTATCCCAAGTCTGTACCCTCCCTGCAGTATCGTGTATCTGTAACCTCATTGGCTGGAGAATGTTACCGCGCCTCTTTGAACCTCTGTGATAAGAATGCTAAGGCAGAAGGCTCTGCCCCTCTTGCCCCTCTACCCCTGGAGGCCTCCTGATGCTCCCTTTTTCCCTCTCTTCCCTTCCCCCCCTTTCCCTTCCCCTCTCCCTCAGTGAATAAACCCTCACCTCATCAGCATCCCACCGGCATCTGAGTCTCCTTGCCTGCCAGCACGGGAACACCACGACCCCAAAAGACCCCGGGGGTCTCCGGGGGGCACTCCCCGGGGACCCCCCATAAATTTAAACAACAACAAAACATCTTTGATTATAGCTTTCAAGCCTCAAGACATCAAGCCTTGCCTTTCATGCAGACCTAGGCATGGTAATATCTTGAGATTAAAAAGAAATATTTCTAGCATGCTAATCTATTGAAATCTTAGGAAGAGCAGGAAATTAAAACTGTGCAGTTCTAGATATGATTTTACTATCTTAAATTCATAGACCATGCACACTGGAAAAGCAACTATCTCAGTCGTGGTGATCTCTCTTTCCTTGGCTCCTTAACTCACCAACATGAACAATAAATGCAGAAAAATATCAGTAGGATCTCAGAGAATCAGGAACATTTTATCTACCTATTTTGGCAAAGCTAAAAGAAATACACTCTTTCTAAAGATATTTGCACAGCTTCCAAAAATTGCCATGGCAATAAGTGCTATTAAATGGGTCGTGTGAGAAGTTTAAAGCTTCACCACCACCACCTGGTCATCTGAGGAAGGTCAGCAAGGCCAAAGCCAAAACCCACCTCCCTACCTATCAACCTGAATCTGTCTTTTGCTCAAAGACCTGTTTCCACTCAATATGAAGACACCTCTTGCCTTCAGCTTTCAGAGCAGAGCCCAGGTTCACATCCAATCCCTGACAGACATCCAATGAGCAAAATCTCCTTCCCGCCATGTTATTTTCTGGCATCAAGCATCCCTCTGCCTTCCCTGTTCCATCAGTGCTCCCACTCTGACTTACCCCCATCATACCAAAAAATTACACACGTTCTCACACCTAGATGCCTGTTGGATTGATACAGCAAGAATCAAGTCATATAAGGCTCATGTGGTTCTCTGCTATTAAATAGGCATCAGTAGCCACAATCTTTTAAAAACTCCTTTTAATATAACGCCTGGTTGAGCAGATTCAGTGTCTGGAGTTGTGTTTTCATTCAGAAGTGGTGCTTCAGGCAAGTCTCAAAACACAGGCAGTGTTGATTGCCTCGTGCCAGAGCATGTTAGGTGTGCAGCTGGGACATGCTGGTGATTGTGCCAGCTTTAAATGCTGCTGCTGTTCCATAGCTGCTGCTGCCCTGCCTGTGCAGAGCCAGTGGCAGGGGATGGGTGAGCACTCCTCATCCTCTCCAGGGCACATTACTGCAGCCCACACCAAAAGCTGCTGATGTTGCCCTTAAGAGAAGATGGAAGGCTTTCCCACAGTGATTTCTGCAGTTCTGCTGAGCTTCTTCATTCCTGCCCAAGACAACATCTGCACAGGCAGAATGGTTTATCACATGGAAAGAGCCTCCAGTGTAGAGCAGAGCACTGTGCACCTCCAAACCTGCATGTGCTACAAGTGGTTTATTCATTTTCCAAGTGAAAAGCATGCAGCTGCAGCCCTGACTTCTGCACAGCCTCCATGCCTCAGCAGTGAGCATCCACAGAGCACCTGCCTGGCTGCTCAGTTACTGTCTCTGCAAGCCTGAACCCATCTGCAGGGGTACATGTGGAAACAGAAATCCCAGGCTGCCCATCTACCCAAGTAGGGCAGCAGCAACATTCTTCCACTGAGAACACCAAGCACCCACTCAATAGAAAAAACAGGTACCTAAAAGCGATTTTTCTGCCATGAAAGCACCTGTTGTGCTGTGCTCTGCTGAATTAGGTATGTAAGCATAGACCTCCCAAGCCCCCCAACACTGTCCTTGCCATCTCTTGTGGCTCTGCAGTTTGCATAACTATTCCAGCAGCACCTTCTTGTACGCTCCATAGCAGAATTAATTAATGTTTGCACAGTACTTTGAAGATGAAAGTACTAAGTGACTGCTAAATATCAGGCCAGATTCTCAGCTGGTTTAAAAAACAGCATTTGCGGTGCAGCATCCAGGCCAACTACCACCCCGGCTCATTAGAGAGACTCTGTAGCAAATGTGGAGAAAAAAAAAGAATTTTAAAAAAAGAAAAAGAATGTAGAAAAAGAAGAATATATGCAGAAAAGCAGCACTGAAGTAATAACCTTCATGACTTTCACAGTGTGGTATCCCCTGAAAAATGGTTTATTCCCTCAAACCCCATCCATGGTTCAGCCCCCGTCTGTCAAACCCAACTGTTATCTCATCCCACGCCCACCCCATGTCCATCATCCCATACCCACCTCCCAGTTCTGGAATGTTCTCCCCAACTCTGTTCCCCATTTGGCAATATGTTGAAATCACACCTTCGTGTTTTCCCTGATTGGTTCTCCCCCTATGGGGTGATCCCATACCCCACCCCTGAAAGTTACTGATTGGTTCCTGATTTTTGTACCACCCCTCTTTAAAAAGGCTCACATTTCTTTGTTCTCGGTCTTGTGGTGCTGGCCCGCTTCGGACAATAAAGGTGCACCAGAACTGCCAACCCTTAAGACCCCGTGTGGTCCTTTACCAGCCCTCTGTCGCCACCCCACTTCTTTTGGACCTTATCACAATCCACTCCACTGAGATTGCCGGGGTTTAGGAGTCCGGGATTGTGATAACAGAGTCCCTCTTTCTGCAGAAGAGTACAAATCTGCAGAGCCATGACACTGTTCTCCTTCAAACCTCCTTAAAACTCACCTCTGCTGAGATGCCTACAAATCATTCAGCACTGATTAACCAGCTGATGTACTGTGACTTCTGCACATTACACTTACCATAACCAGCCTGCTCTTAATGTTGGCCCATCCCATCTGTTTACTCAACCTGCTGCTTCTTTCCTATCCTCTGCCTTGAGTGTTTGCAGGTTTTTCTTTCTTTTATTTGGTGTCAGGCCTAGCCCAGGGATACACTGACACTGACAAAATGTCTTTCCAGTCCTTTGCAGGCTCTGTGTAATAAGGACATGCAAAATTCAGTCTCAAAGGGTTAGTCTCAATATGTTCAGACCCACTTACTCAGTGTGTTCCTCAGTAAAATGGTAGATCATGGAAAGCAACCCATGACGTTTGTCATGCACATGTTACACATAAAGTAGCTGTGTGCTTTTACAAAAGCCACTGTGCTGCTGCAGTTCAAAGGCTAAACTTCCTGCTTATGGTATATCTTTTTTTCTTTTTTTTAATAGCAGAAATTGTTCTTAAAATTGTAGCTAATGTGGTCCAAGAAAAAAAGAGAAAGAGAGGAAGGGAGGTACCTGTAGACTGCTCTCATCTGATGTCGGGACACCACGGCTGATGGGAGAAGCACCTCCATCAGCTGGACATGTGGAGGATGAAACAATAGCAATGAATAATATCTGAGGATGAGGTAACAGAGTGAGTCATCGATCACAAAGGGACCGATACTGCGTGACTTGGATCTGGTCAAATCTCTCATCATACCCACATGATCTAAGGGCCAAACTCAGGCTCACTTCAATAAAACACAACTCCACTTATTTCAGGGGGAAGTCATGTGTGCAAAGGGTGAAGATACTCCTTCTGTGGCCTCAGTAGACCTCATATTTTTGACATGTTCACTAAATCAGGCACATGCACCATTCACAGAGATACAAAAGGAGAGCCCTCAAACTTTTTCCCACATGCAACAGCGAGACTCTACTCACTCAAATGCCTAAAAGGGCACTTAACTTTTAGATATTTAAATTAAAATATTACACCAAAAATAAGCCTCCATGCTGTGAGATTCCAGTGAGTGCTACAAATCCCAAGGACACTACCTTTGTAAGAATGTAGTTTTTTTAAAAAAAAAGGTAAAATCAAAGAGAAAACTGGGGCCACCAGCCTCAAGTTTTTCATCTGTACTCCCTGGGTGCAGCAGTACTGATCAAAACATGAGAGGATGTCCCTACCCACCTGAAAACAGAGAGACTGTCCATGTACACACTTTGGCAGTAGCAAAAACTCACAGATGCATCCACGTGGGTTAACTTCCAAGCCTTGTGCCTTGGGCAAAGCTGGATATTATTCCATCTGGTTGCAGATCTTTCTTACCCGAGTCTGCTTCATGCCTCTGCTGTCCAAATGAAGCCTCTCTCCATTGAGAAACATTCCTTCTGCCTCTTCAGCATGACTTAAGCTGAGGCTCTGCACTCATAGCCCTAATCTCTAGAGAGCTGGGATGAGATTTTCAAAAGCACTTAGTCTTGACCTACCTCTGCTCCAAATCAGACTGATCACATTAGGTTAACTATATTTAAGTCTGGCCATGTATATTTTGTCATAATAAACTTACCCCAAAAGAAATGCTGTTGCTTTATACAAGATTACAAGACCTGCAACTATATTTTTGCATCTCAATAAGGAATCTGATTTTCCAGTTTTGGGTCTGTGGAATTATTTTGGAGCACACTGAATATTTAGTACTGGCAGAACAGAGGTCAATGCAATTATGTCCCCTATAAACTGAGTGCTAAAGAAGCACTGCACTGGAGACCTTAAGGCTCAAAACTCCAAAACAAATGTTTAAAATTAATAAAGATCTCATGCCAGCCAGAATGCACTTTTTTCCCAGCATATATGAGTGGCTCTGCACAATGAAGACCTAAATATCAATATGGGACTTTATCTTTCAGTTCCTCCTTTTTTTTTTTTTTTTTTTTTTTTTTTTTTTTTTTTTTTCCCCAAGAATTGCCTGGCAGCGAGTGTTTCTAAATAGTACAAGTAGTGACTGTCAGCTGCCACCAGCTTTTTTCCAAAACACGAACACTGGAGAGCCACTTCTCAACTTGGTCCATATGGCACCTTCAGAAAGGCCAGAGTAGTAATTCAGGAATTTTGGCCATGAAGCTCATACAGTGTAGGACTAAACGTACTCTTCCAGATGAGATGGTTTTGTTTTTGTTTTTTTAAAATTAGTATGTTGTTAGGTATTAGATTTGTTTTTGTTTTTGTTTTTGTTTTTGTTTTTGTTTTTGTTTTTGTTTTTGTTTTTGTTTTTTGTTTTTTGTTTTTTGTTTTTTGTTTTTTGTTTTTGTTTCCTTTTCTTATAGAATTTTTCCCCATAAGTTGCTAGGAGATAAATTAGTCTTTGACTGTAACAAAGAAGTGGCCAAAGGAGATTGTATCACTGAGCTAACCTATTGTTTTTGAGTCTCTGGGAGTTTTCTCTCAGAGGGGCGAGATAACTCAAGCTTTGGGAAAGGTAAAAGACAGAGCTGGGGGGACAGTTGCTCTCTCGCTCTCAGCATCGGGGAGGATGGTCGGGCTGCTGCTCACTGCGGGAAGAGTTCACCGTCATAACTCCGTCTCATCCTGGGAAATCTACCATCATCTGCTCGTGCATCCGGGAATCCTGAGCTCGCCTCCTGCCCTGCTGGGCCGGCCCTGCCCCACCACTGCTGCTTCCTCGGCGCTTTGAGGCTTTTCTGCTACTCTGTAGCCCTGCACTGCCCTGCCCTGCTGGGACATCCCTACCGTTCCAGCAACCAGTGCAAAGCATCTGATCTCATCCACCAGCCTGGGACTTTACACCATTTCCAGCTTGGTCTCTTGGAGTCCCGCAGGGGCACTGAGATTAAACTGCCCCGGGCTTTGTGAAAGAAAGCCCTCGAGGTTCCTGGTTCTGTTTATTATTAATGCTGTAGTTGTTGTTTGTTTGTTTTGTCATATATACTAGTAAAGAACTGTTATTCCTATCCCCATACCTCTGCCTGAAAGCCCCTTTAATATTCTAAATTAAAATAATTTGGAGGGAGGGGATTTGAATTCTCCATCTCTGGGGAGGTCCTGCCCCCTTCCTAGCAGATACCTGTCTTTCAAACAAAGACATATGTTGAGCCTTCTTCTGCTGCATTTTCTCTTGTGATATATAGGTATTTTTAACCAAATCCATAATTGGTCTATCTAAATGATTGACAGCAAAGGTGAAGGAACAGTCTGTTGGTCTTGACTGCTAGAGTAATGAATAGAGAAACGGACATGTTAAATTTCTTCACCTCCAATTGGAATTATAAATTTGTTGGGGGTTAGATTTGGTTTTTTTCTTCTCACAGAATTTTTTCCCATAAGTTTCCAAGAAGCCTTGATGACTACTTAGTCAGAACAAAAGGAGTACTTGAGGGATGTGGCAGCACAAGGCTACACCTATTGTTTTTGAGTCCCTGGGAGTGTCCCTCAGAGGGGAGAGATGATGAGCTTTGGGAAAGGCAAAAAGACAGATCTGGGGGAGGGGGAGGCACTCTTGCTCTCAGCGCCGAGGAGGACGGTCAGGCTGCCCTCTGCCTCTGCCTCGTCCTGGGAAATCTATCGTCATCTGCTCCTGTACCCGGGAATCCTGAGCTCGCTTTCTCCAGCCTCCCCCCACCGCCGCTGCTTCTTCAGAGCTTTGAGGTTCCCCTGCTACTCTGTAGCCCTGCACTGCCCAGCCCTGCCGGGACACCCCTGCTGCTCCAGCTACCAGCGCAGAGCTCCTCATCTCTTCCACCAGCCCGGGACTTTCCTCCCTTCCAGCTCGGCCTCTCGGAGTCCTGCAGGGGCGCCGAGATCAAACTGCTCTGGGCTTTCGTAAAAGAAAGCCCTCAAGGTTCTTGGTTCTCTTTATTATTGATGCTGTAGTTGTTGTTTGTTTGTCGTTTTGTCATATATACTAGTAAAGAACTGTTATTCCTATCCCCATACCTCTGTCTGAAAGCTCCTTTAATTTTTTTTTAATTGGAATAATTTGGAGGGAGGGGATTTGAATTCTCCATCTCTAGGGAGGTCCTGCCCCCTTCCTAGCAGATATCTGTCTTCTCAAACCAAGACAAAATTATAGACTTCTTTTACATTATCATATTACCAAGTTCATCTTAAAAATGGAATGATTCCTTGGGGGTATATTTATAGTGAAAAAATACATATCTAATGCTGTACTTAGCATATCTTCATATTTTAATAAAATTGGTTTGATTGTTCCGATTTGGTTCTTATTTTTGGAAATTAAAAAGCAGAATCAGGTCATCTTACATCTTTTTACAAGGTCCATTGTGGAATTGCATTTTATGGAAATGGTTTGCTCTAGCTCACCCCTGGAAAATGTATGGTTTATCCCAAGTCTGTATCCTCCCTGCAGTATCGTGTATCTGTAACCTCATTGGCTGGAGAATGTTACCGCGCCCCTTTGAACCTCTGTGATAAGAATGCTAAGGCAGAAGGCTCTGCCCCTCTTTGCCCCTCTCCCCCTGGAGGCCTCCTGATGCTCCCTTTCCCTCTCCTCCCTTCCCCCCCCTTCCCTTCCCCTCTCCCTCAGTGAATAAACCCTCACCTCATCAGCACCCCACCGGCATCTGAGTCTCCTTGCCTGCCAGCGCGGGAACACCACGACCCCAAAAGACCCCGGGGGTCTCCGGGGGGCACTCCCCGGGGACCCCCCATAAATTTAAACAACAACAGTCCATCGTTTTGCTCCTGCAGGACATTCTGAAGTTTTCAAAAGCTCTTTGTAATTTAACATATCCTCCTGCTCTCTCCCTACAGCTACTTGGCACATCGCATCTTCCCAGTTTGGCCAAGGGCCACTTTATCTGAGTCTGTACAAACTTTGCAGGGAGTGGAACTGAGATCTGAAAAAGTCTGTGGAAATAAAGTTTCTACCCCATAAAACCCCTTTAATTCAGCCTTCATCCCTAAGCAAACAACTTCTGCGAAACAAATCATTGTGTCCAAATGAATCAGTTTGTGTGAAAGCAAACACAGCCCCTCAATAAAGCAAAGCAGTAAACCACAGGGAAATGTCTCCAAGACAGATACAGTGCATTTAGACTCTCCAGTGTGCTTTACATGAGAGGGAGGGGAGAGAGCTCTTTAAAGTTTTGTGTAAATTAGACTTAAGTTCAAATCATGCTGGTACAAAATCTCAATGCCCAGCTCCTAATGCTTTAACTGTCTGTGGAAGTGCAGAGAGGACAAAGATGATCTGCATTGTGGGATACCAAGAGGAGGGGTTTTCCGGGGAGGGAGTAGATGCAGTCACCCAGGCCCCAAGTCCTGTCCTCCACCCCAAAGCAGGCCCAGGCAATAAGACTCTCAATCTGCTCTCGATTCTTGACAGGCAAAGGGAGACACCTTGGCCACAGTTCTTTCTGTTCACCTGAGTTTTCTATACATTTAATGTATATAGCTCTGTCGGCAATGCTGCTTTCTACTGACTTTTTTCCTTCCACAGGAAAAAAAATCAGCCTCAAGTCATCTGCACGATGAATTCCCCTGCAGCTCTCATAAGTGCTGCCTGCCTTCAATTACATTGGTGTGCCTTGAACTTATAAAATATTTTCAATTTGCAGAACAGTTTTGACATGGGGAGAGAGGAAGGGACAGTGAAGAACAATACGCTTCAAATGAAATTTGGCACCATTCAGGATTTCTTCCACCTCAGAAAAAAATCCTCTGAGACAGAAATAAATGTATCTTATTAAGTTAGCAGTATATCTTTTCCTAATAGTGCAATTAGCTTTTATAGGAGATAGGCCCATGTACTGTCTTGAGAATAGATTCTCAGGCATATATAAGCATGTAATATCAGGCACACTTCTCTCAAATTAAGAGAAGCATTTGTCATTTCCAGTGCTGACACTGAAAAAGCAGTGTTTTAAATTCTGTATTAGCATAGACTCCCAAGGGATCTCTTGAGCAGTGCCTTTCAAGGAGCAAACCCCAGCACTGACTCCTTCAATTCCCTTTTCGCTGCCTGAAGGAGAAGCGCTGCTGGGGAACACCCTTTACACGGGAGAAGGCAGCAAGATCCACAACATTGCAATGAGCTGGTTAACAAGTCACGGCTAAGACATCTGAAAGACTTTGAGACTTTACCTCTTGCAACCATGTAAGGAGTCTCTGCAGCAGTCCTATCCCATCCTGAATTCCCACAGACGTCCAGAGCTCACCCCATTGCTTTGCTGCTGTGCTCCGTACAACATACACAGACGTACCTGTGGATCACCTCCCACTCTGCATATTAGGCAAAAGCAACTTTACTTCAATTACTGCAGACTTGGTAAATTGTAGCCCTTATCCATCAACAGGATGGCCTTCATTTAAGGTGACCAAAAGCCATTGCCAAACCGATTACACTGACTATTTTATTAATATCCTGTATTCAGCAAATGGGGAAGAAAAGGTATTATTCTGGTAACTGTTTCATGTTTGCCACCAGATACATGATGGAAATGTGTCCAGGAAATGCTTACTTGCCCACTATCACCCACGTGTAAGTGCAGACACTCTTCAGTTGCAAGGAAGCCACTAGAAAAAACTGCAAGGAAAGTAAAGTCACCACATGGACGAAAAAAAAGCTAACAAATACTGCCACACCATATCCAAGCATGCAGTGCAATGTTCTATTCACGCTTACAATTAGTATGAAGCTGTTTTCTTGGTATCAGCACAGGCTCAAAATGCCTGATCTTTCCCATTCCACAAACCCTACACAGTGACAAAATCTGCTCTAATATCTGGATGGCAGCAGTTACGTTTCCCATTGGCCATTTCTGTAACCCAAAAAGAAGCAGCATTTCCAGAGCACGATTTGCATCGTGGATGGGCAAAATCACCTTCTAAGGTTATTCATGTTTGTCAACCAACCAGGTCAAGGCTCTTCATGCAGTTATTCTGGCAGAAATGCATCCTCACCCAGCTGAAACCCATCGGTGATTCCTCTGGGCTAGGCTCCAGGTGGGGGACAGGAGGACAGCAATAACAGCATCTCAGCGCTGCATGGTTTCCAGCTTCCCTTCAGCCTACACTGTTTAATATCCGCAACATTGCACTTAACTGCAAACTGTAAATGTAAGGAATGCACAAATAAGCTCTGGCACACCTCCAGCTTAGCCCCTGCTCTTCACTTGGGTTCAGCTTTACCATGCAAAGTTCGAAACATCTGTTATAGACATGCTACCACCAAGCTTTGCAAAATCCGTCAACCTGCAAGCCTTGGCAACAAAACCAGTTCAAGAGATGTAAGCAGCAATCTGAGAAGATACTCCCCAGGAATTAGATTTTAAACAAACATTTCAGCTAATTGCATTCTTGTTCTCAGTGCAGTGAAGGCCCCGTTTAGCCAAAGCATTTGTCTACAGAGTTTAGTTTCTTCCATCTAATGAACGTTGATCCTGTCTTAGTCTCAGCTGGTATATCATCAGGATCAACATGAAATACTAATGGAGAGAGATGCTTAATATCATTTCAAGTGTTTAAGTTACAACTGCAGCTATTAGGGCAAATCCATTTTACTTGTTCCTCCTCAGGCTCTCCAGTAAGACAGATTTAAAAGTTTCCATGGGGAGAAGTGATTCATAATGGCTACACAGATGAGAAAAAGCCTTTCACCATTAATTACAGCCAGTGTTTCCAAACCCAAGCTGGTCATTTTGCTGTCACAACACATAATCAGCAAGGCTCATTTTATTTCGTTGCCTTCACAAATTAGTTCACTTTTTAAAAAGCAAGGTGGCTGCCTCCAGCAGCAGGGATAACTATGACAACCAGACAGAAAAATAAGCCATTGTCATCCACTTGTAGTCCATGGCAGAAAAATCCAGCAGATCCCCCAGTTTTCACTCCCCTTACTGGTTCAATGCAGGAATCAGTGTTGCTCCCTGTGGCATCCCAAACATGAGACTTTGAGGTGCACCCCTTTAAGACAATCACAGCCAGTCCTATGAATGTAGTTCTTGGCAGTGAGAGAAGCTTCCTCTATTTCAAACTTTCCAACTGCTCAGTCAAAGTGCAGGACCTGCAATAGCCAGAGCAGTGAGGAGGAGAAGGATGCTTCCTGCTCCTCCACCTGTCGAGGAACTGCACTGGGTCGAGCCCCAGTGGCATCCAAGCCATCTTCAGAGTGTTTTTAGAGACATCACAGTAATACAAGCAGGAGATGATGCATTGTAAGAGATGCTGGACTCACTCACCCAGAGAGAACATTATCAGGCACCACCTGCATTTTAAAGCAGGACTGTTTCGTTCTTTGCTTGGCTCAGGCTGCCCCTCAATCTCTTTGAGGAGCAACTTCTCCACAGCAGAGGCTTCTGGGGGATGTACCTGCCAAGATCCCAGTTTTGAACAAGGCACTCAAAATAGTGGTTGGAGCCCCTGACACCCACTAGACAGAGCATGCTGCTGGAAGCTATTGTTGAAAATACTAAATTTATCCTCATGCAGATTTTAAAAGGCCACTATTTATGCATGTAAATTCTGAAGGGCATTAGCAGCATCACTGACACACGCTGACAGCCAGCCCAGCTTTGGGAAGGGAATAAGCAGCAGTGACTGCCTGAATAATTGATGTGCTTTTACTCTGCCCCATGGCCCAGTTATTACATTGCTCACTCTCTTCAACTGCCTATGGTTTCTAAATTAATTAGAAATCTTAATGTCATGGCCAGCCAGTAACAAAAAAGGAAAAAAAAGACACCAAGAACAAAAGAAGAGAGTGCTTCTCATGCCCTTGAGCCTTGGGATTTCTTCCTTCAGTCTGGCCATTGTAGGAAGTAAAAGCACAGTCTCATTTTCTGCAGCTTTGGACCCCACTCACTGATACTAACAGCAGCACAGCATGAAATCCACTCCATCTGCAAAAAGCTCCCATTGCACGGGGGTAAGCATCCCTATCAAGGTCACTGCCTCCATAAGATGGGGCAAAACCTTTCCTAGGGTCTGGCTCATGTGCAGAGCAGCTACTGTGTGTTCTGCAATGAAATACATCTGATACGTCCCTAGCCCAGCCATGCAGCACCAAATAAAAAAGACACCACTGCAGTCTGGAGGAATAAAAGAGCTCATAGTTGTTCTGCTCACACAGCTGGCAAAACTAAATGACTGTGGGATACTGTTCATGGGATGAAAAAAACTGCGTGTGACTACCTGACCTCAAAGAAGAGGAGATCAAATATAACAACATGAGTGGCCATATTTTGCTGCATATATACCCTTACCTACTTACAATATTGCTTACGTGAAACTTTAAAACAACACCTATAGCTTTCAAGAAACCCAGTGGGAATAATTCCCATGTTTGAGCCACATTGCAATAGCGCAGGTAGTTGTGTTTCAAGGCCTCGGAAAGCACGTAGCCATGGTGAATGTGGGCATGTTTTTAATCTCTTACTTGCAAAAAGAAATACTGCTTTTTTCAAAAATCTTTTTAAAACTGTCCCAAAAGCATAAATAAACATAAATGACTGAACTTGTACAGATAAATTTAAATTGCACAGATAACTTGGACTAGTATTTCACCTTATTATAAAAAAGCAGTGGAATGCCAGTGAGACTCAACAGTATGGCACAGTCTTCCTCTTTGCCAACACATTGTATCATACTGTAATCGGCCACCTTTCCATTATTCCCTTTGGGAAACTCATTATTTTAAAGAAATCAAATTTTTCAACCTATCTTTTTGACATGGATAAACAGACTTAGAGCATTGAGCTGTCTGACTCCCAGTAAAGCTATCCTACATCTCCCACACATGCCAAGTGCCCAAACAGGACAGTCCTACAGCAGAGAAATGAGCTGGTGATGGTGACAGAAAGCATTACAGAGTTTTAAATGACAACACAAATCCAAATGGAAGTATCTAACAAAATTAATCCCATTTGTTAGCACGTGGAAGGTAGTTCAAAACACTGTGATCCCAAATACAGGAGAATGTGGTTCTCCAAAAGTTTAATGCACTTTGATCAAGTCTTTATTTGCTCCAAGAGCTGCTTCTTCTGTCTCCTCTTTTTCCTCTCCTGTCATAATTTTGCACTAACTTGATGCATGCAGAGATCACCACAAGAAAAACACACAAGGTTCCACACAAGTTGCAAATTTAGGCCCTTGAAGTGTTTTTCAACATGCTTCTTGAAATTACACTTCCATTTGTAGGGTGGAAAGATGGACTTCCAGAAAATGATAATGCTGATACATGGAGAAAGCAGAACTGTTCCACCCTATGATTCGTCTGTGTTTGTCATCTTGGCTTCATACTGCCTCTAAAATGCATGTGCTAATTATCAGCAGTATGGCACTGCAGATGTAGTGAACACAAGATGTCACTCACATGCATTTTTCAAACCCAAGCAATGAAATTAAGTGTCTCATAAAAACATGTCACATGTTCATACAGAAAGTTTCCTGACCCCAGCAATATCTGCTGTGTCTCTCTCTTCATAGCCATGTTTTTAAGTCTCACTAGGTTTGCTTTGCTATACTCAGATTTACAGACCTTCACATTATATATTCATTTTGTTCTTCATACTGGTGTCTACCGACACATTTTCTTACTTTAAATTCATTATAGTAATTACTAAAAAAACTTACTGAAATGCTCAGCTCATGTAGATTACTCAGCTTAACCCCAGTAATAATCATGCCCAACTCAGACTTTAGGCCAGAGGTGAGTTCCTGGTCCCTCTTCTGGATCACCATACAGCTGAACGGATGTACCAGCTGAAACAGGACCACTGTTGCCATGAGTTTTTCCCGGTTTTGCTGAGCGCTCATATTAAAGGAGAAGTTTGTACCTTCTCACGCTCTTTTAATGTAAACATCAGCTATGTTCTATAAACATAGCCATTGTTTTTACATTCTCTGCTGGGACAAACAAGACTGTGTGACAGTCCCCTTCACCAATGTGATGTGGAGGTGGGAATTCCTTCCTCCAATCCACAGGCCTCATAGTAAAAGTATAAAAGTAGGTTTTTGTAAATAAACCGGGTCTTCTGCCCTGCTGCTGTTGTTGCACCCAGATCTGTGTCCCCAGTCTGTTTTTCCTGGTTAGGCCTCCACGGTGATAGACCACCAGCCTTCAACATGGCCATGCCAGCCTAGTCCAACTTTTCCTCCAGGGAGGAAAGGGTGCAAAACCACTCAAGGCCCTGTAAGGGTGCTCACTTCTCAGCCTTGGAAAGAAAGTAGAAGGAAAATACCTCAGGAGATGGCAGCAGTACAGAGCAGCACAGCTCTGCTCCCTGCTTTTTGGAGCCTACTCTTTCAAGATGCAGCCCCTGGCAAAGTGTCTCATGAAAGTTTGATGAGCAGCATTTTGTTTAACACCAGCAACTGAGCCACAGCCCTGCCGAGCTGCGTTGCCCCAACAAAATGTCATGACCCAGGAGGATCAAGAAACTCAATTGCAAGAGGGAGGCTTGCAGGCAGCAGAGGAGCTCACAATCTCTGGAGCAGGGTGCATCACCCAACAGCTACTCGGTCACTGAAACATGAGGCTGCTGTAACGCTGATGATCACTGAGCCTCCTCTGACACTTGCCCAGCAGGCTGCAAGGCTCCACCAGGCAGTCTTGCAAACAGAGCAAAGTCTGCAGCCCTTTTCCCATTGGCACATATAAGCCTCGATATTTTTTTTTCCCCTTTTACCCTTATCACTTCTACACGTACTGAAAATATTCACGGTATGCTCTTCCCTACCATTTGCTTCAGCATTTTCCTGCTCTGCTGCTTTTGTTCCCCTGCTCCCTTTACACAAAGGAATATTCAAGAAACAAGTGGGCCTGCATAACTGAAAATATGCAAAACCCATATGCAGACACAGTGCTGGAGGCTCATGCAACGTGATCAGGTCTAAATATCTTATCACAGCAAACAAATGAGTCTTGACTGTATGGTCTGGTAATTACCTTTTCTTGTTCATCAAGTGCAAGAAATCCAGATGCTATTTTTTGCAGAGTACTGTATTCAACATTTCTGGAAACAAAGAGAAAAAGAAAACAATTAAAAATATTTATACTTGCCTCTGAGGACTTATCAGGCACTCATGAACTTTCTGCTATGCATTTACCAGAAGACAGAGCAATGAACAACAGATTTTTGATCAACAGAACTGATTTTTGGAGAGTAAGAATTTTTAATGTCTATGAAGTAGATCTCTGCATGGGAAGACAGCAGTAACACATACAAAACAGTGGTCAGAGAAAAAAAATCAGTGGACAATATCTGCCAATAATTTAAAAAACCTTAGAGATTCAAGTAGATATCAAACACACATACAGGTACAGTAGTATCTCTTCCCACTACAGGCTCCAATGTCATCTGGAGAAACTATTGTTAAACCAGACAATTTATCAGAGGTTTTTAGAGGTCGCTGCACCAGAATAAAAAACATCTAGTTTAAAAAGAAGTTAAAATAAATGATGATTGCAAGGATAGTAATTCCTTTTCCTCAGCAGCTACAACTTAAAATTTCTCTGTCCCTTTACATCTTCAGTATTTTCTTCTAGTTACAGTGTTAGATGCTAAATATAACATTAATTGACAAAACAATGAAATAGATGGATCCGTGTCAGCCTCCTGGAAGTGTTGCTTTTAGTAGGATTAATTACACATGAAAAATTGCTCCTCACAGTTGGGATTGCTACAGATGAAACTTCAGGGAAAATCAGTCTTTTCAGAGTCAAGCTGGATGGCACAGGACCCCAGGACCTCATCCCAGCCCAGTGAAACAATTAGAAAATTTAATTAAAACCCATGCAAAGGAAACAGCAATGAGTCCTCCTGCCTGAATTTTGCTTCCAACGTCAACCACAAATCCAGCTCACTTTCTCTCCTGTAGGAGAGAACACAGGTCATGTTATTTGAAAGAAGTGCATTGAAATGAAAAATACTTTAAAGGCTGATTAAAAAAGGATCCAGTGTTAACCTGGGGACAATTGTTCCAGTTACAGCAGTGAGTCCCCAAGCCTTTCCCAACCAGCACAGATTTCACTCTGCTGCCATGGATTCACACCCTGGACCACCCTACACCTTCAAAAAAGTCATACCAAAAAAAAAAAAAAAAAAGGTCCTGGGGCTCTGGTTTCACATCTGAGCTAATCCAGAACAGCCTTACTTTAATTTTCAATGGCAAAAAAAGAAAGTTGCAGCTCAGCTCTAAGCACTCCTCAACAGATCCTCCCCTGAGAGCATGAGAAGAACAAGGCAGAGGCATTGGTCCCTAACACATAATTCATCTTATTTATGTACTGAAGAAGCAATTGCTTGCATTCAGTAACCTCGGAAATCAGACAAGTAAATTAAAACTTAAACCAAGGTTTGAGAGTCCAGCATGCATGCTGGTTTTTGAGTGATTTCTCTATAATAGGCAAGTATGGATGCTCTGGAAGAAAATGAGACCTATTCCAGCTTGCCTGTCAGCAAAATTGCCTCTGTAAGCAATAAACAGGCTTTGGATCATTTAAGAAATTTACAGGGAAACTCAGGGTAAGGCCAGTTATTGTTCCTCACTGTACAAATGAAAAAGTCTCTAGATGTACAGACTATGCCCACTGTCAGCCTTGGATTTTGACCAAATATATACAGTTTCAGTAGGAAAAAACACTTTTACAAGTGTAGAGCAGACCAAGCAACACCTTGTAGGGGCATCCATATACTTTATTTCTAGGAAAAATGACATTTGTTTAGACTACTCGTGCTTTATAGCAAAACCTTTACCTGGTCCCAAGAAGCTTTTGGAGAATAATTCTCATTTGATGGGAGCAGTATAGAGGAGAGAAATTATCATTTGCCTGGTTTGAAGAAGTTAATGTTTGTTACCCCATTGCCTTGCAATGGTTTTTAAAATAAAATTAAAACAAGATCTTTGTTTCATTTATGATACGATACATTTTACTTCTGCTTGAAGCATAAAGGACTAGAGATAGCACAACATACTGTCCTTTATGGCTCTTCTGTGTCATTTTAAGATTCAGCACATGCTCTTCTCCCAGCTCACCTTTATTTTATCATAATGTGAGTGTACTGACTGGTAAATTTTTCTTGCCTTCCCTTCCCAAATGCCAAATGCATAACCTTGAGTTGGCCTCTGCCGTATGCTGTTTCTATGCAGATTTCAAATTCAGATTGGGAAATTCTTGTTCTTATTATAATAGGAAGGGAATCATACAGGGATTCCTGCATGTCATGGGTTGGCACTGGCCAGATGTTAATGCACCCATGAATATATGTTTTTTCCCTAACAACTACTGTGGGATGTGATCAGGAACAGAGCAGAGCAGGCTTAAATCTTGAAAACAAAAAAAAAAAACAAACACCAAAACTTTATTACATTACATAAGAACAGGGACAGAAAAACTCTTAAACACACACAGAGACAGAAATAAAAACTTCTCAGAACATCTCTTCCCCCAGTTTCCACCCCCCACACATTACTCTTCACAGACCAAACCTTTGGGTTTTAGATCAAACAATCACCACTCAAAAAAAACCAAAACAAACCAATCTTCAATTCAGCAAGGGAGAGAGGAGTCTCTCTCGCACCACGGACTGTTCCCCAAAACACACGGGTCTACCCCTTATGTGTTCCCATGTCACCCGTAGCACCGCCCGGAGAAGTCTGCCAGGGTGACACTCTCTTTTTCCTATGTCCAGCGCTCTCACCGCTGTCCATAGTCTGAAGCTGCATACAGGGCTCTTTTAAGGATACTTGCATGCCGAGCTCTCCCCCTTTTTACCCAGGGGCCGAGGTTCCGGGAGCAGGTCTCCCCTGAGGGCAGAGGGTGCCACCACACCCTCCCCCTCTCTTCTCTGCTCGCTCCACTCTTCAAGTGCCAGTCACTGTAGCAAAAGCAGGGGCAGCTGTATCCACCCAAAATGCAGTTTATGTTCAAAAGAGACTTAAGTTCAGTCCATGGCTGACATTATGCAAGAAAAGTCCAGCTCAGAAAACTACTCCTCTCATTCTTTGCCCATCGGGTTCCTTCCAATCGTGCTTTATCATCTCGGTCCCAGGTCGCTTCCCTCTCTCCTCCGAAACCACCAGTCATGAGAATCAATGTCTAAGAAAAGTTTCTTTCTGCCAAGCAAAGGTTAACAGTTTCTAGCTCTCGGCAGGGTGCAGGCTCAGGCACTCCCAGGCTCGGCAACTCCCACGTGGCTGGGCACCTTCTCCCGGAGGGGAGGGGGGAGGGGGGTGGGGGGTGAGCACACACAGAAGGCACTTCCACAGTTTTCCACCCCTCCATCCTGGCTGGGGCAGCTCAGTTCCAGAGTCCTGTCCACTCTCTTCTCCCCCCCGGGGCTCCGGCTTACCTGAGCCCGACCACGTGTTTCCCCTCCCCCACCCAGCCTCGTGGCTGGGCAGGAGAAGGAGGCCTGAGACGTCTCTCCGCCTAAACCAGAATCCAAAAGAGGCCGAACCCCCCTGGAGTCCTGCTTTTAACTCTTTGTGTCCTCAGAGGCGTGTCTAAACCTCCGAGTGACCAATCCAGGTGCCAGCAGAAAAGCTGATTACTGACTGGCCTGCCCACATCCCCCTGGAAAAATTGACCTCCCCCCGCAACCACGACACTGCAAGAGCAAGGATCTTGCAAAATACTTCTTAGAGAGTCG
Source organism: Prinia subflava (assembly GCF_021018805.1). Lineage (NCBI taxonomy): Eukaryota > Metazoa > Chordata > Aves > Passeriformes > Cisticolidae > Prinia > Prinia subflava. The sequence goes on from NC_086282.1 coordinate 10,579,562, forward strand.
ACGCACACTGGCAGTGGTGCACTGCAGGAACTACAGAGATTTAGCATTAGCCCTAAAACAGAGAATAAACACACTAAAGAAGGAGGCATTGCTTTACCTCTGACTCCTACTAATACTCAGAGCAGTGGAGCTCCTGTCCTTTATGCAAGAGAACTATGTTTTGATCCTCTTTTACTGTTTTCCACATCACTTGACTAACCTGTTTGACCTCAAACCTACAGTGTTTCTCAGAAAGCATTTGCTATTTCTTCCCCAGTACTCCCCTGGTCATACTATGCCTGGACAATTTGGAAAGTGGTCTCACTCAGGATGTAAAGGAGAGGGGAAATCACCTCTCTCCCTTACTTCACCCCATATTACCCTGGAGCTCTACCTGCCAAGTTTACTGCTAAATGAATAATTGGAGATACTTCAACATAGCCTACTTTTACTAACATGGCTGACAGTGTTCATGGGGATAAATATTTCTAAATCCTCTGCTATGGTGGGTAATGTATCCACCCAAAGAGGACATGGGCACATTGCTCTGCATCACAAGATGCCACAAGAAGGGTAATTAATCTGCAAACTGGCATGCTGCTGCACCATCTCAAACCAGAAGTTGCTAATAAGGAGAGCAACAATAAACACTTTATTTTGGCAACAGCAAAGGCTAGGAGGAGACTCCATCAAGATGGGATGGCTCACCCTCAAGGAACTGTCTTCGCTGCAAAAAGCCAAGCAGCCCAATTCTGTCGCAAATGCTCACAACAGAGGGACCCACAAAAAAGAACATGAAGTTTTAGGCAATCAGTAGGAGACTTCTGAAAAAGCCTTGCTTGTTAAAATGTACCAAGCACCCTGCTTCTGTCTCTGCAGAAGAAGAGTGAGCACCCAGCATCAGTGCCATGCTTTTGGGGATGAAAATCCATATGGAGCAGCACTGCCTTGCTCCCGGGCATCAGCATCTCTGCATCAGCCCAAGGAAACCCAATCAGCAACTTTCACCCACAGTGACTTAATTAAAAGGCACCCTACAGATTTCTCCAAATCCTCCACACTGACACCCTCCATTACCAAGCTCTTTTCATGAAAGTGATTAAAGCTAACAATTATAATTTCTTTTAGAGAAGCCCCTAGAGGCTTGGTGAGGCTCAGACTTCATTGTTCACAGAACACACTGCAAAGAAATCTCTCTCCTGAAGAGCTCATCCTGCACAAAGACAAGGCAATCAAGGAATAGCAGAAACAAAAGGCAAGGAGACAAAAAATTTTTGCTCAAGATCAAAAAGCAGGCCCCTGACAAAGCTAGAACAAAACCCACCTCCTCTGGAGTACTCATGAGGCCATGCTGACTCCCCAATAATAAGCTGATCAACTAATACTCTTTATTTATCAAGTGTCAAGAGCAGGTGAAGTAGTTCAGTGTTACTTGCTGTTCTGGTTTTGATCATGTCTTTTTGTGGTGGCTCTCCAAGCAAAGCTAACCATGACAGTGAAAGGGTTACCTCCCCTCCACATTCCAAAGAAATGTTTCCCATACTTTTTCATGCAGATTACTGACAAATCAATCCCCCTCAAATTTTTTATTCTTCCATCAATGCTCTCAACAAGGAGTGATTGCTCAAGTACCCTTTCTGAACCTTGCACTTCCAATTTTTTAAAGAATGGTCAATCTCAGTATGCATAATTATAATTGCAAATGGATCATTTCATCTTGCACTCTTCTGTTTTAATGGGCTTATGTACCATCAAATCTCTACAGCAACATTTAAAGTAAAAATGTCCTACATCATTCATGTGTGGTTTAGATATTTAAAACATTAATATGCAACCTGTGATATTATGAAAGGTTAGATTTCTAACTACCTGGCTCAATTATGACACCATAAATCTGATGTAGTCTTCACTGATTACTAGAAAAATCTTTCCAATGCAGTATAACTGTAATTTGATAGAACTTCTTGACATACAATTCATCAGCAAGAGAGCGGTTCTGTTGTGCTTTGTACAGGGATAGAACAAAGCACAAGTGTGCAAAGTGAGTGAAGCTTTTAGTCTTTGCAAAACAACTTCAGTGCCTAAAATATTAAAAGCAATGCTAAACTAATCTCTGGAAAGAAGTGCAGGCAATTCACTACAACTTGTATTACAATTGCCTTTGGTTTACCTTTTAAAAAACATTAGAGTCTACCATTATGGTTGTGTATCATAGTGCTGTACATTAACCTCTGTAATTTTCCAACATGGTATATTGCAGTAACACAAATTAGGCTATCTGGCAAAAAAAAAAAAATCTTAAAAAGATGCAATATTTAAAGACAGCAGACAGGAAAGCTCCTTGCTCCTTCCTGCCAAAGACAGCAGGAGAAAGTCCAGTCCTCTTTTCCTCAAAGCAAATGGTAAAATCCCATTAATTTCCCCTGGAACCAACTGATCCACAGCATCTGGGAAAGGATTCAGTCTAAATACATCGCAGACATAACAGATGAATGATTTTGGGGAAAGGGGTCACCTGCTCTCATTTTAACACTTCTGTGTAACAGGAACGGAGCAGGTCATTTCTGTAAGCTTGAAAATGCTTTGTGAGCTTTCAGTAGGATATTCCCTTCAGCTTTTTTTGCCTTCTGTCTCCATTTTCTTCCTGTTCATACACTTAATGGCTTTCAAATCTATTGAGTGTACAAGATGCTTAAAGCCTACACTTGATATTTACTGTTGTAGGAACAACATGGATGAAATATTGTTCTCCTGCAATTAATAGGAAAACATTTACATTACATGTATTTTTGAACAATTATACGTTCTCCACAAAAGAAACAAACTGGAAGCTAAATTTTCACTTGCACATAATATGGAAGTTTTCAAAGCAAGATATCTATTTCAGTTACTGAAAAACAACCATAATAAAATGCTCCTCGTGTTTGCAAATTATTCGAATTTCCATGATGAAATTTATCCACTCAGAAATATGTTTAATAACTAAACCAGAAAGATTTCATTTGGTTTTGTAACTGTTTTCAAAGATTCTTTTTTTTTTTCTTGGTGGGATAAGAGACTTCTAAAATTATGAAAAAAAAACCATAAGAAAGAAGAAGAAGAAAGAGAACACAGCCCAACACCAAGACAGCAACACTCACCTAGGGCGTGTTGGAGTCCTGCTTCTTCTATGCAGGATTCAGAACACACACTCAGACCTTGCTGCTTCCCCTACAAGGCCACTGACTCGCTGCTCTCCTTCCTATAGAACTACCTGGCTCCTTTCCCTCGCTCTCCACTTCTAATGTATCTGAAGCTCCATCCAAAATAAATGCTCCTGTTAAATATATTGAGTTTGAGGAGAAAAAGGTCAGCTTCATTTTGTCTCAGCTGGCTCTAGCTCCCAGCTTTCAGGACCAGTGGGTGCTGGGGTTAAGCGAGACTTTTTGAGCCTGTCTTTGAAGCAGAGAGCTGTTGTTAGGGTTTTCGGATGGCACAGAAATAACAACATGACTCTCCATGATGGTAAAAATGAGACCAAACTTTATTCTTCTAAATTATACTTTTATAGAGTAGTTCGGTACAAAGAACATGATTGGTTATTCAGCGTCTACACCCTTTAGTAAACATTTCTTTCCTGCAAACATGTTGGAAAAACACCACCTGTGGATGGTTTCTCACTTCCCAAGGTTCGTTTGAATTCCTCCTTTAGATTTCTCAGGCTAACATGAGAAAGTTGCTTGTCTGCCTTTCACACAGATACTGGCATAGCCTGAAGCCTAAATTCAGACCAATTTCAGGCCCACAGAGAGCAGCCATTATTTCAAGCTGGCATCCCAGAGATATTTTTTTCCAAGCAATATACTGGTTCCAAGAGGTTTTTGAAGCAAGCAACCAGGCAGCTATGTGAAACTGCGGATCTGGTATTGGAAGATCCAGAGAGCTCCCGGCAACAAGGCATTTAATGGGAGCGGAGCCTGGAGCCCTGTCAAATCTAATCCTGGTTATACGTGCCACAGCTGGATTTCTTCAAGTAGGGGCTATTACACTGGCACACTGCTGACCAAAATCTTCTGTTTCATGTAAATTCTCTGCAAAGACCTTAGGAGATAAAACTGATTAATCCTATTTAAAATGAAAATCAAGGAAATGACACAGTCTGTTGAATCTATTTGATGAATGAAAAGCTTCCCTCATTTCTATGTTAATTGTCTTTTTATAAATGTGCAGCACTCTCATACTCACAGAATAATGTTTTCATATTTTTCTTCACTTGGAACATTGCAGGACAGATGTTACAAAGCAACCAGAGAGCCCTTCTGCATTATCAGGCCCCTGCAGAAGTGCCTAGCTGGGTGCTGACTCCTCTTTCAGACTTCTCATGGCTTTAACTAGAAAAAAAAAAATCCCAGCCTGCAGCAGTGCAGCAGCCCAGACACGGAAGGTAGGAAAGGACTGGCACCAGGCAGGATGCAGCACCTTCCAGGATGCTGAAAGGTGTGCAAGATGCCCCATTAGCATTGAGTAGGGAATGTACCATAAGTTAAATTCAACCAACACAAACACACAAATTCCCTGCTCTCCATTTGCACGAGTCTGATAACACTTCCGTGAAATGTCTTTGCTCGAGTTTTTATCAAAAGCCTACCTGCACATGACACTGTATCACAGAGAGGACATTTGGGAAAGCAATCAACCTGCAAAGGTATTCTTGAAGTGCAGAAATGCAGAACAGACCCTTTCAAGGCAAGTTCAACTTCTGATAAGAGTGATTTAAAGAGGAATGAACCGGCACACTGTTAACACCAGCCAATTAAAAGGTGGAATGCATAGAAGGGTCTCTATAGATACGTATGTAACACATTAAAGAGATCCACATTTTGTTTGTATACAGTCAAAATCACATCTTGCCAAAACTTGTAGGGGGGCAAAACTAACCTAAGAGGTAAAGGCACACTGGACAAAATCCAGAATCTGCTGCATTACTTGCTTAGACACCATTTATTGTGGCTACATTTTATTATACAGTAGTAAAAAATGACAAGGCAGCATCCTGCGTTATTTCCCGCTGGGATAAATGATACAGATTTACTATTAAACCTCAAAACCAGCACCAGTCTGCCAGGTTACATTCCATTTGTGTCTTTATAATGTGTCAATGGGCTGACATTTAGGCCTTCTGATGGTAAAGAGAATTATGTTATAGACATTTAAATATGCCATAAAATGCCTAGCACTGCACAAACTTAGAACTCTTCCCGTCTTTACCAAAACAACATACACAAATCAAAAATCTCACCAGACACCAGCATCCAAATCTAGGACCTATCGGTTTCCCTTTTTTCCATGCTAAGTTGATTTTTGTATTGCTGTCAGCCCCAGCTGACACTGGGAATGCACTCATAAAGGTCTGCCACAATTTGCAGCCCAAGGGCATCCTAAACCATGGAAATGCAGCAGAAAGGTGTGGCAGTGCATTATTTTTAGTTTATTATTATTTCATATTGGTTGTAATAACTCAGTTTTGCGTACCCCATTTTCCTTCTTTATGTGCCCTTAATTTAGTTCTATGTACCCCTATCCCCCTCATTAGTATTCCTTTGTCTCCTTCAGTTGCTTGAAGTTATGCGTGCACCTGTTATGTTATGTGACTTTCAGTTATCTGTCTATTATCTTTCCCGCCTTATGTAAACCCATCCCACACATCCTGGATTGGTTTCTGTTAGTTTTACCCGCGGATGCAACACCCTAGATACAGATCCTAATTGGTTGCTTTAAATTTACCGCTCCCTTTACCCCTCCCCTAAGCTTGTTGTATAAAACCCACTGCCCGAGCCCTGCTCGGGGCTTCTTGGGGTGTTGTCTTTTAGTTGCTCATCTCCTTAATAAACCTCTTCAGTTCACCCCAAGAGCCGTCTCGCCTCCACTCCATCTCTGCTTCCGAAATAGACACTGCCGAGAACATCGGAGTCCCTAGGTGGGGAGGTGAGAGCTCCCCAGGGGGGAAGGTGTCGCACCCCTGGCCACTGTGTGCCCTGGGACTGGAGAGAGTCACACACCGTGACATTCCTGGCGACCAACGAGAGGCCTCCCTGCCTCTTCTGAGGAACCAAACGGGCAAATTCGAGGGCGCCCGCCTCGCCAAGGAAGAGGAAGGGAGGAAGGAACATCGGCGGCACGGGACTCTTTGACTCCGGGGAGGAACCGAAAGGCAGGAGCGGTTCCAGGACTCCTTCGTGCCTGCCCCCAGTGGGGGTGTGTACCCGAGGACGAAGGAGAAAGCTTGCCGAGAAGGCCCTCGCAAGGTATGGTGCCTTGGAGGGAAGGCGCAGAGGCGCGCCGTGGCTGGGGTCTCTGGCGTAAGTGACTCGCAGAGATCCAGTCATGGGGGCGGCGAGCCGAGAACAGAAAGGGAGCCCTCGGCACGTGTCATCGAGACCTGCGACCCGATCAGCTGCGGGAGGCGTGGTGAGCCGAGAATCGCTAGATCCAGCGCCAGGGCGGTCCGCCTGGGGGGACTAGCGCCAGCTGAGCCTGCAGGGAGCCGAGGTGCTGCGAGGACCAAGCGCCTGGAATGGGTAAGGCTCCGGGGTCGCGCCCCAGCAGCGCGCAGGTTTTAGGTCCCTACCGGTTGGGAACTGGCCAGGCCGGTGGGGAATCCTTCTCCCAAAGGAAAAAAGGGTGGATTGTCGGTAGCTTACTGTCCAGACCTTACGGGATGTCTGCAGCAGATAAAGCAGCAGCTTGAGTGAGTGTTTCGAGTCCTCACTGCCCCTGCCTTGCCCCAATGAGGGAACTGCAGTAAGTTACCTGAGAGAAAGCCTTTGGGGAGGGAAGTAGGCTCACCAACCCCATTCCTTTCACTCTCACCCCCTGTAACCAGGAGTAAGTCGCGGGGCGCATCTTTGGGGGGAGGAGGGAGAGTGGAAGGAAAAAAAAGATAATGGAGCAGAGAGTGTTGAGTGGACAGCGAGGCGTTTATGTTAGGTTTAAATTTATTTTAAGAAATTATGGGAGAGATATTGAGAAAAAGGATTTAAAAAGGATAATAATTTTAATTTTTGGGGTTTTCCCAGGGACCCCAATCGATGATTTCTTTAAAATTGAGTTTTGGAATTTTTGGGAAAATTGGATTTTAAAAGATGAGTTAAAAGCTGTTTGTATTATAATTAAGGAGGCCCTTTACCACCATGGGCTGCGTCGAAATTCGGTTGCGTCGGGCCCCTCTCCCATAGACTCTCCTGTGGCTTCTGTGAAGCCCCTCGTAACCCCAATCCCTACGACTTTCCTCAACCCTTGTCTGTCCCCTGAGCCAGCCGCCATTAACTTGGGTCAGGCAGGCTCTCCCCTCCAAGATGGCGATGCGCACTCTGCTTGGAACCCACGTTCCCTCGCCTCTCCTTCTTTTCCGGTCCCTGAATCTGTCCCCGGTTCCACGCCTTCCTTCAATCGCCCTCCCTTCCGTTGTCACCCTGATACCCCTCTTTCGAGGGGTCTTCCGGGGGCGGGAGAGGAGGGGTCAGCCCCTTTGAAGGGATGCCGAACCGCGAACCCCACTCCTTCTTCTGGCTCTACAGCCCCCTCCTCTAAGGAGGGACGCTGCTCCTCAGATGGAGGAGGAAGAGCCGGAAACCCAGGCTTGGGGTTGTTGTCTGGCCTCCCCCCAAGACGGCAGCGCCCAGGTCACCCCCTTTACCGGAACCCCAAATCACTTGTGACAGTTGCCCAATCCCTAATTCCCTTTCTGCCTCTTTTAGCTTTCCACACATTAACTCGAATGCTTTTGCTTCTTTTATTGAAAAGCATTTTCTTCGTTTAGTTTGCGTTCAGTCACTGATGCTCAGTTTTTGGAATGACATCCCACAAAGTTTTGATCCTTTGCGACCTCTGAGAAAGCCTGTCCGGTCTGTAAGATTTTTTCATCCCAACGAAAAGAAATTCTGTATTATTTTGCCAAAATAAGCTGTGCATTTCTTCAGTATTGTTTTAAGTTTAATGATTCATTTGTAGCAACTGCACAAGTTCCCATCCATTCTCCTTGTCATACCTTTCCCAATGTTCCCTTTGATTTCCTATTATCCTTATATTCTAGTTTACTACATTAGTTATTATATTTAATTATATTTATTACTTATATGTATATTACATATGTGTTTAATATTATTATTATAACAATTTTATTAATATCTTTTAATTTAATGAGATTAAATATAAGTTAATATATCTATTTACTAAGCCTTGTCCATTGTCTTCTTGCAAGGGCCCAGCAGAAGGTCAATGTTCATAGTTTAGTGATAGAAAGCTAATTTAAATATTATATTATTTAAGGTAATTTGATTTTCTATATAATAGACCTTATTTTCGGTTTAATATCTTGATTATAGTATTATTGCAGAGGTAATATGTTGAATTATTTTAAGTCTCTACTTTAGATTTTATATTTTGTATTTTAGATTGTATTTGTATTTTTAATTTGTATTTTAGAATAAGTAACCCAAGTTGAAATACAAGCTGAGTTAAACCTTAAACCCACGTAATTTTAATTTCATTTTTCCTACCTTGTATCCAATCCAGGATGTTCCTTATATTTTTGATTATTTCTAAATTATTTGTCAAGTTGTGTTATAGAAAGAAAGTCATGTTGCCGCATTTGCACCTGCTCAGAACTTCTAGGAGTTTGCAATCAGCTAACAGTGAAGACTGCAAAGACTGAAACAACCCTGTTGCTCTCCAGCCGCCCAGGAGAGAATCAAAGAAAGTGATTGCAAAGCAAGCAGCAAGAGTAGTACTTCTGTCGTGTTATTGTGTTGATAAAAATGATTTATTGTCATTTTGATAAAAAAAAATTTACTTTGTAAATGCATAGCATCCAAGAACCCATAATTACCAAATGAAAATTTGGCATTTAAATTGGCCTGGAGTCTGAAGTTGAAAAGCTCTTTCAGAGTGCAAAGTATTTTATAAGGACAAATACTGTTCCTGGATGCTATGAATGTTAGTTCCCTTGAATTCTTTTTCTTAGTAAATATGATTTTAGACACCACACACTCTTCTTTTTGAAAAAAGAAAGGAGGAGATGTGGCGGTGCATTATTTTTAGTTTATTATTATTTCATATTGGTTGTAATAACTCAGTTTTGCGTACCCCATTTTCCTTCTTTATGTGCCCTTAATTTAGTTCTATGTACCCCTATCCCCCTCATTAGTATTCCTTTGTCTCCTTCAGTTGCTTGAAGTTATGCGTGCACCTGTTATGTTATGTGACTTTCAGTTATCTGTCTATTATCTTTCCCGCCTTATGTAAACCCATCCCACACATCCTGGATTGGTTTCTGTTAGTTTTACCCGCGGATGCAACACCCTAGATACAGATCCTAATTGGTTGCTTTAAATTTACCGCTCCCTTTACCCCTCCCCTAAGCTTGTTGTATAAAACCCACTGCCCGAGCCCTGCTCGGGGCTTCTTGGGGTGTTGTCTTTTAGTTGCTCATCTCCTTAATAAACCTCTTCAGTTCACCCCAAGACCCGTCTCGCCTCCGCTCCATCTCTGCTTCCGAAATAGACACTGCCGAGAACATCGGAGTCCCTAGGTGGGGAGGTGAGAGCTCCCCAGGGGGGAAGGTGTCGCACCCCTGGCCACTGTGTGCCCTGCGAATGGAGAGAGTCACACACCGCGACAGAAAGGTGTCGTGGTTGGGGGGGGAGGTGAATTTTTCCAGGGAGATGTGGGCAGTCCAATCAGTGATCAGCTTTTCTGCTGGCACCTGGATTGGTCACTCGGAGGTTTGGACACGCCTCTGAGGACACAAAGAGTTAAAAGCAGGAGTCTGGGGGGTTCGGCCTCTTTTCAGATCCCGGTTTCAGCAGAGAGACGTGTGAGGCTTCTTTCTCCTGCCCAGCCACGAGGCTGGGTGGGGGAGGGGAAACACGTGGTCGGCTCAGGTAAGCCGGAGCCCCCGGGGGGGGGAGAAGAGAAGGGACAGGACTGGAACTGAGCTGCCCCGTCCAGGATGGAGGGGTGGAAAACTGTGGAAGTGCCTGCTGTGTGTGCTCACCCCCCTCCTCCCCCCCCAAACTCCGGGAGAAGGTGCCCAGCCACGTGGGGGTTTGCGGAGCCTGGGAGTGCCTCAGCCTGCACCCTGCCGAGAAGAAACTGTTAACCCTTGCTTGGTAGAAAGAAACTTTTCTTAGACATTGATTCTCATGACTGGTGGTTTTCGGAGAGAGGGAAGCGGCCTGGGACCGAGGTGATAAAGCACGACTGGAAGGAACCTGATGGGCAAAGAATGAGAGGAGTAGCCTTTGGAGCTGGACTTTTCTTGCATAATGTCAGCCATGGACTGAACTTGAGTCTCTTTTGAACATAAACTGCATTTTGGGTGGATGCAGCTGCCCTTGCTTTTGCTACAGTGACTGGCACTTGAAGTGAGTAGCGAGCAGAGAAGAGAGGGGGAGGGTGAGGTGGCGCCCTCTGCCCTCAGGGCAGACCTACTCCTGGAACCCTGGCCCCTGGGTAAAAAGGGGAGAGCTCGGCATGCAAGTATCCTTAAAAGAGCCCTGTATGCAGTTTTCAGCCTGTGGACAGCGGTGAGAGCGCTGGACATAGGAAAAAGAGAGTGTCACCCTGGCAGACCTCTCTGGGCGGTGCCACGGGTGACATGGGAACACATAAGGGGTGGACCCGTGTTTTCTGAGGAACAGTCCGTGGTGCGAGAGAGACTCCTCTCTCCCTTGCTGAATTGAAGATTAGTTTGTTTTTGAGTGGTGATTGTTTGATCTAAAACCCAAGGGTTGGTCTGTGAAGAGTGATGGGTGGGGAGGTAGAAACTGGGAGAAGAAATGTTCTAAGAAGTTTTTATTTCTGTCTCTGTGTGTGTTTAAGAGTATCTCTGTCCCTGTTCTTATGTAATTAATAAAGTTTTGGTGGGTTTTTTTTGTTTTCAAGATTTAAGCCTGCTCTGCTCTGTTCCTGATCACATCCCACAGGAGTTGTTAGAGAAAAAACATATATTCATGGGTGCACTAACATCTAGCCAGTGCTAACCCATGACAAAAGGGATGGTCCTATAGGGATCTTACTGCAGGGCACACACTGTATGTGAATGAAGACATGATCTCAGCCTGGTCAGTGATGCAGAGGGCTTGAGGGACATCAAGTTCAATAACTCCGATTGTAAATAAGCGCTCTCTGCTTAGTCACCACCAGCTCCTTTGAAAAAGCCATCCTGGCAAGAAATCAAGACAAAACACCCATAGATTGGCTATTAAATGTCCTGCTTGTGAGAAGTGGCAAGATAAAAACATGGACAGTAGCATACAATGGATATTTTAGGCCCATCATAGTCTTGCATTAATGCGATTCACCAAAGTTAGTTAACTTGAAATGAGGCTCTAAGATATGCAGGTGACAAAATCAGACTTGGGAACAAAAAAATTCATCCTTGAGACTAGATGGTCAAAATTAAAAAGTCCCTCCATGGCCAAATTACAGGGGCTATCTGGGCTAAAAGTAGATTGGAGTAACTGGAAGCGGTGAATGGAGATGCATAAACAGCAAAACATGATGGGTTTAATCTAAACTCAAAGAAGCCCCAAGGCTGTGGTTGAAGCTTTTTTTGCAGACATCAAGTTCCTTAATAATATAAAAGATAAGCAGGCAAAAGCAAAAGAGGAGTTCAGAAATATGCAGCCTGGAAACGCATGCTGGAAGGAGGGCTGCATGCTCCAGTTACTATCCCTCCAGCAAATGGCATGTGAGGATAAGGAGAAGCTGCAAACATACCAACTCTATAGTATTCTGCAGGGATCACATCTTGAAATGATTGTAATTGGAATAAGGGATACTGATGCTTCAGGGACTTGTTAAAAAAAAGTCTTTAAAAGAAAATTATCATAGAAAACAAGTCTGGGTTATTTTGCCTCTGAGAACATTTAGAGCTTAATGTGAAAGCAGGGTCTCTATTTGGGGTTGGAGATGGAGCAAACGCAGATACAACCAGTGTGGCTAAAACATACGTTCTCCCCGTTTATTCCCGAAATGGCTGGTTTTATACAGTGTCAGATAGTTTACAGTTGCAGGTGCATTTCTATTGGCATTCAGCATGAGAAAGAATGCAAACAATCTTAGCTTAAGGCAGCCACCGTGTTTCTATTCTAACTGTCCTAGCTGAAGCATGCACACACCTTAACTTAATTTCTAACTGCGCCACAGGTTTATCTACTACTACATGGGCCCAAATCTGAGGCCCAGTTTGGGATAGCTCAACCTTCATTCCATAAGACATCCTGCTCTTGCTACATTAATGCATTAGAAATGCAGCTACATCAGATACTGCACTAGGATTGTCCATGATCAAGCTGCAAGGCAGGAAAATGCCAGGCTGAGCCACTTCATTACAGTGCTTATCATCAAAATGAGACAGAAAGTGGCTGCTTCTCCATTCTCACAAATTTTTAATTGCATCTAGAAATTACTTTCTACTTTAAATTTCATTCCAAAATTGTGTCTAATAGAGGCTGCTTAAGATGAGTTTGTCACACTTCTAAATAATTATTATTAATGTGACAGTAACATCTTTCCCTGGAGTTTACACCACCTAAAATGTCTTTGAAAAAATGTCCTTATCATTAAACTTAGCACCAAATGTGACTGAAATGCAGAATTATTCTGACCTTTTTTAATTCCAAGTGGCTTAGCGGTCACAGTCCTCCTCCAAAAGGAGGTCCATCACCTTTTCTGTTTTGCTGACATTAGTGAACCTCTTCTGAAGGACAGAAGAATACCTTCCCATGTCAGAGCACAATAAACACACAGGCACAAGCTTAGATGATACTCATAACCAAGACTAAGATTATTAACAGGCTGCATTGTCTCAAGACAACACAGTCCAATCTAAAAGTCACAGAATGACCAGATTTTCAAGAGCGCCTTCTACAAGCTCATTTGATGAGCTTTGTATCCTGTCAGAGAAAATATCACATGTGAACAAAACAGTGAAGATCACCAGCTTTGCAGCATTGGCAAAGCATGAGCCTTGAAAATTCTGCACCACCAGGACCTGAAGCCACCAGAAAAGCAGAGGGTGTCTATGCAGAGACCCTCATGAAATCAGCTGTCCAACAATCCGCTACACAAATTCAATGAGAAACCTTCCAGCTCGTGATGAAGATTTTAAAAAGGAAGGAAAGAAAGCCTCCTTCTAAAGCAGAAAATATTTTTTTACCAAAAAGAGGAGCTCCAAGAAAGCTACAGTCATGGCCTGAAAAAGTTTCCTTTTGATTTTCTACAGGGCAGATCATCCCACAAGTTTTAAAGACCTGTAAATGCAGCTAATACAGACATTAAAGAATCTCTATAAATGTAAAATAAATAAATGAAATGTAGCATGAAGAAATCCATGAGAGGAAAAAACCAGTGTCTCCTCACACAGTTATGCAATATTAGGATTCAATCACCTTTTTCCTGAGACATGAAAGCTATATAATGACTGGCATATAAAGACATCTCTGGCTACAGTTGCTTTGGAACTGACTTCAACTATGTTTTATTACCTCAGATAACATGATGTCATCAGAAGCCTTTTAATGTCTTTTAAGACCTTTTCCAGTTTTCTTAAATTATTAGGTGTGACTATGTGCATGTGTGTGGCATTTCTTTATTCCTGCAACCATGTGATAAACTGCAGTGCCACAAAATAAATTGCATTCAGATTACAAATTTGACCTCCTCACTTGAACTCTGCCTACTAATCCATTTCAGCTGGGACTATTTCTAATATGCCATACTTCCAAGCAGCTTTCAAACAGCTGTAGGGGCTTTTTTCTTTAATGTGTGTTTTCAAGTGGATTTCACATTAGAAGTGGTTTTCTTCTTTGCACCAGAAAGTGGAACAGATTACAAGCACACAGACCCTGGCTCCTGGCAGCTCCAGGATCGAGTGTCAGATATAGCCCAAGCCAAAGGGGAATAAGAGCTGCTCTAGGTATACAGGAAATTTTTCTGGCATGGGGTGTTCATACCTTTAATGGTGTGCCTCCAACAATATCTGTCACACACCTGCAATCCCATTAAAATCCTCAGGAGTTATCCTCCTGCATCAGCCTGCAAGTTTTAATGACGGTTTAGACAGTCAAGCCTGGCTTTCACATATGTCACCCCATGTCATGCAGAAGAAGCATCACCCTACCATACAGGGCTCTCAATTAAACCAGGTACTGTGCTGCTACCTGCTCAACTCCAGGCAAGCAATTTGGGTAATACTCCATTTCCACAAAAGCTTCTGGAATTCAGAACAAATGCCTCAAGTTATGTGCTGTGATACAGAAGGGGTAACTAATAATCAAACCAATTTGGGGTTTCCCTTTGGAATAGATGAACATATTTTAATTGTTGTTAGTTTTCCAGAGGTAGCATAGAACCAGCTCTCGCTAACACACATTTTGTCTGTGTGTTTGAGAAGTTCACTGCTTTTCAATGGCTTAATTTATTTTATTTTTTTTTACTTTCTAAATTTTTTTGCTTGGTTCCATCCTATTTTTTTTTTTAAAACGGTAAATGATAAAGTTTTGTTTGCAGTTAGCCAGCATAAACAAATCATCTCTCAACTACTCACTACAATTTTTCATAGAAAGGACAAGAATAAGTTTTTTAATAACTTGCTTAAATATCCGTGACAGAAGAGTCCTACTGCTGCCAAGCTGACCCTTGCATTTGCCAGGCCGGACCAAACAGCAAAACCTCCACTTTCTTGGCCTCTCCTTGAATCTCAGACTAGATGGATGCTCAGAGTAGCACTTCTCATTCAGCTGATGGGTGCATTTCACTAAGCAAAGCAGCCAACTGCACAGTTCAAGTATGAGCTTATATCTGCATATGCTCTGAAATACCAGAACCACCAGCTCATGCTGCTACACCATCCCTAATACAGGGTGTAAACCTCAGCATTACTCCTGCACAAGGAAAACAAGCCAGCCCCCTTCTCAGCTTCAAATAACTGAGAAGCCCTAGCAGCCACCATAAAACTAGTGTGGCTGAAAATTAAGGATGTAGTTAAAAGCCCTTGCCAGATTGGGGGTCTTGATATATTTTTCCAAAAGAAGTTCGATGGCATCAGATATATAAACATGAATGGCTTAAGCAATTAGACCTGCATTTACTATAAACTCTGCAATCAAATATACATTTAATTTTGCAATGTCATCAGTAGTCTGACACAAGTAAAAGCAAATTAAAAATGCAGGTAAGTATTCCAGGTAATCATATGCTTTTTTAAGGAGCTAAATTACTTATTTAAATTACAGATACATACTGAATGGGACGGCTGTGAAAAAATAGTGCTGAATGTTTGAAACAAGACAGTGAGTTCAGTTTTAACAGACTCAGCTTACAGATCCCTCAACTACATAAGCCCTCAAACAATGATGTGTTCTAACAGGGTGAAGTACTAAAATGCATCTAAGCTGCAAACAGAGGATTGGTATCCTGCAGTGACAGAAAATTACTACTGGATGACAGGGCCTGCAAAGTTAAATTGTATTGCTTTAAAGGAGAAGGTAAGAGTACTGCTAGGAAATGCAGGCTGCTATACAGTCGAGTATAATGTACAGGAGCCGAGGTCTCTCTTATTATTCTGCTGTTGTAGTAGCCAAGGCATGCCAAATGAATTAAGGAATTTCCCAGTGACTTAGAAGAAAAAAAAAGAATTTCAATTTAATAAATATATATGTATATAAATATATATATATTTATAAACATGGCCTAGGGCTTTACAAATTACAGAATTTATTAAAATATTAAATGAGAAATTTACCTGCTATTTTTACAAGTTGCCCTCTGCCCTCACAAATAACAGAGGATGTGTTTGTACTTTTGTAACCTCAGCCAACTACACCAACTTTTTCTGATGATATTCCTGTGCCTTTATTTTCAGCTCCTCCATTCTGCACTGCTTTGTGTTATGGTGTAGCACTTTTCCCAGGGCTTCCCCCTTGTATTGTAATAGACCAAATATTTAAATTTTTCTACTTCTCTTTACTATAACAAGCATCTTTAGTCATCTGCTTGCTTGTTTCAAAAACAACTACTTTCAGTGCACACAACAATTTGCCATGAGAATATTTTTTTAAATGCTGCACACTTGCCTTTTAAAACTAAAATCTCATATAAAAAAAAAAAAAAAGGTAAGTTGGACATGTAACAAGTGTGACCCACAAGATCTCCAGTCTGCTGGAAAATCACAGCTATGACATTCAACTTTAATTTTTTCCTATTGTTATAAATGCCAATACAATATTCCAATTAAATAATTTTAATTTATTAATCAAAAGATCGAATTACAGAATTTCGGTAAACTCACCAACAGCAGAGATACTTGACAGTCTTTTTCCCGGGAAAATGCCAAGGGTGAACTGTGAGACACAGAACCTGGCCGTCTGCTGCCTCCCCTCTGGTTCACAAATTTGCCCAGTTCGGGGTTTAGTTTTTATACACTTTATTCTGCCCTTGGCAATATTTCCCCATATTTCTCTTTGTTTCCAGGCTAGCTATTCAAATCCAAGGGTGTCTCCGACTAGGCTGGAAAGAGTTCTTTCTCTCAGTTCATATGTTAATGTCCAGTTTCTATAGATCCTCATGGCTGATGAATGGTCGAGATATGGATGATGATGCTTGATGATCGGAGAGGGTGTAGTCTGGAACCGTTAATGGTTCTGCGGCCTTATCTTGATGGGTCTCCTCCGTTGCTCGAGGAGACTGCCGGTTTCCTGTAAACCTTTTGTCTATTTCTGAATGTGAGTTTCTGGGGTGGTGCCTGCCTTTTCATAATTTGGTTTAACAAAATGTTACAGGGTGTCTTGAAACTTACATTTTCATACAACACACAGTTTTATAGTTTTCAATAATATTTCATTAACTATAAGAACATGAATTAACATACTACATTTTTCACACTATCTTGTGAAAAGTTCATCCACTCCATTTTAGCTATCCGGCGATAAATTTCAAAAATTAGAATTTTCGTTTCTGTAACATGAAAGTCTGTTATTTGAGCAAATTCAACTACCAATCCTACAGACCCACCAAAGCTTGCATGAAAACAAAAAGGACTGAGATAAGACAAACAATCCAACACAACTCCTGTTTCTACATGAAAAATTTACTGCAAGTCAAAATGTCAGCACTCGGGGGCACATGGAGATTGTGAAAAAGCTGTGATTGCTCCACACACACAATTTAAGCAGATTCTTCTTCTTTCTGTTACCTCTGCACCTTCCCCATGACATGATTTACAGCTATCCTGATGAAGCTCAGCCAGCTATGGCTGAGATACAGAAACAATCTTGTCCATCGCTGAGAAGCACCGAGCACCTCCAAAACCTGTTCTGCGTTAACCTCTGTGCCTACAGATGGATTTCAGTGCCCTGGGCTTCAACTGATCAAGGGTCTGTCAATACTTCCCTGGTAACAGCCTCCTGTCCTGCAGGACAAGGGTTCATTTGAGAGACCTTGTGTTGATTGCTAACGTGTCCACACTTAGAATATTTTATTTCATGGTGAAATTCAGATGCAGTTATGATTTTAAAACACTCTAGTGATGGATTCAAATGGATAAGCAGACTAAGCATAGTTAAAAGTCCCACTGGGAAGTCTTAAAAAATACTAATTTTTGAATATGCAAACACTTTCATGTCACTCAATCCTGATAAACTCCAGTTCCAGAAGCCCACAAGATGAAGGCAATCTGATACTAAACAAAGCCACAAAATGCAAGAATAGTAACTTAGAAATGATTTATACTGAGGAATTTATCCTGTGCAAGTTTCCTTTCAAACACACTACTGCTTGGGCTCTCCTTCTTTTCCAAAGACCTCGTATATTGTTATTTTGTGACCACTTTACTCCTCTATAGTAGTTTTTGACATCTGCATTAAACTACCCTATGTATTCCCGTCTCTTCTGCACTAAGTGGTGTAAGTAGAAGAAAAGGAAACTATTTCTCCTGACACACACAAAGTCACATAAATTAAAATACTGTTACAGCTGAAAGGAAGAATTTTCTGCTTGTTTTGTTTGCATTTAGGAAGCTTATCACAACTAAAAATACACCTTGCCTGGTAATACTAAAGATGTGTTAGTGGGGATGCACAGGATTTGCAAAATTATTTCATTCTAGCTTAATGCTGCAATCAGAAGTAAAAGGACCATCAGCAGATGGAAAGGATAGGGGATGATTCCAGACATAGCCTTCACAAGGAATGCAGGCCAATAGAGAGCATTTGGAACAACCACCCCTCAAAGAGATGTATTATTAAAGTCAGGACACAAAACCAGTTAGGTTATTGACAGCCAGGGTGTGTGTCCTACATACTGCTGTGCACAGTGGGGGTCACAGCCTGACCCAGCTGCACACTTGGACTGAGCAGCTCTTCCAGTGCTCTCATCCTTGCCCTTGCTGTCTATAACTGTATATTATTCTAAGTATTATGGATGATAAACCAGGGGCTGCTAAGCTCTGACTGAGCCTTCCACTAGCATTACACTGACTTCACTGAGATCAGGGGAGAAAAAATCAGACCTACACTATCAGGCAATGTGGCAAGAGGCAGGGGATGACACAGATATGGCAAAACATGGCAGCTTCTCCTCGGTGTGAAAGATGCCAGGAAGCCCCACAACCCAAGCAGTCACCAGGAGAGGGGATGTGCCTCCAGCATCTCTTCAGGGCAGGAGACAGGACTGATTGCAAAGCTTAAGATCACAGAGTCCCTGTCAGAACATCTGTCCCTGGATGTGAGCAGATTAAATAAATATGGCCACACAGGTTAAATGGAAAGATGTTAAGCGCCCTGGACTGCAAGAGTGGGGTGGGTTTGCTCCTTTGGAATGTATATGTTTAAATTTTACTTCCTCTCTCGTTAGCCTGATTTGAAACCACCACCGCAGTGCTATTTTCTCATTTGGCCAAATGCACGTAGACCATTTTCAGAAATGTTTTTTGTCCTTGAGAACAGACACACAGCATCTTTTCATGGTACCTGCAGCTCACAGACATCACACACAGCTTTGGAAGCAACTCAAACCAATTCAGAGCAGTCTAAGGAGCCGGGTCTCAACAAAGGGTCAGCCAGGACTGACTCTGAGGACATTCTGAGCTCACTGGTGACCATCAACAAATCAGCAGGAATGTGGTCAAACCAAGAGTACTGACAAAACTAAAATCTCCATTATTCTGTTCTATTGGGGAAAACTGAGAGAGACAGATGAACTAAAATGCCTTCCTGGTGATTCATGGCCAAAGCTTATACACTGGTCCAAGAAAAAAAGTCTGCTCAAGGTTTTAGCTCAGTTTTATCCTTTGCTTAAAAAAAAAAAAACAAGTGCTTGAATGCAAATAGTGGACAGTGAAAGAAGAAGGTTGATCTCTTCAGGCTCTCAAACTTGCACAGGAGTCCAACAGAGCTACAAGATGCAAAAAGGCAAACTTGTTTTTTTAGTGTTTAAAATACATTAACCCAAATAGTGACTCATTTTCTTCTTGATTACTGAAAGATGATTATGCACATTAAAGTATTTTGTGAATCTGCAAAAATAAAAGACTATGATGACATTTTAGAGAATGTGAAACACTTATCCTTCCCCCAAACTTCTTATTTAAAAAATAAGGACTTTTCTCCAGAAAATTACTTCCTCTCTGAAAAAAAAAAATCTTCCACCTGGAAAGATAACCTTATGGTCAGCAGACTGATGTGTGAAGGATACTGGAGCAAGGACCAGTACCTAGAAAAACTGATAAAAAGAGTGAGCTCAGGTACTTGAATGTGAACATAGCAAAGGTGTAGGCGCCACAAAAGTAGGGAGTTACCACCTGAAAGCACAACTCCTGCCAGGCAGTTTCTAGATCATGGTACAGGAGGTGGTATCTCGAAATAGGGCTCAGTCAAAAGAAAATTATATCCAAGATGCCTGATTAGTAAAGACACTAATAGAGGTGTGCCTTTCCTTCCTGAATGAAACAAGACTACCAGTTGTGCTAAGAAAAAGGATTTCCTAAGAGCAAAGAAGCAGAAATAAGGGAAAGCTCAATCCACACCTACACTATGGTGAAATTTCTCAGCCATGGCTGAGGCGTGGAAGGCACATATAAATCCAGTGTAAAAGCAGATGTAGGAAAACAAAAAGAGGATCAAAGTTCATATGAACAAATTGCAAAAGTCAAAAAGTCTAACCGGAACTTTTTAACTCTGCTGGTATCTAGATGCAAGGCAGGTAACAGGGAAAACAAGTATTGATTTGGGCAAGTACAGTCCAAAATACAAGACTCAAAGGAAATTTTCCTTAATAACATGAAAACTCACAGCCTGAAATAATAAAAATGCATCAGATACGGGAGATCTGGAGATCTCAGAGTTTGCATTTGGAGGGGGTGTTCAGGGGAAGAGAGGAGGATACCTGTTTTCATGGGTCACCCAACACACTACAAATTAATCTGGATACACTGCAGAGAGGCTTCCAAAAGTAAGAGCAAGGCCTTCAGCTCTTACCTCTTCAGAAAGAGAAGAAAGTAGAAATGCCTCCCTGACATGCAAGAAGTACTCAGAGCTGGAAGAGACAGGCACCATATGAGGAGATATCAGTGAGACTCAGAGCTGGGGGAAACCACAGAGGAAAATAACCATTTAAGAGCAGCTGCTCCTAAAACAGAGTGGCAGCTCTTCTCTTCCTGGAGGACTTTGCCACATTTGCGTACAGCAGTAACAGCTGCTGCCTTTGTCAGGGAAAAGGAAACCCAGAGAATGTGCTACCAACAGCTCCTTGCCACCCTACCCCATGCTCAACCATTTCTCCAGCAGCTCTCAGCTTGCTGGAATTGAAAGGATAGCTGTTGCATCACACCATAACAGAACAGATATAGATTTTTACACAGTCTTCTTTATATATCTTTAAAGAGTATATTTCTGGAATGTTTATGGCATATCCATTCTAGTAATGAGACTGGAAGATAAGCTATTTGCTCCCATACTCATAGTAAGTTTAATTCACAGGAAAGTTGTTGCAACTTGAAACACTGCCAGTCTTACACAATGTCTTTGTAGCCCCAGACCCCCTCAAGGCTCCTCAGAACACCACAACAGGGACACTTACAGGGTGAATGGAGAACCCCACTTAGCTGTGACCTGCAGGCACAGCCCTGATGGACAGGTAGGTTTGCCCAAGGGAAACCAAATTTTGGGGTGCAGACTTCAGGAGGAGCTTCCCATTGGGCATAGTTAAATGCTGGAGGGATGGGAGAGGCTGCAGCCACCATGCCTACCTGCCTCTCCCCGTCCTGGGGTGGCACAGTTGCAGGGGTTCCTGGCATTCAGACCATCATTTCCCAGCAGTTTCCAGGCTAATGAGTCTTAAACAAAAGATTCAGCTGCCCAGAGACTAGTGGCTAAAATGGAGCCATAAGCAGCCTAAATACTCACCAGGTTCCTTTTATAGCCAGCAGAGATTGAGTAAATATAGTCAGGGGAATTCAGGGAGTGATTCATCTTGACCCAGACACAAGTGTCCAAAAGCATGTACAAAAAGCTAAGTACTTGCCAAGAGGGCAGGCCAGCAGAAAGTACGGTTGTCCTCACAGCCTCTACATAGCTTGTGTAGCTATCGCATAAAGATGTAATTATGTTTCTTCTCAGACTTCTGTTTAATTTTGCAAAGAGGGCCCCAGCAGCTAAACTGAGTAAAACAGATGAAGGGGATCAGACCTCACCCTTCACGTCCAGGCACCATTCCCAACTTTGAAATGGGAGATGGAACACACCTCAGCATGCAGGCTCTGCAGACAGCATACACACATAGCTCTGCCCTGCTGACAGAGTTCTGAAAGTGCACCAGGGTGCTGGGTAAGGTCTAGGAAGCTATATCAGGCATCACTTAAGTTTTTTAGGAAGCTCACAGTAACCTAGGGAAAAAAAAAAAAAAAAGGAGTGGGAAATCACAGAATCGTTAAGGATGGAAAAGCTCTCTAAAATGCATAGAGTCCCAACCATTAACCCAGAAAAACCACAATAACCCTAAACCATGTCCCTAAGTCCATGGCAGATGGTGGGGTTGTGCTTCAGCCCCTGGGGCAGTCCGTTCCAGGTGTACTGCATGCCCCTCCAGGTGAAAGCAAACTGAGACCTGCATTCTGCTGACGGAGAACGGAGACTGACTCTAGACTATCATGCCTTGAATGAAGTGACTCAACCACTGAGTGCCGCTGTGCTGGACATGCTGGAACTCCAGTACAAGCTGCAGTCCAAGGCTGTAAAGTGGTATGCCACAATTGGCATTGCTAATGCGTTTTTCTCCATTCTTCTGACAGCAGAATGCAGGCCTCAGTTTGCTTTCACCTGGAGGGGCCTGCAGTACACCTGGAACCGACTGCCCCAGGGGTGGAAGCACAGCCCCACCATCTGCCATGGACTGATCCAGACTGCACTGGAAAAGGGTGAGGCTCCTGAATATCTACAGTACATTGATGGCATCATTGTGTGGGGGAACACAGCAAGGGAAGTATTCTAGAAAGGAGAGAAGATCATCCAGATTCTCCTGGAATGCGGGTTTTGCAATCAAGAGGAGCAAAGTCAAGGGACCTTCCAAGGAGATCCAGTTCCTGGGAGTAAAGTGGCAAGATGGGGGGCGTCAGATTCCCACTGAGGTCATCAACAAGATCACTGCAATGTCTCCACCAACCAGCAAGAAGGAAACGCAAGCTTTCCTAGGTGCCATAGGCTTTTGCAGAATGCACATTCCTGAGTACAGCCAGATTGTGAGCCCTCTCTACCTGGTTACCCACAAGAAGAACGATTTCCACTGGGGCCCTGAACAGCAACAAGCCTTTGCCCAGATCAAGCAGAAAATTGCTCATGCAGTAGCCCTTGGCCCAGTCAGGACAGGACCAGAGGTGAAGAACGTGCTCTACTCTGCAGCCGAGAACCATAGCCTGTCCTGGAGCCTTTGGCAGAAGATGCCTGGTGAGACTCGAGGCCGACCACTGGGATTCTGGAGCCAAAGTTACAGAGGGTCCAAAGCCAACTACACTCCCACAGAGAAGGAGTTCAAGCCGCCACAGAGGTGATTGGCATAGAAGCACAACTCCTGGCACCCCGACTACCGGTGCTGGGGTGGATGTTCAAAGGAAAGGTTCCCTCTACCCACCATACCACTGACACCACATGGAGAAAATGAATTGCCCTCATCACTCAGGCTGCCCATATTGGAAATCCAAATTGCCCTGGGATTTTGGAAGTAATTACCAACTGGCCGGAGGGTGAAAACTTTCATCTCACCAATGAAGAGGAACAAGAGCAAGTGACACGTGCCAAAGAAGCTCCACCATATAATCAGCTGCCAGCAGAAGAAACACGCTATGCTCTTTTCACTGACGGTTCCTGTCGCATTGTAGGGATGAATCAGAAGTGGAAAACAACCGTATGGAGCCCCACAAGACAGGTTGCACAAGCCACTGAAGGAGAAGGTAGATCGAGTCAACTTGCAGAACTCAAGGCTGTTCAATTGGCCCTGAACATTGCTGAAAGAGAGAAGTGACCAAAGCTCTACCTCTACACTTATTTGTGGATGGTAGCCAATGCTCCGTGGGGTTGGGTGGAAAGGTAGAAAAAGGCCAACTGGCAGCACGGGGGAAAACCAATCTGGGCTGCTGATGAGTGGAAAGAATTTTCCACTCGTGTAGAAAAGCTACCTGTAAAAGTCCGCCATGTAGATGCCCATGTCCCCAAGAGTCGGGCTAATGAGGAGCACCAAAACAACGAGCAAGTAGATCAAGCTGCAAAGATAGAAGTGTCAAAGATAGACTTAGACTGGCAGCATAAGGGAGAGTTGTTCCTACCTCGATGGGCCCATGATGCCTCAGGTCATCAGGGCAGAGATGCCACCTATAAGTGGGCACGAGACCGAAGGATGGATCTAACCATGGACAGTATTTGCTCAGGTTATCCATGACTGTGAGACATGTGCTGCAATCAAACAGGCCAAGCGAGTTAAGCCCCTAAGGTATGGCGGGCGGTAGTCCAAATCTAGATATGGGGAAGCTTGGCAAATTGACTACATCACCCTTCCCCAAACCTGCCAAGGCAAGCACTAAGTACTGACCATGGTGGAAACCACCACTGGATGGTTGCAGACCTACCCTGTGCCTCACGCTACTGCCCAGAACACCATCCTGGGCCTGGAAAAGCAAGTCCTGTGGAGACATGGCACCCCTGAGAGAAGTGAGTCAGACAATGGAACCCATTTTAAGAACAGCCTTATAAACACCTGGGCGCGAGGTGGGACAACTGATAACACCAGATAAGGCAGTGTCTTCTTATCTCTTCCTCCACTCATCCTCCTCCAAGGGACATCACCTGTGAATGGGCCATTTATGACTGATAACATTACTTCATTCCATTGTGAGATGCTCCACCTAGTGGGAGGAGCCAAAGCCTTTCACCGGCATAAAACCAGCCATTCCAAACATCAAGATATCCAGTTTTCCACTGAATTCTCAGAGGAAGACTGGACCAATCTCGCCAGCACTGGACCCTTTTTTCTACAGGATCATCTCTACTTCACAGAACAGCATCTGTTACTCCAGGAAGACTCGTTTGGACTGCTTCCAACACCCTGACAGCAGGGTGTCAGGTCATATCTCTGACTCTGTCAGGGTTTTCTAGGACTTTTGTTTGTTTGCTTGTTTGGTTTTTATACTACTGCATTTGTATTTTTTTTAATATTCCTAGTAAACAACTGTTACTCCTATTCCCATGTTTTTGCCTGAAAGCTCCTAATTGCAAAATTGTAATCATTTGGAGGGAGGGGTTTTTTACATTTTCCATTCCAAGGGAAACTCCAGTTTTCCCTGACAGATACCTGTCTTTCCAAACCAAGACACACATAGACACAGTTTTTAAACTTTTTTATGGTGATGTAGATTCCACTGCTTCCCTAGGAAGCCCATTCCAGTGACTGACCACCCTCACAGCAAACAAATTTTTCCTAATGTGCAATCTAAACCTCCTCTGGTAATTTCCTCTTGTCCTATCACATGTTACCAGGGAGAAAAGACACACCCCTACCTTTACACATCTCCTTTCAGGTCATTTTAGAGAGCAATAAGATCCCCCTTGGTCTCCTCCAGACTAAACACTCCCAGCTCCCTCAGCTGCTCCTCATTACACTCATGCTCTAGACCCTTTCCCAGTTCTGCTGGCCTTTTCTAGGCAGGCTCCAGCACCTCCATGTCTTTCCTGTAGGGAAGGGCCCAGAACTGGACACAGCACTCTAGGTGCGGCCTCACCAGTGCTGAGTACAGAGGGACAATCCCTGCCCTGGTCCTGCTGGCCACGCTGTTGCTGACCCAGGCCAGGTTGCCCATGAACTTCTTGGCCGCCTGGTCACATCTGGCTCATGTTCAGCTGCTGTGTCCCAGCATCCCCATTTCTTTTCTCCTAGTGTCATGGGTTGGCACTGGCCAGATGCTAGTGCACCCATGAGTATATGTTTTTCCTAACAACTACTGTGGGATGTGATCAAGAACAGAGCAGAGCAGGCCAAAAACTTAAAAAAAATAGAAAAAAAACTTTATTAAACTACATAAGAACAGGAATAAAAAAGAAAAAAAAATTAAAAACACAAAAGCAGAAATGAAAACTTCCCAGAACATTTCTTCTCCTCCCCCAATTTCCACCCTTCCACGCTCAAACCAAACCCTAGGTTCTCAATCAAAACAATCACCACTCAGACAAAACTAATCTACAATTCAGCAAGGGAGAGAGGAGTCTCTCTCGCACCACAAACTGCCCCCCAGGAAACACAAGTCCACCCTTCCATGTTTCCATGTCACCCATGGCACCACCCGGAGAAGTCTGCCGTGGTTACACCCTCTTTTCCATGTCCAGTGCTCTCACCACTGTCTATGGGCCAAAGCTGCATATAGGGTTCTTTTAAGGATGCTTCGCCAAGTCTCATTTGGGGACAGCAGTCCCCCCCATCTTTCCCCTGGGGCCGAGGGTTCCAAGAACAGAGATCTTCCCTGAAAGCAGAGGGCACCACCACACCCTCCTCTTCTCTGTTCGCTCCAATCCTACAGTGCCAGTCATTGCAGCAAAGTCAAGCCGACTGCATCCACCCAAATACAGTCTACGTTCAAGAGGACTCAGGTTCAGTCTATGGCTAACATTATGCAAGAAATGTCCAGCCCAGAAAGCCCCTCCTCTTCATCTCTACCCATCTGGGATTCTTTTCATCTTCCTTTGACATCTCAGTCCCAGGCTGTCTCTCTCTCTCTTCCCTCAAACCACCAGCCATGAGAATCAATGTCTGGAAAAAGTTTTCTTCTGCTAAGAAAGAGTTAAAAGTCTCTGGCTCTCGGCAGGGCTGCAGGCTTGGCACTCCCCTACGCAGCTGGGCACCTTTCCCCCCCCCGCCCCCCCCCCCCCAGTCCTTCTCAACTGCCGGCTGCTACCAATATCAATTCCAAAGCTCCAAAGCGGCAATCTCTCCCTTGGGGGGGGAGGGGGGGGAGAGGAGAACGGGGACGGAAGGCACCTCCACAGTTTTCCACCCTTCCATCTTGAAGAAGCTTCGCGTGGCTTTTCCCCTCCCCTCCCCCACTGTTGGGGGTTAGATTTGCCTCTTTTTTTCACTTACAGAATTTTTTCCCATAAGTTTCTAAGAAATCCTAATGACAGTACTTAGCCAGAACAAAGAGAGTAGTTGAAGGACATGGCAGCACAAGGCTACACCTATTGTTTTTAAGTCTCTGGGAATGTCCCTCAGAGGGGAGAGATAACACGAGCTTTGGGAAAGGTAAAAAGACAGCTGGGGGAGGGGGGGCACTCTTGCTCTCAGCCTCGAGGAAGACAGTCAAGCTGCCCCTCACTGCAGGAAGAGTTCACTGCCATCACTCTGCTTCTGCCTCGTCCTGAGAAATCTACCGTCATCTGCTTGTGTACCCAGGAATCCTGAGATCGTTTTCTCCAGCCCTCCCCCCACTGCTGCTGCTTCTTCAGAGCTTTGAGGCTCTCCTGCTACTCTGTAGCCCAGCACTGCCAAGCCCTGCCGAGACACCCCTGCTGCTCCAGCTACCAGCGCAGAGCTCCTCATCTCATCCACCAGCCCGGGACTTTCCACCATTCCAGCTCAGCCTCTCAGAGTCCTGCAGGGGCACCGAGATCAAACTGCCCCAGGCTTTTTGTGAAAGAAAGCCCTCAAAGTTCTTAGTTCTGTTTATCACTAATGCTGTAGTTGTTGTTTGTTTGTTGTTTTGTCATATATACTAGTAAAGAACTGTTATTTCTATCCCCATACCTCTGCCTGAAAGCCCCTTTAATTTTCTAAATTAGAATAATTTGGAGGGAGGGAATTCGAATTCTCCATCTCTAGGAAAGTCCTGCCCTCTTCCTAGCAGATACCTGTCTTTCAAACCTAGACACCCACCCAGCCCCGCGAGCTGGGGGGAAGGGGAGAGATGTGTGCTCACCTTAACCGGAACCCAAAGAGGGCAGTCTCTCTGGAAGTCCTTGCTTTTAACTCCTTGTGTTCTCAGAGGCATGTCCAACCTCTCAGTGGCTACTCCAGGTGCCAGCATAAAACCTGACCACTGATTGGTTTGCCCACAACTTCCTGGAAAACTCACTTCTCCCTCGAACCAGGACATCTAGGCAGCTTTCCAGCCACTCAAATTCTGGGAAGGAACCTTCTCCATCAGAATCTATTGGTTTTTTTGGGGTTTTTTTGGGTTTTTTTTTAATGTCTTTCTTTATTGAGCATATCTAGCTCTAGTGCAAGACACATTTAGATTTGGCCATGAAGACTGCAACCCATCTCACTTTACAATGTGTCTTGAGTATTCTGGGGAAGATAAGAGGGGATTTTTTATGTAGGTTCACAAATGCTGCCTGAAAGACCTGCTAGAAGAACCCTTTGCCTCTTTCCACTGGTGAAGCCCAGCACTGACTTCACCCAAAAAGAGCCATCACTCACGCCACCTCTCCAACTCTCCTCCAGGCAAGCATCAGGGGAAAAAAGGGGCTATTCCAACCTCACTGTATGAACACAAAGTGAGTAGAAAAACACTCTAAAAGTTAAGAATAGGCAGAGAAATGAGTAAGAGGTGGAGCAGCTAGGAGGTGACTAAGAACTACTTCACAAATAGGCTGAAGCTGCTGGACGGGGAGGCTGGGGCCCAGGCCACCTGAAAGTCATCCAAACCATGCCCTTTAGAGATGCTTCAGCTATGCGAAGGAGTAAGATGAGCATCCTCTGAAGAGATTCACCAGGGAGGTGTAGAAACAGAAGGAATAAGGCTGGGAGCCAAATTGGGGCCTAGGGGGTGTGGAAGGAGGGACGATAAGGCACTTTACTACATGTCAAGTTAGGAATGTGGCTCACAAGGCCTGTTGTTTGGGTTTAGAGTTGCACAAGACGTTAGGAAGCTCAGATCAACACCACCTCCAAAAAAAAGGGCAACAAAATATGCAATATGTAAATAACTGGCAGTTGTGTTGCCACAGAATGACCAGCTAAGAGGCAGTTCAATTGAGCTAGCAACTCTTCAAGGAGAAAAGAAAACAGTCTCTTCACCAAAGGTGCAGCAGCTGAGGACGTTTTCCATTACTCAAAAGAAAAAAACCCAAACCAAAAACCACCAAAGAAACAGGAAAAATTAAAGAAAAAAAATAGACAAAAAATGTGTTTGACCATAAATATGGAGTGGCCGCAGCACAGCTGAGGTGAGCAACAGCAGAGACTGTGCAGATCAAAGCTCAGCTTCAAGTTGGAAAAGCGATGTCCCCATCTCCAAGGCATGGAGGAGATGGCAGGGTACAGGGAGCTCCTGTTGTGGTACTAATATTTGAAAACAAATTATGTCATTTGAAAATACAAGCTCTGTATGCTTCACTGTTATAAATGCCAATACAGTAGTCCAATTAGAAATATATTTTTTTGGTTTATTAAAAAGGATCGAATTACAGAATTTAGGCAAAACCTCCCCCAGCGGAGTTACATTGATGATTGACCAGGGGAATCATCAAGGGTGAACTGGGATACAGTATCTGGCAAACTGCCGTCCCCCCTGAGTTCACGAATTGGCCTTGTTCGGGGCTTAGATTTTATACACTTTATTCCGCCTCTGGCAAAAATTTCCTCATAGTCCTTTTGTTTTTATGCTGGTTATTCAAATTCATAGTTGTCTCCGGCTGAACTGAAAAGAGTTTCCTCCTTCTTTTTAAATTGTCAACGTTTGGTTTCCCTTGAGTGAATAGACACCAATGGAAATGAATGGTTTCCCTTGAGTGAATAGACACCAATGGAAATGAATGGAAAGAGTTCATCTCCGGAGATTTTAACGATGATGGTGCTCTGAGATGGTGTTCAGACACTTTGATGACAGCTTATCTTAATGTGTCCTTTCTGATGCCAAAGAGAAGGCCAGGGTTTTCCTGTAAATCCTTTGTCTCCTTTCTAAATGGAAATTCCAGGGTGGTGCCTGCCTCCATCTTAGTGAATTCCAAGGCAGACTGAAATTTAAGACTATATTCCCATATAACATATATACATTGGTTTTTATAATTTCTAACATGCCATAACCCATAAGAACACGAATTACATCCCATATTTTTCACATTCACCAAGAACAACAGCTACAAATACAATTTAAATGCTTTTCTCCTCCCTTTCTATTTTTTGTTGCCCAATGTGTGTAGGAAAAGGAGTGAGGCCAGCTGGACGGGACAAGAAACCTGTGTCCAGACAGTGTATTCATGCTCACAGAGAAAATCTTCACCAAACCTTTCCAGACCCTGTGTTACAATTGGCTAACACCAGTCTTTGGGAAAATTTGTTCACTTCTATATAGTTCTCATGTGGAGTCCCTTGCGCCCTTAAAGGAATTCCCAACTGCCTTGCCCTGGAAAAGTGAAGATTAAAGATACCCCTTCCACGTGTAGCAAAGGCTTTTCCCCTATGGTCCCTTGCAAACATTGCTCAATCTGCTCCCTGGGTGTTGGGAAGGATGAAGTAGAAAGACCTTGCAAATATGGTGGTTTAGATTCTGGGAGTCTGAGTTCAACAAGCGAGATAGAAATGAAAGCATGCTTTGAGATTTAGGGTGTGGGGTGCAGGGCCATCAGCTTGTAAACAACGACCTGCTAAGCTGAGGGCCAGATCGTTTGATTAAACAATCCCCTTCTGCTTGCCTTAGGTAATGGGACATTTCTATTGGCTGTATATGCTGTTATCTTGTATTAGATTGGTTAGTCCAACTCATACTATTCAACTTGGAAAGATATTTAATGTACGGTATTCGAGACCTCGCTCTCTCAGCTCAGTTCTCTGTTCCTGCTCTCCTGGCCTGCTTTAGCTGTGCCTAGCAGCTACAAGCAAGGCCCTCACAATAAACCACGTGCTACCCCTGCAACATAGCTTATAGAGATACTTTGTCGCCAACTCTACCGTCACGGAGATACTCCTTCAATTGGTGCCCAGCTGTGGATGAACGCCGGATCCAGCCTTTTCCACCCGTAGGAGATTTCTCCATGGACGGTAACTAAATAACCAGTTTTAGCCACCTGAAAGTGTCGCGAGCACAGCTTACGGCTGCAGCGCAGCGCCATAGCTGGAGCTCTTAAAATCTGCTGAGGTACACCTGGAGCACGGGAAGCTGTTACTGCAGTAGCAGCCTCCTCGAGCTCTGAGAGGAATCTACCTGGCAGTCCTCGAGCACGGGGCCACCGCTGAGCAGTGGCTCCTTGGAGCTCTCCTGAGGATTAGCGTAGCTACCCTCGAGCCGTCTCGCCGTTGCTGGCAGCAGCGTGCCGGATCTCTGCTGAGGGAATCTGCTACGTGTCAGAGCACACGTGAGTGTTGCTGAAAGCACCGCCCGCACTACAGCTCTGAGTGGGACGTCCCGAGCACAGCAAGCCGAAGCCAGTGCTCTGAAGAGGGACGTGAAGCAGCGTCCACGCCAACAGGAGTGCCTGGCCAACACTCCACGCCGTTCGAGCTAAGGACCCTGCTTTGGCGACACACAGGTGAGAAAAAATCAGTCTAATAATGGGGCAATCACACTCTACCGGTGATAAATATCTTTATAAGCAACTAAAGCATTTATTGTACTCCAGCCAAAGTAAGTTACCAAAAGAAGAGCTAAAAAACCTCTTAGAATGGACTTTGATTAATTTCCCAAATGTTGACCGGTCAGCTGTATTCACCAAAGAATTTTGGGACACAGTCGGAATTAAGCTCTTTAATAACATTTCCCGCCGTGATTTCGCGGCCGGGGAGCTCGTCCCAGCCTGCAGAGCACTTGTAGAAGTGCTTGCTGCGAAGGAGCGACCCGCGGTAGCTGCTTTGAAGAACGCCGTTCCCGCTGCGAGTTTGCAGCAGGACACGCCCACCGCCTTCCAGCCGAACCTCGTGGCTCCGGTACCCACCGTCCCGCTAGCCCCTGCCGCCCCGTCCCCTCTCCCCGCGGCCCCTGGCACCTCACCTGCCCCCACTACCCCCCCTCCACCTCGATCCGCGCCATCCCGCCGCTCCCTGCTGTCCCGGCTCCCGCGGTATCGGCCCCCGGTTCCACCGGAGTCCCCGCGGTCCCCCTCCTCGCTTCTGCCCCAGCGAGCCCGCCCACCGCCGTCCCTGCACCCCTATCACCCCCCCTAAGTCCCGCCGGGCCGGCCGCTTGCCCCTACCCACCCACGACTCTGCCAGCTGCTGTCATCCCACCTCCCCTGGCCGCGGCCGCAACCACCACGTGTCCTCCTCGGCGCCGCGCTGCTTCCCCTCCCCCGGCGCACCCTGTGCACGTGCCCGCTGCTCCCTTTGTCCCCCCCGGGGCTCCAGAGCAATTTCCTGGTCCAGGCGTTCCAGCGCGGTTCCCCTGTCCCGGTGTTTCGCCGAGGTTTCCGAGCCCCGGCGATCCGGCGGCGCTCCCTTGTCCCAGCGCGGCTGCGCGGGACCTCGTAGAAGCTGCGCTAAACACCGCAACCCCGGCCGCGGTTAGTGCCCTGGCGCACCGCCCGCCGCCAGCCCCGGTGTTCGCCGCGGCTGTTCCCGTGTTGGAAACGGCGCCCTCCCCCCTTCCCGCCGCCGCTCCGGCCGACCCCCTGGTCCCGCCGCCCCAGCGGCTCCGCTCATGCCCGCACAGACCCCTACGTTTGCGGCCGCCGCGCCCACAGCCGTGCCTCCCTCCGCGCCCGCGGCGGCAGCCCAGCCTCCCGCCCCCGGTCCCCCCGGAGCGCCTCCGTTGTTCGCCGCGCCGCCGCTGCTCGCCGTCCCGTCCCGGGCCGTGCCGGCTCCGCCGCAGCCCTCTGCGTCCGAGCTGCTGCGAGGAGTCTCCCCGCCGCTTCTTGCCACCGCCGATGCCCCGTTCCCGCCCGCGGCCGTGCTGCCCTCCGCGCCCCCAGTCCCGGCTGCGGCACTGATGGACACAGACACGCAAGCCCTGCCTAGCACGTGGGCCATTGTTCCGCATCACGCGGAACCGCTGGGGTGGCCCGCGCATGCGCAGTTGCCGCTTCCCCGGAACCAGCACGCTCCGCCTCCGCCCCCCGCAGCCTTTGCCACGGCTCTGACAGAGCCTCCCGGTCCCGACCCGCCCCCTGCCACGGTGCAGCCCCAGCCGGCATCCCTGTGCCCGCCGCCCCCATGCCAGGCTGCACAGCCGCCGCCGCCAAAGCTGATATTCGCAATTCCAGAACTGTATCCATCCGCGCCACCAGCCCAGCCAGTTACTGCTCCGACAGCCCCAGCTGCAGCCTCTCCGCAAATAATCCCTCCCGCAGCTCGGCCCGCCACGCCACCACCAAGGCACCAGCACACGGCACCCACGCATCTGCAGCCCCCAAACATCCCTCCGCTGCCACCACCGAGTCCACAGACAACACCGCTACAGCCGATTCCTGCACCGCCTTGGATGCATCCTTCTGCGCCACCCTCTCTGCCATATGCTGCCGTCCCGGGCACAGCCACATCTTTGAGAGACCCGTCACCACCGCACGACCCTGCCCAGCTAACAGCTGATGTGCCTTCACTGTCAGCTCCTCTGCCTCCGATGCCTGCTGCCCTACCCCAGCCACCGAATCTCCTCTGTCACCCAGCTGCGTTCCCTCCCTCCGCACCCCTAGCACCGAATGAGACTTCATTGTATCACAACTCGCCCAGACGGTCCCAGCCAAACACACAAACTGTGCAACGAAAAGGGGGAGAGTGGAATACGACAGCTGCTTCAATGAATACAGGACAGACAGAGAACTATTTTGTCCCTGCAAATGACAACCCTTTGATTCAAATACAAGAGAACCCTGAAAAACAAATAAGTCTGTTCCCAAACAGCTCTACAGGCCCCCCTGTCCCTGTGTTTGGGACAGACTTCTCAACCCAAAATGAGACATTAAACCCTGATTATTCACTAACATCAATCCCAAAAGTACAAAACCCCCAGAAGTGTTTTAGCAATTCCCAGTTCACAGACTGGCATGAAGTCAGACGCCAGATTTGCAAAGAGGAAAGTCTAAATCCTCTAGCTATGCCTGTGCTAATCAGCCAACAAGCCGAAGGTCCAAGAACATGGACAGCTATCCCACCTCATGAAATAAAAGAACTACGAAAAGCAGTGAAAGACAGTGGCATTTGCTCGCCATATTTTAAACAACTGCTGAAAAGTACTATAGAAGAACACACGCTGACACCAAATGACTGTAAAAATCTCGCCAGTGTAATTCTCACAGATTCACAATATATGCTGTGGGAACACATATGGAGAAGAATGCTTACAGGAGTTTTGACCACTTACAGGCAAAGCACTGATGCAACCCTTCGCACCCTTACCATATCTAAGTTGACTGGTGAACATCCTGATGATCGGAATGAAGATCAAGTGAACCTACCCAGAATAGTGTTTGATGACATTAAAAAAATGGCTCATAGAGCCTTTTTGCAGATTGAGCCTGCAGGAAGTTTTGAAAAAGCCTACAATCTGATTAGTCAAGAGCTGTCTGAACCATTTACTGCATTTGCAGACCGAGTGATACAAGCAGCAGAAAGGCAATGTGGCGATGATATAGCTCGCCCAATTATGATAAGAGACATTATTGAAAATAACGCCAATGCTGAATGTAAAAGAGTAATCAAAGCCCTAGGAAAAGAAAGACCCACAGTACCTGAAATGATTGAAGCCTGCAACAGAATTGGAAGTCCACAGCAAGTGGCAGCTATCCAAGCAAATGAACTTGGAAAGACTTTAGGAGAAAAAATTGAACGAGCTCTTACAGCTCAGGCAACACAGGCAGAGGCACGAGACCAAAAACTGACTGAAATTCTAGCTGCTTTGCACCTGAACTCCCAGCAACAAAACAACACCATGGCTGTTATGCAAACTGCTGTAACCTCAGCACCTTGCTACTTTTGTAAAAAACCTGGTCATATTGTGAGAAATTGCCCAGAAATCAAAAAGGGTGCACAAGCACCGCATCGTTGCCATGCCTGCAAGAAAGGGAAACATCATGCCTGGCAATGTCTAGCTAAGCATGACACAAGACAAACCCACTTTCCAAAAAACTCCAAAGCGAGCCCGCAACGCCATTGCGTGACGACACAAATAGTGGCATCCCAATCACCCGAGGCAAAATTTATGAATGCCTCGACTCCACAACACTCCGCTACGTTACCAGTCAGATCCCAAGTACTGACCCAGACCTACTACCACCAAGATCCTGGTGAACTTTGGCAACCTCCAAATCAACAACACTTTTAAAAGACAATAGCTAAATTGTTTGTTTGATAGTTAGAGCTTTGCACCTTGGCTAAAAGAACTTTGTAAAATAGGCCTGTTCATTTTAGTAGTAATAGTTGTAGTTTTAGTAGCAGTTCCCTGTATACTTCAGTGTGTGCAGAAAATCATGAGTAAAGCAGTTTCTAGTATTTTAATTGTTCATCAGAACTGGGGAGATGTTGGGAAGGATGAAGTAGAAAGACCTTGCAAATAGGGTGGTTTAGATTCTGGGAGTCTGAGTTCAACAAGCGAGATAGAAATGAAAGCATCCTTTGAGATTTAGGGTGTGGGGTGCAGGGCCATCAGCTTGTGAACAACAACCTGCTAAGCTGAGGGCCAGATCGTTTGATTAAACAATCCCCTTCTGCTTGCCTTAGGTAATGGGACATTTCTATTGGCTGTATATGTTGTTATCTTGTATTAGATTGGTTAGTCCAACTCATACTATTCAACTTGGAAAGATATTTAATGTACGGTATTCGAGACCTCGCTCTCTCGGCTCGGTTCTCTGTTCCTGCTCTCCTGGCCTGCTTTAGCTGTGCCTAGCAGCTACAAGCAAGGCCCTCACAATAAACCACGTGCTACCTCTGCTACTTTGCTTATAGAGATACTTTGTCGCCGACTCTACTGTCACGGAGATACTCCTTCACCTGGGTTTCCCAATGTCCATCACTTCCCCATGGTGTCCCCTTTCCCTGGTCCCCCATTGGCTGTGGGGCCTAGTTTCCAGTTTCTGTCTTCCCTATGGCCACTTGCCCCCTGCCCTGCCCCCCTGTACCACCCACGAACCTGAGACATTATATAACTGAGAAAAATCACATGATCTGCCCTTAGGGCTCCAAATTTCCCTTTGGCACATAGAATAAACCTCCCTGGGACCAATCTGGTGGCTGAGGGCCTTCTACCTCTCTTGCTTGAGCTAGCCCATAACGTGTGTGGATGTGTAGCTTAATTGCTTTGCCTGAATCCTTCTCAAGTGGTTTCTCCACTGGAGAGGCTGACTGAGATTTAATTACACTGTAGCTACACTCTGAAAAAGACACACATTCTCATGCTCACTAAAAAAAAAAAAAAAAAAAAAAAAAAAAAAAAGTAATACAAATGAACAAGTTCATTTATTTCTACCCATTTCCCATAAATATCCAATTAACTTTCTCTAACAGACAGAACTGCTTCCACACAATCAACAGTGGGTTTCAGTTGCATATGGTACTATTTGTGTAGGAAGGAAGAGTTCAGCAAAAGGTGGCAACATTATGCACAGCCTGTCTGATGTATGGAAAGCTATACATCCCTGAAAAGCCATAGGGCAGCTTCCCTTTGCTCAGCTGAATTAGCATGCAAATTTCCCTTAGATGAATGAAGCAACAGCAAAGGCAGGGTGTATCACTTCAGATTTTGGGACAGAATAACATCTGGATAAAGCCATTCTGGATTAGTCTGCTACCAGGCAGATTGCAGCACAGATACCTTGCACAATGGGACGCTGATATTTGCATACTGCACCGGATGCCAGCTAGCCCCCTGTTTGCACAGGAGATGGAAGGAATAATCCTGCCTCACTTTGAAATTCCTCATCCTAACTAAAGAGAAAGAATGAAGCCTCATACTAATATTATTATTAGCTTCTTGGATGCACTCACTTGAAAAAACAAAACAGTTGCACTAAAAGATCCACATTCACTGTGCTGGTCACTCATTTGCAATCCTGCTTCCATACCACAAATAACCACTTTGTGCTTGCTGGGCTATGTGATCTCCATAGCTATACACATATATACTAATACACCTGCAAAGGCATGGCAGGTGAGCATCCCAAATCCTCCTGTCAAATGAATGGAATACAAAAGAGGTATCTGAGAAACAAAACATATTTTAAAAGCACCAAAAATTGGGCAGAACTGAAGTGTTTGGTCATATCAAAAACATAATTTCCCCAATGGCCAGGTTCATTCCAAAACAGACACTGAGCAAAACAAATCATTGGCTTTGACACAGGGATGTGTCAAAAAGCAGAAAACAGCCACATTGTTGTACACATACAAGAACCTAATTTTATTATTTTATTATTATTTTAATGCAGAAGCAGTTGTCCCAGTGCTTATTATTGGGCTGAATGAGTTGAAGTGAGACTTCCCCGGCAGCTGCAGACATAATGAATGATTGTGTGGTGAAGCCGAGAATGTCAATGATGAAGAATTTTGAAAGGCTCTGGAATTTGTAAATAACAAAAGTAGCTACAGTCCCCAAAATCTCATCATTTGTTCTCAGCAACAAAGGAGGACTCAAAGGCCTTTGTTTAACAAAATGATTCAAAAACAGGATACGAAAGGAATTAGGGGTTATCTCTACTGGCATAATACAGCAAGCAAATTGTGTCCCCAAGTAGGAAGAGTTATGAATGCATTCTGTCAAACATATTGTTAACTGAATTATTGCAGTACTGTTTCTTTAATCCCTTTTCCAGTACTGTTACCGTGTTTCCTGAGCCAGTAATTCTCAAGGTCTTGGGGCCTTTCAACTCAGACTCTGCAAAAGGGAACCTGCTTATTCCACAGGAGACTTCAGTCCTCCAATGTGCAAAGGGGAAGCATCTGACCATACAATCCATTCCTCCATCATGATGCCTTGGCATATCTCTTCACCAGTATTAAAAATAAGCACAGTTACAATTATCTTAAATAAATATTTAATTTGAATTAAAAAAACAAACAAAAGCCCCCAAAAAACAAACAAAAAAAACCAAGCATCACAACCTTATTACTGGTCTCCAGTATGGGATAAGAGCTTGGATGGCACAAGGCACTGGAATGGCATTGGAAAAAGACAGTCATGCTCCAAAGCAGCTTCCTTTCCCCTCAAGGGGGAACAAGCATTCCAGTTTTGGAGTACTTAGTGTGGGAATTATGTACAGGCTCGGTGAAAGACAATTGAACCTGATGAAGATTCATGCCACACTGACAAGTGCTATCCAAACAAATATAAATTCAATTAAAAGACTGTTGTGTGAGCAATAAACTGAGAAGTGTTCTGGATCAATGAGTGGAAAGCCAGCTCACCCGTGAAGGTTCTCAGGCTTGAGAAATTAAGATAGCAGACAGGAGCAATGCTGATGCTGAAACCAAAGGCAGGCAGCATAAATCAGAAGGACGGCACTCCTGAGCAAGGGAAGGAGGGACCAATACCTACTGAGAGACAGATCCAGCTCTGTTCCCTCCTCCTCATGTTTGGGACCAACAGCTGAAGGGCTGGCAAGGGTTTAACCTCCTGCAGGCTCCACTGCCCACTGGATGAGCTCTGCCAAAACCCTGGCCATGACACACTTATAGGGATAACATCAAGGACTCCTGTACAGAATTATTACTCTTGTTATCTTTCCTTGCATTTAGGCATTCATTTTATTAAACCATGCACTTCCTACTGCAGCAGCCAAAGTCAATAGTACCTGTGGTGTCTCTTTTGCCAATCAATATAATGCTGTAGCTGCAAGCAGTGCAATAAAACCTGCTTGTGCTACCCTGACTGCCTTCAGTCAATGCAAATTTGGCAATCCTTTCAAAGGAACCAGGCTTTCACCTTGGGATGCTACTCAGACCTGGAAGAAAAAGTCTCCCTGACATTAATTTTTACAGGTGCCTCATCAGCTCATCCTGTCTCTCCAAGGAAACACTGATTAGACAACAATAAAAATGCAGCAGAAACCAATGGTTAAAGAGCATCTTCAGTTCCT
Organism: Prinia subflava; assembly: GCF_021018805.1. Classification (NCBI taxonomy): domain Eukaryota; kingdom Metazoa; phylum Chordata; class Aves; order Passeriformes; family Cisticolidae; genus Prinia; species Prinia subflava. Next base: position 10,618,051 of record NC_086282.1, read on the forward strand.
GGCCTCCTTCAGTCCCCTGGGCAGTACTCGGAGAACAAGAGGGATTGATTCATCAGCATATCTTTCTAAAGATTTTAGCGCACCTTTGCTGACATTTGGTGCCAAGTATTATTGCTGAAAATTATTTTTTTAATGAATGGCAAAATCAGTACTAAATATTCCAATTCCAGGAGCTTCACCAGAACTAAAAAAAAAAAAAAAATTAAACCATGTGATTCATGGTAAAAAAGATAACAAGATATGACAGCCACATTGAGAAGTTGCCTAGAGAACATAAGGTGAAGAAAATCCGCTATCAAATTGTCATGCCCAACATGAAATAAAGCCCCTACAAAACAATGCAGGGCTGAAGAGGCTGGAGATGTATGTTTTCTGAGTAGTGACATCTTCTGAAATATGGTTTAACACCTGTTATTAATCCTGCTGCCTTGGCACATTTACACCATTACTTCTTCCATTTCAGCTACAAATTCAAAGGATCACACCTGAGCCTGACATTAACCCACGGAACCACCACAGTCGGAGTTAACCCATCCTGCACGTTCAAAGGGAAGCCTGCTGTTGAATTCCATTCTGTTTAAGAAAACTCCTAATTCCAGTCCCAGACCTATCATCCCTCCCTGTCAACCCCACTTCAGCCTTTTGCCTTCACTAATGGTAATTTATGGACAAAGATATATGGCAGTGACTGTATTTTAGCTGCTCATTTCCATTCTCTTAATGTATTAAGCCTAAAAAAAAAAAAAAAAAAAAAAAAAAAAAAAAAAGCAGTGGAAAAACAAAGTTTTCACTATTTGCTTTCTAAAATTGCCAGAATGGTGAATAAGCACACCAGAAAAACTGAAAATGCAAGAACCTGAAAGAAAGTAAACCACTAAAACATGTGAGAAGATGCCCCCAAACTGAGCTGGTCCTCCCAGCTCAAAATTCTCCATTTATTACTGATTTTTTGCACTGGGCATCACTTGCTCCACACTACCCATTTAAGCTCTAGCCATCTACCATAATTCAGCAGAGATTTCAATGTGCTGAAGCAAAAACATCTCTCCACTTGGTTCTGTCACATCAAAAACAGAGACCCTAATAGGTCACCCAACAAGAGTGTAACAACCTTCAGACCATGACTGCCTTCAAAGCCCTGACATCCTCCAAAGAAATGTTGTATAGGAAGAAAGCAGTGGAGCCACATGCTCTTGGGAAATGAGTCTGCTCTTACCATGTCAGCACCTTCAGCATCACATCTGCATAGTGACACCAACAAGAAGCTGGAGTGCCTGTCCCAAAGAGCATCCCACCAATGAGACACAGAGGAAGGTAACAGAGCCAGCAGCAGCTTGGGGAAAAATCAAGCAGAGTTGGGTGCTGGTGATAGCAGTGCATCCTTGGGCAGGAATGCTCGTGTGCCTCTTTTCCCAGCATCACCCAGACAACATACAAAAACTAGGTTTAGCCCCCAAATTTTTCAGCTGCTTCTGATCTCAGTGAACATTAATGTGTGGACAACAGGCTTAGCCCCTATGTCCCCACTGCTGTGCCCTGTGAATGACCTTTAATTGGCAAAGGACACAATGGGAGACAAGGGCCAATTCAGAGCCACTCCTGCCGACCATGTCACTTTGTCTTGGTTTGGAAAGACAGGTATCTGTCAGGGAAAACTGGAGTTTCCCTTGGAATGGAAAATGTAAAAAACCCCTCCCTCCAAATGATTACAGTTTTGCAATTAGGAGCTTTCAGGCAAAAACATGGGAATAGGAGTAACAGTTGTTTACTAGGAATATTAAAAAAAATACAAATGCAGTAGTACAAAAACCCAAACAAGCAAACAAAGTCCTAGAAAACCCTAACAGAGTCAGAGATACGACCTGACACCCTGTTGTCAGGGTGTTGGAAGCAGTCCAAATAAGTCTTCCTGGAGTAACAACAGATGTTCTGTGAAGTAGAGATGGTCGTGTAGAAAAAAGGGTCCAGTGCTGGTGAGATGGGTCTAGTCTTCCTCCAAGAATCTAGTGGAAAACAGGCTGTTTGGTGTTCCTACATCTCTGTTTTTATCTTGGTAGAAACGGTTGGCTCCCCCCTCACTGGGTGGAGCATCTCAAAATGGGATGGTGTAATGTGTCATGTCACTGGTGAGCCTTAATGGCTCATTAACAGAAGATATCTTCCCCGGAGGGTGGACAGTGGTGGAAGAGATAAGAAACACTGCCCCACCTGGTTTTAACAGCTGGCCTATTATCAGAAGGCATCTGCCTCCCTCCCCTCTGGAGTTATAAGAGATAAAGAAAAAAAAATCCCCCCAACTGGTTTCAACAGATGAAATAGAATACACATTTTTTTGGTTACATAACCCAAGACACACTTCTTATTTACTCTTGCCAAAGCACAAACATCACTTGTCTGGTGACAAAACAAACAAACAAACAAAAAAACCCCAAAAAACCAAAAAAAAAAACCTACTCAAAGAACTTATGAATTTACTTTGTTGGAAGTCCATAGGATGATGTGAAAGATTTGGGCAAAATGAAGCTCCAGTTGATCTTGGTACTGCAGTGCACAAGCATTACCCACAGAGCAGAGGGGGAAACAGATGCTCAGCATGAAGGAATACCCTGGCAAATGATTTTATTTCTCCAAGATATCCAAGGATGGTATTTTTACCTTATGCAATAGGAGTCTAGTAAATTTTGTGCTGTAAATTTGAACTCTCCCAGTAGTCTTCAGGGATACTAAAAAAGGAAAATCTCACTGGTTTTCCACTCTCTCTTCTCAAATTTTACAGCAAAATAAAAAACAACAAAATGAGCTCTGCTCCCTGATGAAAACACTAGACTCTACTGCACTTCTTTGTGTTGGAAGTCCTGTTCCCCAATCCCCCTGATCCTTTCTAGCTCTATTCCCCTGGCATGTCTAGACACTTTCCCTCTCCTCCCTCCATATTTCATGTAGAAGATATTCCACTCAATTTAATAAAGATGGAGAGTCACCTAAGTGGGGGCTGTGCATAATTCAACTTCAGTACTCTGTGACTGCTTCTTCTTTAGAACAGCCATAGGCTAAATGAGTAAGAAGGAGCAATTTTCCTTCTGGGAGACACAGCACCTTTCTCATGGCTCAATCATCATTTTATTATGCTGGTTGCACAATGCATTTTGAGGTTTGGAGCACACTCTGAAAAACTGCAACATTTGTTCACACATAAAACTTTCCCAGAAGTAATGCAACACTAAACAAGCCATCATTTCTTCAAGGGGTTGTTTTAGTTTTCTGCTGATGATTTTTATGCTGGTGGTGCACATTAAAGGTAGCCTCACCAGACAGGTATAGTGCATTGGAATGAAAATGTCAATATGGTGAAACAGTATGTGTCACATTAAACAACATTATTATGTGTATTTATACTCCAGGAGGCAATGACCACAAGATGCAATGCAACAGCAACTTTATATGCCCATTAATAAAAACTTGTACTTCTAGCAAGTCAGTGTCATGGCAATGCACTGCATAAGGCCTATTACTGGCAACAGGAATGGTCATTTATAAAAATGTTATATTTAGAACTATGTGTTATAGTTACACAGCAGGTCAAGAAGATAAATTCTGGAAATAATTTTGCCTTAAAAACTGAATGTTTAAATTCTCTTATCTCGTACAAATATGTTGCTTAGTGCTTCTTTGTTGCTTTGGGTTTTTTTGAGTTTTTTTAAAACCTACTTGTTCATAAGATGGAGTCAGTTCTTTAGTTTCTGTACAATATTAAGGGTCAGTTTTTCACTTTCTCACACTTTGGAACATAAACAACCTTTCTTGTTTTTGTTCACTACCCTTTGTTTACATATTTCTAGCCTGAAAATAATGTTGGTTGACAGCTGGTCTGGCCAGTGAGGTAAAGGGGCAGTAACCCCAGAAGCCAATCCACAACCGGACCCACAAATGTATAAAAATGAAAGAAATAAACAGGCTCATCCTCTTTTTGGGGAGCAGCTTTTCACTGCAGACCTCCTGCCTCCGTGTTGTTGTTTTGCATGCCACTTTCACAATTCTTAAATTTTCAAGACTCTTATCATAATGACACCTCAGCTATGCACAATTGGGACTCTAAAACTTCAAAATGATCGAGTGAACATTCCTTCCCTGCATGTCATCTCAAGCACCCACCAAAGAGGTCAACCTGGAGCCTGCAGGGATGTCAGTCGATGCACAGCTCTGAGGTAAAAAGCATTTAGATAAATTGCCCAGCACAGCGCAATCATTATTTCACTTGTATATCACCTAAATACCTGCATTTCTAGACTATTTTCTCTCTGGAAAAAAATTATTCTTGCTTAAGATATTAAAAAGCAGACTTCTATAACTTCGCCTTAGTTATCTCAGCTTAAAATTTAGGAAATTACAATTATCTTCAACAGACAAAAAATTCCCTTCAAACCACAGGCTAGAGTAATCAAGTTTAAATGAGAAATGCCACAACCCTTCTGATCTCCAAAGCAGGAAAGGGTTTATTTAAGCCACTACCAGTAGACACTAGCTCTGCCACCACTAAGATGGGAAAACAATACAATGCTATTTCCCTGGTGGCCCTGAAAACAGAAGTCCCTGCTCAGTGCCAAGGCTGTTGCTTGGAGCTGGTACAGCAGCAATGACCTTAAAATCTTATTCCTTTGACCCTCCTTTACCAAGATTGCTCACCCGCACAGCACCATGAGCCAGCTATAAAGCTGACTGGCCCAGGGAACAAGCTTTCTCTGCCCCTCACCTCCTCCCTATACTCCTGGATCATGGGATAGAGTTTTGTGCACTCTCTAATATCAGCAAAGCTGTTTTCCCAGCAAAGGGAGGAGGCTATCAACAAGTATCTCTGGGAGGTTCTGCTCAACTGTTCAGCGTGATTCAGATCATAGCGTTTCCCTCCAGTATCTCCATGTCAGGGACTGTGAGTGCTGCTGAAATCTTAATGACCTATTCATCTTGTCCACATGTAGGAACAAAAAAATCTAAAGGAAAACATAAAATTATTTTACTGCAAGGCTGCATGAAGAGATCCAAATAGGACCTCTATTCTACAAGGAGACTTGAGTCTTGCTTAAGTGGCTTTTCACTTACTTTCATGAGCAATGCAAACAAAAAATCATCATGCTACTAGGAAATCCCCGTCTTACATTTTCTTTTACTATTAGTAAATGAATGGAATTAACAAAAAAAAAATCCAGCCTGTCTTTAATGGTTTTTCTGGCTGGACCCCATCAGCAGCAATGGAAGCTGGCAGAAAGCAGACAGCAAAGGATAGATGAGGATTGTTTTAGGGAAGAGTTATTTTCACCCAATGTAACTCTTCAGCAGACAACATTCCTGCTATGAGGCACCATCCTGCCTTTTGAAACTTCATGCAGCATTTCTCCAAGGAAACCCTTCTAATACCCATTGAGATTTACTGCTGCTCCTGCCCCAAATGTACAGGTTTGTGCAAACAAAAAATTAAAAAAAAAAAAAAACACCCAATCAAACAAACAAAAAATCCCAACCAACCAACACCACAAACCAAAAATATTTTTTAAAAGGGCTGAAAAAAAATGTGTGTCAAGATCGCAGCTTCACCTGAAATTGAAATCAAAGATTTTTCTGCATGCAAGGCTTTACAGACATGTATCTTGACACAGACAGTCAGCAATAGCCAAGCTGGAGGAGGGTTTAGCCCTTCCTCCAGTGTTATAAAGGTAAAGCCAATTCCAAATTAATAAATGATTTTATTAATTTTTAAAAAAATCAACAAACAGAATTTCGGGTAAGCCAACAATCAAAGAATCAGTGTCAAGTCCCGGGATCGGCACTGGGTGAACCTTAGCTGCGGCCTCTATCGCACCATAGCTCCCCTGTTCACCTCTTTGGTTTTGTGAGTCCTGTTTATATACAGTTTTATTCCAGGACAGGGTATTACTTCATACTCTCTTTGTCCCTTCAGTTTTTCTTCATATTCATGTAGATTCATCCTCGGTCACCAGGTCGGTTCAATAGTTCTTCCAAGGGGAGATGAATATTAAATACGATTTCTGGGAATCGTGCATTGAGATGCACGTCCCCTATGGTGGAGCGAGATCCATATCAGTGGTAATGGTTGGGTCATTTGCAGTTCCATCTCCAGAGAAGACCACTCTTCCTCAGACCTTTCCTTCTCTCTGTTGTAAATTCAGTCGTTCACGGGTTCCGGCAGAGTAGTTTTCAATTCTTGAATCCGTTTATCCCCAAGTCAAAGGATTTTTACCATTTATTTTAAAGAGCACATCTTTGGTTTATATTATACATTCATTATAAACACGAATTATCCCACATCATTTATCACATCCAGGATGCAACAGAAGAGCCTTGGATCCCTCTGAGTGTAAATTTATTTTGAAAGTCAGATAACAATTGATCTGCCTGCTTGTCTATGGAGTGATAATACAAGTTTTATTAACTGCAGAATGCTTTTTTTCTCTTCAGTCATTGTAATTAACATTTCAAATATCACTGTAGGGAAGCACAGCTTCTTGTGTGTTGCCTTACTTTCAGAAACATGAATGGCCTCCATGGTTTCTACTATGAAACAGAAAAGGAAGTGAAAAATGATCCTGGGCCAAAGAAGTGGACTTTAAGTTCTATATAGGAAACCTGCAATCATTTCAGATTGAGATAAATGACATGGGATAATTCGTGTTTATGATGTATATAAAATATAAATTAAGAAACGTTCTGTAAAATAAATGAGAAAGTTGGTCAGGCTTGGGACAGACGGATTTTTAGGATGGACAACTGACTCTGCCGGGAATTTGGGATGAATAATACTCCTGTCCGGAAACTGGGAAATACAAAATTAGCAATAGAAAAGAAGGTGGGTCCAGGGACAGATGAGTCTTCTTGGGCGGTGGAACTGTGAATGATCCAGCCATTAGGATCGATATGGATCTCGCTCCACCATCTGGGGGACAGGTCTCCATTCACGATTCCGAGAAACTGAATTAATATTCATTCTCCCTCGGAAGAACCATTCAACAGACCAGAGGGCAGAGAGGAACCCCCATGAATATGAAGGAAAAGACAAAAGACAAAGAAGATGTGGAGAAATACTCTGCCCTCGGCTAAATCAACTATATAAGGAAACCCCGAAAAGACTGAATTTGTGAACGGGGGAGTAACAGTGCGCTAGAGGCCGTAGCTAAGGTTCACCCAGTGCCGATCCCGGGACTCGACACTGAACTTCCGATTGTTGGTTGACTCTAAATTTTGTTTTGTTAATTCTTGATAATTAATAAAAGTATTTATTAATTTGGAATTGGCTAAACGTTTATAACAATATTATCAGCAGTGCCTAAGCAACTTAGAAATAAAAATCCCCACAGCTTCCACTGGTGGATCTGCCTCTAAAACTGATAAATATTATTTTCCTAAGTCCTTCATTGACATAAGCACACAAATCCCACTGACTTCCTAAGTGCTTTAAGTGCTACCAGAAAGAATTTTAAAAGGTGTTTAGGCTCCTGTTTGATCCTGAAATCAACAAGAATTAGCCACAGACCTTCAAAAATATTCCTCAAGGGCAATGAGCAATTAAACTTTCATGTTACTTAAAGGAGATCTTTTAAACTTCATGAATTACTGGTCATTTTACCTCCTACCCTGTAATAGGTGAGAAAGGAAAAAAAAAATAGAGATGTAAAAAATAATAATACCAAAAAAATCCCAGGAAAACCCCACATTTTCTCCTTTTCTAGCAATGCTTTTCTTTGCATTACTGACTTTGAGAAACATAATGGAAGTGCAAAACTCGGAAGCAAAACGTAAAAGTAAATCAGTAGAAAGGTTTAAAAAGCTCACTAAGACACTGAACAAAATATCTAAATTAATAATTTCTGCTTTTTCACTAGCATATTCTGAGGTTTCCTCACTGGGTCTCATCAACACATAAACCAGCAGCTCAAGTACTCCAATTGACACATCATCTTTCATAGAAGGATGGGAAGCACTGATTTCAGAAGAGCTTGGGGTTTTTTTGGAGATAAAAGCAAGATACCTATGCAAGAATTTGCCATAACAGGTAGTGTTTAAATGTTATTGTCTTTGACTAAGAGGATTTAAATACCTGGCTGGGCAGCACAACCTAAATGGTTCAGTCTGTGATTCCATAGGGAGGACTGTAAATCAGCATATGGCATCTATGCAATGGAGATGGAAAACTACCTCCTCCAAGAAATGACTATGGATTCTCAAGCCTAACATTGAAAAATGCAGTGGTATCAGTAACGAAAGCATGAAATAGTTTACTGAACCAGTTATAAACTTCTCTCCACAGAAAACATGACATAGGAAGATTTTCCATAAATATTCTGTGTAAAAAAACAACAACCGAAGCTATTTTGAAGAAAATTAAAACTGTTTTACTGCCAACATTTCTGATTAAACAATTTACTCAAAAAGCTTATTTTATGATATAACAAAACTTGAAAACACTGACATTATTGCAAAACATATATCTTTTTGTGATAAATAACCTGGGATAATTTATGTTATAGTGTATATAAATATGATGTAAGATATGTTTTAAAAATAAATTAAGCAAGCAAGCCCGGGCTTGTAGCAAATGCACTTTAGGATGAACAAGGTGGACAATACCCTGGCTGGAAATGTGAGAAACACCGAAATTAAGAACAGAACGGAAGGTGGGCTGAGAGCAGATTGTCTCTTCTGGGTGAAGAGACTGAGAAGTGCCCAGCCATCAAAATTGATATGGATCTAGCAGCAATACCCAGAAAGATGCCCCTCTATTCACCATCCATCTCCCTAATCATGCTTTCTGAGAAACGGAATTATTATTCATCTTTCCCTGAGAAAACCCCATTCAGCAGCCCTGACAGCAGAAAGAGACTCATATGAATATGAAGGAAAAGAAAGGAGACAAAGAACTATGGGGGCCACAGGCTAAATAAACTGTATATAACGAGACCCCTAAAAGGGCTGAATTCGTGAACAGGGGGAACTACCGTGCTGTCGGAGTCTAGAACATCCCTCTGGCCACCCTGGAGGGTTTGGAGACCGGACAGGGGGGTCTGGGATCTGTACAGGGGGGTCAGTTAGACCCACACAGGTCCCAGGAGGACACTGCCTCTGATCCCTGTCCATGGGAGTGAACACTCACATGCAGGAAGAATCACAAATCCTAAGAATTTGAAATAAGTAGTGGATAGTTTATTATAGAATATAAATATAGAAATTAGGATTCTTAGCATATGGGGCTGAAGAGACAAGATGGAGGAATTGGGGAGTGGCCCCTGTCCTCCTTGTTCTTGCTCTCGTCCCCCATCTTGTGCTGAGTTGGGTTTTAGAGATTGGCTTAGAGTAGAACTGACATGTTAGTAAAGGTAGTAGGTATTGGTAAAATTTTGTAAATAAAAAATACGTCTCGGACAGTGGTTGGGTCAAGGGGACTGTACATAAGGTGTGGGGCTCTCTGATCCGCCCAGTCCGCCGCGTGTCCTGCTCTGCGGAGACACCTTGCAGAGCTGAGAAAGAACTAAGATAAGGTACCCTGCCAGGGAAGTGTTTGGCAGAGCTGAAAAAGGACTGAGATAATGAGGAATAAACGGCCTTGGAAATGTGCACTGGCGGACTCAGTTTGTCGTCTCTACCTCTGGTGTGTAACACTTAGGGCAAAGAGAAGACTGAAAACCTTATTACCTCTGGGAACAGCAACCCAGGGGAAACTCCTAGGGAACAGCAACCTTGGGAGACCCTTATTACCTTGGGGCCAGCAACCCCAGGGAGAATCTCAGGAAAACTACAACCCTGAGAATTGGTGCCCGAACTCCTCCGAGCAGCTACGGACCCTCAGAAGAAGACAAAAACTCCACCCTTAGAAGATAAGAACAGACTCAGCAGTTGCCGACTCTGGAACTTCAGCTGGACCGACGTGGACCCAGGGGCCCAGGGCTGCGTCATCCCACAGCTGCCGGACAGCAAGGGACAACACCGGTTCCAGTTCCACAGCCAGGAAAGACTGCACCTAGGTGAGACCGGTCAAAAACCCAGAACACGGGGGGAATGCATTCCAGAAATAGCTACGTATCTTATTAACTTGGCAAAGCATTACTGCTGCATAATTTGCGGCTTCAATTGAAAGAGCCAGCAGCTCTCTAATAATGGGTTTGCCTCGCAATCCTACAACACAAATCGGAACTAAAGTTCCAGATAGAATTTTGGAAAGAGGTGAACAAAAAAACACTATATCAAAATGCAATAAGGAGAGATAAAAAAAAAAAAAAGCTCTCAAATTAATGGCATTGGCAAGTGCACTGCTGCAAACCATATTACAGAATTCCAGGGAAGAATTAAAACTCCCACGACAGCAGAGAGGCAAAGAGGAATTAGATTCCCAGCCCTCTGAGAAGCGAGCCCACATGTCGACCGCAACGCCAGAAAAGGGAGGGGACGCTCAAAAGCAGTCTCTAACAGTTCCTCGGACATCCCCCACTCTGCACCCTACCCTGCACCCCAGAAAGAACACTGAAGTGGGCGGCCCGCGGCCGTGCGGCGCAGCTCCCCCCATCCCCCACTGCAGAACAACAGGGGAAAGAGGGGAGAGGGCAGACGGAACACCAGCCGTGCCACCAAGGCAGGGGGAGGACACACCGCGCGGGGGAGGGCGCCCCGCAGACGCCCTGCACTGGGAAGGAAACAGCCGGGAAGAGAGTTTGGAAACAGGGTGAAGAAATACATTAAGGAGAAGGCAAGCTTTCACAGTCGCTTTTGAATCGGTCAGAGCAAGAAAGTGAGGAGAATGAATTGTTTCTGAGTGATTTTTATGAAATGCTGTTTGCACCAAGAATACAGAGCAGGTTTAGTGGCCGTGCGTGCTCGCACATCTCAGAGCTGGAGCGAAAGCGGCCGGCGGTGCCGCCGTGCATCGCGAGGCGGGGAAGCCGGGATTGGGTCGCGCCACGCGAGCTTTTGCGGACCCCGCGGCACTGACCGTGCGCCCGGTGGCAGAGGCTGCTGCCTCCCCAGCAGGGAGGCGGAGACGGGGCAGTGCCGCGGCACAGCGCGAGCAAAAGGAGGCTTGTTCCCTCCCCCCCCCCCCCGTTTTTTCCCCCCCCCCCCGTTCCCCGTCCGCCACGATACGCGTTCCCCGGGAAGGAGGCGCGGGGAGTCCAACACAGACCCCGCCTCCATGTCCCCAAAGCTCCCTCCCTCCAAACATCGAACACGGAAGGACAAAGCACTGTCCCCCTCCCCGGCCCCCCCCCCCCCCCCCCCCCACAGCGGGACAGGGAGAGACGAAGGGGAAAAGAATACAAGGATCACAGGCAGCGGTCACCGAACGCGGGAATGCGGAAGCGCGGGAACGCGGGAATGCGGAAGCGTGGGCAGGGCGCACGCTGATGTCGCGGATGGTGAAAACCGAGGCAGGGACTGGGGGCACCACTCCAGCACAAGCTGTGGGGATGCAGGAAGCACGGGCACCGGCGGCATTTGTAAGGACCGCCAGCGCAGATTAGGGCGGGGCGGACCCCGGGAGAGAGCAGACAGAGCGCGTCTTTTCGGGCTTTGCCAAGCCAGAGTAGGCAGAGGAGGGGCGTGGCCACGCCGAAGGCGTTTCATTCCACGCCCCCATGCCGGCGCAGACAGGGGCAAGGTGGGGCCAGAGTGGGATTTCCCTCTGGGCACCGTCCCCCTGCCCCACCCCCTCGCAACGGGCGTTTTGTCTATTCCCTCATAGCAGCAGTGCTCAGGCAGCGGGAGGTCCCCCAGCAACCCCGGTGCACAATTGAAATTAAAAGCAATTATGCAGCAATGCCAAGGCATAGAAATAATTAAAACTAAGCAGCAAATATGCTCGCAGCACCCAGCCGGAGCTACGCGAGTGACAAAATTGTGAAAGTGCAGCTTTTTAAAGCATGCATCACAAAGATTATAAGTCCCCATCCTCAGAAAGGAGAGGGGAAGATGATGTTGCATGATGGCAACACATGACATTTAAGATTTATAAGAAACACGCAGCAACGCGCAAAAGCTGCAGTGATCAGGGCAAAGAATTTTTCATAAATATGCCCGTTGTATCACAACATTGGCAAGGATTGGCCGTGCCAGGGACCCCTCGATGTTTTTTTTATCAAGCCCAAATCCCTCAGCTCAGTCAGAATGGCCTGGCTAGCCGGACAAGCTGAAACTGAACCCAGCCGGTTCAGCATCACCACCATGCATGGTGGAACAGAAGCATTGCAACAATTTCTAAGCAGATTGCACAGCTTCAACAACAAAAATAGTAACAAAGGAAGCCTCCATTAACTCCTGAAGACAACAAAGTTCAAGATATGCTAGCTCAGAAGCAGCAGCAAATATTCACCGTTGGTGACAGCAAGTCAGTTCAAACTCCACATGATTTTTGGACTGTAGCCCAAGCTTCTTTTGCCACTCAATCACAATCATCTTTATTTTCAAAAGATTTTTTTTTATATAAAAAAAAAGCAATTATTTCTTCAGTTGAAAGACTGTGCTCTGGAATTTTATCCGAATTTAGCAATGCATTTCCCTCAATCACCCCTTCCAGCATAAGGTAGTCACACCCTTTCTGAATCCTCTGCAAATAATTCCTACACATTTACATCAAGGCTACCTGCTGGGTCAGCGGCAGGTTCAGCCGTGATTTCCCTTCACCGTGCCACATAGGTATTATGTGCAGCACACAGAAAAAGTAATACCCCAGTCCTCATAGAGGAGGGGGAAAATGATTTACAATATCCACTCCTCATCCAGGAGAGGGAGAAAAGTTAGAAATGTTAGCAAGCTCCAAAATGGAAGAAAGAGCATCATGGTAATAGCAATTGAATCACATTCCTGCAAATCCACAGGATGAAAGAGTTATAACAGACTGCAAAGAAATCAAAAAGAAAACACTGAAAGAGAAAAACTGTGATATAGTGAAGCATGGAAAGTATTGTGTTACCAATGACATGATCTACAGGATTCAAACTCAAGATAGGGGCAATTGTATCACGATGTGCTCAAAGATTGAAAGAAAGTCATGCGAGAAAAGGGTTTGAAATTTCTGTACTTCAAACAGTTTTTGAAGGAATGTTAAATGGAGGAAAGCCCTCGATGAACTAAGGAACAAATAGCAGGGAGTGAATGCAACCCTCACCATGTTGCAGGTGGCAGGGGACATACCACATGACAGACCCAAAATTCAAGCCAGGGATTTGCCACAACAGGTGCAGGCAGACATCAGAAGTACACCACAAAAAACAATTTTGTAAGTTCCATCGATTGAAACACCTGAAAACATTTGTACATATATAATATATATATATACATATATAATAATCCAGCAAGGACCTTCAAAGTCTTTCATGTCATTCCCTGGTTGCCTCACCAAGACAATGAACAGGCAAGTAAACAATGAAATAGCAAAGCTACACCTGCTTCAATTCCTTGCGTTTGGAAATGCCAACGCAGAATGCAGATGCATCATCAATGCAATGCCTGGTCGATCGTCTCAGGCAGAGACGGTGAAGGCAGAGACGGTGAAGGCAGAGATGGTGAAGGCAGAGACGTTGAAGGCAGAGATGGTGAAGGCAGAGATGGTGAAGGCATGCAGTGAAGTGGACACACCTCAGCACGGCACATCAGTGCAGGCAGGCATCTGAAGAAACCAGCTTGAAAAGATCCTCCAAGCCCGGGACGAAGGAATTCTCACAGCACTTCAACAAGTGATTCAACAGAACAGCATGTGAACATTGTAAGAAAAAATCAGAATAAGAAAATACAATCATTTGTCCCTTTGTTGTGGAGCAATCCATCATTGTGTGAGAAACACAAAATGTGAGAAAGGGACATCCTATCATAAAGAAGAAAAATAGAAAATGAAATGAAGATGAGCTTTTAGCCAGAGTTAATCATTATTTGTTAATTTGAGTTATGTTTCCACATTTTACTGTTGTTGAAATTTTTGTGTGGTTTGGTTCGAGTTTAAGTTACATATTGTTAAATATATAATTCTAAAATTTATTTCAAGTTTGGGCCCTGAAGAGTTTAAATTAAGTTTGTATTTGAGTTTCATGAAGTTTAATTAGTAATTAATTTATATTTTATTGATTTATTATATATGGATTTTATAAGGTTACTGCAAGTTGTAGATTTTTTATCAAGCTTTATTTATGTTGAATTCAAGTCTTCGTTGATTTAAAAGGTGATTTACAATTTATAGAAGGTATGTTTGTTTAATTTGCAAAGTTTAGTTATTTTTCTTCAACAAAGAAACAGCTTCAACTGAAATGATGATGATGGAACATTGATAAATAAGATTTGAGGAGAAGATACAATTTGTTAGATCCTTGATTTTATTGTTGGTTATGAATTATTGCAGTCTTTTGTGTTTCATTTTAAATTAATAAGTGTATGAGAGTTTTGAAATGCAATTTAACATGTTAAGTATTGATACATTGATTACATAGTATGGAAACATATATAAAAATTGATAGTACTTGTAAGTTAATATTACCGTTAAGCTTTTATGCTTTGTAATTTATTTATAGGATTTTTCAAAAGGCATTTGTAATTTTGAATCTTTTCTATTTGTTTTTTTACCATTTAAGTATTTCGTAAATGCTGTTGTTGAAAAATGTAGTTGTATTATTAAGTGCAAGTCAGAATTTTTTCTTAAGTTTCATTTTAAGTATATAATTTGTCTCTTTTATAATCAATCTTGTGTGTTTTATGCAATGTTTTAGCATGTCCTTTTGAAGTTTCATTTGAATTTTTAACTGTGTTATGCATTTCACTTGAAATGAGATTTTGGGCTTGTTTTGGTACCTCTTGTGTGAGTAGAGACATTGCATTTCAGTTTGTTAAATCTTTAAGTGTTTTTCAGAAGGTCTTGGAGAGAGATACCTGAAGCATCATTGATGATTTTTCCATCAGCTGTTGATCCTGTGATTGTTCCAATTGGTATTCAACTGTTTTCAAGAAAAGTTCCAGAAAAGACTAGCTCCTGAGTGATCTGATCAATTTTTCATCTTAAATTTTAAATGTTTCTTTTATGTAAAAACGTTATGACAGTTTGTTGTATTTGGGGCATTTAATGCTCATTGTTGTTAGAGGATTTATTTGGAGAATGTGCTAAAGAGCATCACTCCAACTTGAAGTTTGAGTTCTGGCCAAACTCTGATTTTAACTTGGATGGATGCTGTTTGCCAACAAAGCCCAGAGATTTCTGCTCCAAAAAATAATATGCAAGTTATTTTGACTTGGCAATTTGATCTTATTAATATAACAGCTGAATCAACTTTGTCGTGAGACCTGATGTCTTGCCTGGGAAAGAACATCGGGATCTCCACTGAAGGAAAGTGTTTCAGCAGTTTGCAGTCTCTGAGGTGATGGCACAAATGATTTGATAATCACATTTCATTTTCATTGGTATGCCGAATTTTTTTCCTTTGTGTTGAGCATTTCTTTATAGAATTCTTTTGTCATGCTTTATAGTACTTATGTTATGTTTTATATCTCCAAAAAATTGAAATAACCTCCATGATGCAAAAGGACAGGGGAGGAATGCTGAGTGTAAATTTAAGCAGAATGTTGAGGAAAAAATAGTATGTTTTAAACTTTTGATAAGTTTTTTTGTAGAGTCCATTTCACTGAGCAGCAAGTGGAACGGGAAGAGAAATGTGAAGAGAATCCTTTAGTCTTGAGCAGAAACCCAGAGACAGGATGGATTGGAAAATCATTTAAATTTAAGGTTTGGGGCAGGGATTGTGCTTGTGTTTTCACAGGAGCCGAAAATGAGCATCAGCAAGGCATGAGAACCTCTGCCAAAGTCAACGACATCAGGCGTTGGTCCAGAAATGGAAAAGCAGGCACACAGACATGGCTGTCAAGACTGCAGACATTTCTTCGTTTGGAACGCAAAAGATTTTGGGACTTGGGATTTCTCTGGGACTTGAGTGGTGTTGCATTTCAGATATTCCCACAGAGAGTGAGGCCTTTGAACAAGCAGTTTAATCAAGTGTTATACTTGTGCATTGTGTTCTCACCCATTGTCTTGGGCAGTGGGGTGGTTTTGCCCATGATTCAGTCAAGGAAGAATGGTTGGGAAACTCTGGCCAATGTATCAGAGCTGAGCATCTTTCATTTGACATACTCAAGATCAGGGAAATTCTTTTCATCATGTTTTATGAGTTTGTTAGTAGGCAGGTGATTGAACAAGTAGTCGATCCCAGAGAACATCCCTCCAGCAATTTCACAGTTCATTTTCAACCTGGTGGGCAAATGGGATGTTCAAATGAAATTCTTTTCTATGGTTCTTTGTGAACCTCGAAAATGAAAACCTTTGGTTCAGCAAAAGAGAATTTTTGCAGAAAATTTGGTCTTTCCTGGAGTGACACAAAAAAGATAATATCGTAGACGTCACTCCAAATCATATGATTTGTAAAAGTGCATCACCTTAGTGTAACTACACTGAGATATCAGATAAACTAGCAAGCCAGGTTTCAATGTTATTCCCGAAAGAAATCCTTTTCATTTTTGAAGACAGGATTCAGTCTGTGCTTCTTGAAGATGTCAAGGATGGTCCATGCAGCAACAAGAAATGTTCTTTGTTAACACATGTTAACACCCAGCATGACTGATAAAAGAGCAAGAGAGGAAAGATCTGTTGAACAATATGATCCAAGTTGTGATGGTAATGCAGACAGTATCAGGGATGATTTTAATACTATTGGATCAAAAGGGCTGTTGTCAGAACAAGTATGCCCATGCCACTTCTCTTACACTGAATGATTTGTTAACTGATATTGACAGTGTGAAACAAAAACAGAACAGCAATTGATTATTCATTGCTGATGCTGAGACACAAGTAAATAAGTTTGAAGGAATATCATGAGAACATAAGACAACTGGAAAAAGGCTGTGAACCAACTTATTATAAGAACTGAGCCTTGAATGGATGGAATGTTCAATGTGTTTAACCTTTTATCTTGGTAGAGGGAACTTTTGAGAGTATGTGTGTATTTCCTGTTGAAGTTTGTGATTCTTCTGATGTATGTGCCGTGTTTGCTTCAAACCATACGGTGGGCCAGGAAAAGAGTTGTCAGAGAAGCATTTTTACTGCAAAGAGGAGGGGGAGATGTCGGAGTCTAGAACATCCCTCTGGCCACCCTGGAGGGTTTGGAGACCGGACAGGGGGGTCTGGGATCTGTACAGGGGGGTCAGTTAGACCCACACAGGTCCCAGGAGGACACTGCCTCTGATCCCTGTCCATGGGAGTGAACACTCACATGCAGGAAGAATCACAAATCCTAAGAATTTGAAATAAGTAGTGGATAGTTTATTATAGAATATAAATATAGAAATTAGGATTCTTAGCATATGGGGCTGAAGAGACAAGATGGAGGAATTGGGGAGTGGCCCCTGTCCTCCTTGTTCTTGCTCTCGTCCCCCATCTTGTGCTGAGTTGGGTTTTAGAGATTGGCTTAGAGTAGAACTGACATGTTAGTAAAGGTAGTAGGTATTGGTAAAATTTTGTAAATAAAAAATACGTCTCGGACAGTGGTTGGGTCAAGGGGACCGTACATAAGGTGTGGGGCTCTCTGATCCGCCCAGTCCGCCGCGTGTCCTGCTCTGCGGAGACACCTTGCAGAGCTGAGAAAGAACTAAGATAAGGTACCCTGCCAGGGAAGTGTTTGGCAGAGCTGAAAAAGGACTGAGATAATGAGGAATAAACGGCCTTGGAAATGTGCACTGGCGGACTCAGTTTGTCGTCTCTACCTCTGGTGTGTAACACTTAGGGCAAAGAGAAGACTGAAAACCTTATTACCCCTGGGAACAGCAACCCAGGGGAAACTCCTAGGGAACAGCAACCTTGGGAGACCCTTATTACCTTGGGGCCAGCAACCCCAGGGAGAATCTCAGGAAAACTACAACCCTGAGACCGTGCGATAGAGGCCATAGTTAAGGTTCACCCAGTGCCGATCCTGGGACTTGACACTGAACTTCCGATTGCTGGCTTGTCCGAAATTTCTGTTTGTTAATTCTTTAATTAATAAAAATTATTTTATTAATTGGGAATTGGCTGAGTATTTATAACATTCTGCAAAGATATTAAAAGCTAGGTAGTAAATTCGTGCTCCATTTTATTCCTTTTAAGGTTAAACAACATTTTTCCTTTAAGACTAAATTGAGACTTGAAGTCCAAAATTACTGCTTTTAGAATGCAAGAGTACAGTAGTTTCAGATCACACTCCCTGTACCCATTTGTTCAAAATATTCTTTTTGATTCTAAACAGTTTTCAAAACTACCAACACAGAATATTTTTATGTATTTATGCTCTGTACTCTGCAAGATCAGGACTTATGCAGGAGGACTAATTTGGGAAGAGAGAAAAGGCTGCATGTTTTGCTGTGTTAAAGGAGGAGGAGAATTTGCCTCAGTCGGGATTTGTTGCAAGAGCCTTGCTCCCTGTTAGCAAGGGATATTGCTTTATTTCTTGTTTCCCTTCCACTACATGAAGCTGATTTTAAAGAGGGTATGTACTGATAGGCTAAGGGGGAATGGCTTCAAGCTGAAGAAGCTAGATTTAAATTAGATATAAGGAAAAAATTCTTTATTGGGAGGGTAGTGAGGCACTGGCACAAGTTGCCCAGAGAAGTGGTAGATGCCCATCCCTGGAAGTGTTCAAGGCCAGGCTGGATTGGGCTCTGATTAACCTGGTCTACTGGAAGGTGTCCCTGCCCATGGCAGGGGGAGTGGAACTAGATGATCTTTATTGACCCTTCTGTTATAAATGAAAAGCTTGACTCATCAATATATCAAGCAACATAGGCAATTTAGTAATTCATTCGATAAGAGTGAGCAAACAGCTCTGGGTGCATGGGGAGTCACCACCACACCAACACACAAAAATGATCCTCTAGAATGTCTGTGTTCTTATACCATCTTAAGCTCTTTATGTCCATAAATAATTTTGCTAAGTTTCAATTATTTTCTTCATGATCTGGCACAAGTCAGCAGTTGTGGTTTCCTGAAGATCTGTGAGGGAGGTGGTCCAAGGTGGTCTTCTCGTCTCCCATTCTCTCTTTGCAGTCTACTGATATTATTTTTGGTTATATATTTTGCTTAAGTAAGTAAAAGTATTTAGCAAGTGTGTTACAAGGTGTTACCTTTTCTCTAGTGTAATCCTTAAAGCCCACATCTCTTGGAATATATATATATTTCTGTGGTGAGCCTACCTCTCTCCATCTGCTCTACTTCCCTTTTTTCTGTGTATAGCTGTTACAAGTTCCCCAAACTTAAAACTTTAAAGTTTATTTTAAAACTTTATACTTTATTTGTTATAAGTCTTAAAAACTGTTAAACTGTTTGTTAGTATTTTACTACTATTTAACAGTCCGATTTTTAGCTATTACAAGGTTTAAAGCTAATATGCCCTCAGAATATCATTTATAGCCCCTCCCCCTACCCTTCTTCTACCAGTTTTGCTTATTAAACATTGTTGTAGTTTAGATTTATGGGGGTTCCCGGGGAAGGTTCCCCGGGAGCCCCCCCAAGTCCTAGGTTCGTTGGTATTTGCATGCAGGCAGGCAAGGAGACTCTAGACAGCTGGTGAGGTGCTGATGAGATGAGGATTTATTCGGAGTTTGTTCGACCCCAGGAAGGCAACATGGTCACTGACGGAGAGGGGGAAGGAAGGGGAGAGGGAAGGGGAGAGGGAAGGGGAGAGGAGCAGAGCCTCCGGAGGCCTCCAGGGCAAAGAGAGCGCGCCCTCTCAGTTTTCACCCTTAACAGGCAGATTCAAAGTGAGCGCAGATAGATTCTCCGGCCAATAGGGTTACAGATACACGATACTGCAGGGAGGTTACAGACTTGGGATAAACCATACACTTTCCAGGGGTGAAATGGAGCATACCATTTCAATAAAATGCAATTCCACAAACCATTTTAAAGCTTACATCAATTTCCTACAAACAATTATAATTTCATTCTTTAAGCTAACAAGTTAAAGGTTTACTTCCATGCTTTACTTGGCTGATCTTTTAAAACTCATTTTTATAATCATCCCAGGCTTTCATTGTATGATCTCTACAACTATATTTTTGACATGAACCACAGCGGTATGTCACACTTCTAAAGCAAACCATTCTGTGATATTCAACTTTTCTTGCTTCTTGTGTGCACACACTCTCACTATATTTTTTCTCTATAAAGACTAGTTACTTTCTCCCTATTTCTTCTCTGCTTTAAGACATTTTTTCTGAAGGAAACAGTAAACTTCAAACAGCCAGACCACCACCCAAGAACACACAAATGTAACTCAGGGCAAGACCCCATGGATTAATTACAAGATGGCAACCAAGCCATCCATTTGCTAACATTTATATGCAGAACACCTAACTGTGAGGTGTACAAATTTTTTGGGCCAATGAGACACTAATTTTGAAGATTTTAGAAAAGCTAAGGTTATAGTTAACAATAGATGTTGCTGATTTAGCTGAAATGAATAGATAAGCTTTGCTGAAATCAGTTAAAAGAGGATGGTTAAAAGAAACCACATTTAAGATAAGCTACCCCAGATCTAGTAACTCATTGCTTGTCAAACAGAGAAACCAATCAATAGAACACAAGACCTCCTGTTTCCAGAAACCCACTGAAATATTCCTGGAAAACAGGAAACAAGGAGTTCTACCATCCATTAATCACATCTGCATTGAAAAGGTTGAAAGTTTAGAACGAGGAAGACTCGTTTTACTTCCTCCTTTTGGTGACCACTCCTCACAAAAGGACCACCGACCCATTTCAGGGAACAAACTACCCATGCTTAATAGCCTTGTTGTCAATTAGCATACGAAACGGAGAAGAGGAAGTGACAGGGGTATGAATATGCATTTGTATTTTGTGTATTCAACATTTTTCTAAATAAAAGGCTTTGTGATTACCTGTGATCTTTGCAGTGTGCATTAGGGAGCTGTCCCACAGCACTGGCCAGGCATTGCAATAAACATACACTTTCTAACTTTAACTGTTAGAGAGATTTTTGTCCATCACAGTTGGATATTCATATTAGATCAATGTTCATATTTTAATAAATCACCAAGAGCTCCACATCTGCTTCTCTGCTGGCTCATGCAAAGCACTGCTGGTGTACAGAATGCAATGACTTTCCACCATGCAACAGGTGAGCCTCTAGGCAAGTAAATGTTGGCTACCCAAGCGGCTTAATGGTTTAATGCCTGACTTTCACCCAGGGACATTTAAATGCAGGAAAAGCACTGTGCTGTGCTTGTCAGCTGGGAACAGGAAGTATGAGTAAGTTTTTGGCAGGGCAAGGAGGGATCAGCCCCACAACTACTCGAGGAGGTCTCTGAGACATTGCCCCTACTGCAGGCCAGTGAAAGCACATTTGGAGAGCCAATGCCCTACTAAGGCCATCTGCAGTGCCAGCCTGGGTGGAGGACAACAGATATTCCTCCCTATGGAGGAACTCTCCATCTGTGCATCCCTGCTCCTGTGCACGCTCTCTGGAAAGGCAACCCCAGCTCGTGGCTGCACCAGCAAGCAGACAACTCAGCAGCATTCACCTCGCACAAAGAAATCTGATCATCCTCAGTAATTTCCTTAGGATAGACTGCAGCAGAAGCCTAGAGCAAAATTAACTGGATGGTCTGTCAAAGCCATTAGACGAGGACTGAACTCAAGGAAAATTATGTTCGCTGATGCCTTCATATTTACCTTAGAATGCAGTCATTTTGATGGGTTCATGAGGTAGATCTCATTTTATGAAGGTCTTAAGGGACAAAAGGAGCAGAAATATAACATGCTGCTGTCTCAGTCAGCAAAACGATCACAAAATTACTTTACAACTGACTTTCAAAACTACAAATCCAGTTATTCTGAGTAATTTCAGCCTTTTAAAAAAGATACATGGTGCTTCAGATTGACCAAAAAAGCATCACACTCAATAAGTATGACTGAGACAATTTTCCTTCCTTGTAAAATGATGTTTCTGCACATAACCACCTCCATCTCCTTCAGTTCAAGAACAACTTGAGCACAGCCTACCAACCAGACAACAGAGCAGAGACTTCATTTGCAATCAAGCCATCAATTACCCCAAAATTGTGTTAAGATTCACTGGGTACCAACCTAGCATCTCCTTCACCTCTTTATTAATAGTTTCTATCCAGAATGAGCAAAACAACTGAATTTCCAAAATTTTTAATCCCTCACAATCCCTTACTTGCCTGCTTGTCATCAAAGGTGTGCACCAGCCTCTTTTTCAAGGCAACATAAGCACCAGTGAGCAGTGTAAGTGATTTTCTGTGCTCTTCTGTCAAAGAACCTTGCCAGTAATGCCAGGATAAAGCTTTGGGAAGGCTCCTCCTCCCTGTGGCACCAATGCTATTCCAAAAGGTGGCCAAACACACAAGCAGGGATTTACAGAAAGTTCATAGGAGGAACTGCCTTGGATATAATCTCTTTTCTGCAAGATCAGTACAGTACAATTAGAAAATAATTTCCTAGCTGCAATTACTTCATTCCCCAGCCCTGAAATTACCACAGAGCTCCAAGTCTTGTTTGTATGCAGGAGGTGTGCTGGGGAACCACAAAAACAGTGCTGCTCCGTGTTGAAACTTTCCATGCTGACTTTACTCCTGCAGAAAAACTTGCTGTGAGCACAGCTGGGTGCATCCAGCAGCAATGGTAAAAAGGAGAGAGTTGGGTTTTTTTTAATACTTTTTGCCTATTTCCACTTGCAATACTTAAAACGTGATGCCCTTAAAATAAAAATTTTAAAAAATATATTTAAGTCCACTTTTTTCCTTTTTTAAAATTGATTAATTTCTTAATTTCCCTCCATCACATTTTTATTTAATTTTCTACTTTTTGCTTTTTGTGCAGCCATTTTAAATAAATCTTTTGCTCTATATTAAAATACAAATAATAAATACTAACTAAATAAATAAAAACAACAACAAAGCCCCAGGAATTTAACGAAAAGGAAATTGAGGAATTTAAATAATTTTAACCCCACTGTGCTTGCTAGAATAAGAAAAACCCAACTAATGCAATAAAAGCAACACTGTCCAACTGCTGACTGCAGTTAATGCATTACATCTCTAAGAAGAGCCACTTTTTTGATCTGTCCACAATATTTTCCCTTTCTCAGGCCCTTTCAAAGGAAATCCTCCAGCATTACAAGCTGAAGATTCACCTCAGCAGTGTAGGGAGGGGGCTGGAATGGCATTGCCTGGGGTCATTTGTGGCTTTCAGGGAAAGCCAGAGCCACCATCCAACCAAGGCCAGGCAGAGCCAAGGTGGAGCAGAAACCAAGGACCCCTGACCTGGCTGAGGCACAGACAGCAGAGATGCTGCTGGTTGATGTCTGAGGCAAGAAGGAGCCACTTCTGCAAGCTCCAACAAGCCTAGGAATTTAAATCCCTTCCTGGGAATCCATGTCACATGTGCCTGACGCTGCCCTGACGTCAAGTACAACCAGAACTAAACAGGGATGAAATAATTAGGCAAAAGACATCTTGTAAAATTACCAAAGTACATCTGATATCCGAAGCACACAACGGTACAATAACTGCAACATCTGCATAACCTGTCAGAAGCAATAGAAATAAATGAACATTGCTGTTATTAATGCTGAAGTTGTCTTTAAACCCATTGAAATCACCATAGCCTCAGATCCAGGGAAGAGAAAGGTGGTGTATAACATCTGTGCTGATTACATGAGGAACCTGGTCAAGCTGGTAGATACCGCCCTTCAAGCTGGCAGAGGGCTCTGAAAAAACTATTATTTCTGGACAAAAAAAGGGGGAGCAAAGGACTGCAGCAAGGAAAAAGGAAGGAAGGAAGGAAGGAAGGAAGGAAGGAAGGAAGGAAGGAAGGAAGGAAGGAAGGAAGGAAGGAAGGAAGGAAGGAAGGAAGGAAGGAAGGAAGGAAGGAAGGAAGGAAGGAAGGAAGGAAGGAAGGAAGGAAGGAAGGAAGGAAGGAAGGAAGGAATTATTGATTCTACAATTCCACTTTGAGCATAACTAATTCCCCCCCACCCAAAAATCAGAAAACAGGGTTTTTTAAAAAAATAAGTATGAATGTGGCTCACTAGAAAGACATGAACTGGCAAAAAATAATTAATAAAAAGGAAACTTAAAGCAGATCTTGTGGTTAGATCAGAATACTTAGCTCTGTTGTAATTAAGATTGATTTTAATGGATAAATGTTGGTTTTGGCATCCTGTCTCCCACCCAGAATCATACACTTCAAATTCCTGACTCATATTTGCATTTCAAATTGCCCAGAAAGTGATACCAGTTAGCACCCTGGGACCTGCAAAGCAAATAGGCAAATTTGTCGTTCCTACAGGAAGGACCCTGTCCCTGGAAGAGAGAACTGTGTCCTGCTCTTATTGGTTTTGTGTTGGAGTCCATGTTTCCATGGATCCTCCACAGAGAGTGAAACGTGAAGGAATTGAATTAAAACCTTTAGAAAAATTAGAATATATAAAGCTATATATGCATAAAGTAGAAATCTAAGCCTCAGTTTTAAGCTTCACATGCCCTAAGTGCCTAGTTGTTAGTGTAGAAGTACAGAGCTTCAGGCCTAGTGATAGAGTTTAGACACAACAAAAATAGAGTACTGTTTATAATTTTTGGTATGAATTTTGCACAAATAAGATAAAGTTTTTTACGTATGTTAAGATAGAGTTTTTCACATAACAAGATAGAATTTTTACTCACAATAAGATAGAACTTTTACGCTAGTAAGATAGAGTTTTTGCACTGATAGATATGCTATATGCGTAGGTTTTTGATGCTGCTTTTCGTAGTTTTTCGTAGTTTTACGAACTTAGAAAATTGCACCTAGACTGGGTAGTGTGTAGATAAAGATATGAATATGCATTTGTAACTTATGGATAAAAAGCCTCTGGGCTGAAAGTGAAGGTATCGATTGATCAATCCGATCTATCGATCCAACCTCCACCTTCTGCAGCCTGAGGAAGGAGCCCTGCCAGGGAGCCGAATGGGATTCTAAAGGTACCATCTATTGTAGTCTTTGTTACCTGGGATCTGGGCCCTGGGGTCCCGTCCCTTCCCTTTCCTCCTGCGGCGTTTGCCCCGGAACTCTGTTCGGGGCTGCCGGGGACTCTGCAAGGGTTTGGGATCCCGGGACCCCCTTCCTGTCACTACGGTCCTGCGGCCAAGAATTCTGCGTGGGATTCGGGACCCCGGGACCCCCTTCCTGTCCCTGCGGTCCCTGTGGCCGGGAACTCTGCCGGGTTGGGACCCCCATTGCCATCATGTCCCCACGGCCGGGAACTCTGTCTGGTTCGGGATCCCTCACTGCCATCACGACCCTGCGGCCAGGGACTCTGTGCGGGTTCTGAATCTCGTGATCCCTTTCTGTTATTGCGACCCTGTTTGGGGTCAGGAGATTGGAGGTTGATTTACCTGGAGGCTGTGATGTCAAATTTTATGCTTTGATTATTGTTTTACTAGAATTTTGCTTGTTAAGAATTCTATGCTTTGCTTATTGCTTTACTAGGATTTTGCTTACTAAGACTTACGTTTATAACCTATTATGACATTGTAAGACCGCTCATTTAGGACTCTCGCACCTTCAGATACATGCTTTCATATAATAAACAACTGTTTAGACCTTAAAATGTTCTTTGACCTTTAAGACCTATAACCCGTAAAACGGCCTTGGCAGTTTTGCACACATGTGTAGGCAATGCACATACCCAGGTATGTAAAGAGTAATTTTATCACTGCAAGCTGAGGAAGTGGAAGGTATATATACTCTTGAGCATATGTGTGTCTATACGTATGTGTACATATGTGTTATAAATGCCAATCCAAAATCCAATTGAAAATATGATTTGGTTTATTGAAAAGATCAAATTACAGAATTTCGGTAAAAACCCCAGCGGAGTTACGTTGACGATGACCCGGGAGATCGTCAAAGGGTGAACTAGGACACAGTATCTAGGGCACTGCAGCCCCCCCAAAAGTTCACGAATTTGCCTCGTTTGGAGCTCCAGTTTTATACACTTTATTTTGCCCCTGGCACAAGATTTGCCCACAGTCTCTTTGTTCCCGGGACTGGTTATTCGAATTCATAGTCATCCTTGGTCTGTTGAAAAGATTTTCCTCAGGTAGGGAGAGGTGCCAATTTCAGGCTTCCTGTGGGTGAATGGAAACCGAGGTTTGTGAATGGAAAGGCATTCTTCTCTAGAGATCCAGGTGATGATGGTGCTCTGATGGCTCTGCTGTCCACGGGAGGAAGGACTGATTGCTTATCTTAATGTGTCCTCCTTTCTGATGCCAAAGACAGGAGGGATTTCCTGACAATTCCTTGTCTTTTCCTAAATGGTAATTCTAGGGTGGTGCCTGCCTCGGGATCAGTAAATTCCAAGGCGGGCTGGAACTAAGGTTACATTTTCATATAACATATTTACAGTGGTTACTTATGATTTTTAACATACCATAACCCATAAGAACACGAATTAACATTCCATGTTTTTTACAATATGTATATAGGAGTACACACATGAGTACATAATACTCATATATGCATGTATGTATGTATTTTTTTCATCTGTATTGCATATAGGCACTAAGGTGTCATGTAAAGGTCCACCCTCACACCCAGACAGATCTAGCCCAAGCATCCTCCCATGCTGAGCCAGAGTGGGACACTGCTGCTCTTCCCCATTGAAGTGAGCACTGCAAGAGGCTCCTGCAGAGCTCAGCAAACCCTTCTCCAAGCACGTTGTTTTGATGAATGCCGAACAACAGGGGGAAAAATGTGGCCAGCCAGGAGCACAGGGCAGGCTGAAGGATGATTTCAATAGCTCCCCCCATCTCCTGCCTTGAAGCCAAACACCAGCCCCAATGCCCCACACTGGTATCTGAGCTGCTGCTCCAATGCAGCAAGGCATTAAAAGCTGCTAATCATGAAATTTTCCCCTCCATCAGAGGAGTTGAACATAGGTAATTGTCTCACCAGTAAAAGCACCCAAAAATAAATTAGGACTGGCTGCAGCCCCATGAGATTGCCAGAGCTGCACCTGTCTGTAAAGCAGACACATCCAGAGCTCTGTATAGGATACACCTAAAGCTTTATCTAGGACACACCTAAAGCTCTATATAGGACGCAACTAAAGCTAAGGTCCTTCATGGTTGTTTATAAAACTGTGAAGGGCAAAAAAAGCCCAGCAGACCAGGTGTGAACCAAGACGTGTACTTTCATTACTGTGAATCTTCTCTCCCTCATAGGCAGGAGTCTTGTTTGATAGAAAATAAAATAGAGAGGGAGAGGATGGGACAAAAGCAGTTCAGTAGTGCCAAAAGCAACCCAAGTAGTACAGGTAACCCAGGTAACACAAGTAACCCAGCTTTGACTTGCAAAAATGTAATTTTTTTCAGGGTTCTACTCTTTGCAGTGATTCACAGCACTGCTCCTTTTGCAGCTAGCAGCAGGCAGCTTGCTCACCAGCTACCTCAAGCAAATAGGTTTGCTCCTAGGGGCAAAAGCAAGATCTCTTCTGAAGAAATCCCCAGGACTCAGCTTTTACAGATTATTTTCTGTACTGGAACTGTTTATTATCTAAATAAATTTCAGGTGGCTACACATCCATCCTCCCTCTGATGACCTAACTATATTTCCACCTGCAGCTAGGACAGTTTGGGGTGCACATGTGGCAAACAAGCTTTACAAAAACAAGTCATCATCCAGCATTTTACAGTTAGTACTCCTGAATGTAGCTTGGTGCCATTGCCAAGCTCTTCTTTTTAATAATGTATCTACCGTTTGATGCTGCGAAGATCTTCCAGCATGTAATTAAGTCCAGGGAAGTCCTGCAGGCAGCAGTAGGATGAAGCTGATACAGTGCTATGTAAAGTCTAGCATGTAGGTTATACAGCTAGTGGATACATATAAATATATATATACATATAACATCTTCATTCCTTTACACATCCATGCCTTCTCAACATATTATTAATAGCAGCAGAGCATGGAGCACTGCATACATAGGAACACTGTTGATGTAACATTTTGCATGTTTATTCTCAATGGATATTTGTGATTAACTCTGTAGGGCATTTCTTTTGTATCTCTGAGAAAATATTAAATGGTAATAGCCCCCCTTCTTGCAGGTGGCCTGCAGATTTTGTGTGCTGTTAAAAGATGAGTTACAAATCAATCTGGAAAACAGGGTAAGAAGGACAAGGTTCAGTAATTTAATGAGAGCTCTGATACAGCACAGTTCTCCTTTTGAAGTGCTCCTCTTTTCTAAGGAGCTTGGTGTCATTGGAGGCCAGAGACTGCAAAATCACTCATAAAAATTTCACTGAATTCTGTGAGGTCAGTCACTCACCTATAACCTGGGTGGCAAAAGTATTTGATTCCTGTCAATTGCAGCCATGACCCTGGGTACATGTGAATGTTTCTCTGTATAACTCTTGATAAGAATTCTTGAGAAATTAGTTTACCATGCCAAAATTTAGTGTTCAAAATTTCATATTACAAAGAATAAAATCACAATCCTCATTACCACTCAATGAGACCAGTGAAGTTGATTTACTGGTGTTTATATAAAGTTGAGCATTAACTTCTGATTAAAACTAAAATAATAAGAAATGAGCTGAAATGTCAGCCACCATTCCACAGCTCATCTACACCATCACAGACTAGAATTTTAAAATGGGATATAAAGAAATATCTGCCTGCACATAGCATGAATATGGAAGGCATTCAGATACCAAATCAGCATTCCCAGCTCTTCCTCCAAAATTCTGAAGCTTTTTCATTAGCAAGTAAATAAATATGTGCAAGAGCCACACTGTGCTCCAGCAATGTATAAATGACCCACAGCAACCCAGATAAATCTACAAGCACATCTTTTCCTCCCTCCCCAAGACAGTTATTATACCCTCTTTCACTGACTCAATGAAAATAAATTCAAATACCTACAACTTATTGAAGGTAAACCATCACAGGCCTAGAAATGCCAGGTTTTGGCTGTGTGCCATGATCCAGAGTGCCCAGCCCTGCCCACTGGGGCACCTGCACCTAGCATACCAGTCCCCCTTTTCTTCCCCAAAGCTTAGCCAAGACAAGACAAAGTCATGTTCTTTCCAAAGACATTCTAA
Organism: Prinia subflava; assembly: GCF_021018805.1. Lineage (NCBI taxonomy): Eukaryota > Metazoa > Chordata > Aves > Passeriformes > Cisticolidae > Prinia > Prinia subflava. Next base: position 10,647,223 of record NC_086282.1, read on the forward strand.
AAAGCCCTTGTAATAAAGGTTAGAATTTTCAGCCAAAATCTGTTTCTCAGGCATTTCTATTTATTTTCGGTATTCAGCATTTCCTGGAAGTTTAATGGTCCCAGTACTGGGCTGTATTTGCTTCCCCTCTAAGCCAATGGCAGCACATTTAATGATTTACTGTAATTTCAACTAAGCATGGCTCACAAACCATGCTGTAAATTTAATCCCTATTTCACCTAAGAGACAAAATAAAGTTTGAAAGAAACTGCTCAGAACAAGGCAGACCTTTAAGCAGCTCTGCAGTTCACTGAATTTGGTTACTAAAAGAAGAATAAAGCTAGAATGAAGGGGATAAATAACTAGGTTAATCCTTATGAGCTTTCTGTGCAGTCAGTCCCGACTTCCTGCCACTCCTATGGCATTTCAGGTGTTCACTGCTTGAAAGTCACAAAGCAGCCCACAGAAGGAGTAGGTGAGTGATTCACAAAGTAGTAAATGCCTGAAGACAAGAAGTTTGGGAGCCTTTCCACTTCTTTTTGGGTGCCATAATTTTTAAGATCCATAATTAAAAGTTTCCCAGGCAGCTACAAGGTGAAGCAGCCAATGTGCTGAGATTCCCCTGGGACCACACAAATCTAAGTAATAGAGCTGATGACAAAGACTGTACACTGGAAGATACATGATAAAAATTATGATAAATTGGAAACAAGAGGGTTTTCACCTGGTGCAACAGCATAGTATGAAATTTGCAATTTCCTTCATTCAAACTCTATCCCAGAACTGTATGTAATCAAAGTATAAAGAGAGGGTGTAAAACAGGCTTCCACAGTATTGCAGACACCTCCTTTCTTATGGTGGGTCTGTAAAGAATCAACATTAATGGGATGCCAACTGGAGTTCAGATTCTGGGAATTAACACACTACCAATAAATAATAAAAGCCAGCACAAGAGAAAATGTATGGCTTTGTCACTGCATGGAAGGAAGTAAAAAAACAATAATTAAAGAAATTTGGATACTGCTTGCAGTAGTATCTTTAAGAATAAAAGCATTCCTTCTGATAGAGCTAAGATCTGCTGGCTGTCAAAGATGGGGAAATTCACTCTTTTATTTGTATCATTGTTCCTTGCACCAAGATACTCAGAGCACTGGGAAGGGTTTTGATCAGCATCATAACACATTCTAAATAAACACAGAGTGCAATAAATCTCCACCCACGGAACTCCGGGACTATGAGCACTTGGGTTGTGTGATATATGATGTAAAATAATTTGTGTTTGTAATCTGTAGTGTAAAATAATTCACGTTTTATAAGATATACGGTAAAAGTCACTCAGGCTTAGAAATAAAAAAAACGTTCAGGAATTGTAAATGCCCTTGCCCGAAACTCAGGCAAGGACTAAAATTTGCAATAGAAAGAAGGGTGGCTCCGAGAAGAGATGAGCCCTCTCCGGAGATGGACTTGACAATGCCCCAATGATTAACACTCGATATGGATCTAGCCTCCATCATCCGGGGTGTGAATCCCAATACAGGGTTCCCAGAAATCAAATCAAGTATTCATCTCTCCTCGGAAACCTATTCAACCCACTGGAAACCTATTCAATCCACCCGCAGTGAGGAAAAGACTACATGAATATGAAAAAGAAACTGAAGGGACAAAAGAAGTATGAGGCAATGCCCTGTCCAGCTGAAGAAACTGTATATAAACTGGCTCCACTTAGACTGAATTTGTGAACAGGGGAGCTCTGGTGCGATAGAGGCCGAAGCTAAGTTCACCCAGTGCTAATCCAAGGCTCGACACTAATTTTTCCTTGTGGGTTTTCAAAACTCCGTATTGTAAATTATTAATAAAATTCTTTTTAAATTTAATTGGCTATGCATTTATAACAGGCTGGATGGCCAGACCTCAGCTATGCTGCACCACACATTGGCAAACCCTGGCTGCTCAGAAAGGCATTGCCCAATACTCACTGCTGTCTTCACCCAGCTCGGCTCTCAGTGAAGCAAGTGTGACTCAGAGCCCAGTGTCGCCAAACTGGGACACCTCCTGTGAAACTGCTGCTTTCCGTACATTATTTTTAGCTTTCTAATTATACAGTTACCAAACATACCAGGAAGGCTGAGTGGGTCCCTCCTTAAGCAAGGGGAAAAAAAAAAAAAAAGTGACTACCAGCATAGGAGGTGATAACACACCAAAACCCACAAGTCTGACACAACAGAGAGATCTGCAAGAGCACTGTTCAGGTAACAGGCTAAACAACACTAAAAAAAAAAAGCTGGATGCAAGACTCTTGGGGCCAACTCCTGCTGCACTCCACACACAGAAAGCATGGACAACCTGAAAATTAAACCATAACCTCTCCATATATCCTGGGGCAGGGGCTGACATTTCCAAGCACCTGATGAGCTGTCAGTAGGCAGAAGGAACTGGTATAATAGACTGTCTATCAGCAGTTAAGTTGCATCATAAGCTACTAATAATATCCTATAATGGTGCCTTTTAATTTATTTTTAGACCTGTAACACCAAACAGCTCAGGAAAAATACATTTCCAAATGGGTCTGCTGGCTCACAACTTCATCCCATTTCTTCTCTAAAAGGGTTATAGGCTGCTGGCTTCAGGGTAAGGAGGACTGAATATTTACAGCATGGCAACTGCTGGGGATAGCCTGAGCCTCTAATCACTCTGACAGTGGATCCACCCTTTGTCATCACAACATGAAGTCTTGATTGCTGTTTTCCTGCGAAGTTTAGCAACAAATTTTAAAAATATGGATATACTGCAGTTCAGATGCCTCACGTGAAGTCAAATCTAAGAGAAGATTGCTGTCTGATTTTCAGATTTCGACTGCAATGACTTATTTCAACTTCTACATGGCAAGGCATGCCTCCACAAAGCCTAACAAACACTGCTGAGACACTAATTTTGAAGATTTTAGAAAAGCTAAGGTTACAGTTAACAACAGATGTTGCTGATTTAGCTGAAATGAATAGATAAGCTTTGCTGAAATCAGTTAAAAGTTAGAGGATGGTTAAAAGAAAATGGATTTAAGATAAGCTACCCCAGATGTAGTAATTCATTGCTTGTCAACTTTATGAAAAACAGAGAAAATAATCAATAGAACACAAGACAACTGCAAACCTGTTTCCAGAAACCCACTGAAATAGTCCTGGAAAACAGGAAACAAGGAGTTCTACCATCCATTAATCACATCTGCATTGAAAAGGCTGAAAGTTTAGAACGAGGAAGACTCGTTTTACTTCCTCCTTTTGGTGACCACTCCTCACAAAAGGACAATCGACCCATTTCAGGGAACAAACTACCCATGCTTAATAGCCTTGTTGTCAATTAACATACGAAGTGGAGAAGAGGAAGTTACAGGGGTATGAATATGCATTTGTATTTTGTGTATTCAACATTTTTCTAAATAAAAGGATTTGTAATTACCTGTGATCTTTGCAGTGTGCATTAGGGAGCTATCCCACAGCACTGCCCTGCGTCAAATTAACATACACTTTCTAACTTTAACTGTTAGAGAGATTTTGTCCGTCACAGTTGGATAACGATATTAGATTGATATTCATATTTTAATAAATCACTGCTAGGATTAATCATTGCAGTTTGCAACATTCCCTTCTCCACTGCTGCATGAGTTCACAGACCATGACAGCCTTGAGTTCACACTTCATAAAGTTACCTTTATATCATTTAAAATCACAAAAAATCATTGTGTCATCCATTTTTTTTCCTCAAAGCTTTATCATATGAGTGAATTAAAAACTCACACACAATGCTGCCATCCTCTCTCCCTCGGGAGGCTCCTTCCAAAACCGTGATTTTTATTGAAAACAAAAACAAATTCAAAGAAGTCAGCGCAGGCTGTCTCTGCTCTGAGCTCTGTCCTCTCCCCACCAAAGCCCCATAGCCTCTCTGCTCACCTGGCTGTGGTGTCCAAGCAACCCCTTTCTATCAGCTTTAAGACAGCTGGATTCACACATACCTATTTCCTCCCGAAGATTTTATCAACAGGAAAGAACATTAAAAAAAAAGAAAAGAAAGCAGTTGTAGAAGGACTTGTCTTTGGAGCATAGGGCTAAAATGCACAGCACATCACAGCATCCAGACTACACAGCAGTTCCTCCACATGTGCTTTCATCTTGCTCACCTGAAGCTCATATTTCTTTTTTTTCTTTTTTTTCCCCTCTCCACTTGAAGGTTACTATTTCTGCAGGCCATTGATGTGCAGTCAGAGAAAAGGACTTGGTGACACCAGAAGAGAAAACCAGAGCTGGAAAAAGGTCACACTGTTACGTGTCGGGAAGCTTGTTTGGTCCAGTTACATCCTTCTCTGACTGCAGGTGGTAATTTTACCTTTCCAGACAGCAGTTTATCTTAAAATAAAATAAAATAAAAAGTAGCAGATATCACCAGAAATTGCAAACTGTCAGTTCCCATTCACACAGCCTCTGAAAGTAAAGGCTTATCGCACCACATAGCTGCCTAAATTTCTTGATGCGACAACATCACTGGCAGCATTCTTAACTAAAATATGCCAGCTTGCATCCCACTGTCACACTGACATTACGATCCATCTATTTCCAATGGCAAATTCAATGAAATAAGAACAATCTCTGGAGTAAACATGCATTTTATTTCCAGTTCTAACCACATTTAGTACTAGCTAGCTTCAAATGGGATGAAAAAGCCACAATTGCCATTCCTAAATGTCAGAAACCAGTTGGACTGGGGCCACTGGGAAGCTGGTAGGATTTCATTCTTCTACCTACTTTGCTGAACCAACTCTGAAGGCACTGGGTACACACTAACAATCAAATGTTTTGTGCCAGCTCTGCTCTTTCAGGATCGGCAGAGGTATTAGAACTGTAATAGGAATCAAAGAATCACCAGACTGCATGTCCATCCACATCTTCCATAGATCCATGTCTTCTCCCAAAGAGTCAATGCTCAGACAAAGAGATCACCAGTCAGTACTTGGCCCCCATCACCACCATCTGGGCAAAGGAGGTCAAAACACTATTAACAGGTTAGCAGACATGAGCAGGATAGGAAAGCTGGCAGGAACTCTCAGGGAAAATACAGAAATACTGAATGCACTTTAATGGCAATAAGAAGCATCTCAAGGGGACTGGCACAGGAAATCTGCTAAGCTTCTCTGTAGAGAGATTTCATCTTATTTCTTGAGAAGTCTATTTTAAGACAATTTCAGTGACCTTACTTAACAGAGATTATGCTGTGTTTCAATTAATTCTTACAGCATTATAATTAATATTTTGGTGTCTGCTGGAAAGCACGCTGAGCTGTTGTCTTGGTTTGGAAAAACAGGTCTCTGTCAGGGAAAACTGGAGTTTCCCTTGGAATGGAGAATGTAAAAACCCCTTCCTCCAAACTATTACAATTTTGCAATTAGGAGCTTTCAGACAAAAAAATATGGGAATAGGAATAACAGTTGTTTACTAGGAATATAAAAAAACCCCAAAAAACAAATGCAGTAGTACAAAAAAACAAACAAGCAAACAAACAAAAGTCCTAGAAAACCCTAACAGAGTCAGAGATATGACCTGACATCCTGTTTCCAGGGTGTTGGAAGCAGTCCAAATGAGTCTTCCTGGAGTAACAGATGTTGTTCTGTGAAGTAGAGATGATCATGTAGGAAAAAAGGGGTCCAGTGCTGGCGAGATAGGTCCAAGTCTTCCTCTGAGAATTCAGTGGAAAAACAGGCTAACCTGGTGTTTGGAATGGCTGATTTTATCCCGGTGGAAAGGCTTTGGCTCCTCCCACTAGGTGGTGCATCTCACAATGGAATGAAGTAATGTTATCAGTCATGTGAGAGGCCTTAAATGGCCCATTCACAGGTGATGGCCCTCGGAGGAGGATGGGTGGAGGAAGAGATAAGAAGGCACTGCCTTATCTGGTGTTATCAGTTGTCCCATTAAAAGAAGGCATCTGCCCTCTTCCCCCCCTAGAGTTACAAGAGCTAAAGAACACTATCTCCCAACTAGTCTCAACAGATGAAAGTAGAATACGCATTTTTGGTTACATTTTTTCAACCCAAGACAGCTGTGTAAAATCCACATGTGCAGCAAGATGACAAGTGCTGTTACAGAGGTGGAAGGAAGGACATAAGAGCCCTCCAGCCTTCCTTGGTAGGGCAGAGCAGCAGCACCCCTCCAGCTGACTGCTCCTGTGAGGGCACAGCACATGGAAACGTGGTAAAGGTCAGCGTTCCTCCTCAAATAACCCAGCCAGTACTGCTAGGGTGGGGATATTTTCTCAAGCTAATGAATTTCCACATGCACCCACACCACAAGCAGAGCTTCTCCTCGCCACCTGCTCAAATAACTGAACCCCAGAAGGTGAAAGCAGCCAAATCAGCACAGCTTATACACATGCAGTTTATCTCAGTGCAGTCTTTTTTCCCCCACTCAGAGAGCCAAACCTTAGCTCATCTGGTCAGATACATCTGGTCAGAATTCCTCTGTGTGCTGATGACCTCTCAAGTAAACCATTCTCACACCACTACACAGGCTTCTTTTTGCAGGGCTCATTTTTGCTTCTGTTCCATCCCTGGGTTTGCAGGAGTACAGAAGACATTGCATGATACCACTCCTTCAGATCTCTGCTCCAGAAACATTGCACCTCCAAACCAACAGCTTTACCACCCTTGTTCACTCAAGGAAAATTGACTTCTATACACCCACATTAATAAACAAGACTGAATTGATGGGACACTGAAATAAAGTTTCTGGGAGTGCTGTTACTTCAGGAGCAGTGTTTCCCCTCAATACAACTTCAAATGCTCCATTTTGATTTCTGCTGTTAGTGTTTCAATGAGTCTCAGCTGTTGATGCCTTTACCAAGCAGGAAAAGATTCACAAGCACATCAGCTCCACTTTTTAAAACTTCAAGCTCCAAAGAAAAAAGTCTTCCTAAAAACTCGTAACAACATGACAACAACCGAACTGTGCTTCATGAAATTCAGCAACTGTGCAATATTTGAGCACAGCCAGGAATGTACATTCAATTCATCTAAATCTCTGCAAAAGATTTTGATAGGATGCTGCATGGGTGAAGTACCACCAGCAGTGTTGCTAGAGGATGTTTGAAATGTTCTTCCTGAATTTGTAACAAATCAGGAGTGAGGGGAAGACACACAGGGAAAAGTTCTAATTGTGACAACTCAGCAGTGGTGATTTGTGACTGAGATATGATCTGGCACAGAGAGCAAGAACTCCAACTACAAGAAGGGGTTAAACTCTCTTGAGGCAGGAATACCAGGGTCAGAAGGCCGCCTTAAAAGGGAGAGAAGTTTCCCTGGGTGGTAAGAGAGAGTCTCAGTACTGTTTTGTAGCCATCCTGGAACTGAAGCTTCAGGGGCTGAGCTCAGGGAGACCTCTGGGAAGCAGAGGTGGGCTGGTGGTGGCCTATGCAAATACTCCTGGGATTGGTGCTAGAGCCGGTTTTGGCATTTGCTTGTGATGCATCTTCGAAGATTCCCTGTGGAACCAGGTATTTCAGTAGGACTCTGCACATGTATTTAAACACAAATGTGTGCTTAATTTGCCTCAACAGGCACCACAAAAATTTCCTACTAATTTTTTTAACAGTTCTCAAGTGAAAAAAAACCCCTCTAATACCATGTATCTAATTGGAAATTCTGGCCTTACCAAAAATACTATTAAACAACAAACTCAAGCTTATACTCCTAACTGCAGGCTATCTGTATTTGTGGCCACTTGAGTTATGAATATTGACTCTGGGCTTCAACCTCGTCAAATCACCAGCCAAGATCCATTTCCAGGACAACCCTTTATCTCATTGTTGGAAGAGTTCTTCTTCAAACCACTTCCAGTACTACCTGACCTATGCAGAGCAAAGGAGGTAGGGCAGCAGCTATGTGGGTACAAGTGGGGAACCATCAATGCAAACAATGACAAGTAAAAGAAAATTATGTGTAGCCTACTGAACAAGACGAGCAGGTATAGACACTGGCCATTTCTTTGCACACACAACCTTCCTTTGAATTGGAATGGTGTAACAAATTGAAGTATTCAGGACATTGTAAACAGGAATAATGTTCACTGTGAGCTCCAGCTTCACTTTTTTTTTCTCACTCTGAAATCAATTAAATGTGCTGCTGATAGAAGAAACTGGTTTGCATCTCTATGAACATGCCACACAGGAAAAATTATGTTTAGTGAAATGCCAGGAGTCTAACTAAAATGTAAAGTTTTTGTCACATGCTTTCAGCTATCAATGACTTCCTTGTCATCACATTTAGAAACAACATGGAATATGTCTTCCATCTCAGGTTCAGAGTGACAAAGCACTCTCAGACAAAGCAAGGATCTGAGGTTAGCTCAGCAGGTTGCTTACAGCTGGCTTGCTCCTACCACACAAGGTTTTGTAAAACAGTTGCCACAAAGCAGGGAGAAGTGTGTAAGTACAGAACAAGCATTGTCGTTTGAGCAAGTAGGCACAAAAGGAGCATATATAAGTCAGTATTTTTTGGCAAAAGTTACATATAAAATGGAAAGAGTTGAACACAGCTCTTGAAAGCCAGGAGGGAGAAAGAACCTTACAGATTTTTTGTAAGACTCTCTTGCTGCCATAGGAAAAGAAGTGATAGTACACGGTTGATAGCTATTCTGACCATAAAGCCAGAGACAACTAACAAACTAGTACACTTCCTGCAAGATCTAAATTCTCAAAGTATTAACCATTGTGAGGCCCTCTTAAAAGTGGATTTTAAACAGAAAGGAACAGAAGAAGAGAACAGGAAGGAAAAAGAAGAGCAATGTTTGCCTTAGGATTGAAGTATTGATCCTGTCAAAAGCAAGAAGCAAATGCCAGTCCTATATACTTTCATTTCCTCTCCTGTGAAACAATCTATGCTCTTGCATCCTTATGTTTCAGTGACCTCTTAGAACCACATAATTATTTAGCTTGGAAAAGATCTCTGAGATAAAATTCAACTAGCACTGCTTAACACTGCGAAGTCCACTAGCAATCCATGTTCCTAAGCACAGCTACACATCTTTTAAATACTTCCAGGGATGGTGACTCCAGTACTTCTCAGGGCAGCCTATTCCAGTGCTTGATAATCCTTTTGATGATGATTTTATCCCTAATATCCAGTCTAAACCTCCACTGCTGCAACTTGAGGCCATTTCCTCTTATCCTGTCACTTTTTACTTGTGAGAAAAGACCCAAATCCCACCCTTCTGTCAGGTAGCTGTAGAGTGATAAGGTCTCCTCTGAGCCTCCTTTTGTCCAGATTGAACAACCCCAGCTCCCTCAGACACTCCTGTTAAGACTTGTGCTCCACACCCTTCCCCAGCTCCATTGCTCCTCTTTGGAAATAGCAGAAAGATCCATGAAAAAATAGCCTTTAGAGACAGTGTCAGCAAAAAGCTTCCCTGCAATACCACTTAAAAATGGTGACACTGCTTTAAAATTCACTAAACAACATATTTACTCACAGGCTGACTACATATGCTGTACTTAGATGTCACAGCAGATTACTCACTAATTACACTAGGAAAAACCCAAGTAATTACTGCAGACTCCTCTGGTGCAGAAGAGGTCAGAGCTGTACATTTACATGACAAATGATAACGCCTACAACTAGCGGTGGCTGCTTCCAGCACAGGACCCCTCCTCTGAACAAGTGCCATTTAATGATCCTTTTTTTATTATTATTATTACATTAAAAGCTGAGGATGTATCAGAAATGCAGACTGAAAAAAAATTAGGAGCTCTCGCTGTTAATGAGTCAGTTTGTTTGGGTCAATGGTGCAAAAATGAAATTGTTTCTTAATATTTTATCTGACCTTTCAGGCTGATAAAAACTTCTGCTACTGAATGAAGAAAATCATATTACCAGGGCTGATATTCATCAGAAATATTTTGAACTGAATATGTGAACTGCTTTTAACTGAGTTTAAATCGATAACGCCACTACTGTGGTTAGTTTTACTGAATTGTACATTGGAATAATATAATTTCAATTATGTTATGATGACAGTATTACCCTTCACTATGAGCTGTATTTATTCAGCAGGAAGGTGAGATGTGCCACTTCTTCATTTGACAAATCAGACACACCACTGTGTTGCCCTGGTTTTTCTGAGATTTTTTAAAGCCTTCTACTTGCTTATAAGTTGGAGTCCGTTCTTTAGCTACTGTGCGATATTAAGGGTCAGTTTTTTCACTTTCTCACGCTTTGGAACATAAACAACCTTTCTTGTTTTTGTTCACTGTCCTTTGCTTACATATTTCCAGCCTGAAAATAATGTTGGTTGAAAGCTGGTCTGGCCAGTGGGGTGAAGGGGTAGTAACCCCAAGAGCCAATGTGCTACCAGACCCAAAAAATTATAAAAGGAAAAGAAATAAACAGGCTGGCCCCTTTTTTCGGTGGGGAGCAGCTTTCACTGAAGACCTCTGCCTCCGTGTCGTTGATTTTTGCGTTCTGGGCAACACCACTGCTCTTAATGCTATTTTATGGAATGATCATTGCAGGTTTACGCTGCTACATATGCACCAGGCTCTTCCCTCAAAAGGTCAACACCTTGAAAAACCTTTATTTTTGATGGCATTTCTTTTTCCTTTCAGAAATAAAGCACTGGAGGGAAGTTCAAATGCAACCATACAAACCTATACAAACCAGCATATGTTAAGTGCCTAGGATCGTTCATTGCTGCTTCCAGAGATCCAGGCAGGGACTTGGAAGCAAGAGAAGGTTTGTTGGCAGGGAGTGGTTATGCTTATAAGCATTATTTATACATGTAAGATGACAGCTAAATACTTCTTGCTTCGCCCTGGTGGAAATGCAAGAGGGGAGCAGCCTGTCATCTGCTTTAAGCATTTGAATTTTTTGTTACCTGTAAATATTCAGCTGTAAAGTAGGAGAGAAAAAAAATACTAATATGGATTCAAGGCTCATTTCTATGTTTCCTCTCAAAAGATTTTCATTTTTAAAGTATCATTTCATAGTTTAATCTGCATAACATCTGTCTTCATCTTGTTAAACTCTAATAGAATTTAAAACCACAGGGAAGTGGCAAGCAGAAATAACTCGTCATCCTAAAACGGCACTTGTCAGAGGTGAATTTCAGAGCATCTTGACAAAGGTTGTCAAAATCATTAACTGCATTTTACTGGGGTTTAGATGCAATAAGGAGACTGCAACCAGGAAAAATGACACATGCACACAAGGCAGGAATAGCATCCTGCTCTCCTACCTGGCCATGGGAGCACTGCAAACTCATTCTATGTCATAACATTATGACCATTATCACAGATGTGCTGTACAGAAGGCTTCTTTTCTCCCCCAAGCACCACTGACTTATGAACTCTCAACCTCCATTCCTGTAATACCTATAATTAAGTAGCTTTTACTTTTCTTTGGTGTACCAAAAAGCATACTGCTACTGAGTTTTGTCTACTTGTTTGACTAATGGTCACAGAAATCACCAGTGACTTCAATTACCTTAGCAGGATTAAAGAGGGTTATTTTTTCCTTTGCATGGAAAAAATGCTACTGCATAGATTTCCCCACAATAATCAACAACCAGCTTTTAAGTCCCATGTTAGCCAGTGATGTTCTTTTTTCACTAACTTGGAGCCATGCTTGTTTTCCATCAGCAAGAAGGGAAAGGTCTCGTTCCTAGGAGACATCCAGATTTCATTACTTCCTGTACCTAGGTCCTTCTGACCTGTGATAAACACAGTGTCTTGCTTCCTCCTGTTGCCCTGGTTTTTCTGAGATTTTTTAAAGCCTTCTACTTGCTTGTAAGATGGAGTCAGTTCTTTAGCTACTGTTGCAATATTAAGGGTCAGTCTTTCACTTTCTCACGCTTTGGAACATAAACAACCTTTCTTGTTTTTGTTCACTGTCCTTTGCTTACATATTTCCAGCCTGAAAATAATGTTGGTTGACAGCTGGCATGGCCAGTGGGGTGAAGGGGTAGTAACCCCAAGAGCCAATGTGTTTCCAGACCCACAAAATTATAAAAAGAAAGAAATAAACAGGCTGGCCCCTTTTTTCGGTGGGGAGCAGCTTTCACTGAAGACTCTGCCTCTGTGTGGTTGATTATTGCGTTCCGGGCAACAATTGGTGACCCCGTCTGTGTGAGAAGACGTTTGGTGAGATCCTTCCTTTCCCTCCCTCCCTGTTGTGCGGTGGTTTTTTTTTAGACAAATTGCTTTGCGCTACACCGGTGCCAGTGTCTACTCCCGTGCAGTATGCAGGACTCCGAGGAGTTGGAGTTTTGGGGGGATTTGTTGGAGCGGAAACACGCTCGGGTGTCTCGGCAGGAGCTTCGGCGTTTGTACGAGTGGGGCAGAGGGCGTGGGTTCTTTCCCACGCCAGATAAGGTGCTCCGTCCAGAGGTGTGGTCCCTCCTGGGAGAATGCCTCATGGAAGCGGTCGACACGGAATATGATGTGGAAGTAGCACGCCTTTTGATTAAATGGAAGCTGTTTGAGGGGGCTGCGTTCAGGTCAAGCCCTCCCAGCTCGCAGAGCTCGCGGGCTGTTTCCCCCATCCCGAAATGGGGCGGGGAGCTGGGGGACGGCGAGGTCATTCTGTCAGACCGGGAAGTATTGTCTGAGGCCGGACTTCAGCTCCCAAGGGAGGAAATCTCAACCCCTCCCTCTCTGGTCGCTGCGCCGGGGGGTCTTTCTCCCCCGGGCTTCGGTGTGGATCTCCGGGGGGCGGGGCGCGCCCCGGGCCCCTCCGAGCTGCTCGGGCAGCAGGGGGGCGGGGCCCCGGCAAGCCCGGGGCCGGTCCCGCCTGTGCCTGCGCCAGGGACGGAGGAGCCCCTCCTCCACGCCTTTCCGGTGCTGGAGGGGGACGGCGATCCGGGAGCGCGGCCCCCAGCGCTCTTTGACCAGGATTCAGTCACGGTGTGGTGTCCATGCTGTGGCACGCCCATTGCGTGCCCGGTGAAGCCGGCTGGAGCGGCACAGCCCGCTCCAGCATCTGGGCTCACCCCGGGGGGTGGTGCGCTGGCCACTTCTCCGCCCGCCCCGCCTGCTGAGGGCACGGGGGGTGTGGACGCCCCCGGAGGCTGGGCCCCGGTCGGTTTTTCGCTGGTCCCCGCCCTGGCAGGCGGGCGCACAGCCCCGCTCCCCGCGGGGACGGCTGTGCCTGCTGTGGGTGTCCACCCTGGCGCTGGGACCCTTCTGGGGGCGGTCCCAGGCCCTCCTCTGCCCACGCCAGCTGCGGCAACGGCCGGCTCTGCCGGGTTGCCGGCGGCAGGTGTGACGGCCCCGGCGGCGGCTGAGCTGCTGCTGCCGTCTCCGCCTGAATCGATCCCGGGCGGTCAGGCTTTGCCGGGATGCGTGCGTGCCGCGGAGCCCTTTGAGCAGTCCCCGGCGGCCAGTGCCGCGGCGCTTCAGGCGGGCTCCAGCCCCACGGGGGCTGGGGCGGCCCCGGCGTCGGCGGCTGGCCCCGCTCCCCTTCCCTTTCCCGCTGCGAGCGCCGCGGCGGCTTCGGATCGCCGGGGTGTTTAAGTTCAGCGCCGGCGGGGACACGGCCGGGATGCGGCCAGTCTTTGATAGGAGTAAAGGGCCCCGCACTGTTGGTTCTTCCTCCACAGCCTGGTGGACACTCCCCCCCGTCAGGTGACAGTACGCCCGAGAGACCGCGAGCGGTTTTGGGGGGAAGTGAGAGCTAAGTCCGAACGAGTGGGTGATTGTGCTGGTGCGCAAGACTCATTGGGGATTGAAGATGTGTACTCCAGCCCTGTTGGTATTGCTGCTGATGCTGCTGCTGGACCTGCAGCGTCGGGTGTTCAGCCAGTCCCTAGCCGAGTGCCTGCCTCTAACCCTGTGGGACCCACAGGGCAGGATGTGGCAGGTTCTGCTGCTTCATCCGGGGGTCTTCAGGCCTTCCCTGTCCTTCAGGGTGTTACTCATAACACCCATCAACCCTTGGCTTGGCAGAGCTGCGTGATGCAGTCAGGAAGTATGGTCTGGGGTCGGCCAAGGTAATGCAGATCCTCCGGTTTTTCAACGCAAATCTTTTAATACCATTTGACATAAGAACCATAGCTCGGACCCTCTTTCCACCAGTTGAGTATGACTGCTTTGAGGACATGTGGACTCAGCTGGCGGCCAGAGCAGTGCAACAGAACGCGACACTGGATCCGGCCGATCCTAGGCGTACAGTTAATACTGATATGCTGCTGGGAACAGGCAATTATGCCAGGGCCGATGGGCAGGTTGGTTTTCAGCCCTTGGTCCAGGAGCAGTGCCAGGAAACAGGCATGGCAGCCCTGGTCCAGACAATACAGATGGCTACTCCAGAAGAGTCCTTTGTAAAAATTGTCCAGGGAGCTGATGAGCCTTTTCTCCGCTTTGCGGGAAGGCTGACTGCTGCTGTTGAAAGGCAGGTGAGTGATCCTGCGGCTAGGAAGCTCATGCTTCCGTTGCTTGCTCGAAACAACTGCAATGCTGTGTGCAGGGGGATCATTGAAGCGCTTCCTGGGGATCCACCGATGCCACGGATGGTTCAGGTCTGTGCGAGGGTGACCCCTCCCAGCCACAAGATGGCTGCTGTGGCTGCAGCCATGCAGCTGACTGCGGCTGCTGCTGCACAGCCCGCTTGGATCACTCCCCACGGTGTGCAGCGGCAGCAAAGGGGTGCTTGGGCCAGGAGGAAACAGGGCAGAAAGGCACAGAAGCCTACGGCTGTCTTGTTCTTTTGTGCACGATGTGGAAGGCCGAATCACGCTGCAGACACGTGTAAGGCAACAGTGCACGTGAATGGTCGTTCGTTGGTCGGTTTGGGAAACGCAACACAGAGCGCGAAGGTGAGGCGCGTGCCGACACAAATGCCTCAGCCTCAGCCCGAACCAATGGAGATCTGCTTGGCAGGCTTGCAGCCAGCACCCGCGGTTCAGCAGGAGTTGATGTCTGCACAGCCGAGTCTGTCGTAATTGGTTCGGACAAAATACACAAGGTTCCCCTGGATGCCTTTGGTCCGTTGGGTGGTGGCATGAGTGCCTTCCTGATGGGGAGGTCCAGTGCCACCATTCAGGGTATCATTGTGCACCTGGGGCTGATCGATGCCGATTTTTCCGGGCAGATTCACGCGATGGTCTCCACACCTACCCCCCCTCTGACTATCCCAAAAGGCACATGCATTGCTCAACTTGTTCCTTTTAAGTCTTCTGTTTCCAGGACGGAGGACCGGTCACGAGGTGACGGCGGTTTCGGCTCTACTGGGCCACCTCAAGTGCACTGGACTGTTGCCCTGACCAAAGACCGTCCTGAGATGGTGTGTACTGTGTCCATGGCTGGTGCAACGCCGCCGGAGATTCAACTTCCTGCCCTCCTGGACCCCGGGGCCAATGTTACGATTCTCTCCCTGGTGGCTTGGCCCCCACAGTGGCCTTTGAGCCTGGTGCAGACACCTGTGACGGGCATAGGAGGAACGACCCAAAGCTACGTGAGCCAGAATCCCGTTATCGTTACCAGCCCGGAGGGACAGACGGCCATGGTTTGGCCTCATGTTATGAACACTCCTAGGAACCTCTGGGGGAGGGATGTTTTGGCCGCGTGGGGGGTGCGACTCAGCACGGATTTTTAATGGGGGCCACTGTGATGAAGGGCGCAGAGTGTCCCACGCCTCCTTTATGGTGGCTGGTGGACAAACCCATCTGGGAGAATCAGTGGCCCCTCTCTCATGACAAGCTTGTCGCCCTTCGTGAACTTGTACAGGAGCAGTTGGACCAGGGGCATCTGGAACCATCTACCAGTCCCTGGAACACTCCTGTGTTTTGTATCAAAAAGAAGTCTGGGAAATGGAGGTTGCTACAAGACCTCCGAAAAATCAATGCCGTGATGGAAGGCATGGGGACATTGCAGGCGGGCATGCCATCGCCTACCATGCTTCCCGCGGACTGGCCGGTCCTCATTGTGGATCTGAAGGATTGTTTTTTTACGATCCCTCTGCATCCCAATGACAGACAAAAATTTGCATTCACGGTACCTGCAATAAACAATGCTGAACCGGCACAGAGATATCAATGGAAGTTTCTGCCTCAAGGAATGCGAAATTCACTGGTATTATGCCAGCGGTACGTGGCCCATGCCTTGTCTGGAGTCCGCAAGCAGTTTCCTGATGCTCACGTCTATCATTATATGGACGACATTCTGGTGGCTGCGCCCACCCAGGATGAGCTGCTGAGGATACAGCCTCAGTTGTTGAATGCTCTGCATTCACATGGACTGCAGGTGGCTCCAGAAAAGGTACAACAGCAACCTCCCTGGAAATATTTGGGTGTCAAAATTCTGGAACGGACTATCCGTCACCAGGAGGTGCAGTTTGTGCAATCGGTAAAGACACTGAATGATGCTCAGAAGCTGGTAGGTGTCATCACTTGGTTACGTCCTTACCTGGGACTGACCACCGCACAACTGTCTCCCTTGTTTGAATTGTTGAAAGGGGACACTGATTTGAAGTCACCTCGTAAATTGACCCCTGAGGCACAAAAAGTGCTGGAGGAGGTGCAGCAAGCTGTTTCGGCCCGCCAGGTGTACCGTATTGAACCTTCCATTGATGTCACTGTGTTCATCACCACTCCTGATGTACATCCTACAGGTATCATTGGCCAATGGAACGATGATTGGACTGATCCTCTGCACATCTTGGAATGGGTCTTCCTGCCTCATCAGCCGCACAAGACGGCAACTGCGTTGTTTGAATTGATTGCGCACTTGATAATCAAGTGCCGGCAACGCTGTTTGCAATTGATGGGTGCAGATCCCTCAAGAATCATACTCCCGGTTCAGAGGGAGGAATTTGATTGGAGCTATGCGAACAACGTTTCGCTGCAAAGTGCTCTAGAGGGTTTTTCAGGGCAGATCACTTATCATCAGCCCAGCCACAAGCTACTGCAAGTGGCAAAATATACTCGAATTTCATTACGACCCAAAAACAGCCAAGAGCCAGTGCAAGGACCCACTGTCTTCACTGACGGTTCAGGGAAAACAGGAAAAGCCATTGTTACCTGGAAGGATGGATCTGAGTGGCAGGTTTTGGAAGGCCATGAGGACGGGTCAGCCCAACTAGTAGAACTAAGGGCTGCCGTCATGGCATTCGAAAAATTTTCCCAGACACCCTTCAATTTGATCACGGATTCCGCCTACGTTGCCGACATCGCACAGCGATTGGGTTATTCAGTTTTGAAGGAGGTCAGTAATCCTGCCTTGTTTCATTTACTGAAGGCCCTGTGGTGTGCAATTCAGTCCAGGGTTCATCCCTATTATGTTCTGCATGTACGAAGCCACACTAATTTGCCAGGGTTTGTTGCGGAAGGTAACGCAAGGGCTGACAAGTTGGCTAACCCAGCGTCGGTAGCTCCTCAGCCTGACACACTTGCGCAGGCCAAGGCATCGCATGGGTTTTTCCACCAAAATGCGCATACGCTGCAGAAGCAGTTCCAACTGACGGCCACCGAGGCTCATGAGATTGTCGAGTCATGCGACGACTGTCACGCTCTTGGTGCGCCATTGCCGGCAGGGGTTAACCCCAGGGGCCTTAAGGCCTTGGAGCTTTGGCAGACCGATGTCACCCAGGTCGCCGAGTTTGGCCGGCTCAAGTATGTGCATGTCACGGTGGACACATTCTCCTCTGCGATGTGGGCTTCGGCTCACACTGGAGAGAAAGCCCGCGATGTCATTGCCCACTGGAGGCAGGCCTTTGCCATTCTTGGCATACCTTCTGCTGTGAAAACCGACAATGGGCCTGCTTATGCCTCTCAACAGGTACGGCAGTTCCTACAGTTGTGGGGTGTGTCACACAACTTTGGCATCCCTCATTCTCCAACAGGACAAGCAATCGTAGAACGTGCTCATGGGACACTCAAGCGTGTTCTTCAGAAACAAAAGCAGGGGATGCAGGGCGAAACCCCGCACAGTCGGTTGGCAAAGGCTTTGTACACCATCAACCACCTCACAGTGCCGCAGAACTCAAATAACCCTGTGATTTTGAATCATCACCTCTCGTTGCAGGCTTCGGATGACGCGCATCAGCCTCGAGCAAAGGTTCGGGTCTGCAACGTAGTCACCAAGCAGTGGGAAGGTCCCTATGACCTGATAGCTATGGGGCGTGGGTATGCGTGTGTGTCCACAGATACTGGGGCACGTTGGGTACCTGACGTTGATCCCTGGAAAGACTGGGGACTAGAATAACGTGCGTCCACACTAATATGGTTCTAAGCACGTAATTCGATTTATTCTGTGAGATGGTGGGTTAAATACAGACGGAATAGTTTACAAGAACAGGTGCATTCTGATAGGCAGTGAGAATACAGAAATATGTAAGCTATTGCAGTTTAAGGTAGCCACCGTGTCTTCCCAGTAACTGTTCTATGTTAGTGACACTACCACTTTAAGACATCCTTAGTAGTAGATAAGTTTATCTCTCAGTACGTATGCTGAACGTACTGAGGCCTGCTAGACCAGGCCTGAGGCCTGGTCTGAGGCCTGGTTTGAGGCCCAGTTTTGCGGATAGCTCTACCTTATGATACAAGCTATCCTCCTACACATCCCCCCTTTTTTCTTTAGAGCTATCTAAACTGGGTCTGTGACACGGTTGGCTGCTTCTACATATACTGTTATGAGCAAAGCACTACTTGAGTTACTTAAGAAAAACCTAAAGATCTTAGCTGCTAAAAGCAAAAAGATGAGAGTACACTATATTCAGTCTTTGCTCTTCGTTCATACGCAGGTTCTAAGTTAAAGTTTCAAATCATCTGCTGTCTCCTCTTCTTCTGCGTTGCCTGATGGTGTTCCACAGCTGAAGACTTCTCTGCTGTCACTGGGCAGCCAGGGTTACTTCTGTCAACGCAGCTGCAATGCTGTGTCTGTGTTGCTGTCTCGCTGTCTGGTTCAGCTTTCGTTAGTATCTCATTGAGTCTACAGCTTGCAGAAAAGAAACTAAAACAGACCTGGTATGTGAATTGGCATTCTCAGAGACAAGGAAATAGAATAGGAATTTTGCTTACTAATGAAAGTGATAAGCGATTATCAAACTATTTCTGCTATCACCCCAGAGACTGCAAACTGCTGAAACGCTT
Source organism: Prinia subflava (assembly GCF_021018805.1). Taxonomy (NCBI): domain Eukaryota; kingdom Metazoa; phylum Chordata; class Aves; order Passeriformes; family Cisticolidae; genus Prinia; species Prinia subflava. The sequence goes on from NC_086282.1 coordinate 10,666,317, forward strand.
TTCTTTAGTGAACCTTGACATCTTTCCCCGGGTAAAGATGACAATCTTCACTCCAAGCTGATTCAGCTGTCATTCTGATCGGATCAAATTGTCAAGTTAAGATAACTTGCATATTATTTTTGGAGCAGAAACCTCTGGGTTTCGTTAACAAACACCATCTGTCTAAGTTAGAGTTAGAGTTTGGCCAGAACTCAAACCTTAAATTGGAGTGATGTTTTTAACATATCTTTCAAAGACAATCTCTAACAACAATAAACATAAAATGCTTAAAATACAACAAACTGTTATAATATCATTACATAAAAGACATTTAAAAGCTAAGATAAAAGATTGTTCCGATCACTCGGGAACTCGTCTTTTCTGGAACTCTTCTTGAAGACAGTTGAGTACCAATTGGAGCAATCACAGGATCAACACCTGATGGAAAAATTATCAATGATGCTTCAGGTATCTCTCTCCAAGACCTTCTGAAAAACACTTAAAGATTTAACAAACTGAAATGCAATGTCTCGACTCACACAAGAGGTACTAAAACAAGCCTAAAATCTCATTTCAAGCGAAATGCGTAACACAGTTAAAAGAATTAAATGAAGCTTTAAAAGGACATGCTAAAACATTGCATAAAACATACAAGATTGATTACAAAAGAGACAAACTATATACTTAACATGACACTTAAGAGAAAATTCTGACTTGCACTTAACAATACAACCATATTTGTTAACAACATTAATGAAATATTTAGATGGCTAAAAAAATAAATAGAATCATTTAAAATGACAAGTACTTGTTAGAAAACCTTATAGACAAATAATACAACATAAAAATTTGAACATTAACTTACAAATGCTACTAATTTATATACTTAACATGTCATCGAATTATATTTTAAAACTCTTATCTTTTACAACTTTCATACACTAAGACACCTCACAACTAACAATACAATCAAGGATCTAACAATTTGCATCATTTTAAATCTCTTTTATCAATGTTCTGTTATTATCATTTCAGTTAAACTTGTTTCTTCCCTCTTTCTCGCTTTTTTTTTTTTTTTTTTTTTTTTTTTTTTTTTTTTTTTCCCAGTTCTAAGCACAGTTATAACATCAAACTTGTTTTCACTGGGCAAAACTGTTAATTTACTCATTGCCCTAAGACCTTTCTCAAAGATTTCTTGGCTCTACTGCTACTGCTGGCAGGATTATCTGAATTTCTGCTGCCCTGGCATCCTCCTGCCCAGGAAGATTGCTGGCTCTCTCAACTGCTTCTTGAATGTCAGGTAGTTCAAAATGCTGTGAATCATGTTTCCAAACGCTCTTATGTGTTTGACAAACGACAAACGTGGACTTTACAAGTACAATTTCAGCCTGTAGATTACTTAGCTGTTTCAGGAAACATTATTCTCAACTCACTGGCTGTGGTCGAAGCTGGGAAGATTTGCTATTTGGAGAACCTGGGAGAAGGTCACTCAGCTTGAGAGAATTTGTGCCACATGACTTTGCTCAGCAGAAGGCTGGGCCGTCATGGCTCTGAATTCAAATTACCTCTATTATAACTTATCTTGATTCTCTCAAAATTCACACTGACTGAAAAGTCTCACTGGCTAAAGTCCCTTATCTTTGTCTCATTCTGTCAGGCATGGGGACATCACGGCTCTCAGCTCTCTCACTAGTGCCATCACTGAACAAAACATACCACTACATTCCCAGGCTCTGAAACTCATCCCCTGGGCACACTACTGTGCGTCCCCATCGCTGCAGCACAGGACATGCTCGCCTGGGACTAAGCCAGCACAAACTTCCTGAAAAATGACCCACTGGTCACCGCCCCAACCCGCCAAGGAGGGGTCATAAAAACAGATTCTCTCAGGCCATTCACTCCCCAGCCTCAGGAGTGACAAAGCACTAAAAGCTAATGTGCAAGACAGCTTTCTCTCATCTCTCTCCCTAGCACAGAAGACCAAACTCAAGAGCAGTAGCACAGCCTCTCTGCCCAAACAGATGTGCCAGAGGCTGGCTTCAGCCAGCTGCACCCACCTCTCTAGGCAGGACAACAACGCTGAGAGTTCTGAGATGAGGCTTTGTTCAGCTCTGAGAATCATTCTCAAAAACAACTACTAGAAGACCTAGCAGTGACGCAAGGGACCACTCCAGCTGGAGATGTCAGCTAGAGCCCTCTCAGCACCACTTACTCAAATGTAGCTAGCATGGCACTAATAACTATTTTCATGTAATTTTAAATTTAGTTTCCTTTTTCTCTCTCTCTTTTTTTTTTTTTTTTTTTTTTTTTTTTTTTTTTTTTGGTTCTAACTAAACTTTACAAGTTAAACAACTATACCTTTTACAAATTATAAAACAATCTTTAAATCAACTAACTCTTAAATCTAACATAAGTAAGTCTCAACAACAATTTACAACCTTCATTAACTTTATAAACTCTATATGTGTGGTAACTCACTAAAAAATCATTACTAATTAAACTCCTTAACATTTAAGTATAGACTTAAACTTAACTTAAACTTTTTAGGGCCCAAATCCTAAAAACAAGCTTTAAAACTATATGTTTAACAATAATTAACTCAAATTCAAATAATTCACACAAAAATTAATTTTAACAACATTAAAATGTAGAAACAACTCATCCTTACACAGAGTTAATAACTCTAGCTAAGAACTCATTTCTATTTCATTTTTTGCTTTATCTTTTTCATGATAGGATGTATCTTTTTCACATTGTATTTCTCACACAGTGATGGATTCTTTCACAACAGAGGGACAGATGACTATTTTCCCTTCTTTTTCTGGTGTTTTTCTTGCAATGTCTACTTGTTGCATGTTTTCACTGTCTCTGTTTAACAATCTTGAAAGCTTCCTGGGTAATAGCATGACATAGGGTCGAGTTACGATGCTTGCTTATCTTCAAAGACGACACTGACATGCCTCTGCACTCAGCGAAGGGGGGGGGGTAAGAAGATTTCAGAGCCCAGTCCGTCGGCTAGTGCAGTTGATTGGCAGACTGCAGGGGCATAGGAGCCTCTAATTGAGCTGACGGTGTGCTGGCATTCTCATTAGTAGACATCTTGTTTATTATATTTTTGAGCGGGACAGAGAAAGAAAGAAAAAAAACAAGGCTCGGCCAGGAACACTGCCGGTCGCTCCGCTGCTGCTGCCGCCCTGAGATCTGCCTCCTTGCTGCATCACTTGTGCCCTCCTTGTTCCGCCTTCGGCCCCTCCTGCCTTCTCATCTTTCGCACCGCCTCCTGGGTCTGGCAGCTGGGCTACTTCCTGGTTGTTTTTATTCGGCCCGAGAGGTGCAGGGAGCATTTCCTGCCTTCTCTCTGCACGGCCGGCCAGAGACGAACAAAGGGAGGGGCAAAGCGGAGCTGCATTCTCACTCTCGGAATGCGTGGAATGCATGGAATCTCCACTGAAGCGTCTGGCTACCTTAGATTTTTCCTGTTGTTCTTTTATCTTGGAAAGGGAAGCAGAGGGACAGGGAATCTGTTTTTCTCCGGCTAAAATTACGGCTTTGCTCTTTACTGCGAATGTTTGCAAGGTATTTATTGCTTTTTCTCAAATTACGCTTAACTCTGAACGTCTCTTTGCTCTTTTTCCCGGTAAAACTACAACGTCCCATAGCAATCTGCCTTTCTCTTTCCGTCCTGCTTCTCTGCAAAGAGATGCTGGCCGCTTTCGCTTTCCTTTTTCCCGAACCCATAGGGTTACCCGATTTCTATCAGAGTCTTTGATATTTTCGCCTCTTTTCGAGACAATGGACGCTACAAGCTGCATGGCAGCCAAAAGGTACCGGTCCATAATTGAATCCCTCTGCGTCTGCCGCTCTTACTTTCTCTCTGCTGACAGTAGGTGGTACTGTCGTCTTTCTGATCAATCTAATCGACAGACGCTCCCTAGCCTGCCTCGGAAATTCCGGACTGTAGTTCGCAAGCGACACACACACGTCCCAAATCAAGCGAGGTCTTCCAGCATTTAAGCTAAATAATTGACAGCATTTAAGCTAAATAATCACACAGCATCGAAGCTTTATATTTCAGTAAAATCCAGGGCTCTGTCCCTGTTCGGGCGCCACTGACGTTGATCCCTGGAAAGACTGGGGACTAGAATAACGTGCGTCCACACTAATATGGTTCTAAGCGCGTAATTCGATTTATTCTGTGAGATGGTGGGTTAAATACAGACGGAATAGTTTACAAGAACAGGTGCATTCTGATAGGCAGTGAGAATACAGAAATATGTAAGCTATTGCAGTTTAAGGTAGCTACCGTGTCTTCCCAGTAACTGTTCTATGTTAGTGACACTACCACTTTAAGACATCCTTAGTAGTAGGTAAGTTTATCTCTCAGTACGTATGCTGAACGTACTGAGGCCTGCTAGACCAGGCCTGAGGCCTGGTTTGAGGCCCAGGTGTGGATAGCTCTACCTTATGATACAAGCTATCCTCCTACAGGTACCCCCAAAGTGTGTCCGTCCTGACCTGCGACCGCAGAGGCAGAATTCGGCTAACAGGCGAGGTGGAGGCCGTGATCAACTTGAAGGTCACCAAGTGGATGAATCCTCAAGTGATGACTCAGATGCTGATGATGCAAGTGGTCACTCTGATGATTCCTCCACAGAAAATGGTTGAATTTGTATATATGCCTTTTGTAAATTTGTTCATTTTTCTTTTTTCTGTTTTTCTTTTTGTAAAGTTAAAAAGGGTGAGATGTTGCCCTGGTTTTTCTGAGATTTTTTAAAGCCTTCTACTTGCTTGTAAGATGGAGTCAGTTCTTTAGCTACTGTTGCAATATTAAGGGTCAGTCTTTCACTTTCTCACGCTTTGGAACATAAACAACCTTTCTTGTTTTTGTTCACTGTCCTTTGCTTACATATTTCCAGCCTGAAAACAATGTTGGTTGACAGCTGGCATGGCCAGTGGGGTGAAGGGGTAGTAACCCCAAGAGCCAATGTGTTTCCAGACCCACAAAATTATAAAAGGAAAGAAATAAACAGGCTGGCCCTCCTTTCTCGGTGGGGAGCAGCTTTCACTGAAGACTCTGCCTCTGTGTTGTTGATTATTGCGTTCCGGGCAACATCCTCCTACATTCACCTACAACCTCTCACTTCTGCAAACAGGGACATAAAGTCAGTGCACCTTTGTTCTTTAAATTAAGCTGAAGTGGGACACTAAGAGCCCCAAATGGCACCTGCTTCAGTTAGGTGTCTTCTACTCCAAATACCATTTCCAGAGACGTCCATGTCCACGCACACTGCTGCTGGAGTCTAGCCAAGAAACTATTAGCACTTTGCAGCCTTCAATTTAAGAGCATCAGTGTGTGACAATTAGATACATTTAATTCTGTTAGGCCAACAAAACTTATGATTTAACTAACAGAACAATACCAATAATTTATATTTTCTTATCAGTGCTTAATCCACTAGACTTCATGCTTTGATTATGATACTTGAGGGTTTCACTTTTCCAAAAATATCCATTACAGATATGCAGACAAGTACCAAGTTACACCACTACCTATAATTTCATTCTCCTTGCTGCCAAACTGAGCCTGGGTCTTTTACCATGTGTACAAATGCAAATTACAGCTCAACACTAATGTTAATCCTGACATCTGCTAATTAAAAGATCTTCTGCAGAGTCAGCAATGCTATTCACATGAAAACATTAATCAGTTTTAAATTTAAAAAAATAGATCAACAAAGCAGGAATTTTAGTCCTTGGTTTAATTAATATCAAAGTGCAAACTGAAAGCACTCAAGAGCAAGTGTCAGTACATTCTTTGGGAATATCTAATGTTCAGTGAAAAGGAAAACTTTCAGCACGGTGTGATTTCTCTGTTCTCAGTAACTGTCCACTTTCTCTCTTACACTTTCTTTAATCCTCCCTTCTCTGCAACCAGAGCACCTCAGAAACCCAAGATCAGCCCATACCAACATCCCACAGTCAAGCCAAGGCAAGCACAAATAACTACATGTGTACATTCAAATACCTAAGAAATCCCACTTAAGCTTCATGGGACCAGTCTCCTCTACAGCTAATACATGGACCTACAGGATCAGAGCTGTCATGGACAACTACAACCCATTAACATACTCATTAACAATGTCTTGGATAAGACAGTCCAGATTTGCTTCCCATTTCAGCACACACAGTAGGCATGGGAAAAGGATAAGAAGCAGGATGCATCCACCCCATGAAATAATCACTGAGATCATAAAACCACACCAAAAAGTCTACACAGGCATGGACCTAACACATAGCATAGGGCTCCTTAATTCACCCATTCCTACATCAAACCCTGCTGCTTTACATTTTGTCCCCAGTCCGTGTTTTTCCTTTAAGGGATGTCTATGCATTCCTCCTGGAAGAGCCCTCCTGCATGGCAGCTTCACTCTCTACATGAACTGAGCTGCTGCTTTTCAGACTCTGCTTGCTGGTTCCTTCTTTGATTAATTTCTTTAGTGCTTAGAAACCATGGTACAGGTGCTCCACAGATAAAGTAGCTCTGGTCAGAGTTAGGATTATGGGGACATTAGAACCAGACAGACTACTCCAATTTCCAAGGAAACCATAAGAAAATGGAGGTTTTGAAGAGATGAAGAGAAAGTGCAACCCAATGGCATCCCAACAAGAGCAGTCTCCTACAGAGCAATCTTTTAAAAACCCTAAGTGCCAGAAGGATGCCTATTGATAAAGAGGAATGGGAAGTCACCTCAAAACAAACAAAAAAATTACCTTGTCGTGCTGGTTTGAAAGTAAAACCAGTGAGACACTCCAAGTCAGAAATACAATTTAATAGGAGAGAGAGAAAAAAAGTAAAATAAAATAAAATAAAAGCAACAGCACAAAAAAAAAACCAAACCCACTGACAGAGTCAGAATACAACCTGACACCCTGTTAGTTAGGGTGGTGGTAGCAGTCCAGATGAAGCAGTCTTGTTGAAGCAGTGATCCTGTAGAAAGGTCTAGTAGCTCTTGCCCTCTGGGAATCCAGTGGGTAAGGGCTCCTGTGCTGTCCCAAATCCCAGATTATATCCAGGTGGGAATGCTTGGCTCCTCCCCCTGGGTGGAGCATCTCAAAATGGAATGATATCATTTTATGAGTAATGCAGTGGGTCCTTGATTGCCCATTAAACAGAGATAGCTCCCAGCGGGAGCTACCTATGAGTCATGGGGTGAAGCCTTGATGGCCCATTAACAGAAGATAGTCCAGAGGGAGGGGACAAGGAAAACACTGCCCCACCTAGTTTCAACAGCTCCTGAAGATGGTGATAGAATACATACTTTGTGTACATCTTAAATTGTAACCTAGGACACTTATCTTAGTGGGGCAATACTCCTGCAACCCTCCAAAAGAAAGAAACAATTCCTGTAGAGGAAAAAGCCCACGAGCAACAGCAGCTTCCAAGGCAGCACTGGGCAAGCAGCAAAATAAGGCATTAGCATGCTGCTGCTCAACATTTATTTTAAATAGGCTGCATTTATTTTGCTGGAGCTCAACAAAAAAAAAAGAGCTCTTTGAACTTTTTATACAAGTTAATATTTGTATTTATAAGGAAACCACAAATCAAGTTTACTGCCTTTTTAACAATGTTAATATGAAAATGCTCTTTTGATGTAAGATGTCAAGGTTTCCTCCCTTTTTTCACCTTCTCAGCTAGATGCCCTGCAATTGCCATCTTATCTGCACTTTAAAATTTCCACTCTGGTGAAGTCTTACACTGTAATATATCTTTAGCTAATAATACACCACAGCCAGTTATAAATTAATCACGTTGATAAAAGGTCTAACAAAGTTACCAATACCATTCTGTAATGCACAAGTAATATTAGCAAGTCTTATTTGAATAGAATAGGCAATTCAATCAAGAAAAAATGTGCCAGAGACTTCCGACTGCAAAAGAATCTTAAATCATTAATGAAATTAAGAAATTAATGTATGCAAATTAAATTATATATGTATATTTCAATGGGCTAAAAGTTTATGTGCATACTTTACTTGGGAATCTGCCTTGGGATACAATTAGAAAGGAACTGACAATTCAGATTTGTAGTGGTGTGTTAATGAGTTCTTTATATTTGATAAGTTTTTCTAAGTTCTTTGTAAGATGGTTTGTTCCTTGTACCCGCTGTTTTGCCTTCCTATTAGTTGTCCCTGGTAATCCCACAGTAACTGTTAGGTGTCAATCCTTTCCCCCCTCCTCCCTGGAGCCTGCCTGTCACCTCAGAGCCCTGCCTCAGAGCTAGAAAGTTCTGTGAGGGCCTTCGAGTGATAGGCTAGGTTTGGGGGAAATTCCCTCCTCTCCCTTATGTGTGGTCCTCGTTTGTGTCAGTCACCTTCCTAGCCCCTTCTGTATTGAACCCAATTGGTTGTACCCTCCTCACCGCCCTCTGTACCACCCCCCCATAAAAGGGGGTCCCAAAAAGCCAAAAGTGGCTTGGTCAGAGCAAGTTCTTGGCAGGTGGGCAGGCTCTGCCTGGCCCCTCAAATAAACCCCCTTGGATTTACTCGGCTGACTCCTCCCTTTATTCTCTGCTGTCGTCTGCCCCTTGCCACCTGTGCCCTCGACGTTTCATCGGAACCCAGACCCACTGGATCGGCTTGGCTTGCGCTGCTTGCCAGCCATACCTGCTGCTTGCCGCTGTGCCTGAACTAGCCTGGGCAGGGTGGGACCGCATTCTGAAAGGCACCTGCGACACAGATTTTTTATTACTTTGGACTGTAAAGTGTTCATATAATTTATGTTCACCTAAAAAGGTACAGAACTTCATCAATTAAAGCCAGTCTGCAGATGGTATAAATAGACTGCAGCCCCACTGAAGGTGCTATAGGCACTGTCTCAGTACATCATTTGAGGTTCAGGTCTCACTAGTCTCCACTTGTAAGAAGCAAATAGAACCTGAGGTTATGAAAAACCGGGCACTAGCCTGCACAGAATTCAAAGAAAATAATTTGAGACCTCTCCTCCTCTGGTAATCAAATTCAGCAGCAGGTTCAAAAGTTACCAGGGTGTGGCACAGAGGACACTCACCTGTACAACCATTAAATAAGCTTCCTCTCCTGGCAAATCACTATTTAGAGGCAGGAAGGGAACAGATGATAAAATATTAATCTTATTGATTGTGCCCTAAGGGAAAAAAAGGTTAGAATCTGATTGCAGAGGATATGACAGCTTGTGGCTACTAAACATCTCTTCAAAATTACTATGTTGGATTTTTCCCCTTTTTAGTAAAGCAGGCCAAACAAACATTCCCCTAATTAAATGTCACATTTTTTTGACTTCTGAAATCAACCCGGTATTTCCTGCTATAAGCCATTTACTGGGGAGACATAAAAATCCAGGCAGGAAATGGGCCCTTTAGGAAACATTTTTACCCCCAAGCACAGAAAATTATATTGATAAAAATAAACACTTTTATGTTGCCACAGTGAAAAAGATTCAACTAAGATATAATGTTTAAATCCCTTGAACCCTGGCTCTGTCAGCAAGTGTTGCCTGGGAGAGTAACAGAGATTTTGAACTCACACTTAGGAGCTTTACAGATCTATAGCCTTCAAACTGCTCCAAGTTTGTTTTTTCTTTTTAATGCTAATTAATTTAATTCAAGATGGAACACACACGTCTTTGTGACCTCAAGAAAATTTCAGGAAGAGGTCTGTGCAAAAGCACTTTGCTTGGCCACTGGAGTTAGGGTACAATGCTGACTTGAAAGTAATTATGGATGTTTGATGCACTGATAAATCCCCAGCAACTGGAACAAAATAACAGGACTATGCTGTAAACAGACACAAACACATCGTAAAAAACTGTCATTAAACACACACATAGTTTCAGAAGACTATGGAAGGCATGAATATACTTCATAATCAGTGACTTGAAGCAAAAGGACCAAGATCAAGGGCTACCAAGTAACCGTGAACAGAGCTTTCTCAAACCCCCGAATCAAAGAATTGTTCATTTCCAGCTAAAGTGGCTAAAACTTTCAAGCAATTTCCTCCAATTTTTTAATTAGATCTGACAATTATTACCATAAAGCATAAATTATTTTTAAGCTACACTGAAGTAAACACTCAGCAACATCTGCTTTGTTTTCATTGTTCATTAAAACTTATTCAGAACAACAGAAGTTTTAAATGCACCATCTCCAGTTGTTATTCTGCATTTAAATACTTCGATCAGCTCTCCTCTATTTAGAAAAAGCAACATACGCTATTTTCCATCAAGACTAAAGAAGAAAGAAATTTCCCCTTAGTCCTCTAACAATGGCAAAATCATCCAATGGCACCACAGAAATTTACCAGTTGCTAAAAAAATTAAAAAAACCCCTCAGCCACCAGAGTGAGACTGCTACAGTACTCTGCTATAATCCCATTTCCATCGAGTTCAAAAGTCTGGGCTGTTCAAGGATTCAGTCACCTGCTTAAAAAATTAAAACCAACAGTGTGGAGAAGAAACAAGTACCAAGTACTTAGGAACAGGATGAATGAATTTAGTCCTATGTATCTGCAATACTGATGGATTCAGGCATGCACTATGCATATATAGTTCTGCTTTGGAGATGCAAGATGCAGATTACTCTCACACCTCTCTTTCTCCAAAGTTCTGTACAAATTTTAAAATGAATTTGCATGATGCTGAGGTTCGATTCTGGTAGTTTTCACTGGAGTATATTAGAAACAGCAGGAAGGAAGAGAATAGAACATGCCTTGCTAAGCAATTTAGCATACATACACACACACATACATCTAGAGAATCACAGAATCATCAAAGTTGGAAGAGACCTTTAAGATGATCAAGTCCAATCATCCACCCAGCACTGCTACTGTAACTTCTAAACCACTAAATCATCACCCAGCAGCAGATCCAGACACCTCCTGAACACCTGACAGTGGATCCCATCAGTGCCCATAGACTTGTGAGTGCCTAAATGGCACAGCAGGCCACTAATCATTTTCTCATGGATTATGGGGACTTCACTCATCTCCCCATCACCAACTTCCAGCTCTGAAAGCTGGGTATCCTGAGGACAACTGGCCCTGATATTGAAGACTGGGGCAAAGAAGGCATTAAGTACACATGCATGTGTATATATGTACACATTCCTACTCACACATACTCGTGTAATACACATATATGCAATGCTCAGTGTTCCCTAGGGCAGGAGACTTAACCAACACACTGGGGACTGACCTTCAGATCACTTAAGACTGGAAACAGTAAGGTTGAGAGACTCCAACACCGCAGAGGAAACATCAGAAACATTTTGAGCAGCTCTGCACTGTCCCACAACTTGTGCTACTACTACACAGCCATACAAAAATTAGCTGTAAACCAGCCAGGAAGCTGATCCCAGGTGAAAACAGCCTAGCAAGATGACAAATTCAACAGAGATTTTAAAATTAGAGCTTCATTTCCTAGCTTGGTTGCCCATACAGCCACAGAAACAGATGGGAAATGAAGAGAGTTGATTTGGGGGTGGAGGGGAAGCAGTCAAAACTTGTACTGGAACATCTGTCCAAACTGCAGTTCTCAGGGAATCAAGAAAGGAGAGTAGAAAAAATTTTTTTTTTCCTGAGTCTTGAAGACACTAGCAGGATCTATGTATACCTTATTCATAGGGCATAGCTTTCTTAGATAAATCATTAATTTGCCTAGAACCAGGAGCTTAGGGTTGCATTCTGGGAAGCTCCTCTTCCACCAACTGGCTCAGTATCCCAGGGTACCTACCCAAGGGATGCTTTCCCACCCAAGTCAAGGAAGATAGATTTCTCAGCATCTGCCTTTTCACCATCTTCACTGACTTTTATGTTTGCAATCCATGAAAGAAAAAGGGAGAGCAGAGGTGTAATTGGTCAGGTTTGAAGGTTATTCCATGTTCTTGAGGAAAAATGGAGGTACAAAAGCCCGTGCTGGGAGTGCCGCTCATAACATACAAGACTACACAGGAACTAACAGGAGTAATCACTCGTATGACACTATGCTTGCATTTATTTTTGAGATATTTAAGGTTCATGTGTTACACCAACTGAAGTGAGAGCTCCTCCTGGGCACAAGCTCTGTGAAGATCAAGGGCCATTTCAAATACTCTCCGTGCACTTCCTGATGGATCAGCTTTGCTGTGCCAGGTACCAGCTTATCATGCAGATTCACATTTGAATTGGAAATGCACTGCGAGCCAAGGAGAGTAATTTCCTGGGGTGGGATTCACCTCCTCCATCTTAAGGTATCTGCAATGTAAATGTCTCTGAGTTTGGCACCTTAGGCTCCCTTTACAGTCAGTGAAAGAAATAATCTTTTTAGGATGCAATTCATCTGACATATTTTAAAGGTCTACATGAGAAGGAAAGGAATCATGTCTCAAAAGTGCCTGCCTCTTCCCATTAGACAGAGCATCAATTTAAATCATTAGCTTGCATACAGACATATCAGTTGGACCAGATAAACAAAACCTACCTCATCTTTCTGCTTTTAAAAAACAAAACAAAAACAACAACAACAAAAAAATCACAAAAAATCCGATGAAAAATCCCAAAGAAACAAACCTACACAAAAGCCCACCCCCAAAAAAACCCCGAAATCCAAACAAAAGACCACAAAGGCCAGACACACTAATCCCATGGCAAAAGTGGGATGCAGAAAAAAAGAATAAAATAATAAAAATACCAATTAGCTATTCAAACAAGCTGGAACAATGCCCACTTCCTGTCCACCACACTTCAGCACTGCAATAAAAGCTCGCTAATGAGCCAGTTAACCACACCAGACTTACTCATTGCCTACAGCAGTGACCAGCTGACTGACCACCAAACGTGTCCCAGTAGATGCTCCCCAGCTGCAGCTCAGCCCAACTCAAGTGTCTGGGCAGAAACCACAAGAGGAAGGCAGGCTGCTCACTGGGATGTTTTTCTAGATACTCGACCAGCTCAAATAATTTTGTTCAGGAAGAGAAAAAGGCAAAGTTGCAAGAGTGCCATATTCATCAGAAAGCAGCCAGCAGAAGCTCAAGAAATTTGGAGCCAAGGTTAGCTGTAAGGAAAAGATAAGCATTTGTCATTATAAAAATATACACAGGCAGGATCCAAGCACCAACCATTATTTCTGCATAAAGCAATAATTAAAGTTTTGTAACTTTATTCCTTTCATATCCTAAGTATAACAGGTATTATTTCTGGAACAGCAACAACTTCTAAGGTATCTCCAAAATTCACAGGCTTTGGCACATCATGTTTTTCGTGAAATTGCTGTATACATGCAACTTCCCACTGGAGTGTTCAAATATCATTTTTAATCAGTGACATACTTAGAGATGCCTAAAGAGAAAAGACATGAAACAATAAAGGTCAGCACGGGGACTGAAGGAAGTTCAGCAGACAAATCAGGGCATGAGGGGATTACACCCTGTCACACTTGTACAACTGAACTCAATACTTCTGCTGCCTGGTCCTGCAGGCAGCAGTCCTGTTAATCATAACATTATAATATACATACAATACATAAGAGTTGCATAATAACCTCTAAGTTATCAGGTATCAGTAAAATAAAGTGACGAGACATCGTAATTTTAAAAGAAACTTTAATTTCCCCCATATTTCAGCAATATTATGAGCCACCACTAGATTACTTTTCAAATGTGTCTCCACATTGAATGAAGCAGATATTTACAAGCCACTTCAAGCTGATTCACCCTTTACTTTTCCAGGCAACCTCTTACATGACTAATGTGCAGGAAAATTCAAGTCCACAACATTCAGCTCTCAATTAGAGGCTATTTTTAATTAGCTACAAACACTATATCCAAAGACTGTATCTGCAGCAACTGGCCTGAATCAACACAGAGTTTTTGAGGAAAACAAACAAAGCAAGCCCACACAAGAAAACAGTATAGAGACAAGCACAACAAAATCATACCAATACAAAAAACCAGGAAATACAGTTTTCATTGGTCTGATATTCTAAAACGTAAAAAAGATGAGAACTGATCAGCAAGGTGGTAGGAAAACTTAAAAGGGAAGGAGAAAAAAAAAAGGCCCCATCCATCTCTTCACAATCTCTTCACTGCACCCAGAAAATGGAGGCAACCACAACTCTGTCTGCTCATTCTCTTCCATTGGCACATGCCGATAACCGTTTGTGCCATGATGTGACACCAGCACCTAGAGCTGAACACCAAAGGGCAAACATTGCAAGGCTACATCAAGATTTCACAACACGATTTATTTGTGAATTTGAAAACTATTTTTTATTTGAAAATTATTTGTGAATTCTATTTTCAAATTCAAACAATTGTACAAAGTCCTCAAGATCTGCACAGGTGACTTCCAGACAGGGAAAAGGGACTATAAAATAATATCTCTTGCTCCCATGTACCTTTGCTAAGGGCCACCACAACTCTCAGGATGGAAGCATCACTGGTGCTTTCACAATGTGCACCAACCCAACCAGCACATCCAGCACATGTGGCAAGCAACTTTTATTTCAGTTTTTAAAAATAGCTTATCTTTAGAAGCGACAAAATGCTAGTAAAGAATGCCATGTCCCCTTTTGAAACAGTCATCCAAGAAATTTATCAGTGGTGGATTTTTTTGGCTAATTTTCGAGTCCCACTGAAAGTTTAAAGTTAAGGGAAATGCTATAGCTCTGCAGCACTTACATAAAAAAAGAACAAATGTTTTAAATATTACAAGAAGATGTCATTCCCAATTCAGAAACAAATTATGAGACTCAGCTCAGGAACAGATACATATAGAGTTACATGGACCAAGTTACTTCTATAGAAGAACAGATGTCAAATAGACTTCAGCCCAGTGAATTTTCCATCTTCCTTTTCCTGTCTGACTTCTAGCTTAAGAACATAATGGGACCAGTACTTTTCCAGCAGGCTGTGCTTTCATATGTAAATTTCATCTCCATAAAGGAACATTTTTGAATGTTTGGGATTTTTTTAAGTCTGGATTATAACCTAGCTTCCATGCAGGGACCCAGATGAAACAAGGCCTGTCTAAGCACCTCACTGAGTTTCACCCAGGGCCAAGAACACCTGCCATCCTTCTGCAACCAGTAAAATGGTTACAAACCCAGCTTCTTTTGCCCTTATCCTTCCTCTTTGTCTGCGACCATCCCAGGATGATGATTTCATGGCAGGCAGTTTCACCATCCTCAGCACCAAGCCAGCCCTGGGAACACCATCTAGGATGCTGAAAAAGGATCATGTTTGCTGCTCTTTGACCCATGGCTCTGGGTTTGCAGTCTGCTAAAAACACAACTCTTATCCAGCTGCAAATTTATGGAAGAGCCCCTTAAAATATGGTCATCAGCTACATGCTTACAAGCCATATTCCTCCTCAGTGTACCATATACACAAATCACCTTGCAAAGAGAAAATTTCCCTGAAGCTCAGGCAAACATCACGGCAAAATATGCAGAGCTCACAGACACATGAATTCCTATGCTTCACACTGTCCTGGTTTAGGACAAATTAGGAGAAAATCTCCAAAAGGAGCCCCTTAAAAAACAAACCCCCACAACTCCTCCCCCCCCCCCCAGGTTTGGGAAGAATCTCCCCTGGAGGAAAAGTGGAAAAAACTTGTTTATTAAGAAAACAACAAAAAACACTCCCCAACACAAGAAAAAGAACAGCCCCAGATGACAACAAATGTTTTCACCAGTCCAAGAGAGGATGAACAACTTGGGCAGTCTCTGCTGGGGAGGGTGCTAAGCTTCTCTCACAGATGCAGACTCCGGAGGGGGGTTCCTTGACGTTCCCAGATCAAGGTCCAGAGCCTGTTCCGATGTCTTCAGGAAAGGGGAGGAAGGAAAGAAGGGGAAAAAACAAAAGCAGAAAAACAGCAAAAAGCAAGCAAAAAAGCAAGCGAGCAAAGCCAGCAGCAAGCGAAGCTGAAAAGCCAGCAGCAAGCAAGCAGCCGGGGGAGGGGTGCGGCTATTAGATAAAACAAAAACCTCTCCGAGAGCACGGGAACAGAAACACACAATTGGCATACAAAGCACTGTCACCCCAGGACACACAGCCAGCCTCACAAATCTGCATTTGGCATCTGATAGGATTAGCTGTGCACTAGGAGAGAAAAAATACATTGTCTTGGTTTGAAAGACAGGTATCTGCTAGGAAGGGGGCAGGACTTCCCTAGAGATGGAGAATTCAAATCTCTTCTCTCTAAATTATTCTAATTTAGAAAATTAAAGGGGCTTTCAGGCAGAGGTATGGGGGTAGGAATAACAGTTCTTTACTAGTATATATGACAAAACAAACAAACAACAACTACAGCATTAATAATAAACAGAACCAGGAACCTCGAGGGCTTTCTTTCACAAAAGCCTGGGGCAGTTTAATCTCGGGGCCCCTGCAGGACTCCAAGAGGCCAAGCTGGAAGGGTGGAAAGTCCTGGGCTGGTGGATGAGATCAGATACTCGGTGCTGGTAGCTGGAGCGGCAGGGATGTCCCGGCAGGGCAGGGCGGTGCAGGGCTACAGAGTAGCAGGAGAGCCTCAAAGCTCCAAAGAAGCAGCGGTGGTGGGGGCAGGGTTGGAGAAGGCGAGCTCAGGATTCCTGGGTACATGAGCAGATGACGGTAGATTTCCCAGGACGAGGTAGAATGATGGCCGTGAACTCTTCCTGCAGCGAGGGGCAGCTTGACTGTCCTCCCCGATGCCGAGAGCAAGAGAGCAATTGCCCCCCCAGCTCTGTCTTTTTACCTTTCCCAAAGCTCGCATTATCTCCCCCCTCTGAGTGAAACTCCCAGAGACTCAAAAACAATAGGTGTAGCCTTGTGCTGCTGTAGCCTTTGCCCACTTTCTTTGTTTTGGTTAAGCACTGTGGTTAAGTTTCCTAGCAACTTATGGGAAGAAATTCTGTAAGTGAAAAAGAAGCAAATCTAACCCCCAACATACATGCATAATTTAAAGTTATTAAAAAGTCCTGAGAGTTGTCCAGCTCCTAGGAAACACAATACCCTTTACCAAAGACCAGGGAAGGTGAACAGCTGGAGCATCAAACACTGGAGGCCTAAGTTGGCACCTCACGATGTCATTAAGGCATGGAGCTCACATCTTCTCTCAACTCCTGAAAGGAAAGGTTTTGGGTTTACCTCTAGAGGGAGGAATCAATCATCATCTAACCTGATGTAAAGACAGCTGCTGTACAATGCAGCGAAGCAGTGGGGCAGATGGGGATTGATCAAAACACAGTTTTGGAGCAGAGGCACTCTGGAGCTCCTTTCCTTTAAAAGTGGAATTCCTCCTTCTTTTGCAGGGGAAGACTAAGTCACTCAGAAAACTCTATCTATCCCTCAAAGATCACCACAGCCTGTTGGAGTCTAGAACATCCCTCTGACCGCCCTGGAGGGTTTGGAGGCCGGACAGGGGGTCTGGGATCTGTACAGGGGGATCAGTTAGACCCACACAGATCCCAGGAGGACACTGACCCTGATGGCTGTCCATGGGAGTGAACACTCACATGCAGGAAGAATCACAAATCCTAAGAATTTAAAATATGTAGTGGACAGTTTATTATAGAATATAAATATAGAAATTAGGATTCTTAGCCTATGGGGCTGAAGAGGCAAGATGGATGAATTGGGGAGTGGCCCCTGTCCTCCTTGCTCTTGCTCTCGTCCCCCATCTTGTGCTGAGTTGGGTTTTAGAGATTGGCTTAGAGTAGAACTGACATGTTAGTAAAGGTAGTAGGTATTGGTAAAATTTTGTAAATAAAAAATACGTCTCGGACAGTGGTTGGGTCAGGGGTACCGTACTTAAGGTGCGGGGCTCTCTGATCCGCCCAGTCTGCCGCGTGTCCTGCCCTGCTGGGGATGCCTCACAGAGCTGAGAAAGAACTGAGATAAGGTACCCTGCCAGGGAGGCCTGGCAGAGCTGAAAAATGACTGAGATAATGAAGAATAAACAACCTTGGAAATGTGCACCGGCGGACTCAGCTTGTCGTCTCTACCTCTGGTGTGTAACACTTAGGGCAAAGAGAAGACTGAAAACCTTATTACCTCTGGGAACAGCAACCCAGAGGAAACTCCCAGGGAACAGCAACCTTGGGGGAACCCTTATTACCTTGTGGGCCAGCAACCCCAAGGAGAATCTCAGGGAAACAGCAACCTTGAGAAGAGCCCACTACTGAAAAAGAAAGTTTAAAATAATGTGCTTCCAGGTACTCATGTTCTCAGCTTCATATTGGGAAAAGCAAGTCATGTAGTTGTGTGTCAGCACCTGAAAAACCTGTGCAGTTCACACATTCGATCAATTTTTATCCCTGTGAGTTGTATGGAAAACTATAATGAAGTCAACAGTTTTGTTGGAAAACCAGATAAATACCACTGTATGTCCAATGTTTCAAAACTGGAAGCTCTTGTGAAATATTTTTTCCCTGGTGAAGGGTTACACAGTAGCTGTGCCCAATAAAAAGCACTGTGCTTTCAACTGTCATGGTTTAACCCCAGCTGGCAACCAAGCCCCACAGAGCTGCTCACTTGATCCCCATAACAGAATGGGGGAGAGAATCACACTAAAAGTAAGAACACTCATGGGTTGAGATAAGGGCAGTTTAATAGGTAAACCAAAAGCTGTGCAGGCAAGCAGAGCAAAACAAGGAATTTATTCACCAATTCCCATGGGCAGCAAAGTGTTTAGCCATATCCCAGGTAAGCAGGGCTCCATCACACACAGTGGTTACTTGGGAAGACAAAAAGCCACCAATCAAAATATCTTCCACTTCCTTCATTGTGGGCCTGACATTGGTCTGAATTTAGGCTTCAGGCTCTGCCACTGTCTGTGTGAAAGGCAAGCGAGCAACTTTCTTATGTTAGCCTGAGAAATCTTAAAGAGGAATTCAAACAAACCTTGGGAAGTGAGAAACTATCTGCAGGTGGTGTTTTTCCAACATGTTTACTGGAAAGAAATATTTACAAAAGAGTGTAGACGCTGAATAACCAATCATGTTCTTTGTACCGAACTACTCTATAAAAGTAGAATTTAGAAGAATAAAGTTTGCTCTCATCTTTACCATCACGGAGAGTCATGTTGTTATTTCTGTGCCGTCCGAAAACCATAGCAACATCTGGTGACCTGACGTTTTTCGAAGAAGTTCAGCGCAGCCAGGACTGATTCATGCAGCAAAGCTTGAAAATTCTACTTGCCTCCTCAGAGAGGTAAGCGAAATATCTCCACGTTTTTTCTAAAGAATGCTGGTCCTGCTGACCATGGAAAAAGATCAATCCTGCCAAAAGACAGCAGGTCGGACGGCACCCAGCACAGCTGGACTTTAATTTCTAGAAAAGACAGCCGGGCAGAGGTTCCAGAAAAACCTGGGGAACCCCTCTCCTGAGAGAGGACAGCTTGTGCCTTTCCTGACAAGAGCAGGTGGAATTCTTCGCTGCCGACAGCTTGCCCAGCACTCCCCCGACCTCTTTCGGTTCTGTCTGGCCGAGATCAAAGCGAGCGTCTGTAAGCCTCTCCCGGCCGGCAGAGACGGCGCTTCCTTGGCTTTTCCTTCTCCTTTCTTCATACCACGGATGGCTGGCAGTGGTTCCTGCGCTATCATCAACTGCGACTAGTCTGTACCGTGACTTTAAAAGATGCTAGCCCGTCCAAGATACAGCTGGTCAGATTCCGACCCGGAGTGTGACACAACGATCCTTTCCTCGTCGGCGTGGCCCAGCATCTGGCCTGCGGACGGGACCGGGATCGAAAACCTTTGATCCCTCTGTATCCTTCTGTGTGTTCAGGGCGAAAAGTTCACTTTATGAGTGTTTTATGCTTTTAACGTTACCTGTGCTTGTTTTTATGATTGCCTGTGTGAGTTTAGGGCTTGTCTTTCTTTGTGTCTCTGTGTTTTAACTTTGTTCTTTCCCTTGTGCGGGGGTGGGGGGTGCGGTGAGACAGGCATGGCAGCACGGATGCGATCTCCCTGCCTTCTCTCTCTCTCGCTCGGTTTTTCTCCCGCCCTGCTCCAGGGCGCTGCAGCGGCTGCAAAATCTCTCTCTCTCTCGTTTTTCCGTACTCGGTTTTCCCCCCTCCCCAGAGGCGCGCGGGTCGGGCGGGCGCGCAGATCTCTTCCCCGCGCGGTGCCGCTGAGACGGGCGGCTTGGAGCAGCTTTGCCTCTTCGTCCCCCCCCCCCTCCCCCCCAGGGCGGTGAGGGGGGCCACCGGCTCTCCGCTTGAGGCAGGCGGCGGCAGGGTGGCGGCGGGCTGAGCTCCGCCGAGCACCGCTCCGTTGTCCCCTCCCCGTTTCCCCCCCGGCGGAGGTTTTCTCCCGCCGTGTGCAGTGGCGATGAGAGCAGGGGCCAGCGGCCACTGCCCCGCCGGCACACACTTCATCGCTGTTTTCATTTCCTTCCCGCGTGAATTTGTACAGCAAGGCGTCATAGGAACCGAGGAGCGGTCTCCTCGCTCCTTTTCCCCCTTCCCCCCGCCATGAGCAGCGGGGTTCGCTCCCCCACTCCTTCCCTGCGGGCCGAGCGGCGACTGCGAATAGGGCACGAGGAACTTGCCGTTCCTCTAGACAGCGGATAATGCTGTAGGAGTTGCTTCGCTTGAATTTTTTTTTTTTTTTACATAGAAATGGGGGCCACGTTTGTTTGGATTTCCCCCAGCTCTGCGGAGCGGCCCTGGGGCCATTGAGCCCCCAAAGCCCCACTCAGGGCAGGGCCAAATAGCTTCACCGCCTTTAAGGCAGGCAGAAGCTTTTTCCTTTACAGAAAAATGGGGGCCACGTTTGTTTGGATTTCCCCCAGCTCCGCGGGGTGGCCCTGGGGCTCTTGAGCCCCCAAAGCTCCACTCAGGGAGGGCCAAATAGCTTCGCCGCTTTTGAGGTGAGCAGAAGCTTTTCCTTTTAGAGGGACAGTTGATTTTTGTTTGGGTTTTTCCCTCCCCCCTCCCTCAAAACATTTCTTCTCAAGGCGTCTCTGTGAACAGAATTGGAGCCTTAAATGCCTGTTCATAATAGAAGAAAAATGACAAGAAATACAAAAAACAAATAAGCAACCTTTGTTGCCTTTCGCAGATAACACAAGTATTATTAATAATTCTATAGTATAACCATCAGTTATGTTTTAAGTGTTATCTCAGTTTTTAAGATATTTGATGTGAATTCATTGATATGATAAAGTTATCACAGTTCTACAGCCGGCTGCTACTGCTGCTGCTTCTGCTTTTTCTTCTCATGTACTTTGCTATTTGTCTATAATTGCCTGTAAGACACGTGTCACCCAAGAATTTTTTCTTGTTTTCTAGCTGTCTATGCTAGTTTTGCATTCATGATTTTCTAAATATTTTCAGATTTCCAGACAAGGTTATCTGAGTTTGTAAGAATGCCTCCTCTGTCCTGACGGTTTGGGATGCAGTTCCAATCCTGGTCACAGACCATCTCAAGAGCCTGCTGAGCTCAGAGCATCTCTACCCTGACAAATTTAGGAGGTGTCAGTTACCATATTAGTTTCTTATTATAGGATTTTTAAGAAGTTTGTTTTTAAAATTGGTGTAAGGGATTCCTCTGCAGTTAGAGCTGGGCACTGGCCATGCCTTGGCTCTCTCTGGATGGGAATTGCCTATTTGCCCAGATGTTTTAGCAAGAAATTACATGAGTTATTTGACTCAGCAATTTGACCTTTAAATATAATAGCTGAATTGATCTTTGAGGTGAACCTGGAATTCCTGCCCGGGAAGGATGAACAGGATCTCACTGGTAAAGAAGCACTTCAGCTTTTGCAGTTCCTGGGCTGATCAAAATTATTATCAAAAAGATAACAGGCAACAATGTAACATTTATGTTATGGACCTGAAGAAAAAGTAATTCTGAAACCTGGATGTTGAATTTAGACAATGGAGCCTGACAAGTTTGTTAACTTAAGGAGAAGATGTGCCTGTGTTTTATCATTAGCAGGTTCAGCAGTCGTGTTACCCATCACCTTTGAGGAGTGAAAAGGGACATTGCATAGCCTTAGTGGCTGTCATATAGACTGCAAAGATGACCATGTGGTTGGAAGTTATGGAGACAACAGAAGTCCTGTGTCAGCAGCATGGTCCTGTTTTCATCGATCATCCTCGAGTCACTCCCTGCTCCAGGCTTCAAGAAGACATCCAGTGATGCTAAGGATCAACATCTTGTCTCAATGGACTTTTTCTTTTCATGTGTTTTAATTTTATAGATGTTGTTTCATTTAAGTTTCCTACATAGATGTAGTTGTATTTTAGGTAATATTTCACGTGCCTTCGGTGTATGTTTTGTAGTTATTAAGGGCTGTTGTTTCACTTTGTGGTTTTTGCCTTTCTGGTCTTTGGGATCATGTAGATTTTTTTTGGAGTCAGATATCTTTTATTGATATTTTTATTAATTTTATTATTCCTTTTTTTCTCTTTCTAGGTGACATCCTACAGATATCATGGGCCAATTGAGTGAACGATGGTCCAATACTGCACATCCTGCAATGGGTCTCTGCCCTTTCAAACATCGCATGCATTTTTGCATTAAAAAAAAAAAAAAAAAAAAAAAAAAAAAAAAAAAAAGTCAACTCAGGTTGTCCAAATAATTGGAAAATTAAATCAGTTTGGGGTTGCAGGTGTAATGCAAGGACCACTGTCCTTTGCTAAAAGGCAGAAAAAGCCCTTGTTATCTGAAAGGATGATTCCTAGAGTGATGGATCTTGACAAATTAGACTGCCATTTTTGAGCAGGCTAATGATGTTTTGTTTTTTTCTGTATTAGAATTAGTAAATAGCTAAGCTTGACGCTGGTGCATGGACATGGTTATGAAGGGTCAACACCAAATGCCACAGAACTTCCCTGGCCATTTAAGTTGGTGCCCAATGAAAGTTCTGTTTAGTAATTGGTTGATTACTAATGGGACTTCTGGTGTCATGTTTGTCTTTTTTTCTCTTGCAAGGGCCCTGCAGGAGAGGACACAGACACAGACGCCGCCCTCAGCAAAAACTAAAAGGGGGAGATGTGGGCCTGACATTGGTCTGAATTTAGGCTTCAGGCTCTGCCACTGTCTGTGTGAAAGGCAAGCGAGCAACTTTCTTATGTTAGCCTGAGAAATCTTAAAGAGGAATTCAAACAAACCTTGGGAAGTGAGAAACTATCTGCAGGTGGTGTTTTTCCAACATGTTTACTGGAAAGAAATATTTACAAAAGAGTGTAGACGCTGAATAACCAATCATGTTCTTTGTACCGAACTACTCTATAAAAGTAGAATTTAGAAGAATAAAGTTTGCTCTCATCTTTACCATCACGGAGAGTCATGTTGTTATTTCTGTGCCGTCCGAAAACCATAGCAACACTTCATCTTCTCCCAGCTCAAAATGCTGAATATGATGCCATATGGGATGAAATGTCCCTTGGGTCAGCTGGGATCAGCTGTCCTGGCTGTGTTCCCCTCCCAGCTCCTTGTGCTCCCCCAGCCTCCTCACTGGTGGGATGGGGTGAGAGGCAGAAGAGGCCTTGACACTGTGCAAGAGCTGCTCAGCAGTGACCAAAATACCCTTGAATTATTGACATGGTTTCCAGTGCAAATCCCAAACACAGCCGCATCAACTACTGTGAAGAAATTAACTCCAGCCCAGCCAAAACCAGCAAACTGATGATAAAAACAAGTAAGACGAGAATATTAACCCACATTTCACATTTTCTTCTTGTTGGACACAATATAAGAGGTTAAACACCCTGTAGTGAAGTCTCCCTTTGTCTCACTGATTTGGAACTATCATAAAACATAGAACTGCTTAAGGGCATCAGCACTGATGACAGGAGTCAACCACCATCAACTACATCAGCACTGACCACAGGAGTAAAATCTATGTTTGGGGATTTGTGTTTGTGGGATTTGATTTTTTCTTTTTACATCTACAAAATTTAAGCATGCAAAAGCTCTAGCTAAAGGATAAGATTATTGATACAGAGCTACATATATATGTGCATCACTTGATAGGCCAAATCATATGCCAACAGGGAAGTCATGAAGTGTGTAAATCTCGATCTGAAAATAATTCTCAGCAGAACTAGGGCCTGAATCTGCAACACTGTCGCTGTGAGCCTCGCCAGGAAAGACACACGGAGCCCAGAGTTTGGGGAGATCAGACAGCAGCAGGGAGAAATCCCCCGCCTTGTTTATTACTTCCTATTTTATACTTCTAGCAAGGTGACCATGGATTGGAGAGTGGGCATTCCCACCTCTCACCACATTGGTAAAGGGGACTGTCACACAGTCTTGTTTGTCCCAGCATGGAATGTGAAAACAATGGCTATGTTTATAGAACATAGCTGGTGATTACATGAAAGGAGCGTGAGAAGGTGCAAACCTTCTACTTTAATATGAACGCTCAGCAACTAGTAAAATCTCATGGTGACATCTCACCCTTTTAACTATTACAAAAAAGAAAACAAAAAAAGAAAAATGAACAATTGTACAACGGGGAAAAAAAAGAAGAAAAACCAGTACAAAGTTCACCGACCTTCATTTTGGTCATGGTGTGAGGGTTGCTTGTTGGCCTGATTCTGCCTTTGCTGTGCAGGGTTTTACCCTGAATCCCCTTGCAGTAAACCTGTTCAAAGTACCTCGAGCATATTCTACAATGGTTCGACCAAACAACCCTCATTTTTAAAATTTCTATATGATGCAAGGGCAATATGATGCAAAGGCAGGAGCATTCCAAGAAAAGGAAATCACTCAAATCAAGGTTCTGTCCCAAACCGCAACCCCTAACCACGTGCACATTCCCCACAAAGGTCACAATGGCTACAGTACATAAAACTGAACCATCGCAAACAGTTCCTCTGAGTCCACAATTAACACACCCTGCTGGCTCACACAGCATCACGCTGTTCCACCCCATCCTGACACAGGCAGCCCCACAGGATCCAAAGCCACTATGGAGGCCATGCAGAAAAGGAGAGGATGGCTAAATCCGTGTCCATGTCAATCAGATCTCGAAGAGGCTTCTCTGATGGGTGGCACCAGGGTGGCACAGGGTACACAAGGTTTCAGGATCAGACAGGATCACAGTCCAGTGCACTTGAGGCAGCTCAGCAGACTTGAGGCAGCCGCCTTCACAACACTGATCCTCGAACCTGACATCAGAAAACTTAAAAAACACAAATTGAGCAATTTGAATTTTCTCAAAGAATGCGACATGGGAGGTGGGTGTGGAAACCACTGCACTTCGCAAGAGTCCAAAAAAAATGACCATTGCTACTGTGGTGACAACACCTCCTGAACTTCAGATGCTGGCTTGTTGCAGCCGTGAGGCCTGGTAGGCCTCCCTGGCAGTCAGTCGCCTAAAGACAAGGAAATGCCTAGTCATGGTGACTAGGCCAAAATAACCCTTCTCCCGCGCTTGGACCCTCGCTTGTCCCTGTAAGACAATAGGTCACTTTCTACCCCAGCTAATACTATTGGACACCTTTTCAAAACCTCGGTACCCTATAAAAACCCCACTTTTCCCCCAGCCCAGTAGAAGAGCTGTCCCTGGAACCCTTCACGGAAGAAGCTAATAAAGATTCATCTGTGGAACTCCATATGGCGCTTCTCCTCTCTCTCCCTTGTGTCTGCTAAGGCACCTTAGCAAGCTTATGATCTGAGAATCACTGCAAAAGAGCTGATCACTGCTAAGAGCTGAATATCACTATAACTAAGCTTGCTAAGTGTTGCCTGTGCCCGGGAGCTTTGCCGGAGTTGCTTGGGCAGGGGGGTACGTAGGTGCACCCCTAGCCAGGACCAACCAAGGCAGCCAAGACACCGACCGAAGCTACCGGGAGGAAAACAAAACTGGCTGCAAGCGAGCCAAACAAACTTGCTCTTGCTCCAGAGCTTGGGAAACTGTTTCGTTCCCCAGACATCTTCGGCGTTTTTTTCTCTTCTGATTTTTCAGGCTTGGCAAGGGCTGGCCATCAACATGAACCACTGCTTTGCATATGTCTGCAGTATGGACTGGCCTGCCACACCGTGCGCAGAAAAACAAGGGGGTCACTTTCTGTGCCGCCTTTCCCTGTTTTCCACTGGCCTGAACATTCGCCTGTGTCTTATGTTCACGTTTCAGCCCCTTATCAGACAGCTGTGGGGCAGCAGACACCGTAAGGTCAGAGGTGTCCAGAACCGCACAGGCCTGGACCATTTCCAGGACATTAGAAGTCTCAGGAATGCTTCCAAGGAGCCTCTGGCAAGCAGAATTAGCATTGCTCCTTGCAAATTGTTCTAGCAATATTATTTTCAAAGTGCTATCCTCAACTTGCTTCTCTAAAGAATGCATCAGACTCCTTACAAATTAAGCAAAGGTCTCGTCTGGCTTCTGGATTTTATCCAAGAAGTCTTGCTTTAGAGAGGAGGATAACATAGTTTTTATCAGTGCAGATATACCTATGTGTCTGCACAGATTCAGAACAGTCTGAGAAAGGCCAAATTGCACATCAGGGTAAGCATATTCGCTTCTCCCAGTCAGCAAAATAGTTCCGACCCCAAACACGGGATCTTCTTGACACAATTGACTATTTTGGACAGCCACTTCTGCGGCCAGTCGTTTCCAATTGTCTTCAAAGGTAGAAACCTGAACAGGTCCAGATAACGCCAAAGCCAGGTGTCTAATTTCATATGGAAGGCTCAAATTCAACACTGATCAGTTGTATGACATCAGAAAAACCGACATCACTTTTGGCCACCTCCCTTCAGAAGGGAGGCAGATCTGCCCAGGACACACGGAGCCCAGAGTTTGGGGAGATCAGACAGCAGCAGGGAGAAATCCCCCGCCTTGTTTATTACTTCCTATTTTATACTTCTAGCAAGGTGATCATGGATTGGAGAGTGGGCATTCCCACCTCTCACCACATTGGTAAAGGGGACTGTCACACAGTCTTGTTTGTCCCAGCAAGGAATGTGAAAACAATGGCTATGTTTATAGAACATAGCTGGTGTTTACATGAAAGGAGCGTGAGAAGGTGCAAACCTTCTACTTTAATATGAACGCTCAGCAACCAGTAAAATCTCATGGTGACACAACTTATGATAATTTCCCTACATCCTATTCTCACATCTGTTCTCTTGTGTTATCTTCTCCCCCCAATCGCATTGCAAAACCCTACACCGAAAAATAATAAGCCCAACCCCCAGAACACATTGCACAGCTGTCTCACTGTCACATCTATTATTCAAGAAAGGTCTCATTGAATAAATGTCTGTTCAGAGGCTCTAAACAAATTTCATTTCTGAACACCACTGCCTGCAGCCCAGCAGGCCATTTCACCAAGATAAGATCACACATTTAATCAAATGCTTCAAAAAAGAAATACGCAAGGAGTTTGCTTAATAACGTCAAATAATAAAAGTGCAGCACTGGCAGCATACAAATTTTTAGTGCTCTTTCTTCTTTGAGAGTTGTCTCAATTGTCAAGGTCAACCGTACATGGGATTTCTTCTAATTAGGGCTTCTGGTAATGGCCAGACCTGTTTACTCTCACCACTTAACCATGGTTTTCCCTAAAATGAAGAGATGTCTCTTTCATTTTAAATTAAATCACTGCAACATCCCACCCAAGTGCGACAGACAAAACTGCATAACTCTGCTAATTCAACAGAGGATGTAAATGAAAGAAACAAAACCCACATCTTTGTGGTCAATAAGCAGTCATTCACACAAATGTCTATGGTATAAAAGGAAAAGTGATTTACAGGGGAAAAAAACAAAAACAAAACACGATTATCTCCTTGATGTTTAACTCCAGCTCCTACTGCAGTACAGCACAGACCTATTTTGAGTTAGAAATTGGGAGTTGACTTGGCATCCCTAGGCCAAAATACATTTTGCCCTTTATTTTATTGTAGTAGTAAGAGGAACTAGATCAAAAATCCAGCATTATGTTACTACTACTGCAAAATACATCTGTATTACTACAGACCAGACTTAAATGGTATTCTTCATTAATTGATCTATTACTCTGTTTATTAATAATTACTCATTTATGCATATATGTAATCAGCTTTACCACAATGATGACTGCTGAAATAGGCTTTACCCCCAAATTACATGAACTTGGGATAACCATGGATTCTTGCTGTGCTCAAGCCTGCAGCTTGAAAAGGGTCAAATAAAAGCTGGCATCCTTACTCTTGCAGCCGGGCTCATAGGTTATGCTGGGCTGCCCTTTGCTTGTTTGGGATGAGGGAGCAACCAAGCATAAAGGCATTGGAGAAGACAACTCCCCATCTGCTGCTGCAAATCTTGAGACAAACAGTGAGGCAGCTCTGAGATGTATTCCACACCATATCCTGTTTTCTCTGTCAAAAACATCCCTGCAGACACTGTGGAGGTCCAGATTCTCCTCCAGAACGCGATAATTGCAGCTTAGTTTAGGCTGGCATAAACAACTGCTTGAGTCTATTGGCAAACATCTTTCTACATGTTTCAAACACCTTGAGTTTCACCCAAGGTCTCAGCTCCACTGCAAATACAGGGCTGCTCAGTTGGGAATATCCTCATGTGCTCACCAAAACAAGAATACTTACATAGGTATCATTCCCTTATTGCAGTGGATATTGTCTACCTCGACTTCAGCAAGGCTTTAGACCCTTATCTCTCACAACATCCCCACAGGCAAGCTCAGGAAGTGTGGAATGGATGAGGGGACAGTGAGGTGGATTGAGAAATGGCTGCACTGCAGGTCCCAGGGGGTTGTAATCACTGCACAGGGTTCATTTAGAGGCCTGTCACTGGTGCTGTCCTCCACGGTTCAATACTGGGCCTGGTTAATCAGTGACAAAGGGGCAGAGGCCTCTTCAGCAAGTTCACTGATGACACAAGGCTGGGAGGAGTGGTCGATTCCCCACAGGGATGTGCAGCCCTTCAGCAGAAACCCTCTGAAATTCAGCAAAGGTAAATGCTGGGTCCTGCACCTGTGGAAGAATAATCCAAGCACAGACTGGGGGCTGACCTGCTGGGGAGCAACTCTGTGGACAAGGACCTGGAGGTCCTGGTGGAAAACAAGCCATCCATGAGCCAGCTGTGGCCTGGTGTCCAAAAAGGCTGATAGTGTCCTAGGATGCATTAGGAAAAGCATTGACAGTGGGTTGAGGGAGGTGATCCTGCCCCTCTACTCAGCCTTTGTAAGGCCTCACTTAGAATGCTGTGTCCAGTTCTGGGCTCCTCAGGACAAGAGGCATGAAGCTCCTGGAGCAAGTCCAGTGGAGGCCAAGAAAGATGATGAGGGGCCTAGAGCATTAAGGGACTGGAGCATTTATGGAAGAAATTCTTTACTGTGAGGGTGGTGAGGCACAGGCACAGGTTGCCCAGAGAGGCTGTGGATGCCCAGGCAATAAGTGTTCAAGGCCAGGTTGGATGAGACATTGACCAACCTGGTCCAATTGGAAAGTATCCCTGCCCATGGCAGGGGTTTGGAACTAGATGATCTTTAAGGTCCCTTCCAACTCAAACCATTCTATGATTCCATGATTCTGTTTCTCTTACTGAGATATAAGTAACAGGCTAAGAGAGCTGGGCCTATTCAGCCTCAAGAAGAGATGGCTGAGAAGGGATCTCATCAGTGTCTGAGTATATGAAGGGAGGTGTCAAGAGAATGTTTCCAGGCTCTTTTCATTGGTGACAAGCAAAAGGACAAGAGGCAATGGGCAGAAACTGAGGCACAAGAAGTTCCACCTTCATGAGGAAGACCTTTTTTTACTGTGTGGGTGACTGAGCACTGGAACAGATTGCCCAAAAAAGATTGTGAGTCTCCCTGATGAGATATTCAAGGACAGTCTGGATGCAAAGCTTTGCAATGTGGTCTAGGATGATCCTGCATCAGTAGAACAGTTGGATCAGATGACGCAGTGTGGTCACTTCCAACCTTATCCATCCTGTGATTCCGTGTGATTTCAGCCTCCCTTTTGAACATCAGTGATGTTGTACAGAACAAGGCTACCCACTCCTGCAACCGAAAGGCCTCTCACAGACTTCAGAAAGACTCATTGCAAATTGGTGACCTACTTAAGGAGATCTATAAAGTGCATTACGATTGTAATTGTGGATCCCTTGTCAGAAGGTCACAAGTTATCCCTCTATGCAGCGTAATTGCTATATTTCAAATACCTATCAGGAAGAATTTTACTCAAGGTGGTATATGCCATTTTGGAGCTGTACCAAATAAAGCAGCGATTGTAACATTACTGTCCTCTAAAAAAAAAAAAAAAAAAAAAAGACACACAGACATACCACACACCTGTATCCATTAAAGATAATCCAAAATGACATTTTCTTGAAGAAGTCTGGGCTGTGGGAATTGCAAGTGCAGTAGTCACATCATAATTTCCCTCAGAAGAAAGTGGGATATATACACCAAATTTTCAAACTATTACAGCCTGTCATTGCAATATCCAAAATCCAAAGGAATGACATTTTAGATTACACACACAGTTCCAGCGGGCTTTAGCTGAGACACAATGTCCAATATAGAAATCTGTGGTGTGCTGGAAACAAGAACAGCTGTTCTCTGGATCCATCTACTACAGGACTACAGATCAGTACTGTGTAGCTCCAGATAGACTTCAATTAAAAAATCATTCAGGATAGAATCCCAAAGTCTTTTGTAAATGCAGGGAAAAAAAGAAGGGAGACAAAAAACCCCAACAAAACAAACAACCCAAACCAAAAATGCAAAAGAATGCAGCAACAAAAGTGGTAAGTAAGGATTCACATTACACAGCACATATGGGTAAAAAATCCACAACATACATTTTGCTGAAACAAAAACACCCAAAAAACAAAAGCCCATGCCCTTTGAAGTGAGTGGTGGGAATTTGCACCATTTCAAAATCACAGTGTTTCAGTCCATAACACACACATGCAAAGGCAAATGAAAAGAAAAGGAGTTAACATGATCCCTGAAATTCTCAACTGCCTCCATCAGTGAAATGTATTCAAAAAGACAGCTACAAAGGGTGGGTTTTTTTCTTTCCTCCAGCAGTCTTCAGAACAGAAAAAAAATTAAATTAAAATAAACAAAACAAAACAAAACAAAATAAAATAAAATAAAATAAAATAAAATAAAATAAAATAAAATAAAATAAAATAAAATAAAATAAAATTTGGGTTGGGGGAGGAAGGTTAAAAAAAAAGAAAAAATCCAGAAACCTATTGAAAATCTCATTACAGGGTCAGCTGTCACTGGAATGCATTTGAGTATTCAAGGTACCCACCCGTGCAGAACATCAAAAACTGGGCTTGGGTCCCTCCCCTATTCTCATGGGCTTAAGCCAAAGCTTGGTTTGCAACACTGGAGAGCAAGACAGGGAAGTGCCTCTGCAGGGCTCATAAACAGAGACCCACCAATCAAACAGAACAAGGATGCTACTTCTGCTTAGGGCTTCCCTTGTCTCCTGGTATCCTCCAACACAATACACTGGCTTTATCACTAAAAAACAGTTAACAGCTCAGCAGTTCCCAGTGCTGGGCTCTTCTGAGCTAAATTCCTCATCCAACCTAGGCCTGCCCAAAGTTAGGCAGGATACTTGTAACTAACATGCTCCCTACTCCTTGCTTGAAGGAAAATGTTGACATCCCCAAGTACCCTACAACCAGGACTTCTGCAACACAGTGAAGCTTCTCTTCCTCACTGTGTGGGCAATGAAAAAAAAATCTCATTAAGGCAGGCTTGAGATCAGCAACTTCAGAATGGAAAAAATAAGCAAGGACCAGCACTGACTGATAAAACATGTGATTGCTTAACACATCTGAAAATGTGGTTGTTCTATTTTGGTGTTGGACTACTAACCAAGCAACTCAGTTAAAATTTTAAAACTGCAGGCCCATGCACAAGTTATTGTCCATTACTGCACCTACCAAAAAACAACCAGAAAATAAATAGGTAGAGTCTTTCCAGCAAGTCAATTAAAAAAAACCCCAAAAAACCTATATGTATCAGCACCATAATTTCACAAACAAAACCTATGTATGCACACACACAGACATACACGTGTGGGTACATATGTTTTGAGTATAGGTGCAATTCTCAGATTTCACCTAAAGCCAAAATTCTTTTTCACTTCACCGAGTTTGACAAAAAATCAGAACTGTGTCTGTTCCCCAAATCATAGTATTTATATGCCTATATATGTGGCTGCACATAATAAACAGATGCTCTAAGGCTGCATTAGTCGGAATGTTCCTATTCCCCAAACTTTAAACAGTGTTCATTGATGCAGTGCCCTCACCTCTGTAAGTAGATTCTTGGTTCCTGGGGAGTGGGAAAGGGACTTACAGTAAAAAACTCATATATATTGTATGCAGTAACTCTTACAAACTAATTATCTGCCATTGGTGTAAAACCACTAAGAGTCTTATCCAAAGGGGCCAGGTTTAGACTAGACCTCCTTTAAGAACAGCGCTGTGCAACACTGGCACCTTTGTACAGGACTTTGCAGTAGGGCAATTCATGGCTAAATTTTAAGCATCACTTCTACAAAAGCATGGAGAGTCCTATTTCACTTCATTTTAACTTTGCATTGCTGTAAAAAAACACTCATATTGTTCCTTTGTATTTATGACACTGCTCTAAGTTTTAGAAACACATAGCTCTGTTCCAAAGTTCAAAATCAATGACTGTACCTGATATAAATCAATGCAACTGCAATCAAATCAGTAAAGCTCTTACAATTAATAGTAGCAAAGCTACAATCCAAACTACTCAAAAGACTGTGCATAAAATTTCAAAGCTGTTCCCTGACAGTTACCCACTGTAATGAATTGTAGTTGTGCTACAGGCCTCTGAGGAATTAGTTTTGTAGTCACTGAAATAATTCATGTGTAATTACTCACATGTTGACTAACGTGCTTTAAAAAAATAATTTTCAAAAATCCTGGCAGAGTGAGCACAAATGAATACTCTGTAAAGGTTTATTACTCTTAGGCATTTAAACGAAATCTACAACTTCAGATTGCCTAAGTGGGACAGCTCCCAAACTCCTCTTTGCTTTCTTCAGAATGGTGTCTATTTCATGACCCTTGAAACTGAAAGCTGTCAAGTCTCAAACAAAAGTGTCTTGATTTTAACTTTGGACTGTTTTCACAAACACATTTTAGAAGTGTACACAGATTTCTACTCTTCCTCTCTGTTCATTGCTTTGTTCAGCCTGAAATGCCACCTCTGGCAAAGATGTTACAAAACAATTACTAGAAACTTGATGCTGAAGCAGGGCAATGTTTTTGAAAAGATACCACATCTGAGATTCTGGAGTTTCTTTTCAGAAGATACCACATGTGAGATTCTTGAGTATCTTCCTCTCACAGGGAAGCCAACAGAAGTGCTCCATTGACTACAGTGGGAATTCCCATCGCAGATGCAGCAGTACCTCCCTCGGATGGGAGTGGGCCTGAAGAGATGAAAAGTTTAAAAAGGGAGGAAAAAAAAGACTCAGCCAGAGGAAAACAGGTTTCAGGCAGGTTGAAAAAATCCCGCACTGAGCATCACTTAGTAAGTAAAAGTGTGGTCCAGAACACTACTAAAAGGATGTTTTCATTGCCTGAAAAGACTAGCTACCTTGCTATAGTTACAGATGCATGGTGC
Organism: Prinia subflava; assembly: GCF_021018805.1. Classification (NCBI taxonomy): domain Eukaryota; kingdom Metazoa; phylum Chordata; class Aves; order Passeriformes; family Cisticolidae; genus Prinia; species Prinia subflava. The sequence continues at coordinate 10,699,887 of NC_086282.1, forward strand.
AACGACTGGTAAAATCATCTGCCTTACAGGCAAAATCAGAAGGTTCTCTGAAAAGACTGCTGAAGTAAAAGCTATAGTGTCAAGGTGTCCTTAGAGAAGTTGTCTTAAAAATGAACACTGAGCTTGCAGCCAGGAATTTCAGACTACACTGTAGAGATTATCTAGTGAGGAACATAAAGCATTACACTGCAAACTTGGAGGCCAAAAACAGGCAATGAGATAACGTCCTAGATAGAATCACATCACAGATTTGAGTAGGAGATGGTTTCCTTGCCATTAAAGTAGGCAAGAATTAAAAGTAGATGCTTAAAAGCAAAGTTCTCCTTCTACTTCATCAGCCTGCTCTGTGAGCTCCCACTGCCAGTAGGCACTAGGATGAGATCAGGGAGTGCTGGAGCATCTCAACACCTACAGAAACAGGACATTCACATGCATCCCAAGTAGGGATTAAAGAGCCTGACATTACATGCTGGTGAGGATCGTGACAAACATTTGGCATAATTCAAGGCAGGCATGACCCCAGGAGATGAGGCAGTCAGAGGCCAGCATGTCACACTGCCTTACTGGGACAGGTACATTCCTACAAATACACCAATGCACACTGAACTCCTGCAAGAGACAATTTCTAGCTCTCCATCCTGCAACTGAAAGCACTGCCTAAAGATATACCAGAGACTGAAGTGTGGATGTACACTCAGAATTTGTCATCATGGTGCATTTTTCATATTCCCATCCCAGCAGGAGGGCATCTATTGAATGAGAAAAGGACCAGCAGGGAAGAAATGGGTGTTCATAAACATAAACATTCATAAACTCTCCAGGATGTTGATGCTCACCAGTACATCCTACCCCAATATGCAGCCCATCAGAAGGGGCAGACAGAATCTTCTTTATTTTGCAGGGCTGTCCTGATGTTTCAGTATTGTCCTCAGCAATATCGTGATGTTAAGACACTAATTTTGAAGATTTGAGAAAAGCTAAGGTTATAGTTAACAATAGATGTTGCTGATTTAGCTGAAATGAATAGATAAGTTTTGCTGAAATCAGTTAAAAGTTAGAGGATGGTTAAAAGAAACCGGATTTAAGATAAGCTACCCCAGATTTAATAACTCATTGCTTGTCAAACAGAGAAACTAATCAATACAACACCAGACCTCCTGTTTCCAGAAACGCACTGAAATAGTCCTGGAAAACAGGAAACAGGGAGTTCTACCATCCATTAATCACATCTGCATTGAAAAGGTTGAAAGTTTAGAATGAGGAAGACTCATTTTACTTCCTCCTTTTGGTGACCACTCCTCACAAAAGGACCACCAACCCATTTCAGGGAACAAACTACCCATGCTTAATAGCCTTGTTGTCAATTAGCATACGAAACGGAGAAGAGGAAGTGACAGGGGTATGAATATGCATTTGTATTTTGTGTATTCAACATTTTTCTAAATAAAAGGCTTTGTAATTACCTGTGATCTTTGCAGTGTGCATTAGAGAGCTATCCCACAGCACTGGCCAGGCATTGCAATAAACATACACTTTCTAACTTTAACTGTTAGAGTTTTTTGTCCATCACAGTTGGATATTCATATTAGATCGATATTCATATTTTAATAAATCAATGTCTGTCTCTCAGATGGATCACCACTCCAAAAAAAAATTTTTGAGTTGTTCTTACAAAACTGTTGTGGTATGCAAGAAGTCTCTAGGGAATAAAAATTTTTATCAAAATCACTCCAATTGCAGTATTTGGCTGTTTCCACAACCACCAAGTAACATAATTACAACAGGAAAAAAAAAAGTAACTTATTTAAGGCATAGAAATCCTTGTGCCTATCCTCCATGCTTTAGCTTTTCCCTGATCCATTCTTGCTCCCTGAATTCCATCTCTTTCATCAATCTTTAACCCATCCTTTATACTGTCACGCATTAAATTGCTTCCTAGTCAATCTACACCAGTCCCAACACTATTAGTATTAAAATTATTAATAAATCACCCATTCCTAGGACTTCTCCATTTACAAAGACTTTCCTCTCCCGTGTGCATGAATAAATGAGTTGATGATGCATCCATTCATGCTCTGAATGTGAAAACCCTGATGGCAGCATCAGGCCCTCCAGCTGAGTGCTGCCCAAAGATAAAGGTCATGCATATTCCTGTTCAGTCCTGGCTGATAATTCACTCTACCTGCCTCTAAATGTTTATTTATTAATTTTTCTAACAGCCCTGCAACTAGGCTGAGATGCCCAGCTCATCAGTCAGCTGGCTGGATGTGTGTGCCTGCATTTTCACCTACAAACCTGCTTGCACTTCCCTCCCGCCAGCAAAGAGCACTGGCTTCACATTTGCACCAGTAGGCACAGGGCAAATTGCTTTCTGTTTCAGGAGGAAAAAAGCCTTTTCTGCAATTAATGCTTGGATAGACAAGCTGAGCACCTCTGCTACATCACTCCCGACTGGGAGGAAGGACGTGGCCCCCATGGCATCCCAACCTGTGGGATGCACAGTCAAGCAAACAAAGGAGGGGAGTGGAGGGATGGAGCCGGCAGGGCTTGGGGACAAATTCAAATATCCTAGGCTGAGACATAAACTACTTCATCTCCGGAGGGCACCAAGAAACTGAAACACCAGCTCCCGCTTTTGTCACAAAAAAACATCTCCATGAGGACTCGGTAGCCTCAACTTAATAAATACCATTAAAATTTCACTGCCCCACAAAGCAGCACTCAGTGTTTTCACTATCTACACATCTTGTTCTGGAATTCAATGCAAAACTAAACATACCTTCTCCTAACCACCCCAAGAAGAAAAGGGAAAATATATATTTATTCAATAATAGAAATTATATGGAACTCACTGGTCAAGACTAGCTTTATAAAAACATCAGCCCTTTTGGAAATAAACACACCAGAGATTTGTATCCACTTTATTTTTTGCTAGCAGGTAACAAGACAACTGTCACTTTTTAGTAAATCAAGCCTAAATAAGGAAAAAGTACTCTTAAAGTACTCTTAAAGAGCAGGAACAGGAGCAGCCTTGACCACAAAAAGAGGGACTGACTCCTGTTCTCTCAGAGCAGTTCAATCTTAAGGAAAAAAATACAGCTTTACCATGGAGCCCTAACCTGAACTTTGTCACCCAACATTGGCATAGATCTAAAGTAACTAAAGACTAAAGACTGCAGACTTTTGACAGCAGCCCATTTTAACCTGTAACACCTGGTTTACTCCCATGAAAAACTCCATAGAAGAATTTTTCCTAATGAATGCACAGTAGAAGCCTGTTCATGTTGCAAACCCCTGGAAATGTTGATAAATGAGCTCTACAAAGCACATGCTACTACTCAATACCAAGCAGGCAGCATTGGCTGCGCTCTTAAGAGGCAGCATTCCACAATGAAAATGGAATTTCTTTTCAACTCCAGTGGAGATTTCTTTTTGGTCAGTTTTAAAAATTTTGATCCCACACTCTGTGCAGGAATAATCAGTGCTATAATACAGAGAGAAATTGCAGCCGGCAGACTACCTCTGTGCCTTATATCAAGAAACAGATGGCATTTTTGCCCTTTCCCTTGCATCTCAGCCTGCCTCTGAGTAGCTGGCTACCTGGAACCACAACTGTAATAGTGGAAATGGCAATAACTCCTAAGCAGTGATCTAAACAGGAAAGTAAATACAATAGACATGGGTTGTTTTGGCTAGAACTATAATGAACTTTACAGTTGGCAAGCAAAAACAATACATTGCTGTTGGCCAAAATATGAGTTGTTTTAACTACCGCAGAGAAGAATCCCATGCCTGTCAGGAAAGGGAGAGAAAGAGGCTCCTTTCCTACCTCGCGACCCCTCAAGCAAAACTAAACATCTGATTGTCTATACGGGAAAGGGTGAGGAAAAAAACCCAGCTAAATGTATGGGAGGTCAGCGTTACTTCCCTGGACAACTCCGGATGCAAGGCTGCTGATCAAACTCAGTCCTTGAAGGCAATCCCCCAAATACCCAGGGCACATCTCTGGGGTAGTGTATCTACTCCCTCATTAGCACTAACGGGAACCAGCTAGAGGTAGGCTCCTTAAACTGAGAAACAGGGTTGCTCTCTGGCTGATGGCAGGGAGGTACTTCCAAGTTATGCGGTCAAAAGATGATTGCAAGGGGAACACAAATAAATAATCAAGGGAGCAAATAAACAAAGGGTTAAAGAGGAAAGAGGCATTAAAAACACAATTTTCGTCGTTCAGCTATACATATCGGCCCTTGCTCAAAACAAACGCCAGTCCTACACTGATAAGAGCCAGCAAACGCAGCCTCACAGGCAGGAGGTGGGGAGCTCTGCACATCCCTACCTACACCGTACGTTTCGCTCTTTGGATGCACGGGAAGGCGAAGCTCCTGTCGTCTACCTGTAACGCGGGGCTGCTGGATTCAGACCTCTACCCTACCCCCTCACATCCACGCACAGGCAGCCCCCACCACGCACTCCCAATTCGGCAACATCCACCCACTCATGCCCCTTGATATCCAATAAAGCAATTGCTTCTCGAGGCACCCTTCAGCGATTAAACAGCAACGCAGATCCACGAAGACAAAGGAAGGGCATGAAGACGAGGGAAGGGGGGGAGAAGGGGGCAGATTGATAAAACAATGAAACTCACGAATTCCTCAGTGTAACACCAGCAAAACCCGCGGTTCAACGTGGTGCCTTCATAGAAAAAAAAAAACAAAAAAACAAAAAAAAACCAAAAACAAGACAGAGCAAGAACAAAACCTACCAGGTCCACTTCATCTCCTCACTGCCTTTGCCACCCTAGCTGCCCACAGCCAAACCAGGCTGGAGCCCACAAGGCATTTCCAAACAAGATGCGCACCACTTGTTTCCACTGTCGCCCAGCATGCAGACCCGGAGAGATGCTCCCCCGTTACCTGGAGCCCCCTGAAGACAAACTACCCTTATTGCAGCATAATTCAATCCAAGCGTGCGCCCACGACGGCCGGCACCCTTCAGCCCAACGCAAGCGGGCAAGGGAGCAACTGAAGGCCAGGCAAGGGCTGGTGAGCATCCATCCGCTGGTTACTTACCTTTAGTCACCTCCGGCTCCTGAGATGCGAGTCCCCATCAGATCCTCAACAACCTGCAGCAGGGAGCTGCTGCCACAATCCAGCCATTAAAACCACTGGTAGGAAGCACACCTGGCCATAGTACCAAAGCCCCCAGCCAGGAGAAAAAAGGGGGCAGACTAGAAGCACGAAACGTCCCTCAAGCAAGGAAAAAAAAAAAAAAAAAAAAAAGGAAAAAATAGAAAGAAGTAAGTCTTTCCTTTTCTGCCGTGTTCTGCTAGACAAGCTTTCTCCCGGAGGACGAGGGTGTGTGGGGATGGGGGAGGCGATCGCTCCCTCCTCTTTCCCGCCGTCGCCGAACCCTCTGGACGAAAGCCCTGCTCCGATTTACCTCCTCCTCCAGGTGGGCAACTTCAGGACAAGGTGATGTCTCCGGAGCCGGCACCACCGGCCAGGCAATTCGGATGCGGCAGAGTCATTGCCTGTGCTGCTGCTGCTGCTGCCGCTGCTGTCTCCGCCGCTGCTGCTGCTGGGGAAGAACAGACGCTGCCGAAGAGACCACCAAAAAAACCCCCAAAAACAAACAAACAAACAAACAAACAAAAAAGTAAAAGAAAAAAGGAGAGAAATCTTCCACCATTCCCCTTTCTCTCTCTCCTCTCCAGGACCAGCCGCTCTTCGCATCCGCTCCCCTGCCCGCGGCCCTCGCTCCGCCGGGGCTGGGGGACACAAAGGCGCCCGCGCAGAGGGAGGCGAGTGCTCTTCAGCCCCCCGCGCTCCGCAGACACCCTGGATCCTTCCTCCTCTTCCTCCCCCTCCTGCTGCAGAGACCGCCAGCCGCGGCGCGGCGCGGCTCAGCGCGGGCTGGCGGGCGGGCGGAGGGGGCGGCTGGGCGGGCGCGCCCCGCGCGACGCTCAGCGGGCGCGGGGGGGCCGCACGGCCGCTCCGCTGGCTCGGCACGGCTCGGCTCGGCGCAGCGCACACGCTCCGCAAACGGGCAGCGCGCTCCGGGGCGGCGGGACCCTCGGCACCCGCGTCCCCCGCAGGGCCGGGAGCGGGGAACGGGGCCCGGGGAGGAGGCGGCGGCGGGCGGCGCAGCGCTGCTGCCCTGCCCGGCGGCGGCCGTACGGAGCCGGGCGGGCGGCGAGCCGAGGGGCGGGGGAGCGCCGAGGGCCCGGATCTGGGTTGCGCGGACGCGGGCTCCACCTAGCAGCCGGCCGGCACCGCACCGCCGTCTCCGAGCCCGCACTGCCCCCCAGCCGCCCCTTACCCCGCACCCCCTGCGACCTCGGCCCCCCGCCCGCCACCACCTGTCCCGCCGCCCCCTCCCGATAGGATCCCGCACCGCCCGGTTGGACACTCTGCCCGTAGCTCCCCTGCCAGGTAGCAAATCGCAGCCTCCATACAGGGCACGGACCCACTCCACACTGGATCTCTCACATCCCGATTGGCCACTTGGAATTTTGTTTCCATCCAAGCAGCCAATTGCAACCTGTCTTTGCGGCACCGATCCATCAAGTGTGTGGTTCTATCACCCCTGATTGGGTGCTCTGAGCACTGCTCCCCTCCCAGAAAGCCAATTGCAGCCTCTATTTCCAGCACAGACTCATTCCCCACCAGATTCCCCAGCTCACAATTGGCCTCTCAGCCTGTTGTCCAAAACCAAGTAGCCCAACAGACCCCACATCCTGGTCAAGGATGGTCTCTCTGCAACCCAGCACAGGGATGGGGCTCAGGGCAGCCTGGCATCAGCTGGGGCCAGCAAGACACACTCTGTCCCTGCCCTGGCAGACCCAGCGGGTAGGAAACATGAATCCCCTAGTCTCCTGAGAATCAGGAACCTCCAGGAAAGAGGACAAGAAGCCTGCCTTTGCGTTAACTTTTGTAATCTTAAATGTTTACATGGGACCTCCAGAAATAATGGCGCTTGGTTGGAACATACCGAACACTTTTCTCACAAACCAAATTTTTTGTTTGCTTTTGGTTTTTGAGGGAAGGACCTAAACAAATGAAGCTCTTTTAACAACAAAACAAACAAAAAAAGTAGATTTCAGGAAATCATAGTTTTATTATTGCCTGAGTGCTGACACATGCAACACATCACACTTTATCCCAGTGACCAGACCTACCTGGGGAGTTATTGCTGCACTCCCACCTTTGACTGTAGCTAAGAGAGCTGGAAGGGCCCAAATGAAGCCTCCTGATCCAACCCAATGTAAGATCCACTCAATTTATTATCCTGCTCAGCTTTTTCCATAACATGCTCCTAAGTATCCATGTGATGGAGACCTCGCAAGGCCATCCTTTTAAATGGAATAAGGGAATTAAGTAACCTTGTTTGTTAACTCAGACCATGAGTCAGGAAGATGCTCACACATGTCCCTAGCTGAATTGCTAGTTAGCCAGGCACATAAATATGTATTTAAGGTTAAGAACTGCTATTCTGCATGCATTGATGTGCACTGGAAAATTAGTACCAATAAACGTAAGTGCTGTTTTCCATATAATAACACCAGGCCCATTCACTGACTGCAGAAATAAAGGAAGAATATCGACTGAGGTCAGGGAAGGGAAATCTACAAATTTTGACAGATCTGTCTCAACCATTTCCATTTCCAGTAGACCTCTGCAAAGTCATGTTAGAGAATACCTGTCCTTTTCCTACATGGCTGTAGAATAACCCCACATGTCCAAGTGAATGATGCACAATCTTCTACAATCATTTGATTTAAGAAAAAGTAGATTTCAAAGCAATTTAAAAGCTGTTGTTCTTTGAACCTTGCATTTGGTTCACCAAAATTATTATCCCCAGTGGAAAAACCCCTTGGAGAATCTACTGCTCCATCTTTGGGAAAGTCCTTTTTGTAACAGCCTTTCTTCCAAGGTCTGCATGGAGGGGAAAAACAAAAAACAAAACAAACAAGCAGAACGACAACCAAAAAATCCTCCACAAAACCAACCAACCAAACAACCCCATCTCCCAAAAACCCCAAACCAAACTAGCAAAACCACCAAATCTTTAGGACTGCTTTTGCAGGGATGCTCAGAGATATGATATTCTTCAAGATACAATTACCTCTCTGATGATATTCACCATTCACCACATATGCTCTGGGAACAAAACAAAGCCCTACAAGTTAAAATTAGATTATATCTTTAAGCTATGTTTTAATGCAGAGGTGGGAATAAAATCAATGTTAGTCAGTGAGTAAAAAAAAAACCAAAAAACACTAAGCTGAAAGTGTGGTGGTGTGTAGTTTGTTTTTTTTTTCCCTTTCATAGCATTGAGTATAACAAAGATGGTGTTGGGGGTTAGATTTGTTTCTTTTTCACTTACAGAATTTTTCTCTATAAGTTGCTAGGAGACTAGCTACCGGGTACTTATCTAAAACAAAAGAAGTGGCCAAAGGAGATGGCAGCACCAGGCTACACCTATTGTTTTTGGGTCTCTGGGAGTTTCCCTCAGAGGGGGGAGATAACCCGAGTTTTGGGAAAAGTAAAGGACAGGGTTGGAGGCAGCTTCGCTCTCTTGCTCTGGGCATCAGAAAGAGAATGGCCAGGCTGCTGCTTGCTGCAGGAGTTCGCTGTTACCCCCCCCCATACAGTCTTGGAAAATCGACCACCATCTGCTCGTGTGCGCTGGAACCCTGAGCTAGCCTCCTCCTGTCCCACCGCTGCTGTTTCTTTGGCACTGCTTTGAGGCTTTCCACCACTCTGTGGCCCTGCACTGCCCTGCCCTGCCGGGACTTCCCTGCTGCTCCAGCTACCACCGACAGAGCTTCTGATACATCTCATCCACCAGCCCGGGATTTTTCCACCATTCCAGCTTAGTGCTCTCGGAGTCCCAAGAGGTCAGACTGACCTGTCTTTCAAACCAAGACAGAAAAAGTCCGATAAATTATGGGGGGAGGCAAGGAAGAGCTTTAAAATGCTATCAGCCTGTTGGGCTTTTGGTGCTTTTTTAAATCGTCTCTCAGACTTAATGCTGTGACTCAGCCCCGAAAACCTTAGACAGAATAGTTGCAATAGATTGTGCAGTTGTCTCCAGAGGCAACAGCAAGATTATTCCCCAGAGGATATTTTCCTAGTACTTTGTCCAGCAAAACTTGAAATGTGTCCAGGGATAAGGTTTCCACCAATTCCCTTGAGTGATTACTCCCCAGACTCATATATCTCACTGTTTGGAAGATTTCCCTGGAGTTCAGCCTACATTTTTGCATTTCTTAATTTCATACTATTACTTGTGGTTATGGCCCAAATTAATCAAAGTACTTCAATGCATGCTTAAGTTTAGGTATGCACTTAAGCTCCACTGAAATCATGATTGTGGGTGTTTTGCAGTGCTGATGGATCTGCACATGTGTTTTAGCACTGTGCTGAATTGAGATCATGCTTCATGCAAAATAATTATCCTTCTCTTATGTATTTTTAAGCCATTATCCTTCCCTTGCTTAATTATCGATTAGATAAGCTATATATTTAAGCTACTTAATCTCTCCTTATGTATCATTCTTTCCAAGAGTCTGATCATTTTTCTTTTTCAGATCTGAATTCCCTGAAACTCTTCCATTTTTTCTTTTCCATATCCATCACCCCAGCACTCAGATATTTTTTACTTGCAGAGGCAGACAGCCTTTAGGTCTTGATATTCAGTGTGGTGTTTTAGCCTGGGAAACCTGTTACAGAACCAAATTGCAACCTTAGAGTGGTTTCCAGAGCACTTTCTTCCCTCCACCCCCCACCCCCAAAAAAAAAAAAACCCAACAAAAAAAAGTTGTGTCCTGGTTTTAAAGCAAAACCAGTGAGATACTCTAAGTCAGAAATAAAATTTAATAGGAGAGAGAGAAAAAAAAGAGAGTAAAATAAAATAAAAGCAATAGCACAAAAACCACTGACGGAGTCAGAATACAACCCTGTTAGTTAGGGTGGTGGTAGCAGTCCAGATGAAGCGGTCCTGTTGAAGCAGTGATCCTGTAGAAAGGTCTGGTAGCTCTTCTCCTCTGGGAATCCAGTGGGTAAGGCCTCTTGTGCTGTCCCAAATCCCAGATTACATCCAGGTGGGAATGCTTGGCTCCTCCCCCTGAGTGGAGCATCTCACAATGGGATGATGTAATTTTATGATTCATGCAGTGGGTCCTTGATTGCTGTGAAAAACGTGTAATGATTAATTCATGTTCTTATGGTAAACTGGAAAATGATGAAACTGTATAAATTTATATCAGGTAAAAGTCTATGTTTTAGGAGACCTTGCAGCAGATGGTGAAACTAACAACCCTGAAAGGCAGGCACCTCCATTCAGAAAGGAACAAAAGACTTTTCCGGGAGAGCCTGCAGCTTTCTCAAGTACCTGGAGGAGACCTATCGAGATAAGGTGGAGACCTATCGAGTTAAGGTGGCATCAGCAACTCACACCTTGGTTGCCACCTTCACAGATCCTCAAGCAACATCATCCTTATCTCGATCATTCATCAACCATAAGGACCTATAGAAATTGGACATTAACATTTGAACTGAGAAAAGAACTCTTTTCTGCTTGGTCCGGGAAACTCCTGAATTTGTATAGCTAGTCGGGAAACAATGGTAAATATGGGGAAATATTGCCGGGGGCTAAATAAAGTGTATAAAACCAAGCCCCAAACCGGGCAAATTTGGGAACCATTGGGGGAGATAGCAGGCTGCCAGACCCTGTATCTCACAGTTCACCCTTGGCATTTTCCCAGGAAAACTCTGTCAAGTTTCTCCACTGTTGGTGGGTTTTCGAAATTCTGTGATTTGATCTTTATTAATAAACCAAATTATTATTTTAATTGGAATATCGTGTTGGCATTTATAACAGTTGCCCTTTAAACAGAGATAGCTCCCAGAGGGATTTACCGATGAGTCATGAGCAAGGCCTTGATGGCCCATTAGCAGAAGATAGTCCAGAGGGAGGGGGCAAGGAAAACACTGCCCCACCTAGTTTCAACAGCTCCTGAAGATGGTGATAGAATACATACTTTGGGCACATCTTACATTGTAACCTAGGACAAGTTGGTTCAAGTTGTATTATTTGAGTCTGTTCACCCAGGATTTTGAGTTCCAAATCAATTTACTTCAGGAGGATTTGTCACACATACCACCCTGGCACCATGGTGTCTGCATCATTTGTTGCTCATTATTTCATTATCCCTCAGGTACATGTGGAGCTTTAATGATAATTTCATTATTTTACAATGTTTTAAAAGTGGGTTTACTGAATTGTAATTAACTGTGATTCTGATTGTTTTCTCCTTTTTCCCCCCTTCTTTTCCTGAAGATATATCCTATTTGCTTTCTCTCTTTCTCTCATATTTCCATTAACTTCCATAAACAACTGTCACTGAGCCATTACATCCTGTAATGAATTACCTTATCCTCAAATATGCATGTCATCTGGACCAATTCATGGATATACATTTCTGTTTTCAGGACTGTTACCAGCTGTCCTACACAAAACATACAATGTTTTCTTTACTTTACAATCAAGTATTATGGTTAGTTTTCACCTTTTTTTTTCCCAATCTGAAGTATTTTCATGACAAAACTACATGATTTTTTAAAAACAAATGTTGTGGAATGATAAAAATAAACATCACTGCTAAACATTGCTGCTACAGATCCAGCAAAACTCATTTTATCTCTGATATACCCGCATTTCCATCATAAAATCCCAACAATTCGAGTGGATGGATGGATGGATGGATGGATGGATGGATGGATGGATGGATAGATAGATAGATAGATAGATAGATAGATAGATAGATAGATAAATAGTAACACTGAATTAGACCTTCACAGACTCCACATTCTGGGTTTACTTCTTCCCCATCATCATCTCCTCTCCAGTCTTGGTTTAGGAGAGCACCATAAGATCCCTCCTTGCCAGGGAAGCACCTAATGTTTTTGCATGCTGAATTTTCCCGCAGTGTCTTGGTTTGAAGGGAAGTGAGTTTTTCAGGAAGCTGAGGTCAAACCAATCAGTGGTCAGGTTTGAATGTTGGCACCTAGAGTGGCCACTGAGGGGTTGGACACGCCTCTGAGGACACAAGGGGTTAAAAGCAAGGACTCCCAGAGGGACTTCTTCTTTCTGGCTCCCCTTTCAGGAGAGGAGCATCTTTTCCCTCTTCCCCTGCCCAGCTGACCAGGCTGGGTGGGGGAGGGGGGCCAGGTGGTCAGGCTGAGGTAGGCCTTGGGCCCCAGGGGGGGAAAGAGAGACAACAGGACTGGAGCTGAGCCAGTCCCATCCAGGATGGAGGGGTGGAGAACTTTGGAGGTGCCTTCCATCATCCCCCCGTCCCGTCCCATCCCGTCTCCGCCCCCCAGGGAGAAGGTGCCGAGCTGCTGCATGTGGGAGTTGCCGGAGGCTGTGAGTGCCTGAGCCTGTGGCCTTGTCAGGAGCCAGAAGCTTTTAACCCTTTCTGAGGCAGAGGAAAACTGTTCCCAGACATTAATTCTCATGGCTGGTGGTTTCAGAAGAGAGAGAGACAGCCTGGGACGGAGATGATAAAGGACGATGAAAAGAACCCCCTCGATAGCTAGAGGTGAAGAGGAGTGGCTTTTGGGCTGGACTTTTCTTGCGTAATGTTAGCCATAGACAGACCCTGAACTCTCCTGAACATAAATAAGACTGTATTTGGGTGGATGCATTTTGGCTCAAAACCAAAGACTTTGTGGCCTCGTTCTTGGAACCCTCGGCCCCAGGGGTAAATGTGGGGGGGACTGCTTGTCCCAATATGAGAAGATGGCTGGTTTTTGGTACTTGGCCAAACATCCTTAAAAGAGCCCTATATGCGGTTTTGGTCCATGGATGGTGGTGAGAGCACTGGACATGGAAAGGAGGGTGTAACCACGGCAGACTTCTCCGGGTGGTGCCATGGGTGACATGGAAACATGGAAGGGTGGACTTGTGTTTCCTGGGGGGCAGTTTGTGGTGCGAGAGAGACTCCTCTCTCCCTGGATGGATTGAAGATTGCTTCTTTAAGGGATGATGACTTTGATGGGAAACCCAGATTTGTGGAAGGTTTAAGCAAGTAGGATGAGGGTAATGTGCAAGTGTTAACTGTTGAGCATGTAAGGGATGGAAATTGGGGGGAGGAGAAGAAATGTTCTGGGAGGTTTTCATTTCTGTTTCTGGGTGTTTGGGTTTTCTTTTCTTTTCTGTTGTCTGTTGTTATGTAGTTTAATAAAGTTTTTTTTCTGTTTCAAGTTTTAGGCCTGCTCTGCTCTGTTCTTGACCACATCTCACAGTAGCTCACTAGGAAAAACATACACTCATGGGTGCACTGGCATCTGGCCAGTACCAACCCATGACACGCACTCATTTTTAGGCATGAACCTCAGTGGGATTGCTTGCACTGGGTTCAAGCAAAAATCCAAAATAAGGAGTAATTCAAAAGCAGAAATCAGCAGCAAGGCTCACAACCTGACTTTTTAGTCTCTTCCTCCTAATACATACCTTAATTTTGATACCATTTTTCTAGATGCAAGAATAACCTCAAAAAATAACAAAAGACACCCCCCCTCCCATATTACATAGAAAATGCAACTAATAATGATTTAATTTTGAAATCACGGGCTGTCAAAAGAAATGCTTTCCACTTAAGGCATAGTTTAAGCCATAGCACAGTTGCCAACCATAGTAGGCTTGCAGTACCACGGCATCAACAAAAAAGCCTAAAGGAGAAAAAGTGCCATGTCTAACATATTTCCTTGCAACCTGCTCATGTTCAATGCCTTGTGCAGCAGAAGATGGATTCTTAGTCTCTCAATAACAGTGTGCTGGTTTCAGCTGGGGTAGAGTTAATTTTGTGCACAGAGGCTATTATTGGGCTGTGTTTTGGATTTGTGCTGAACACAGCGATGATAATCTAAAGATGTTTTTTTTACTGCTGAGCAGGGCTTGCATAGAGCCAAGGCCTCTTCTGTTGTTTGTATTGCCATGGTGGCAGGGAGGCTGGGCATATGCAGGAGGTTGGGAGGAGACACAGCTAGGACAGGTGAACCAAACTGACCAAAGGGATATTCCAGACCATGTGGCATCATGCTCAATATATAAAGTAGGGGGAAGAAGGGTGAAGGGGGGGGGCATTTGGTGTTTTTCTTTCCAAGTTAGATGTGCTGGGGGGCCCTGCTCACTTGGAGATGGTTGAACACATTCCTGCCCATGGGAAGCACTGAATGAATTCCTTGTTTTGCTTTGCCTGAGTGCGCTGCTTTTGCTTTTCCTATTAAACTGTCTTTATCTTAACCCATGAGTTTTCTAGCTTTTGCTGTTCCGATTCTTTCACCAGTCTTACTGGTGGGGGAGTGAGTGAGCTTTTGCATAGGGCTTTGTTGATGGTTGAGGTAAACCATGACAAACAAAAATATGCCTGATTTTCTTTTGATATTCCTACTTTTTCAGTGGGTGTCAGTGCTGTTTCAGTGCTTCCTGAAGTGGAGGCAGTAAGGGGACATGGAAAGACTTCCTGGCATAGATGCTCAAGATTGGGTGTTGCCCTGAAAAGGGTAGTATTTAGTCCAACTGGGAAGGCTGTGCAGACCCACTGTGGAAGACTGGTAGTGACTTCTTGACTGGTGGCTTAGATATGGATTGCAAAATGGCCATGCATAAAACCTATCTGAACTGTTGATTTGAATCTGTCTGAAATCGAGGTAATAAGGCAATTAGACACAAAAATCATTAATAATTTAGCTTCATTGAAACCTAACAATGCAGACTTCCTCTACAATTCCAAGTTATTTCAACTGTTTGGAAAGCATGGCCTGTCTGTTGTTCTAGTACATATGTAATGTGTGAGAAAATAAAAATTGTCACTAGAATTTCACTTTAAAGAACTTGTGTTGCTTTTTTACCATCTCATTAATTTGAACCCCTGAATTCTCAGAGTTAGCTCTGTTTCTATTTTCAAATAAAGGCTCTTTTTGTGTGTGGATAAATTAGGCTGTAGGATGTAACTGGCTGTTGCAGAGCAGGGGTGGGACTTTGACGTAGAAGTCATGTTAAAGCAGATGGATGTGCTGAGCATGCTTCAGCCAGGCTAAATGGGAAGAGCAATTAAATGCTCTTCCACACAGTTATTGCTGGAACAACAGGAAGCAGAAATAGCAGAGTAAATAAGCTGTGCCATCAAAGAGGTTTCCCTGGAAGCAAATTGGGAAGCAAAAGGGTTTGTTGGTTGCAGCTGCTGCTGAAAGTCAGAAAAGTTCAGGGAAACCAGGAAAAAACCCAATAAACAGCAAAAGCAATGGCTTGGTTGAGGAGGAGAAGAAGGAGAATTATTTTTAGGATCAAAAAGGTGGACAGTAATTTCTGGGCTGCTTGTTGATTTACTCTTGTAGTATTCAGGAAAATCAGATGTTCTTTGAAACAAACAACCCAACAACACAAATATTTGGTACCCATACTCCTTAAGAGACCAACAGACTGACCTAAATCTATCTACAGGACACTTGAAGACATACATTGCATGCTGCAACTCCACCAGCCAGGATCATGGAGCCTTTAGGCAACTGAAAGAAAACATGTCCCACCCATAAGGAAGAGTGGCAAATCCACCACTAGCATCCCTCACAGTGTTACCACGAAGGATGAATGATAGTGATGTCCAGAAGGTAAGGTTCCAGTTCACATTGCTTGCTGGGCTGGAGAGAAATTTGAGCTACTGGGAGAAATGTTATATGGGCCCTGGGGACTGCTGGACACAGTGCTTTTGCAGTACTATTAACCATCTATCCTGTAATGCTGATATCATATGTAAACACTTATCATACCTATCTTCTGGCAAGCAGGATTTGAGAGAAAAAAAACAAGGGAATATACCACTCTTGTTGCAACACCGTGGGAGGGTTTAAAGCCATTTGGGAAACAAAAGTAGGAAATTATCACAGCTGAGAAATGAATGTTTTAAAGGTACTCTCAGAGGACTTTGCCATAGTATAAATTTAGTATTTGTTGGCCGGGGAATCAGCCAGAGTCAAGACCACTCAATATGAGTTTAAAATCTTGCTCGTTTATTCAGCTATTTGGCTTACATTTATACTGTGCTAAGCATATCATGCACCTAACTCTGAACATCATTGGTTAAACCATCGTGTTCACACATCCTTGCAGTATACATAATTGGTTCAGAAGCTCTGTCCATGAGGCTAAATGCTGCAAATCTTCCCTAACTTATGGTCAATGCATCCTGTCTAGCATCCTGTTACAGCTATTGTTCCAAACTTTACTTCCTCCTTATCCCATCTAAGGAATGGTTCAAGGACGTTTCATCTTCTACTCATCCCTTAAGCTAAGAGCAGGATTGTGCTCATGTCCCTGCTTTTCCAGCCATGCATCCACAATTCCCCAGTTTTCTTTTTGCACAATCCATGCCTATTCTGTTACCTTCGCAAACACTCTACACACGCATGACAAACAACCAAACACATTCCAAGATAACCACTAATAACACAACAGTTCCTGTTTTCACTAATCTCTTTCTCTACCTACCAAGGCCCAACCAATCACATAATGACTTCAATCCAAAGAATCCCACATCTTGCTGGATCTTGTTAAGATCTGTATTTACTTGTGGATGGACTCAAAATGATCCTCAAGGTCCATGCAACACATTCCATCAAAGTCTTCACAACCAGGACCATGTGCTAATAACAGGAATTCAATCGCGACGTGGTTCTATAACACCACATGCTGCACACTAAATAAGTCCTTAGCTAATAAAGATAAAACACTAATAGTAGCATTAGCCTGCCCAGCAAGCTAACTCTTCTAAATTGCTATAAGCATTGCCATGCTTACTTGTCCAACTGTATATGGCCCATCAACAGGTGCTGGAGGTATCCCAGCCCAGGCGTGATTGCCACATATTAAAAATAGGCCAGCTGGTAATTGCCTAGGGTAACCGATGATGCTGGGGTTGTTTTATTCTGAGTCAGCTCCAAGCACCATAAGGATTCATTATTCCATCCGTTTGACCCTGTAACAAAAGTAGGCCTTACACGACTGTCATCCTTTATCCCCAATGGCCACCCATATGCTGATGCTATTTATTTTTAAAATAAAAACATGAAGGAGCAGTAAGTGTCCCAAGAATTTCAATCTCCTGAGGATCGCCTGGATGAAAGGGTAGTGTAGGAATCCATGAATTGATTCCATACATACATTTTCCAGTAATCGAGGTAAAGCTAATCACCAATCCATTTTCATAATAGTTTACCTCACTGCTACAAAAATCTATGGGGGTCTCAGTCAACAAATTTATGTTGGAGTCATTTATTGGAACACCTACTAAGCATGCCACAAATGGTGACATTGGGATGGCCAAACTGGCACAAAAGGAGGTAGTATTCAAGTTTCTTGCCAGCATTACCCAAACATTTTCTCTGGGGTCAAATAAGGCTTTCCCAGGGTCTGCTGTGGCAGTATCAACCTTGTGTAGTGTGGCTAGAATGGCGATTGCGACGACCATTACGGCGCCGCTGCCAATATCGGCACATCCTTTCCCAGCTATCTTCAGGAACCCCATGTTTAATAGGGACTCTCACTCCCCTACTACATTGCTGTTCCAAAATATGTGTATTCCTAAGGGTAACCACATGTTTCAAAGTTTACTGGATGAGCCAAACCATCCAGGCTCTCCGTCTGGCTCCTTCATTTTCAAATAAACCCCCTAAACTGTGATTGTCTAACTGTACTTCTCCTAAATACTCTCTTAATGCTGCCCAAGGATTTCCAGGGCAAAAATTACCATTACACCTAATACAACAGGCAATCAAACAGAGGCAACTCCTATGAATCCAAATAATTCACTGGCAGACTCCACACTTAATCTTTGCCTACCAATCACAACTACCACATTCATAACAAGATTGTCTCAAACAATGTAAATACACCGCATTGGGTCTGATGTTCAGCTTGTCAATGGCATCACTTGTTGTCTTCGGCCTCCCTTCTTCCCCGTTTTTCTTTTGCCATTGACAAAGCACAGCAAACACAGTGGTGGGTTGTGTCACCACAAACAAATGACGTGAAGTCCATTGAGTGGAAATGAGATGACCAAGGTGGTTAATACAGTCTTTCTGCTCTTGAGTAAGTTCTGTAAGTTGATCTGAATCAGTACCCCTGAGTAGCTCCAAGAGTGGGTACAATTCATTGTTTGTAATGCCAATTAGAGTTCGAACCCACTGTAGATCACCAAGTAGCATTTACGCATCTGTGAGAGTGGAAATTTGAGTTTTAATGGTGTTTTTTTGCGGAGTGATTATCGCATCAGTTATGAGCCAACTCAAATATTTCCAAGGGCTCTTCTGTTGAATCTTCTCGGGTGCAATTTGCAACCCAGCTTTCCTTCACTCTCTTTCCCTGTGGCTTCTACAGAGGCTACTTGCCATTCCTCTTCCAGGATCACATCGTGGATGACACCTGACCATCTATTTCCTGCTTGTTTAGGCTTTACCACAATTCCTTCTGATGAGGAGATAAGCACAGGTTCTTGCAGTGGTCCAATGGGCAGAGCCGTTGGCCTGCTAAAGGGATTAGGATTCATCGGAGGTGGTTTTTCAGTATGCATATGCTTTGTCATTTCTTGTTCTGCTTCCCATTGTTTCTGTGGGAGACCCTTGTCTCTCCCAGCTGAATCGATTGCTTGGCTTGTTGCACTCTTCTGTTGTGCAAGCTCTTCTAATTTCTTCAGCATTTCCTTCATTAATTGCTGAGTTTCAGTTGTTTGACTTGTTTCTGTACCAGGTAGGCTCTTTGTAACCTCCATAGGAGAAAAAGGTG
Source organism: Prinia subflava (assembly GCF_021018805.1). NCBI lineage: Eukaryota > Metazoa > Chordata > Aves > Passeriformes > Cisticolidae > Prinia > Prinia subflava. The sequence continues at coordinate 10,718,736 of NC_086282.1, forward strand.
AAGGGGGTGACACATGCCCACTGATGGATGTTCATCCTTGGGAGCAGGGGGGACAAGGTGTTGTTTGTCCACTAACTGGGAGCGGAGGATAAGCTCGTGGCCGGTGAGCCACTTCGCTTTGCTCTGTTACATCATGACTTGGCACAGGTATAGGGACTGTGTCTTGGTGAGTAGAACCACCTGGTGCTTGGGTAGCCACTTCGTCTTTTGTTACTTCCACAGCAGTTTTTTGGCTGCTGCTGCAGTCCTCTTATCGGCTGCATATGATCAGTGCCAAAAAATCTTCCGATCCGAAAAGTCCTTGTTTCAGGGACTGGGGGGGAGCGGCTGGAGGGCGTAGCACCTCTGTAGCTGCCAGAGCGACCTTACATTCTGCTTTCATCTGCAGTAATGTGTTGATTATACTGTGCCATAAGCTCCCCAGCTTTTTAGCCAGTTTACTGCCTTCGATTGTCTTCTCCCATAGGGCATCGCACACCTCCCTCCATTCTTCAGGGCTAAAGATCAGAGATACGTCTTTCATATGTCCATGTTCTTTAGCCCATTTTAAAAGCTCTCTGAGCTGTCTCTCCTCGGTGTTCATCCCTTGCTTGGCAAGGATACATTTCAACAGACCAAGGGCCGCCTCCCACTCCATTCTTCAGGGTTAGCGGTCTTACCTCTATGCAGGTCTGACTTGAGCTCCTAGTACGAATTCCTGCTATCTCCCTTGTTGAGAAGCCTTCCCGCTCTGATCCCCGCTCTCCGTCTGCCTCTTAATTATCCGCAGATTTGAGAGTTCCCATTTCCTCTTCTTAGTTTTTCGGGCGCCAGAATGTTGGCCGGGGAATCAGCCAGAGTCAAGACCACTCAATATGAGTTAAAAATCTTGCTCGTTTATTCAGCTATTTGACGTACATTTATACTGTGTTAAGCATATCATGCACCTAACTCTGAACATCATTGGTTAAACCATCGTGTTCACGCATCCTTGCAGTATACATAATTGGTTCAGAAGCTCTTGTCCACAAGGCTAAATGCTGCAAATCCTCCCTAACTTATGGTCAATGCATCCTGTCTAGCATCCTGTTACAGCTATTGTTCCAAGCTTTACTTCCTCCTTATCCCATCTAAGGAATGGTTCAAGGACGTTTCACCTTTACTCATCTCTTAAGCTAAGAGCAGGATTGTGCACATGTCCCTGCTTTTCCAGCCGTGCATCCACAAGTATTCATGGTATTAATAGAAAAAATTCTAAACTGAATAGGAAATTAACTTTCTTACTTGAGGATATGCTGCAGTGGTAAAGTGATCCTAATTATTTTTAAGACTAAATGCTATTGCTCGGAGTAAATCAGGTTTCAAAAAGAAAGAAATCAATAATACAAAGACAAATTTTGAAGATTTCAAATAATTAAACTAGGTAGAGTGGTTTGCATCAAATACAACAGAAAATCCCTTCAGTGAAACATGCATAAGGTTGTCTTGAGTGGATACCTCATGCATACAATTTAATGAATAAAAAACATACATCAAATAAGACTGGGTCAAAACAGACAAAGGGATTACACCGAAAATCAGAGCTTTACGAAATAGGTGGTTGTGCAGAGACGTGCAATTGATCTTTTTGGTCTTTTACATAACCTTTTGGCCTCCTGGACTCTGTTTCAGAAATCAGGAGAATGATTTTTTTATTAAGTTCAGTTTTCTTTTAACACATAGCAGCAGTCGCTGAAATAATGGCTTTTTTTACCCCCTACTGTACAGTTGATTGGCACATCCTTGTTTCACACATTCATTTTATAAATCTTTTAATGCTTCCTCTGACTGAGTCACAGGAAAATGATCCAAGACAAATGGGCAATCTAATATTCAGATAGTTAGCACAGTGCCTGGCAGCTGAAGAGAAAGCAAATAAAATGCCAAAATGTACCAGCAGATGCACCCAACAGGAAGAGATGACTGAAATGCAGAAAGGGCCAGTGGACTCCCACCTGAGGGCTGTGTGAAATGCTGAGTAGTCCATTACCAAGGTACTGATACCATAACAGTGCAAAAAGGGTGACAGTGCCAGGTAGTCTTGAATGTCCCTAAGTATGGCTACAGATGTACCCAATTAGTTTTGTACTCATTAGGGCTGTAGAAGAAAGGTCTTACTGAGACAAATTCTGAAAGAGGAGCAAGCAAGATGTACCTAATGTCTTTCACGAAGGATAACAGGATGGACTATAAAATGTTATCAACCAGCACACAAGAAAAGGGGGTCAGGGACCTTACCTATTCAGCCAAATGGAAATAGGACAGCAATCAATATCTGGAGCAGATTTCAAAGGAGCTTTTCAGGTGCATAATCTCAGCAGAGACCAGTGGGAATTGTGTTCTAAAACCCCTTACACACTAATCCCTATTTTTGCATGGCTATAAAGAAAAAAAACAAACATATGGCGAGGACTGTAGGTAGCCTGATATTAGCACATGTAAAATGTGTAGTGGTGGCATTTCTTTAAGCTTGAACTCATCACTTGGTAGCTTTGGCTGAGCAGGAGTTTATTATTCATAACTCAAATTCACCTCATCTCATTTCATCGTCTAAGCTGTACAATCAATAATTCAAGTATGAATTTTAAGAAGAATTCCAAATTAAGGTAGACACTAATGTATAGGACATTCCACACCAATTAGTATACACAACAGCTTCTCAGTGAGCCAAGATGAGAGCAGCATAGTGGTTTGGAAAATATGAATATCATTATGCTGAAGAGATGCTTAGAGCAGTAGTTAGGGAATAAGGTTCAAGCATTGGAATTGCTTTTCAGATGTGACCCTCAATATATTTTGGATATTTGTATCCAATGCCAGGCACCTATAAATTGACTGGCAAATTGATGTGTCCTGGATCACCAGGCTCTTTCACGGAATACAGCTAAACCCCTAAATACCATCAGTATTATTAGAATATGAGAGCTCCCAGTGACCTGTGTTATCCAGTACACCCTTTTCCTCAGGTACATCTTACTGTCAGCTTGTTCAAATGATCTGTGCAAGGAGGGAACTGCAGTACAGCTCTTTTTTGCAGTGTTGCTTACCCAGTGCCACACACTTGTTTGTGACATTTTCTGGGCACTAGATAGCTTGGATGTGGCAGTGGAGAACATCATCAAATATAATGCAAACAGCAAAACCCCTGCTCTGTGGTGGTCAATCCAGGATATCCAACATAAATTTAAATATAGGTTATGAGTTACCTGCCTTCTGCTTTTTGGAGCACTGACATAGAATGGCCTTTTTTAGCAGGGCTCATAAAATTCCTTGTCGTTTACGTGTACTTACATGTTGAAGATTGGAAGCTTTTGTGTGCAAAGAAGGGAGGAATCATTTCTCCCAGTGAAATTCGTGATCCATCTAAGGCCAGTGTAACATCAGTGGCCCCACATTGCTCTCTTTCAAGTCAAAATACGACAGCACTAAGTATTTTTTGTTGTTTTGGTTTTTGTTGAAGGTGGATTTTTTGGTTGGTTTTTTCATTGTTTTATATTGTAGGGTTTGGTTTTGTTTGTGTTCACCCTGTTTTTTCTTTTATTTATATTTTCATTTACTTTTAATTAGTTCAACTGATTGCCTTGTTGGCTTTGTTAAATACTAACTGTCCACACTTATGTTTTTCTGTATTTAAGGTCTTGGAATAAGGATTCCTGCTAGGACTGCTGACCTTATTGATGAGATAGTTGAGGTGTTATTTCTTTTCTTTAATGTGGCTGTCCTCTAGCTTGGAGGGTTCAAGACAGTGGGCTGCATGCTCCTTGGTGTCCTTTCAAGGACTGACATACAGGTGGAGATTCTGTTGTTTGGCTCTGTGACCAAACACCTGCAGGCTGCCGGCTTTTCTTTTGCTGACCTTGAGTGTCGCGGTGTCTTTAAGAGAACTCAGTCTCTCTCTGCCTGCCCCGGCTAGCTCAGACACCGCAGAAGGCTAAAGGGTACAGCTAGGCAAGTCACGCAAGCCAGCTGATCCCTGTGAGTTCTTGTCCTGAGAGGCTGTGAGGCAGTGGAGAATGCTGACAATGACAGAGAAGAAGAAGGGAGGAGCCAGTCCAGTAAAACGACAGATTTATTTGGGGGTCCCACAGGACCTCCTTACCACCTGCCTGATGCTCAGACTGCCCCTGAGGCTCTTCTGACCTGCCGTTTTATACAGCAGTGAAATGGGGTGTGGTAAGGAGGTTACAACCAATGGGTTTCAACTAAAGAGGGGGTACGAACATGGGGTGACATAACCAAAACTAATCAGGGACAACAGGGAGGGGTTTACAGAGACTATGAGAAAAGATTGACAAATAACTGAATAGCTACATGACTTTGGGGAATTGCAGGATAATACTAACAGGGGAAAAATGGGGTACAAGGAACATACTATTGTACAATCAACCTGCACAAACCTAACAAACTTATTATGAACTTAATTCCACACCACCACACTTGAGCATCCCTCTCTTACAAACTGCTGGGTGTCATTTACACCTTTGAAGACAAGCATATTTACTTTGACAAGTATTGAAAAGGAAGGGTCATTTCTAAATAAATAAAGCTGTTATTTTATTCAGGAAGGGCAGTAAGATATAGCCCTTCCAGTGAGGATCCACACTTGCCTCTTTGGCTGTGTATCCCAGCCCCTGGGCTAAACAGAGGCTGAAGCAGAGTAGTCCATTCAGGCTGCAAAGCTGATCCTGCACATAAAAGCTGAAGGGAATGGAATGGCCAAGGCAGAAACCTGTCAGAGTCCAGGACATCCCTCTGGCCACCCTGGAGGGTTTGGAGACCGGACAGGGGGGTCTGGGATCTGTACAAGGGGGTCAGCCATCCTCACACAGAGCCCAGGAGGACACTGCCTCTGATCCCTGTCCATGGGAGTGAATGCCCACATTGTATGAAGAATCACAAGCTGAGAGAATTCAAAATAAGTAGTAGTTAGTTTATCACAGAGTGTAAATGTAGAATCTAGGATTTTTAGTATATGGGTTTGAAGAGGCAAGATGGAGGAATTGGGGAGTGGTCCTGTCCTCCTTGTTCTTGTTCTTTTCCCCCATTTTCTGCTGAGTTGTATCACAAGGATTGGTTTAGAGTAGAAATGACATGTTAACATAGGTAGTAAGTATTGGTAAGATTTTGTAAATAAAAAGTACATTGTGGACAGTGGTTGGACCAGAGAAATGATACAAAGGGTCCGGGACCCTCTGATCCGTCCAGTCCACCGCATGTCCTGGTCTGCTGGGGACACCTTGCAGAGCTGATAAAGAACTAAGAGCTAATGTACTTTGCTGGGGATGCCTGGCAGAGCTGAGAAAGAACTGAGAGATAATGAAGAATAAACAACCTTGGAAACATGCACTAGCGGACTCAGCTTGTCTTCTCTGGCTCCGGCATGAGACCTTTTGGGCAAGAGAAGCTCGAAAGCCTTATTACCTTGGGGAACAGCAACCCCAAGGAAAGTCTCGGGGAACAGCAACCCCAAGGAAAGTCTCAGGGAACAGCAACCCTGAGAGAAAGCCTTATTACCTCGGGGAACAGCAACCCTGAGAGAAACCCGCATTTCACCTCTTCAGGCCATATCTGTACCTAGCTGACCTTCATGCATAGTTTCCCTGTACAAAGAATATTGGGCAAGGAGAGACCACCCACTTCATCAGTCTGGATCTCGTGTGGCAGACACCAACACCTCAATGTTCACCAAAACCAGCCAGGTTTTTACCTGTAGTATATAAATGCGAATCAGGAGTATATATTTCTATAGATATGTTAGCAATATCTAGAGGGCAGTGTTACTGCTGCTGTTGTCTCTCTTTTTCTGTCCCATCATCCAGGCCTTCAGGGGATGCAATTCAAATCCAGCTATCAATGAGTTTTGAATGCTGTTATCATGTTTTATATTTGGTTTTGAGAAGGTGCATGATTTATGTTTGTGGTGTGCAAAATATTGGTTCATATTTGGTTTATGTTTATTTTTATTTATTTCTATTATACTTATATTTGTTTTCCCAATGATTTTTTAAGTAATTGTAATTATGCTTTCTGTGTCATTGCTAGTCATGTGAGTTTGTATTATGCTGCATTCTCAGTCTGATATTTCCAAGAAGTGGACAAGCAGTGTCCATGATTGTATCATACAGTCTCTTTCCTTCCTTTCTAAGGCCACCATGCTGGATCTCCTAGCATATGCCTTATGGCCATTAGCAGCCAAAAGAAGAGTCTCAAGTGGATTTTTATGCATCAGTATTTCTTACTTGGACTAAGATTGCAACAAACCTCCTATTACTCTCCTATTGGGATGAAGCCACTTCTGTTTTGTGGCTCTTACAGAATGTCTGGTGCCAAATGTGACAGCCTTTAAGGTTGCGCCTTTTAAAAAACCTCTAGCTATATTGTTATGATCATAAACTGAACTGCTAATAGTTTCCAAAAGCTGACTGCAATTGTTATGCTCTGTACTTTCTTCCCTCTATCCTCATTTTATCATCTCCTGTACAAAGAGCCCATTCCTTTGCAGCCATAAATAAGCTCTCAGTTTCTCTTTCCAGTCCCTCTCTGACAGTGATTATCATGTCTTATTTTTCATAGTTGCTGAAGCTGTCAATCCACAGTGCTTCCCAAGAGCCACGTTCAGGTTCACAGAAGCAAGAAGCAAGCACAGCGAAAGTCTCAGAAGTCAGTCATCATTTTAAAGATAAGGTCTCATCAGGGAGACACAGCTGCTTAGTTGGGGAAGATTTAAAAGCAGCATATGGTTCATGTTCAGGATATAAACAGCTTACACACACACCCTGCAACCACACACGTGCTCCAGCTGTTCCCCTAAAGACACATTGCAAAAACAGCACAAACACTTGTGATATTTTTCCCCAAATACTCTTTCACCTGTTTTAATTTCAGGAACTTTCTCATTTACATGTGGAGTGTCGCAGGTACCTTTCAGAATGCGGTCCCGCCCTGCCCAGGCTAGCTCAGGCACCGCGGCAAGCAGCAGGTACAGCTGGCAAGCAGCGCAAGCCAAGCCAATCCAGTGGGTCTTGGTTCCGACGAAACGTCGAGGGCACAGGTGGCAAGGGGCAGATGATGGCAGAGAACAAAGAGAGGAGCCGGCCGAGTAAGTCCAAGGGAGTTTATTTGAGGGGTCAGGCAGAACCTCCCCACCTGCCAAGAACTCGCTCTGATCGAGCCACTTTTGGCTTTTTGGAACCCCCTTTTATGGGGGGGCGGTACAGAGGGTGGTGAGGAGGGTACAACCAATTGGGTTCAGTACAGGAGAGGCTAGGAAGGTGACTGACACAAACGAGGACCAGACATAAGGGAGAGGAAGGGTTTTCCCCTGAACCTAGCCTATAACTCAAAGCCCACCACAGAACTTCCTAGCTCTGAGGCAGGGCTCTGAGATGAGAGGCAGGCTCCAGGGAGGAGGGGGGAAAGGATTGACACCTAACAGTTACTGGGGGAGTACCAGGGACAACTATCAGGAAGGCAAAATGGGGGTACAAGGAACAAACCATCTTACAAAGAACTTAGAAAAACTTAGAAAATATGAAAAACTCATTAACACACCACTACATCTCCCCCTTTTCTTTTTAAAATGACGAGAACTAGAAGGGTGGTGGAGGATATTCAAATTATGGATATTATTCTGCAACCCATTCTGAAGTGTCCTCATCAGGAGGGTAGGGCTGCTCCTCTGCATCCTCTATCTCATACATTTCGTACTCTTCTGGAGCATTTGGAATGGTAACTTGATTAACGGAAGGGGTAGAGGAAGCACCCAAAATCAACTTACTGATCATCCTCTTAATAATTCAAAAGGCAATTGCAACAATGGTAAGGATAAACACAACTAACAAACAAGTTTTTAGAATAGAACTTGCCCAACCCAAGAGTCCCCAACCTTTGCAAAGTCCACTGAACCAATCGCTGTTTTCCTGCTTGATTTCGTGTACCATGTCCTGCATCTGATTAATGGTCTTACGGATGTTTTCTGCTCTTGAGGTTAGATTAAAACAACAGAGTCCTTCAAACTCCTTGCAGTGATGGCCATGGAGGAGAAGGAGATAACTGATCGCGGCTCTGTTTTGAAGTGTCGCGTGCCTTGTAATCTCCTCGTCTGCCAGGAGGACGGCCAGGGCGTTGGAAGTAAAGTTTGCCTGTTTAACCACCCAGCACTCTAGATGGCCCAATTCTCCGAGTGCTTTTGCCGCCGAGACCCACGGCAAAAAGACTGTGATGGCGACACCTTTAGGTCTAGACCAATGAACAAATTCCGAGTCACAGTTCGGGTCCAAATAAGACAGATGTCTCTTTTGGATCTTTTCGGAGGCCAAAATAACAGTAGAATTTTTCTTTTTCCAATTCATAATTTGGGATTTATTTGGGGTAAACAGGCTCAAACGGCCAAGGGTGCATGGACCTCCTGTCAGGCAAGGGGGGATGCCTGCCCACGCTCGGTCACCACAAATAAGGAAACTACCTTTGGGGAGGGCCAGGGGCTTATAATTTAGAGTAGAGGGCGGAACAGCTTCTCCTGGCCTTTGGGTGGATCAAACATAAACTGAACACACCACTAGGAGCTGGAGGAACCAAGGATTTTAAACTCAACAGGGACTTCGGACAACTGAGGCATGGTGGCAACTTAATCTCTCCACAAAACTAAGGTGTTATGGACGGGTATAGCTACTTTGTGGGAAATGGAGGCCTGAGCAACTCTATGGGGTGGTTTCAGTCTGTTAATGCCAGCCATAATTTTCAACAGAGGAGGGGAGAATTCCTCAGGCTTAAAAGGGATCCCCACAAGACAGGTCGACAATGGATCGGCTGATGATGCAGAGGACAAACAAATGTGGTCTTGGCCCATCGCTCTGGCAAGCCTGGCCCACACATTGGCCTTTGGCTGCGGCAAGATCCACCCTCACGTTTGCGGGACAATGCAGGCAACCAGGAAAACTGGTATCCACATGGTGCTTTTTTGGACTGAGACTCGGGTCTGGGCTCGATGCAGTGTAACTGAAAAAGACTTAAGATAAAACACAATTTATCACCTGGACAGGGACTAGGGGGAAAGGGGAATTCTTCCCACGTGTCCTTCTCTTTATGCTTTCTCCATTACGCTGCCTTTGCGACCAGTGGAATATCGTCATTTTTCCCTGAGACCTTCGGGGCGTAGGGCCTCACCCACTTGAATGGGATCCATTTCAGGCCAGTGGGGGTGGACATGGAAGCGTACCCCCATCCCCACGTAACAAATTCATGAGGTCCTTCTGTCTGCCCGGTCTCAGGGACCTTTACCAGAACTGGTGGCCTCTCCTTGATCTGCAGCTGTCCGTTTGCTCGGAAATGACGTATGATTGGTGGGTTCAAAACCTCAAAGGAGCAGTTTAAAAAATTGATGGTATATAATGCCCTGGCCAATCAGATCGGGGGTGGTTCCACCTTTAAAACTGGTTGTTCTTGAGCAAGGACCTGCTTGATCTCGCAGTGGGTCCTTTCTACCACGGCTTGGCCCATCGGGGAATGGGGGATGCCTGTTTTGTGCTCCACTCCCCATTGTTGCAGGAAGCTGCGGAGCTCCTCGGAGCGGTACGCAGAGCCATTGTCGGTTTTCAAGGCCTTCGGGACACCCATGAAAGAGAAAGCCTGTATTAGACGCTTGATAGCATCCCAGGCTTTTTCCCCTGTGTGGGCAGAGGCAAAGACTGCAGCTGAAAAGGTGTCCACAGATACATGAACATATTTTTGTCTACCAAATGCTGGAATGTGGGTAACATCCATTTGCCACAACTCACATCTGTTCAATCCTATGTGGTTCACGCCTGCATGTAAAGTGGGAAGGGCATGTCACTGACACGAGGGACATGCGGCCACAATGGCCCTGGCTTGCTGATAAGAGATGAAATCGTCTCACCAAGCCAGGCACATTTTGATGGAAAAGTTGATGGCTGAGTTTTGCCTGCTTGAAAATATTCGGCAGAGGGGCCATTTCTGCAGGGGCAGCAAGAGCATCTACCCTCCTGTTTCCCTCAGCAATGAACCCCGGCAAATTGGTATGGGACCTCATATGCATCACATAAAATGATCGCTCTCGGTAGGAGACCAGCTTGACCATTTTTCAGAGCAACTCAAAAAGTGCAACATTAGACACCTCTTGCAGGATGGCTTGTTCCGCTCTGGAAACAACTCCTGCAACATATGCGGAGTCAGTTACTAAATTGAATGGTTCATGGAACCTTTCGAAGGCTCTGACGACAGCGGCCAACTCAGCGACCTGAGGTGATCCTTCCACCTCAGCAGTATCTGCCTCCCACTGCTGAGTCTGAGGATCCCTCCAAGTCAAAACTGACTTGTGGGATCTTCCGGACGTGTCAGTGAACACTGTCAGGGCTTCTAAGGGTTTCCTGCTCCAAATGCTTGACAGCACCAATGTAAATTGGGCTTCCGAATTGAAAATTTTGTGGGTGGGTTGATGAATTGAAATTTGGCCTGTGAAAGAGTCCAGAGTGAATTGCAATGCTTCGTTCTCTCGAAGCAGGTGTTCTAACATGGGCTTTGTAATTTGGCCCGATTGTAAACCAATTGGAATGTGAATGCATTCGAAGTCACATCCGGCCAGTTCTTTGATTCGTGTCCTTGCCTTCTGAATCAGCTCAGCCACCAACTCTTGTGGCCTTGTCATTCTTTTGGACCTCTGGTGGCTGAGGAAGACCCACTCTACGATTAATAGAGGATCTCCTCTTCCTTGGTCCTTTTTGGATGTTCTTGGCATTTTTCGTGCACTGTCCCATTGAAAAATCACCTCATGGAGGTGTGGCAGTCTACCCGTAATGATGAACTTAAAAGGCAGGTCCGGGTCACACCGGTTGGCCTGCCGGGTAGACTTGGTGTCTTGGACCTTTTCTAGGGCCTTCCATGCCTCTAAGGTAAACGTCCTAGGAGAACATAGCTCCTCTCCCCCTTTCAATAAATCAAAAAGGGGCACCAGGTCTTCGGTGGTCAGACCCAGCCAGGGCCGCACCCAGTTCAATGCCCCACACAGTTGATGGACATCTGCGAGGGTACTAATTTTGGTCTTTATTGCCAATTTTTGCGGCACAATGGTCCGCTTACCGATCTCGAGCCCTAGGTACCTCTAAGGCGGCACCCATGGAACCTTGTCCTCCTGCAGCTCGAATCCTGCAACAACCAATGCACTGATTGTGAGGTCAAGCGCGTGGGTTAGCAGGTCATCATTGGGGGCACAAATGAGGACATCATCCATGTAATGATGGATAATGATCATCTCCATTGCTGCGTGGACTGGGGACAGCAAGGAAGCGACATACCATTGGCAAATCACCAGGCTGTTCTTCATCCCATGCGGGAGACCTCGCCAATGCTAGTGCTTTCTTGGGGCCTTGTAGCAGGAACATGATGTGTTATGGAATGAAGGTTGAGCTATCCCAAACCGGGCCTCAGATTTGGGCCTGCAAGGCCTCAGATTTGGGCCCGTGTAGTAGTAGATAAACCTGTGGCACAGTTAGAAATTAAGTTAAGGTGTGTGCATGCTTTAGCTAGAACAGTTATAATAGAAACACGGTGGCTGCCTTAAGCTAAGATTGTTTGCATTCTTTCTCATGCTGAATGCCAATAGAAATGGACCTGCAACTGTAAACTATCTGACACTGTATAAAACCAGCCATTTCGGGAATAAAGAGGAGAACGTATGTTGTAACCACATTGGTTGTATAGTACGTTGCTTTGTTCCAGCCCCATATAGAGACCCTGGTTTCAGGGCCTCCTGGCTGATAGAGGGAACTGAGAACGCAAACCGTGCGGTATCATCAGGATGTAAGGGAATATGGAAAAAGCAATCTTTGATGTCAATGACTGCCAATTTCCAATCTTGGGGGAGCATGGTCGGGGAAGGCATCCCTAGCTGGAGTGACCCCATATCTTCAATAATGTTTTTAATTTGCCTGAGGTTGTGAAGGAGCTGCCATTTGCTTTTGTCAGCCTTATGGATGACAAAAATGGGAGAATTCCACGGTGAAGTGGTCTCCTCAATGTGACCTTTTCTCAGCTGCTCTTCCATGAGCTCATGAAGCGCCTTTAATTTTTCTATCGAGACCGGCCACTGATCTACCCACACTGGTGTGTGTGTTCGCCAATTCAGCTTCTGGGTAGGGTGCTTCTCAGAGACCACCGCCCAAAAATCCTGTGAGGGGTCTAGGATGTTAATTGTGACCCCCCACTGGGCCATGAGGTCTCATCCAAGCAAAGGTACCTTATAATCTAAAATGAAAGGGCGGAGGCTTGCCAATTGCCCTTTTGGCCCCTCAATTTGGACACCATCCTTCTATTGTTTAGCTGCTTGGATGCCTCCTACACCCTGTACGTGTCCGGCCACATTTTGCAAGGCCCAATGTGATGGCCAATACCATTCAGGCAAGCTCGTCACCTTTGCTCCGGTATCCAGGATACCCTCAATGTCCAGGGTCTCTTCCACCCTGATTTTGCATATTGTTTTAGGTTTGTCGGTGGTGATCTTCTGGACAGAGCAGGCCGAGGGGACATCTTCTTCTGTGGGGTCCACGGTAGGGATGGCCTGCCCCACAACCTGGCCTCTTGGGAGGAATGTTGGTGGGTGGGAGGAACGTTGGTGGGTGGGAACAAAGCAGCCAGAGAACGAGGCCTCCGGGATTAGTTCTGAGTTTTCCCGGGATAACCTCGATTTCCTGTGGAGTGTATTTGCAATCCCCGACCATGAGGATCTCACCTTTCATCTGAGGCCAGTTCTCCAGCTTGCTAGGGTCAGCAGTGAGAAGATGCCAATCATCATCATTCAGGAGCAAAGGCTGTGTCAACTGCAACCTGTAAAGTTCAGAGGAAGAGGTTGCTGTTATAATTGGTCTGGGTAGATCTAATTCAAAAGGTTTTGTAATGTCCGATAAATTGTCCGTAGAACTGGACTGTGTTCATGGTTCCTTCTGCATGAGAAGGCACTCTTGTGTCTATTGACTGTTTCCTCTCCCCATTGTGCCCTGCCCAGTTGTCCTGGTTTAGGACAAATTGGGTGAAAATCTCCAAAGGAGCCCCTTAAAGGAAACAAACCTCCACAACTCCACTCCCCCCACCCCCCCCCCCACCGGGTTCGGGAGGAATTTCCTCAGAGGAAAAGTGGAAAAAACTTGTTTATTAAGAAACAACAAAAAACCACTCCCCAACACAAGAAAAACAGCCCGAGATGACAACAAACGTTTTCACCAGTCCAAGAGAGGCCGAACGGCTTGGACAGTCTGCTGGGGAGGGTGCCAAAGCTTCTCTCAGATGCAGACTCCGGGGGAGTTCCTTGACGTTCCCAGATCAAGGTCCGAAGCAGGTCCGATGTCTTCAGGGAAGGGGAGGAAGGAAAGAAGGGGAAAAACAAAAGCAGAAAAATGGCAAAAAGCAAGCAAAAAGCAAGAGAGGAAGCCAGCAGCCAGCGAAGCCTAAAGCTAGCAGCAGCAAGCAAGAGAGCAAGCAGCCGAGGGAGGGGTGTGGCTATAGACAAAACAAACTGAGAGCACAGGAACAGAAACACAGGATTGGGATACAAAGCATGAAAATGTCCTGTCACCCCAGGACACCAGTTCACCCTATTTATGTCCTGGTGCAGGGTGGACTCTCGCTCCCTATCTAGTTTTTTGAACCCTTGGGTTCAGCCCAGGTTTCCCTCCCTCAGGTTTCCCCTGTCCCCCCTGTTTTTACTTTTAAAGTCCTCGAACTCCTTCTTGAGTGGACAATCGGACATCCAGTGTCCAGACTGTCCGCATAGCATGCAGGGTTTGTCCGGAGGACGCAGAGTCCGACGAGGCAACGGAACGTTGGCAGGCTGAGCAGATGAACCTGCGATGATGGCGTCAGCAGCTGCAGCCTTCAGGGGATGATTCTGGGGCATGTGCCTCAGATGTTGTCTTGGCGGAGGGACCATGAAAGGAACCTTCACTTGGCTGACCTGTAACGCACTTCTCAAGGTCCGAGGGGGGTCTAGAGGAAGACTGAGGATTGCGGCACAGCAGGCATCATTTGCATTAATAAGGCAATCTCCTCTAGAGAACTCAGTGCTAGAACTCAGCTCCTCTCCCCCTTTCAATGAATCGAAAAGGGGGGCAAGGTCTTCAGTGGTCAGACCCTCTCAAGGTTGCTGTTGCCTGAGATTCTCCTCAGGGTTGCTGTTCCCTGAGGTAATAAGGCTTTTGAGCTTCTCTTGCCCAAAAGGTCTCACGCCGGAGCCAGAGGAGACAAGCTGAGTCCGCTAGTGCATGTTTCCAAGGTTGTTTATTCTTCATTATCTCTCAGTTCTTTCTCAGCTCTGCCAGGCATCCCCAGCAAAGTACATTAGCTCTTAGTTCTTTATCAGCTCTGCAAGGTGTCCCCAGCAGACCAGGACATGCGGTGGACTGGACGGATCAGAGGGTCCCGGACCCTTTGTACCATTTCTCTGACCCAACCACCGTGCACAAGGTACTTTTTATTTACAAAATCTTACCAATACTTACTACCTATGTTAACATGTCATTTCTACTCTAAACCAATCCTTGTGATACAACTCAGCAGAAAATGGGGGAAAAGAACAAGAACAAGGAGGACAGGACCACTCCCCAATTCCTCCATCTTGCCTCTTCAAACCCATATACTAAAAATCCTAGATTCTACATTTACACTCTGTGATAAACTAGCTACTACTTATTTTGAATTCTCTCAGCTTGTGATTCTTCATACAATGTGGGCATTCACTCCCATGGACAGGGATCAGAGGCAGTGTCCTCCTGGGCTCTGTGTGAGGCTGGTTGACCCCCTTGTACAGATCCCAGACCCCCGTGTCCGGTCTCCAAACCCTCCAGGGCGACCAGAGGGATGTCCTGGACTCCAACAAGGTCAGATTATTTTCTCTAGTCCCTAGCTAGCATCTATGAAAATATTAAAAATGTCCTATTCTGTCAAGTCCCAAAGCTATCTGGAGTTTTTTTGACTGATCTTATTCCTTTCTGATTCTTCCAGTACCTTCCTCACTTGCTAGTTATTTTTCTCCTCCCCTGTCTGCATACATCAAAATTATTCCTGCTTCCTCCCATCTCCCTGGTGAGCATAGATGTAAGGAAGTCATTGAGATTTCTGGTTCTGTATGCTTGCCCTGTCTTTCAAAGCCTACAGTGTTAGCTCAGCAAGATTACTGCTTTATATGACTGCCGAAGCTTTTATTTTTCTTCACAGCTTGTGCAGGCCTGGTTTCATTTTCACTGGTGGTTTGCTAAGGCTGTACCTTGTATTCCCGACTGACACAAGGTTAGTGTTTCATGTATAAAGTTATTGTCTTCATACCCGCTTCTTTTCTGTATCAATCCCTGCATTTCCCTGATCATCAGTGTTCGTTGTTTACTATTGATAGTAAAAGCTTTTCCTTAATTTTTTTTTTTGCTGTGCTGGACACTTGAAAAGCTGCTTTTGAGGGCTAAGCTCTCTTTTCCTCTGCCTTATTCCTCTTTTCTCTAGCAGCTGGTTTTTACCAGTACAAACTTTTCTGCTTTTCTGCCAAATTTTAGTGGTTGAACTGGACACTGGCTTTCCATTTTGGAAATTATCCTGTTCTTTATTTCTGACAAGCACAGACTGACATGTGAAAACCTCATGGAGTTATGTAAGTGTTGAGTTCTACTGGTGCCTGATCTGTAAAATATGATTCTGATTCCCTGTTGCTCTTAGCTAAGTATCCATATTGAATTAAGTGGTTTCTGCAGACAAAAGTGAACAAAATATGATGACGATTAAATAGAGAAGGAAGAGTGCTGTTTCCTGTCCTCCTGCCACCTCTTTCCTCCCAGCTAATGGCACTTCATGCTCCAAAGTGCCAGAGGCATTTCGAAGTCCAGCAAACATCCTGAGGTTAATCACCACAGTGAGTGGACAGAATTTCCCTGTGTGTTTTGATATAGTTCAGCTTGAACCATGTGGGATGATCTACAGGGTGCCCTGGCTGTTCACACTAAGGAACGCCATGGCTTGGCTGGGACCATGCAGCATAGATAAGGAATGCTTATACCATCTAATACCAAACACTGTAGAGAGAGGATTGATAGGAAAACAATTTTTAATCAGGGGCATCTCCAAAGGTAGAAAGAAGGAAAACTATCCCATGCTTAGGATGAGACACTGGCCTTAGCCTTTTTCCTTCAAAAGCTGGACATTTAGTTCATCATTTCTGTAACAGTGTAGAGGTTAGAGCTGATGACAAAGATATGCACTAGAGAGTGAAGGAGTGTCGTGGTGTGTGACTCTCTCCTGTTCCAGGGCACACAGCGGCCAGGGGTGCGACACCTTCCCCCTGGGGAGCTCTCACCTCCCCACCTAGGGACTCCGATGTTCTCGGCAGTGTCTATTTCGGATGCAGAGATGGAGTGGAGACGAGACGGGTCTTGGGGTGAACTGAAGAGGTTTATTAAGGAGATGAGCAACTGAAAAGCAAAACCCCAAGAAGCCCCGAGCAGGGCTTGGGCAGTGGGTTTTATACAACAAGCTTAGGAGAGGGGTAAAGGGAGCGGTAAAATTACAGCAACCAATTAGGGTCTGTATCTAGGGTGTTGCATCAGTGGGTAAAGCTAACAGAAACCAATCCAGGATGTGTGGGATGGGTTTACATAAGGCGGGAAAGATAATAGACAGATAACTGAAAATCACATAACATAACAGGTGCACGCATAAATTAAAGCAACTGAAGGAGACAAAGGAATATTAATGAGGGGGGTAGGGATACACAGAACTGAATTGAGGGCACATAAAGAAGGAAAATGGGGTACACAAAACTGAGTTATTACAACAAATATGAAATCATAATAAAATAATGCACCACCACAAAGGAGAGCTGTCCCTATGGAAAATTCCCTAATCACTTGGCAAGAGGCTGTTTGAGCTGGAGTAGCTGAGGTGCTCAAATTTCCTTCTAGCAGAAGGGAATTCAAGTCCCAGGGACTGGCTGTAGCAGGAGAGGAAGCAGAAAGGGTGGCATAGCAGGCTGAGCACTCAGATAGAAAAGGTGCAAGTATTGTCTGTCCTCATGGAAATAATTCTAAGTTTGATATGAAAGAGTTTCTGAAACAAACCCAGGACACTGTTTCCAAAAACTAATTCTTAACAGCAAAGTTGTAAAGGTTTTCTTCTGCTTTCAGTTTTACACCTTTCTTCCTGCACTATTTAGGCAGCCTAAGTAAAGCTGCCTGGGAACCCAAATTCTTCCTGGCATGAATAGGGAAAGCCATTGGAGAACAAGATCCACCTTTGCATCTCCTGGATTTCATTCTTTGTGTTCATACATAAAGAAAGCCATTGTACAAGAAGGGTGAAAGATGGCTGAATACTTGTGATCAGCTAAGAGGTTAAAGGACACTTTATTGCAGATTGTCCCTTTTCCTCTCCCCCCCCCCGAAAGTAAGGCAATATTTCCAATGTCTTCATCTGTAAAAACAAGAAAAAATCAGCCATAGTAACTTGTAACTTGAGAGTATAGCAAATGTCCACATCCAACACACTCCTTATGTAATGGCATATTTCCACAGCTTTGCCAAGAACTCACTTTTGGCTGGAAAAAGTGTTGACTCCAATCTGCAGCTGTAGGTATAAGCAAGCCATACACTAACTCTGTGTGAATAATCTGACCTAGGAACTAGAATCTTTTTTAAATTAGATGGACTCAATGTTTAGCTTCTGGACAGTTTGCTTTTTATTTACTCTGAATCCACAAATTGATCTGTGAACAGCCATTGCTTTCACAGAGGGCTTTGATTTGTGGAATTATGGGCTAGATTTATCATACTGATGACATAAATTTTCATACTTTGGATTTTATTAATGGCATGTTCTTTGCTTGTTAGCATTCAAAGGAGATCAATCACAAGGTATTCAGCTGCTATTGAGTTTCTATGGAAAAAGGACATCATATGCTGAGGCAGGAGTAGAGGTCAGTGTGTATCAGTCTCATAGAAATACAATACCTTACTAACAGGAAATAATTGGAAAATGGGTCCAAATTTCAGCCAATTCAAGAACATCACTGTTCTCTTGGAAAAAAATCTGTGGACTGAAATGCATTACTCTCAATGCTTTTTTGTTCACAATGCCTTTATTATCTCCCACCCCCATCTAAGAGAAAAATTGTAAAATTTGTGCAAATATAACTTTACCAAGCACTCCTGTTGACCAGTCCTGTGCTTGGATTACTAACCCTCAGTGCTTTTCTCCAGTTATGGACTTACACAAGTAAACTCTCCAGTCTTAAAAGCCCAGTACCCTACTTATTCTCTGGAAAAATCAGCTGCTACTTCTTCGAGCATGCATCATTTACCTCATTGAACCTGTGCCACAGTAATCAGTACTATATGGGGAAATCGTATTACCTTTCAGGAAACTTTTAATACAGCCCATGATATGCATTTTCAGTATTTCTGTAATTCAGTGCTGTGGTTTAAAAAGTTACATTCTCTATAAAAATGGGTGATTAAATGAACTGCATGGAGCTCTGTCCAGCTACAGATGAGCAAAGAACACTGAAGTTCAGCGGGACTGTTTAGTGTAAGATCCCTGAAATAACTACTGAGTATTTTTCAATACTGTTCACTTTGGGTGAACTCCCTATTACAAGAAGCCAAAGTTTTTCTTCACTGACCCAACCAGCACTGTTTTTGGGAGCTTGTGATGAGGTGAAGTGTTTACTTTGCTGTTTGGAAACTCTTCAGAGCATGGAATCAGTTTATTAACTTCAATCTCCAGCCAATTCACAAGAACACAGAAGGCACAGGACATTGGGAGGTTGCCTTAACAAATGCAGGGGGCTGATTAATACATTGTCCTGGCTTTAATGTTAGCAAGTTTCTTAGCAACAGCACTGCTTCAGATGATCACATCTCTCATTTGGGAAGACTGGAGTATATAGTTGTTCAAAGGACACTTGAAATAGATTATGGGTTTTTCTCCTGGAGGGTGGGGGGGAACAAGATGGCAAAAAAAAAGTTGTCAAAGACTGGTCTAATTCCTGTGCACAGTGTTCTTTTAACTTTGCCACTGATTTCCCTTTTGGCCTTTTTGAGAAACAGAGCCATCATTTTTCCCTCAGACCTTTTGCTCCTATTGAGACTGATGTCTTTTCCTTGCTCATTGATTCCCATTGAGCCATTGAGTTTTCTGTCACATTACTTGGGAATTGCATGCATAATTTTGAAGGGAAAGCTGGAAGCAAAGAATAGCCTGGCACGCAGAGAAAGTGGAAATACATAAGTAGGTATTTTGTGCTTGATCAGAAGCAAAGTATGGGAATACACATGACAGAGAGTCAGACTTGATTAGCATAGCTGGTTTGATAACCAAGATGCCATGGCAGGAACAAACAGAACTGTGAAAATTACAGAAGATGGGATTAAACCTGCTTACGGGAAGAGAGAAGATTCAAACAACTTCTGCAAGCAAAGAATTATTGTAAAATGCATGAGTTTTCTGTGTAATTTTTAACCTGATTATTGTAGTAGAAATTATTAACCTGTCTGAAATAGTATATAAGCTTTTGGGAAACCTGAGTAAAATGGAATTCTGATCACCGAATCAGTCTTCCCATCTCTCAGTCAATCTCCAGTATCAAAGGAACAGATTTTATTCCTCACAAGTTTTTCTGTACCTCAAAATTTATACTGTAATAAACGTTATTGGACATTATATTCAATATACAGAGACAAGAACTACCTTAGCAAGTGCTGTGAAAAAACAATGGAATCTTTGTTTTCAAGGACGTTAGGCTGTCAATTTGAAGGCATTAGTTATGGAAAATAGAAGTGCATTGGGCCCTGTTTGAGAGTCACCTTTCCTGGAATCAGGAAAAAGCCTTGAGCTCCTTGAGCAAGGACCCTGAAAAGTTGTCTTGATGGGATTTAGCTGTGCAGACACATACAATCGAGTGTTTGACTTTCTAGGCCTGACCATCTATCAGTTGAATATCCAGACAAATAGAAATTTGAAATATTGTTTAATTTAGACATATTGTATTTTAGAAGGTTTCTTTCCCATTTTGGAAAATACAATTCAGGCTTTTCTAATGGTAAATTCCTGATCATTTTACAAAGGCTCTGAAACAGCATGTAAAACATTAAAATATGGGTAATTGTTTTGTAAAAGCATGATTGCAAACAGCAGGACATTGTTTTCTAAACCTTCTAGTGCAGAGGCAGCTCTGATCTTTTACAGAAATCTGATGTAAGAATTTGCCTCGGCAGGATCAGACCTGACCCTTGCTGGCTGTTTTCAAAATCTTTGCCTAGGAGTCTCTATTTCCTTTTCTCTATGGGAAAGAAAAGATAAATATGCAACAGTCACACTTTCCACAGAAAACACAATTTTTCATGGATATATAGTAACTGTAAAGAATGCACCTTCCAGGGGTCAGGGGTTAAACTTAGAGTGCTGCAACATTTCAGGCTCAGTGAACTTCCCTGAACTACCATTTATATTGTGGCATCCATAATTTCTCCAACGTTTTTTATGCTAAACAATACCTTTACTGTTCATATTTCTCCTAAGAGATGTACATTTTTGTTAAAATATGAACTAATTTAACATATGATTTCAATAGAAGGTGCTATGTGTATTATTCTTATCTACTACTATTGACAAAAAATAAATTTACACTAACAAAGACTTCCTTTGATTGCAGTCATGTGACTGCAGCCTCAGGAGTGCATCAGGTGGCAATGAAAATGCATATCATCACAATTCAGTTTGAGGCCATCTCCCAAGTTCATATCAGCCCCTGCAGTCCATAGTTCTGTGGGTGTATTGCAGGATTTGGGATGTGCTGAACATGACACATACCTTACCTTGTAAGTTCTCATTTGGCTTTTGGCCAAATGATACTATAAGTGGAAAACACTCAATTAGATGAAGATACATCTTAATGAACTGCCTGCTGCACATCACCACTTGGTAAAATTGTATGCTAGACACTTGTTAAAAAATACAGCTTCACATATGGCAACTTAAAAGACAGTCTTTTTGCTCTGTAGTGAGGAAGGGCTGGGTTCTTAGAGGCACTTGCTTTCTTGAGGATTAGCCACATTGCAAAGGACACATGCAAACAATCTGAGGATAAGATGAACCCTCTGCAGTTTCCCAGGTTAGCCCTTGCCCTCCCTGTTGGTGCAGACCAGGAAAAGTGCACACCAGGCTGTGGCAGACATATTCTTTGCTCCCAGGCCCAAGAGGTGCAAAGTAGGAGAGTCTCATGATGCTCCCAACCCCTTCAAAATTCCTGAGCACTTCCTGGAATCTTCAGAGGTGGATTGCATCACCCACCTCTGTAAATAGCACTGCCTCTGTCAGTGTAGTCTGCAAGCACAGTTGGGTAAATAAATGTTTTATCTTTTTATCCAGTGTCCTCTAAGTTCAAATTACATCAGCATGTGATTCATACAAAAGCAGACAGAAGAGAGAAATCCAGTAATAGAAATCCATCCCTCCTCCTCTGCTAAGGTACAGTGACATTTATGAATATCATCTTTTACTACCTTTATTATGAGGGAGAAAGCTGCAGTCTTCTTTCATGTCTTATTTTGGAAATTCTTAAAGAAATGGAAGATTAAAGATAAGCAGCAACCGCTAGAATTTTCAGATCACAGGTCAGCTGTCTTCTTCCTCCTCAGCAGAGATTATGAGGACTATTGTTTTCATTTCTTGAATAGATTTGCATTCTTATTTGTTCCCTTCATTTCAAGGGATTCATTCTCCCACTGCTATCTTGGACCTTCTGCACAAAGCTTCTCGTTACTCTTCAGGGGCTGCCTTGCCTGTTCCTGATCTCAATGATCCCTCCCTGGAGGGAAAGGCAGGCTTGATTCTCCTACAAGTAAGAGGAGGAAGAAGAGTGAGGAAGAAGAAGGACATTGAAGTTTTCAAGTGAGACTACCAATACCTTTTTCAGTGTTTTTGACATTGCTCAACTCTAGCAGTAGTTGAGTCGCAGCAGAGCCTGTGCCAGGTCTGCCAAGGCAGCATATTCCAGATTTGTAATATCCAAAAATCTGTGTCCTTCATGCCCTTCATCTTTAAGTGCTCTACATGCCCCCATCCATGTTTTTTCGGAAAAAAAAATTGACTTTGTGGGCATTTGGGTTGTTTCTTCCTTCAGCAAACTGAGTGGTGCATATGTTTGTTAGGTTAACTGGTATAGGCCATCAATTCTCCTCCCTAAAAGGAGGTATTAGAGTGGAGACCATTGAATAAGAGTTACAGTGATGGTCTCGCTGAGCTCCTTTAAATGTTTTAGGTGGTTGCTCTCATGAGCAATATTTTAATTCCAGCTTCTACCACTAGACTGAAAAATTCTGGCTTGAAACCTGAAGGGATCTTGGATTTGTTCTTTGGACTTGCAACTAGGATGCAGGCTCCTTTTATTTTCACTATTTATTGGGTTTGCTTGATAAGTTTTTTGCAGTGGGGCAGGGCTACAGGGATAGGTTCTCTGGGAAGCTGCCAGCAGCTTTCTCCCAAGTCCAAAAGATCTCCTTTTCCTGACCCATGAGCTTTTTTAAAATTTCTCTTTCCCCATCTATTTGAAGAAGAAGAGTGAAAGAGCATCTTTGGTGAGCACCTGGCATCCAACCAGGGTCAAACCACCACACAGCTCTAAAACTGACAAGTCGAGATTAAACTTGTTTGTTCAACTTTACATAGCTTAACTGTCTCAACTCTTGATTTTGTGCCTTGGTCTGACTGCCCAGATCCACATGAGTCTTCATGCCAACCCATTTCATCTGCAGACAGAAGAATCCACAGCAGCAATGGATTAACAATGCCCTTATCTTGTACTGTTACAACCCACAGCAAAGGTTCCCTTTAGCATTGCCAAACTTCTGCAGACGCGAGCAGAAAATGCAGGCACACAAGGAAATATGTAGGTATAATATTAGGTGTCTGAATTGTAGATTATTCAAATAATTAACTCAACCAGCTACTTGGTGATCTATCTTGAATTATTAAATCTCTGGAGATGCATGCAGAATCAGATTTAAAATGACAGGTATGCCTAATTACAATAATTGCCAGCAGAGCATTTCATCACAGACTTTTCTGGACTGTTAAATGACCGGTTTAAGTGACAAACTAGTTAATCAGCAGAAGCCGCCTTTGGTGAAGTTGTGTAAATGACACTAGACAGGAAACGTGTCCTAGGGTGACTTTATGATGCTTGTATCGCCAATTGTCTCTTCTGTTTGTGCTGTATATTGAGTTCTGTGCCTTTAAGACTGGCTCTGAGAGCAAAGCAAAGAAGGAAGAAGTGCCAAGCTTGTTTTGAAAACAGCGCTCCACCTGCACATTCCTCTCTGGACTGTGTTGGTCTGAAGCACAGACCGGCACCTGTGACAGACATCTTTTTTTGCTTTTTAGTTAGCTTTAGCTAGCTAAGGCAGAGAAGTTCTCCAGATTTTTTTCCCTTTTCTTGAGACTCTGAATCTGCTCCAGACTGAAAACCCCAGAGAAGCACCAAGGGCTCGCACCTGCGGGCCACTGGGCCTAAACCTCCAGAAAGACTGAGTCTGATAAAGAACTGAGCTGAGCCACCCACAGCAAAGATTTTCTGAAGTTTACCATCTCTGTTCAAAGCAGCGAAGAGTTTTATTGTTTCATATTATTCATTCTTTATACTTGTAAGCATTTTGTTGTTAAATAAATAAGTTTTTTCCACTTTACTCCAAAGAACTTCTTTTCCCAGACTGGGTGGGGAGAGAGGCCTTTTAAGTTTGCTTTCCAAAGAAACCCTATTCAAAAGTTTCCTCCCAAATTTGCCCTAAACCAAAACAAAATGTTTTATGGTTTGAAGCCTGTGGCTTTGCCAATGGGACTTTCTGAGGGTATTTATCGAGATTTCTCTCAATACCTCCAAGGGTCCAGCCAGCGGAGTAATGGCTTAATAAAATAGCGAGACGGCTTCCCAGTATATGCTTTGTAAAATAAAGGTTTTAATAACAGCAAAAATAATAAACATTACAAAATGAAAAGAGATAAGCCGAGCACAGTGTACCAAGCACAGTTACACAGGCTAAGGCACTCCCAAAAAGCCTCGTGCACCCCTTGAGCTGGCTCTTTAATACTCGATGGTCTAGGTGGGCTTATTTGGCTCTTTGCCCAATGAGATTGACACTAGGCTTTGAGGTGCACTTCCAGAGCCCTATCACTGTGTCTGTGCTGGTACTGAGCCAATTGCAACGAGCAGGCTATAGAAAATTCTAGTTTAACTTCCTTATATAGAAACACCTGCTCGGGTACAGAAATGCACGACTACATCTCACCCTGTAAAATCATATTAAAAAAAAGAAAAAATAAAAGAGAAACAGTTACTTTGAAAAAAATCTCACTTTCGGGGATAATTGTGATTGTGTCAATAACTTATTGTCATTTAACAATTTGGTTTATAGTTAAGCTGTAGTTTTATGGATTACAAAATTTTAAATTTGGTACTTTCTTTTTTGTTATCCAATATTTAAAATTATTATTTAGTCTCAAATTACATATGAATCTTATTTTACTTTTTTGTTTGGGGAGATTTTTTCAAGTGAACTATATTTTCTTTTTCTTCTGCATAAGGATTTGATAATAACTTTTAACATAAAACAACGAACAATTTTGACATGACAATAATAACTTCAAAAATTTTAACAGTGCAACTTCTATAAAACTTAAGTCTCTGCTTCAAATGTATTTCAGTGTCTAGTGCTGGGCTGTGTGAAAATGCAGAAGTCTTTTTGAAGACACGGTCTGTGGTCATTCCGTGTCCTTTTGCATGCTCTTCTTCAGGTGTGTTCTGCTCTCCTTTCCTCTTTTGTAGTTGTGACTCAGCTTCTTTTGCAGGAACTTTCTTAGAGTCTGTACCTGTGGAGACAAACAAAACCTCTCTCCCTGCCATATAGGACAGGCTCTAAATTTTGTCTTGTTTTCAGAATTTTTATGAATACGAGAGATTAAAAAAACATATATATAACTTTGTTCAACCTTTCTATAATAGAAAGCACTACACACTCTCCCATTTTTTTCTTTTAAAGAGCATTCTTAGCTATTTGTGTGCTTTTTTTTTTTTTAACAATAGATTGGCTTTTGAATGAATTAGTTATAATATGTGGTAGATTTGATATGTTGAAAAACTTCTGTAATTTTAAAAACTGTACATTTAGGAATGAGAAATGTTTACAAGAGATGTTTTAATTGTCTTTTTTGGTCCTTTTCTCCTTCATGTGTTGAGGTAGAACATACTTTAAAAAGTGTGTGGTTAGACAAGTGAATTTGTTTGAATTGTTTAAATGGTTGATATTGCATGATATTTTTAATTTTGAGGGTTAACTTTTGCTGCTATTGATGGCATTAGTTAGTGTTAGGTAGTTTGGGCATGGTTGCACAATTGTCTTAATTTGACTTTGAGATATATGAGACGCTTTTTACAAGAGCTGATGTATTTTGATGACGGATGTATGGTTAAAAGTTTGCTGTTACATTGCTATTTGCTATAAAACTTAGGAGTTTAGTGTTTGCTTTAACATGTGACACAATACAGTTGCTGTTGAGAAAAAAGGAAAAAGATTAGTATTTTAATGTAAATTTTACAATTGATTAGAACTTTTTCTTGAGAGGTCTTTGCTTTTTTTTATTAAACTTATAACATAAAAATTTGTAAATATAAAATATGAACTTTGAAAAACATGTAGACAGTTGTTCTTTTTTGGTTTTGAGATATGGTTTTTAGACTTTCTTAAAATCTGATTTTTATTTTTTGGTGTTAGGATTTTACTACATGGTTATGAGATTTTAGATTTTCTTGACTTATTTATAAAACGAACTGTTTTTAGAGGTGTATGAATTTTGAAAGGTTTTCAATTTAATTATAGAGATGAATTTAATAATTAGAGGTTTTTTTGTAATATTTATACGGGCAATTTATAAAAACTTTTGAATTTTGAATTAACTATTTCAATTAAAGATATGAGCAAGCAAAATATTTTTGCAGAATCTTGTTGGAGTCTAGAACACCCCTCTGGCCACCCTGGAGGGTTTGGAGACCGGACAGGGGGTCTGGGATCTGTACAGGGGGATCAGTTAGACCCACACGGATCCCAGGAGGACACTGACTCTGATTGCTGTCCATGGGAGTGAACACTCACGTGCAGGAAGAATCACAAATCCTAAGAATTTAAAATAAGTAGTGGATGGTTTATTATAGAATATAAATATAGAAATTAGGATTCTTAGCCTATGGGGCTGAAGAGGCAAGATGGAGGAATTGGGGAGTGGCCCCTGTCCTCCTAGTTCTTGCTCTTGTTCCCCATCTTGTGCTGAGTTGGGTTTTAGAGATTGGCTTAGAGTAGAACTGACATGTTAGTAAAGGTAGTAGGTATTGGTAAAATTTTGTAAATAAAAAATACGTCTTGGACAGTGGTTGGGTCAAGGGGACCGTACATAAGGTGCGGGGGTCTCTGATCCGCCCAGTCTGCCGCGTGTCCTGCTCTGCGGAGACACCTTGCAGAGCTGAGAAAGATCTAAGATAAGGTACCCTGCCAGGGAAGTGCCTGGCAGAGCTGAAAAAGGACTGAGATAATGGAGAATAAACAACCTTGGAAATGTGCACCGGCAGACTCCGCTTGTCGTCTCTACCTCTGGTGTGTAACACTTAGGGCAAAGAGAAGACTGAAAACCTTATTACCTCTGGGAACAGCAACCCAGAGGAAACTCCCAGGGAACAGCAACCTTGGGAGAACCCTTATTACCTTGGGGGTCAGCAACCCCAAGGAGAATATCAAGGAAACAGCAACCTTGAGAAATCTTTTCGTGTAAAGGAAAAATTATTTAGGAATTAGCTTTTATAATTAGTTTGGAATATAAATTTTTGGGCAAGTTACTACAATCTTCTTGCTTAATTGACAAAACAGAAAAGAAAAAACCTTTTGTTTTGGAATTACTTGGTGGTCTTTTTGAGATCTTGATGAAAAAATTAACTGATAAAGTTCTGGGTTTCTTGTTAAAACTGCAAAATAAAAGAATAGGTCAGGGTTTTAAGGTATTTTGAGCTGCTGCTTTGGTGGATTCTTGTGGTGGTTTTTATGACAGTCTTCTTTTGGACAAAGTCTACTTTGTATCTTGGCTGCTGGAATTGAACTGTTAGCTGTCTCTGTTCTGTTTTCTTGGAGGGTTTTAGACGACGATAAACTTTCACTGCTTCAGTCTTGCTCTGTCCTTGCTTTTGTTTTGTTTGCTCTTCTGTCGCCGGAGCCGGGCTGGCCCCAGGGTGCTGGTTTCTTTTCAGCTGTTGCTTCGGCGCTGGGACTGGGGTTATTATATCACTGTTTTTGCTGGGTTTACATTCACTCCTTCCCCTACAAGCTGCTCAAGTGTTAAGGCTGCAGTGGCTGGATTTGTGTCATAGTCTCTTAAAAGCTGATTTAAAGCATGCTTCCATGCCAATTCCCATAAAGAATATTCAGTAGGAGACAGGAGAGATGTCATTATTTGTTTTAGATCATGGGGTGTTAGTACATTGGCAGCAAAGGTGGCTTGCAATAGACCTCTAAAAAAGGTAGAGTCTCTTCCATATAACTTTGCAGTTTTGCAAAGTTCTTTTATTTCAGAGAAACTTATTTGTTCCCAGTGGGGATTTAATCCTGCTCTATTATATCGGACTGGGAAGACTTTGAGTTTTGAAAGGATATCTCACTCCCTGTCTTGTGCTGCTTCCTTCCTTATCTTGTGCCAGGGATCTATGCTGACTGATGAATCCTCCAAACCATTGGAGAAACTGCAGGACGTGTGGGAAACCTGATTTTTCATTGGAGTTTGTTTACATTCCTCCGGCATGGGCGCCACCATCTTGAGGGGGGCGAATTCCGGGATGTCACATCTGGTTCTCACGCTCCTCACAGCCAGGACGTGTCTGTCCAGGCTGTGGGTGGCAACCCGGGGCGGTGCCTGAGGCTTGGGACTGCCCATGGAGGGGAAGCTTCCCGTGCTGGAGTGGGAGGAGTTAAGTGACACATCGGACTGGGCATGCCGCAGGGTCAGGCTGTACCGAGCCCGCCCACGTGGAGCTGCAGCCTCTGCCTCAGAAATATGGAGAGTGCCACGTTTTTCTTTGTTCTCTGAGCTCGCATTTTCAGGGCTTTGTTCAAAACTCGCGCGCTCAAAATTAACGGACTGGGATTGCTCGAATCTCGTACCAGGAGACTGAGGGGGTGGGGAGGGTGGTTGGAATGGAACCTTAGCCTGTGTGGCCAGTGCTGGCACGGGTCCCACTCCAGGGGGACTGAGGAGGGCAAGGGGGGGGGGGGGGGGGGGCTCTGAGCCCTCCCATGCCTGCTTCTCGGGAGTACATCAAACCGTTTTTTTCTGGGACTTGGGCGATCAGAACTTGGATTTTTATCTTCACGTCTAAGGTGAGCAGGAGCCTTTTTGCATTTTACTTTCTGGGCTCCTTTTTTATGGTCGCTTTTAGAAGCATTTTGCCAGGTTTCTCTCTCTGCAGTTTCAGGTGTTTTTGCACTGCTGAGCCTTTCACCTTCTGTTACAAAGTCTAACACAGTTTTAAAGATGGGTCTTAATTTTAACGCAGATTTTTTCTTTGAATTATACAACTTCAATCCTATTTTGTCCCAAAATTCTACTGTTATTGTTTCAGCTGTATTAGTGTCCGGAAAATTTTTATAGACCCATTTCACAAGTTTTTTAAGCTCTTTCCTCTCAAACTTATAGTCTTGAATAGTCAGTTTATAATT
The DNA here is from genome assembly GCF_021018805.1 of Prinia subflava. Classification (NCBI taxonomy): domain Eukaryota; kingdom Metazoa; phylum Chordata; class Aves; order Passeriformes; family Cisticolidae; genus Prinia; species Prinia subflava. The sequence goes on from NC_086282.1 coordinate 10,747,538, forward strand.
AAAATAACAAAAGGTGTCTCGCTGTTCTACGGATTGCCGGGTCCCCATTTCACTCACCAGAATGGCTCTTGTGATCACCCAGTGCTCTTGGTTTGTCCCCGACTCTCTGAAGTCACTCAGTGATTAGCTGGTCTGTCTCCAGCTCTGCTAGACTGCAGCTTCTCTCTTCTAAAGAGTAATCCACCTCGTACCAGAATTGGTGTCCCGGCAACGACCCCTTCTCACCGGTATAGGGGTTCAGTCAAAAGGCTCCCTCTCAGCCTTTTTGACCCAAAAATGTGGGTTTATTTTCACGACTAAAAAAACCACCACGAGCTCGCTTTTAAAAAAACGAAAACCAAGAGCAAAACGGCCTAGCTGACGTGAGGGCTCTGTCAGCAAAACTCGAACTACGTATCTTAATATAAGGTCCGAGTTCGAGCGCCATTTATCGAGATTTCTCTCAATAACTCCGAGGGTCCAGCCAGCAGAGTAATGGCTTAATAAAATAGCGAGACGGCTTCCCAGTATATGCTTTGTAAAATAAAGGTTTTAATAACAGCAAAAATAATAAACATTACAAAATGAAAAGAGATAAGCCGAGCACAGTGTACCAAGCACAGTTACACAGGCTAAGGCACTCCCAAAAAGCCTCGTGCACCCCTTGAGCTGGCTCTTTAATACTCGATGGTCTAGGTGGGCTTATTTGGCTCTTTGCCCAATGAGATTGACACTAGGCTTTGAGGTGCACTTCCAGAGCCCTATCACTGTGTCTGTGCTGGTACTGAGCCAATTGCAACGAGCAGGCTATAGAAAATTCTAGTTTAACTTCCTTATATAGAAACACCTGCTCGGGTACAGAAATGCACGACTGCAGGTATTGATGAAATTTACTCTATATAGTGTCAAAGGAAATTGAAAGCAAGAAAGCAGAAGGGGCTTCTCTATGTATTCATGGGCCATTGATTGCAGTGATAGTCAGAGTTTCTGATACCTGATATCTCTGAACATCTGCACGAGTAAGTTTTTGCTTATAAAGTTGTTTTCCAAAAGGGATGCATAAAAGAATAAGCTTGCTGTCACCATGTGGCTGTTGAGACTCAAGAGACTTCTTGTGTGGTGAAGTAGAGAAGGTGAGGTCAATTTGGGGTTTGGGAATTTCCAGAATCACTTATAACTCTGGTAGAACCTCTGAGGATCTTCTGCAAAGTGCCTTGCTGAAACCCCTTTCTAAGGTCTGGGTAAACCATAGAATAGATGCTTCTGGAAATCTGAGTCATATCGGACAATAAAAGCATTGAAATTAATGTGTGCCACTAGATAAGTAACACCACATAAATATCAGTTCATTACAGAAAAAAAAAAAGTATGCCAATGATAGGAGAAGGAGATGCATTTGCATCAGGGACGTAAGTACTTTCCACAGCATTACTCCCTATGCAGGACATTGATCCTGCAAAGATTTTCTCATTATACCACAAATTAGGAGAGTTGTATGAAAGGCCTGAAAGACCTGGGAAGAGATATTAGGGTTTCTTATTGTCTAGCACATCTCCCTTTTATCCAGATACAGTCTATTTAGTAGGATTTAATAAGCTCAGTACATTTTAGTTCTCAGATTTAAATAACAGAAATAAATATACCCTGGAACACAACAGAGATTGTAAGGGATTTCACACTCTTAACCTTGTAATCCTTGATTATTATAATGTGAATAATAAATTGGCTAATTTTGTCTAAAATATGGTTTGTCAACATCTGCAAGAGTGTCTTGGGTTATGTAACCAAAAAAATGTGTATTCTATTTCATCTGTAGAAAGCAGTTGGGAGATGGTTTATTTTTTCTTTATCTCTTGTAACTCCAGGGGGGAGGGGGGTGGATGCCTTCTGATAATAGACCAGCTGTTAAAACCAGGTGAGGCAATGTTTCCTATCTCTTTCACCACTGTCCACCCTCTGGGAGAGATATCTTCTGTTAATGGGCCATTAAGGCTCACCAATGACGTGACACATTACATCATTCCATTGTGAGATGCTCCACCCAGTGGGGAGGAGCCAACCCTTTCTACAAAGATAAAAACTGAGATGTAGGAACACCAAGCAGCCTGTTTTCCACTGGATTCTTGGAGGAAGACCGGACCCATCTCACCACCACTGAACCCTTTTTTCTACAGGATCATCTCTACTCCACAGAACAACATCTGTTACTCCAAGAAGACTTATTTGGACTGCTTCCAACACCCTGACAGCAGGATGTCAGGTTGGATCTCTGACTCCTTCAGAATTTTCTAGCACTTTTTTTTGTTTGCTTGTGTTTTTGTTTTTTTGTACTACCGCATTTGTATTTTTTAATATTCCTAGTAAAGAACTGTTATTCCTATTCCCATATTTTAGCTTGAAAGCCCCTAATTTCAAAATTATAATAATTTGGAGGGAGGGGGTTTATACATTCTCCATTCTAAGGAGAGCTCCAACTTTCCCTGACAGATACCTGTCTTGCCAAACCAAGACAATGAGTAATACATTTCAAATTAGAATATTCCAATTAATGTATTCTTCATTGCTTTTTAGTCTCTTTTTCTTTTTGCAGAGTCATGAAATGCATTTATGTAAAGATTATTTTAATTATTTCATTAAGCTCTCAAACATCCTTTTGTTTTTCCTGTTTGGAAGGGGAAAAAAAAAGGTATTTCCTTTATCAGAGCTACAGTGATAGGTCAAAGAGAATTCTCCTACATAACAAAATCAATGGCATGCATAATTAGTCTGAAATGAGAAATAATCTGGATTTTGAAGGTCAACAGCATGCCTGTGGGAGAGAAAAATGTATGCAAGGAGTACTGTTCAAGTACCATGCATGTTCTGGAAGGTCTGGTTATGGATGTTATTCCCCAGTGAATTCCCAGAACAGGGAGCACTGATGAGTTGTGCGTCCCCAGATGAATCTAATTAATAACTCAGTTGTGACTACAGAAGTAAGTCCAATGGGTGGGCAGAGAGCGACAAATGTAGCCTTACAAGAACGCGGCCCCTGCAGCCAGACATGAGCTGTGATATGAGCTGGGAGGAAGCTGGGGGAGGAAAGGGACAGAGAGGAAATCAGTGCAAGGAATGTCTCCAGCCTGCCTGTGCAAGAGAATATTGCTGAGTAAAATCCCCTAAAGAAAGCTCATGGTCTAAGCTTGACTGTGGGGATTGAGCAGCCTTTTTTTCCTCTGTCAAAGAAAATGCTGCATTTTAATCCTGCCTGCAAACATCTTACAATTATTAATGTTAGCATTAGCATATTTGACTTTCATATGTGACTTGATAGGCTTAAAACTCTACTATGTCCTGGTTGCAACATGAAGACAGTGGAAATGAATGAAAAAAGGGAACAGAGAGTGAAATAATGTGGTGGTGGTGAGGAAATAAAAAAGGAAGTGTTGGTTTGGGCAGATAGAAAACAAAGTTTTATTAAACCAAAAATCCAAAAGGAAAGAGTGGAGTGTATTCATAACATGTTGGCAAGCTTTAAAGTCAATGAGTTCTCCTAGGGCTTCAGATTGTTGATTTTTTCCCCCCATTTTGAATTATGAACAGCTCTCTCAAGGAAAAATGGGAAAACTCTACTTTAGAAAACATTGAAGTACTTTGATGTCGCAGCCTACAATTTTTTCCTCAAAACATTTTGTCAACTTCAGCCCAAAAAACCATGAAATTACATTTTGAACTTTTTATCTTCTGAAAAGAATTTGCCCAGCTGTATTTTCAGACTTCAGTGATGAAGAACACATCTACATCCTTCAAGTCTCAATGCTGAATTGATATCCTAAACATTAATAATGCACTGCAGTTGCAGGAAGTTTCAAGCATCCACCACACTGTTGTATTCCAGAAAGCACTTTTGGTTAAAACTATTTCTAGGGATAGAAATTCTCAAAGCAGCCCATGCAGAATTGGTTTTCCTCTATCTCTGAGTTTCATTACATCTATATTTTCCAGTGGAGATATGGGTCACTGTTATATGAATATAGCTTACTGAAAACCAGCTTATTTTAAACTGCCTTCTGCAAGGATGACAAAGAGACCATAGATTCCCCTATGGCTGCAGTACAGAGGACAAATGAGCTAAGCAGAACAAGTCTGTGCTCCACTTTGACCAGCTGGGCTAAGTTGCAATTATATTTAAGCACAACATGTAGGAACAATTGGAATGGAGACATCACCTCTAGCATAAGAGAAGATCAATGTTTGCATCACCAGCTTTACCATACCTGGTGAGTGTGACCATGCCATTGCAAGCTATACACACTGTTGAGGTAGCAGCAAACACACAGCCACTTTGATGGACAAGGCTATTGAAGCCTGACCCCTCTCCTGAAGCTGCCTGGAGCAGATTTAGATAGAACCAGAAGAACACTGCAGAGAATCTCACCTACTGTGTTCTGTTGCAGCCATGAGGCCTGACAGGCCTCTCTGGCGGTCAGTTGCCTAAAGGCAAAGAAATGCCTAGTCATGGTGACTGGACCAAATAACCCCTCTCCCACGCTCGGACCCTCTCTTATCTCCCTGTAAGACAATAGGTCACTTTTCACCCCGACTCATACCATTGGACCATTTCTCAAAACCTTGGTACCCTATATAAACCCCACTTTTGCCCAGCTCAGTGGAAGAGCTGTCCCTGAAACCCTTTGCAGAGGATGCCAATAAAGACTCATCTGTGGAACTACATACAGCGCTTCTCTCTCTCCCTGCGTCTGCCAAGGCACTTAGCAAGCTCACAAGCTGAAAATCACTAATAGAGCTGAAACTGCAAAGAGCTTAAATCACTGATAGCTGAGCTGCTAAGTATTGCCTGGGCCTGGGAGCTTTGCCTGAGGTACTTGGACAGGAGGTACTTAGCAGTACTCTCTATCCAGGAAACCCTAGGGCAGCCAGGATCGGACTGATCTTGAGAAGCTCCGGGAAAGATAAAGTGTTCCATCGTTGAAACAAGAGCAGAGTATCTCCATTTCACACATCTTCATAGGAATTTGAGAAATGAAGTGGGTGCCAACACATTGTACTTCTGAACAGTTGCCTTGCTATGATTAAAAAAAAACCCCACCAAAACACTCTTTGGTTTGCTTCTGCCCTTGTGCCCTAAGATAACATCAGGGCGTGCTAATTTCTTCTAAACCTGATAATACCCTTACATTACCCTCAAAAACATCTTTATTTGCAAATTTTTAGAATGCATGAAATTATATACACTTGATTTCTGCTAATACTCGATACCTCTATTTTATCTGCCAATTACAGCAAATAGAAAATCTAGACAAGCATGAATGCAATAAGATAATATCTTTTAGCAGTACCTAATTAAACCATAAAACAAAACATGTTCTATTTAAGGGATAATGTTCATGGCACTTGAACACATCAAGCAATAAGCTGTGTTTGTAGTTGATTAAATGTCAGAGTGAATCTGAAATATCTGATAACTGCAAAAATAATTTCCTGCAATATGCTAATAAGATGAAAAGATAGAGTTTCACATTTTGTGAGGTACAGATGAGAACACCCTGGACTTAGAAAAAGAAGGAAATGTTTGCTCCATAGGTCTGTTGGTGAGCTGTGTGGATGAGAATAAGCATCAGCTGAGCAAGGGGTGTTATATACAACTATGACAGCATTCTTCTGTTCCTGTACAGTGCCAGGGCTTTCACAGGGCAAAAAGCCATACTAATTTCAGCATGGGTGGCTTTGGTTTTGAGAGATAAGAGATTATATTGAACACTCCTGTCAGTTACTGAAGCAAGGACATGAAGCACATTAAGACTCTGTATGGACAAGTCAAGCTAATAGCTCTCTGCATCTTAAATTTCTTCTCGTGGTTATAGTCTGATAAATTAGACTTCGAGTCTTCCCCGTCTCAGTCTCAAGTGCTGCTGAGAAGGTTCACCACAGAAAGCTGGATTTTAATCCCAGCATAAACCAGAAAAGTCCTTATTGCATGGCATTAGTTTACAAAGGCTTGTAGGATGTTCATTCTTCAGTATAATTATTGTCAAAGATCATGCGTGGAAAGGAGACGTTTCATTTACTTTTCTTTTGCAGAACTATAAACAGCACAGTGATTTATTATAAACTTGCTGTCCTTGTTTGAGTCACAGATCTCAAGTTTCCATGTATAAATATTAATGGCAGGAATCTGTTTGGTGTAACATGTAAACTGTCTGATCACACAGGCCCATATTTTCTGGGCCCAACCTCATTTGCTCACTCTTGAGATTCTGCACCCTGTTGCATTGCCAATACATGTCAGACTCCTTTTAGAGGGAATGTTGTGCACTCTGGGGCTCACGATTTGCTCTCATCCTTCTTCTGTCATCACGCAACTCCATAAAGCATCTTGAAATGGGAGAAATCTGGCTAACAACATCTCAATGCCAGATAATTATCAGATGGTAACTACCCACACTGATTACCACTCAAATTAGAGAGGGAGTTTAAAGATCAATTTGTGTGTTTATGTGGGGATTGAGCTTGTGGCTCATCTCTGCCCAGACTCTTCAGCAGTAGGAAGTGCAGGTATTATATTTCCTCTAGCAGGAATGCTAACTGAGAATTCCTAGCTTGAGCACAGAAAAAGAAAATGGGACTCAGTCCAAACCGTTTCAAGAGGAAGGAAAAAAACCCCAACTTGTTTCCTAACTTGGCTTTGGTTCGTGTTTAACATCAAGGGAAGCTATTGATGCTGGAGGCGCTGTACTGAAAGTTGTTGCCTTCATGCAAGTTGCATTGTCTCTCTTCTGTTGCCTCTTGGCCAAGTGGTATTTCATTTGTGGGCTTGTAGCAGTTCAATATACATTACTGGAGGGAAGGTCAGGTCATAGAACCCAGCCCGGTACTTTTTGCTCACTTAATGAGAAAATGTTCTGACTATAGACTGGAGGAAAGAAATAGGAAATAAAGTCAGAGAGTCAGATAGGAAAAAACCCAGCCGAGTCACCATTTAGTCCTTTAAGGATTTCCAGTTGCTCACTGCTTTACTTTATAGAAGAAACATCAAAGAGCATTGACTATCTTTGTAGTTGAACTCAAAAGTATGGATGACTATATTTTAAGTTATCCTTCTGATATTGGGCACAAATTTTTAACTGAGACTTCTACTGATGTTTTACCAAGCTGCTGCATCTATCAAGGGAAATCAGAATATTACCGACAAAGGTGTTAATTCTACACCTCAGATTTTTAACTAGATGAACCTCTATTCAAGCTGGATTCTTCCAATCAAAGCAACAAGAGGATCTGCAGAAGTGCCACCACTATACATTGGCCCTATGACAAGGGAGTTATTTTACAGTTTCTACTATTACAAGAGCATCCAAGCCTCATTCCAAAACATACCTGCAGTAGATGTATCCATTTCCAGACCTCAGATGTGTTGTGGGTCCCAAGGTAATCGGAAACTTCACAATTTTTATATTAGCACATAGAGGAATTAATCCTCACTGGCTACAGAATTCTCAGTTTCTATTGTTTAAATGATTCCCTTGCTTCTAATGTTAGTTAATCCTGTGCTCAGTCTTTCTCTTCTTTTGAATTGGTAGGTTTCTTGTGTTGAGTCGATGAGTTGTGTTCTCCTCTTGCTGGAATTAGCTGATTTCAGCACACTTCCTGAGTTGTGGATTTCCTTGAGGATACTTTGGATCCATTATTAGTGTTCCCCCAGCTTTGCCTCCTCCTAGGTCAGAGATAACACTCAGGCAATACTACCACCTTATTATCTCATCGCAAGCTCCCATCAAATGGCCTAACTTACAATAAGAGTTCCAGGAATCCATGGAGACATATTTGGGTCAGGGGAAAGGAGAGGGAACAGGGGAGGCAGCTTTGGTGGTCTCAGATATCCACCACATCTGTCCCATAACTTGGGGTGATCTTTGCTTGACACACTTTGCCACAGTGGGACTTTGTGTTCTTAAGAGCATTTGAGAGAGGCAATTGTGATCTCCTTACACTGGGGAGAGTGGAAAAAAGTACAAAAAATAGTTTTGTGGTGGATCAAGATGACTGTCTAAATAATCACAAAATAATGATCATTTTAGTTGGAAATATGAGGCTGGGGACTCATAGGCCAAATTTGCCTCAGTGTAGTTGAAACAGGGATGCAGTACATGTTACTGTTCTAGTGATTTCTATATGAATATTAAAGAAATCCAGCTGACACTGTGCAATTAAATACCATGTTGGCAAAACTAGATCAGGACCATTTTTATTACCTTTACATGTGGTTATCTGCATGTTAAGATGGTTAAAGCCATCACATCTCATTTCAAGGTGTATGAAGGTCAAGACACAGGTCAGGTTTCTCAGCTGACTTTAGATGACATCCCCATCTCTGCTAATTATTAGCTTAAAACATTTCCCCTTACATAGCAATCAAAAACTTGGAGTATTTCTTCAGTTTATGAATTTAATATTTTCAAATTTATTTTATTAGGAACTTCTGCTGACATAACTTAGTTTATAACCCTATTAGCTTGAGTTACTAAAGTGTTTTACAAAATAACAGTAGCATTCAGACAGATTTCTGAGGTGCAGAGCCATAAATTTTGACAGCATTTTATTTGATGAAAGTAAAGAGTGTCATTTTCCTCTTTATGAACTCTATTTGACATACACTCTGATCTTAAAAAAATTATCGCATTTGAGAATGGAGAAGATGGGCTGCTCAAATTCTCCATGACCAATAATTTATCAAATCTGTCTCCCATTTTTTCTACACATACAAAAGCCTGTTCTGCTAATGTCCTCCAGTGTTTAAAGCTAATGGGTTATATTTGGGGTATTCTATTATCTAAGATATGTGATAAATATTAAGAATTAAAGATGTCTCCTGAAAAGGCAACAGGATTTATTATTAATCAAAAGAATACATCGGTTTTTTCTCTATGTCAATCCTTGTCTATTTAAAAAGGTTGCCAATGTTGCAGTTCTCTCATCCCGTTGTTAATGGAGTTTCAGATGTTTCTGTTCCTGAGGGGTTTTAGAGTTTCAGCACTTCTAAGCTCCCTGGAAAGGGGGCAGATGCTTTCTCTGGTTCAGGGCTCAATGCTCTGTGTTGATAACATAATAGTGCTAACCTAAAACACAGCCTCATCTGCAGTTCCCACTGCTCCATCTGCTAATTTTCTCCTCTTAACATGATGATAGCATGCAGATTCCTCTGTACCCATCATGAGCAGAGGCAGCCCTAACTCCACAAATTCACCATCTCCTGATGGGCAAAACATGAGGCTCATTAGTTACAAGGTGGGTCTTTCTTGCAAATCACACCAGAAAACTTTCAGGAGTAAAAATGATGTGGTCTGTATAAATGCAACTGCTGGGAAACACCACTGGAGGCAGTGAAAGATTTCCAGCTGGAAAGACTTAGTGCCTGTTGTTTCTGGAAAGCAAGTTGAAAACACGGCTTTTCCACACAATGTGCTTCTCCGCAAGCATCCAGGTAGAGGATACAAGACCTGAAGAAACTTTTAGAGAGGCAACACCTTTGTGAAGAAATACTGCTTTGTATTGATGATACTTTTGAAAATAAACAGCAGTGCTAGATGAGGGGCAGAGCTTGAAAGTCAGATTTCTAGTTGGTACTTAATTTTTTCTTTTCCCCCGAAATATAATTCTGCTCAGTGCTCCCACCTGGCTTTTCTCCCTCAGGGGAGAAGACCCTCACATTGCAACATGCTCCCCCAGCCAGGGTTAAGCTAAAATTCTCAAATAGGAGGAAAACAAATTTCTCTCTTTAACAGTGGTCTGTTCACAGATCAGCATTCAGAGATATCGTCCCATCATCCAACTTCAACACCCAACTGAAGGAGATGCCTACTTCTTTGGCACCTGAAATTCTCACTTGAGTAGATTTAGATATTCTGCTCTAGCTGAAGCCACTCACATCATTGTCACCTTTTGATGGAAAGGCGGGCGACCTGGTTTCAGAAAGCCAGCACGGCGGCTCGACCTTTTCCCGAGCCACTCGGGCCACTGACACGCTGACACCAATGTGGTGGATGGCAAATGGCGGTTTATTGAGTTAGCACATGGGGTTAAATAGCCTAAGGGGTCTTTACTACGTCAGAAGGGGGGGGCGGAGGGTTCAAGGTGGGGAGCCAATGGGGTTAGGAGGGGTCACCACCAGAGAGACGGGGGGAGGGTCCTTATCTTTCCGTGACATCGTGAGATCTTCCAGTCGCCTGTCCTTATCTATCACACACATCTCCCCCCCCCCCCTCACAAATAAATGAGGTAGTTAAAACATAGGCATTGAAAAAGGGGTACAAGGTAGTAACTTAACAAGGAGAAAAAAGGGGGTTTGGAGAACCTGAGTAAGTTCTGCGAGGCAGATCAGGCAGACCTCGCGACTGGCAGTGTTCACAGTTTGACTCACAGCACTTGTTGTTGTCCTACAAACAGAATGTTGGCCCGTTCTAAGCGTGTTTGAACAAATGTGACCAGCTTGTTTAGCAGGCACGGTCCAAAGGCGAGAGCTCAAAACAGCATTGCCAGTGGGCCTATCAGGGTGGAAATTAGGATGGTGAGCCATGGCGATTGATTGAACCAGGACTCGAACCAGCCCTGTTGGGCTTCCCTGTCTCTCTGGGCCAGTCTGTCTCGGAGTTCCATCATGGAGTCTCTAATGACTCCTGTGTGATCGGCATAAAAACAACATTCCTCTTTCAAGGCGGCACACAAGCCTCCTTGTTGCATGAACAGGAGGTCCATTCCCCGCCTGTTCTGCAGGACGACTTCTGAAAGCGAGGAAACTGATTTCTCTAAGAAGGAGATGGATTTCTCGATCCTCTGCAAGTCCTCGTCGATGGTCATTTGTAATTGAGAAAGTCCTTGGTGTCGGGTCACGAGGGCTGAGACACCTGTGGCCGTGCCGGCTGCTCCCAGTCCGAGCAGCATCGCGATGGTTACCCCTGTTATTATCTCTCGTTTGTGGAGCCGGACAGGTTCCTCGAAAAGTTGACACACCTCCTCGTCTGAGCGGTACAAGACCCTGGAAACAATCAGAACTTGAACACAGAAATCATCAGTCTCATTGAATTTGGCCAGAGACACACAAGGACTCACCCCAGACCGCTGGCAAACCCACATCCCGGATGCAGATGGGATCACCCACTTGTTGATCTTCTTGTCAGGTTTGACAACTTCAGCGCAAACATTTCCTTCCTGCCTGGCTAAGGTAGCGTTGCCAAAGCATTTTCCCTGACCTGTGACTTGACTCAGGGTGATTCCTCTGCGGGGAGTGTCCCACCTGCACTGGTGGGGGACATCAGCTGTGGAATAACTGAATGGGATGTTTAGAGCAACTCCTTCATAGAAAGGAGGTTTAACATCGTAACAGAGCCAGCATGAATCGGTTAGGTTCGGGTTGGATTCATTCAGAGATGAAAAGGTAGCTTCTAGCATGCGGAAAATGGGGTTCGGGTCAGACACGGCTAAGCGGTCTATCTGAAAGACATCTGCATAGCCGGTCGGGGTATTGGTGACCTTTGTGGGCAAAGATTTGAGGTGGGTTGTGTTTTCCCTTTTTAGTGAGTCTCTAATAACTTCATTGGGTCCAACCGCTCAGGGCACTGGCGGCTGGAGCCTGATAATTTGTACATTAACCCACTCTTTTGGCAATTGGAGGGCTACTGTCCACATCCTGCCTGTGGCCCAACTAGGGTGATCTGGCTGTAAAACGGTCATGTTATAATCGGTGCATGTCCGGCGGGCAGGGTCCTGATAATAGTTTCGATAGAACCCTGTCCTGAAGAAGGGTTTGTTACAGCTGGTGGGTGCCCAGGTGAACTGTAAAAATTTATCGGGTTCCTGTGGGTCCCACCCGTATCCTGATGGTCTGGCATCTGTAACAATGGTTTCACAGCCCCAGTAGCCACAGTACCCCCACCCGGGGTAGATGCAGTACCTTTTCCCTGGGTTGGAGGCTGGGCACCAGTAGGCCATGTACACGTGCATGAGGTATGGGGCGTGGCGGTCTATTTTCGGTCGCCCCGGGAACAGGTCAGTGATGTGAAACACAAAGGATGGGGCGCCCGGTGTGGTAATTTCTTTGAGCACCTTGTCACTTGAAAGGTGTTTCATGACCCACCTGAATGGTTGGTGGGGGTAATAGTCTGGGCTGGCTTGCATTCTGGCAACAAGCCCTAATAGCAAAATCATGCAAAAGCACCGTTGTTGTCTGGGTCTCACCGGTGCGTGACTCTTGGGTGCTCTCGGTTTGTCCCTTTCCTCTGGAACTGGAGTGCACACTTTACGGGGGCGTCTCACAGGCATGTCCTGTAAACAGAAACTCACAATTTTCATTAGTCTCATTCTGAGGATCAGGCTTGATTAAGTGGACACCACCTGATTCTTCCCTCCCTTTTGACAGCTGCGTACCCTCTCCCCGTGAGTACCAACCTCCAGCCCCGTTCCCATTCACCCAGCTCATTTTTGATTACAACCTGTGGGCCCTCCTCTAATGCTCGGGTGGCCCAATGCCTTTGAACAGGGCTGTTTGTTTCATCCCCCCTGGGGAATTGGTTCAGTGCTAGCAGGGCAGTTGCCAGCAGCCGTGCCTGGTCTCCTGGGGGAATGGCATTGGCGAAACCCTCTGACTTCGCCAGCACCTCTATTCTGGTTTTGAGGGTTTGGTTGGCTCGCTCCACTATGGCCTGACCTGTAGAGTTGTATGGAATGCCCTGCACTAACGTGATGCCCCACTTTGAGGCGAATTCTTGCACAGGTTTGGAGGTAAAATTTGAACCATTGTCGGTTTTAATTTGCTTGGGGATACCAAGCCATGCCATGGCGGTCAGCCAGTGCTGAATCGTGGCTTTAGAGTTAGTTTTGGAGTGCTGTGTGGCCACAATCACTCCTCTGTAGGTGTCCACTGTCACTGCCAACCATGCTCGAAGCTTCAGCAGTTGACATAAGGTGAAGTCCGACTGCCAGATTTCTGATGCCTTGAGACCTCTTGGGTTGACCCCACTGGTCCACAGGGGTGACTTTTGGCAATGAGGGCAGGTGGCCACTACATGTTTTGCGTCTGTTGTCAAGATCCTGCACCTCTTTGCCAGAGCTTTGGCTCCGATGTGGAGTGACTCATGCAGTTGGCGAGCTTCCTGCAATGTCCACACTCCCTTTGCTGCGGCGTCCGCTTTGTCATTGCTGGTTTGGAGAAAGCCCTTGACTGGGTTGTGGCTGTTGACATGAATGACAGACACGGTGCCTTGTCGCGAGGAGAGTGCTTCTTCAAGCATTGAGGCTGCTGCAGATGTTGACACGCCTGGTCCCGACATGGCCAGGCACAGCCTTGCCACGAATATAGAATCTGTCACGATGTTAAGGTCTTCATCTTGGAAGAGTCCGCACGCCAAGACTACAGCTGCTGCTTCCAGTTGTTGCACTGACAGTGTGGGGTCACATGCTTTGACACAATGCCATTGTTCTCCGGTCTGCCACACCGCCGCTGCGGTGGAAGTCGTGGAGGAGGCGTCTGTGAAGACCGTTGGTCCTGGCAGTGGTCGGTCCATGACCTTTGGTGGCAGGTCTATGTCAACAATGGTCAGCAGCTGGGTCCAAGGTGGTCTGGTGGCGCAGCAGATTTCTCCTCCGAAGCCAGTGAGGGCAAGGGCCAGGTGCTCCGATGCTGCGGTTGACTCCGTGGTCAGCTGCTTGCGAAAGGGGAGATGGATTCTTGTCGGTTCAGTTCCCAGATGTTTCAGGGCGAGTTTCCTGCCTTTCATGATGATGTTGGCGACGCATTCGACTCCTGGGGAAAATGCTGGTCTTCTGAGGACCACCCATTGGATCGGCCGGGCCTTCTCAGAGGGTCCTTGGGCCAGCACTCCCACTCCTCCCTTCTGAGTGAAATGGACATACAGATCAAGGGGCGCACCTGGGTTCCACCTGGCGAGTGTGCCAGTGGACATCTGATGTTCGATGAAGTCGAGGGAGCTCGCTGCTTGTGGCGTCAGCTCCTTGGGTTCCCAGGGGTGCTTTCCTTTCAGGAGGTCATACAAGGGGTCCATGACCTCGGGAGGGATTAGGATGATGTTGCGGAGCCACTGCAGAGATCCCACGAGTCGCTGCATGTCATGGAGCGTCTTGATGTCTCGGCAGACCTTCACCTTGGGAGGGGTCACGTAGGAGTTTGTGATCCCCACTCCCAGGAAGGTCACGCAAGGTCCTCTTTTGATCTTTGTGCTCGCAATCTCAAAGCCGTTTGCCTGGAGAGTTTTCGTGATTGTGGACACTAAGTGATCCACTTGGCTGGCTGATGGTGCGGTGATGAGGACGTCATCCATGTACTGAATAATGGTTGCAGCAGGGTGGGAATGTTGGACTGGCATCAGTGCTCTGTCCACGGTGATTTGGCATACCGTAGGGCTGTCCACAAAACCCTGTGGTAGCATTCGCCGCTGGAAACGGAGGCTGGGTCGCTCGCCGTTTGGGAACACGACAGAAAAGGCAAACCGTTCCTTGTCCTTGGGGTGCAGGGGTATCGAGAAGAAACAGTCTTTGATGTCCAGCACTGCGCATGGCTGCCCTTCGGGGATGGCTGAGTTCATGGGCAGCAGTGTCTGAACAGGACCCATAGGTTTGGTTGTCTTATTCACTTCCCTGAGGTCGTGGACGAGGCGATAGCCTTCTCCAGACCTTTTGGGGATCACAAACACGGGGGTGTTCCATGGGCTGGTGGAGGGTTCTATGTGACCCTTTTGCAGCTCATGGTCAACCAGTTCCAGCAAGGCTGCCATTCGAGGCTTTGACAGGGGCCACTGCTCAACCCATCCAGGGTCTGACGATTTCCAAGTCAGTTTGATTGGCAGCGGTGGGTGCACGGCAGTGGCCCTCAGGATAAATTTGTAATCCTGACTCCTAACATGGCAAGGACATCCCTTCCTATCAAGGGTGGGGAATTTTGCAAAATGTAGGGGTAGATTGCCACAGTTTGTTCTGGTCCTTCTTCTGTGTGGAGTGTTATCGCTACCAACTGGGTGCTTCTCCATGCCCGGGTCTGCCCTCCCACTCTGTTCACTGGGGCTACTTCTTTAAATTGCCCATGCCGGGGCCAGTATGCTTGGGGAAGTATAGAACAATCAGACCCCGTGTCTCCCCAAAACTGGAGCCCTATGACATGGGGGTCCCGGCTGCCATAAAGGCGGCATGTTCCCCAAATCATCAGGGGCTCCTTCCCTATTTTCATGGCCAGAGCCACCCAGGGGTCCCGCTCTGGGGTGACCCCTGCTGGCCCTGTGTTACAGGTGCGGCTTGCGGCGGTGGTGGACACGAGGGCGCCCCTGGCGATGTTGTGAAACTTTGCCATTGTGTCGCTGTGGGGGGTGCAAAACCGGCTGTCCCCTGTGGGGGCAGGGGGTATGAGGGTTCCCCGCCCCACTGGGGGTTGGCATAGATGGGCCGCCTACGCATTCGCAGCGGGAGGAGGCTGGGTGCAGCCCGCACGCCCCCTCCCTTTCCCGTTTCCCTGAGGCCGGGACCTACAGTCTTTGGCAAGGTGCCCTTTTTTCCCACAGCTCCAGCAGGGCCCTCTTGCACGGGCTTGGAGCGGGGGCACAGCCGGGGATGGCTGTGCTGGCTGGGGACAGCTCACTGCAATGTGGCCTGCCTGGCCACATTTGAAACATGCCATCGCACTGGTTAAGGTACGGACGGCTGCCTGGATGGGTGTCAGTTGCTCCTCTTTTACTACATGTTTAATCATGTCGGCCAGGCTGGCTCCAGCCGGCAAGGAGCGCAGAATGTCCTTGGTAACTGAGTTGCATTGTTGCCGCAGGCAATCAGCTACTACAGGGCCTTTCGCCTCTCGGGGCAGGGTAGATGAATCTACTGCTGCCTGCAGGCGATCCACAAACTGCGTGAAGCTTTCGCTTTCACCCTGTTTTATGGTGGACCATGGAGATGGCCTGGCCACCACGCGAGACGCGGCACAAATGGCCTCCCGGGCAGCTTGGGTGGTGGCTCTGACCTCCTCAGCCCGCATGTTCGCGGCTTGTTGCTGAGGGGTTATCATGTCGTCATGTTTTCCCATCAACCTGGATAAGCTGGAGCCATGCAGTGGCTGCCCTGCTCCAGAAGACTGAGCCAGTAAATTTGTACAATTGTCCTTCCATTCTTGTTTGAAAACAGTCATTCCCGCCCCATCAAATATCATGCGTCCTATCTGTTTAATATCAAAAGGGAGCAAATCATAGTTGCCAAAAAGGCCATCCACCAGAATGGAAACCATGGCTGAATTCAACCCTTTTTCTGAGATTGCTTTTACAATTGTTTGTATATCTTTGGGGTTTACCGGTGTATATGTTTTTTGATGGTTACCCTCTGGCCCGGTAACCCTTACTGGGAAGGCTTTCACTGCGGCCGCCGGTGCCCATTTGGCGCAAGCTATTTTTATTTTTCCCCAGTCAGTGAACTGGGCTGGCTCGTTTTTTGAACCCCTTTCGGAGTGGCTTAAGGTTTTATTAGGTTTTGCTCTAGCCCTTGCTAGCCCCGCTCTCTCTGTCTCTGAGTCCCAGTCAGTGTCTGACAGTTCTCCCGAACTGCTGCCGCTGGTGGTGTCCGACTGAGAGTCAGAGGCACACTGCCAGCTCACTTCCGGGTTCGGGTGCCATTTTGTGCTGCTCCGGCCCCGCCCCTCCCCTCGGGGGTGGCCCCGCTCCCGCCCCCTGGGCTCGTCCTGCCTCCCACGGGGGGAGGTCTCTCCCTTAAATGGTGGCAGTGTTGAACGCAGCTTCTGACAGGGCGTGCGCTCTCTGCCGTTCTCCCTTGCGTGCGCGTTTGCGAAAGCCAGCGGTTCGAGCCAAGCGCTTGCTCCCCGGCACTCCCCTGTGCATACGCGTCTGCGAGAGCCCGCAGCTCCCGGCTGAATGCTCGCTCTCCACCACTGTCCTGTGCATAGGGGTCTGCGGAAAGCTGCCTCTCCGAATCGCGCATGCGCTCTCCGCCACTGTCCCGTGCACACGTGCCAGCAGAAATCCGCGGCGCCACTCCAAGCATGCACTCTGTCCCTTCTTGCCGCTCGTACGCGCCAGCAAAAGCCTGCCGCTTTTGTCTGAGCACATGCTCTTCTCTCTCTTCCCCATCTTTCCCCCACGCATGCGCGTCAGCAAACACCCGCGGCTCCGGGCTTTCCCCAGCAAGAACATCCAGATCCCGCCCTTCCCCGCGGCAGCCGGCCCAATTTTCAAACAAGTATGGCGGCGGTGCCGCCCACGTGTTCTCCTGTGCCACGTGCTCGGCGTCTCTGGCCTCACTCGCCAATCCTTCCCAGAAAAACTGCGCGTGCTGCCGCGCCTTGGGCACCGAAATGCTGGCTGACGACGAAGAGACGGATGGGGGACCCGTGGATTTTCGGGAAGGTTCCATGGGCGAGGGGGAGGCCGGCGGGTTTGGCGGGGGGGCCGGGGGGTTCCCTGAGGGCACCGGGAGGTTTGGACTTGGACTCTGGGAGGGGGGAAGCATGCCTGGCTCCCGCGGTTCCCCACACTCGGACAAATAATTTTCAGATGCCGTTTGCGTTGTAGCTCCCACCCCCAGCTTGGGGGTAGCTAGCAAGCACACGCGAGTGGCGCTCCAGGTCTCTTGCTCCTCCATCGCCCTGTGTAGGGCCTGCTCTACCTTCCCCCATGCCTTGAGGCTTTTAGCGCTGCCCGTGGATTTTGTATCCTCGGCCAGGGCAACCGTGCACCTCCCCCAAACCTCCGAATGTAATAAATCTACCGGTCGTTCGACGACCCCAAGCTCTAATAACCTTGCCATAGCAAGTTGAAAATCCTTGAGCTTGCACTCAATTCCCCACTGTTTATGAATTGAACTTACGACCTTCACCATGGCTTCCATTGGCTGGTCCTACAGCGTCCCATCCGCCTAGGGTCAGTTCCTTTGTCCTGCCCTGGCCGCTGCTCCTGTCCAGGCGAAAATCCCGATTCCCGAGTGTTTTTTCCTCCCGGGTTTCGGCACCACAATGTCACCTTTTGATGGAAAGGCGGGCGACCTGGTTTCAGAAAGCCAGCACGGCGGCTCGACCTTTTCCCGAGCCACTCGGGCCACTGACACGCTGACACCAATGTGGTGGATGGCAAATGGCGGTTTATTGAGTTAGCACATGGGGTTAAATAGCCTAAGGGGTCTTTACTACGTCAGAAGGGGGGGGCGGAGGGTTCAAGGTGGGGAGCCAATGGGGTTAGGAGGGGTCACCACCAGAGAGACGGGGGGAGGGTCCTTATCTTTCCGTGACATCGCGAGATCTTCCAGTCGCCTGTCCTTATCTATCACACACACATCATACAGGGATTTTAATCCTCATTGCTACCCATGGTTTGAAGTCTACATCTGTATTGCTAAACTAAAATAGCATGAGGAAGGGTAGAAAATTAGAGGAAGAAAAGAATGAGAGGATCTTAAATATAAACTCAAGTCTGATGCAAAGACCTCATTGTGGAGATAAAACACTTTTGTTGTTTTGCTGTATATTTTAGGAGAGAATAATATCTTAATTCTGGGCCTGTAAACATTTTCCTTTGAGATGTTCAGAAGCCTTGGTTTCTGCCATGACATAATTATACAGCACAGAATAATTATGTTACAGTCAATTAAGTACACTAAATGTGCATATTTAGGAAACCCGATTTAAACGTCATCTGTACCATGCTGCATCTCTACCACACCACAGTTCCTCCATCTGAACCAGAGACAAATTACTTTGGCAATTAAACTCAGGGGTTCAGCCACCTTCTGAGGGAGTGCTTGAAACTTTTGTTTTGTTGTGGAAATTATGCCAGACACCATAACAGGGCTTGGCTCTTGGTTTCTGCTGATTACATAAAGCCAAAGAGGAAAATCTTCTGTAAAGTTCTCTTTTATTAGCACTAGAGCTCATGCTCCAAATAGGAACACTGAACCCTAAAGTTTTCTTATACAAAGAATTACATTTTTCAATCATGTAGTCTATCAGTCAATAAAACCCAACATTTTTGCAGCAGACCAAATTCATGGCATGCACAGGTATTCAGTTTTTGATAATGGCTGAACGATGGTTTATGAAAGCTCTTATTAAGAAAAATTAGAAGTCATCCAGTGTTATGGGAATTTCTCCAAATGTTATTATAATATTAGAAGGATGATTAATATTATGGCACACATAAAATTCTTTCATCTTTTCTGGGACACAATTTCTTTTCTGTCTATGACTGACTGTGAAGAGGAGAAAGAAGAGAAAGATATCACTGCAGGAAGGAAAGTGGGTTTTGCTGGTTTCCCTCCAAGCATTTTGACTGTACTACTTACATAGAGAATGTCTTATTTGGTATTAGACTAAGAAAGGGGTACAACCGACTTCAAACCAAAGCAGAACAAGAACAAACCAAAAGACTGAAATACTATTAGTACTATGACTACTACTGCTACTAGTAGTAAAAAAAAAAAAAATAATTTGGCTGACTCTTTTAAATAAATGTCAGACATTTGAACCAAGTCCCAAACTGTCTTGTCACATGGAGATCTAGTTCTTCAGCACTTCCTCTAAAAATATTTAATTAAAAAAAAATTTAATGAAACACCTTTCCCCCTCCCATGCTCCCTTCACCTTAAACGCTTAATATTTACTACGTTTTTACCCTTATCACTTAGAGTAGACAAACACAGACATGAACAATACAACACAAAAGGCCATCAACCACTTGGGGCTGTTATATTTAGCAAGGCAGGTGCTCCCTTAGCACTTGGTTCCACTTAACATTGAAAATACAGCTGTATTATGGGAAAGGAGTAGGAAAAGTTGTAATATTACAAGTCTCCCACCCTGTTCTGTGATCAGTCCCAGTAAATCTCTCTCTGGAAATCTCTCTCACTTTAGATGTTTGTGAAAATATAGGTATCACTTTGTCAGGCATGTCAACAACAGATGACAAGGATGACCTCTTTTGATTTCACTGCAATGCTCGCAGCTTGCATAACCAAAGACTGGTAACTTCTTTCAGAGTGTCGGGAATGTTCCCTTGCTTGTTAGTTCCTCAAACAAAACATCCTTTTCTTCATTCAAGTAACAGATGGATTTCAGACATTTTCCTGAAGCAACCCGGGCTGTCCCTGTTTTTTATCAGGAGCTTAGCAGCGCAGTAGAATGAATATTCAGTGTGATGAATTGGGTGTGGGGTGAAGGAAGAAGATGAATGAGCACAGACACTGTCAAGGCTTCTCTGGTAGAAAATGTTAACGATGTGCTTGGAGTTTCCTGATAAGTCTGTCATATGGCCCATTACTGGAAATAATCTTCCCTTCTGACACCATGCTGATGTGATTGTGGAGGCAGAAATGGGAAGTAGTGGCACTCACGAAATACAAATTGCAGGTGGTTTTTCTGTCTGGGGTTCAGACAAAGCACTAAAAGTGTCTCTGCTTTCACTCTCAGAAATGCAGCCACTGTACCTAGGCACGAACAAGGTGGACAGGCTTGTGCGGAGATTCAGACTGATCTACAGGAGTACAAAATCAGAGAGTTGTGTTCCTGCCTATACAAATAGAGCATTATTAAGCTTCTGCATGAGGGAAATAAGATCAGGAGCCGACTCATTTGACTTGCTACAAACACTTAATAATTACTTGCAATTTTTATAATATAAGTTAAATATTAAGAGAAGCTTTAAATCCAGTTCCTCAGAGCAAACATCTCCCAAAGCTGAGCAAAAGAAAAGAAAAAAAAAAAAAAAAAAGGAGGCCAACCCCATTTGCTGATTTAGGTGTGAAATTATTTCTACATTCTTTTAATTTTAGGCAAAAAGATTAGCAATATCTGTCACAGATTGCTGAGGACTCTTCATTAACTCCAGAGGCCAAAGCACTTTTGCTTTGAGTGGATATGCTATTTCTGCTCTGTAACATTAATTCTCTACTCAAAAGCAATAACATTCCTCTAGTTAACCTTGAAATAAAACTGTTGGAGTCTGTTTTTATGGATCTTCCACAGAGAGTGAGAAGTTGTCATGGGTTGGCACTGGCCAGATGTTAATGCACCCATGAATATATGTTTTTTCTCTAACAACTCTTGTGGGATGTGATCAGGAACAGAGCAGAGCAGGCTTAAATCTTGAAAACAAAAAAAACCACTAAAACTTTATTACATTACATAAGAACAGCGACAGAAAAACTCTTAAACACACACAGAGACAGAAATAAAAACTTCCCAGGACATTTTTTCTCTTCTCCCAGTTTCCATCCCCCACACATTACTCTTCACAGACCAAACCTTTGGGTTTTAGAGCAAACAATCACTACTCAAAAAAAACCAAACTAATCTTCAGTTCAGCAAGGGAGAGAGGAGTCTCTCTCGCACCACAGACTGTTCTCCAGAACACACAGGTCTACTCTTTATGTGTTCCCATGTCACCTGTGGCACTGCCTGGAGAAGTCTGCCAGGGTGACTCTCTCTTTTTCCTATGTCCAGCGCTCTCACTGCTGTCTCATAGGCCAAAACTACATACAGGGCTTTTTAAGGATGCTGCATGCCGAGCTCTCTCCCTTTTTACTCAGGGGCCGGGGTTCCAGGAGCAGGTCTCCCCTGAGGGCAGAGGGCGCCACTTCACCCTCCCTCTCTTTTCTCTGCTCGCTCTACTCTTCAAGTGCTAGTCACTGTAGCAAAAGCAGGGCAGCTGCATCTACCCAAAATGCAGTTTATGTTCAAAAGAGACTTAAGTTCAGTCTATGGCTGACATTATGCAAGAGAAGTCTAGCTCAGAAGGCTACTCTTCTCATTCTTCTATCGGGTTCTTTCTAATCATGCTTTATTATCTCAGTCTCAGGCTGCTTCTCTCTCTCCGAAACTACTAGTCATGAGAATCAATGTTTAAGAAAAGTTTCTTTCTGCTACACAAGGGTTAACAATTTTTTCTTGGCAGGGTGCTGCAGGCTCAGGCACTCTCAGGCTCCGCAACTCCCACGTGGCTGGGCACCTTCTCCCGGAGTTTGGGGGGGGGAGGGGGGTGAGTACACACAGAAGGCACTTCTACAGTTTTCTACCCCTCCATCCTGGACGGGGCAGTTCAGTTCCAGTTCTGTTTCCTCTCTTCTCTCCCCCGGGGCTCTGGCTTACCTGAGCCGACCATGTGTTTCTCCTCCTCTACCCAGCCTCGTGGCTGGGCAGGGGAAGGAGGCCTGACACATCTCTCTGCTGAAACTAGGATCTGAAAAGAGGCCGAACCCCCTTGGGGTCCTGCTTTTAACTCTTTGTGTCCTCAGAGGCGTGTCCAAACCTTCGAGTGACCAATCTAGGTGCCAGCAGAAAAGCTGATCACTGATTGGACTGCCCACATCCCTCTAGAAAAATTCACTTCCCCCGCAACCACGACAGAAGTGCAGGAATTGAATTAAAACATTTAGAAAAATTAAAATAGATAAAGCTACACACACATAAAATAGAAATTTAAGTTTCAGCGTTAAGCTTCATTCATACTTTAAGTGCTTAATTGTTAGTGTAGAAGTTCAGAGCTTCAGGCCTAGTGATAGAGTTTAGACATAACAAAAATGGAGTAGAGCACTGTTTATAATTTTTAGTATAAATTTTGTGCAAATAAGATAAAGTTTTTACGTATGTTAAGATAAAGTTTTTCACATAACAAGATAGAATTTTTACGCTAGCAAGATAGATTTTTTGCACTAATAAATATACTATATTCATAGGTTTTTGATACTACTTTTCGTAGTTTTTCGTAGTTTTTCATAGTTTTATGAACTTAGAGAATTGAACTTAAATTGAGTAGTGTGTAAATAAAAGTATGAATATGCATTTGTAACATATAGATAAAAAGCATCTGAGTTGGAAGTGGGGGTATCGATCGATCAATCTGATCTATCAATCCAACCTCCACCTTCTGCAACCTAGAGAAAAAGCCCTGCCAAGGAGCCAAAACAAGATTTTAAAAGTACCATCTATTGTAGTCTTTGTTGCTTGAGATCAGGGCCCCAGGGTCCCTTCCCTTCCTTTTCCCCTTGTGTCATTTGCCTCAGAACTCTGTTTGGGGCTGCCGGGGACTGCTCGAGTTCGGGACCCCAGGACCCCTTTCTGCCACTGGGCCCCAGCGACCAAGAACCCTGTTTGAGATTCAGGATCTTGAGACCCCTTCCTGTCCCTGTGACCCCACGGCCGGGAACCCATGTTTAAGATTTGTGATCCCAAGACCCTTTCCTGTCCCTGCAGCTGAGAACCCTACTTGAAGTCTAGAATTAGAAGTTGTTTTACCCAGAGGCTGTAATGCTGTGTTAAACTCTGTGTTCTGACTGTTGCTTTACTAGTATTTTATTTTCTAAAAACTTTATACTCATAACCGATTGTAAGATCACTCATTTAGAACTCTCGCACCTTCAGATATATGCTTTCATATAATAAACAACTTTGTATAAGACTTTAAAATGTTCTTAGACCTTTAAGATCTATTAACCTGTAGAAAAAGCCTCAGCATAAAACCAGATTGATTATTTCTGACATGTGGTATTGAAATGAACATCCTGCTGTGGAAGAGGTGTTGAAGAAGGGTTTCTATCTTAAATGAAATATTGTTTCCCTTGTGCAAGGAAGAGATTAAAATCCCAGAAATGCAAACTCTGGCAATTTGATAATCAAGAAAAAGAGATAGCAGGGGCTTGACCTTTCAGCCAAGCACAACATCTTTTCAAGCAGTTGTATTTGTTGAAATGCTGCCAATTACTAAAGACTAGCTGTTGCTTTCATCCAACTGCCTGCCTGCCGTCATTCAGCAGAGGCAGTGTAAATACTGGCTGGAGAGGGAGGAGCTGAAGTGAAGATGGATGACTGCTCCAATCCCCAGTCCATGCTAGCGGAGAATTGTTCCTGGTGTGGAGGAACCCTTTTGCCTTTTCATGAAGGCAGCTCAGCTCCAGCTCTTGGGTGGAGCCAGTTTCCAGGCAGGAGTCTCGCAGCACTGACATTACAGGATGAACACAGGTGCTGTCCATTCGGATAAAGGAGCACAGCATTCCCATTCCAGCTCAAGAGCAAGTAAGAGCAGAAGGAAACCCCAGACACCTGCCTGTGTAAGTGTAGGAGCAGCTCTGGAGGGCTTAGTAACTCTAGAGCATGCTGTAATTTTCTCTCTCAAAGTTGTTTTGGTAGCATATGAAAATCTTGACTACAAAATTGTCTCGGTTTGAGGGGGAGGTGAATTTTTCAGGGAGTTGTGGGCAAACCAATCAATGGTCAGGTTTGAATATTGGCACTTTCAGTGACCACTGAGGTGTTAGACACGCCTCCGAGGACACAAGGAGTTAAAAGCAGGGACTCCCAGAGGGTCTGCCTCTTTTGGATTCCGGTTTCAGCAGGGAAACATCTCCTCTCCCCTGCCTGGTTACTAGGCTGGGTGGGGGAGGGGAGCCACGTGGCCGGGCTGAGAAGAACCACCCGGCCGAACTGAAGTAAGCTGGGGCCCCGGGCCAGGGAAGAGAATGGACAGAACTAGAGCTGAGCTGGCCCCATCCAGGATGGAGGGGTGGAAAACTGTGGAGGTGCCTTCTATCCATCCCCCCCCCTTCCGCCCCCCTCCGGGAGAAGGTGCCCAGCTGCGTGGGAGTTGCTGAGCCTGGGAGTGCCTGAGCCTGCAGCCCCCTGCTGGGAGCCAGGAACTGTTAACCCTTTCTGAGGCAGAAAGAAACTTTTTTCCAGACATTGATTCTCATGACTAGTAGCTTCAGAAGAGAGAGAGAAACAGCTTGGGACCGAGAGGATAAAGTCAGAAGATGAAAAGAATCCTAGATGGGCAAAGAATGAGAAGAGTGGCTTTTTGGGCTGAACTTTTCTTGCATAATGTTAGCCATAGACTGAACTTGAGACTCTTTTGAACATAAACTGCATTTTGGGGTGGATGTGGCCAGCTCGACTTGCTGCAGTGGACCGAACAGAGAAGAGAGGAAGAGGGTGTAGTGGTGCTCTCTGCCCTCAGAGAAGAAACCCTCGGCCCCAGAGGAAAAATGGGGAGAACCTGGCATGCAAGCATCCTTAAAAAGAGCCCTATATGCAGCTTTAGCCCATGGACAGTGGTGAGAGCACTGGACATGGAGAAGAGAGTGTCACCATGGCAGCCAGGTAGTAGCCATGAGTAACACAAACACAAATAAAGGGTAGACCTGTGTTTTTCTGAAGAGCAGTCTGTGGTGTGAGAAAGACTCCTCTCTCCCTTGCTGAACTGAAGATGAGTTTTTTTGAGTGGTGATTGTTTGATTTAAAACCCAAAGGTTTTGGTCTATAGAGGGTAATGTGTAGGGGGTGGAAATTGGGAGAGGAGAAGAAATGTTCTAGGAAGTTTTCATTTCATTTCTGGTTTTTTTTTGTGTGTGTGTTTAGAGTTTTCCTTTCTATTTCTGTTCCTATGTAATGTAATAAAGTTTTTGTCTTCTGTTTTCAAGTTTTGAGCCTGCTCTGCTCTGTTCCTGACCACATCCCACAGTAGTTGCTAAGAAAAACATATACTCATAAGTGCATTAACATCTGGCCAGTCCAAACCCATGACAAAAATATTCCCTATAAAAGACTTTGACCTGGGGAAGGAGTCAGAATAGTCCACATGTGAGCTGTTCAAAGGGCATTTTTAAAGTGTAAGGCCTTAATGTCAGTGTACATTTTGTAGAGTCACTGCATCTTTTCCAACTGCTAGAGCACGGTCCAAGCTGCATCAAAATGATCCTTTTTCTCATGGGCATGTGAAAGAAACTCTGTCAAAGGAGTTTGCATATAAACATCCCAATTCCAAATAAAATTTTAGAATAAAACTTTGCAAAGTAAGTGCACTACAGAAAATCAAAACTGAAATAAAACTTGGAGAGTATTTGGCAAGTACAGTTTCACACAGACACAAAACATGCAAAAGATTGAGAAGTTTTCAGAATCAAGAAAAGGGAGCTGATAAATGCTAGAAACACAAGGATCTGTGGAATTTATTCTGATCTCCAGTAAGTATGATTTCTAACAAAACAATTATACGCTGTGGCGTTTTTTTCCCCATGGGACACCAGAGTCCTCCAAAGCCCAGAAGGTATAATGTCTGTGGATAGATCAGGCTTGTGGAGTGAAGAAGTCTGTTGTTTGTGGGTTTGCTTTCTTCAATTTGATTAAAACCTTGCCAAAGAAATTCTGGCATCTCTGTACTTTTTAAAAATTGCTCCACCAGATGGTTATTATTCAGCTTGTGGGAGAGGCACTGGGGGAGTTGTTTAGGAATCCAGAACTTTTATGTGCACATGTCACCAAATTATTAACAACTGCTTCTTTCAAAGCAGAGCTTGATTGGTACAATGTACGGGCTGGAAATAGAAGTGCAGCACCGGTGTCTGCTGTAGTTACCTTGTTTTGGCTGTGCTCCATCATGAGTGAGGAATGTGCCACACAGGCATCTGGCAAGAGGCGAGGATGCGGGACATAGAAACTGCACTAAGGATGTAGGACATAAAAACTGCACCAGTGACTCAGCTAGATCAGGAAACCTGTAGGTGTTGACTGGGGACTCTTGCAGGGATCCCTGAGATTCCCTCACTTGTTGACAATCCCCTGCTACTGGATGAAAGTGAAAATGGAAATATTTCCAAACTTGCTGTGGCAAAAGGAGAGCTCAAACACATTTCCAGAGTTGGGCTAAAGGTCCAACTGTTCCCCCAGAGCCCAATGAGGAACATGAAAGTGCAAGTGTGTTATACTGCAGATGGGGGATATAGCTAGGAACTTGCTTCTTTAAGCTTAGATTTACATAACCAACCTTTCTGCTGAGAAATTCCCCAGTGTCAGATTTTGTATTTCTTTCTTTTTCTTTTATAACACACTCAGACTTCCATTTCAGCATTTTTCTTACTCAGAATTTTTCTTTTTTAAATTGGATGAGGACAGGGAGAAGAAGTTAAAGATTAGAATTTTCATACTAAGGTTTGAAAAGACTGAACATCTCTGTGCATAGGGGAGAATTTGCAGGTATTCTCTTGCTCTGAGACTGTTATTTAGTTGGAGTTTCTAGTGAATGAGTTTCTAATGAGTCAGACTAGTTTCTTTTAGAAGTTCAAATATTGCATGGTCTGTATGCAGTGTCTAATGAAGAAAAAATTGTTAGCTAAAAAAAAATTAATCAGGAAAAAAAAGCATTCTAAAACAAATGGTCAATGATATCTTGGGAATATGCAGACTATTATTTTTAATGGCTTGTGATGAGTGCAGAGTTGTTTCCTCACATTCCTGTGATAGACATGCAATAATTCTGTACCTCTGCACACAAAAACAGTGACCAAAGACTCAT
This sequence comes from Prinia subflava, assembly GCF_021018805.1. Lineage (NCBI taxonomy): Eukaryota > Metazoa > Chordata > Aves > Passeriformes > Cisticolidae > Prinia > Prinia subflava. Next base: position 10,774,837 of record NC_086282.1, read on the forward strand.
ATAGATACACTGCCATGTGCTTACATCTTTATTAATTTCCTCAGGTAGTTGCACCAGAGCCCTGTTTTAGGCTCAGTGAACGGGAGCCAGCAGGTGTTGACAGATTTGTTTCCAGCCAGGCTTTGTCTGTTTTGGAGTCATGCACTATCTTTTTTCTGGGTGCAATTCTGAGCCACTGAGGCCAGGAGTTATAGCTTATCTTTAACCATGGCTCAGGCAGAATCTGTAGGATGTTGTGTCAGAAAAGGATCTAGGTACTCCAGTAGCACTAACAATTATTATTATTAAAGATAATTGAAAAAATAGACTATATTCTGTAAAGAAGTTGGTCCCAATCGTGGGTGCTGAGTGCTTCTGCTATGTGCCCTTTCAGTTTAACCTTGCACAATAAATTTGAATAAATGTGCATGTGGAGGGGGGGGGGTCTTTCAAAGTGCTCATCACTGTCATGAGTCTGCTGGCACTGATGTCAGGAGCAGACTCCCTCTGAAATTCAGATAGCTGATCCAGGCCAATGCTAAGTGCTTCTGAAAATCCCAGCCTTGCAACCCATTTATTTGCATAAATCCATTTCCTTGGAAAATTGAAAACTAAACAGGAATTTTAAAGCCATAATGCTACTGTCATCACAAATCTTGCACACTCACCTAACATCTTTCAACCTAAAGAGTATAAATATGCTCAGGCTATACAAGGAGTGTTTGGATATCCTGATTAACAAGTGAATGCATCAGGGCATTCTGCTTGGCAGAAATGTGTTGGCATCTCTGACATGCATCAGTTGCTGAATTACTAGACAGAGTGTGCAGCTGAGCCTTTGAGCAAGAACATTAAGATGAATCTCCATTCTTTGGTATTATCTCAAGAGAAGTTTAATATTCACACAAAGAAGCTTCACTTTTTGAACTCTTATCTGGTAGATCCCAAATCACTATTTACCTACTTTTGCAGAATAAAGTGAGCCTGCCAGGATAGGTAGGACAGGTAGTTATAGATTTTAGGGACTGGTAAGCATTCATCCCCAAACCTCATAGGGCGTACATCTTCCTCTCTGAACAGTGGAAGAAAATTGAGATTTTATATGTATGGAAGGATAGAGAACTGTTATCATTATGCCCTCATAAACTTTTATTCTATAGCAGAAGACAAATGACCAACATAGACAGGAATGAAACCACACACACCAAAGGAGCTAGAACTACAGAAGCACTGACTGTAAAAATATGTGATTCCTCCATATTATGTGTTACAGACATTGCTCTATATCTGTTTGTCTTGGTTTGAAAGACAGGTATCTGCTAGGAAGGGGACAGGACCTCCCTAGAGATGGAGGATTCAAATCCCCTCCCTCCAAATTATTCTAATTTAGAAAACTAAAGGGGCTTTCAGGCAGAGGTATGGGGATAGGAATAACAGTTCTTTACTAGTATATATGACAAAACAAACAAACAACAATAACTACAGCATTAATAATAAACAGAACCAGGAACCTTGAGGGCTTTCTTTCACAAAGCCCGGGGCAGTTTGATCTCAGTGCCCCTGCAGGACTCCAAGAGGCCGAGCTGGAAGGGTGGAAAGTCTCAGGCTGGTGGATGAGATGAGGAGCTCTGCACTGGTAGCTGGAGCGGCAGGGGTGTCCCAGCAGAGCTGGGCAGTGCAGGGCCACAGAGTAGCAGGAAAGCCTCAAAGCTGTGAAGAAGCAGCGGCGGTGGGGGGAGGGCCGGAGAAAGCGAGCTCAGGATTCCTGGGTACACGAGCAGATGATGGTAGATTTCCCAGGATGAGACGGAGTGATGGCCGTGAACTCCTATCACCGCGAGGCCTAACCAGAAATGAGACTGGGGAGACAGATCTGGGTGGACAGAGCATGCAGGGCAGAAGATGAAGTTTATTTACAAAAACCCACTTTTATACATTTCCTATGAGGCCTGTGGATTGGAGGATGGAATTCCCACCTCCCCACCACATTGGTCAAGGAGGCTGTCATTCAACCTCCCCTTCTCCTTGAGAAGGAATTCATAACAAGGGCGGTGTTTACAAAACATGGTCCTGTGTTTACATTCACGAGGGTGAGAAACTGCACATTTCTCCTTTAATATGAACGCTCGGCAAACCAGGAAAAAACCTCATGGCAACAAACTCCCTGCAGCGAGGGGCAGCTTGACTGTCCCCCTCGATGCGGAGAGCAAGAGTAAGCAACTGACCCCCCAGCTCTGTCTTTTACCTTTCCCAAAGCTGGAGTTATCTCTCCCCTCTGAGGGAAACTCCCAGAGACGCAAAAACAATAGGTGTAGCCTTGTGCTGCCATGTCTTTTTAACTACTCCCTTTGTTCTAAGTACTGTCATTAAGGTTTCTTAGCAACTTATGGGAAAAAATTCTGTAAGTGAAAAAGAGGCAAATCTAACCCCCAACACTGTTTAACAGTGCATTGCATAGGCTCCTGAACTCAAGCAGTACCTAGGAAAAAAGACTGTCAAAGCAAGAGTTATCCACCAGAGGAAAGGGAGAGAAGGTTGCCAGTGGATAGCTGCAGGTGTTTGTCTAAAACTGGAGGAGGGGAAGGAGGAAAAAATCAGGAAAGGAAAGGAGAGAAATACATATGCTGTGACCTACCAGAGTAGAGAGGCAAGCAAAAAGTTACCTAAAATGTGGAAAATACATTTGGTGAGTGGAAAATAGCTGCCAGCTGCAGACTTTCAGAGCGAGTTTTAAATATTGCTGAGAGTACATTTCTCAGAAGTTAACGGAATCTTCTGGGCATAAAATTTCATTTAGCACATTGCATTAAAGTGCTGCAGCTTTCTGCGAGAGTGGCAAAGTTTCTTACACAGGCTTGTGTGTTACACCCCTTGTGATATCTGGCAAATGTGTGCATAAAGGAATCTTACATGCATCTCCCAGGTTATTCCTCCTTCCAGTGAGGCAACCACATGTGCATAATAAATGGCTAAACTTTATATTCTCTTGGCTTCTATTTCTTTTGTACTTTCCTTATTAGATCAGGAGCAAATTAGAAATAGCTAGGAAGTAATGTTTTTCCTCTGCAAAATTCTCAACCAAAAGCAATTTATTTTGTTTTCATAGGCAATCGCAACTGATATATATCTCTTTTGCCATAAACCTGATGTGCTTTGATTAAAAATATAATTAGTGCAAGTTTTCATTTAATTTAAAAGCTATTTTAAATAGGAAAAAGTTTTCTCACACAATTTCTTAACCAAATTGAAGAAAAATTAGGTTCTTACTACAATACAGATTTGCCACAGCACTTGTCACTGTGATGGACTTCAGACTTAGAAGTCATACCTTACTGGGAAGTAGCTTGGGAAATATTTAAGAGCATACCAAAGGCAATGGATGGGTTCAGGTCATAAATATAATCTTTCAAGTGATATAAAAGAAAATATAAATAAGGATATTACTTTACTTGGAACCTCAACCTTGGCACAGGCTCATATCTTACCTGAAGGTGGTTTCTAATTGTTTAACATGCCACAGTTCCTTTTCTGAGTAGTCAGCAAATAGGTGCAAAGACAAGCATTATACAAGGGCTGTTTCCCTGTCATTCAGAAATGTTCCAAGACTTGTTAACTTTCCCTTTAAATGTATATCAAAGAGTTAAATATCAATGAAATGCCTTTCAGAAAGTAAGAATGGATAAAAAACCAAAACCTGTTTGGATCTGAATTTTAAATGCATGGGCACTGATGGATATTTTATTAGGGTTTTGGAGATTTTTTTACTTTTTTTTTTTTTGGTAACTGAGAAAATCTGACAAGAATTTTAGCAGGGAAGTTTTCAGAGGCCTGTTAATTTACTGCTCTGTTTATCCGTGCCTTCTGTGTGCAGCTGCAGAGTATTATTGTGTCAAATGTATTAAAATGGGGCACTGATTTAGTTAGAGAAACTCTGCAGGAACTGATGAAAGCAATCTCTTGAAAAACCAGGGAAATATGCTTCTCTAGACCTCTTAAAAGGGACATTTTGACAATGCATCAAACAATTTGGAAATGCAAATGAAAACCCACAAAGCTCCTGGTTGGTACTGCCTAGGTTGTCACCCCTCTGTAATGTCATAACATCATAACTCAATACTCTCCTCTCATTCAGAATCCATTCACATGTGTTTAACCTGAGGTCTGGGTTTAGGCCTTGCTGCTTTCACCAGGAGTTAAATCCACACAAGTTCACAGCAATATGAGAAATACAAATACCATTTTGAGATGCAGCAGATATGGAAGGGGGTGTATGCTGTGAGGATGCCTATTTGGCTTGACAATATTATCCTTGCACTATAGGAAACCCAGCACCTTTGATCCTAACAGTGTCACTGGGAATTAGACATTTAAATAACTCTTGAGAACCAAAACAACATAGTGCTAAGGTATTTAGGCAGCTAATGGTGCAATCCACACTGCCTGGTAGGATTTCTAGTCTTGGTAATGTACTTAGTTTCAGCTGGTTTAAAAAAATACCCAAACATTGCAATTCAATAAGTCACATACCTTCTAGCAGCAATAATGTTGTTTCCTTAGGAATGCTTCCTTATTAAAAGTGTCCCATTCAAATACGTATTGTATGACTTGTGTTATAACGTTGCACATCTGTTCATTGTAGCTTCATTTGGATCAAGGGAATGTGAGACAATGTACAATACTTTCATTATCTTTTCTCATGGTTTCGTGATCTGAAAAAGCTGCAAAACATTTGAAAAGAAGATAATCTAGGTGTCTAGTCTTCATAGTGTGTAGAGCACTGTAGTAGTGCTTCAGCTGAGCACACATGGTCATTCCTTGAGGAAGGAGCAGGGTGAGACAGCACTGCAGTGAGCAGCTGTCCATCTTTTGCAAGCAAGCACCCCATGTCCAGTGCATTTTGGTGCATGTCTGTTAAATATTGCTGGAGGTTTGGTGTTCTAGGAAGAGCTCACCTGGATCTTACATGTTATTCTGACCACAATCAAAATCTGAACAAGTGCCAGAGTGCCCTCTTCTCTTCCTTCCTCACCAAATACTACAAATGTGAAGGTTGACCTAACAGGCACTCTGCCATCTCTGAAGTTCCAAGGAAGTAGAATTCCCCTTGGCTTCGTGGATTCTGATGCTTCTCTGCAAGCCCCTACCCACAGCTTCCTACTGTCTGAAGGGTTAAAGCCCCTCCACTCTTTACTTAACTTCATGTAGGCACAAAAGATTTACTTGTCAATATAAATAACTCAACCCTCTTAAAATCCTGTTAAATTCTTTTACTCAACAATTTCCTGTGACATTGAATTCCATGGACTGATAATGTGCTACTTTAAAATACTTTCCCTTCTGTTCATTTCACATTCTCTCCCTGTCAATTTAATCAAGTTGTCTCTTGTATTTGCTTTACGTGGCTGGGACTGGCTATGGAGGAATGCTAGATCTCTTTCCTGTAAACAATTATTTATTTTGGATGGTCATTCTTATATTCTTCCTTTCAACTAAATAGCCTTGGTTGTTTTAATTGTTCTCATTATTTAATCTCTCTTCCACTCTTATTCCCTGTCCATGCAAAACTTTACCATCTCTGGCACACAGGAGTTTGGATTTAAAATAGACTACCCTGTGCACAGCATTAAGGGGGGGAAAAGTATCACCAAATCATAAAATCCTAGTCTGTTCCAATATTTCTTTTAGCAATCCTTGCAATTTTTATAATTTTGCCCAATCACTTCCTTGTTCTGAAATCTCAGCAGGACACCAGCCTGCTAATGATAAGTGCTAGATCTGTTCCTGAAATACTCTAGGTAATTTAGATCTCTAGGTAATTTAGATCCCAGCAGTGTGTGAAAAATAATTAGGCTTTTTCTCACACTCCATATCACTTCACATTTATCTAATTTAAATTGTAGCTGCTACCCAACCACATTGCTGATAGGTTTATTCGGTCCTGTTTGAGTGTAGATACCAGCTATCCTTGTTCCTCGTTTTGTTGACTAAATTAACAGAGCTTTTTTTTTAGTCCCCAGAAGGCGAGCTAAAGGGATGATGGGGTTAGTTTCAGATACTAAAAGGGGAGGTGTTAGATAATTATTTGACCTGTGATTTGCCTCATGTAGAACATGTGAGATATGTGCAATCCTTACTTGTCACACAAGTGTTACTATCAGTGTACCTAGGAAACAATGTGTGAAGTTTTACTGTTTGTTTGGGTTTTTTTTAACTTTTCCAAATTATTTATTTTTTGCTAGTAGAACAGTGACAGGACAGTTCTTAGGTCTCCATGAACTGTTTGACCTAATCTTGGAATCATGTCTTCTTTCACACTCACTTATCAAAACTTCTAGTGAGGTTTCTTTGAAGCTATTAAAAAGTTGTGTTTGGGTTAGAGGAAAAGCAGATGAGAATGAGTAAGAGATAATGAACAGACCGGCAGTGTATGCTTCATTTCTCTAGTAACTAAATGAAACATGGTTGTTTTAACTAAGCTTTTTTTTTTCAGATTTTGAATTCATTGGAGCTTTAATCTAAAACATCCACTGGTAGGTGCATATGAATTTAAAGTAAATGTAATGGTCAAATGAGGTAAAGTGTTGTAAAACTACCTCAGTGTTTTTCACATTGTCTGTTACCATAGCATCTAAACAGTTATGGCATAGCAGCACTGGCAGCTGGTGCTAGCTTTGAGAATACTAAATTCTTTAATAAAAACTTCTGGATTTGATATTAACAGGCTTTCAGGCCATTCTTATTAGCACCCACCTACCTTTTTTGCTTGTGTCCAGCAGATTTTTGCACAGAGAAAAAAAGAGAAGCACTAAAGATATAGCTGGTTTTCAGTCTGGGGTCATTGGCAGCAGCATGGACTGCATGAAATACATATTCACAAGGCTGTCCAAAGTGCAGCAAGTACCCTAATACAATGCAGTGCTTGGTTTAATTGCCTGAGGTATTTATTAGTATTGTATTCACTGTTAATGAACCAAAGTGCCTTGCTATGTTAGCAGTTTGATCACTGATAGCGAGACAAACTGGTGAAATTTGTTTGTGGTTAGCAGTATTTAGTAAGCATTTGATGCAGATTAGGTTGAATGAGGTTACTTTGACATTGTTACCTTGAGAGAGTCTCAGGTTTTTAAAGAAATGGTCATTGGAAAGAAATTAAGATCTCCTGAGATGGATTGATATAAACTGTAGGTCATTCAGAAGCCTTTCAGTTCCTAAGGTTACATGTCTTTCTTCAACTTACCTTCCCCTGAAAGCAAAACAGTCAGGCTTTTGTCTTATTTTATCCAGGAAATATAAAACATGCAATTTAGGCATATTAGATACTGTCTGAACCTGCAGAAAACCTGAAATGGCCAAAACGGGCTGCTGGGCAATACAGTTAGTCAGACTGTACAGACAGGACAACAGGGCAGAGCTAGACAGTGTGTGGTGCCTGTATTTTGTAGGAATAAGACTACCATAATCTGTCATGGATAACAGTGTAGTGATTGAGCTGCTTGTGCTTAGCTGCCCATTCCTTTTGCTCTGTCCCAAGAGACCATCAGAAGAGGAAGCTCTTGGCTGGGAAGCTGCTGAAACAGGAATAATTGAGCCAAGTCTGCAAAGAACAGGAAAAGAGAGCCTGGATGTAAAAATGAGCGGGAAACTTTTATTGTCCTATTTTGACTCTAGCTGCTGTAAACTAAGAGAAATTCAACAGTCCTGGTGCAGTGATTAAAGCAAGACCATCTGGATAGAGACTGACTCCCAAACACCAGTGCCAGCTTATATATCTTTAGTAAATATTTGTGGATGGATTGCCCAACTCATCCAAGATCTATCTTGGAAACATTCACTCTTCTGGAACTGTAGGAACTGCTGAGCTCAAGGAATTTACTCCTGCATTTTTTTGTGTCAGTTTTTTCCTCAGTCCTCCTTCTGGTGGACTTTTGAGAGTTGAGAGCTTTTTTGCTTTTTTTTTTTTTTTTTTTTTTTTTTAATCAGAAATTATTGAAGAATTGCCTTTTCTTGTGAAATTCCTTGGAGCTTGTAGGAATACCACCATTAAACATTTTCATGCCAATGGGTTGGAAAAAGAAACCTGTAACTCTCACCCTGTGAAGGAACAACAGTTCATTTATTTTGTGAAGAAGCTGACTGGAAAGGGAATGTTTGGTAAGAAAACTGAGTCCTTGTTTTAACTACAGGCAGCTAGGGGAGTACCATGGGTATCTTCAAATGGTACTTCCCACCTGCCTTACACAAAATGGCATGGTCTGACTCTGCAGGGAAATGTCTCCATGGTCTAAAGAAGGAGCCTGGTTGACAAGCTTAGCCAAAATCCCACGTGGGGCTGCTAGAACAACTACTTTAGGATAAGCATGACCATTCAGATATTCAGCATAAAAATGGGATATCACAGCCTCTTTCTGAAAACCACCCTTAGCAGTGCTTAAAACACAGTCCTTACATTATGATTAAGCCAACAAAGATCTACAATGTCTTGGTGCACAAAGACTACATTGAACAGGGTGATGGAACTTGAAAGAAATGCTGCATCTCCTGCCTGTAGGACAGAGGAGACTTCCTTCATAAACCACACAACCTAAGCTGACTTCACCAGGACCAGCTCAGTTTTGACGTGTTACCTGTTCACATACCAACACCTCACATCATGGAAGCCTCCAAGACTAACCTGATGTATGTACAACACAGAGTAGTCCTCAGAAATCCAAACCAGTCAACTTCTTTTGATTTTCACACGACTTCACTTTCTGTATCTGACAGTGAGGGCACAACTGCCTCATGCAGAGGATTTTGCAGTATGTTAGTCTTGCAATGAGCCACCTAGAAAAAGGTATTTTAAATGTCTATTCCATCATGTTCCTGCTTATACTTATGCTGTACCTCAGTTTATATAAATGACACCTTTATCATCTGGAGTCTTTCCCTGAAGTCTACCACAAATGCAATATGAGTCCCTACCTCCTTCAACAGCCCTCCAGCCCTCAGTGTGGATCTTTACTAAACACTACAGCAGCACTCTGATGGTCAAACACATGTAAACAGATTCATAACACATGAACATCATGTGTAAGCACTGCCTACACATCTCTGCTCTTACAATGCCTTGTCCTCCACTGGATCATTACAAGACCTGGAGCTTACATATCTCATGTGTAATATACTTTAGCAAGCACATCAAATACCCACAAGGAAATTGCATGTGTGAAAACAACCAATCAACAAACACCAGAATGAGTGAATAACTGATGGAAAACAGACACGCTCAAAGATCTGAGAAAGAATATTTCTTACAAACCCTTCATTTAATTTTTTCCTGTTATGTTCTTATCTTCAAGGTAAGCCTGAGAAATGCCTCAAAATAAGTACCTGGAAATTAAAACTCATAATACTATTGGAAATAAAGAATTGATTAGAGAAATACTACTTTCATAGCACTTCTTGTTTCCATGACTGCTAATTCTCTCAAGTTCAATTGATGATCAATCACCCCTCTCCTTTTCTCACAGGAGATACATATCTTATCATCTGTTTTGATGCAGGCATTTCTGAGGTACCTACTGCATTTTCTGTAAAATGATCTACCTGATTAACAAATTCAAAGTGGTTGTTCTCAGCCTCCATGAAACTCCAAAGACCTCTGCATTTCTTTCAAGCTTGAAGAAGAAGCTGTACACTTGAAAGCTTGTCTGTTTTGACTATACCAGTAATCAAAAAAACCACCAAACCCCAAACTTCCTTCTGGTTCAAATCTTGTATGGCTTAGGAATACTCTTTTAGAGTTAATTATATAAGATGCAATTTAAGACATGCAAGTCACAAGATCACAGAATAGTTAAGGTTGGAAGGAACCTCTTAAGATCATCTAATCCAAACCCCAATCTTTTAAATGCTCAAATGTATGTAAAAAGTATTGTGTAAAAGTTACACAGTGTTTGTCACACCATTTAAACAGTTTTAATAATTGGAAATGGGACTTGTTTCCTTTGCAAATATTTCTCATCATGAAAACAATTCATTAAATTGGATAAAGCTGCCTGTAGCCTATGCTTTTAAACAGAGTAAAAATACACATTGTTTGTTTTTCCGGTGATTGCACTTACTTGCTCAGTTCTGATCCATCTTACTCTTTCTTCTCTGTGGTTTGTTTAGTGACAGAGAAAAAGCCTAATATGGTCGACTTGATGTTGTTGTAATGCTTTGGGTAAAATGTATTTTGATTTTTTGTGTATTTTGTGGCTGGCAGATGTGCTCAACATTTATCTGAAGCAGCTGTGGGTACAAAGGTGGGTCTATCTGTTAGTTACTGTTTACTTGAGGATATTGTTGATGGCCTTGGTGGCAGCACTGGTTTCGGGCTTCGAGATTTGAGGCTTGGCAGACAACTGTTTTCTTGTCTCTGGGGAATAGAGAAAGTGTGAGAATAGGCTCCACAGTGGGAAGGCCCTGTCTTGTGCCTTCATAAAAATGCTTTTCCTGCTTGCATTTCCCACTGTAGGGCTATTTGTTTGAATGATTTGTTGGTACTTAAAGAGCAGACCAGTGTATAGTGCTGTCTAATGTCATCAATTTTCTACATTTCAAACACACTTGGATAAACCTTTCAGGGAATAAATATAACACCAAAGCCTAGCAGTTGCAGCTTAAATCACTTGTACACAATGTGGTCTATTTTTTTCTTAATCTATCTGCACTTTCTGTGGGGGAACTGGGCTAAATTTGCAACAGAGAAAGCACGCTGCATTACTTTTCCAGGTTTCACAGCCTTGGGCATAGGAGAATTGGAACTGAAGTACTTTTTCCCCTTCCCATCTCCTGCATTGACTGGTCATCTGAAAGAAAAAAGAATATCATTAATTCAGACAGCGCTGAGTGTTGTTAGTTGGCACATCCAAGTTCAGAATATCAAAAAGATGAGCAACATATAAATCCTCCTGTCCTTAAATACGGTAAAACTTAAAATATCCCTGAACTGTGCACTGTACCAGCTGATGGCTGGGATGAATAAGAGCAACCATATGGCAGGGAGGGAGTTGAATGATGAAGCAGGAGGCTTAATTTTCTAAGATTAAGAAGGAATGTCAAATAGTCACCAAAATAAATAAATAAGTAGATAAAGTGATATTGGAAACTGTCTGAGTTCAAGAGAACAGTGTTTTCAGTTGGCTACATACACAGGCTTATCACACAAGCACACCCAGTGTTTTTTGGATGCTGTGCTCATCTGCTCTTTTGAGCAATCTGTCGAACACATTGGGTATATAAAAATCCTGCTCTGTGAAACAGTCTGTCTGCTGCTTATAATTCCAGCAATGATAACATGTGCTGGTTTTTTGTGGCAGGGTCACCTCAGGTGCAGTGGTAAAGCAAAGGGATTTTGTGGCACATTTGGGATTTTTGTGCATAGGAAGGAATTGCTGATGTTATTTCATTGAGACACTAGAGTAGAATATTACTGTGCCCCTTAATTTAGATATAGTCATTGTTGGTTTGGGATTATAGTGTCCCTTTCAGAGTACTTCACTGATGCATCAATTTCTGGGCTGATCTGTGGTCAGTTGTCCATTACAAACGTTAGGTAAGGCCTGTGACATTTTGTTAGCAAATAAGAGACAGACATTTCCAGCATGTGAAAGTAAGCAGGAAGAAGAGATTAATCTTTTGATGGTGTGAAATATGGTATGAAATAATTCGTGTTTAATTAAATATATGGTGTAAAGTGATTCAGGCTTGGGAATAAAAGTGTTCAGGAATTGTGAACGCCCCTGCCAAGAACTCGGGAAGGAACCAAAATTTGCAATAGAAAGAAGGGTGGCACCGAAGAGATGGGCCCTCTCTGGAGGTGGGTCTGACAACGACCCAGCGATTAACACTCGATATGGATCTAGCCTCCATCATCCAGGGCGTGCATCCCAATACCCGGTTCCTAGAAACTGAATCAAGTATTCATCCCTTCTCGAAAAACTATTCAACCAACTGGCAGCAAGGAAAAAGGCTACATGAATACGCAAAAGAAACTGGAGGAAGAAAAGAAATATGAAGCAATACACTGACCAGCCGGAAAAAAAACTGTATATAAACGGACTCTGCAAAGACTGAATTGGTGAACTCAGGGAGCTTTGGTGTGATAGAGGCCGAAGCTGAGGTTCACCCAGTGCCCATCCCGGGCTCAGCACTGATTTTTGCTTGTGGTTTTCTCGGATTTCTATATTGCAATTTTCAATAAAATTCTTCATTGATAAAATTGGCTAATCATTGAGTACAGATGGTTTAGAGCTTACTGATTTGAACTTTAAAAGAATCCTGTCCATTCAATATCTGTTTTAAGAAATAGCACTGTATGTATCTATAATTTCATGAGGACCTATAGCACTTCCTATTAGCTATTTCACTTTATAGAAAAAGCCTAGATGTACCTCTTTGCAATTTCTCTGAGTCCTTTTAATATACCTTGTGCAACACTGAATCAATCACACTGATGTTGCTGAAAGGGAGTGGGGTGGCTTATTTTGCCTATTTCCACAATCAGGGAACATATTCCCTGAGCCTGCAAAGCATCTTCAAAAGCACTCCTTTTCCTGCTAGTCTCACAAGTCATGATGAGGAAGAGCACACTTCCCACTTTCTCCCTGAAACCAAGAAGAACATGTTGCACGATGTAAAAATATTTCCAGACATCCGTAACATTGTAATCGCAGATCATTACTTCTTTTCTCAAACGAAAAGAAAAATCCTTGTGTTTGGGGTTTTTTTCCCCAAAGCTGTTAAATGAGCCAAAAATTCTGTATTAGAAGAGCCAAAAAATTCTGTATTAGAAGTATACTCAAAGAAAACTAGATTTCTAATATGTTTTAATTGTCAAAATGTCCCCTGTTAATGTGAGCTTATGTATACTATGGACCTCTTAAACTGCAGGAAACAATTTATTGGAATTAATTTGGGGGCTTTGTGGCATTTTGAAGAACACTTGTGATCCTAAGAGTAATTTAATTTCTGCACAGCATGTGCATGGCATTTGCTACCATAAAGAGGTGAAATTAAGTCAGTAGCTGTGTGGGGGAGACTTGCTGACAACAGCAGCCACAAAACAACTTCCCCTGTTCTTGGCCCATTGCCCTCACAGAACTAAGCCGTACAAAGAAGAGGCAGACTGGTTATTTCTTCTCTCAGAAGCCTTTGAACATGAAATGAACTCCTAGTGCCATGCAAAAGTCACAGACAGCACAACTGTTATTATGGGATAATGGTCCTTTTTTAGTCAGCAATGGGCTCGGCGCTGTTTCTACTGACTGTGAGCCGAGCAGTCTAAGGCATGGTAAGCCTATAGCACTATCCATAGCCTGCAAACAGAGGAATGAACCTATGACCCTCCCTCCCTTCACTGCTGCAGAAAAGCCACCTTTCTCATGTAAATGTGCCTCTTTTGTTTCCTGGTGTTAGCAGCAATGATGTCATATATTCAACCATCTCTTACTTTCCAAAGTGTATAATGCACTTGTGAATGAAAGATATGCAGCGGTTTGAAAAGAAAATCATGACAGCCGGTCAGAATTAGAGTCCAGCATTATTAAATATCCTGTGTCTTGCTCACACTACCTTCAAATGCATCATTTTGGGGAATTGTTAGACTATGTGAAGGTAGAAAAATTGTCATCTCCAGAGCATTGGGATCTCTAAAAGTTTTTTTTTTTCTTTTTTTTTAGTTTTCATTTTCTGAGTGTGTGATTCAATATTAACTAAATTTTCTCAATCAAGATATAATGTACTGCTTGTCAATATCAGTTAAAATCATGTGGTTTCAATAGGAGAGACTTATTGCAAGTGTTTTCTTTTGGCAGACAGCTGTATTTTTTGATTTATTGAGACAGGACTGCTTGCCAGTTACCACTTTAGGTAAGACCATATAAAAAAAAAATTACAAAAACCTGGAAAGCAAAACCTGTGGTGTTCAATTAAATAACCTTCCTTTCTTTTAAAGGAAAAATTCATCCAGGAAATATACAAAACTATTTTGGGAAGTGTTATAATTGCCAATCAGATATTCCAATTTTAAATAATAATTTGGTTTATTAATAACAAATCAAATTACAGAATTTCGAGAACCCACCAACAGCGGAGAAACTTGACAGAGTTTTCCCGGGAAATGTCAAGGGTGAACTGTGGCGGTGCATTATTTTTAGTTTATTATGATTTCATATTTGTTGTAATAACTCAGTTTTGCATACCCCATTTTCCTTCTTTATGTGCCCTTAATTTAGTTCTATGTACCCCTACCCCCCTCATTAGTATTCCTTTGTCTCCTTCAGTTGCTTTAAGTTATGCGTGCACCTGTGATGTTATGTGACTTTCAGTTATCTGTCTATTATCTTTCCCGCCTTATGTAAACCCATCCCACACATCCTGGATTGGTTTCTGTTAGTTTTACCCACTGATGCAACACCCTAGATACAGACCCTAATTGGTTGCTTTAAATTTACCGCTCCCTTTACCCCTCCCCTAAGCTTGTTGTATAAAACCCACTGCCCGAGCCCTGCTCGGGGCTTCTTGGGGTGTTGTCTTTTAGTTGCTCATCTCCTTAATAAACCTCTTCAGTTCACCCCAAGACCCGTCTCGCCTCCACTCCATCTCTGCTTCCAAAATAGACACTGTCAAGAACATCGGAGTCCCTAGGTGGGGAGGTGAGAGCTCCCCAGGGGGGAAGGTGTGGCACCCCTGGCCGCTGTGTGCCCTGGGACTGAAGAGAGTCACACACCGCAACATCGAACTGTGAGATACAGGGTCTGGCAGCCTGCTATCTCCCCCAACGGTTCACAAATTCGCCCTGTTTGGGGCTTGGGTTTTATACACTTTATTTAGCCCGTGGCAATATTTCCCCAGATTCACCATTGTTTCCCCACTAACTAAACAAAATTCGGGAGGCTCCCCAACCAAGCAGAAAAGAGTCCTTTTCTTAGTTGAAGTGTTAATGTCCAATTTCAATAGGTCCTTATAGTTCATGAGTGGTCGAGATATCGAGGATGTGGCTTGATGGTCCGCGAAGCTGGCACTCAAGGTGTGAGTTGCTGGTGCCAGCTTATCTCCGGGGTCCCCTCCCTGGTGCTTGGGCAGCTGCGGGCTTTCCCGGAAAAATCCCTTTGTTCTCTTATGAATGGAGGTGTCAGCGGTCTCGGGGCTGTCAGTTTCGCCGTCTGCTGCAAAGTCTCTTTAAAACATAAACTTCTACCTGATATCACATTATACAACTTTATAAATTTCTAATTTATCATAAGAACATGAATTAACCATCTATGTTTATAACAGAAAGCAATTTAGTTTTAAATTGAAGCTAAATGGCTAATTAACCATTGGTTAAAATTCTACTGTGGTATGTTCACTTTGTTGTCTTGCTCTTCAAGAGGGAATAAGACTGAAAGTTGGGCAAGAAGAAAAAAAAATGGTAGCATTACTGTAGCACAACAGGGGATTTTACAAAGCATTCCCTTGTTCTATATGCCATGATCCAGCCAGATGGCATTTATAACAATTAACATGTTCTAAAAATAATTAGAAAATCTGTTAATTATGTGTCTTCTTACTTGACTATTCATTAGGATGTGTTTGTTGTCACTGCAAAGACAAAACTCAAAAAATCTCTGTTACCAAACCTGTTCCAGTATTTTAGTTTGTTACAGCAAAAAATGGACCAGAGTAGGCACAAGCTGTAGGGGAACATCTTTTTCAGCATGCAGAGGAGAGTATGGAAAACAAATAGAGGGCAGCCAAAGATGTAATAAACAGATCTTATGAACCAATGCATGTACATCAGTTGTATTTGTTAGGGCTCTGAACCTTCAAAGATTTATGTCAGGGGACTACTTGGAGTGCATAAAGTCTTTTAGTATCACTGCCTATGCTATCTCTGGGTGTTGAATTTGGATGTTTAGGTGTCAGTCACAGAAATGAAAGAACTTAGTGTACAGATAGGTAACAAACAGTTTTTTGTTGTTGTTGTTAAAAGAGTGCCTCTTGTCAACTTACACTTCTTAAAGGTAGGTCAAGTCCTCAGCTGGCACAAAACAGTACAGCTCAACTGAGGTAAATGCATCTTTCAGCATATACAGAGTGAGCTTTTACTTCTCAATGAAAGCTGTCAAGACAATGGAGAATACAGTATTTGAAATTCCTGAGCCAGGAAATGCCAACCACCATGGAAAATAAGTAAGAAACCCTGCACTCTGGAGAGGACTAAATCAGAAGGGGATAATAATACATGGAAAGTGAAGATGGATTTGTTCGAATAGGGCACCTATCTTGTCACAACTAAACCTGGTCATGAAATCAGTACTCATCTGTGTGAGTTCCCCAAAGATTCACATGGGGAGGTATACCAGGTAGCCCCCTAAGACATGAGAGAATCAGATGCCTGTGAAGTGTGTACATAATCCCACAGAGTGCAGAAGATGCAGATTGTTATAAATGTTTAGCCAATTCCAAATTAATAAATGATTTTATTAATTTTAAAGAATTAACAAACAGAATTTCAGGTCAGCCAACAATCGAAAGTTCAGCGTCGAGTCCTGGGATCGGCACTGGGTGAACCTTAGCTACGGCCTCTAGCGCACCGTAACTCCCCCATTCACGAGTTCAGTCCTTTTTGGGGTTTGCTTATATACAGTTTATTTAGCTGGGGGCAGAGAATTTCTCCACATCTTCTTTGTCTTTCTTCTTTTCTTTCATATTCATGGGAGTTCCTTTCCGCCGGCCGGTCTGTTGAACCGTTCTTCCAAGGGAGGATGAATATTAACACGGTTTCTCAGAATCATGTATTGAGATGCTTTTAGTTTCTTAGAATTGTGTATTGGGAGGCGTCCCCCAGATGGTGGAGCGAGATCCATATTGGTTGTAATGGCTGGATCATTCACATTTCCATTTTCTGAGAGGGCCCATCTGTCTCGGACCCCCCTTCTTTTCTATTGCAAATCTTGTCGTTCCTGGTTTCCTGGCAGAGATATTGTCTATCCCCAGATTCCCGGCAGGGACCATTGCCTGTCCCCAAATTCCCAGCAGAAGCAATTGTCCATCCCAAAACTCGTTTGTCCCAAGCCTGACTTTTACCATTTATTTTTCAGAACATTGCTTAATTTATATTTTATATACATCATAAACACGAATTATCCCATGTCATTTATTACAAGATGAATATTAAACTTTTATTGCCTAACAGAGCTGCATATCCATCAGGCTGTCTGCTTTTCAGAAAGGTGCTGCTCTACTTTAAAGGACATTTTTCATAACTTTTTTTTGTTTTGGGTTTGTTTTGGGTTTTTTTCTCACTTTTTGCAACAAAGCCTATGAGACTCTTTTGACCAACTAAAAGAAACTGAAAACAGATGTGACCTTCTCTTGCAATGATTCGGGCAGTTTTCCTGGATAGCTAATGCTGAGTGATATACAGCAGTTGGGGAATGGGCGCAGGCTTTCTAAGTAAGGATATTCTCTTTTTTACATTAAACAATCACTGCATAACACCATGAAAGTGAAAGTTTAAGAGCTTATGAAGTGCACTAGCTTGCTTGACTTCATGTAATGATTCATTCAGAAAGTGGAGCAGTTTGTAATGTTTAATCTGTTGATTACTAGAAAGTATTGAGATTACAGAAAATATTAATGAATTAATGCTATTTTAAAAATCTGTCTTAATGTTTACTCTTCAAGCAGTAACACATCAAGTGCTTAACATGATGCTGAGCTTTAGACTTTGGGTTGTATTGTTCAATTTCATTTCTTTATCCACTCCAGTGTGCCCACTTGGAGAACATGGTCTTAATGGAGGGCAAGTGACAGTTTGAGCTCTAGGTCAAATTTAAGTTCATCTAATTGTTGGAAATAACAATTTAAAAAAACAAAAACTAAGCAAATCCCATCCCATGTAACATGCCTGTTCCTTCCAATCTGACTATCCATTTGTCACCATTTCTGGTGATTGATATACAAAAAAATCATGGTAGAAAACAATCAAAAGACATCCTTTCAAATGCTGAATACTCACCTGAAATACCCTGTTCTATTTATCCAGTCATGATCACTGGTAACAAAAGAAATGGTGTCCTCTTAGAACTTAACTTTCTGATAGTATGTTCTGGGGATGACCATGCATTATGATAAGGTATTTGCCACTGGAAGAAATGAATTCCAAAACTTCTGATGTCTTCTGACCAAATGGACAATGCCTGTTATTTATTGTAACTTTGTTTTGTTGATGTCAGAAATCCTTTAATTGTCATATTCAGTGTAAAATGAAAGGCTGAGAGACAACTACAGTTCAGAAAAGAGAGGGTGGAAAACAGAGTAGATGGAGGAAAGACTGTCAGCAGGACCTCTAAAATGCTTAGTTCTAAGGGCTGAATGCTGCAAAGCCTCCTATCTATAAGGCTAGACCTACAAAGTTAGATCTTAGTAAGGTCCAGTACCAAAACAAACAGCATCTGCCCTTTGTCTTGTAGTTCACTAGAATCTATTTTTCCTCATTTATGTATTGCAATTTAATTCAGTTGTATGTAGTTGTTTCAAAACCATGTATATTTTGTTACTTATCCTCTGTTATCTAAAGCTATAGTGTAGGGGAAACACAGGGAAAATAACTGACACCTAACAGCTTCCCGAGAAAACAGTCAGTGTTTTTACAAGAAGGAAAGGGAAGAAAGAGACATAAAACAGAAAACAAAGACTTTTATGATGGGCTTTAAAAAAAGAATCATAAATGTGATGATGGTAGCAAAGAAGTCAAAAAAGTTGAACCTGAAAGAGAAAACAATATTTAGTAATGAAAACAGAAGAAAATATGCCAAGGTCATATGAAAAGGATAAACAGAGAAAGACAAGGAGACCAGAAGAGTTTGTTTCATCACAGCAATTTCTATCACAATTCAGGCAGATATGCAAAGAATAAGGAAGAAATGCAAGAACAAAACAAATAAATACAGTAACTGGAAAAGCACAGATGTGCACAGTTGTTTTATCTCTGCTGAAACTACAAAGCAAAAAAAGGGCTTTTGAAGAACAACTTTTTAAAAAAAGAACAACAGAAACCTGCCTGGCAATTCATCTGACTTGCAGAAAGTTTAGAAAGGATAGTAAAAGAAGCTGTGAATGTGTTTCTGACCAATATTGATCTCTGGCAAGAAAGTATGACTGCTTTTGCTTGAAAATGTTGTCTGGTTAAATCCTTATGCAGTAATAATTTTCTGTACATGAGCATAGAAGACTCAAAATTCTGATATACAAATGGAAGCTTGGTATTGTTTATCAGTTGCTCTAGAAAAACAGAAATATTTCATGTTATATGCAGTACAAGCAAGAATGCGACAAATCTCTATGTACTTCCAGAGTAAAGGAAGTAGATTCCAAAACTTCAAGGATACACTGCCATGTATTTGGGGCTTGTGATCACATTATAAGGATGCAATTTCCAGGCTACTTCTTACATTATGACACAAAGAGCAAGTTTTTCCCTTTTCTTTAAGAGTGCAATTTATGCCAATCCCCCAAATAACTTTGGACAATTGCCTTTGAATAATGTCTAATGTAGTGCCTATCACAATGCTGATTTTACATCTATTGGAATAACATAAGGAATTCATAGTAGGCTTTCTGGTTTGGGTGGTTGTTGTTTTGTTGGGTTTTTTTTGTTTGTTTGTTTGTTTTGGTTTGGGTTTTTTTTGTTTTTGTTTTTGTTTGTTTGTTTTTTTTCCTAAGGGAAACCATTTTGAGTCCTGTAGCAGTGACAGGCATACTAAATAGTCTTTCTCTGTTACTGCACAGCCCATCTCTGTAGCACTTCATATGAAAAGTTTCATCCAAGTCTCTGGGTGCTGTATCATATCCTGAAACATCACTCAGCAGCCACTGCTTCTACTTGAACAATTCCCCAGACTTGTCGCAGCAAAGGCTTTATCTTCAGAGTTCCCATTTAAACAATGCATAATGCTTATTTCTGTTTCAGCAAGATCATTTCACTTTGGTCAAAAACCTGGCCATATGCATGGGCCCTAAATTATTAATTATCTTCTGTCCAAGCAGTACTGATCTTCCCTCTTCCAAAACTAATGGTGAGATTATTGTTTGCTCCTGAACAGTCTAAAGACCAGTGTAGACAGGTCACTCCTCTAGGAAGTAGAAGACAGGTATGAAAGGACCTCATCCCGGGCAGAAGTAAAAAACAGCATTCGTTTCCTGGGTATAACCATGATGGTTGTGTTTATTGAACAAAGCAATCTGTGATGGAGAATTTTTCAAAATTCCAAAATTTTGTTTACAGTGTCTCATTGTTTCTCAGCTTAGTGGCAAAGTTCACACTGATGTTTCTTCTGTTGGACAGTTGTCCAACAGAATGCTTGAGAATGCTTCTGGAGTGATGAACTTATGACTGTCTGTCTTCAGTTGACCTGATTAATTCAACCACACCTATTTTAAACAAAGGTTGTTTTGTAAAGGATGGGTAGGCAATGGCAACCTAGCCTCAGACATGCAATCCATGTGCTTCTGTTGTCTGCACAGTTTATTCCCGTTTGAACACACCTCCCTGGAAATCAGATGTGGATCACATTTGCTTGGCTACACTGTACAGTATCGAATCTGAATTTCCTGTACCCTTTCTCTTTGAATCAGCAACCCTAACAATGAAGTTACCCAGAGCACCCGAGAGGACAGGCAAGGATAAAAAGCCTCATTGAGAAGGAGCTATCAATTAGCAGATGCATTTACTATTCAAGCTGCATTATAAAGTAATTAAATGTAAGCGGTCCTTCATTCAAAGCCTCAGGGGCAAGTAAATAAACTTAGTGGAAGCCACAGCAATTAAATGAAGACATGGCATGGGCAATCAACAGCAGCAAAAGACTTAAAGAAAATAAACTCTTTCCTATTAGGCTTGGGGAGGGGGCTTTGCAGTGGACTCTGAGTGAAGAAACCTTGCTCTAGACTTTGGAGGCTCTTGCTCATGGCATTGTGCAGTTGAGTTTTGTTCTTAACAAAGAGCTGGGGTTATAAAACCACAGTGAAACCTCTGCAAGCTGACAAGACTTATTATCTGGGCACAGGGTGAATTTTTCAAGGCATTACAAGTAAATGATTAGTTTATATGTTCCAATGAATTACACTAGACTAATTAAAAGACATGGAAGTTTTATGGTGTGGGCATGCATAATTAGAGCAGTCATGCAAGATAATTTCTCTTTGCTGATGCCAGTGGAAGACAGGGACATAAACCATGGTGTCTTTACCAAAGCAATTTGGTTTCATCTGGGCCAAAGGTATTCAAGTGCTCTTGTTCAAATGACAGTGGTATTGCATGATATTCCAAAGGGACAAGTTAAAATTTCATTTGTGCCAAGAGTATGCACTGCCAAGTCTTGGTGTGTTTGAGCTTTCTCACGTTTAATGCTGAATTTTCTGGGCTTGTTCATTGTGCATGATAACTAAGGAGCCTCATGTGTTGCTTCACTTATTCTAGAACACATAAACCAAGTTGGAACTCTAACAGCCTCTGGCTCAAATCAAAATCTTTCAAGCCCTTAACAGGGGAATTATTTTACACTTAGCCCTTGCAGTGAAAGCTGGTACAGAAATATTTTTCATGCAATAATTACTCTTGGGTAGATCTGAAGAAACTTGGGTTCAGTCCCATACTGCTCTGGTCAGCAACCTCTGCCAATGCTGTTTGATACTTTGGCTCCCTACATGAGATTTGAACCTTCAAAACTCTTCATGGGATTGATCCCATCTTATTTTACTCATCTTCATGTTATATACGCAACTTGAGATGTCCTCTAGGCTCCCTTTGTTGTCAAGGAAGTTTGGTAGGTGCCTCTCTTCAGAGATTAATTTACACATTTCCTAGGACTGACTTTGGATTAATCCATTTTATTTCAGCTTGGACAACTTATTTTTGAGCAAGCAGAGACTGAGCTAGAGGAAACATACACTTGCTCTCCATCTCCTTTATGCACTCTGTTGGAAGAAACTGAAGGCATTTCTCATTCTTCCTGAAGTCTATTCCTTCTTCAGAGTGCTGCTTCTACAAAGAAGGCAAATCTCCAGGAGAAGCACCTGTTTTCACATTTAGGTTTCACTCCAGTAGCTGGGAGAACATTGCAGGATCCTTATGCAACACACACGCATCTGACAATATTGGATCATGTATCCTGTATTCTTTTCAGCACACTTTTATGTACATAGTCTTATTGTGTTATTTATTCTCTCTTTTCTCCTGATTCCAAAACTTTATTCATGCTGAAAATATTTATTTTAGGACTTTTCCCTGTGGCATTTGCATATATACTGGGAAATTGCCATATCTTTATTATTTTCAGATTTACAATTAGTTTAGCTTTTGTCTGATTTTTTTAATGTGAATTCCTGTCCTTCTACAGTACATTTTACCTCTATGAAGCCTGATTTCAGGTGTATTTTCACCCCCTTCCATATTCTACATAAGCAAAAACTTTTGCTTTTTTCAACATGTCTTTTCAGCTCTGTGTCAAAACTGGATGCTACTTTTCTTTGTGATCAATGCAGGAAGCAAAAAAAAAATCTCTCATGCTCTTTATACTAGTCCAGTATTGGCTATATTTTTAAGGCTTCTCATGCCCTCTCAGTTTTGCTTTCACTGTGTGATTTGTGATCTGGTCATCTAGTCCACTGAGCACTGAGCTTTGTTTCCAACATGTTCCTATCTCTTCTGCAGACTGATACCACTTTACTTTTTTTCTTCTAAGCTTCTGTCAAGGACATCTAGTAATATTTTCTGTATGACTCCTCAGAAGTCCTTGGGAAACTAATGTTAAATTATGAGTGCTGCAAAATCTCCCTCTTCATAGTAATATGTCTTGTGTAAATGTAAAGTCCCTGGACTTCTGTAAAGGCTTTGGTTTCATGTACAAAATGTAGCTCTCAAAGCTGGGATTCTTTCTGGTCATGTATGAAATTTTGGGACCCACATCTGATAAACAGAATCATTCTTTCTTACCTCAGCTAGGCTGTTAAACAAATCCAGTGAAACTGCCTTAACAATGGTAAATTTAACAAATCCTATTTTCTCTCACATCAATTAATTTTTATACCCAAACAACCACTGAATTTCTACAGCTGCACTGGAGCTTCTCCTCACCTCCTTCTCCCTGGTGCTTCTCTTTCTCGGGATTAGGCAGTGTTTCTGTGGCAAGCTTTAGGGTTTCATCACACAACAAAATTGAGTCCTCATCAGAGCAGCAGATTCAGTAATATAAAAACCAACAAAAATAAATGTAGAGGGTAAGAATGTTGCTCTGTCTCCTGGATACTCTAATTAAAACTGGTGCTGTTGTTAGTGGATTCTGGGAATAAATTTCCTGGCAAAAAGAAAGAGGAAGATATTGTGGAACGTTTCTGGCCTATCCATGTAACTTACTAGCACACCACATGGCCTTTGACCTTCATACTTCTACATGAATTTGGGTTAAAAACCTCTAGGTGATTCAGCTTTCCAGAGCCCCATTGTACAGCAGCCTCCAGCACTGTGTTCAGCAGCCACACAGCATCACAACAAAATCAGGGAGCTCACAAAGCTAAAGCAAAGGAAATCTCACTTCACTGTCACTTGGTAGAGGTGACTACCAGAAGTTACTGATACCTTTTGGCTCAACTCTGCTGCCATCATCAATGTTCATAGGAAAAAAAAAGTAGTGAAAAAAAAAACCCAAAGCACACAATCTTAAGTCTGGCATTTCAAAACAATGCTATTAAAAAGCTGATGGCAATTACAGTCTTAACATTACAGCCATAATTGTGCACATACCTCCACCTTAAACAGAAATCACAGGCACTATTAAAGCTCAGGTATTAATATCAAATTCCCTGTGGTTTTTTATAACAGTTTTTTTAAGATTCACACAATTGTTTCTTTTTATCTTATATCCTCCAAGTCTGTGATGCCTTAAAATGTTTAATATATTTGACATGACACATTATTCTATGACACTCTCTGTTGCACAAGCTTCTTCTTCAACTAGTATGACAAATTGTCACAGGAGAGAGGCATCTAGAGGAAAGGAAATACTCATTTTGATTTCATCAGGGTAGTCAGGATGTGAAGCTAAGGCAGGTGCATTGTATGTGTGACAGTCTGCAAAAGTAAAGTACTTTTACTTGATAGGGAAATGGGCAATTTGGGGGTGGTTTTTCCACAGTCTGGGACAGCTGGGTTTTAACTATACCCAGGACCAGAATATCTAAAATTAATATTCTCCCCTATAAGGTCCCGAATTTTAAGGTGTGCTTAGTGCAGATAAGTGAAATTTTTTAAGAGGCAAACTGCCTGAAAATGCAGACGTTCAGAGTACCTTTGAAAGCGGGGCATCTTTTTTCTTTTTTTTTCTTTTTTCAAAAAAAATCATGCATGTATAGTAGGGCAAGGCAGGTAGATGGGGTGATGGGTGTGCCTTGTAATGAAATCTAAATCAGGAGTCCAGTGCATCTGGATGGGCTGTGGTATCTGTTTCATGAAATCACTGGCAACAGGGTGGCATATAGGGAATATGAAACAGGAAATCATCAGCAGGTTTTGTTTTGTGATTTGCCTCAGCGATACCATGACAATATTGGCTGCATTCCCACAGGGCACAAATAAAGCAGCAGTTCAGGAAGCCTGACATTAGTTCATAGCAATCTGATGATACTCATCGAATTTCCCACTGCTGTGATAATGCAGCTCCAGCCAGCTGCTAAATTTCCTTCTTGTAAATCCTTTCCAAAGTATAAGGGAAAAACGTCCACAGTGAGGAGAGTCCAAACCAGACCAGTGTCTTCCATTCTTCAACCTGTAACATATCCAACTCTCAGGGTTGCTGTTCCCTGAGATTCTCCTTGGGGTTGCTGTTCCCCGAGGTAATAAGGTTTTCGGGACTCTCTTTCTCTCTTTCTCTCTCAGGGTTGCTGTTCCCTGAGACTTTCCTCGGGGTTGCTGTTCCCCAAGATAATAAGGCTTTCGAGCTTCTCTTGCCCAAAAGGTCTCACGCTGGAGCCAGAGAAGACAAGCTGAGTCTGCCAGTGCATGTTTCCAAGGTTGTTTATTCTTCATTATCTCTCAGTTCTTTCTCAGCTCTGCAAGGTGTCCCCAGCAGAGCAGGACATGCGGCGGACTGGACGGATCAGAGGGTCCCGGACCCTTTGTACCATTTCTCTGACCCAACCACCGTGCACAAGGTACTTTTTATTTACAAAATCTTACCAATACTTACTACCTATGTTAACATGTCATTTCTACTCTAAACCAATCCTTGTGATACAACTCAGCAGAAAATGGGGGAAAAGAACAAGAACAAGGAGGACAGGACCACTCCCCAATTCCTCCATCTTGCCTCTTCAAACCCATATACTAAAAATCCTAGATTCTACATTCACACTCTGTGATAAACTAGCTACTACTTATTTTGAATTCTCTCAGCTTGTGATTCTTCATACAATGTGGGCATTCACTCCCATGGACAGGGATCAGAGGCAGTGTCCTCCTGGGCTTTGTGTGAGGCTGGCTGACCCCCTTGTACAGATCCTAGGCCCCCCTTGTCCGGTCTCCAAACCCTCCAGGGCGACCAGAGGGATGTCCTGGACTCCGACATCCAGCTGGGCTGTGGAGGTGAGACTGAAGAAATTATGATTTGTCCTAAATTTAATATTCCCTTGTCAACCACTTTTAAACACCTTTTGTGCTTTTATGCTTCCAAGAGCTTTCAGAGGCAGGTATAGACTGGAGCAAGGGTGGTGCTGCCTCTATTAGAGAGGATTTGGATAAGCTCTTCCACATCACCCAGCAGTATACCTCATATCCTTTGCCAGGAGTTTGAGGGAAACTTAGGAGGAAATCAGACAGCTATTTGCTGCCTAAGTACTTCTACTCTCACACTTTGACCATGTGTATTCATAGGCACTATGAACATATGACTACAACTGAGTGGGTTAAGCTTGAGATCTCTATGTGATAAAGATGAAAAGGAGCACTCATATAGTCTGAATAGAGTTGGATTTATCTTTCTGATCTCTGGACAACTTGGTACATTTTTTCTCCCCTTTTTTTTTTTCATCCAGTTGTTTTTTCCTCACTTTGCCACATATATTTTCATGACTTGACTCAAAGCTTTCAAGAATGATGGTGACTTAGAAGGAGAGTTGTTAAATAATACAAATTCATGAATTTTGGATATCGAACATTCAGATATTTCTAAATGACATACTAGGTTTTATTTCCAGCTGAAATTTTTGGCCATTTGGAGGGAGAAATGCTGGTATTGCTGGCATCCCATCAACTTGCCAGATCGGGAGAACTCTGGCTTGACTCTGGTCGGGCAGAAATGCCAGTCAAATGGTAACTGCATCATAATCCATAAATCCGACTTTTGGGATTTCCTGTGAAGGTAGTGCTCTTGTACAGCAAATCAGATATTTCACAAAGCACTGAACTCAAAAGGATAAAACACAAGAACATATTTCTAGCCAGAAAACGCTGGAAGAATATGTGTGTCTGTGCTACAACTTCACTAAACTCTGGGATCACTATCAGTGTGCATTGTAAATGCAGCAATTCTGTTATCTTTGGAAATGCGCAAAAATACCCCAGGCAAGTTACTGAAAGAGAGGGATTATGAAATTGTTGTGCTTTTTAGCAGGTCTGAGTGCAGGACTGTGTTTGCAGGTGGCAGGATCACTGTTCAGAGTGGGCTGTTATCAACCATATGTCTAAAAAGAGCCCTAAATTCCTTATGAGGCTTTAGATTATTCACTAATTTGGCCCTAAAATTTATATTTTCTCTCTGTGAAGAACACATACTCAATACATGCACATTTGCTACCTTTTCTCACTGGTATAGCAAACTAATATCAAGATTTGTAAAAATGATGATTTATGAAAGGTAATGAATGCTACTTCATCTTTAAAGTAAAATTATTGCAGCAAGAATATTTTTTCAAGCTGGCTCTTAAATCTGGGATAAAACCCCCTATTTTCACTTGAAATGGGCATACAAAATTCCCAGGCAAAATGAAAACAGTCAAAAGAAATGGGCTATTTTTGAATGATGGAATTAAAACCAGAACAAGTGTGCTAGTGTCAGGCTTCATTGTGAAAAACAGAAAATATAATTTGACAAGGGAGTCTTTCATCATATTGCTTTATTAGTTGGTTTTGGTTGGGGTTATTTTTTTTTAATTTGGAAAGTTGCCTTTCCATTTTTAACATTCAGAAAGCTATTTCTGAGAGAACACAGTAATGTCATAAAGATCGTTTTGTAGGTCTACTCTCACCAAAATGTATAGCCAGAAAGAGCTACTTCATACTGCTGGTCCAAACACTATCTGCAAAATTCTCTCCATCTGTCAAATGAAAACAACTCAGAATGAAATAGATTAAAATGTAAATAGTTTTAAATATGCACATGCATATGTTCTTCCATACTCCTGTAACTGTGCTGATTATCCAGAGGAAATCTTGTGTTGTAAAGTGTTGATTTTTCTATCAGCTTAATATCTCATGTTTTCCAGGTGAGACATTTTGAATTAATTACAGAATGACAGATGTGCAGAAGACAGGCCCTAGATTAGATGTGGAGACCAAGAGTTGATTGTGTTTCAAATCTACTTAGATTGTCACGTGACAGTAGTGTACTCTGTGTCTTGACAAACTTAAAAACCAGGTGGGCATCATACATATTGCTGGAAATTTTGCTCCTGAAATCATTAGCAACTCCCTCAAAAGACCCCAAACTAATCCAATTCAACTCCTTAATTAATTTAAATATAAACTCTGCATTCTGAATACAGCCACTTCATCCCAAGGTGATGGTTCTGAAAATGTGAAGTAACAGATGGTTAAAATCCAGGCAAAATTTATTACCATAAATGCAGAATAATCCTAAATATCCTTTCTCAGACTTTTTAGAAGTGTCCTTATTCATTTTCAGCATGATTGGTACAATTTTCAGTCTAAGATTTTCCAATACAAGTGGAAGAAAATTATTGGATAAAGTTAAAATAGGCTTTAATGACCATGAAAGCAGCCTACAATTAAACATTGGAAGAACAATTTGCTATTTCTTCAAAATACATACCAGTCTGTCTATCTGTCAACTCCCTTAACATAGAGTATATATAAATTTGTGTATTAAAAAGAAGTACCTAAGAGTTTGCTTCTGACAGGTGCTGAAGTCCTGACAGAAGCTCAGAAACTGTCAGGATCCTACTCAAATTAGATGATTTTCACAGACAGTGGAATAACTGTAAAAGAACATTCCCAACCTCAAATAAATACCAGTTTACCAACTTGACTTTCTGATCTGAATTGAAACAACACAGCATTGTTTATGCATGAGATATCCTGTAGTTTTTCTAATTTTTTTGTATTTAATTTTTGAATTTACAGACAAAAAATTGTCAAAGGTTAAGTAAATTTTTTGTTTGTTGGTTTGATTTTATGTGCAGTTTCCCATAACAGAAACTAGAGGAACTGAAAAATTCTCATGAAATGCTTATTAATTTGCATCTTGTCCCAGAGGTAGGATTTGACTGATATGCAATGAGAACGTTTGTTTTGACATCAAAGTGGTTCAGAGGAACTGGCTAACCAGGTAGGGAAGGGTCTCCAAATTTCTGCTGACCGTTTGTAGTCTGAACTAGAATCAGATATTAAGTTATTAAACAGATATTAAGATATTAAACAGTATAGATACCGATACAGATCCCTGAAGGACAGCCTTCATGACTGATCTTCCTCTGGACACTGAGGTGTTGACTGCTCTCCAGATGCAAACATCTATTCAATTCCTTATCCATCATAGAGCCCACCCATCAAAACCATATATCTACAGTTTAGAGAGGAGGATCTCATGCAGGACAGTATCAAAGGCTGTGGCAGTGTGTTAATTTAATCGGTTAGGCTTTCTATACTTTTGTACTTGTTGGGTTCCCTGTACCCCACCCCTCGATTGTTCCTTTGTTTAACTCACATGACTCCGGCACCTGTCATGAGGCACACGGTTAGCTGCCTGTCATTTCTCCCGCCTTTGTAAATCCCTCCTATTTTTCCCCTGATTAGTCCAAGCGATGTTCTATTACACCTGTATCCCCTGGCAACCTGCCCCGGTTGGCTGGCAGTGGCTGGCCACCCCCTTTGTCCCCCCTCCGAATCCTTCGGACAAAAACCCCCCGCATCCCTCTCCCCCCGGAACAGTTTCGGGCTGAGGAGGTGTTTGCAATAAACCCTCTGTTCGTCTGAAATTGTTTCCTCCTTTCTTTCCACTGCCCGTCGAATCTCCATCGCTCGCATAAGCCTCTACCAGGCAAAGAACCCACAGGGTCAGTACTGCTTGCGAGCTTGCAGACTGACCCCCTACCACTCTGTCGCTGTATCTGGGCCAGCGGCGACAGAGCCCGTTGGCTCTCTGTGAGCACACCGACGGAGGTGTGACGCCCACCGTCCGGCACTGGAAAGGGGCTTTCAGCGCCTTTACGGAGCCCACGGGCAGGATTGGTGCGTCTCAGCAAGGAGCTGAGCTCACCTGAAATAATCCCTGGACGTCACATCGGCCCGGGTTTGAGCGCCCTCCGCGAGGGACCGCTCCCCCGGGGAAGAGGAGGGCAGCCGTCTCCGCCGCGTCCCGAAGACGGTCCTTCTCCAGTGGTGGATCTTCTGGAGCAGCTTTGGAGCACCACGCCAGGGGTTCGTAAGTAAGCAGACCCCCCTAGTCCGCGGGGCGGGTCAGTGGGAACGGCGTTTCCCTTTCTGGCAGCCTGTGGGGGACAGCACGCCCCGGGCTGAGGTCGCGCGGCCCCCGGGATTTGGGTTTTTTGGCCCCTGTCCTGGGCTCACCCCCCCCCGGCGGTTTTCCGTTCCCTCAGTTTGATTTAAAGCCTTTATTTTTGTGCGCAAGCCCGAGCTCGCACGGCGCGGCTGCCGGCAGGCGCGGGTTTTCGCCGGCCAGCCAGTTTCGGTTTCGCCGCGTGCGCCGGCTTTTTGCAGAGCGGTCGGGCGCGTGAAACAGCGGTTTTAAAACGCGCGCGGTGGCGGGTTTTTTTTCGTTGCGTCTTTCGTTTGCTAGCTCCAGAAATCACGCAGGCAGAATGGGTGCTTCTCTGTCTGCTTCCCAGAAAGGAGTGTTTTACAGTTGTGTTACGTTATTAGAAGCTAATGAAGTTAAGTTCTCTAAGGATTGTTTAAAAAAGCTGGTCCGATGGCTTTTCCTGCACTACCCTACGGCGTCCCCGCCGATGGTACACAGCCCCCGATTTTGGGAGCTGGCGGAAAAGAAACTATTACAATTAGGTAACGCCGGGGAAAAGAACACACAGAAATTAGCCTTTTTAATTTTGCAATTAAAGACGGCAGCGACGAATAAGGGAGTGCAGAAAAGCTCTCAGGAACCCCAGCTAGCCCCGGTTTCCCTTCAACCCAATCCCAGCCCCTCTGCCCCGAGAAAGGGAATTTTGAGGAAAGCAGCAACTCAGAGAGTTGTCCGCCCAGACTCTCCGAAAAATTCCCGGCCCCCGAGCCCCAGTAGCCTGGGACAAACTGCTGGGGACCCCTTGGAAAGCTCTGGCCAAGCTGACCGAGGACCTTTCCTTCCCCCTGCTTCCCCGAATTGCAAACCCAAGGTTCAGTTTAATTTAAATGCGTCACACTGGCCACAAAATGGCGGCAGTGACCCACCTAATGGCGTCCACTCCTCCACGTGGCCGCCACCCTTCCCCCATCCCCTGAACCCCTTTCTTCCCTCCAACCCCTTCCTTCCCTCAACTCCTCCCCCAGCCCCTCCCATAGCCCCTCCCCAGACCCCTCCCTCCTCCCCAAAGGTCCCACCCACTCGCCCTGCCCCTCGACACGCCCCTGAGGCGAGGCCGAGTCCCTCTCCCTGCCCCGGAAGGACGCCATCTTGCCGGCAATTTTCCCACGCCCTCTCTTCTGGTTCCCACGGTTGGGAACCAGAAGAAATGAGCGAGGGTGAGCCAGAGGTCACTCTCTCTGCTGCGCCTGTCACCTACTGCAGAACACGTGGTGGTGACACACCAAAACCCAATTGGCATGCTTTTTCCCAAAGCATCATTCGGGATTTATGCAAGGCGCACAAGGAATATGGCAGGGAGAGTCCCTACTTCCGTGGCCTCCTCACTGCTGATCTCGCAGGTGTCCATGTTGTTCCAGCAGACCTCCGGCAGCTTTTCTCTTGCCTGATGAATGGCACAGAGTTTAAGCTCTGGGATGCAGCATTTAAACAGGCCCTGCGAGAAGCAATGCCTCAGTTGCCCTTTCCAGCCATCGATGAAGAGGGCAATCCCCTCTCTCTTGAGTTGCTTGCTGGTGAAGGTTCCTATGTTTCCCCTGAGTCCCAGGCAGCCCTAATACCCTCAGCAGTCCTTTCAATTATAAAAAATATAGCCTGCAAGGCTTTCTTTTGTTTGCAGCCAGACGCACCATCACCACCCTATACCACCATTAGGCAGGGACCTTCTGAATCATTTGTTGCCTTTGTAGAGCGGCTCACCAGAGCAGTGGAAGTTCAAGTTAAAACAGAAAGTGCACGGGAAGGTATTATAGGGGAGCTTGTTTTCGTCAATGCTAACGACCTGTGTAAACAGGCAATTTTGAGTCTTCCCCTAGATCCGCCCCGCACTCTCCAGTCAGTGCTCCAGGTGTGCCAGATGAAGGTGCCCTTCCTTGCCCGGAGGAACCCACCACCACCCTCCCAGGCAACCTTTCTGCCCAAGGCTGTGCGTGCTGCAGAATCATCCCAACAGCCTCGACATCGTCCGCCTCGGCGGCGACCCTCCTTCGGCAATCGCCCTGGTCGCTGCTTCTTCTGCAAGGACGAAGGACACTGGACTGCCAACTGCCCTAAGAAACCTTTACTACAGCGAACTCAAAATACATCTCCAGGAACACCGGTGCCATCCCAGGCACAGCAAAAAAACTGAAAGGGGAGCGCGGGTCCACCCAGCGCGACGACCCCAATCGGGTGGACCGGGCAGGGAACTCCAAAGGGGGTCAATTGGATGGACATTCTACACCAGACTCAAGAACACCTGAACATGATATAGCAAAACCTATTCTCACTACCTCTTCCTTTTTTGAACCCTACAGGTTGCATCTCACCAGACCATTGTACCTGACGGATAGGGACTTCCATTTTGTGACCATAGACCCAAAGAAGTTACATCAGTGGCCAATGACCGGCGAAGGTAAGTTCATCGTCGTCGGTGATTGCAAATAAACTCCACAGGAGATTGAGGTAGTCCCGGGGACACTTCACAACAACCCCAGGGCCCTCATTCTCTGGCTGCGCTGCACTCATCCACCCACATTTTTACCCGAGGGCCAGGTCATCGCACAAGCAATTCCTTATGGTGACCCAGAACATCTTACCTTTACTGTAAATGCTGTACATCACATTTCCACCCGTAAGCCCTTAGTGCGATGTACGCTCACTGTGGGAGATGAGTCAATAGATAAAGATCTGCTTTTTCACACAGAGGCAGATGTGACGATTATTCCGACCGCGGAATGGCCGTCACATTGGGCCCTGGAGGACGTGGACGGACAGATCCAAGGTGTAGGAGGGTTCCAATCCGCAAAACAGTCGAAAAACGTGGTAAAAATTACGGGGCCAAAAGGACAATTGGCTGCCATCCGTCCTTTTGTTTTAGATTACAAGGAACCCCTGCTTGGAAGAGACCTCATGGCTCAGTGGGGGGTCACAATCGAAATTCCCGACCCCTCGCAAAATTTTCAGGCAGCGGCTGCTGAGAAGCGCCCGACCCTCAAACTGAATTGGACGACAGATAAACCAGTCTGGGTTGAGCAATGGCCGCTAACAAAAGAGAAATTACAGGCGCTTGAGGAGCTCGTGGAGGAGCAATTAGCTAAAGGTCACATCGTGGAGACCAATTCTCCATGGAACTCGCCCGTTTTTGTCATTCGAAAGAGTGACAAAAAACGATGGCGCCTCCTCCACGACCTCCGCCAAATTAATGAAGTAATTGAAGATATGGGGTCTCTCCAACCTGGAATGCCTTCCCCAACCATGCTGCCACGAAATTGGAATCTGGCTGTAATTGACATAAAAGATTGCTTTTTCCAAATTCCTCTACACCCGGATGATGCCCCGCGTTTCGCCTTCTCGGTTCCTTCCATCAACCGAGCGGCCCCAAGGAAGAGATACCACTGGAGGGTGCTCCCGCAAGGGTTGAAAGCCTCCCCGGTGATGTGTCAGCAGTACGTCTCTTCCTTGCTGTCCCCTGTGCGCGCAGCCGCGGAGGGGGTTGTCATCCACCACTATATGGATGACATCCTCGTTTGCGCGCCGACCGAAGATGAACTTACGCGAGCGCTTGACCTTGTAACCAATTCGTTAGTTGCTGCAGGGTTCGAGCTGCAAAAAGATAAGATCCAAAGGATGCCACCCTGGAAGTACCTGGGCCTGGAGATTGGTAAGAGGACCATTGTGCCTCAAAAATTGGAAATTTGGACAAATGTCCGTACCCTTGCGGACACCCATCAACTTTGCCGTGCCTTGAATTGGGTAAGGCCCTGGCTATGTCTGACCACCGAGGATCTAGCCCCTCTTTTCAATTTATTGAAAGGGGGAGGGGAGCTCAGTTCTCCTAGGGTGCTTACCGCAGAGGCAAAAGCAGCGTTGGAGAAGGTCCATCAGGCAATGACATCGCGACAGGCACACAGATGGGATCCCGAGCTTCCCTTTCGGTTCATCATTCTGGGTAAGCTGCCACATCTACATGGGATAATTTTTCAATGGGACACGGGTGCAAAAACATCAGCACACAACACCAAGGGCCAAGGCAGAAAGGACCCTCTTCTTATTATAGAGTGGGTCTTTCTCAGCCACCATCGGCTCAAAAGAATGACACAGCCACAAGAGCTTATGGCTGAGCTCGTCCGCAAAGCAAGAACGCGGATGAAAGATTTGGCAGGGTGCGACTTTGAATGTATTCACATGCCAATTGGATTGTCAACAGGCCAAATGACCAAACCCATGTTGGAACACCTGCTTCAGGAAAATGAAGCACTTCAATTCGCTCTAGATTCCTTTACGGGCCAAATTTCAATTCATCGGCCGGCCCACAAACTATTTAATTCGGACGTAACATTTAAATTGGCTTTAAAGAGTGTCCAGAGCAGGAGACCTCTCGATGCGATGACAGTTTTTACTGACGCGTCCGGGAGTTCTCACAAGTCAGTGATGACTTGGGAGGACCCTGAAACTCGGCAGTGGGAGGCAGATATTAAAGTAGTTGAGGGTTCACCTCAAATAGCCGAGTTGGCCGCTGTCGTCAGAGCACTTGAGAGATTCTCTGGACCTCTCAATATTGTAACCAACTCCGCATACGTAGCGGGGGTGGTATCTAGAGCAGATCAGGCCATTTTACAGGAGGTGTCCAACACAGCTTTGTATGAGCAGCTCTCGAAATTGGTCAAACTTGTCTCCCACCGAGAGCAACCGTTTTATGTGATGCATACCAGGTCGCACACTGAATTGCCTGGGTTTATTGCTGAGGGTAACAGGAGGGCTGACGCTCTTGCTGCCCCTGTAGCGATAGCCCCATTGCCTGACGTTTTTGAGCAGGCCAAGCTCAGCCATCAGCTGTTCCATCAGAACGCGCCTAGCTTAGCTAGACGTTTTAACCTCACACGTCAACAAGCTAAGGCGATTGTTGGCTCGTGTCCTTCATGCCAGTCCCACGCTGTGCCTACCCTGCATGCCGGGGTCAACCCTCGCGGGTTGGAGAGCTGTGAACTCTGGCAGACAGATGTCACCCACATTCCATCATTTGGGAGACTGAAGTACGTTCACGTCTCCGTCGATACCTTCTCTGGCGCTGTCTATGCCTCTGCGCACGCAGGTGAGAGGGCCCAACATGTTATCCAACACTTTGTTCAGGCCTTCTCATTCATGGGCATCCCCAAGGGGATCAAAACAGACAACGGCCCTGCGTACAAATCCAAGGAATTTGCTGGCTTCCTGCAGCAATGGGGAGTGGAGCACAAGATAGGCATCCCCCACTCCCCCACAGGCCAAGCAATCGTAGAGAGGACACACCAAGAGATCAAGAGGGTCCTTAAACAACAGCAACAGGTATTAAAGGTGGAACTGCCGGCAATCAGATTGGCCCGAGCCCCTTATGTCATCAATTTTCTAAATTGTTCCTTTGAAAATCCCAATCCGCCCATTACCATACACTTTGGGTGCAACAAGGAGTGGCAGTTCGATCCCAAGCCCCCGGTGCTGGTGAGATCGCCTGAGTCAGGAAAGGTGGAGGGTCCATTTGACCTGGTGACGTGGGGGCGTGGGTACGCCTGTGTCCTCATGCCTACCGGGATCAAATGGATACCTGCCAAATGGGTAAAACCATTCATTAAAAGGAAGAGGGAGCGTGACGACAGCGTCCCGCAGGTGGCTTCGGTGGCATTCCGCCGTCGAAGGCGAGTCTCCTCCAGACCCTCTCTTCCCATCCTGTGGGAATGGGACCATGACCTGTCCTTTACCTATTTCTGTGACCCAAATTAATAATTTTTGGCCCCCCAGTTTTGTTTTTCAGACCTGGACCCAGGATGCTAAGCCTCCCGACCGTGCTCTTCCTGAAAGGGTGGGGCTTATCAGGATGGGCTGGGTCCATTTTAAAAACATGTCTGTTGATTTTGTTTATTATTTTAATTGTTTGTCTTGCTTTCGGACTAATCAAGAGATTGTTAATTAAGTTAGTTTTAAGTTCCACATCTACCCCCTCTCCGGCTGCTGCTCGGCTCGCCAAGGTCACGGCTCCTGAAGACGAGCTGAAGGAGCTTGAAAATGAGCTTGAAGAAGAAAGTGACGGCAAAAGCCTCGCAGACGATTAGTGGCCAGCTCAACAACCTTGATTCGCCAAATGTTACCTGGACTCTGAGCATCTGCCGGACCCCCCTCACTTCTGTTCTTTTAGTAAAAAGAAAACGGGGAGATGTGGCAGTGTGTTAATTTAATCGGTTAGGCTTTCTATACTTTTGTACTTGTTGGGTTCCCTGTACCCCACCCCTCGATTGTTCCTTTGTTTAACTCACATGACTCCGGCACCTGTCATGAGGCACACGGTTAGCTGCCTGTCATTTCTCCCGCCTTTGTAAATCCCTCCTATTTTTCCCCTGATTAGTCCAAGCGATGTTCTATTACACCTGTATCCCCTGGCAACCTGCCCCGGTTGGCTGGCAGTGGCTGGCCACCCCCTTTGTCCCCCCTCCGAATCCTTCGGACAAAAACCCCCCGCATCCCTCTCCCCCCGGAACAGTTTCGGGCTGAGGAGGTGTTTGCAATAAACCCTCTGTTCGTCTGAAATTGTTTCCTCCTTTCTTTCCACTGCCCGTCGAATCTCCATCGCTCGCATAAGCCTCTACCAGGCAAAGAACCCACAGGGTCAGTACTGCTTGCGAGCTTGCAGACTGACCCCCTACCACTCTGTCGCTGTGTCTGGGCCAGCGGCGACAGAGCCCGTTGGCTCTCTGTGAGCACACCGACGGAAAAGGCCTTACAGAAGTCCAGAGGGATGGCATCCATAATTCTTCCCTTGTCCACTGATGGAGTCACTCCATCACAGAAGGCCACGGGGTTGGTCAGGCAGGATTTGCCCTTGGTGAAGCCATGGTGGTTGTCTCAAATCACCTTCTCATTCTCCATATGCCTTAGCACAGCTTCCAGGAGGATCTGTTCCATTTAATTGCTTTAAAGTTGCCTTTGCAGTCATTTTACATGTTTACCAAGTCAATTCTGAAATTCAAAATAGTATTGTGTGTGCATGTATACTTGTTTTTTTGTTTGACTATTTTTGCAAACTGTTGGAAATAAACTTCAGATTGAACTGACATATACAATTTATGAAGAGGAAAGTATTCAAACATTCTTTTCTTCAGGTGAGATATGTGTTTATTACAAAATCTTGAACAGTCTGTGTGTGAGACAAGGTAAAAAAGAAAATTCACATAGCTTAACACATTCTCCACTAGATTTTAGTGCTTAATTTTATGGAGATGAGCATATAAAAACAGATAAATGTAACAAGACACATCATTGCTGAAGGCTACTAACATTTCTGCATACATGAGGAAATTAGCTGGCACCACAATAACTTTGTTGGGGAGTTATGCCCAAGTAACTCCCTGCATACTTGATTCTGAAATAAAAGTGACTTTATTCTAGAATGATTATTCCCTTCTGGAAGCAGAGTCATTATTCTCGAATAAAATTTCTGTTATTCTGGAGATGAATGTCTGCACTGGGGAGTTATTCCGGAATAGTTAAATTATACCAAAATAGTAATAGTGGAAGTTATTACAGAACTGCTCTGCTGGCTAATTTCCCCTGAGTAGAGCAGACCAAAGGTTGAGTTACACCAGAATGTATTGTACATAATTATGTGAGTGATTGCTATAGAGTAAGAGATTTTAAAGGGAATTACTCCCTTCTAAGACAACTTCTCATACTCCTCCTCCATCTCCCTCTTCCTCCCTGCCCCAAATAAAATCCCAGTTAATTAGGCCCCGCAGCTAAGAAAGTTTCAAATGAAAAAGAATGAGTAAGTTCAGGGGCAGGACAGTAAATTATTGTAGCCAATCCCATCCAAACTAGAAGAAACATCTATGGTTGGCACTATGTTGTTTACTGTCTCACACGTCATTCATGATGGGTTGTCCTCCTTTGCATGCATAGTGACAGCTATCATCATCCAGAAACAAAACCTTCTTGTGTCTGTTCTTACTAAGCTGTGGTTGTTTCAATGGATTTCACTTTGTGTCCTGGAAAGTGCCAAGCCCCAGAGTACACAGTGTGAATCTGCCTTTCTGTAGCCAGTCTTGCACTTGGTGCCTCATCCTTAGCTAATGAAAAATAGGGGAGGGAGGAAAGAGGGAATTTCTAGCACTTAAAAACAGGTACTTCAAGGTAATATAGTGGAATAAACGAAAGGTCTGTAGATATGATAAACCTCAGCTTTGTAGGGAGGCAACAGGATAATGATAAACTTGTGGCTTTTGTCAAGCCTCTACCTCCTGTCAAGCTTTTCTTTGCCTTTTATTCCTGGGACTGGATAGTTAGGTGAAGTCCAGGCTTTGGACTTCATTAAAACTAAGACTGTTCCACATAATTAGGGCTGTGCACTTGTTTTTAAAGTAAGAAACATCCCCTTGTACTCTGCTCTGTTGTGGTGTACACTGGATGTAGATCAGGCCCCCCTGACTCCTCAGGGGTGTTAAATGATCAGCACTGTCAGGGGCATAGTCCCACTCTGTGGAGGTCTTGCATGGCTCTGGAAGGCTCTGAAAGATTTATTTTAAAGCAACAGCCAGAAAAGCAAGGCAAGAGGCTTCCTGCTAGGCATTCTTCAACTATTACCCTTCTATCCAGAAGCCACAGGTCTGAGGGCTTTTGGGTTCTGCCCTTTAATAGCTTCTCAGTTAGCAAAAACAGATTTAAGTAGGACAGCTCTCTTCCCAGGACAGATTTTGATGGATACTTGCACATTAAATTTCAAACAGAAGAGAAATTTTCTTGCTGGGGTCATTTGATACTGTACTGTATTGCACAATGCAACTGCTTATCTAGGGTTGCAGAGGTTATTTGCTGCAGGGAAGGCTGAGAATGTCATTAGAGCACCGTGCCCTGAGATAATCTGCAGCATATCATTAAACCATCTAATGACTCTATGGCCCACTGACCTCCATCACTCATTTGCTAACAATGTTTGTTATTTACAAGCACTAGGGAAATTACTGTTGAGTTATTACTCAACCTTCCCTTCCTGCTGCCATCACAATACCTGGTGATATGCAACAGGAAAACGTAGAAACCCAGTAATTTTGCTTTAAAGATATGCATATGAATTTAGTCTGTAGATGCATTTATTGAGTCCCCCCCTGCTGTCATCACCCCCACCCTACCAAATCTGGTATATCACTCTTGTCACTGAAATAATATTTTCCCTAAGCCATGCCTTGCCATCCAGCTTTGGGTTCCACTGGCTGAGATTTTCTCTTAAAAGCATGTTATGCAACAATATGGAATGGAGATAAACCTGGTGATGGGAGAAGCTGAATACATAGATAATTGGTACTTGTACTGAAAATGTCACTTAGCCCCCAGATTCTTAAAGTAAAGCAATTGAGACTCTTAAATTGCTATCTTTTTCTGCAGATGTGAAGTATTTGCAACCCCTCATATTAAAACATTTCTTCCATGAAACAGGGTATTTTCAAAGGCAGTTAAGGCTATTAAACAGCTAAACCTTACTGGAACTGAAAGGTACTGGCTTGGATTTTTGTTTGGTTGTGAGATTTTGGAAGATAAGTGAAGATAAGGTAGTTGTTTATTTAAACTACTTTGCTATTAATAATGCAATAAACAAAACTGGGGGTGTTTTCAGAAAATATTAAGCTTTCCAATGGTTAAAAGTCTATTCAGCAAGTTAAATTAACCTGCTGTTTTTCCAAAGTATGAGCAATTGAATTTTCTTTTGGGGTAAATGAGGGCTAATGAAGAACATGAAATACAGATGGAATAATATTCTAATCACATGCCTGCTTGCAACCTCACAGAGAGGTGTATAGTTTTCACTGCCTTCAGTGAATTATGACAGTACAGAACAAGGCATTGTGTACTGCTAGACTCAATTAGCATTACTGGCTCCATTTGAGGGTGACCAGATGTCCACACCCAAAGCAGGACACCTGTCTCTGGTTGCCAGGATCTCAAAAGGACAACATGCAAATCAAGCCAAATTATGTTTATACTGCAAATATTACTCCGGCTTTTGGGATTTTCCTTTGCAAAAGGGAATAATAACATAAACAAATGGTGTTTGTGCTTGAGAGAGTCTGATTCTGTTACCATACCTACTGCAGTTTTCTTTTTTAAAGCAGGAGTGAGTTTACAGGGTTCCTCAAAGTCTCACTCATTATCACTTCTTCAATATTACTTCACCATCTGAAAAATAGGGTTAATAAATAATAATATTGTAAGTGTAACAGTGTGAAATACAAAGGAATATGTCTGGGGTACAAATCCAGCAAGAATAAATAATCAGTCCAGCTAAAGACATTCAGGGAATCAGCTCAAATCAGTATAGAGTACCACAATTTAAGGATAGTATTAACAAGGCATGGTATTAAGTGACCAAATATCATTTTACAAAGCTGAATAAAGGTGCAACCAAACAGAAGGTCAGTTTTTGTCATCTAATAACACAAAACTGATCATAATCCAGGGTACACCAGCAGCCGGGAAAAGCTTACCATGATGATAGACAAATGAATTACCGTAGCTTAATGACATCAGCAGAGCTACAGGAGCTGACTGGCGCAGCATCCTTTGCCACCAGCAAATGCTATCTAAAATGCATTAAAGTAATGTGTTAATCTAAACCACAATGAACTTGCTACACTGCAGTAATTCCATTCAATTTTGTGTCACAACCCCTCCAACTTTTTGCTAGGTTTTATTTAAGCCAATGCAGGTTTAGTCACTTGTGGGTGCACGGCTGGAAAAGCAGGGACATGTGCACAATCCTGCTCTTAGCTTAAGGGATGAGTAGAAGATGAAACGTCCTTGAACCATTCCTTAGATGGGATAAGGAGGAAGTAAAGCTTGGAACAATAGCTGTGACAGGATGCTAGACAGGATGCATTGACCATAAGTTGGGGAAGATTTGCAGCATTTAGCCTCGTGGACAGAGCTTCTGAACCAATTACGTATACTGCAAGGACGCATGAACACTATGGTTTAACCAATGATGTTCAGAGTTAGGTGCATGATATGCTTAGCACAGTATAAATGTACGTCAAATAGCTGAATAAAAGAGCAAGATTTTTAACTCATATTGAGTGCTGTCTTGACTCTGGCTGATTCCCCAGCCAACAGTCACTCACTTCAAAACTCCAGATACCCAACACTGGGATTCAGTGAAGACACTCAATTCAATGTTGCCTTCATCAGATTCCAGAATCACAGAATCACAGAATCACAGAATTAGTAGGTTGGAAGAGACCTTCAAGATCATCGAGTCCAACCCATGCTCTAATACCTCAACTAAACCATGGCACTGACTGACACATCCATCCTTTTTTTAAACACATCCAGGGATGGTGACTCCACCACCTGCCCAGGCAGGCTATTCCAGTACTTTATTACTCTCTCTGTGAAAAACTTCTTCCTAATATCCAACTTATATTTCCCTTGACGCAGCTTGAGACTGTGTCCTCTTGTTCTGTCAGTTGTTGTCCAAAGAAAGAGACTGACCCCCACCTGACTACAACCACCTTTCAGGAAGTTGTAGAGAGTTATAAGATCACCTCTGAGTCTCCTTTCCTCCAGGCTAAACAACCCCAGCTCCCTCAGCCGTTCCTCATAAGGCTTGTGTTCCAAATCCCTCACCAGCTTTGTTGACCTCCTCTAGATGTGCTCAAGTATCTCAATGTCCTTCTTAAACTGAGGGGCCCAGAACTGGACACAGTACTCAAGGTGCATCCTCACCAGTGCTGTGTACAAGGGAAGAATGATCTCCCTGCTCCTGCTGGCCACACTG
The DNA here is from genome assembly GCF_021018805.1 of Prinia subflava. NCBI lineage: Eukaryota > Metazoa > Chordata > Aves > Passeriformes > Cisticolidae > Prinia > Prinia subflava. Next base: position 10,816,426 of record NC_086282.1, read on the forward strand.
TTCCTGATACAGGCCAGGAGCCCATTGGCCTTCTTGGCCACCAGGGCACACTGCTGGCTCATGTCCAGCCGGCTGTTGACCAGTACCCCCAGATCCTTCTCTGCCTGAGCACTGTCCAGCCACACTGTCCCCAGCCTATAGTGCTGCAGAGGGTTTTTGTGGCCAAAATGCTGGACTCAGCACATGGACTTATTAAACTTCATCCCATTGGACTCTGCCCATCCATCCAACCGTTCCAGGTCTCTCTGCAGAGCCCTCCTACCTTCCAACAGATCAACACACACTCCCAGCTTAGTGTCATCTGCAAATTTACTAATGAAAGATTCAATACCCTCATCCATGTCATCAATGAAGATATTGAATAAAACAGGCCCCAGCACAGACCCCTGAGGGACACCACTGGTCACTGGCCGCCAGCTGTATGCAGCACCGTTCACCACCACTCTCTGGGCTTAGCCATCCAGCCAGTTCCTAACCCAGCAAAGAGTGCTCCTGTCCAAGCTGTGGGCTGCCAGCTTATCTAGGAGTATGCTGTGGAAGACAGTGTCAAAGGCCTTGCTGAAGTCCAAATAGACAACATCCACAGACTTTCCTGTATCCACCAGGCGGGTTACTTGGTCATAAAAGGAGATCAGGTTGGTCAAACACGACCTACCCCTCCTAAACCCATGCTGGCTGGGTCTGATACCCTGGCCATCCTGTGAGTGCTGCATGATAATAGTCAATATAAACTGCTCCATAACCTTACCAGGTACTGAGGTCAGGCTAACTGGCCTATAATTACCAGGATCCTCCTTTCTACCCCCTTTGTGGATGGGTGTCACATTGGCCAGCTTCCAGTCATCTGGAATCTCACCAGTGAACCAGGACTGTTGGTAAATGATGGAGAGTGGCTTTGCAAGCTCATCTGCCAGCTCCCTCATCACCCTGGGATGGATCCCATCTGGGCCTATGGATTTATGAATATCCAAACATCTCAATAGTTCTCTGACTGCCTCCTCCTGAATAACAGGGGGACCATTCAGCTCCCTGACACCATTTACCAAATCAAGAGGACAATTGTCCTGAAGGCTAGTCTTCCCACTAAAAACTGAGGCAAAGAAGGCATTAAGCACCTCTGCCTTCTCCTTATCTACAGTTACTAAGTTCCCTCCTGCATCTAATAAAGAACAAAGGTTGGTCTTACCCCTCCTTTTATCATTAATATATTTGTAAAAACATTTCTTATTATCCTTTACAGAAGTTGCCATTTAAAGTTCAAACTGACCTTTGGCTTCCCTACTTCTTTTCCTATATGCTCTAGTAGCCCCCTTAAATATTTCCCAAGAGACCTGACCTTCCTTCCAAAGATGACACATCCTCTTTTTATTCCTACGTTGCTTCAAAACCTCCATGCCCAGCCAGGCTGGACGTTTGCCTCCTGGACTCCTCTTTCAGCACACAGGGACAGTCTGTTCCTGTGCCCTCAAGATCTCTGTTTTGAAGCACGTCTATCTTTCCTGAACTCCTTTGTTTTTAAGGACTGCTTCCCAAGGAACTCTTTGGATAATCCTCCTAAATAGGCTGAAGTCTGCCCTCCGAAAGTCCAATGTAGAAGTCTTATTGATATTCTTCCTGACTTCACCAGTTATCAAGAATTCTATAATTTTGTGATCATTGTGCCCCAACCGCCCTCCAACCACCACATCTTCCACCAGCCCATGTCTATTTACAAATAACAGATCTAACATAGTCCTTCCCCTGGTGGACTCACCCACCAGCTGTGACTAAAAGTTGTCCTCCACACACTCTAAAAATTTCCTGGACTGCCTTTTTTCTGCTGTATTAAGTTTCCAGCAGATGTCTGGCAGGTTGAAGTCACCTACAAGAACAAGGGCTGATGATCTTGAAACAGTTTCCAGCTGCTTATAGAATAAGTTGTCTACCTCTTCTTCCTGCTTGAGTGGATGATAGCAGACTCCCAGCAGGATATCAGACTTGTTGGCCTTCCTCTTAATTCTTACCCACAGACAATCAATTTCATTGTCATTAATTTCAACACTCATAGCATCAAAACCCTCCCTAATATAAAAGGCCACCCCTCCACCTCCTTTCCCTTTCCTATCTCTTCTGAAGAGTCTGTAGCCATCCAGTGCAGTGCTGCAGCTATGTGAGCCATTCCACCACGTTTCCGTGATGGCGACTACATCATAGCACTGCTGCTGCACCATGGCTTCCAAATCTCCTTGTTTGTTACCCATGCTGCGTGCATTAGTATACATGCACCACAGCTTGGCTGCTGATTTCACCCCTTACTCAGGTTTGTCACCATTGGGCCTGCTTCCAGATAGTGCAGCTGCATCCCCTTCCCCCTTCAAACCTAGTTTAAAGCCCTCTCAACAAGTTCTGCCAGTTCATTAGCTAAATTTCTTTTGCCTTTAACAGAAAGATGGAACCCATCTGGTTTAAGCAGGCCAGGTGCCATAAAAGTTGCCCCATGATCAAAGAATCCAAAATTCTGCCTATAACACCAACCTTTAAGCCACTTGTTGATAATGAGTTCTCCTATGCCTTTCATCCTTCTTCTCAGCCACCAAAGGGACTGAGGAGAAAACTGTCTGTGCCCCTGTCCTAATAATCATCTGACCTAGTGCCCTAAAATCCCTTTTAATTGTCCTGATACTCCTCTTTTCAATCTCATCATCGCCAGCCTGGAGTATCAGCAGTGGGTAATAATCAGAGGGCTGAATCAGCCCAGGGAGTCTTTCAGTAATGTCCCATACCCGGGCCCCAGGGAGGCAGCAGACCTCCCTGTGGGATGGGTCCGGTCAACATATGGGGCCCTCTGTTCCCCTCAGAAGGGAGTCACCCACTACGACTACCCTTCTTTTCTTTTTGATGTTAGAGGTGGTGATCTGTCTGACAGATGAATCATAATTAGGAGGCAGATAATTTTCTTCTAAATCATCAGTGAAGACCCTCACATTCAAATCCATCTTGAAAAAATACTGACCCAACACCAGTCCCTTCACTCTCTTTCACTCTGGTCAGTCTTTTAGTATAAAAGCTCTCTATGGGTATCTCTATTTTACTGTTGATCTTCTTCAAGATGTACCATGATGTGCAAGCACCAAGTTCCTCTCAAATATTTTTTGCAGTGAAACTGCCACCATACCAGTCCATAAAGTAAAGGTACTGTTCTTAAGCTAGGAAATATTCTGATAATCAATCCCTCCTACTTTTGAGTACAAGCCTGAGAAGAGGACCCAACAGAGATATTTTAGGACTTGCAAGTTTATCATGAAGGATTTCAAATGGAACAGAAGCATGGTCCCTACTAAGTGACTTAACGTGTTTTCTCCCTGTATAAAGTGCTCCTTTTAATCTGGGATAGTCTTGCTTCATCTCTCATCCATAGGAGTTCATTAGGACTCCTCCTGATCTGTTAATAAGCCACCTATTCAGATCTCTTTATGCTTCCAAGTGTGAAACTGCTAACTCATTTTGAATGGAACACTGGCTACTTTCTCTGTTATCTTTTACATCTGTGATCAGTGAAATCTTATCAAGAGTGGACATGTAATTAACTTGAAGAATAATGGAGTAAATTACTTTAATCCAAGCAGAAGCCCTGTGAAGTAGTGAGATGGTAACAGCACAGACCTTCCTTGCAAGGGACCAGCACAAGAATTTCTTTGTAAATAGGTGCTTGGGGTAGCACCTTAAAAATAAAACAGCAAAGATGTGATAAGGGACCATCTTCTGGGAAGGAAAGTGAGGCATGATTTTGTTGCAAGTGGATCTAACTCAGTGAGCAAGACAGGAAGTGGGCTTCTTGGGAAAGAGCTCACATGGTGCAAAGAAGAGCTATGCCAAAGCGAATGATCCTAGGCTCCTTCTGTCTTCAGAAAGTGGACAGGCATGATGAATTAACAGCACTAGGGAAACAGGACAACACAGTATAGATGTTAGAGATGGATTTCAGATCAACCACATATAGAATCACTTTTGTGGGCTCTGTGCCTGTTTTTAACTGTCAGATGTCCTTTGAGGGTCAATTTATAAATCTGGAGAACCTGCAGGATATGGGAGGTGAAAAAGGTGTGCTTAAATTACTAGACCATCAGGGTGCGATAGCCCTAGACTTTACTTGTTGGTCAATATTGCAATATAATCTTGTAGTCTACCAGGAAATAATCAGGTGGAGTAGTCACAAAGGATGTGGAAGGGAAAGATGGCACTCTGGTGTTCTCAAATCAAAGCAAGGCATGGGACTGGCTTCCTGGAATTTGAACACATCAGCCTGGTAAGCTTGTAAGTAGGAAAGGCTTACCGAAAACTACGTCAGAAATCTCCTATTTAATAATTACCTGCGGACTGTGACAAAACTACTTCTTGTCTTTGTCTCAGCTTAAGCAAGAAGGCTAACAAGTGTGAGGCTGACCAGTCAGGAGCCCAGTGAGGAGTCCAAATCCAAACCACAGCAATGTGACAACAAATGATCATCTTTCATCTGGGATTTTATCTGTTTTGGATGCTAGCTCCTCTGGATCCTATCATTAAATGCACAACAATCTGCTTTTTGACAGTACACTTAATAACTGGAGAATGCTCATGCTAACTGTGCTGGATACCAGACTTCTCTTTGGTATCCTTCAGTACTTTACTGTTTCCTAGGTAGTCCACAGAGGTGATAATTGTGTGTAGAGTGGGTCTGCTGAGGGGTTTATTTTTAAAAAACCTTAGTAGTTGTTGTCTATCTCTGTCACAGCTTTTATGGTGTTTCCGTGATGGCTTGACAATTTTTATTTTCAAATTGACAGTTCCGATAATGATGTACTACTCAGGAAATCTGTAAATCTTCTGCTGAAGAAATCCTCTGTATATTTTGTTTAATGTCTTTGGCAGCATTTTAATGGATTTAAAATTACATTTATTGTTCGTGATATTGTGTGACAAGGGATGGATTTCAACCACTCCCTTCCCAGGAAACATAGCCTTATTACTTGATGCAGAAATACTGCTTTTACATATAGGCTACTTATCACAATTTAAACTTGCCCTCTGACAGTGATTCAAACCTTGTGAGCTCTGTGGCCAAACTGGGAACCTCAGTAAGCTCTGAGTATTACCAGATTCTCATGTTTAAAAGGAAAATATATGGATTATGATTAAATTAAAGCTGCTGTTCCTGTTTCCTGCTGTATCACCTTAATATTGCCCAGTCCAAGAGCATCTCCCACTGTGACCCACATGGAGCCTCTCTGTCTGAACACATCTACTCTTCACATGCATCTGACTGCAGCAGGGAAGGAGGGAAATGGGAGGAGAAGGACGGGACACCCAGCATCTCTTTGCTCTTAGGCATGCCAAGGCAAGATTTTTTGATGAGTCCTAATCATTCTGATTTATAATTCAGATCTGGTTTTGTGTCTGAAAACATATCCTAACCTGCTCAATCAGTCTCACCAAGCAAGCCAACATCACAGGCATATGTTGTGGGAAAGGCAACAATATTGCCAGTCATAGGATTGCACAGGAGCCCATTCCATCAAATTCTCATTCAGGTCCCTTAAAAATCATTCTCCATCTTTATGTAATACCCTTCTTCATACCGAGAGACTGCTGTGAGAGGCTTTGAAGACCCATAGGGGTCCAGGGATTGCCCACAGAATTTTTGATTAGCTCCCATAAGTTAATCATGAATCATGATTGCTTCAACCCACACTTACCTATTCCTGTCAGAGCTACTCTTAAGCAGCAGTTTTGTGCTTTTCTAGCTTCCCACAGAACAGAACAGTCATCAGGGAGACATACAGTCATTAACAGACCCTTTTATCAAATGAGTGACCCTAATTTTGGTACCACAGCAAATACATTCACGACACAGCTTCTTTGAAAGTCGTGTTCCCATCGGAGTGCTGGCCCGTTGGGTAATTAGCCAGCATGGACCAGTCAACATATATTAAATGGGTTTCTATGCTCTCTTGGTTTGAAAGACAAGTATCTGCTAGGAAGGGGGCAGGACCTCCCTAGAGATGGAGAATTCGAATCCCCTCCGTCCAAATTATTCTAATTTAGAAAACTAAAGGGGCTTTCAGGCAGAGGTATGGGAGTAGGAATAACAGTTCTTTACTAGTATATATGACAAAACAAACAACTACAGCATTAATAATAAACATGTTATAAACATTCAGCCAATTCCAAATTAATAAATACTTTTATTAATTAAAGAATTAACAAAACAAAAATTTTGGACAAGCCAGCAATCAGAAGTTCAGTGTCGAGTCCTGGGATCGACACTGGGTGAACTTCAGCTACGGCCTCTAGCGCACCATAGCTCTCCCTGTTCACAAAGTCCAGTCTATTAGGGGTCTCCTTATATACAATTTATTTAGCTGGAGGCAGAGTATTTCTCCACAGTTGTTTGTCCTCCGTCTTTTCTTCATATTCATAGGAGTCCCTTTTCTGTTGTCAGGTCTGTTGAATGGGGGCTTCCGAGGGAAAAATGAATAGTAATTCAATTTCTCAGAAGCCTGAATGGGGAGGTAGATTTGTGAATGGAGAGGCGTTTTCCCTGATACTGAGGCTAGAGCCATATCAGTCTTGATTGCTGGGTATTACACAGTTCCACTGCCCAGGATAGTCAATTTGTTCTCGGCCCACCTTTTATTCTGTTGTTAATTTGGCATTTCCCAAGTTCTCAGCAAGGGTATTGTCCACCTCGGATTCCTGGCGGCAGCTGTTGTTCATCCTAAAATTTGTTTGTTTCAACACCAAACTCCTTGTTCATTTTATTTTACAGTACACATCTTACATCACATTTTATGTACATTATAACACCAATTATTCTATGTCATTTATTACAAACAGAACCAGGAACCTCGATGGCTTTCTTTCACAAAACCCCAGGGGCAGTTTGATCTCGGTGCCCCTGCAGGACTCCGAGACGCCAAGCTGGAAGGGTGGAAAGTCCCAGGCTGGTGGATGAGATCAGATGCACTGCGCTGGTAGCTGGAGCGGCAGGGATGTCCCGGCAGAGCAGGGCAGGGCAGTGCAGGGCTACAGAGTAGTAGCAAAGCCTCAAAGCTGTGAAGAAACAGCGGCGGTGGGGGCAGGGCCGGAGAAGACGAGCTCAGGATTCCTGGGTACACAAGCAAATGATGGTAGATTTCCTGGGACGAGACAGTGATGCCTTGACAGGCTGAAACAGAGGCTAGACAGAGTGAAAGGAACAAAGTGAGTATTTATTCAACACTATGCCCTGGCGTCTCCAGAGCCACAGAAGTGGCCTAGCTCGGATGTTCCAAGATGGAGACAAAAGGGGGTTGTCCCGAGATCTTACCCCTTTTACAAGATTCCATTCATTTGCATATAACAACCCACTGTCCAATCAACAACCCCAAATCACAGAACACCATCCTCCCTGCTTGCCCTTCTCTTCCACGTTGTTTATGCTGGGGCCTGGAGTTTGGAGACAGTGTCCTTGAATTCCCCGCCAGGACAAGACTGCCCTACCCCCATCACCCCATGAAGAGATCCCAGCACCACCCAATGCTATCAAAGGAAACAGAAAACCCAGCCCTAAGGCATCAACAGATTGATGACTGTGAACTCTTCCTGCACCGAGGGGCAGCCTGACCGTGCTCCCCGATGCCGAGAGCAAGAGAAATGAAGCTGCCCCCAACCCCTCTTTTACTTCCCCCAAAACTCGCGTTATCTTCCCTCTCTGAGGGTAGCTCCTGGAGACCCAAAACCAATAGGTGTAGCCTTGTGCTGCCATCTCCTTTGCGCACTTTGTTTTGGTTAAGCACTGTCGTTAAATTTCCTAGCAACTTATGGGAAAAAATTCTGTAAGTGAAAAAGAAGCAAATCTAATCCCCAACACATGCATTTCTCTCTCTTCTCCCTCCTCACTGACTGCATATCCAAGGGGTGTTGCCTGTGTATAACAATGGATGCTACTAATGTGTGATGGCACATCAAACTCGGAACACAACTTCCTCTCTCCTCTCTACCTGTGGTTGCCCCATCACTCCCTCTAGCCTGGAGCCACCAAAGGAAGAACGTTCCATCCAGATTCGTTTACCACAAAAAAACCCCACCAATAAACAAACAAACAAACAAACAAAAAAAAAAAACCAAAAACCAACAAAAAACAAAAAACCAGCAAAACCCCAGAACAAGTAAAAGAAACATTTTCATTCCAAAGTGTTCCAGAAAGGGCATGGGAAGTTGCAACATTGTAATTCAGTCAGAAGATTTTATTTTACCTTTGATGATTTTCTCTTGTGATTTAGAACTGTCTGTCCTCTGTATTCTTTTATTTAGTGTGTGGGTGCAAGGGCAAGAACCCAGACAAAATCCATTTTTTCCCCTTCTTTTATTCCTCCTGGTGAAACTTGCAGAACCATTTTTGTTCTGTTTCTTTTTCCAAAAAGAGAAAAATAAAGTAAGTGGCAAGAAAATCCCTTCACCCTCTAATTTGAGTAAAACAGGTGTTGGCCTGGTTTTACTCCAGTAAGGTAAAGTGTTGTTACTGCTGAACAGAGTGACTTTTTCTCTCAAATAGAACTCTGATGTGGACATTATACAAGCATAACTAAAATAGAATCAGATTTGTTTTCTCCTCACTCACAGTAGCTACAACTGACAACATTTCTGTGCAAACAAGCCATCCTAGTGTCATACCTGGATTGTAGTTTTGCAGAACCCTTTGAGACAACTGTCCTGACCCATTAGTTTCAAAGCATTTTTGTGGCTGCCTAGATAAACATACAGTGGAGTGGCAAATGTAGTCTAATCCAGCTATAGTGCCCCACTGCCACTGAAGACAGGAAGTTACACAGTATGGAAAACCTCTAGCTTGCAAATACTCTACCAGGGACACTAGTGAATGTGAAGTCATGGGGTTAATTTCAATTTACTAGAGAAATTTCTGTTTATAATGCCAGAAAAGCCAATGGTGGTATTGGTCTGGACGTTCCCATTTTTATCTATTCTTTCTCTTTCAGATTATAATTTGCTCTTTTTTCTAGGTCAGATGATAATTTACCAGGGAGTTGTTAATGTGAAAGAAGGTATTATACTGTAGAAGCACAGAATCATAGAATTGTCATAGAATCATCATAGAACCATCATAGAATCGCCATAGAATCACCATAGAATCACCATAGATTCATAGATTGGCTTAGGTTGGAAGGGGCCTTAAAGATCATTTATTTCTAACCCCGCTTCTGTGGTTCTATGGTAGGGAAACCTTTCACTAGACCATTTCACTTTATCATATTTTTATGAGATATACATCCTCACTCTGCTTTTTCCAAGGACTGGGGCTTGTCATGTCATGAACTGCCTAGTTTCAGTCTATTTTTTGGTCTCTTTTTTTTGTCTAAAGCTCATTTACTTTTTCTTATTATTTTATTTTTTTAAAAACAGCATGTTAATATTTCAGGATTCACACTATCAATCTCAGTTTCCCAGACAGAACTTAGCAGAGGATATGGCATAAACCATATCAAAACTCAAATAGAAGCATCATGCATGGTAAAATTTGCTAGAATACAATGATCATTAAATCATTCATGAAGATATATTGAAATGTTTTAAGAAATGATGACTGATGTTATTAATTTTGAGAGAGAATAATTAGAATTTTTTCTCTTTGTCGCTATGACTGATACTTATCTTGGCTGAAAGTCATCTGTTGGAAACACTACAAAATATTTTGAAGAAATAATAATAAGTGAAATAGGGGGTGAGAAATATCAACTATGCCAAGCTTAGTGATATAATTTCTCTCTCCCATCAACAGCTACTCATACAAGTCATGTCTAAGGAGGTCACAATCATGTGATCTGTTCCACTGAACACAAATCTTTGACTTTCATTGCTACCCATTAATTCCTTCACCCTGTATTTAGACTAGTGCTGAGCACTTGTTCTCTTCTAGAACAGATTGTGAGGGTTGAAGAGATTCATATTTCTTGCAAACAGACACCCATTGCTGGAGGTTAGTTTCCTTCCTCTTATCCTGGTATGGATGGAAAGAGAAGTTTATTCTTGGCAGGACTCTCCACATGTTCAAATTTTTCCACTTTCCCAAGAAAGGCTTTTGTCTTTGTGTCTAGAAATGAGAATAGTCTCAAAATTGAGACAGGCCATTATGTAATGAGATCAGAAGGAAAATCTTTCCCTTATGCTTTTAAGCTCCAATTCTGTCTCTCACTAGTTATTTTTAAGGTGTGTATCCTCATGACCCAAGGCAATCCATAAATTGTACATTACTGAAAGACTTGAAATGGCTTGAGATAACAGATTTTCCTGTAGCAAGAACAGACTGAAAAATTATTTCCAAGAACTTTTATAAGTTCCTGTATTCTTGTTTAATTATTCCATTTAATCCATAATGGCGCAACTGTAAGACAGGAGTTCAATTGTAACTGTTTGGCACCTTCAAGCAGGCCTTTGCATCTGTATGGAGAACTGGGTTCTTTTTGCTTGACATGATTTTTCTAAAAAACATCTTATCCAAACTATTCTTTTCCCCTGTTCATTTTATGATCTGTGGACAAAGCAACCCACCCTGCCTCAGCAGGCTGAATTACCTCTGTAATTTTCAAATTCCTTGAACAAGTGTCCAAGGAGTGTCTAGCTGAGGCAAAACACCAGTTCTCAGATGATAAAACTTAGACAACATGAGTCCTATCCTAAAGGAACACAAACTGCATTAACAATCTTCCAAAGTATATTTAAACTCTTGTTATTAAATGGTATTATTTATTTGTGTGAAGTAAACTTACTTGTCAGTGTTTTATAAAATTCTGGATTTATATGAACAGTATCTTCAAACATATGAGGTATTTTTCTAAAACTGGTGGGATCTTTGAAAAAGCTCGTTTGCCTTTCTAATTCTCCCTTTGCTGCTATTTAAGAGTGGTGAAAAATCTGCTCACTCTAACTTGGACAGAGATAGTCCAGACTAATTCTATGCCTTCTTTTCAAGTAGTCTGATCCAAAAATCTATTGAGGTAATTGATGTTTCAGTTGGTTCTGGCCTCCAATGGAAACATGCAAGAGCTCATTTTGTAGCTTCAGGCCTTGTGCTAGTACCATGCATAAGTGCTATTTATCCTTTCCATGCATAGAAATCCAGCTAAAAGAGGCAGTCAATTATTTTGGTACAATTTTTCATGGTCTTCATGGAAATGAAAGAAGGGAACAAGATCCACTTATTAAAATTGGCCCATCTCCATTTTATTCAAATGGGTCACAGTTCGTTTCACACATTCCTAAAAAAATACACTTCTGTTGGGAGAATAAGTAGGAATAAGATTTATCATTATCTACAATGATGAACTTGTGGATGGACACAGGTTTTCAATGTAGTTTTAGAATATTTTTCTTCAAAAGTATTAATAAATATGTTAAAATTGAACTTTTTTCTGCTTTATCCTCTTCCTGGGCTACCACAGCATATTCAAGATGACTAAACCATTCCTAATTCATTTCTGCATGATTCAATCAAATACATCCAATTAGAATATTAGGTGACAAAACGTAAAATAAGTTAAAAGATTTTAAAAATCACACTTCCTCCTCTAAGATTAACCATTTGAGAAAAGACTTATTAAATAAAACCCAATTAGTGACACAGTTAAACATTCCAAATAAAATCCCTAACTGTTACCAAGCTGAATGTTCAGACCTTGCTGCAGATGAGTAGACATACTGCTGTGGCATGGGTTTCAAAATGTAATTATAGATGTCAATCAGGGAGTCATTATGTTTTAATACTTAAATTTTTCACTGTCTACCTCTATCCCTCCCTCTCTCTCTTTTTTTTTTTAATCTCCAGTGATCTTATTAAGTAATGAGTTTAAGTTTTTGAACCCATCACAGATCATAATGGCCTCTGCTTGTCATCCAAGTAGACCTCTTGCAACCTCTACCTAGATGCTGAAGAAGAAATTGCTCCTTCCTTATACTGCCTTTTCTACAGTTCTTGCATTGCTGAGTGTCTTGATTAACTTTATTTTTTCCCTAAACCCTCTGTTTCTCCATTATAGTGAGAACTGTGTGTTGTTTCTTCCATAGAATAAATATTCAGAGGTCTGAAATACAAAACGTTATAAAACATTATTTAAAACCATGGCCTTGTAAGTGTATTTGTAAATGTCTTTAGCCAGTGTGTGTGCTGTCATACCTTTGAGATAAACTCTTTTCTTTCTTGGACCTAATTTTAAGCCGAATTTGTTTTACAAGAAAAGCTGGCCAGACAATAAGAACTATGTTTTTGTGGCAGTGTTGGGGGTTTCCAGCATGAGGTGCTGAACCTGGGTCAGGAAAACCCCTGTTTTCAGCATAGGCTGGGAGATGAACAGATGGAGAGCAGCCCTGCCCAGAAGGACTTGGGGGGTGCTGGTGGATGGGAGGCTGGACATGATCTGGCAATGGGCACTCACAGCCCAGAAAGCCAAACGCATCCAAAGCACCATGGCCAGCAGGGCAAGGGAGGGAACTCTGCCACTCTGCTCTGCTCTGCTGAGACCTCACCTGCAGTGCTGCATCAGCTCTGGGGTGCCAGCACAAGAAGGACATGGACCTGTTGGAGTGAGTCCAGAGGAGACCACCAAGATGACCAGAGGGATGGAACACCTCTCCTGTGAGGAAAGGCTAAGAAGAACTGGTATTGTTCAGGATGAAAAAGAGATGGTGTCTGAGTGATTGAATTATGGCCTTGCAGCACCTGAAAGGAGCCCACAAGACAGATGCAGTGACTCTGAGGGTATGCAGTGACAGGACAAGGGGAAAGGCTTTAAACTGAAAGAGAGTAGATGTTGGAAAGAAATTCTTTTCCAGGCACAGAAACAGATTGTCCAGATAAATTGTGGATGTCCCATCCCTGGAAGTGTTCAAGGCCAAGTTGGATGAGGTTCTGAGCAACCTGGACTGCTGAAAGGTGTCCCTGCCCATGGCAGGCCTGTTGGAACTAGGTGATCTTTAAGGTCCCTTCCAACACAAACCATTCTATGATTCTATGAAATTTGTCCTTGTTCTTCATTAGAACAAACAGTTAAAGTCCAAAGGTGTGTAGGAATGAGGAAATTCACCAGTCTACACTCCAAGAGCCTATACTCTGAATATAGGATGTAAAACATGCTATCAAGAAGAGAAATTAAAGAAGAGGGATATATTTGAAGGTATCACAATAGTTGGAGCAAAACTTTCGCTGAATTATTATCTTCTTAGCATTTTTCTTCAAATCATTGGGATTTATATGTGAGAGCTGGAACTGTGACTTTTATAAAGCTTTGAAAAGTGTTTCAAGTATTCTTTTATGAATATTTTTGTTTATTTTTAATTTCACTGCATAAATAGACAACATTTTCTAGCATTGTCAAAAAGCCATTTAGGCAGGATATTATTTTAGTGCTCTGTTTCTAAATTCAGCTATATGTAAGAGACTGTTCAGACCTTCTTAATGCTGACTGGAACTGCCATGATGAAGTTTGTGGCCATGTCCCTTAAAATAGGATGGCTTCCAAAAGAGAAGCCATGATTTTCTCCTGGCATAGGAAACCACAAGCAAATATTGCCATGATATACACCCATTATTGCTGACTATTTGCATCAGTGTTCTCTCCCTCCATGACACTGCTATCTGTACAATACATTTCCCTCCTTTAGATCACAAAAATGTGCTCTGGTGAAATGTTACAGCTAGATATTTGTTTAGAATTGTCAGAGATTAAATCTGGTTAGATTTGACTTAACATGTTTAGAGCCACAACAGCAACCTCAAAAGAGATATCATATATGGACAGCATTTTTGTTGCTCTTGGACACAGCTGCAAGGATCTTGGTGCAGGGCTACAACTAGGTTGGGTTGTTCAGGTGCCTTTCAGCCCCCTGCTCATCTGTCAGTGGTGAGATAGAAAACTAATAAACTGGTTAACATGTCCACAGCATTAAGGAACTAAAGATTATTTCATACAGGTTCTTATTCTACCTTTGAATTGAAGTGAAACCTTTCAGTGCTTTCCATCTAGGCCCCAGTAAAAGAGGCATGTCCACGTCTCTCTCCTCAGGGACTAGAAGATTAGATTCACTCTCTCTTTTTTTCTTCTGGTGGAAAGTATCTGGTTTCGCCTCTCAGTTCTGTCCTCCATGTAAGATATCTATTGGGGATCTTTTTGATTATTTTAATGAAAACAGTTTTTACAGAAGTTGTTGGGCTTGCGTTGTTTTTAGGGGTTTTTTTATACATATGTGTGATTAATCCTAGTTTTAATCTGCCACGGAGGCAGGGAGCCTTCTCTTGCCCTAGGTGATAATACACTTTTATAATAATACTTTTCTTCTTTTCTTGTGTTCTCTTCACACACAAATACCAACAGAGCTAAGCCATCGTAAACAAGAGTGTAGGAGCAAGAGCCTTGAATAACCGCTGAAGAGGAAAGATTTATTGCTGAATAGATGTGCTGGCTGCCAGCACTGAGACTTATTTTTCAGCTGTTCTTCAGGCTGTTAAATTATCAACAGGTGTTCTTAATAGGGGAATAATAATAATAATAATAGGGGAAGTGGTACACTGTTGATGCTGCAGTGCTGATTCATTCTCACCCTGAGTGCACCAACACATGTTCAGAGGGAGGTACTGTGGCAACAAGGCTGTGGCAGGCAACCTGCAATGTCTCTTCTTCCAGACACCATAGTTGTGCTCTCTGAATTTCCTTCTCCCAGAGACCCCGTTTTTACTGTTTTGTGCATGTATTGGCATCAAAGGTACTGGTAGAAGCCCATCACTGAGGGGCTGGTTATTTGTCTTGGAGTTAGTCTAAAAATTTCAGGGAATCCATGCTTGGAGGCCAGCTTCTTGAGGATTAGATGTACAGATTGGCATAACTCTGAGCTTAAGTTAAGAAATCTTATATCACTTAAAGCAGGGAACTGAACCTAGGTTTCCAATTTTACAGACAAGTGTCTATTTTTATGATCATTTAAATTTCTTTTATATATAACATTGAAGGCTCTATTAAATTTCTCATCACAAGCAATCTCTAAATGTGGATGTCATAGAATCATAGAATGGTTTTGCTTGAAAGGGACCTTAAAAATCATTGAGTTCCAATTACCCCTGATGTGGGCAGTGACATCTCCCACTAGACCAGGTTAATTAATGCCCCATCCCCTTGAGCATTGCCAGGCATGGGGCATCCACAGCTTCTCTGGGCAACCTGTTCCAGTGTCTCACCACTCTCAGAGTAAAGAATTTCTTCCATATATCTAACCTGTATTTTCCCTCTTTCAATTTGAAATATATTTTTTTAAGTAAGATTAATACTTTCAGGATAGCCTTGGGCCATACACATATCAAAGAAAAAGAAACTGTCCAAACGTGCTTGTAACTAACACAAGCCAGTATCCAAATATACTAAGCTCTTCTATGAACATATGAAGCAGTTGTCTGAATCAAAAAAGGCAACTGGACAGCAAAACAGGCTCCTACTGATGCTATCTACCTATGTGATAAATCAAGTAACATTACATTATCTAATGGTCTCTTCTTGCTTTAAGAAACAGATCTATGATTGCCATGCACTTTAGGAAAACCATGGCATCACCCCATCACACTCGTGCTTTAGATGACAGATGATTACAGATCAGCTGCCTGCATGTCCAAAATCCAAGATCAATGTGAGAAATTAATCTCATATGTAAGGTATATGTGAATATGTGAATGGCAAGAAGGTCACTGTGCTTCAGAAAAATGTTTTTTAAGAAAGGCCATTGGTGGCAGCGTGGGCATTGTCTTGTAGAATTAAATCTGATGATTTGTCCATTCAGGCCTGCATTTGCCCTCAACAGCAGCTCTTACTTTATATTTTACTGTCGCGGTGCCTTTAGAGAACTCAGTCTCTCTGCCTGCCCAGGCTAGCTCAGGCTCCACGGCAGCTAAAAGGTACAGCCAGGCGAGTCACGCAAGCCGGCTGATCCCTGTGAGTTCTTGTCTCCTGAGAGGCTGTGTGAGGAGGTGGAGAAGCACTGATAACAACAGAGAGAAATGAAGGGAAGAGCCAGTCAAGTAAACTAACAGAAGGTTTATTTGGGGGTCACAAGGGACCTCCTTACCACCTGCCGAATCCTCAGACTGCGCCCCCCAGGCTCTTGCGACATGATGCTTTATACAGCAGTGACGTGGGGTGTGGTAAGGAGGTTACAACCAATGGGCTTCAACCAAAGAGGTGGTAAGAACATGGGGTGACATTACAGAAACCAATCGGTAAACTTGGGGAGGGGATTCACATAGAATTGACAGATAACTGACGGTTACATAACTAGGGAGATTTCAGGAGCATACCAACTGGGAAGAACAATGGGGTACAGAGAACGAACCATTCTACAAACAGAATTCTATAAACTTTATGTAAACCTAAATCCACACTGCCACATCTCCCCCTTTTCTTTTTATTAAAATGACGAGAACTGGTGAGGAGGTGGCAGGTACTCTGATTCTGGGTATAACTCATCAAACCCAGTCTGAATCGTCAGCCACTGTTCACCTGGTGGACATTCCCCTTTCTTCCATGTCTTGGAGGTCGACCATCTCGAACTCTTCCAACTGTTCAGGAATGCTGACTTGGTTTACCGATGGATGGGGGGTAGATGTAGCACTTGAAATTATCTAATTTAGCATGCATTTGACTAAACTTAAGGTAATTATTGCAACAATTATAATGAACAAAATCAACAGACAAGTCTTTATAATCAACCCGACCCAGCCCGAAAGTCCCCAGCTCTGTAGAAATCCACTGAACCAATCAGCCATCTCCTTTTTAATTTCACCGACCATGTCCCACATCTTTGTGATGGTTTTGCGCAGGTCCTCAGCCTTTGATGTTAGACTGAAGCAGCATAGCCCCTCAAACTCCTCACCTGTGACCATGTCGGAGCAAAAGGTAATCTATGGCTGCTCTGTTCTGTAAACTGGCCTGTCTCGTAATCTCCTCATCTTGTAGGAGGTCAGCCGGGGCGTTGGAAGTCAAATTCGCCTGTTTCGCCACCCAACATTCATTGTGAGCCAATTCGCCCATTGCCTTAGCGATAGAAACCCAGGGCAAAAACACAGTGACTGCGACTCCTTTAGGTTTACTCCAATGAATAATTTCTGAGTCACAGTCAGGATCTAATTCTTTCAGATCTTGTTTTTGGATTGCCAACTTGTGTGTGCTATTTTTTCTTTTCCAATCCATGATTTGGGTTCTGTTGGGGGTGAAAAGGCTCAACCTACCGAGGGTGCACGGACCTCCTACAAGGCGAGAGGGGATCCCTGTCCATGCTCGGTCCCCACAAATTAAAAAACTTCCCTTAGGAAGCGCCAAGGGCCTATAATGCAAGGTGGAAGCCATTCACACGTGGGCGGTCTGCTCACACCACGGATTGGCATTATATGCTTTGTTTGATTGGAGAACATTAGTAAAGGCTTTCAATTGTTGTTGAGAGGGAATAAGTGTAAACTGAACACAAAAGGGCGCTCTTGAAGAACCAAGGAGTTCTATGTCCAAAGGTTCTTCTTGAAGGTTTTCCAATTTGGCAGTAAAACTGTGCCATCCAACAAACGGATTTATATCGGGAACGGTTCTCTGATCCATAACTACCATTGAATGTGAACCATCAGGAACCTGCGATTTACTTATCCTGATTGAGTTTTGCAGCATGGCTGCCGGGAATTCTAAATGTTGGAAAGGGATCCCCACGAGACAGGTTGACAGAGGGTAGGTGGCTGAGGCTTGGCTAAGGCATATGTGGTCTTGGCCAAGGGAATTCACCAAGGTGGTCCACACATTGGCCTTAGGCTGCGGGACAATCCAGGCTTGGTGTTGAGCCAGGAGGTCGGCAATCAGGATCAACGTTACCAGAAGGATGGACATGATTGTTTCTGATTGTTTCTTCACAAACAGTCTTATGCATTTGGCAGGGACCCACCGCAAGCCCGTGGGTGTAGAGACGCAGGCGTACCCAAGCCCCCACGTGACGAGCTCGTAGGGACCCTCTACCTGACCTGATTCTGGTGATCTTACCAGAACTGGCGGCTTTTCTTTGAGGTCGAACTTGGGGTTCGATCCAAAGTGTCTCATGACTGGCAGGTTCAAAACCTCAAAGATACAATTAAAAAAGTTTATAGTATATAAAGCCCTGGCTAGCCTAATTGAAGGAGGTTCGATCTTTAGAACCCGTTGCTGCTGAGCAAGGACCCTTTTGATCTCTCGGTGGGTCCTTTCTATGACTGCTTGGCCTGTGGGGGAGTGGGGGATGCCAGTTTTATGTTCCACTCCCCATTGCTGCAGAAAGTGGCAGAATTCCTTGGGTGTACCATGGGTCATTATCTGTTTTCAGGCTCTTGGGGATGCCCATGAAAGAAAACGCCTGTATCAGGTGTTTGATTACCTCTTGCACTTTCTCTTCTGTGTGGGTGGAGGCAAAGACTGCACCTGAGAAGGTATCAACAGAGACATGCACGTAATTTTGTCTGCCAAACTGTGGGATATTTGTGACGTCCATTTGCCAAACCTTGCAGCTCTTCAGGCCGCGAGGACTGACTCCTGCGTGCAGTGTGGAAACTGTGTGTGATTGGCAGAATGGACACGAAGCCACAATGGCCCTTGCCTGCTGCCGCATGAGGTGAAAACACCGAACGAGGCTTGGCGCATTTTGATGAAACAATTGGTGGCTGAGCTTCCCCTGCTCGAAAATGTTCGGCAGTGGGGCAATTGCTGCAGGAGCAGCGAGAGGGTCTGCCCTCCTGTTCCCTTCAGCAATATACCCTGGCAAATCGGTGTGCGATAGCGTATGCATTACATAAAATGGATGCTCTCGGTAGGAGACTAGCTTCACTAGCTTTGAGAGCCACTCAAAAAGAGCTGTGTTGGACACCTCTTGTAGAACAACCTGATCTGCCCTAGAAACCACCCCCGCAACGTACGCGGAGTCTGTGACTAAATTGAATGGTCCGGGGAACCTTTCGAAAGCTCTGATGACTGCGGCCAACTCAGCAATTTGAGGCGATCCCATCACCTCCTCGACATCTGTTTCCCAATGCTGAGTTTGGGGATCCTGCCAAGTCAAGACTGACTTGTGAGACCTCTCGGACACGTCTGTAAAAACTGTCAGAGCCTCTAGAGGTTTTTTACCGCGGACACTTTTCAAGGCCAATGTAAAGTCTACATTCAAATTAAACCATTTGTGGACTGGCCGATGAATTGAAATTTGGCCTGTAAAGGAGTCCAGGGCGAATTGGAGCCCTTCATTCTCCTGAAGCAGGTGCTCCAACATTGGTTTCATGATTTGGCCCGTTTGCAAGACAATTGGCATGTGAATGCATGCGAAATCGCAGCCGGCCAATTCTCTGACCTGTGTTCTTTCCTTGCGGATTAGCTCAGACATCAATTCTTGTGGTCGTGTTGTTAGCGTAGGAAAACATATAACTACATGAAGGTGATCATATGCGGTTCTTTATTTGAGCGCTCGGGACACAGGGGCATACAGTGCCCAAATCTTGTGCCCAAGAATACAGAGTTGATTTGTGATTTTTATAGTTTCAAATTATACATATGTTAACTAACCTCCACCCCTAGATACTGGTTATCCTATTTCTTAGTTACTATCTTAAATCATATCTACGCTTCTACCCTGGGTTCTACTTGATTTGGTTAAAACAATGCTTCTCAATTATCTCCTGGGCTGGAGTCATACTTAAACAATAGCATGCAGCTAGTTGCAGAAGCTGACATTTGTTCCAAAGCCAGACTGCGTAAAGTTCAGATTGTGCATCTTCTACTGTCCCCCCCTCAACTACCCGCGGTTAACTTATACAATTTTTAACCCTCCGCTATCAGTGTCATCCTCTTGGGCCAGTGGTGGCTGAGAAAGACCCACTCTATTATCAGAAGAGGGTCTCCTCTGCCTTAGCCTTTCTTACCATGTTTGGGTGTTCTGCGTGATGTGTCGTGTAGCAAGAGCAGGATGTCTTATGGAATGAAGGTTGAGCTATCCCAAACTGGGCCTCAGATTTGGGCCCATGTAGTAGTAGAGAAACCTGTGGCGCAGTTAGAAATTAGGTTAAGGTGTGTGCATGCTTTAGCTAGAACAGTTAGAATAGAAACACGGTTGCTGCCTTCAGCTAAGACTGTTTGCATTCTTTCTCACACTGAATGCCAATAGAAATGCGCCTACAACTGTAAACTATCTGACACTGTATAAAACAAGCCATTTCGGGAATAAACGGGGAGAACATATGTTATAACCACATTGGTTCGATCGTACGTTGCTTTCTTTCCAACCCGATATAGAGACCCTGGTTTCCGTGTCGCACTGAAAAATCACACCATGTAGGTGCGCAACTTCCCCATGATGATGAAGTTAAATGGCAGGTCAGGCTCATATCTATTTGCCTGCTGCGTAGACATTACATCCTGTACCTTCTCCAGAGCTGCTTCCGCCTCTAGGGTAAGTGACCTAGGAGAACTAAGCTCCTCTCCCCCTTTCAATAAATTGAAAAGAGCGGCTAGGTCTTCTGTGGTCAGACCCAGCCAAGGCCTTACCCAATTCAACGCGCCACACAGCTGATGGGCATCGGCAAGAGTCCTGATGGCCAATTTCTGCTGAACAATGGACCGCTTACTGATTTCCAGCCCAAGGTACCTCCAAGGTGGCATCTTCTGAATCTTGCTGTCCTGCAATTCAAAACCTGCAGCAACCAACAAATTCATTGTGAGGTCAAGCGTGTAGGCCAGCAGATCATCACTTGGGATGCAAAAGAGTATGTCATCCATATAATGATGGATGATTACTCCCTCCACGGCTGCATGAACAGGGGACAGCCAGGAAGCGACATACTGTTGGCAAATCACTGGGGAGTTTTTCATTCCCTGAGAAAGTACCTTCCAGTGATACCGCTTCCTTGGGGCCTCTCGGTTGATAGAAGGTACCGAGAAAGCAAAACGAGGGGCATGGTCAGGGTGCAAAGGAATTTGAAAAAAGCAATCCTTAATGTCTATTACAGCCAATTGCCAATTTTGTGGGAGCATAGTTGGGGAAGGCATCCCAGGCTGGAGAGACCCCACATCTTCTATGACGTTGTTAATTTGGCGGAGGTCTTGGAGGAGCCGCCACCGAGTCTTGTCAGCCTTGGGGATGACGAAGACTGGGGAATTCCAAGGAGAGTTAGTCTCCTCTATGTGCCCTTTTTTCAATTGCTCCTCTACGAGCTCCTGAAGCGCCTTCAATTTTCGGTGGTGAGCGGCCACTGTTCTACCCAGACTGGTGTATCAGTCTTCCAATTCAGCCTTTGGGTAGGGTGCTTCTCAGTGGCTGCAGCCCAAAAATTTTTTGAGGGGTTGGGAATGTCAATCATGATCCCCCACTGGGCCATGAGGTCTTGCCCGAGCAAGGGTTCCTCGTAATCTAACACGAAAGGACGCAAACTTGCCAATTGTCCTTTCGGCACCTTAATTTGCACCACGCTCTTGGATTGTTTCGCCAGTTGCAGTCCTCCTACACCTCTGACGTGTCCAGCCACGTTTTCCAAGGCCCAAAGTGACGGCCAGTCCTTAGGGGGGACGATCGTCACATTTGCCCCCATGTCCAGAAGTGTCTCCGCATCGAAAGACTCATTTCCCACCGTAAATGTGCACTTTATTTTTGGTTTTGTTACAGTTACCTTGTGGACTGTGCTGACGGATGAAGTGCTTTTCAGAGATGGATTCCCAAAAGGAATCGCCTGTGCTACAATTTGCCCTTTTGGTGAAAATGTTGGTGGGTGGATGCATCGCAGCCAGAGAATGAGGCTCCTGGGATTGTTGGAAAGTCTCCCAGGGAGAACCTCAATCTCTTGCAGAGTAGATTTTCAACCCCCAACAATGAGATACTCACCTTCAATTAGAGGCCAGTTCTCTATCTCGCCGGGATTGATGACGACGAAATGCCAATCGCGGTCACTGAGGATCAAAGATTCCGTCAGACGCAACCTGTAAGGTTCAAAGGTAGAATGAGTTGTTAAAATCGGTTTTGCCAAGTCATGTTCTAAAGATTGAGTCGGGTCAGGTAATTTTGTGTCACGGCCCGGTTGTTCCCCCTCTTTCTCCCCTGCCTGGTCCACCCCATTGGTGTCATCGCGCTGGGTGGACCCGCGCTCCCCCTTTAGTTTTTTTGGAAACGGCGGTTGGGGCGTGGCTTTCCCTGTGGTGCTACGTGTTGTGAATTCCCCTCCTCACCCTGAGTCTGTTGTCTGAATGCCTGGAATTGAGCTTTGACTGGACATTCAGTTGCCCAATGACCACCCTCCCCGCACAGAAGACAAGGCTTTGTTGGGGTCTGGCGAAAGGACGGCTTGCACTGCAAAGGCTTGCAATGTGAAGAGTCTGCAGTGGTCGCACCAGCAACGTTGACTTCACGTGAAGTATGATGCTGTTGGGTCACTGGTGTCGGATGCCTCAGGGTCAGGAATGGAACCTTTATCTGGCAGACTTGTAGCATACTTTGAAGAATTCTGGGGGGGTCTAGAGGAAGACTTAAAATTGCTGCACGACAAAACTCGTTAGCATTCACAAAGGCAATTTCCTCTAAGATCCCTTCCCTAGCTTGCTCATTCTTAACTTGGAGCTGGATAGCTCGTGTCAATTTTTCAACAAAGTCTACAAAAGGTTCTGCTGACCCTTGTTTAATCTGAGTGTATGGGGGCAGGGGACCATGAGGCTGCAGACTAAAGAATGCCTTACATGCGACCTCTTTTACAACATCAAGGGCAGGAACAGGGATGAGGGAAGCCTGAGTGGTGGCAGACATCCATTCTCCCTCACCACAGAGCAACTCAGGGGTGAGAGCATTGCCGTGCTCGTCAACCACTGTGTCTGCTTGCTGTAGGAGATGTGGAAGTGAATCTCTGAGCAACTGTTTCCATGCCCCTTCTCAGAGTTTAAATTCTTTTGTATTCATGAGGCATGCAAACAGTTGTCAGAGATCTGCTGGAACAGCAACAATTCTGGAAAGGTCAGCAGCAAGGAGACCTCTGAAGTTTGCACTTTCTCTGCCATACTCCTTATGTGCCGTACATAGATCTCTAATGATGGATTGGGAGAAGGGATGCCAAATAGGATTGGTGGCATTACCTCCTCTGGATCGCCTGTAAGTCACAGGAGCAGCAGTGAAAGAGGCATGGGGACTTCCGGGTTTGGGATCACCCTCTTCCAGGTTCCAAGCATGGGAACCGGAAGTTCGGGCATGGGAACCACAGTTACAAGATGGCCGACTTCCGGAGCGGGGTGACTCTTGGGAAAGTGCTGAGTCCGCCTCGAGGGTGTGTCTGTTGGCAGGGTGGGTGGGTGGGATCTTTGGGGAAGTGGGAGGAGTTGGGCACCGGAAGGGGTTGGAGGGACGGAAGGGATTGTGGGAAGAAGAAAGGGACAAAGAGGACGACAACTGCGCCATGTGGTCGCCGCCATTTTGAGACCACGACCGCTTCATGCGGTCGACGCCATTTTGAGACACTTTTGGCTCAGCAAAATTAAAACCACAGGCCCCATTTTGAGTCGCTTGTGGCGCAGCAAAATTAAAATGAACTTTAGGTTTATCAACTCAGAAAGTCTGGGGAGGGCATGATCCTCGGACTGCCTGGCCAGGGCTTTCAGAGGAATCCCGGGCAGTCTGGCCTTGACTGCTCGAGCAGGGGGATCGAGGGACCTGTGGGGAGCCTGAGCTGACAGACCTCTGGGCTGTCACTCCCTTTAGAATCCCTTTTCTCAGGAAAGAGGGGTTGGGACTGGGGCAAGGAGAAACTGGGCAAAGTTGTCCTGAACCTGGCTTTTCCTCCGTTTCCCTGTTTTTCAGTGTGGCAGCCTTAAGCTGCAGGACCAGGAATGAATAATTTTGAACTGTTTTGTCCCCTGCATTAGCCAATTCTAAAATTTTCTTCTCCACAGTGCACCAAAACCGGGCACTGTGGACTTGTGCTGGGGATACTTGAGGGAAATGTAGGAAAATCCATCAGACCAACCTCTTCAAACATCTCTTAAGGAATTTAACTTTCTCTGAGTTTAAAACTTCAACTAAAACATAAAACACCCCCTTCTGAGCTGTGGAGAGACCCGCACCCATTCTGCTCTTGATGTTATGTTTACAGCTCACTCACAGGACCAAGATTTAACAAAGGTATCAAGTGAAATCAGACACCACAGCGCGCTTCAAAAACCAGCACTCAAAACCCATGCACTCTCAACAACCATATAAAACCCAGCTGGGGCGCTGCGAATAACTCAAGCTGGCTGACAGCAAACCATTCTAAGTTCCATTGGGGCTGACAGCCACACGCATGTGCAAATCAAATCTATTGAAAACTCACTAAAAGAGCTAAAGCTGCTGGAGAGTCAAAACCAGGGAGAGGGGCCAACACCCACACCCCTGGGGCTGCGCAGCCTGACGACCCCAGTGACACATGGCACAGGTCACCCATGGAGGGAGCGGCACACATACACACACCCCTCTGTCCTCATAGAGGAAACGGAGGGCACTCACCACTCTCTGGCTTGGGTGCAACACTTGATCCTGGAATTCTCCATCTGAGAAAGACCTCCCCCGAGTGCTTGGAGAGGCTACCTTCCTCGTCCACCAGGAGTGCACCCCAATTATTGGAGCTGCTGCGACTGGTGGTAGCGTGACCTCCAGGGATGAATTCGCAAGCCCAAAACTTCAAGCTGCGGCTTGCCAGTCCTCACTGTGGGGTCCGTCGAGCTTCTCAGGCCCCCCCGTTGGGCGTGATGTGGGGCGTGGTAAGGAGGTTACAACCAATGGGCTTCAACCAAAGAGGTGGTAAGAACATGGGGTGACATTACAGAAACCAATCGGTAAACTTGGGGAGGGGATTCACATAGAATTGACAGATAACTGACGGTTACATAACTAGGGAGATTTCAGGAGCATACCAACTGGGAAGAACAATGGGGTACAGAGAACGAACCATTCTACAAACAGAATTCTATAAACTTTATGTAAACCTAAATCCACACTGCCACATTTCACAGCAAGATAAGGCTAATGAACAGACAGTCAGACTTATATCCTTTCTAAAACACTTTGTTGTTGATATGGTATAAAACCCTGAGCATTTTCTATATCCGTATCTTACTCTGCATGCTTCTAAATTACTGATTTCAACAACACTTTGTAGCAAGGAGTTTCATAAGGGAACGTGTAGGATGGGAAAGCTTTTCTCATGATCAGCTTTCAATTTTCCATATTTAGACTTCAAGTCTTGTTTGTGAAGATTTTTTTCCCTTTGCAGCACATTTGGACACTGTGGGTACCTTTTTCATAGCAGATTCTGCATTTTTATTTTCTAAAATTAATAACATGAATGTTTGATTCCCCTAAAGAGATATTTCTTTACACTTAGTTAATTCCCAGAGCCAATTTCTATCTTGGGCATATAGTTCTTTGTGAAGAACCACTTCTGAAGTAGCATTTTTAGTGTAGGTTTTCTTAATTATCTTTAAATTTTTGCAGCTGTGCTTATCTTGAGATGGGGTAACAGTCTAGCTTTTTTTTAAAGGATTAAATAGCAGATTTAAAGCCTAGTAAAAAAAATATTCCTACTGCATATGTTACTTTGTCAACATTGAATTTCCCTTCCCATTGCAGTTCTCAGTTTTTCAATTTGCTTATGTGTCTTGGAAACTTTGATAAGGTCTGATATAGACAAAGGAAAGTGAACCTTTTTTTCATGTGATGGTTTATTCCCTTTTTCAAATTTTACAAAAGTTTTGGCTCTTCTTTAAGGTGAGATGAGTTTGTATGGTTAACAGTAATTTGGTCTCTTCACTAATGAGAAAGACTATATCTTGCTTCTTAGGAACTACAGCAAAGACTGGGAAAAGAATGAATTTTACATGAAATTCTAAACAAATACATGAACATGTTTGTCTGATGAAACTAATTTAAAATTGGATGTAGCATTCTAGATGTAGCATTGAGCATCAGTACCTTTTTAGCCAGAAAAAATATATATTGTTATGTGTCTTCTTCAAATGTTCTTTTTATTCAACTCCACTGAAAGCTCAAGTGTCAAAATGGGGCAAAATGATAATTTTATTTTAATCTAATATATCATTTACAGTAACTGTATTCAGATCTCAGAAGTCACAGTATCCATTATACATTAATCATCACAGAATTTCTATGGCAAAGTTTCAGTAAAAGCAGTCAGTTTCTCTGCTGTTGGTGAGGACATTTCCACAAGTCAGCTTATTTATTTTAAATTAAAACTTACTTATTAATTTCCCAGATTTATAATGCCAAAGTTGAAATAATTACAGTGAATCTCTGATGTTTGGTTGGTCTCTTCCTCAAATTGTTTCAACACGCTTTTTACCTTCCTGTCACTTTCAGGAATTTTAGCTGTTAAAAATGCATTTTCAGGGGTCAGATCTCTACTTCAGTGGGAATCCACGTTTTCAAGGTAACTGCATGGCTGATATAAGGAGGATTGTCACTTTCTGGACATTTTTAAACAGTCTTCCACTTTCAATAGCATATTCGCTCCATGGGAACGGTTGTTAAGAGATTTCAGGACTGGAAAGGCTTTAGGTGCTTATATGGGCATTGCACAGCACTTACAGAAGCAGTGCTGCTCTGTGAGGCCTCCAAAAACTGAGATTGTGGTGGGCACTAAGCAAGCAGTTCTTTAAAATGCCTGTAATGTACAGAACACTGTATGACAGTGGTGCCATAAACAGACACAGCAAGTACAGCTGCCAACACTCAGCTGTGTGCATCTTTGCCACATTTTAATGCCTCCAGCCAACACTTTCAACAACAGTTTGTCTCATCCTGATATTTTTATTACATTTGCCTTATATTCAAGTCACAGCTAAAATGATTAATTAACTTAGGAATTAATTCTGTGACTTTTCTTTCTTTCTTATTTTTCTGGAAAGTCTTAGCTGTTCCCAGAAAAACTGCACTTTTTGCCTCGGAAGAAAACTTGCAGCATGACTGGCTGGTCTCAGAGAGATGTTTTTCAGGCAAATTTTGTGTCCAGGTTTAAAGTGTCTGACAAATCTGCCTTAGAGTGAACTTAATAGAGTTTTCCTTGTGTGCTGCACTGCAATCCCCTGAGGACGCTCCCTGTTCTGGGCACTCACAGGGGCAGTGCTCCAGGAACAGCCAAAGGAGGAGTGGGCATATGAATTCTGCATCTGCCCTCCAAGTGACACAAAAGAGGGACTTGGACATGCAGGATTGAACAAAGCTTTCACAGCTACTCCTCTACAGTGCTGCCAGAGAATGCTGTGGCAACTGACATGAAAACCAGAGAGACTTCAATCCGTACTTTCCTGATTTGATTGTGGGAAGGCACAACTGGGAGATGCAGAAATAGAGGAATAGGTTGTATCCCTCTCTTTTAATGGCTGCAGCAATGAGCTGCAAGGCTAGACGAAGAATTCCATGATTGCATTTAACATTTCTAATTAAAATCTACCCACACTATTTCTCTCCCAGCAACTTCAACTGCAGTTTCTTTCTAATCCCTTTTCTGTCCCTCAAAAGCTTACTGAGGCCCAGGAGAGGCAAAATGTGCTCCTTGCCTAGCAACATAACAAAAGTCCAAAATCCCAAAGGCAGGGATTTCTGATAGGTGGTGGAAATGCACACCACACACTGGTACACTGCATATGATTTTGACCCTGTCAGCATCAAAGATATTGCATTTGGTATGTTCACACCATTATCTATTAGCAAGATGTCAAAAAGTCAGAGATGTCTAAAACATGTTGGACACATATTTTTGCCTGTCTGCAGTATCTGAACTCATAGTATCAAAGGCACTTGATGATTAGGCAGAGGAACACATATACAATTGCTTGAAATTCTTTAAAATAGATGAACTGTAAATAGATGGCATATGCAGAACTCATAATGAGACTTATGTAGAATATAGAGTCTGTGTACATGTGTTTGGAATGTTATGGCCACTTTACTGGTGTCTGCCACGTGGGAATAGCATATGAATTCAAGATTTTCTATCACACCACTTCATCACATATTTTCTCTGAGTGTTTCTATGTGTAAGTACATTTATGCATCTGTATCTCTCCCCGTGTACCTCTATCTGCAATGAACATCTGAAGTAAAAAAGCATTCCTATTTTTCTGGGTTTTGGAGGAATTGCCCCAGCTATCCTGCTTATCAGGAAAGAACGAAATAATAATATACAAAACAATGCTTGGATCAGCTTTATTCTATTTAGATTCTGTGCATAAAATACATCCACATCCCCCCTCTCCCCTGTCTACCTGGATATCAGTTAGCTGATGACTAGTTAAACATTTGTCACCTTGACTAGTTTAATTTAGAAATCATTTCCCCTTAAACTTCACACAATATTTGTGATTCTAACCCCAGATTCCTGTATTCTGTCACTACCAATCAAGCTTACTGAACAAATCATAGTTTTATTGCTTCCAAAGCTGACAGTCAGATCTATGTTCACTAAAGAGAAAGGTTAAACACTTTTCCATCTTATTATTCTTTTCAGATACAATGAAGCATCATGAAAATCCTAGCAGTCCTCAGTGCTGTCATGCTAAATTAACATATATTTTTAAGGAAAAGCAGAAGGTATTTGAGTAATGCCTAACACAGTATTTTCATTTTGTCCTTAATTATAACAGACAGTTGCTACTTCCTGTTTCACTTTTCAAGTATGTTGTGTTTGGTTTGGGGATGCGCTGGAAATATAATTTTACCAGGTCTGGAAAAGAAAAGAAGTGAAAAACCTTTCAGTCTGGGAATTCACCTGTCCAGTTAGAAACACTACTTTTAAATCTCTTGCATGAAATAAGTAGAGGATGTCAAAAGAAATGAAAGTTTCTTTCAGCTATTGGTATGAGAATGTAGGCATGAACAATATTAAGACAGTGTACAGAAATACTTTATTTAAAGTTAATAATTACTCATAGATGTGTAATATCTTGTTTTAAGTTCTAAGAAGTCAATAGGTTGCTTATAATTGTGTGTAACATTTCCCACTGACATTTTCATAAACATATATTATGCATGCTGCTCTTGTTGGTAGCATACCCTAAAATATCTGCTAGCCAACTATTAACCCTTCAAAAGCATTTATGATCTTCTTTGCAACATGCTGTGAATGCAAAGAGAGCACAATTGTCATGTGAAAATATATATGAACTAAAAATTCCAGTGACCTGTGGGGGTAGGTATTTAGTGTCCATTCTTTCATCCATTTTGAACATGTTCTTTTGTCTCTGTTTTCAGTACTAAGGAGTCTAAAGGCAACCTGTGTCAAGTAACATCCTGCTTAAAGATAAAGGAGGGTATTTTTCTGAGAACATTAGTGTTTTTTCTGTAAAATCAAAGTTATTAACTGATTCGTTATAAAAGAGAATCACAGAATGGTTGAGGCTGAAAGGAACTACTGGAGGTCATCTTGGTCCACCCTTTGCCTAAGCAGGTTACTCAGGAACTTTTCTAGACAGGAATATCTTTAAAGAGGGACACTCCAGAGGGCTTCTCTGGGATACCTGCTCCATTGCTGTCACAACCACAGTGAAAAGAGTTTTCTTGTGTTCAGATGGTAAAAACCCTTCCTGTTTCAGTTTCTGTCTACTGCCTCTGGTCCTGTCTCAAAGTACCACAGAAAAGAGCCTATCTCCACCTTACTTGCACCATTCCTTCAGATATTTGTGCATATTGATATTGATTAGGTCCCCACGAAAATAAACTACAGTATTTTGGCTTTTTAATGGTGATTTCAACTTGAAACAGATAAATTTTAAAAGATGCCTATCAGTGGCCTTTGTCAGTAGCATGGCCTTCAGCAATGACATCTGAATGCCTGACTTAATTTTTACAAAGAGTTTATCTATTTATGCCTTCTATTTTCTTTTATTCTAGCTACTGCCATTTGTTACTTCTGTAGAAGCTGACCTACAGCTTTTATCTCTCTTTCTGCCCTCAGCAGTACAGGTGCCTGGTGGCACATTGGATGTTCTCTTCTTTGAAACTTTCCCTGTAGTACAGCTCCCCTATTATTCTCATTTTAGTCTAACCCATCCAACACTTGGCTGTGTTTCTCACAATATCCTGATTTTCTTGCCCACTGAAGTTTGCAGGATGCAATCTGGGGCACCTGTCTGAGCTTCTCAGGGAGCAGCAGTCAGCACTCAGCTAAAATAAGACTCAAGTTTGTTCTAGATTTTGTTTCAGCCTTTTAGAGAATCAGTCCATGCTATACTAAACATTTTTGCCTCTTTCTCTTCACAGACTGAGCTTGTGTCCTTGTCATGGTTGGCTGAGCCTGTGAAGGGTGAAAGAGTTTCACACTGGCAGCACCAGTGATGAATTTTACAAGGAAAAAAATCACCTGTTCTGCTGTTTCTACTTCATCTCCTTTCCATTAAAAGGTTTAATCTATTTTGTCCTTGTTTCTGAAGTTTGTCGTGTCCCCTGAATTGCTTCTCTCAGTTATAATTTGGGGGGCAGATTCAGAGCTGACACAAATCTACTCCATATCTTTGTTTCTATCTCTGTGATACAATAAGAACAGGGTTTAAAACTCACTAATATTACAATTATTCCTCCATATTTTTTGGGGTTTTTTTTAGTGGGTTTTTTTTTTTCGTTTGGGGTATTTCTTTTTTTTTTTTTTACTTTTCCTATTCCATCCATCAATTGCTTGTTATTCTAGGGTGTTCCCTTTGTGTTTTGGCTGCATTATATGGAGCCCCAAGCTAAGGATCTCTGATACTTGTTTGGAACCTGTGAGTTCTATTATAATATGTAAATATTTAAACATTAAAATATTTTGCATAGCTCTGAGAAAATATTTTAATATTCAACATGTCCCAATTTCTCCAAAGTAAGAAAAGTACATATTGTTGCTTTTTCACATGTACATTCCTTAGTGGGTGTAAAGGACCTCAGAAAAAGGCAGATGTATAGCCAGTGCATTATTTCTTTTATGCCCTGGGTAGACAGAACAGTGCAGACTGTGTGGAAAGTGATGGATGATGGAAAAGGAGTGCTGATTCATAGGAAGGGTGGGAAACCATAGCAATTCAACTAAAGCCAAATGATGTTGGGAAAAACAGTTTTCTAATCAGGTCTGGACATGCTTATTGTAAAGAGGCATTTCTGAGTGCAAAAACAGCCC
Organism: Prinia subflava; assembly: GCF_021018805.1. Classification (NCBI taxonomy): domain Eukaryota; kingdom Metazoa; phylum Chordata; class Aves; order Passeriformes; family Cisticolidae; genus Prinia; species Prinia subflava. Next base: position 10,847,633 of record NC_086282.1, read on the forward strand.
TCTGCTGTTAATACAGGAAGTGGAGAAAAGAAAAAATGAAAACAAAGATTTTGATTTTATTTTACCCTGTAACATATTTGTCTTCAGCCCATTCATTTCTTGTTTGTTTGTTTGGGGGTTTTTAAAGTTTATAACATCATTTTCATTCTTTCTTCTCACATATATTCCCCTCAGTCCAAGAGAGATAATGGAGATTCTTAGTATTTCCAGTTTCATTTCAATGGGTAGGCTCGGTGGAACAAAGGATTATTCAAAATAATCAGGATGGACAGATTCTGCCCTGGCACTTTTCAAAGGATTCTTTCTCAGAGTTAAAGAAAGAGAAATATTTTGGCTGACTGTCTTCTTTAACTTCTGCCTACTTTGTATTCTTTGATATTTGGAAATTATCTCAAATGCTGTCCAGTTCTCTAAGGGGCTGCCTGAATAGGAAATGTCTGCTACATAAAGCAGTGTGACTTTATGGGAAGAATTGTTGCTTGGTGTGTTGATGTTCTTTCTGCTGATGTAGTGGGGTTCAGTACTTTAAAACTGTCACTTTGAAATTTTTCTCTGGACTACTAATAAAAATGGGGATTAGGGAATGCTGCTGATCCCACACCAAAACAAATCTTCCTACAGAGAGAACTAACATGCAGTTTGTTTGTATCTGCTTGGAATTCAAAGAAGGTGCACTGCAAATAAAATGGAAGTGGATTTATTACTAGAGGGTTTTTTCTTTTCTGTTTTGCCTCAGCCCTACAGGTAGTGGTAAAAGATTTGCAGTTGTTCCAAATCTTTCACATACTGATGCTAACTAGACTGACCTCCTTGACATGCAGTGAGAATGTTTTTCAACACAAGCCAGAGTGATTTCCATTCCTACATTTTAATTCTTCCCATTTCCTTTTTAAATTCTCTCCCTTCTATCAGAAGTAAATATTAGTTCTATAGGGTTAAGACAGTCAAACACATGCATATAAATGGGTTGGTTTCTTTGCGAATTCATGAATCTCTTCCAGTTCTGTACATTTTTTTCAAAAATATTGATAAAATTAGGCTCAGAGTTTACTGGCAGTCATTGCTTCTGTAGCCAAAGATGTGGAACAGTTAAATTGCAAGCATCCTTTCTTTATCCATTATAAAGTGGGTAAGACCTGTAGGTGCACACCAACCTCAAAAATTAGGACTTGTCATTGACTTTCCAAATGAATTTAATGTCCAGCATCTCAGAAACAAACATTTAGACCTGGGTTTTCAAAGAGTTTTAATGGTATTAAATTAGCCCAGTATATTAACATAGGAATATCTGGGACTGCTGTGTGTTTTTTAAAATCTATCTTCCACATAACTTTTGCAGAAGCATTATGTTTATTCTCCTTTTTCTTTTTCCTCCCATACATAGTAACATACTTGCTGTTATATATTAACATATTTGCTGTTGCTCCCAAGCCAGGGAAGGTTTGTTTTGTGCTGTTTTTAAAAAATATTGTTGCTTCGAGATTCATAATATGACTTTCAATCTGGCTTACTTGTTTACTTCCAAGTAAGAAAGAGTTCTCTTTATTCCCTTGGCAAACTGCTTAACTGGGATGTATTAGAAAATGTGTTGTGTAATAATAAGAGCTGTTTACATAATATGAAATACTTTCAAGGATTAACCAAACCTACCACAGTCCCAATAGAAATAATATCAAATATCTTTAGCTCAAGGCCATATGTCAGGCAAGGGGGTTTTGGTCTGGGTTTTCTTTAATAGTCAGGATGTTTTGTTTTGGGGTTTTTGTTTTGTTTTGGTTTGTGTTTTTTTCTGTTGAAGGAATCATCTTCTTCCTTTCTACTGTATAAAACGTCGTCCAGATCGGAAGAACTGTACATAAATTATTATTTCAGGTAACCGTTACAACACCAAGGCTGTCTAGGAAATCGCACTGTCATCTGAAATGTTCAACGAGTAATGGGCAGCCATTTTCTCAGAGAAAAGGGTCATAAAGAGATGAATGAATTATAGTTAATAACAATTACTGTGTCAGGCCTCTCTTGGGATTTTTAACATTATGATCCAGGGCTAAAAGGAGATGCTTGGAAGGAAAGATTTGTGGCTGGAGTCCATAAACCCCACTGGTATCACTTCCAAGATTTCATCCCCTTCTGAGGTGCAAAGCATTTGACATTGTTTTAAGTTGTCAATAATGAAATATTTGCCAGCTATTTAGACACCCCATGTACAAAGCGGTTTTCTCATTTAGACAACTCCCTTCAGTTTTCCTCAGTCAAATGCACCAATCATGGGAAACAGTGGCTTTCCAACACAGACCTTTTGAAACACAGGCACTGAAATATCACCTCTGCTGTCCTTGCCAGTGAGCTTTCATTTTAAGGATGGAGATTTTAATATGCATACTTCTGAGCTCCATTTGCTCTTCCTAGAAAGCAGGAAACAAGCCTGTAGAGTTCTTCTGGTCAACATGGGTAGAAGGGGAGCTGGGCAGTGCAGAGATGTTGGGGAGAGAGGGGAAGGAAAGGTGCCCTGGAGAGGAAGAAGCACAGATGCATGTGCTTAGTGCTTCCTGGCACCTGCTACCTGCACAAACTGATGCCACGGCTGCAGAGGAAGAGTGGAAGAGTGGGCAGCTGGGACAGAGCAGACAGCATGGTCAGAGGACAACTGTGGTGGAAATCTTGATGCATTCTGTTCCCACCCTATCTGATAATGAATGCCAAGCATGTGTGTTAACATTGCTGAGCTAATTATCTCTTGGCACTATGATAGCAACAGTTTCCAACCTCATGCTGAACTGTGTGGGTTTGCCACAGCCATGAAATTATATCAGACAAAGAGAAATTCAAATTTCCAGGAAAATCAAGTGTGCATACAAAAGTAAATCCCAGCAGGGCTGAGCAAAGCACTGGGCTTCTCTAAAACTAGCCAGGGGTACAAAACTGTGCACATCACTTTGATTTATTCAGATAAAAAATGAACCAACAGAAAGCAGAACAATGTTGGAAGTTATACTTGAAGAATATCCATGCCTGGAAAAGCCAAATAAATTGAGTACCCTGTCTGGTGTTCCTCTCCAAAGTACTCTAGTGACATGAGACAAGAGTTCACATTCATGGAAAACTGTGAAATGGGAGAAAGCCCTTGATGTTGAAGTGCAGCCACTGCACAGTAATATCTGTCAAGTTGTTGGTGAAGAAGACTTCCTTATCTTTTCAGAAAACAACATTCTTGTGTATCGTCCCTTGAAAAAGCACTAGATGGACTTAAATTTTGAAAATTACCTGACCTTAACACAGCCATTTCCTGAAAGAGGAAAGAACTCAAGAAGCAAAATTCTATCTTTCCAGCAGCATGTTAGTTCAGCAAGTCTTTGGAAGCATTCAGTAAACATGGAGAACCTTTCACTTATTAGAGCTTCCCACTGGGTATTATGGATTTCAGTCTAGAGCTAACAGCTTTTGAAGATCCTCCTCCTACACTCTGTTCTTGTTTGGCAGCTTCTATTCTAGTCATATGGAACAAGGGATGGTATTTCAAAATGTTGTGGTTAGCTTGTACAATTCTATTGTCCATCTTCTGCACGAATGTTGCAGCAACATTACATATGGCTGCTGTTTAGGGGGCTTTTAGGAATTCAGAGTCAAAAGATTCTGCCTTAGGCTATGAGGTAAAGTTAGTAAAATGAGATCTTGAAACAATTTAACCAAAGAATTTTTGGCAGATCCATACAGTCTTTTGCTTGATCTGCAGCTTTGGTAAGAGAAGACAAAAAAATAGAAGGATGCAGGAGGATAATAATATAGAAAAAATTATAAGTGTCATTATTTGTATTAGTAGCTTGACTTTACTTTAAAAGATATGTTCAGTTCTACATAATCACAAAAAGGATAATGCAGAATTAATTGAGGTTCAACAAGAATGAATAGGGGTATGGGAAAATGCTAGTAAAAAGGGTGGTTGAATGTGGGATTGCATTTTATGGTCACGCTGAAAAAGCTCAAACAAATTTGCTAATTTGTTTCAAATCTTGCAATATAAACCCACATAACCCGTTTACTGCAATTACAAGGTCAGATAAACTGTTCACACTATAACATAATCCTTACTGCAATTGTATTTAGTTTCATGCTGCAAAACTGTGTAATTACTGTTTCATTTTTAAATTGTTAATTGTCATATGTCATATTTCTCTTCTCACATTTTAAAGAAAAAAAGGGTGAATTGTGGAAATGCATTTTATGGAAATGGTTTGCTCTGGCTCACCCCTGGAAAATGTATGGTCTGTCCCAAGTCTGTACCCTCCTTGCAGTATCCTGTATCTGTAACCTGATTAGCTAGAGAATGTTACCGCACCCCTTTGAACCTCTGTGTTAAGAATGCTAAGGCAAGGGGTCTCGCCCTCTTTGCCCCTCTTCCCCTGGAGGCCTCCAGACGCTCCCCTTCCCTCTTCTCCCTTCCCCCTCTCCCCTTCCCTTCCCCCACTCCTGCAGGACCATGCTCCCTGCCTAGAGTGAGACTGAATAAACCCTCATCTCATCAGCACCCCACCGGCGTCTGAAGTCTCTTTGCCTGCCAGCACGGGAACACCACGACCCTAGGACCCAGGGGTCTCCCGGGGGACCCTCCCCGGGAGCCCCTCAAAATTTTAAACAACAATAGTTGAATAAATTTAAACTTACAGAGAAGGTGTGTGACTGCTGCAATTCGAAATAATGCTGAAACTGCCATTGATCTTAATTGAACAAAATTAATAACCAAACCAATCAAATGTGACACAATAAAATCCTAGAAAATAAGAAAAGGATATCATTAAGGGGGAACCTACAACTGCTGGGCAAAGAAGCAACTAGGAACTCTACACAGGAGCAAGTAAGCTTGAACCTTCTGATGAAATGAATGTTTCTGCATAACATGCACTTTGTACTTCTCAAAACCATCAGAAGCTTCAAGGCCTTTATCCTTTTCAGGGACTAGGAGAAGAATGGCCTCCTTATTAAAAAGCAAAGAATCTGAGCTGCAATGGCACTTCTAAAGCAGCATCAGATTGTAAAGACTTCAGGCCTCTTCCAAACACTCGGACCTTGAGGCATTTGACATCTTCTTCCTGGCAGATGAGGATAAATATTATTAAGGTTCAAATTGTATCTCTTTCTTTGTGGCTTCTTACATGTGAGGTGACAGTCCCTCTCAGAGGAACAGGAGTTTCTGCTGGATGTTTTGGATCTCTTGAGCTTCTACAGCCTGGCAGAGGAAAACCCCCAGTCCCATTCTGTAACTTTATTTGCAGGGTTGATTGGTGGTTTTGCTATTTGTGCAGTCACATGATGCCGTCCTCAAAAGCTCCCTGTTAAAGCCAAACAACACAAGCTCCCATTTGTGTTTCTAATTACACATGCGCTTTAAATCACCACTAGCAGTCACAGAGCTGACCCCTGTCTGCACCTTTCAGACACGGGTGAGGCATTGTTCGATGTCAGCTTTGCAGGCTCCTGCTCAGAAATGCAAGGGGGCCTCTCACTGCCCATGGCCATTGTTATGAACGAATTTCCAGTGGGTATGAGGGCTCAAAAAGCTGCCCATGTTGGCTGCTGTGGCCCTGGGAGGGGGGCAGGGCTATGTCTCTAGAACACCAGCCGCCGGGCAGCCACAGCCATGTCATGTGGCCCTGACAGGCGCAGCCACTGCTGACGAGAACCACGGCCGGGCTCTGAACAGAATAAATTCGGGGGGGGGGGGGGGGGGCACTGGAACCCCCAGTGTTTCCCAGGGAAGGGAAAACCCCGGTCGAGAGGGGTTGTGCCATCCCTGTCTTTTAGCCCCCATAGCGAGACAGCAGAGACAGCCGCCCCATCCCCCCAGAGGAAAATGCAGAGCACCCATTTGTTGCTATGTCAAGCTCACACCCATTAGCATATTAAAAGAATTTCTGAGTACTCAAAATGCAACCGCCTCCTCCCAATTTGTGCCATCACGCAGCCTTTTAGAAAAATGGGGGGTTTTCCGTTTTGCAGAGAACCCCATAGCTGGGGTGATGCTGTTGTTCCTAGAAGAGCCGCTGACCCCCTCCTGGCTAGGCTAGATGTAGCCCCACACCCCAGCAAGTTTGAGGATGAGTGGAAGCTGCCCTGTGGCATTCTCCTACCTCATTAAAATGTGAAAAGGAGTGGCTCCTGTCTAAATGGCCCTGTCATTGTTTAGCTGTAACTACCTTTTACAGCAGGGATACCCTCTGCTTCGACCAGGACAAATGCATATGCATTTGTATATACAAATAAAACCGACCGTGTGAATCCTGGGAGGGCTTTTTTGAGAGGAACTGCACCCCAAGATGGGAAACTAGATGCATCAGAGGAGAATTAGATAGTGCCCTGGCCAAGCAAGGAGTGGACGCACCCCCTGGCCTGGTTTGAAGACTCACCATGACCTATGAGGAGTCTGAATGGAATGGGAGCCGGCCAGCTGAACTGACTGACACAGACAATGGGAAACTCTCAAGGTTTTTCCCTGAGGGTAAAGAGCTGGCTACTCTGCACTCCAGTGGCAGACCCCTCACCGCTCTGCCTTCTGATGGTTGACCAGAAAGAACGTCTAGCTGTTCCTATGGGAACAAGGACTCGGCATCTACTGTTTGCAGCGGAATGATCAAATGGGACAGCACCTGCTCCTTCGGATTGCTGCAGCAGCGTGGAAAACTCCTGCCAGACCCTACTATCCACCTGATGACTTTAATAAAGAGCTGAATTTTAATAAAGGCATATGCCCAGTTCTTTTCAGCCATGATTGGAGACAAATGCCTATTTCCTATCCAGTGATCCTAAGAAAACCTACATTAACAGGTATGTTTTAACCAGATTGTTTTCCAGGGGGTTTGGCTCTTTTTGACTGTTGTCTTGACAGTGTTTCTGTCTTTGGTAACCATTTTGTCCACTTCAAAAATGTGATTTCTAATTGTGAAATTTTTGCCTTTAGCAAGGGGAATATGGAGAAGGAGGTAGAAACAGTCAAAATTAGGATGGAGTTCAAAATAGGGTAAAGATGATTGTTTTGAAAGCATTATCTGGAAGAAAAGGAACTGTGAGGAATAAAAAATATGAGTCAGTCTGTATAATACTGTGTCCCATGTCAGGTTGGGAAGTTTCCAGAAATCCGTTCCAAACTAAATTTTAGTTGATGCTGTGTTTTGTCATGTCATATAGTTGTTGCATGGGCTTTACGGCAGTATAGACAGTACTCAGACAAGAGGACAAGTATTTCTTTTGCACAGTGTCTTTACATTCCACCCAATTAATTTTTTTTTCAAACTTAACCTTACTCATGAACTCTGTGAGTCTTCCCAGAATTACATGAGCAGTATCATGTCACTGATGTGAAGGAGCTCCACTTTTGTGTTGAATGTCTGTTACCCCATTTTCAGCATTTCTGAAAATAAATTATATCAATAAATTTTGAGGAGCTAAGGCTTAGTATCAGATGCAGTAAGTTATAATCACTCAGCATATTTTGATCATAATGAGAAAATTCAGTGCTCCTCCTGTCACTGCTGCAAGGGATGTTCTGACAGATGTGCACACTTAGAAAGTAGGAAGAATGAAGATGTTACTAACATTAATTAGTGATGAATGCATTTCACCATAGGTGGATCTAAAAC